>NC_132853.1:54133039-55623039 GCF_048164855.1 Canis lupus baileyi | reverse complement strand
GCTGTTTGTTAGTCCCCGTCGTGCCTGCGTCGAGAACCTGCCTCTCCCGTCTCCAAGCACCCAGGGCACAGGGGGTGTGGACACCTTTTTTGTTTTAATCTCTCCGACATGTGGAAAGTCTGCAGAAACTCACCTCTTCCTCCCCTAACCTCAGCAAGAGGGGGGAGTTGGGCCCACCTGGCTCCAGTCCCCTGCCTTGACCTGCGCCCCTTTACCTTAACCAAAGTCCCTCCAGGAGGCTCCTTGTGCCGCCTCCGCTCAGCCACCTCCTCCTCCCGCTAAATCCTTTCCTCACCCGAAAGCAGTTTTGCGTTGCTTTCAACTAGGACTCCACGGAGCCATTGGCTTGGGCAGTCACCTGTGTTCATTCTTTGGTCCTCTGCCTTTTTTAAAAAACAATTGTTTTATTAGTAGGCTCCACTGCCAAAGTGGGGCTCGAACTGAGGACCCGAGAGTCACATGCTCTACCCGAGTCAGCCAGGCAGCCCAGCCCTCCGCCCTTTTTAAGGATGGATCCTATCCCTGTGCTCTACTCCCTGTCCCCCAGCCTGTTATCTTTTCATTCCCTCCAGTGTATCCCAAATGCCTTTCCAGGTCCCTTCCTGTGTCACCAGTGTTTTCTGGGGGCCTCTTGGGTCCACCACTGTGTTCCAGGGTCAGCCCACAGGGATGCTTTTCCTGGTTCCCCTGCTGCCGCCATCTAACCCAGCATGTCCCCAGGTTCTGCGCTGCTTGTCCTCCATGGCTCTTACCATCCGCAGCACTCTGCTTCTGCGCTCCATCCCGCATCCTCCAACCGCACCCTCACTCGCCGCCCCAGGCCTCCACCCCCTCTCCTGGGCTCACCTCGGTGCGATCCTCCTCAGGCCGCACGAGTCAGCTCCTCACAGGCAAAGCCATTCTCATCCCACCATCCTCCATCCCAGCATCCTCCCGAGGCTGCACCCTTTGTGCCTCCCCTGTCTCCATACGCAGCATCACCCGTGTGACACACACCTGCTCCATGCTCCACCTGGGGCCATCTTCTGTCTCCATCATCCTTTTGCACCTGCTAGTAGTGGCTCTCCTTTCTTGTTGCCACTGCCCTAGTTCCAAGGATGGGTCCCTGCCTCCTACATGGGTCAGTCCGCCAGCCTATGCTCATCTCCCTTCACTCTCCTTGTCCATTCGCAGATACCTTCCCGACAGCCTCTGCAGAGGTAGTCTAAATGTCCTAGCTGTCACATTTTAAGCTCTTACCTTGTTTGCATGACTGCCCCTCCCCTCCTTCCTCCCCATCTCAAGCACTGCAAGCAAGTTTATTTTCTCTGACCCTCAAGCTGGAACTAGTTGCTTCTCTGGTTCCCAGAGCCTATTCAGACAAATTATTTACTACATTTTAGGTTGTTACCGTAACAGGAATCCATTTTTCTTCTCAGCTTTTATCATCACCTGATCGAATGTAAATTGTCTGGAAGAAAGAGCTTTTTTTTAAAAAAAAAAACTTATTTGATAGAGCGCGCGAGCCAGAGAGCACAAGCAGGGGGAACAGCAGAGAGAGATGGAGAAACAGACCCTGCTCAGCAGGGAGCCCGATGCACGGCTGGATCCCAGGACCCCAGGATCATGACCTGAAGGCAGACAGCTTAACTGACTGAGCCATTCAGGTGCCTCAGAAAGGACTCCTTTTGTTCATTGCTGAGTCCCTGGGACTTCACCAGTGCCTGGCTTTCACTATTTGTTAACGAATAAACAAATCAACGTTGCACCGTCTTGCATATGAGCTTCATCCCCTCCTGGGCTCTGAGTCTATTGAGGGGACTCTTGCTAGTCATTTATCAGTAAGTTTTTACCCCTTTGTTGATGAGGGCCCTGCTCACATCAAGTGTATATACTACTACAGCTAATTATCTGGCATTTAGAGCATCACAATGCAGTATCTGCTGAACGAGTGAACTAGGTCAAAATTATAGAGAACATTCTAATAAATTAATACACACCAGAGTGAGCTGCTATAGCTATGCTGGCCTGGGTGCTTCCCATACCCAGAGGATTGCAAAAACCTATTTTCAGTTCCAACTCGTTCTTTTCTTGCCTCTAAAACCCCACAGCATGTGACAGTCCCTAACACGTGGTACTCCTTCCCACTTGAGAATCTCAGCAGTTCCCCTTTACCTACATTTCTTTTTTAAAAGATTTTATTTGAGAGAGAGAGAGAGAGAACGTGCACAGGAGCATGCACATGTGTGCTCAAGCAGGAGGAGGCGCCAGCAGACTCACTGCTGAGTGCATGACCCTGAGATCCTGATCTGAGCCAAAACGAAGAGTTGGATGCTTAACTGACTGAGCCACCCAGGCGCCCCTCCTTGTCACCTACATTTCTTAAAATCTAAACTCTTGAACTTGAATTTGAGTCTCCACACTGAGCTTCTGTCTCCCTTTCCAGACTCACCTCCCACAACCCCCTGGCTCGAATCCATCATTCAGATAGCTTCCTTGGGTTCTCCACCCCAGCCTTTTCTTTTCCCATATTCATGCTGTTCCCTCCAACTGGCATGTCCCTCCCCACCTCTACTAAGATTCTATTCCCTTTTCAAGCCCCCTCACCCTCAGAGGTCTGCTAACCTGTCTCAGCCCTCCCACCCCAGGTATGTTCCCTGAGTGCAGACACCGCAGCTCATTGTTGTTTCCCCCCGCTGACCAGTGCGCTCCACAATTGTGAGGCAGATTTCAATGGACAGAAAAGGTTGGAATTCTGTTCTGAAGCATTCTGCATGAGGTGAAGCCTATCGCATTTATTGCAGAGTTTTACTGCAGCTAATACATGAAATGGATAATTAAGGTTCGATAACACGTGATTGCCTATGAAGACCTTTGCAACTCAGGCCTGCATCCCTCTTTCCAAATGAACATTCTCAGGTCTCCTGCCGGTGTCAGGCTCTGGGCTGCTGCAGCTTGGACCCCCAGAGAGGGCCGAGTGGCTCAGGAGGGGACTTCAGTCCATGTCCACCCTCCTGCCTGTTTTTATGGCAGAATTTATTCGCTTTTTTCTCAGCCTCTCCCGATTCATGTTTTCTATCCTGAAAACAAAAAGACTGCAATTAGGCCCAGATGCCCCATCGATGCTTTTCAAAGTGATGACAGTTGCTAGCAGCAGGGTGGGAAGCAGAGCAGCAGATCAGCACTGTGGGGGCCCCACTCGGGTAGGAGGCCTCTCTCACTCCCAGAGCTTCCCCACCTTCTGCTGGGAAGTCGTGCCCTCCCCCTACCTCCTGTCTCCTCTGTGCTGTGACCCCTCAACCCCCAAAGAATCAGTTGAGAGGAGCTTGGGGCACTTTCTGGCACCTGAGCCTATGTAATAAAGCATCTTCTTTGGATGGCTCCGTAGCTGTCTGGCTGGCCTTAGCAATCATGTCTCGAATTTTCTGAAGACAATCTGCCAGATTTCGGAACTGGTAGCGGCTGCATTCAGAGGTGAGTATCAACTCTCCTGACTTGTTGATCTTATTTCTATGCTGCAGAGAACAAAGGCAAAACCTGAGTTCTACAGAGTAAAGGTTTAAATGCAACTGAGGGATTACAGAAAAAGGAGTCCGTGGTTACCGTGATGGCTATCTTCTGCCGCACGGGCTCTGCGATCCACTCGGCGGTTGCCAAATGGAACCTGACTTCAGCCTTGGAATTCACTGTGAATAAAGGGATGAGAGAGCACCGGTCACTGAGATTCTCAAGTAGGCTCTGCACCCTGTGGCTGGTGATGATCCTGAAACAGGGAGACAAGACATCCATCCAAGGACGTTTCTGTCCTGTGTCAACTTCGGGATGCAAAGTTGGTGATGGAATGAGCCTGCAAACATAGCGAGGCACTTCTGGACAAAAAGTAACTTCCAGGAACTAAATGCTCAGTGCTTCTCTTACAGTTTAGTGGGTCTGAAAAGAATGGGGGATGGGTTCCATGAGAAGGAAGGAAACCTGTTCTCTGGCTGCCAACTCACACTGTGATTTCCCTTTGTTTAGGCCCACAAGCCAACCCTAGTCCTAGCAACCCACAGCTGAGAGTCTAAGGATCAGACCACATTCAAAAGAATAAAGAGGATTATTATAAACTGGTGGTATTTGAGCTTCTGCTAAAAAAAATCCCTTTATCCCATATGAATGTAAGCACAGAACTCAAGTACATCTCCCAGCCAAGTTTTAAAATGAAAGAAAACAAGGTGCCTTGTACCTTTGTTAACATTCTGGCCCCCAGGACCGCTACTCCGACAATAAGATATCGTCAAACGATCTATAAAAACAGAACACACACCAAAAAAAAAAAAAAAAAAAAAAATTATTCCATGGCAAAATGCACAAACTGTTAATTTATTATCAACATCACTATCCCCATTACACCCCACTTTCAATGGCTTTTACATATACTAATGTAACATTCAGAGCAGTAAAGTCAGAGATTATTCACAGATGTCAAAACTAAAATCAAGAGTAAGTACCCTTCCTAGGGTCACAGTAGAGGCTGTAAAATCATGACCTGGGTTGTCTGCTTCTGGTCCAGTCCATCTCACTAGATCCAGCTGCCCCAAGTTTTTTGCCTTTTTTTTTTTTTTTTAAGATTTTTTTATTCATGAGACAGAGAGAGGCAGACACATAGGCAGAGGGAGAAGCAGGCTCCCTGTGGGGAACCTGATGTGGGACTCGATCCCAGGACCCTGGGATCCTGACCTGAGCCAAAGGCAGATGCTTAACCACTGAGCCACCCAGGTGCCCCACAATTTGTTTGTTTTAAAGCACAGACACAAAAGCTCAAACTAAGGGACAAACTTAGTTTACTGTTGTTTATTTCAAAATGTGGTGGATGTGGGATCCCCACAGACTGTAAGCTGCAAGGGGACAGATATTCAGTGTGTGGTCCAGTGCCCTGTCAGCGTGTAGAAACATCCTCTGGATGAAAGTGTACTTGAACTGGAGCTGGGAACCTTGCTTCTATCACTATGATCTTGGCAAAGTCCCTCTGCTTCTCTGGGCCTCAGGTTTGTTTGTCTGTAAAATGTAAAATGAGGTTCCTTCCTTCTGTTTTTGTAATTCGTGGGAAACAGACTCACAGTGTCTGAGGAAAGTGGGGAAGACATGGTAGTGGGAAGATTTCAGAAGACTGGATGGAGCTGCAAGAGGTATGGGTGGCAAAGAACTGGCCCCAAGGCAGTGGAGAGCAGGCCTTGATGGGCAGTGGTGGCCCATCTCAGGACTGCTTCTGAGACTTTGTTCCCTTTTTAAAAAGATTTTATTTATTCATTTGAGAGACAGAGAGAGCACAAGCAGCAGGAGAGGCAGAGGGGAGAAGAAGAAGCAGACTTCCAGCTGAGCAAGAAGCCCGATGGAGGGCTCCATCCCAGGACCCTGGGTTCATGACCTGAGCTGAAGTCAGATGCTTAACCGACTGAGCCACCCAGGCGCCCGTCTATATATATTTTTTAAGATTCTATTTATTCATTCATGAGAGACACAGAGAAAGAGAGAGAGACAGAGACGCAGGCAGAGGGAGAAGCAAGCTCCATGCAGGGAGCCCGATGTGGGACTCCAGGACCATGTCCCAGGCCAAAGGCAGGCGCTAAACCACTGAGCCACCCAGGCATCCCCCACTCCTTTTTTTAAAATGTAAGCTCCATGCGTAGCACAGAGCCCAGTGTGGGGCTTGAATTCACAACCCTGAGCTTGAGACCTGAACTGAGATCAAGAGCTGGACACTTAACTGACTGAGCCACCCAGGTGCCCCTAGAGACCTCCTTCCTCTTGAAAAATCAAATCAATTCATTTCTCTGCATAGGTGAGGAATGCATGGTACTGTAGGGGGACAGTTCCAGCACCGTGTCGGCAACCTTGCCTGTATCCACAGAGGCTGCCAGGGCAGGGTCTGTCTTTCAAAAAGGTCTGTGAGGCCCCCCAACACAAGAGCACCTGAGACAAGTGAGGAGCTGCAACATGGCTGGTTCCCACCTATCTCCCTGGAGGCTGTCAGGAGACCATCTCTTTGCCTTTGGTTCTGATGAGACGGGCTTTCTTGCCACCTCCAGCCACAAGTACTCCTCAAGGCATAGCTGACGGCGACCAAACTGCTAGTTGCAGCAAGGCACCAGCTCCTAGGCCACAGAGTGGCCTCTTCTTTGTGTCTCAGTTAACTAGCCTCTTTGTTTCTGTGTCACCCTGAACAGGGGCTACAAGGAGCCGGCACCTATGGCTATTACTCCTTTCACTGTCTGTGGATGTCACAAACTCTCTGATTCTAAAAAAAGGCTTGTTGTTTCCCAGGCTCTGCCTGTTAGGCCTTGCCTTGTATTGCACACAATTCTAAAGTTATGCAAACAGTTTACAGGGAGAAGTCCCACCCTTCTGTTCCCCAGCCACCAAGTCTGCCCTTTCTTTGCCATTTCTCAAGCCAGTCCTCATATCCAATTTTTTTTTTTTTTAAATTTTTATTTATTTATGATAGTCACAGAGAGACAGAGAGAGAGGCAGAGACACAGGCAGAGGGAGAAGCAGGCTCCATGCACCGGGAGCCTGACGTGGGATTCGATCCCGGGTCTCCAGGATCACGCCCTGGGCCAAAGGCAGGCGCCAAACCGCTGCGCCACCCAGGGATCCCTTAAGATTTTATTTATTTATTCATGAGAGACACAGAGAGAGGCAGAGACACAGGCAGAGGGAGAAGCAGGCTCCTCACATGGAGCCCGATGCAGGACTCGATCCCAGATCCGGGGATCATGACCTGAGCCAAAGGCAGGCGCCCAACCGCTGAGCCACCCAGGCTTCCCTGCAGCTTAACTTCTTCCAAATAACCATCCACTCATCTACAGTAGATACTGGCCCATGCCGCAAGATCATCAAGAGCTCGCACATGTACTCTACGCAACACTCTAGAGTTGCTATACCACCATTTTTTGGCCTTCTAAAGAGCACTGAGAGGATTCTGCTTTTGCACACCAAAAGACAGTTTATTTTTGTTAAGCTGGAAAGATCTGGAGGGAATGTTTTTTTTTTTTTTTTTTTTTCTGGAGGGAATGTTGAGGAGTGGGGGAAGTGACTGATTTTTTTATAAAATAAAATTACTTACCTAGTGGAATGTCATTATTGGCTTGCTTTGCATCATCCTGCAATGTAACATACACAGTATCAAATTAACATTACCTGCTCTGTGACTCCTAACTGGTCCAGGGCAATCAAAGAAAGGACGTAAAGCCACAATGCAAATGTAATACAACTATTTTCAGGTCCGCAGCAAAATCATATCAGGATGACAGAAAAAGTTTCCCCAGGCTCCAGAGGTACCACCTCTGAAACACTCTACTAGGAAACTGGAACTGACATCTCCAGCCTTAGCTAGCTAGCATTGGGTACCAACCATCAGGGGCCTGGCTCCTTGGAAGCAAGGCAGGCTCCACAGTACATGTGCCTCAGACAGACTCCAAAAGGAACACGCTCTACTAACCCAGAGCAACAAACCTGGTGGGCCACCTTGTTCCTTCCTGGGCCACAGGGGCTCACGTGAGAGGCCATCTGCCTAGATAGTTTGTGTCAAATGGAACTACTCACTCCAGGACTTCTCACCTCCGTGTCTCTCCTGTGCTGTTTCTGAGTAGTAAAGTCTGTGAGCCCCATGTCCACAGGCCTTCTGAGGCTCTTCTGGCCACCCAAACTCATGGTATCCCATGTCCACATGGCCCCCCCCTCCCGGCTTCATTCCTTTTCATCCTAGAATGACTTGGGAGTGAAATCCTCATCCCCCTGCACTCTCTGTAGCACAGAAGACTCCAGGCCCCAGCTTCCTCAGGGCCTGTTCTCCCTCTTCCTGAGCTATCCTCACCAGCTTCCTTATTACCTCCCTATGACTTTCCCATGTTCTTTTGCTTGCTTTTTGCAACTTTTAAACACTGACATGCCCCTGGAAGCCTTTCTCTTCTCTATCCTACTCCTTTCCCTAGAGCACTGCATCTGTGTTGATGCAAATATCGTCTATGTTCATCACTTCCAATTTCCTGGTTCAAACTCTCTGGCAGCACCCTGGTCTGTCATTATTTCTCCTTGCTACCCGATGTGTCTTCCTCATTTCTTTACTGTCTGCTCCTTCCATTAGAACATCACCTCCAGGACGCAAGGCCTCTGTTTTATCTGCAATGCTTCAAACAGTGCCTGACACAAGTAGGTACACAATATACTTTTTGTTGAATGAGAAAGAACAAACAACTTTCTCATCTCCACTAATGGCAACTCAATTCTTCCACCTCAGACTTCAATTCTTCTCTTATTCTCACTTTTTTTTAAAAGATTTTATTTATTTATTCATGAGAGACAGAGAGAGAGAGAGAGAGAGGCAGAGACATAGGCAGAGGGAGAAGCAGGCTTCATGCAGGGAGCTCAACGTGGGGCGTGATCCTGGATTCCCGCCGAGCCACCCAGGGATTCCCCCTTATTCACACTTCTTATAGAAAATACATCAGAAAATCCTACAGGCTTTTGTTTCAGAATATACCTAACACCTGACCAATTCTTATGAGTCATAGTGCCTCCTCTCTGCTTATCATCTCTTGGCTGTGTTACTGCGATCTTGTAAGTGGCCTTCTTGTTCTTGCCATTCTACAGTCCACACTGTAAGGCTCTATGAAAGTGATCCTTGTTTCTTTACTTTTCTTTTTTAATTTTAAGTACCCTCTACACCCAACATGGGGCTTGAACTCACAACCCCAAGTTGCACGCTCCACCAACTGAGCTCAAGAGTGATCCTTGTAAAACTAAGCTGGACGCCTCTGCCTCAAATCCTCCATAGATTCCATGGCATTCAGAGTAAAGCTAAAGGCCTATTAACCCAGTGAACAGGCCTTGCCCCATCCCATCCCTCTCCTCTTCAGCTTCACCTGCTCTGACTCCCCTGCTCAGCCACACCTCCCTGCTTGCTGTTCCTTGAACAGGTGGAGCATGCTATCTACCACTTTGAGGTGGCTGCAGGGATGTTCATCTCCCCACTATTCCCCTGGCTCACTGCCTTGCTTCTTCCAGGTCCTTACTCAAATGCCATCTTCCCAGATGCCTTCCTAGACCATCCTACTTAAAACAACAATCCTTCCCCCTTTCTTAGCACTTGTTCCTTCCAGGCTTTGTTCTCTCCAAAGTACTTAACGACCATCTCACACACTCTGTATTTCTGATTTTATTTATTGTCTCCCTCCATTAGAAGATAAGCTCCACAAACACTCAGATTGTGGTTGTTGTTTTGTTTTTCCACTTCCCTATCTCCATGTCCAGCATAGTGCACACAAACATGTTTTCATTTGAAGTTTGTTGAATGGGTGAGTGAATAAATGCATGTTGTCTTTCAGTCCTGCAGGTGGAAACGCAACCAGAACTGGCTAGGTCCTCTCTCTCTCTCCTGCCCGGGGCCTGACCGAAGAGCCTGTACGCAGCGGGCTGGAAATAAACGCGTCTTGAAGAGAAGCCCAGTTTCCTCAGGCGCGCTGGGGTTCCTAGAAGCTACGGGCCATGTAACTTCCCAAATGGTTCCAAACGATTTGGCAGCCTCTGGGTTTCGCGTCCGCTTTGGAGGCCCCGTAACCAACGCGGAAAAGCGGGTGATGCTCTTGGAAACTCTGAATGCTCCCTGGCCTCCAGGGGGCGGGGCTGGGGGCGGGGCTAGAGGCAGGACCCGTCCCGCGGCCCCGGCCCTGCTCGCTCCCGCCGCCCACCCCGTCCTGCCCGCGGCTCCAGTTTGCTCCCGCCCGGCCAATGCGGCCCCGGCAAGCTGAGGTCCCCCGGCAGCGGCGGGGAAACGCCCCTTCCTCCCCTTCCTCCCCGCCCTCCTCGCTCACCGGGAGCCTCCAGGCGGTGTCCGAGCCCCGGGATTCCGGGTAGAGCTTGTCCAGGCTGTAGATGCTCTGGAACTCGGGGCCGTCCGTCTGCTTGTGCAGAGCCCGCCGGGGGCAGCGCGCGGACGACGGGAGCAGCCAGGCCCCGGCTCGTTTCAGGCCCCAGCGCAGGGACGCGGCGGCCGCCATGTTCGGGTCTCCGGGCCACTTCCGGTGGGCGCTTCCTTCCGCGTCCCGCCGAGCCTGTTTCCCTCGGGACTTCAGTTCCGCGCGGCTGTCAGTTCCCGCCCGGGTCGCAGAGAGGCGGCGAGCCGCGCCCCCGGGCCGCTGTCCCCGGCATCTCCTCCGGGAGGCAGGGTAGGAGCGCGGAGGCCCGCCGCGGCGGAGGGAAACACGTTGTCCGGCCAGAGGGCTCTCAAGAAGAACCCCCGGAATCCGTGTCCCCCCGAAACATCACTTCTCTCCTTTTCTGGGGCTGCGCCCTTCTCCAGGACCGCTCTCCATCATTGAGGCCCGCCCCGCCTGGCCTAGTGCGGCTCCATCCCCTTTTCTCTGACTCTGCGCTGCTTTATCTCCTTTTTTTCCTTTCACGTCACTCAATCTTTTTTTTTTTTTTTTCAATCTTATTATTATTTTTAGTCTACTGCCTGACTCCAATCAGAATATAACAAGCTCCAGGAGGGCACTGGCTCGCTGCTGGGTCTGCAGTACCCAGAACCTGGCACATCATACGTACTCAATAAATGTTTGTAAGATGAGCTATTTCGGGGTGTCTGGGTAGCTCACTTGAACGTCTGCCTCCCATTCAGGTCATGATCCCCAGGCCCTGGGATTGGGTCCTACCTGGGGCTCCCTGCTCAGCAGGGAGTCGGCTTCTCCCTCTCCCCCTCTTCTCCCCTACTTGTATTCCTCCTCTCACTCTCTCAAATACATACATATATATATATAATATATATATTATATATATGTAATTATTATTATTATTATTATTTTTAGGTTTCCAGGCAGAGGGAGAAACAGGCTCCATGCAGGGAGCCTGATGCGGGACTCAATCCCCAGACTGCAGGATCACGCCCTGAGCCAGGGGCAGGCGTTCAACCACTGAGCCACCCAGATGTCCCTATGTCCCTAAAAAAAAAATATTTTTTTAAAAAAGGTGAGTTCTTTGGGAGTGTGTTTTTGAAAGGTGAAGTCTGCTAGAGCTGTTTTAGTAACTTCAGGTTCATTCACAAGGCAGTCTAAGCAAATCCTGGTTGAGCAGGTGTGTGAAGTCTCCACAAGGCAAATACCAGATGGGAGGAGAAGCAGGCAGGTGGAGAAAGAGATGTTTTTTAAAAGCGGACCCACACCCCTTCGCAGAAGAAACAGCTTTGTGGGCATGATGACAGTTTCTCCTAGCCAGGAGATAAAAGAATGCTGGGGAGGTGAGTGGAGATTTGGGCAGCCACAGACAGGCTATGCAGAGCCCTTGTGCAGGGTTCTTAAGACATGAACTTCAAAACTGAGGAGTTCTAACTCTGTGAAAGGTTCAAAGTAGAGGAAGCAGTGTTTGTAAAGAGTTGTTGGTGAAGTTACTTTGTTGAGAGGCAATGTGGTTAATGAAAACAGCTCAATTTGTGATTAATCATCCTAGTTATTTGTAATGAAGTTTTATTTTTATTTATTTTAAAAAATATTTTATTTATTTATTTATTCATGAGAGACACAGAAAGAGAGGCAGAGACCCAGGCGGAGGGAGAAGCAGGCTCCATGTAAGGAGCCCAATGTGGGACTCGATTCCAGATCCCGGGATCACAACCTGAGCCAAAGGCAGACGCTCAACCGCTCAACCTTTGACCCACCCATGTGTTTTATTTTTAGTAAAAGCACAATTACCTAGCAAAATATGCCCCTAGGGAGGAATAAACTACTTCCCAGGCCCTGGCTTTGTATATGCAAACTAGGAAGGGAATGGCGATTGACATTCACTTGCCTTTCAGGCTCTAGGCTGGAAGGGGAATCTCCTGGGTCCCTCCCCGTCTTAGTCCCAAAACCTCAGAGGGAACTGAGGCATCTCTATGGTGACAGGAATAAGCTGCTCCAGGGAGCAAAGCCAGGGACTCACTCAGGTCAACAGCTCAGGGATTATGAATAATAAAGTCAGCATCATTCCATGGCATTATTGCTCTGAGGCTGGGCTTCAGCCCTGCTCCTGACCCAGAGTAATAGAAAAAAGGAGCTGTAGGTTTCCATGGCCTCAAATAAACACAGCCTGCTCAGGCCATCTGGTGGCCTGGATTCTGGACGAGGGCGGGGGGGTGTAGAGGAGTGAGACAAGCTACCCTGGGGTGGAGAGAAGAGCAGCTGGCAAGCTCCTCTCACCTGCTGCTGTGGTGAACCATCCAGAATAGAGGCCCTTCTGGAAGAAACAGGCCTGAGAGGTGCCACCTGTTCCCTTCAAAAGGTGGGCACTAAAGGCAGAGGCCAGCCTTTTCCTTCCTCCCCTTGGTCCTCCACAGGCTATGGTGCTTCAAGAAGGGGACATTCAGTGGCAAGAAGAAAGAAAGGAAGAGACAAAGCATCACCAAGCCATTCCGGGCACCTGAAGAGCTTGCAGGCACCAGTCCTTCCCCATGGCCTGTGAATTAGAGGACCCACAGGATTTTCCTTTCTCCTTTTCTGGAGGGCCCGGGGTCCAACTGGCTCTAAAACTAAATATTACAAAGAGATAGGGAATGCGCAGTATTGCAGAGTGGAATTGGTCAGTTCGGGGTTTGAATATTTCTATGTGACTTTGAATTCCTGACTTAACCCTAAGCCTCAGAAACTCCATCAGTAGAACAGAGATTTTATAGCTGCCTCCCACGGTTGACTCTGCCTGGAACGAAGTCAACAGACAACAAAAGTTAGCTGCTGCAAAGGGATGATAAGGAACTTCTTTTACTTTCGGGGATTGGGTGGCTTTTATTTTTTTCTCTGCAGCACTGGGGTGGGAAATCCAGTCTTACTAATTCTATTCCAGACCCATCTTCCTTCCTCCCTGAAGGGCTGAGCAGACAGGCAGAGTGAGTGGGCAAATCTACCCCTTCTTCCTGGAATCTGCTTCCTTCACCACCACCCCTTATCTGCCCAGTTCCCTGATAACACCCTCAGTAATTGGGCTGTTTGGCTGCAAATCCCAAGGGAGTGAAGCTTGGGACTTCCCCTCTGCCCTCAATCCCCAGAGCTGTGTGATGTACGGTGGGTGTGTGAGATGCACAAAGACAGGACCATGGCTCCAGGGCCACTTCTGCTTTTAGAATACTGGTGCATTTTTTATTAAAGAAGAGAATAAAGCATTTGTAAATATATTTCTCTCGGGTATACTTCAAAGGTGACGCTGGTCGGCCGCTACAGAACTGGGGAGCAAACAGGCAGGAGCCCTTTCCCCACCCTACCCCCTCCACCCTAGATGACAGAGACACACGGAGGGCTGGGAGCTGCCCAGCTCCAAAGGACAAAGGGTTCCAAGATGTGTGAACGGAAGGACCAGCCGACAGCGCTCATCACAGTGCCGCCCAGAGAGCAGGGTAAGCGCCTCCAGGGAGGTCGGGCATGCTTGTTAAGAAAACCCCTTTACCCCTTAGAAACAGATAAGGCATGAAGGTCCCTGCTGGGTTCCTAGCACAGAGGCCAGGGCTGCTGCCTTCCACCGGGCTGTGTAGCTCCTCTGATTTCTAGGATCTCAGGATGGGTGGCAGAAGGAACTGGAAACCCTGGAGAAATGCTTAGGGCAAGCTGGGGGCCTGGACATCTCTTAGCTGAAGCTGGACTTTCTGAAGCCTTAACAAAAGGTTTAACCTGTGACCCAGCTGGGTCCTCAAAACCCCCACCCCTCAAAAAAAGATGGGAGGTTTAAGAACAGCATTTTATGGGAGAGAGGAGACACATTCCCTACCAGGTCCCATTTCAATACTGTTCAGTATAGGGTGGAATCGGGCAGTCCCCAGTGGGGAGGGGCAGGGGCAGATGCTGGGAGCACTGGCTGGTGGCATATGCCTGGGTCATTCTGGGGGCAGCAGGCATAATCTAAGGAGGGGTCGGGGGTCGGCCTGTGGGGAGCATGGGAGCGAATGAGACACATCATGGTCCCTGAGATGGGGGCAGGCAGAGGCCAAGCTTGGCAAGTCAGAGGTGGCGTGCAGAGACGGGGGCTCCCTACTGCCCAGATTCCTGGAAGGCTTAATGGCCAGAAGGCATTTCCAGGGCTGGAACCCGAGGCTGGCTCTGAGGGAAGCAGGATGTACTGTTCGTGTATGGCTGCCGAGGGGCTCCCTGTTCCCCTCCTCTGATTGGCTACAGATCTGCAGTGGGCTGAGAGTCCCCAGGGAGAAGCCCGCCTCACCAGGGCTGGAGTGGCTGGAGTGGGGGGCACTCGGGGCCTGGCTGAGATGTTCTGCTCTGCATGGCAGGGGCTGTCCCTGACCTGGTCAGAACCCTTTAGCTGATGCTAAGGAATGACAGCGTGTCGCAGCTGGGGAGAAGCAGTGGGTGGTCCAGGAGACCCCTGGAACCTGCAACAGCTGGCTCTGGGATCCCCCTTCAAGTGTTTCCAGTTGTGGCAAGGGGTCAGGGAGACCTTGCATTGCAAATCTCTCAAAAAAACTGAACCTTGAAAAAAAGAAAAAAAGAAAAAAAGCCAAGTGGTCCAGAA
Source organism: Canis lupus baileyi (assembly GCF_048164855.1). Classification (NCBI taxonomy): domain Eukaryota; kingdom Metazoa; phylum Chordata; class Mammalia; order Carnivora; family Canidae; genus Canis; species Canis lupus. Next base: position 55,608,540 of record NC_132853.1, on the reverse strand, counting down.
TGGCTTTCAGAGAAGCCTGGCCACAAATCTGCGAGCAAGGCCCAGGGTCGGGAAGCCAAGGGCTAGGGAGCTGGGAATCCCCATGGGAGTGGGAATGTTTGGCTTTGAAACTCTTAGCTGCGTCTTTAGGCTGACGCAGGATGGTGGAGGTCCTTGACCACCTCCCAAGTGAACAGAGAACAAGCTACGTCCCCCACATGCTCCCTGGGCCAGAACGCAGCCTCCACTAGGCTATATTGCTGCTGGTGGGCTCCCTCACTCACCAAAGGCTGCGTGGCCCAGGCATGAGGAGCCCAGTGGCCTGACCCTGGGGGAGGCTGCAGGCCGGGAAAGGGGTCACTTGCTGCTGTGCGTCTTGACTTTGGTGGCATTGATGTCGGCCTTGGTCTTCTGGATCCTGGAAAAGATCTCTTTGAAAAGCGCCTTGTACTCTGGCTGGCTCTGCTCCAGCCGCTTGTCCACGGCCTCCACGTGCTGGCTCAGGCTCTTCTCACCTGCCCTGGCCTCCCCCTGGCCCTCTTCACCCCCACGAAGGTCTCTCCACGAGCTGTCTCGGGAGATGGGCCGTGAGGTCTGCACGCCAGCATGCCGCACCCCAGCGCCGTGCTGCCGGCACTTGCTCAGCAGCTCCTCATACTTCTCGAGCAGGGCGTGGTACTGCTCGTCCACCTCCCGCAGGATGGACATGCCCCGCTTGCGCACGCTGTTGGCATGCAGCGTGAGGTTGCCCGCGTGCCGGCTGGCTGGGTCTTTGGCCACGATGGCATTGAGCGCGGTGTCGCTGCAGCTCTTGCGAACCGAGTGGCCCGGGGAGGCGGCCGGAGAGGAGACGCCATCCTGGGCAGCAGAGTCATCCCCGCTGCCGGGCTGGGGGTCATCGGCCTCGGGGGCCTGGGTGAGGGGCGCGAGCAGGGCCTCGGCCAGGTGGTCCTCCCGGCCCAGCAGGTAGGTCTTGGCCTGCTTCATCTGCTGCAGCTCCAGCAGCTCGGCCTCCAGCTCCTGCACGCGGAGGCGGCAACCCTCCATCTCGCACAGCTGCCGCTCCAGCTCCGAGTACTCCTGCAGCACCGCCGCGTACTCGCGCTCCGCCCGCTCCTTGCGCTGCCGCTCCTGGCTCACCTGGGAACGCAGCACACCCACCAAGGTCTGCAGCCGCTCGTTCTCCTGCTCCAGGGGCCGTGGACCCAGCTCCAAGGAGGAACTGTGCAGGCGGAAGGCATCCTCACACCTGGGAGGGGGCCATCAGACATCGGGTCAAGGTCAAGGCCAAGGTCCTGGGTACCTCCCCATGCTTAACATCTCTCCCCGCCTCTGGGGAAACTATTCCCTCTAGATCCACTCTCGGCCCTTTCTCTCTCTGCTCTCTGCTCTGGCCGGCTGACCACAGTGAACTGCTTCAGCCAGGTTTCTGCTCTCTCCTGAGCTCAACCAGCCAGAGGCACCGGGAGTCAGAGGGTAGGAGCAGAGGGAGGTCGGGGAAGGTCTTCCCCAGGCTCCTCCCCTGGTTAGTGCTGGCCACGCAGCACCTCCTGGCCTCCAGTAACCTCCCTCCCCTTGGCCCCTTCAGGCCTGGGGATGGTAACAGCCTCTTGCTGTTGCAGCCCTGGGGTACTGCAGTGTCCCTGTCATTTCCCTACACTTTTATCCACACCTCTTCACTAATCGCTCCTCGGGGGTTACTCTGCAAGGAGCTGCCTCCTGCCAGGACCTTTATTGAAACACTCACTAAGTACAGAATATGTATTTGAAAAAAAAATTTTTTTAAAGATTTATTTACCTATTTGGGAGAAAGAGAATATGTGTGCATGAGTGGGGCAGGGCGGGGTGGGGCGGGGCAGGGAGGGGAGTGGCAGAGGGAATCTTCCAGCAGACTCCCCGCTGAGCGTGGGGCCCCTTGTGGGCTCCATCTAGGACCCATGAGACTCATGAGATCATCACCTGAGCTGAAACCACGAGTCAGACACCCAACCGACTGAGCCACTGGGGGTGCCTGAGTGGCTCAGTTGGTTAGCCCCCATGGAGCCTGCATAAGATTCTCTTTCCCTCTCTCTCTGTCCCTCCTCCCCATTTTCCTCTCTAAAGAAAAGAAAAAAAGATTTAATGGGAACTGAAAAGTGTGGTGTTAACTTCTCCTGAGTTAAAATTCTAGCTTATTAACGGGGTGACCTTGGATAAGCTCACCTAACCTCTGAGCTTCCGTTTCCTCATCTGAGCAGTGAGCATGATAAAACATATCTCACTGTGTTGCCACGGAGTGAAATCACTAAAAGCTGTGGGCGTGCAGCCAGGATTCAGTAAATGCCAGCTGCTGACGGTTTTTGGCAATAGGACCATCCCTCCAATAGCCTGACAATGCATCAGCTCATTCCCACCTGCTGCCTGGTGCCCACCCTCTCCTTCCTCTGGGACTTGGGGACATGGTGCAGGGTCCAGACTGCCCCCCCGCCCCATGGCACCCTCACCTACCGCGGGCTGGTACACAGCTCCTTGAGGCAGGGGAATGTATGGATGGTGCGTCTGCGTTCTCGCTTCTCCCGTCGCACTCGCAGCTGCTCCAAACCCCGCAGCTGTTCCACCTGGGCCTGTAGCTCCTCCACTTGGGCTTGCAGGCGCTCGATGGTCTCTGTCAGCCTGGGAGGGTGGGGTGAGTTGGTGGGGGACACACATGGGAGGGGCTTTAAGGGGATGGGGCCAGTCTTCCTCACTGCAGTGCCCCAAGAGGGACTCGGATTTGGGGATAAATGGGCAACCCTGGACCCTGCTGCCTGGTGCTGAGGTCAGACAAGAACTCCCTGTGTGCCCAAGGATACGCCCTTCTCCCACGCCTCCCAGGCTGAGCTGACCATTCTCCTCTGTGTCACCTTGGTCCCTCCTCCACCCTTTAAGCACTTATCATGCTGCACCACGATGAAATATTTACATGCCTGCCTTCCCTCCTGGGCTGTGAGCTTCCAGGGGGTGGGGCAGTCTCTTTGTATCCCCATTTCCTAAACAGAGCCTGGTGTGGAGCTGGCACTTTAAGAGGGATTGTGGCCTGAATGTGAAACTGCCCAAAAGTGACAAGGGCAATCTCACTACCATCCCAGGTCCCCAGGCCTGCACTTCTGGGAGAAAGAGCACGAGTCACACCCACTGGATCATATGCCCACATGCAACCCGACCTGACCTCTCCCTCGTTCGCCCCCCAGCCCGCCACCCGGCCCTCACCCATGGATCTTCTGCTGGGCAGCCTTACTCTCCAGCACCAGCTTCTGGTTGGTCAGCTCCAGGTCTCGGGCTGTCAGGTCCAGCTGCTCGTACACTTTGGCATGCTGCTCATTCATGTGCCGCAGCGTGTCCAGCTGCTTGGTTAGGTACTAGAGGGGAGAAGATTGAGTACCCTTTCAGAACAGGGTTGGGGAAATGTGTTCACCTGGACCTCTTCCCACCTCTGGGAACACATTTGCTTTAGGGAAGTTGTCTGCAGCAGAGTGGGGAGTAAAGATGGTGGTGTGATAGGGGTGCCTGGGATAGTTGTATCAGTTGTGAACTGCACAAGGCTATTGGGCCAAAGCTGTGTCTGCTAAGAGAGCATCTTTCTCTAAGTTGAACAAACGCACCGTGGGCCAAGGGGTCCTTAATGGGTGGGGGAGCACAGGCAGGGCCTATGTGGCCCCTCACCTCAATCTCCTGCACTTGCTCCTCATTGGTGGAGTACATCTGCTGCAGAGACTCCTCCAGCTCCTTGTTTCTCTCCAGCAGTGTCTTTCCCAGCTCCGCGGCCAAGTGCAAGTCTAGTGGAGAGGGTGAGAATAACAGTGAGCAGCTGAACGAGCTCAGAGGACTTCCATAAATGTTCTGAGCATTCACTGTGGGCTATGCTTTGCAGACCCCAAGATAACCGGGACATAGAGCTGCCCCGAGGGAGCCTCCAGGCCTGGGAGGGGATGCAAGCCAGGAGCTTCGACTTTGCACTGTCGCTTCTGTCGGAAATGTCCTCTCCCCACTCCCAGGGTTCATCCCTCTCCATCTTCAAACCTGTGCTTAACTGTCACCTTCTCCAGGAGACCCTTTCCAACCACTGATTTGAAATCACACCCTCCCCCACCTCCCACTCCCTCTCTGCTTCATTTTTCTCCTTAGCACATACCACCATCTAACTTACCAAGCCATTTGCTCATTTTTCTCATTCATCTCCCCCCGACTAACTGTAAGTTCACAGGGCAGAGGTTTTGCCCTTTTTGTTCACTGATATCCCAAGACCTAGAACAGTACTCGGCATAGAGCAGGTGCATAATAAATATTTTCTGAAAGAATAAGTGAGGGGCGCCTAGGTGGCTCAGTCGGTTAAGCATCTGCCTTTGGCTCAGGTCATGATCTCAGGGTCCTGGGATGGAGCCCCACATCGGGCTCCTCGCTCAGTGTGGAGCCTCCTTCTCCCTCTGCCCCTCCCACCAGCTCATGTTCTCCCCCTCCCTTTCTCTCTCTCAAATAAATGAATAAATAAATAATCTTTGAAAGAATGAGTGAGCGGAACGTGCTAAGAGAATCAACAGACATGGGGTAAGTGCCCTGGGATGATAGGTAAGAGAGATCACTCTTCCTGGGGTCAGGGGGAGCCTCTGGAAACGGGCATCTTGCAAGCTGGGTTTGGAAGGGTGACTAGGATCTTGCTGAGATGGAAAGGGAGCAGAAAGGCTTGCTGGGTATTAGATTTTGCGGTGTGTGTGCATGTGCGTGTGCGTGGTATTTGACAGGCTGGAGAGGGAGAGGGAAGAATGACCTGCTCAAGGTTATAGCCATGTTGGAAGCAGAATTCAGGTCTCCTGGCTCTGGCTGGGTACCGTTTGGTTCTGGTGACATATGCCCCTCTCAGAAACTTCCTTTCCCTGAGCAGCAAAACCATCATCGTCTTCCCCCAAGCAGCCATGATTCTTGTACCCTACAGGATTGGAACCTACCCCTCCCCATCTGAGCAGAAGGCAAAAGAACACTGTCAGAGAGGCTGGGAGGGGATCTAGCCTGTTCTTAGGGGGGCTGTGTGGTGGGGAGGAGGAAGGGTTAAGAGGAAGTGGCAGGTGCTGGAATCCCTAAGAATTCTCTCTAGTGGGTCTGGAGTTGTATGAGGTACCTAGACATTTGGGGTAGATATACCTCCATATATATGCCTCACTCTTCTTAGAAACAAAGGGAATAGCATATTTATTACTATCAAGGGAAAATATATTATTTCTTTTATTTCTAAGAAGAGTTAAGCAGAATGATGAAAATATTCTAAAGCTGACAGTAGGGATGACCTCACTGTGAATATGTGGAGACTTTTGTGTTGCTGTACACTTCAAGTAAGTGAGTTACCTGGTCTATAAATTATATCTCAGTAAAGCTGTTTTTAAAAAAAAGAAAAAAAGAAAAGAGCCTGGGTGGCTCAGTCAGTTAAGCCTCTGCCTTCAGCTCAGGTCATGATCTCTGGGTCCTAGGATTGATCCCCATGGTGGCTCCTTGCTCAGTGCAGAGTCTGCTTCTCCCTCTCCTTCTCTCCCCCACCTCCTGCTTGTGCTCTCTCTCTCTCTCAAATAAACAAATAAAATCTTAAAAAAAAAAAAAAAGAAACTGTACAAAAATTCATAGTACATAGATCTTGGTGCACATCACTGCCTACATCCTGAAGATCCTTTCCCAGAAACAGAATCACCGGGACACAGAGTAGGCCTATTTGAATCATTCTGCCAAAAATGCTGTCTGGGAAATCTTGGGTCTTTTTCCCATCATGAGGTTGTTTTCTTTTTTTCTTTTCTTTTCTTTTCTTTCTTTTCTTTTCTTTTCTTTCTTTTCTTTTCTTTCTTTTCTCTTTTCTTTCTTTTCTTTTCTTTCTTTTCTTCTTTCTCTTTCTTTCTTTCTTTCTTTCTTTCTTTCTTTCTTTCTTTTCTTTCTCTTTTTCTTTCTTTCTTTTTTTAAGATTTTATTTATTTATTCATAGAGACAGAAAGAGAGAGGCAGAGACACAGGCAGAGGGAGAAGCAGGCATCATACAGAGAGCCCGACATGGGACTCAGTCCAGGGTCTCCAGGATCACGCCCTGGGCTGCAGGCGGCGCTAAACCGCTGCGTCACCGGGGCTGCCCCGTGAGGTTGTTTATTAAAACAGCCCTTGATCTAGGCTGATGGTATAAATCCAGATCAAGATGTGTAAAGGCAACTCTGCTGGGGCCGATGTGGTCCAGGGATTCAGGTTTTTAATGCTTTCCCTGTCCAGACAGCGATCCTTCTAGACTCCCCAGGGCATGGAGGGTCTCTCTAGCCCCCCCTAGTGAATTTCATAAATACAGTTGTTTCAGCTGAGCCCCTAGCTTGGCACCAGCCAGGTCTGGGGAAGGGGCTTTTCTTCTTAGAAGAGCCCAGGAGAGCAGTGACTCCCAGTGGGCATAGGAGCAGAGTCTCGGGCTCTTTTTCAGCCAGGCTAGGGATCGGACTGACATCACCTGATGGAAACTAGAGGGCCTGGCTATCCATGGGGCCTGGACAAAAGGCCAAGCTGCCTGTCAAGAACAAGCCTGGAGTCTGCTCCCACACATAAAGGTAAGGTTTTCAAACAGCCAGAGTGGAGTCTCCAGGTTGGGCCTATGCCATGAGTGGCACCCTGTGCCTGGATGTCACCCGAAGATGTTTCCTGGTGGAGTGCAAAGCTGCTATCCTGGAGCAAGGCTGCAATAACTTAGCTGGAGAAAACAAAAGCTACTTTCCTAAACAGCCACTAAAAAAAAAAAAAAAAAAAAATCAGGAGTGCGTAGGTGGTTCAGTCAGTCGAGCATCCAACTCTTGGTTTTGGCTCAGGTCTTGATCTCAGTGTCATGAGATCAAGCCCCACAACGGGGTTAGCGCTCAGGGTGGAGTCTACTTGTCTCTCTTCTTCTCCCTCTTCTCCTCCCCTCAGTCTCTGAAATAAATAAAATCTTAAAAGAAATAATCATATAAATCTCAGACAAAAACCTTCAGCTTTGAGCAATTAACTTCTGATGATGATGTCAAGAAAAACTGGTTACCTGATACAGACCACTAAGGGGGATATATATGAATTTATTAACTATAAGCTTGGCAAATGTCTAAAAAGTGTGAAGGCGTCCAGAGGTGTCCGTCTATAAAGTGTGAAGTTTGATCTGAGCATCATAGACCTACAGCCCTATGTAATGTTTAGTGGTTGGTGGAAATTTGGGAGCCCAGCAAGACATCCCCTACTTTGTGACGAGGGAGCCATACCATCTTCCTATTCTCTGTAATAAGATGGTGAATGTTGGACTCATCCCCAAACAGTATCAAATAACTCAGGTATAAATGAAAAAGAACACAGGGCCACAGTCATCAGGATTTTCTCCTTTGGGAACTGTCAGGTGGTCTGTGAAGAGGCCATTGCTACTGATGCTACCGCCAGTGTTGGCACTGGGGGACAAGCTCCAGGGGTCACCTGCTTGGAGTTTCTGCAGCTTAACCTAGAGCTCAAGACCTCAGGTTCCAAGCTGAGGAAAGGGCAAGAACAACTGCATGTTATGCTCTTCCTTCCAGGTGAGCACCTGAGCTGCGTGTGTATTCCTACCGTCAGGCTGGGCAGCTGCAAGTCACTATAAACCAGGGACATAGAAGCTTGTGCTGTGAAGGCAGTGAATGTAACCAGGCCACCCAGTGACTCAGGGGTGGAGAGGAAAGGAACACAATAGAAGCTGTTTGGGGTGGGGGAGAATCTTAGAGACCTTCTCAGGGAAACTGGATCACAATGCAAGCTAAGCTGGTCAAAGCTGCCAGGAGGGATCACAGGAGAAGTCTAGAAGCTGCAGAGCAGGGGACTGCCTGGAGCCAAATGCTGGGGAAAGTACACAGGCTAGGAGAGGGCTGGTGATAGTTCTGGGTTCCCAGGGGGTGCACCTCCCCCTGGACCAAGGATGGGGGAGGCCTGGGGAGCTGGCTAAGCAGGAAGTAGAAGCTGGAGTAATAAACTGCCTGTTATGGCAAGATTAATGGTCACACTGGACCAAGCTCAGGGGAGGTACCAAGTCTGAATGGGCACCTCCCCTGCATAGATCCTGGAGTTTTCTGGGTCTCCTGTAGTGGACTATAGCAGTTTTGTCCTCTAAGCATCTGCTGATGTGCATTGCTGCCCTGGAGGCCTGAGAGGGAATGGCTGGGAGGCAAGGGGATGTCTTTGAAAAAAAAAACAAAACCTTGAAACTCCACTGTCCCCACTGGTTGGGGTAGGGTGGGGCGCCACAGATTCTGGAGCAGAGAGGTGGGAAAGGAACAGGGGACAGGAGCGGGGAGGGGATGGAGACAAAGGTAAAGCAGCTGGGAGGAGGCAATCTACCACCTGGCAGGGCTGCAGGGCTCCTGCTTACCTTCAGGGCCCGAACTCAGGAACTCTGGGTTCCCACAATTGGGGTTCGGGCACCTCCCTCCCCTTGCCATGTCAGAGCTCTTGCCCAAGGCTGAGACTCAAGGTCAGGCACCCAGGACTTGAAATCTGTGACTCAGCAGCCTTCTCTCAGCCTGGAAAGACGTACCACAGGGCCCGCCATGCCTGGTCCAAGGTCAAGAAGGGAGGTGGGCAGAGAGAGAGAGAGAGAGAGAGAGAGAGAGAGAGAGAGCCTGTGCCTAACGATCAATGGCATTTTCTATTTTTACAGGTGCCAGTGTCAGGGGGTAGAAGGAACACAGTGAGGATCTAGGACCTTGCTTGTCCCAACCACTTCCCTCTATTGGGACAGAACATCGTGCAAGTCAAATATCATCTGGAAGGACAAGCTTCTGGAAAGTAGAATTGGGACCTGCCCACGGGACAAGGGGAAACAAATATGAGGGGAGACCAGGCTGGCTGAGCAAAACACCTCCTGAGCAACTTGGAGGAAACCCGGGAGCAGCCGGGCAAGGGAGAATTTGGGGATTGTACAGAGAAGTGGGATGCAACAAGCACCTGATCCCCAGTGTAGCCGGTCTCCGGCTCACGCTTCACCCCGCCATTTGGCTCTCTGTGCCGGGCTCTAGGAGGTGGTGCTACAGTAGCTATGTCTGAGACTTCCCCTGAACCCACCCCTGCCACTCTAGATAGCTCCTACTTTCTAGCTGTGTGTGGTCTTCTCACGTTGCTCTGTACCTTGGTTTAGCATCCTTTCCACCTAAAATGCTCATGCGGCCCCTATTCGCCCTCCAGCTCAGAGGGACCTTTGCATAAACCTTTTTGAATTTCCTAGCAGAAGGTCCTCTGTCTCTGCTCTCACTGCAGAAAGAGGGCCTTCTGCCCTCGCCCAGGGTGAGTGGGCATTTGTTTTTGGTCAAAAAGTCCAATTTCTCCCGACACTGCCTCATTTCTGGTTTCCCTCCTTGTTCCCAGGTCCTGGCTACGACTGGGGCCACAAGACAAGGCTGGCTGCCGCAGACCAATGAGGCCATCCCCTAAGTTGGCCCCAGAGCATGGCTGCCCAGCACAGCTGGAATCTCGACACTTCTTGCTCTCCGGAAGCAGCACGTCGTCTCCCACCCCTACTCTTTGGCTCCTTCCTCCCACATCTGGGCCGGGCACCGTGCCAGAGACTTTGTTAGGGGTGCAGGAATGAAATGAGACAGCAGCAATATCAGCATCAGCCTCCAGGGAAGCCATCTTCTCAGGCTCTCAGCTTCGAATTTTTCCATCTAGGCCTTCCTCTTCCATGAAGCCCTCTTACGGCATCCTAACACCCACACTCAGTTAGAGGCCCACCTCCACCTGCCCGGGTGCACCCAGGAAGCCAGGGCTGAAACTATTCCCAGCTCCCAGGATGGTGTTGGACACTTAAGTGTCAGCCTGACAGGTGTTTGTGGGATGCAAAATTGAGGGGGAGAGGTGCCCAGGATGGGGGACGAAAGTGTCACAGCCAGTCCTGGACATCACACTCCAGCAGGGAGGCTGAGGGTAGACTCCAGAGTATGACAGAGTTCAGCCCAGCACCCCCAGTCCCATACTGGCCCCCAGAGGCTCTGATTAACCCACGCTTCTGAGTATAAGGACAGTCCCATCTACCAACAAATCTGGCCACGTGGGGATGTGGGTCAGGGCCAGGACACAAAGAGTCCAGGATCTGGGTAGATGTCTCACAAGAGGGCAAAGCTAGGCATCTGGGGCCCCCATGGATGCCGACGCAGAGCAGGGGGTGTTAGTACACACTGAACCAGACTTGTGTCCACACTCGCTTGGGTTGCTGGGTGACGGTGGTCACTTCTCCTGGACATGTTTCCTTGCCACTCCAGCAAGGAAACCATCCAAGAACGAGGCACTTTGGGGGAAGAGAGGGTGGATTTGACTCTGTTCCAGCAGACCTTGGCCCTGACCCTCTTAGGTCTCCTCCTCCTTCCTGTCCCACAGCTCCGCCCCCTGCCTGGAGTGATGTCACCTTGGCCACCTCATCACCAGATTCTAAACCCCTTCCAGCCACCCTCTCTCCCTCAGATGGGAGTGGGGGAGGCAGCTCCCACTTTACTCAGGCTCTAGTGTGGTGCATTGCTCAGAAATCCCAAACCTGGTTCCCTCTGAACCATGAGTCATCTGGGATAGGACTGGGAGCAAAAGGGCCAGGGGACCCCCTTTCCCTTAGGAAGACAGATTGGAGACTCCAAGTTTTTGCTGCTTCTTAGCCAGCAGGGTCCCCAAACCCCTATACACTCCCTGGGTAGAGGGTAAGGGAGTTGGGGAAACTTTCTGGGAGTCTTAGAGCTCAGGAATCCTGGCAGGGAAGGGTGCTACTGGATTTGGAATGGGATAACTTTCCGCTACACACACACACACACACACACACACACACACACCATTCCTCTCAGCAAAACATAACCAAGGAGCCACCTCTCGGCCTTCAAAGATTTCCAGCCAGTACTCAGGCCCCCAACAATACCAGGGGCGCCTGGACAGTCCCTGCCTCCAAGATGGGGTGGGTGAGCTGGGTGAAGTACACCCCTGCGGTTCGGGGAAAGAGGAAGGCCGCTCCCCCCACTTTTGCACGTCCCCGCGGGTCTGGCCCCGGTCTTCCCTGGCAGCGTTCCCTCTCTCCAGGTCCCCATTCTCCAGACGCATCACCCTTCGGGGTCCGCGCTCCGGGCGCAGCCCAGCCCTCCCCGGGGCGATACTGCTCAACAATGGAGAAGCGGACAGGGGTCGCCGGGCGCGCCCCGCTCTCCCGCCGCACCCACACCCCCCGCGCTCACCCTGCTCCAGGTCCTGCTGGTCGTACCAGGGCTCCTCCTCCTCCGTGGAGAAGTCCTCCATGCCGGCGGCTCTCCGCATGGCCCCGCGGGCGGCGGGCGGCGGGCGGCGGGCGGGCGGGCGCTGCGGCGGCGCGGCTCAGGGCCGGGGCGCGGGGCCCGGGACAATGCGGCGGAGGCGGGCCGGGCCTCCCGCGTCGCGCACTCGGGCTGCAGCGCCCCCGCCCGCGCCGCGCCCCCTCGCCATCGGCTGCCCCCCGGGCGCCCACGCGGAGCTGGCGCGCAGCCGAGGTCCGGCCCGGCCGCGGTCCTGAGGGGCCGGGGGCCCGGGCGGCGGCGGCACAAAGGGTGGGGGGGCGGGGACGGCGGCCGGGACGGCGGCAAGGACGGCCGGAGTCCGCCCGCACGTCCGGGGCGCTAGGAGCGCGCGGGGCCCGCGGCGGGCGCCCAATGCCCGGCTCCGGCCCGCGCTGCCCCTCGCCCGCCCGGCGACACCCGGAGCCGCCGCTGCATCTTGGCGGGGTCCGCCCCGCGCTTCCCTAGCCGCCCGCTCCGGGGGGTGGGGCCGGCCGCCGCGGGCCAATCGGGACACGTATGCAAATGTGGAGGCGGGGCCGGGGGCGGGGTCTCCCGGGAGCCCTGGCGGGGCTCTTGCTACTTTAACCTCACCCTCCCTCCCACGCTCCATCCCTTGGGTTTACCTACCCCTCACTGTCTGAGATGATTTTACTCTGTTTACCTGCTGTGGCCACTCTCTCCCTCTAGATCTCCTTTCATTTATTTATTTATTTATTTATTTATTTATTTATTTATTTATTTATTTATTCATTTATGACACTTTACTCTGTTTACCTGCTGTGGTCACTCTCTCCCTCTAGATCTCCATTTACTCACTTATTTATTTATTTATTTATTTATTTATTTATTTATTTATTTATTTATTTATTTATTTATTTATTTATGAGAGACACACACACACACAGAGAAGCAGAGACACAGGCAGAGGGAGAAGCAGGCTTCATGCAGGGAGCCCGATGTGGGACTTGATTCAGGGTCTCCAGGATCACGCCCCGGGCTGAAGGCAGCGCTAAACCGCTGAGCCACCCAGGCTGCCTCCCCTCTAGATCTCCTAAAAGCACAGATCGTGTCTCTCTTGTTCACAGCTGACTCCTCGGTGCCTAGAATAGGCTGTCCCGTTGGCACCTTCCATGAACACTCGTTGAATGAATGGATACTTATTTACGATTACCTTTAAGAAGTTGAGTGTTTATATTTCTTTGGCCGGACACCTCAGGCCAGGAGGTGTGTTCCCTGCATTCTGGACGTTTCCCTTTAAGCTCCTGCTTCCCTCCCCTTCCCTCTCCTTCCATATCCTATATCCAGTTACACCAGTTAGAGCCGTACACAATTTCACCTTCTAAGCATTCTTTCCCTAAAGGAGTTATCAAACTCAAGCATTCATGGAACTGATTATTACTAGGACTCACCATGTGCTGACACTGTTGAGGCATCCTGAATACATCCAACTCTGAATACATATGGAAAATATATCCAACAAAGGACTTGCATCTGGAATATAGAAAGACTATCTACAAATCCAAAAGAAAGACAGCCCAGTAGAAAAGTGGATAAAAGACTTGACCAGGCACTTCTCAAGTGACCAAATGACCCAACAAACATGTGACAAAGTGTTTAACTTCTTTAGATGCATCAACACTTGTAGGGGAGGAGAAGGAAACAGGGTTTGCACAGGGAGGACTTGGGATGAGATGTGGCCTTGACAAAAGCCTCCCCTGACTCTGGACAGCTCTGGACTCTGAATCAAAACAATTCCAAGTGACACTGGGGAGAGGGCTTTATATCCCCCTCCGCATTTCCACAAGTCATTGAATGGATGCAGGTGGTGAATGGGAAGCTGTATGATCTTGGGCCAAGGAGTTCTTTTCAGCTTCTAGAGAGGGCTGGCAGCTGAGGACTGTCAGCTAGCAGGCTTCCCAGCAGGTGGGTGAACAAATCCTTCAGTTCTGAAAGGGAGTGTGAGGGATGCGTCACAGCATCCATCATGTATGCATACCCTGTAATCCAGCCATCCTGTTCCTATATATGTACAACGGAAATATGTACGTATGTTAATGAAAGACATGTACGAGAATGTTCATAGCAGCACAACTGATAATAGCCCGAACTGGAAACAACCCAAATGCCCATCAATAGTTGATGAATAAAATGTGGTATATGCATGCAATGAAATATCATATAGTACAAATAAAATGTTGAGAGAAAGATGCCAGGCATAAAAAGCAGTCTTGTTAGTATCCTATTATTTCTATAACAATTTATAGACTTGAAATTTAATGACTTGAAACAACACAAATTTACTGTCCAATAGTTCTGTAAGTTAGAAGTCCAATGTGGCTGTCAGTGGCTGGCTGAAACATAAGTGTCTCCAAGGCTGTATTCCTCTCTGGAAGCTCTAGGAAAGAATCAGTTTCCTTGTTATTCGCACCTTCTAATGGCCACCCACATTCCTGGGCTTGTGGCCCCCTTCTTCCATCTTCAAAGCCATCAATCTTTAAAGCATCAAAGCAGGTTGAATCTTTCTCACACTACATCACTCTGACCTTTCTGCTTCCCTCTACTGCTTTTAAAGACTCTGTGATGACACTGAGCCCACCTAATAACCCAGTGTAATCTCCCTATTGAGTTAAGGTCCTTAACTCAATTACATCTGCAAAGTCCCCTTTGCTATGCAAAGTAATATTTAAAAGTTCTGGGGATTAGGATGCAAGCATCATTAGGGATCATTCCATTTATATAAAGTTCAAAACTGGCAAAAATGAATCTGACCAATACAGTGTTTAGCTTTCAAAAGTCGTGTGGGGGGATCCCTGGGTGGCGCAGTGGTTTGGCGCCTGCCTTTGGCCCAGGGCGCGATCCTGGATATCCAGGATCGAATCCCAAGTCGGGCTCCCGGTGCATGGAGCCTGCTTCTCCCTCTGCCTCTCTCTCTCTCTCTCTCTGTGACTATCATAAATAAATAAAAATTAAAAAAAAAAAAGTCGTGTGGGGAACTCTGAGGGACTGGGAGTGTTTTATTTCCTGATCTCGGTGCTGGTTACACAGGTGTGTTCATTTGTGACAATCATTGACCTGCACACTTATTTATTTATTTATTTATTTATTTATTTATTACGTAGGCTCCACGCCCAATTTGGGGCTTGAACTCATGACCCAGAGATCAAGAGTCACACGCTGTACTGACTGAGCCAACCAGGCACACCAGCTTGTACACTTAGGATATATACATTTCTTTGAATATATATTATACTACAATAACATAATTTACTTAAGAAGAAAAATAAACCTATGGCTGAGACATAAGCAGTCTCTGCCCTTGTGCAGCTTTCATTCTATTTTTTTTTTCAGCTTTCATTCTAGTGGGGACAAGTAAATAAATGATTACAACTTGCCACACATGCTATGAAGGAAATTAACAAGGTTCTAGGAGCAAGTTTGGGGCAAAGTTTATTCCTGTATTTATTTTAAAAGATTTTATTTATTTATTCGTGAGAGAGAGAGAGAGAGAGAGGCAGAGACACAGGCAGAGAGAGAAGCAGGCTCCCTGTGGGGAGTCCAATGTGGGACTCGATCCCAGGACCCCAAGATCATGACCTGAGCCAAAGGCAGATGCTCAATCACTGAGCCACCCAGGTGCCCCTGGGGCAAAGTTTAGATTCAGGGTTCAGAAGGACTTCTCTCAGAAGGTAATATCTGGGACGCCTGGGTGGCTCAGTGGTTGAGCGTCTGCCTTTGCCTCAGGGTGTGATCCCGGGATCCAGGATCGAGTCCCACATTGTGCTCCCTGCGTGGAGCCTGCTTTTCCCTCTGCCTATGTCTCTGCCTCTCTCTCTCTTTGTGTCTCTCATGAATAAATAGATAAAATCTTAAAAAAAAAAAAAGAAGGTGATATCTAAGCTAATACCTAAAGGATGAGATGTTGCCAACCACGCCAAGCTCTGGAGGGAGAGTGTTTCAGGCAACAGCAGTATCAAAGCCTCAAGGCAAAAAGAACTTGCAATATATCAAGAACTGACAGAAGGCCAGTGTAACTGAGTGGAGTGGAAAAAGGAGAGATGGAATCAGAGTTAGGGTCATGGGAAGGAATTGGGATATTTTCCCCCTCAACTGGAAAAATGAGTAAAAGCCTTTTCATTTTCAGTTGTAAAATATCAGTGGCAATTTGGGAGCATGGATTGCATGGGAGGGAAGAAGAGTAGAAGCAAAACCAGTTTGGAAGCTTTGGGGATCATCTGGAAGAGAAGTAATGGTGGGACGGCCAAGGCTGGTGGCAGTAGAGTTGGAGCAAGAAGGAGAATCATTCTGGATGTAGAAAGAAGAGGTGCAGATGAACTGACTGGAGAATCAGTGATGCCTTAGACTTCTGCCTCCAGTAACTGGGTGATGGTGATGCCATTTATTGAGCTGGGGACAGAAATGAGTCTAAGGGACCAGCAGGATGTGTGGGGGAGTAGTAGGTTCCAGAGGGATCTGGTTAGCACTTCAACCCCACCGAGTCCCCTTCCCATTTGTTCATTTCTTTATTCTGCAGCTCTGTGGGAGAGGGCCCTTAGGGAGTTTAGAAAGTCCCCAGAGGAGAGCAGGGGCAAAAGGCTGAGGGTTAGGGCCTGGGGAGGGTTGCCTCAAATTCCCCAGCCTGGGCAGTGAGGATGCTAGTTAGAGCAATTAAAGGCAGCCCCAACCTGAAGATTCAGCTCCAACCCCTGGAGATAAGGATGCTTTCAGTGATGACTTGGACGATCCCTATGTTTGAAAATATCCAGGTCCTGGGTCACCTCCCAGCCTTTGGACTTTACCATATAGGCCATATCCTCAGCATGGCCCCCCTCTCCTGTAGCCACTCTCCTCCTGCCCCAGCCGAGAAGCATCATCTGGCAGGGACAAACATGTCACAAAGGCTGGATTCTCATTGTCATCCCGGCAATAGGCAAGGTGATCGAGGCTGGATTCTCCTGAATCTCGTGAGGCTGTTATGGGTGAAAGCTGGGAAACCAACTCTGCCAGATTGGTGAGGTTTCCTTGTCTCCCTCTGCAGGGGATAGAGAGTAGAGGTCCCTCCGGGTGACCTGCAGAACTGTGGCTGGCTGAGGGATGGGACATGCATGCTGTGTACTAGGTCTGTGCCAGGCCCTTGGCCTGATTTCGTGCATAGGAACCCCAGGCTCCTTGCCTAGTGGAACCACTCCTTGCGCCTTCAGACCAGACTTAACATTTTAAAAAGTATTTCAAAAGGAGGAAAATCAGATCCTTTTTTTTTTAAGTTTATTTATTTATAAAGTTTATTTAAGTAATCTCTACGCCCAAGGTGGGACTTGAACTCACCACCCAGAGATCAAGAGTTGCTTCCTCCTCCGATTGAGCCAGCCAGGTGCCCCAGATCTGCTTTTGAGGAAGAAAACTGGTCAGGCTCTCTGAGCTAGCAGCCAACAAGCCCTGGGACCCATTTCAGGCCTTTCCCTCTAAGTGGGTAGAGGGCCTCCGCAGGGGTCAGAAGTGTAAATAAATTACGTGATCTTGGCTAGCCCCCCAGCCTGGCACCTCATGGGTGTGTCAGGCAGGCCTACTGCGCCGGTGTTCCTTGTTGGAGGCATCGAGACTCGGCGCTGATGGCCCGAGCCCTGGGTGCACCGATGTCCCCCAAGCCTTGGGCATTACAATTCCCCTGGGGTTGGCTGCACACGCCAGCACCCAGGAGGGCCTCCCGAGCTCCTTGGAAATGCAAGCCCAGCTCCTGGATGTGGGAACCCCAGGGGAGCCGGGAGCCGGGACGCAACACCCTGCGGCTGGCGCTGCTTGGGCGCAGGGCGGGGCTGGACACCGGGACACAGCGGCGGCGTCGCCACCGCCACCCACCCGCCCAGCCTGGCTCCCGGCCTCCCCCGCCTTCCTCCCCCCGCACCCCCACCCCAGCCCGGCCCACAGGAAATGACGGCGCTTGCTCAGGCTGCGCTGACGTTGGAGGGTCCCGGCCGCTCCCAGTCACCCGAGTCGCCCCAGGGGGAGGGGGCAGGGTGCCCAGCCCGCGCCTCCGGGCCCTCGGGGTACGCACGGCCGCCGCACGCTGCGCATCTTGGGTCGAGCTCAGGACCCCTTCCTCGGGTGCCTCCACCCTTGCAGGCCGCGCTGCCCTCCGGGTCCCCAGACCCGCCGTTCCAGTGCGGGGCGCACATTGCACTGGATGGTCCTGCCCCATCTGTCCCCCGGCCACCAGTGTGAAGTCAGTGCCAGGCGGGATAAGGCGTGAGTGAGGTCATCTGGTGCCCAACCCCCGCCCCCCAACTACCCTCTGAGTGTGTCCCAGACAACTGCCCTGAGAAGGGAATTATTTTAGATTCTCACCGTCTTTGTGGTCAGGAAGTGCTTCCATGTGGCTCCCTCAAATCCCTGCAGTTTAAACCCTCAGGGCCTGTCAGTGGTGGAGTGACCTTTAGGGTGCTGGCGCCAATTGTACCCCTGTGCCCTCCCCTTTACTCCTTTAAGATCTGCCCATGGGGCTATTGGGAGGATCGGTGAGCAGACACAGGCCAAGTGCTTAGAACAGTGTCTGGGCCATGCGAGCCCTAGTCGGTGTTTGCCTTTCTGGTTATTATTATTACAACTTTGTTTTTTACCTGGAGGATCCATTCCTTGCCCATCACAACCTCTCTTCTGGCAGGGTTTCTGAGGTGGGTTGGGGAGACCTGTCCAGGGACTGCACCTTCCCCCTGGGGCTACCCAGGGGGCAGGTGAGGCTTGCAATCAAGGCTTCAGAGACTGTTGGGAAGTTCCAGGCACATTTGCTTGCTGCTGGCTGCCTGAGCTCCTAGTGCATCTTGATTCCCTGTTACAGATTGCAACCCACTGTATGGGATCTATCTGCCTCTGGGCAGTTTGAGAGCTCTTGGAGGGCAGGAACTCTGGGCGGCATGTAGCAGGTGCCTGATGAAGGGACAAATGGATGCTCTGAAACCAGTGGCGGAAACACACTCCTTGGCGCTCCTTCTTTCTCTGTCCACCTGCCCCACCTCAAAAGCTCCTAAAAGAACTATGAAATGAATCTTGAGAGAATCTGAAAATGGGTGGTTCCTATTGGCTGAAGTGAACTACCAAAGTGGCTCCGCCTTCTGTGACTGGGGAATTGTTTGTATTCATTCACCCAATAAAGAATTGTGTGCCAGGCCAGTGCCGGCTTCTGGGGATGCAGAGAGCAAGATGGACCCAGTCCCTGCTTGCTTGAAGCTTACATTTCAGTTGGAGAAACAGACATAAACTGAAAAAGAGGCAAAAATATTTTAAATGATGGTCAAAGTTTTAGTTCATATGCCAGTAGCTAAAATAACAACAGCTGGGGATGGGAAATCTCTCAGGGAAGGAGACATTTGAGCTAAGACCCCAAGGATGAGAAAGAGTCAGTCACATGGAGAGTGGGGGGAGGGACATCTGAGGCAGAATGAACAACATGCACAGACACAGCTCAGAGGGTTTGAAGAAATGAAGGAAGGTCTATGTGTGTGTGAATGGAACCCTGGGGGCCCTAGGGGAGTGGGGGGGGGAGCAGGGCCGGACCCTGCAGGACCTTGGAGGTCAGGGCCAGGGCCCAGCAAAAGTTATTCTGAAGTGTTTTCAGTGGAGAAGCATGGTGAGCTGCATTTTATAATGATTTGGGTTTTCTGCAGATTAGAGGGGGCAGGATGGAGGCTGCTGCAGGGGGGAGGCAATGGGGGCCCTGGCAGAGGTGGGAGCAGAGGAGATGAGGGAGGCAGAAAATATTTGTGTCTGGGGGATGACATCATCAGGTCTTGGTGATGGATTAGTTAGGGGGTGAGAAGAAGAGAGGCACCGAAGGTGACACTGGGTTCCCAGCTTGAGCACTGGGGAGATACCATTCATTGAGATGAGAAGACAGGCAAAGGTCAGGGGAGGAAAGGATTGCATTTGGAAGGATGAACTGTGGGGGACAGAATCACCCATGGTGGGGTAGTTGTATTTATTTTTTTTAAATATATATTTTTAAATATTACTTATTCATGAGAGACAGAGAGGCAGAGACACAGGCAGAGGGAGAAGCAGGCTCCATGCAGGAAGCCCGATGTGGGACTCGATCTGGAGACTCCAGGATCACACCCTGGGCAGAAGGCAGGCGCTAAACTGCTGAGCCACCCAGGTGTCCCAAAGATTTTTATTTTTAAGTAATCTCCTCACCCTACATGTGGCCCAAACTTAAAATCCCAAAATCAATAGTCGCAACTCTGTGGACTGAGCCAGCCATGTGCCTCAGTATGGCAGTTTTAAACATAACTCCAACTTCTTTGACACTTCCTCCACTGGGGAGGTGGGTGTAGGTCTCCTATCCTTGAACCTGGTGGGTTTGTGGTTGTTTTGACTAATAGAGTATGGTGGAAGTGACTTTAAATGTTATTCCCAGGCTCAGTACTAAACGGCCATGCAGCTTTCTTCTCTTTCTCCCCAGACACCCTCTTTTTGTGTGCACCCTTTGGGACACTGCGTCTTGGAGCTGCAAGAGGCCCCCAAGCTACCTGCAGAAGTCTCATGTTTGTACTACCGTCCTCACCAACCCCCTCTCTCCCTGGGTAAGTCCAACCTTTGAGTCCTCCCAGCCCAGGTGCCAGATGTATGAGTGAAGAAACCTCCAGATGATTCCAGGTCCCAGCTGTTCTGAGTGAATCCTCCCCTACCCCTTCTAGTCTTCTCTGCTGATACTGCAAACATTGTGGAGTAGACACAAGCCACCTCAGCTGGGTCTCATCTGAATTACTGACTACAGAATATATCATAAAATGGTTATTTTGGGGGACACCTGGGTAGCTCAGTGGTTTGGCTCAGGTCTGATCCTGGGATCCTGGGATTGAGTCCCACATTGGGCTCCCCCCGCAGGGAGCCTGCTTCTCCCTCTGCCTATGTCTCTGCCTCTCTCTGTGTCTCTCATGAATATATAAATAAAATCTTTTTTTTTAAAGGTTATTTTTGTACACCATGTTTGGTGGGAGGTTGTTACACAGCGGTAGCACCCAGAACACACATCAAATTGGCAAGCGAGTTCCATGATTCCACCTGGAGACATCACCTGCATCCTTCCTTTCCATCCCACCTATGGCTGCCTGGGTTCAGCCCTGGGCATCTCTCATTCCCCAGCTGATTCCCAGTGTTCAGTTCACTTTATCTTTCCTGCAGCAGCTAAAGTGACTTTGCCAAGACATAATGACATCCGATGACATTATTCCCCTGCCTCAGAGGCTCCTCATTGCTCATAGAAGGAGATAAAAGCTCTTTAACAGGATGTATGAAGCCTTTATGGCCTGCCACTCCAGCTTTATCTCTTGTCTCTCTACGTTTTATCCCAACCAACTCTTTCTGTTCTCTGGGCAAACCAGGCTTTGTGCACTTCCGGCCCATCCTTCCATTTGCTCCTCCTACCTAGTTGTGTGACGCATTCCATGCACCTCTTCAGCTCTCTTTCCATCTTCTCTATCTGCTGCATGTCAGGAGGCTGAAGCTTTTGTGGGCTGCAACAATGTGCTCCCTTGCCCCACCCCATTTTTTAAGCGATTTTTAAAAATATTTTATTTATTTATTCATGAGAGACACACAGAGAGGGAGAGGCAGAGACACAGGCAGAGGGAGAAGCAGGCTCCATGCAGGGAGTATGAAGTGAGACTCAATCCCGGGTCCCCAGGATCACACCCTGGACCGAAGGTGGCGTTAAACCACTGAGCCACCCAGGCTGCCCTCCCTTGCCCTTTTGCTGTCTTTGAGTCCACTGATGGGAAGCACCAGAGGGAAGTCGGGGCACCAGAGAACAGTGAAGGTTGGGTATCCATCCCATGGCTCCCTCCCTTCCAGACTCTGGGAGATCACTGCTCCTGTTGGTCCTCTCTTACAACTGGGCTTTCTTCCTCTGGATTCTGGTCCCAAGACTCTCTATTACCTGTGTGGTTCTCCTCTCTTGGCAGTAGGAACTTGCCTTTGTAGCTGAGGGCCTAGCACCTTGCAAGGCATGCGGCCCTTAGCAGGTGTTGAGTTAATGTTTGTTGTATGATTGATGGCTGCACTCAGAAAAAAGGGCTCTAGGGAAGGTCATAGGAGCCAAAGACAGGGACTCTTCCTTTACACTGGGCATAAAAGGAGGACACGGCACATTTTCCATATAGGAAATCACAGCTAAGAACCTACTAGGGAATCACCAAATTAATAAGGATAAGTAATTTCTTTAAATTTTCAAAAACTCTGTTTTGCTATTATTTTTACCTGTATAAATCCAGTCTTTTTCCTTAAAAATTTTGATTATATATGTTTTCAAGCACACATACAAAAGTAGAGAGAGCAGGACAAGGAGTCCGCCACATACTCAACACAGATTCAACAATGACCAAGATTCAGTCACATTTGCCTTATCTTGCCTGTGTGTTCTTTGTCTTGCTTTCTTTGCTACAGTATTTTAGAGCAAACTCCAGTCTTTGGGCCATTTTGCCTTTATACACTTCAGTATGCACTAAATAATAACTAACAGTGTTTAAAAAACAATGGTGGAATTAGAGAGGATGTCAAATTTAACTTGGAGACAGCAAACATGTGGTGGGGAAAAACAGGTATTTTTTCCACCTAGATGTGTTAGCTGTCACATTCCCCAAGACAATATTAATATATTTTCCATCCTATGGAGGTAAGAGTGCCCAGGGATCTTGTAAGATTTCCTGCAGATGGACACTAAAATTTCCTAAGGGGCAGAATGCCCAGTGAATGGGAGACAACCTTCTGAAGTTGGAAGAGGTTAAATGGACTCATTTAAATCTATCCAATGGGGACACCTGGGTGGCTCAGTGGTTGAGCGTCTGCCTTCGGCTTAGAGCCTGATCCCAGGATCGAGTCCCACATCGGGCTCCTTGCGTGGAGCCTGCTTCTCTCTCTGCCTGTGTCTCTGTCTCTCTCTCATTGTCTCTCATGAATAAATAAATAAAATCTTTAAAAAAAAATCTATCCAATGAAAGCTGATGGGAGGAGCAAGGTCCATGGATGACCAATAATATTTTGATGCAACTTGGAGTTTCTGATGGCAAATCCCTAAAATGGCTCTGAGTGCAGGGCAGGCCAAAGGGCTCATAATTACTCCCTTGGAATGGCCAGTTAGCACCTGCTCTTAGTTTTTGTCTTTTTTAAGTCAAATTTAGGGCAGCCTGGGTGGTCAGCGACTTAGCGCCGCCTTCAGCCCAGGCAGGGCCTGATCCTGGAGGCCTGGGATCGAGTACCACGTCGGGCTCCCTGAATGGAGCCTGCTTCTCCCTCTCTGCCTGTGTCTGTTTTTCTCTCTCTCTCTCTCTCTGTCTCTCATGAATAAATAAATAAGTAAATCTTAAAAAAAAATAAAGTCAAATTTAGGGACACCTGGGTGGCTCAGTGGTTGAGCGTCTGCTCAGGGTGTGATCCAGGGGACCCGGGATCGAGTCCCACATCAGGCTCCCTCTGGGGAGCCTGTTTCTCCCTCTGCCTGTGTCTCTGCCTCTCTCTGTGTGTCTCTCATGAATAAATAAATAAAATTAAAAAAAGATATTTATTTATTTATATAAATAAATAAAATTAAAAAAAGATATTTATTTATTTATATAAATAAATAAAATTAAAAAAAAGATATTTATTTATTTATGAGAGACACACAGAGAGAGGCAGAGACACAGGCAGAGGGAGAAGCAGGCTCCATGCAGGGAGCCTGATGTGGGACTCGATCCCGGGTCCCCTGGATCAGGCCCTGAGCCGAAGGCGGCACTAAACCACTGAGCCATCTGGGCTGCCCAGAATAAATAAATATCTTAAAAAAATAAAGTCAAAGTTATTGAGGTATAGTTTACACACTGTAAAAGTCCCCCCTCTTAGGTGTATAGTTATTTGAACTTCGACAAACATATACAATCATGAAACTACCACCAAAATCATAGCATAGACTTGTTTTCATCACCCAAAAAGTTTCCTTATACCTTTTAATAGTCAGTCTCTCATTCTACTCCCAACCCAAGGCAATCACTTATTTGTTTTCTGTCTCAGTGTTTTGTCTTTTCCAGAATGTCACATCAATGATATAATACAGTACACTGCCTTCTGTGTCTGACACAGTGCTTTTGAGATTCATCCACATTGTTGCTGCTTGTATCAGTAGTTTGTTCCTTTTTGTTGCTAAATACTAGTCCCATTGTCTGGGTGAACCCCAATCTGTTTATTCACCAGATGATGGACATTTGGGTAGTTTCCACTCTTTGGTGATTATAAATGAAATTGCTGTAAGCATTACGCAGGCTTTTTGTATGGATAGATGCCTTCATTTTTCCTGGATAAGTACCATGAGAAGGATTACTGAGATATGTGATAATTGTATATTTAACTTTATGAGAAAATATAAATGCTCCCTATCCTCACCAGTATTTGGTGTTGTGGGTTTTTTTTAACCCATTCTAATAGATATGTAATAATTATCATGTTATGGTTTCAATTTGCATTTCCCTGATGACTAAGATTCCAAATTTTTAAAAAATATTTTATTTATGCATTTGAAGAGAGAGCAGAGCAGGAGGACAGTTGCAGAGAGAGAAGCAGGCTCCTCGCTGAGCAAGGAGCTTAACTCAGGGCTCAATCCCAGGACCCCAGGATCATGACCTGAGCCAAAGGCAGACTCTTAACTGACCAAGCCACCCAGGCACCCCAGATTCCAAATTTTTTAACGTCACTCTGGTCTGGACTGAGGTTGGGGGATTTGTAGAATGGACTGGATTTTATTATTTTTTTAAAGCCAAATAAAGAGACACTTTTCATTTGTTATCTTGGAGTGATTAGAAAGGCCAAGCCTGCCTTGGATTTCATCCAGGGCAGGGAAAGTCTACCTCGGGAGCAAGGACAGAGCTATCCTGTCCAGTCATAGAATGGAAGATGGAGAAAGTTCAGCCTCTTTTGGAGCAGAGTTCGATTTGCTTTTATGGTTTCGTTCTTTAGTAGTTGTGTGACTTTGGGCAAGCAACATAACTGCCTTGAACTTCAGTGTCTCCTGCTGTAGAATGGGGTAATAACTCAGAGGTAAGTTTTGTTGAGTTAGAGATACTGTCCTCCTATCATCATCATCATCATCATTATTATTATTATTAATTTTATTTATTTATTAATGAGAGACACAGACACGCAGAGAGAGGCAGACTCCATGCAGGGAGCCTGATGTGGGACTCAACCCCCGGTCTCCAGGATCAGACCCTGGGCCGAAGGCAGCACTAAACCGCTGAGCCACCCGGGCTGCCCCATCATCATTAATAATATTATTAATTTGCCTCTATAAAGGCTCACTCGGCTGCAACACAGTAAATTATTTCCTTGTTTCTTTCCCAAGCCAATTGCTCATAAAGGGCAGGCCTTGTGACTGAAGACCCGTATGCCCCCCATCCTGGACGCAGTGTTAATAAATTCCAGTCCTGCGACACATTTGTTGAAATAGATGGGCTCACACGGATTCTCAGGGAAGGCCGGTGGCCAGAACAGAGTTGTGGGACCCGAGGGACCTCCAGCCCTCATCAGGCCAGGGAGATGCTTTCCTGAAGCTTGGGCCCAGTGGCTGGAAAAACAAGGGGGCTGCCTGGTGATGTGGGTTTGACAGGTCAAATAAAGGGAACCAATAAAGCAGATGCTCAGAGGGAAAAAAAAGGGGGGGGAGGAATGGGGAGGTTAGGGTTTGACAAGGAAGAAACTCAAGGGGGAGGGCTGGCTGAGAATGTACGGGCCCGACAGGCGTGGGGACCAGTGGTGAGGATGCGGCGGGGATGGCGAGGCGGGGCGGCGGAGGCTCGGGGTCGAGCCTAGTGCATCCCAGGAGCCGGCTCCCGGGGCTGGCAGCGGGCGGCGCGGGGCGCGGCAGGTGCGGGGGCGGAGCCACGCGGGGGCGGAGCCACGGGGGCGGGCGGGGCCCGGAGGGGGCGGGGCCGGCGCGCGGCGGGCAGGCGGGGTGCGGCGCTGCTCTCCTGCGAGCGCAGCGGGGGCCGCGGAGCCGGAGCTGGATCCGGAGCCGGGGCCGGGGCGGGAGTCGGGGCCGGGGCCGGGCCGGAGAGGGCTCCAGCGCTATGGGGTCGGCCGACTCTAAGCTGAATTTCCGAAAGGCGGTAATCCAGCTCACCACCAAGACGCAGGTGCGACCGGGGCCCCGGCCTCCCACCCACCTGCCGGGCTGGGGGCTGGGCAGGGCCGGGGGGCTGCGCGAACTTGGCTCGTGAGGAGATGGGGGACCGGCTGGCCTGCGGCCTGACGCTGAAGCCAGGTCCGGAGCGCCACCCGTTGGCCTGTCCTCCGGGGCTTCATCCCTTAGCCCCAGCCCCTCACCCCAGCCTTCTCTCCCGGGAATATCCCTCTTCCCGCAGCCGCCGCTGCCACCTTGGGCTGACGTGTGCCTACTCTCCGAGCCGGCATCGCCGCTATCCGCCACCTGTCCTGCCGCCTCCGGCCCCCCCCCTCCGCTCCCGCCCCTCCAGCCCCGCATCTTCAGCTTCACCCTCACTCCCGCCCCCACCCACCCATCCGCCTCCCTGCTCCCCTCCCTGCCCCTCGGTGCCCGCGGTTCCTGGACGCACAGACCCGGCTGATTCAATGCAAACAAAGCCGAGCAGGCGCCTACCGGGTCGGGGAAACAGCTGGTGCGCGGAGGCAGCGGCCTCGCTGGGCCCAGGTCGATGCCCACAGCCAGGGAAGGCCCAGGTCTTCCTGAGAACGTGCAAAGAGTGCGAGCAGCGCTGCAGCCTAACAGAGGGTCCTGTTCTCAGGCTCGTGGAGTCCAGTTTCCCAGCTGGGGAACACTGCTCCAGGGGGCTCCTCCTCTGAGGCCCAGCAGTGGGGATAGCTGTGTTTTCAGGTACCCTCTGTTCCCTGGGTCAGGGCTGAGAACCCTCCAGGTTGTCTTTGACTGGCTGGTGTAGGGTCTGGGGGTGACTTTCAGCCAGTCCATGCTTGCACACTCCCCTGAGTTCACAAGTGGCACCGAGGCCACCTCCTTGCCCCCACCACACAGGACCTGGCTCCAGCAAGGCTCCTTCCCTGCCTACCCCTTCTGTCCTTACCCCTCGAATCAGGCTGCTCTGGCCACAGAGATGCCCAGCCCTGACTCCCCAGAACCCCCACTTATAAGGGACTCAGCACCTGCTGCCATCTGGGACTTTCCTCTTTCCCTTACCCTGAGGGCTCTTGGCAGTTAGAGTGGGATTGAGGAAGCCATCTTCCCACAGCCAGTTGTTCGCAGCTCCAGAGGCCAGACCTCTGGTCCTACACTCTCTCATTCCCACGAGAGAAAGGTCAGGTGCCTGGCAAATGCCCAGGGGCTCTGGAGAATCCAGTCCTGGCTAAGAGGCATTTGATAGAAACCAGACTTTGTATCTCGCCACTTCCCTAATGACTCCTGGGTAGTTCTAGCACTTGGCTTTATTGGGATGGGGCTTCTAAGTCTGTGGGTGGCAGGTGGGCCAGCCCCTCAATGTGGGGCCACATGGAGCGGCAGGAGGGAGGCTCCCATGTTTACCTACCTACCTGGGGAAGGAAACACATTGTTGGAGGAATGAACCATGGGCTGTTAGCTTAGTAGGCAAGGTCCTTTGTCGGGCCAGCAGGACTAGCTCCCCTGGGCCCCAGAGATCTGGGTGGACTAGATTCCTACCTGTGCTGGCCCTCTCCCCCAAATACAGTGTACCTCTGGCTTTCCCTGGCTGTAGCCCTGTTATGGGAATGACTGAGATGGTGCTGTCCTGTTTCCTAGCTGAGGACAGTGAGTTGGCTTGGGTCAAGACTGGAACCAGACACCAGGCTGAGTCTCCCTCCAGAGACCTGTGGGGCCCTGCAGGTGGGAAGGTGGGAGAGACCCTAAAGCTTCCTGTCCTGCGTAGTGACCTGGCTCAGGCAGCTGAGGAGTGAAGACCAGATCCCAGATGGTCATTCCAGACCTTGCCATTCAGTGTCCCCAAAGAGTTTCATGCCAGCTGTCCACAGGGTGTCCTCCAGTCCCAGACCCTTAGAGGCTAGGCCATGAACACAGATGTTTGTTCTGGGCAGCAGACAAGACCACCCAACACCTTTTCCTGTGGCCTGGGTATGAGCGGCCACTGCTGGGCTTCCCTGCTTTCCTGCGCTATATCCTGTTTTCTTCCTGCCCTGGGCTAGTCCTGAGGCTTAGCCGTTTTGGCTGTGTTTCCCAAGCCTTTCCTGGGGTGGGTGGGGCCCTAGAGGGGGATGCAATAAGCTCTGCCAGAGGGAGGACATTCCTGGACCTGGGACCCTTTCTTAGATCCTATCTTTTTAGAGACTCTCTGCCATAGACCAGGGAGACCTGGTGGGTCCATGTATACATGTGTGTATGTGTATGTGTATGTGTATATGAATGATGTGGTGACGCAGTCCTCCAGGACAGGTCACCCTTAACAGACTAGAGGACTTGTACAGCCCTTTGCTCCCCTTCACCCCAAGAAAGTTCAAAAGATGCACCTGGACTCCCAAGCCAGTGGGGGGTCTGGCCTGAACAGAGGCTGGTGAAGCTAGGGTAAGAATATCTATTTTTGGGTGCCTGGGTGGCTCAGTGGTTGAGCGACTGCCTTTTGGCTCAGGTTGTGGTCCCGGGGTCCTGGGATAGAGTCCTGCATCAGGCTCCCCGCAGGGAGCCTACTCCCTCTGCCTGTGTCTCTGCCTCTCTCTCTGTGTCTTTCATGAATGAATGAATGAATGACTAAATAAATAAATAAATAAATCCTAAAAGAAGAAAGAAAGAAAGAGTATCTGTTTTCCCACCAGGATAGCTTAGTCCCTGTGCCCTGGTAGCATGGGCCTTCTAGCTTGTGGCAAAAATATTCTTTTCAAACAAACTGGCTTGGATTTTATTTATTTATTTTAAGATTTTATTTATTTAAGAGAGAGAGAAAGAGTACACAAGCAAAGGGAAGAGGCAGGGTATGGGGGAGGGGGGAAGCAGGCTCCCCTGCTGAGGCAGGGAGCTCAGTGCAGGATGCTGGGTTCCATCCCAGGACCCTGGGATCATGACCCAAGCAGAAGGCAGACACTTAACCGAATGAGCCACCCAGGCGCCCCTGGCTTGGATTTTAGAAGCTTCCTTGGGCTCTGTGGAGCCCAGCTGGGATAACTGGGACAGGAGCTGAGCCTTGTTTCTCCCCTCAGAAGCCTAAGGGGATCCAATGACCTTGGCCAACACCTGGAGCATCAGACTAGCCTGCTATAGCCGGGTGATGGTCATCAAGCTGAAGTGTCCAAGCCAGAGTGGGAGCTGGAGGGCTGGGACTCTCCTCTGCTTCTCAGCTGGGCTAGCCTGGAGCTTCCTAAGTCTCCCTTTAAGTCTCCTCATTTGGAATTCAGTCCCTAGGTGACACTTGCCTGATGAACTAGACCAGAGGTCAAGTCTACTGGTGCTCAGATGAAGTTCTCCTCCTTTAAGGGGATTGTGGCGCCTTAAGTTAGAGGAGGTGGTAAAAGTGTTAGAGAAGGGAGCTTCTCAGAGGAGCTCCTGGGTTTTCAAGGATGTCCTTCCCCACCCCAGCCCTGGCCACCCACACTGGGGGGTGGCACCCCTTGACCCCAGTGACTGTCAGAGGGCTACCCTAGCTGAGGACAGGAGGGCCAGCAAACCCTAGCCTCAGGGCACCTCCTTTGGCCTTTGTTCTCCCCCACCCCCAGCTAACTTGCTCTACCAGTTCTGGGACTGAGCAGGCCCTGGTACCAGGCCTGTCTTGCAGGCCATGGCCACATGTTTCCCTGTGACTTGGAGGTGGGGGCATTGCTTTGGGAGGGGGCCAGGGTATACCGGGACCTCAATGAGGCTTTCAAACCCAACCCTGATTTTGGACAGCCCCACTGGTGCTCAGGCTTGCCCAGTGACTGGGTTGAAGGGATCTTTGGGACTAATGACAGCCTTTCCCTGAATAAACATTGGCTGAGCATCTGCCATCTGCCCCTACTGCAGGGTAAGGAAAGAAGGGCCTAATGGAACCCTGAGGCAAGTGCATTGAGATGCCTGGAATCAGGGCCTAGGATGAAGGAGTAAGAGTGGGGACCCAGGTTCCAAGGTGGGAACAAGCCCTTTGGTCCAGAGCTCAGGGAGGATTCTGGAAAGAAGGGGCATAAGAGAACAAGGTTATTTTTATTTATTTATTCATTCATTCATTCATTCATTCGAGACACAGAGAGAGGCAGAGACACAGGCAGATGGAGAAGCAGGCTCCCTGCGGGTAGCCCGATGTGGGACTCGATCCCAGGACCTCAGGATCACGACCTGAGCCAAAGGCAGACACACAACCACTGAGCCACCCAAGTGCCCAAGAGAACAGAGTTATTTTTTTTTTTTTTCAGAGTTATTTTTAAACAAGATATATATATTTTTCTGGTGGTCAGAGTAAGACACGCCTGGGTGGGTTTGGGTGATCGCAGGGCTGTATCAACCCTTTCAGACAAGGGAGAAGCCCAGGCTGATGGAACACCTGGGGTCTCTCGCAGCAGCTCCTCTTCAGAACAGGCCTTGGGCACCCTGGCCTCTCAGCAGGTGAACATTCAAAAGGAAAAAAAAAAAAAACAGTAATCCATGTGGTTGCAGAAAAATATAAGTAAAAAAATAAAAACTATCTAGAGAGATCATCGCTGGGGCATTCCGTCATTTTCGTTTAGGCTATGTAATTTAGCAAAGATCGTGACCATCCTGTAGTTAGTGTTACACCTTATCTTTTTCACAGAATTGTAACCGTGAAGCATTTTTCATTCATTAAGAGTCCTTGGCAACATGGCTCTGGTGGTTGCATAATATTCCATTCCATGAAAGGGCCTTATTAACTCTTTCGAGTGTTCCCTGCTTGTTGGTTATTTAGGTTCATTCCAACTTCTCACTATTGCCAATGATAACACCTCAGTGAACCTCCTTATCCGTGCACATCCCTGATCATTTCCTTAGGAAGGATTTCTAGAAGTGGAGCTTACGGTTCCAGTTGGTTCCCTACGTGACTGCCCATATGATTCAGAAGGTGCAAGTGTGCCTATGTCCTCCATAGGACCAGTGGGACTTTGGAATGTGTTAGAAGGGTGGGCCTGTGGGGAAGACCGGACCATCCGAGCAAAGGCAAAGAGATGTTGTGACGGCTTTGTGTTGTAGGGGTTGCAAATACAGGTGTGCACGCATGTAGGTATGTTAAATAAGGTCATGGCTTATGATCTGGTCCAGGTTTGGACTCAATCCTGCAGGCAGCGAGGAGCCCCAGAGGTTTTTGTTGAGGCAACAGTGGTTTGGGTGCTGTGCTTTGAACATGGGTTGGAGGCGGTGTGGAGACAGGGTTGAGGACGTAAATTTGGAGGTGGGGCCCTGAGAGGAGCAGGTGCAGTCAGAGAGAGCCGTGGGGGTTGCCTCCTTTAGATTTGGCATCTGTTGGGTGTGCAGGGAGAGGATGGAAGCTGCGGCTGAGGCGGGGGTGGATGGTGAGGCTGGGCTTAGGTGCAATAAGCATACATCCCCTTGCCTTCTTCCACTGGGGAGGGTCACAACCTGGGTCTGGTCCCCAGGCACTTGACCTAGCAGCAGGGCCTGGGGAGGTCCCCCGTGGGGAGGCTCTGCCAGAGGACGACAGTGAGTTACCTCATCCCTCAGGGTCTGAGTTAGGCTTTGGCTGCCAAACTCAGTGCTTGGCTGACCTCTGACATCCGTGGCGAGTGTCTCCAGCCTGCCTCTGCCAGCCGGGGTGCACAATGGCCCCCACATGGGAGGGCTTCTGGGTATAGCAGGGATGGAATAGGGGGGCCATGGTTTCCCCTTTGGGGTTCCTTTGGCTACAGACTGGGTGAACTGTGGGCCTGGTGGCAAGGGATAGTGTAACCACCCTGGACACACCGGATCCCCCCTCCAGCCTGTGGAAGCCACCGATGATGCCTTTTGGGACCAGTTCTGGGCAGACACGGCCACCTCAGTACAGGATGTCTTTGCACTGGTGCCAGCGGCAGAGATCCGGGCTGTGCGGGAGGAGTCACCCTCCAATTTGGCCACTCTGTGCTACAAGGTGAGCATAAGGTGCTCTGCCCTTCGCTGCCACTCCCTGCTGAGCCATTTCCCACCTTCCAGGGGAGCCTGAAGCTGGCCCAGCCCTGTGGACCCAGAGAGCGGGCACCCCTGACATCCCACCTGTCTGGGTCTGTGCAGTCTTGAGAAGTACCCACTTCTCCCCACTGGCTGGGCTCTGGGTGGAGGGTGGGAAGTGATGCTGCAGCCACTCTCTGTGAGGGCTTCCTTGGGGCTCTTGCTGAGTACTTTCCGCACATCAGCTCGTTCAGCTAACCCTGTGCAGTGGGTGCTGTTAATGTCACCGTCTTACAGATGAGAGAACAGAAAGGTGGTCACTTAGCAAGGTGTCAGCCAGTGAGCGGTGGGCGGGGTCTCCGGGGATGCTCTAGGCTGCTCTCTGGCCCACTTCCCGTCCCCCTGGGCTGGCTGACCCTGTCTGTCTCTGCCCCTCTGAAGCCTGGGGTGCCCATCCTGACCCCAAGCACCAGGTCCCCGCTCCCCACCCTTCCAGCGTGCCCCTCCGCCTGTCCCCACAGGCTGTGGAGAAGCTGGTGCAGGGAGCCGAGAGCGGCTGCCATTCGGAGAAGGAGAAGCAGATTGTCCTGAACTGCAGCAGGCTCCTCACCCGTGTGCTGCCCTACATCTTTGAGGACCCCGACTGGAGGGGCTTCTTCTGGTCCACAGTGCCCGGGGCAGGGCGAGCAGGGGTCTGTGGGCCTGGTTGTGGGGCTGGGTGGGAGGTGATGGGTGTGGGGTTTGGGAAGGACAGGGGAAGGGGAATGGGGTTTGCTGCCAAGGGGTGGGATCATCTCCCACAGGAATGTCTGCCCTTTCAGCTGGGCAAGTATGACGACAGGGCAGCTGGGCGCTTCCCCCTCCTTAGCTCCCCCCTCCCTGGGTTTATCTCCAGGCAACCGGCTAAGGGCAGGACCCTGGTGATTCCCAGCAGGTCTGAGCCTCTAGAGTTTTAGGGACCTGGCCTGGCTCCTTCCAGTCAGTGGAGAGGTTTCTTCCCAGGTCCCAGCCTCGTTCCTGCTCTGGCCCCCTTCTGCCTTAGGAAGTTTGGGGTTGTTGGGAATCTACTTTTCCTTCTGCTTCTTCCTCCATCCCTCTGCCCATGGGTACCTGCCTGGGCCCAAATCTAACCCCTTTCCCACCTCAATTCCTGGGGCCACGTCTCCTTGGCCAGCAAGCACTGAGGCAGCCTGTGTGCTATGTCCTGACCAGGGAGAGGATGATGATGAGAATGCCCGGCCCCTGGCTGAGTCCCTGCTCCTGGCCATTGCTGATCTCCTCTTCTGTCCAGATTTCACTGTCCAGAGCCACCGAAGGAGCACTGTGGTGAGAGGCCCCCCCAATCTCCCAGTCTCAGGCCTGGGAGGGCTTTGGTCCTAGGTTGGGGGTGGTTGAAGTTCCCTTGGGCAGGACGCTGCGGGGGCAGGGCTGCTCTGGAAGAGCTGGGCAGGTCCAGGGAGGGGCCAGAGACTGGCACAGCTGGAGAGGAGCCAGCTGGTGCCTGGCCCTGCCCCCTGTATCCGGGAGTCAGGGCACAAGCACCCATTGTCCTCGCCTGGGTGGTGGGTGGGGGTGTGGGGCTTGGACACAGGAGGTCTGGCCTGCTCACTTCCTGTGGGCCCAGGGACTCCACCTCTGGTATTTTCTGCTCCAACCGCCCCCCACCACCAAATGTACCCAATCCCATTCCCCTCCCTCCCTATCTCTCTCTCCCTGCCTTGAGCTGGCCTGAGCAAGTAAAAGAACTGGAGAAGAAAAATTAGCTTTCAAGAGATTGAGAACATTAATTTCTTCCCTTGTGCATTATCACCTGGGGCATTTGGAGGGTCTGTCTCTGCCCCCAGGGACGACAGCGGGGGGACTTGGGTTGGCCACTCCCCGCCTGAGCGTTCCCAAACCATGTGCCCAGGACTCAGCGGAGGATGTCCACTCCCTGGACAGCTGTGAATACATCTGGGAGGCTGGTGTGGGCTTTGCTCACTCCCCTCAGCCCAACTACATCCACGATGTGAACCGGTGAGTTTTGCTGGGACCCAGAACTCACAGTGTAGCTGGACTTGGGGCCAGGCCCCCTGCTCTCCTGCTCAGAGAGGGAACCGTGCATGGGGTCTTTCAAAGAGACCCTGTCCACTCATGACCCAACATCACCCTGCCGGGGATAAAATGGGGTCATGTCTTTTCATGGACTTGGAGCTGGGGCCGGCAGGGTGGGCATGCCCTCCTGGAGGAGATGGGAGATCTTCGGGTACTGAACCCCCTGCCCTGATCCCCCCTCCCTAAGGATGGAGCTGTTGAAACTGCTGCTCACATGCTTCTCTGAGGCCATGTACCTGCCCCCAGCCCCGGACAGCGGCAGCACCAACCCGTGGGTGCAGTTCTTTTGTTCCACGGAGAACAGGTGAGGGGCCCTCCAGCTTTCTTTCCATTCTCTCCTTGCTCCAGGCAGCCCCGGGGAGAGGCTGTGCTCCCTTAGTCTTAGTTGAGGGGAGGTGCTGCCGCCTGGTGGTGATGGCTTGTAAAAGTTAGTCGCCACTCGTTAGTCCCCCATGGTCCAACGTCCCACTGGGGGACCCTAGTGACTAGTGCCTGGGTCCTCCATCCCGAGCTGTGCTGTGCAGCAGAAATATGATGCAAACCACAGATGCAAGTTGACCACTTCTAGTGGCGACATGAAAAAAGTAAAAAAGAGACAGGTGAGATTAATTTTAATATTTTGTTTAACCCAATATACACCAAATACTAGCATTGGACAGGTGATCAGTATGCAGAATGATTGAGATGTTTCACATTCCCTTTTCAAGCTAAGTTTTCAAAATCCGTTTTGTGCAGTTTACAGTCCCAACACCTCTCAATGCAGAGGAGCCACATTTTAAGCTCTCAGTAGCAGCAGGTGGCTTGTAGCTGGCTGGCAGTGCGGTTGAGACAGTGGTCGGGGAGAGGGCGTCGTGAATACTCTGAAGGGTGGGGAAGCCTGACCCACACAGGGCTGCTCCTGGGCTCTGCGGGCACAGAGGGTACGTGGAGGCGTCACTTGGTGGAGCTGAGTATGTAAAGGCTGCGAGGGCAGCACCGGAGTTAGTGGTCCTGGGGGGCGTGGCTCACCTTCTGACTTCCAGACTCTCATTCCCACATGGCAGGCCTTACTCATCCTTCGGATTTTCCTGGCCTTCTGCTCAACTTCCCCCCTCGCCCTGCCCCCAGAAGAGAAGGGAAGCCAGGCAACTCTCTCCAGCAGCCACGGTCAAAAGCTGGCCAGAGTTTGTTTGTTTTTTCTCACCAGCAGTATCAGGCTTTGCCACTCACTTAACCTCTCTGGGTCTCAGTTTCCTTGCCTGTAAGATAAGGAGCTTGAACCCTGACATCTTACAAATCTCTGAATGATGTCACTCTGTGGCCTGGGACCTGGGTGACTGAGCACATGTTCTGCTCCCCGAGGGGAAGCCCACCTCCCTGTGGGACTCCAGTCCCTGCTTTGAAGCCCCAAGGCAGGACACCTGCCCCTCAGAGACCTGAGCCTGTAGACTGTGCAGCACCGCGAATGAACCCTAATGTAAATTCTAGGCTGCCAGTGTGTCCCTGTAGGTTCATGGATTGTAACACACATGCCACTCTGCTGTGGGATGTCAGCAGTGGGAGAGGCTGTGCACAGGTGGGGGCAGAGGCTCAGGGGAATCTCTGTTCCTCCCTCGTGATTTTGTTGTGAACCTAAAATTACTCTAAACATAGTCTTAATTAAAAAAAAAAAGGCTTTAGCTCTGGGAGGAAAAATCTAATGGATGTGGACATGATTTCCCACATAACTAGCCACCCCCGTCTTGGTAATAAATTCCTTTGCTCTTGGCCTAGCCTGGCCTGGGTCCCGGATGCAGACAAGGCAGGGAGGGGTGTCTTTGACTCAGGAAGGGATGAGCCTGGTTCTGCTTTCTGGCTCCCAGCCTGGGGCTAGCACAGAAATGCTTGTTCAGTGAGGAGGTAGCTTGACTGACCGTCCCATGTGGCCACCTGGGGGGTGGACAAGGCTGGCCTGGGCGGTCTCCATGCCTTGTTCCTCTCCTTCCGCAGACATGCCCTGCCCCTTTTTACCTCCCTCCTCAACACTGTGTGTGCCTATGACCCTGTGGGCTACGGGATCCCCTACAACCACCTGCTCTTCTCTGACTACCGGGAACCCCTGGTGGAGGAGGCTGCCCAGGTGCTCATTGTCACCTTGGACCATGACAGTGCCACCAGCGCCAGCCCCACGGTGGACGGTACCACCACAGGCACTGCTATGGATGATACGGACGTAAGGATGGGTGTGGGGGGTGGAGGGCAGCTGGCCCTGCCAAGTTCTGGGCACTCCCTTTAGTAGCGCTGGGTAGGGGCTACCCAGTGGGCACCTCCTGGTGAGCTTCGGGGTGCCTGAGGGGGCATTGCTGCCACCACTTGGCTGAGGTAGTGGCCAGGGGTGAAGCCACCTGCTTATCCCAGGCTCCACCCTTGGCAGCCTCCAGGACCTGAGAACCTGTTTGTGAACTACCTGTCCCGCATCCATCGTGAAGAGGTGAGCGGAACCCTGCTCTTGCTCCAGTGGATTCTCAGTGCCCACCTGCCACAATGATTATGGCCTTGCAGGGGGGAGGGGATGGTGATGAGATGGGGTAAGAGGAGTCCTGACCATGGTCCCTGTGGGCTTGGCCACCCCAATGAAATAGTGATGGCAGGACTTCAAAGGTTTTGAGATACAGAAAAGAGCTAAAGGCCTCAGCTGAGTAGGGACAACTGGACAGGCTTCCAGGAGGAGGTGGCTCTGATATCTGGCTTTGGTGAGGGGAATAGTAGTGGACTCAAAGACCAGGCAGCCCTGAGTTCATGTGTCTTGTGACCTTGGGGGAAATTGTGCTCCAAAGCTCTGACTTCTGCTGTTGTAACATGGGGATGGTAACTGCTTCCTTGCCTTTTTGGGAGGGTTACTTGTAGCTTTCGCTTAGTGACAGCTCTTTGAGAATAGTAGAGTGCATTTCTGATGTGACAGGGAGATGGGGGGATGGCATCTGTCAACATGGGGTCCAGGTGGGTCGGGTCTGGGTCAACATATAGGTGAGGGGGATCACTAGGAGCAGCTTTGCTCAGGGAGGGGGGAGCCCATGGTCTGGGGAAGGGGCAGGGGTTCCCTCCAGACCTGCTTTGGACTCAGTTTCCTGAGGGGCCTGCCTCAGGACAGCTCCTAATGATGGAATCTGGGCCTTTCAGGCTTTAGGGGTGGGACCAGGCTGGGGGGTGGGTGAGGAGGCCTTTGTGCAGGAGCTGGACTGGACAGGTCCCTACCGTCCCCTACTCAGGATTTCCAGTTCATCCTCAAGGGCATAGCCCGGCTGCTCTCCAATCCCCTGCTCCAGACCTACCTGCCCAACTCCACCAAGAAGATCCAGTTCCACCAGGAGCTGCTGGTCCTCTTCTGGAAGCTCTGTGACTTCAATAAGGTGGGCTGGCCTCAGGCCCCGCTTGGTGGGCAGTGGTCAGCTCTGAGCAGGAGAGCGGCTACTCTGGATAGCCCAGGGGTGGGGGCAGCATCTGGGGAGACTCCTGGGAACGGTGAGCAGATGGGGGAGAGCGGTCTCCTCTCTGACCTTGCCCACCTGTTCCCTCCCCTCTGCCCCCAGAAATTCCTCTTTTTTGTACTGAAGAGCAGTGACGTGCTGGACATCCTGGTCCCCATCCTCTACTTCCTCAATGATGCCCGAGCGGATCAGTGTAAGGCTGGGGTGGGCATGAGGTCCTGGGGGCTTCCTTGTAGAGGGGCGGGGCCAGCCGGTCTGTGCTGCCTCTGGGGAGCGCAGGCTGGGGCTCTGACCTCCCAGCAAGGGCTTCTTCCAGGGCTCCCCGGATGGGTCCCCACCCTGTGTGGTGACTTCCCCCTGTACCACATGCTGCAGCTCGGGTGGGCCTGATGCACATTGGAGTCTTCATCCTGTTGCTTCTGAGCGGGGAGCGGAACTTTGGGGTGCGGCTGAACAAGCCCTACTCAGTGCGTGTGCCCATGGACATCCCTGTCTTCACGGGCACCCACGCAGACCTGCTCATTGTGGTGAGGGGGCTCCCTCAGCCAGGCCCTGGGGCCGTGGGGGGACGTCCTTTTGGCTGAGTCTGGAGGAGGAGGGGACCCCATGGTCACCCCTCTGCCTCCCGGCACAGGTATTCCACAAGATCATCACCAGCGGTCACCAGCGCCTGCAGCCCCTCTTCGATTGCCTGCTCACCATCGTGGTCAACGGTAGGGGTGCGGGGAGCCCGCCTTCCCTGTGCACACCACTAGGTGGTGCCAGGCCACAGGCTGACCTCAGGCTGGCCCTCCCCAGGTCAAACCTGCCCAGTCCAATAAGCGATATGATGGCAGCCACAGGCAGACTGGGCAATTTTCTAGTAGCCCTATTAAAGAAAGAAAGAAAAACAGGTGACAACAATTTTATAATATATTTTATGTAATCCACTGTATCCCAAACACCATCGTATCAACATGTAACCCCCCCAAAATTATTGAGATCTTTGACATTCTTTTTCACACCTAGTCTTCAAAATCCTATGTGTTTCACATGTGCAGTACATCTCTGTTAGAACTAGCTATGTGTCAAGGGTTTATGTTTTCGATTTTTAAATTTTTATTTTATTTTATTTTTTAAAAGATTTTATTTATTTATTTATTCATGAGAGAGACAGAGAGAGAGGCAGAGACACAGGCAGAGGGAGAAGCAGGCTCCATGCAGGGAGCCTGATGTGGGACTAGATCCTGAGACTTCAGGATCATGCCCTGAGCCAAAGGCAGATGCTCAACCACTGAGCCACCCAGGCGTCCCCGATTTTTAAATTTTTTAAAAAGGTTTTATTTATTTATTCATGAGAGATACACAGAGAGAGGCAGAGACACATGCAGAGGGAGAAGCAGGCTCCCTGTGGAGAGCCTGATGCGGGACTTGATCCCAGGACCCTGGGATCATGCCCTAGGCCAAAGGCAGATGCTCAACCGCTGAGCCACCCAGGTGCCCCTGTGTCAAGGGTTTAATGGCCACACGTGGCCCATGGCTACTGTATTGGCCAGTGCAGGTTTGGACAGTGTGGTCTCAGGGCAGCGGGGTGTGCCCTACTCTCCAGAGAGGGCTGGGGACAGCTGCCTCCGAAGGGAGGGGCTCAGGCTGGCTGGGGTGCTGGGCCCGGCATGGTGGGTCGCCGTGAGCTGAGGCAGGGTGACTTCAGTGTGGCCATCTTTTGGAGAGGACTGTCTTTGGTGGGAGTGGTTTGGAGTATGGTCCTGGAGGCTTCTAGCTGTGTTGTCGGTTCCAGGGCCAGAACCCTGCCTTCCCTTCCCGGTGCATTCCCTGGGTCCGTCTCACACATTTTCACTGAGCCCTGGTTAAGTGTGGCTGGCTCTGAGAACGCCGCCCCAGCCTGCTGAGGGAGGGGGACGTGAGACAGGGAAGCGCACAGATCCCTATGTGACTTCAGGCCAGGCACAGCGTCTCATCTCAGATTCCCCCTCCCAGACTCTGCCAAAAAATAAGCTTCTGATTATGTATGGAGTCTTGTTATTCCAGTTGGATATTCCAGAAAGACTTAAAGACCCTGACTTTGTATCCTTGCCCCGTCATTTTATAACCAGGAACTCTGGGCAAGTTTACAGACCTGTCTGAGGCTCAGTTTCTCCGTCTGTGAAATGGGGCTGGTTTCCTCCATGTTCAGCCCCCTTTCAGAAGTGTGGCAGGAGTGGGCCACGTGCTGTGTATAAGGGGCTCTGTAAATAGTGGGGCTGTCCACATGATGGAGGGATGAGGTGGGGCGCCCCACACTGCCTCCTGAAGCTCTGCAGAAGGCACTGCCAGTGTGGCCTCAACCTCCAAGGGCTTGGTATGTTTCCTGGCTTTGTAGGAGACTTTACAGGCAAGGGGCAGGAAGGGTTTGACAGTGGGAGCATCTTGTGCTCAGGCCCAGGGTGTGCAGGGATGGCCGGGGAGGGGGCCCAGGAGTGACCTGGCTCCTCCCCTGCAGTGTCCCCCTACCTCAAGAGCCTGTCCATGGTGGCTGCCAATAAGCTGCTGCACCTGCTGGAGGCCTTCTCCACCACCTGGTTCCTCTTCTCTGCTGCCCAGAACCACCATCTGGTCTTCTTCCTCCTGGAAGCCTTCAACAACATCATCCAGTACCAGTTTGATGGTGAGGCGGCAGCCTAAGCCCTGGCCTGGCCTCTGGGGTAGGAATCAGGATGGGCAGTGTGCAAGGACACCTTCCCATCTAAGGAGGGCAGACCGCTCTGCCCCTCACTCCTCCCTCATTCATTCAACATGCATTTTTTGAGCATTTGCTGCATACCCAGCCCAGTGCTGGGTGCTAGGGATACAGTGGAGAGCAAAGCAGAATGCTCTCTGCCCCGTGGAGCTCACAGCTGGGGATGGAGACATGGAGGGGGCTTTAAACAGATGGCCACTCGGACAAACGAGTCTCCTTAAATCTGATGAAAAGGAAACTCAGAGCGGTAGGACCCTGATGGGTGTCGTAAATGCCACACTGCCTGCTGTAAGTGAGACCTTGCCACTTGTTAGCTCCGTGGCTGTGGGCTCATAACTTAACTTCTCAGAGCTTTAGAGAGTCTTTGGCTGTAAGACAGTCATAGCAACAGTACTAGAGCCTTATATCTGAAGGTGTTGGCAGGATTATGTAATTACCCACAAAAACTGTCCAGCACAGTGTCTGATGACTTAGGTATCAGCAGTTACTATTATTTCCAAAATAAGTAATATTTGCACTGATCTGTGAGGGATGAATGGAGGTGGGGTGGGGTGGAAAAGCATTGTGTGGTGGCGGTGGGGGCAACATATGCAAAGGCCCTGGGGTGAGATGTTGAAGCAGGACAGCGTAGTGAGAGGCAGGACCCGATCGCTGGGTGGGGCAGGGAGTTCAGCGTGGGCACTGGAGCACAGACACGTGCCGTGTTGTCCCTCCTCCCTGGTGACCTGGCTCAAGGACATAGTCAAAATATAGAACAGCTGGCTGGGTGTGGACACTGACGTGCTGGGCCTGCCCCACTTTGCCAGTGTCACCTCTTGGAATGCTGGCTTGTGTGGGGGGGTCTGGAAGGTACTGGTGGGGGATCTTGGCCCGGAAGCTCTTCTCTAATAATGTAACATCCTGGTGTAGCCACAGCTGCACAGGCCACCGGGTGCCAGCTCTTCTCAGCCCCATCTCTTGGGCGCCCTGTACCATCTCCTACTCCTGGAGTTAGACGCCCTCCTGTCCTCCAAACTGCCCCCTCCCAGAAACCTGCCCAGGTGGTGGAGGAGGAGGCAAGCGGGCCTCCCTGAGGTGTGGCATGCTCCCTCCCGACAGGCAACTCCAACCTGGTCTACGCCATCATCCGAAAGCGCAGCGTCTTCCACCAGCTGGCCAACCTGCCCACCGACCCGCCTGCCATCCACAAGGCCTTGCAACGACGCCGACGGGCACCTGAGCCCTTGTCCCGAACCGGCTCTCAGGAGGGTGCCTCCATGGAGGGCTCCCGCCCCGCTGCCCCTGCCGAGCCTGGCACTCTCAAGACCAGCCTGGTGGCCACCCCAGGTCTGGCACTGGCAGGTGGCAGGAGGATGTGGATGCCAGCATGGTTGGGGGATGAGCAGGGCCTCTGGGATGTCATCCCGTCTCTGGCAAAGGGCATGGCCTGAGCAGGGGAGCTGAGGGCATGGGGATAGCAGTAGGGGTGAGGGAGGGGGCATTGGGAGGCCCAGGAAGGCTAGCTGGGTGCTGGGTGGGGGGATTGGGCCTCAGAACTGGGTGTACAGGGATTGGGCCTAGCATCGCTAAAGTGGGTGGTGGAAAGAGGGAGCCTCATGGGGCTCAGTGCAGATGTTTTCTCAGAGGGCCTGTGGCAGGTGTTCTCACACCCACCTACTCCCACTCTCAGGCATTGACAAGCTGACGGAGAAGTCCCAGGTGTCAGAGGATGGCACCCTGCGATCCCTGGAGTCCACGTCCCAGCAGAGCTCGGCAGATGGCAGTCCAGCCATGGAGGTGGGTGATGGGGATTCCTGCGGTCAGGTGAGGTTGGGAATGTCCCTTTCTCCCTGGACTCTGTGGTGTGGGCTGGGCCAGGGCACTCTGGGGCCACCTGCAGCAGAGGGCAGGAACCCTGTGCCCAGGGCATCCAGGGGGGTGCTTTCATAGACCTCTCCCTTGTTTACTGGTCCCAGGCTTAAGCCCTTGGCCTTCAGACTCCTCATCCATCAACCTTATCTCAGTTGAGCTGGCCTTTACCCGACCAGCCCAGCCAGCCCCTGGCCCTAAACCTGTCATCAGGCTGGGTTGGGTTGGGCAGGGCCTGGGGCCCGGGCAAAGGGTGCTGGGCTGGGCTGTCCCCTCTGTTGGGAGTGAGTCCCCCACCAACAGGAGCCAGTAGAGAGGCCTTATTGCCTCCTGCATTCTAGGCTATGGGAGGGACTGGGGAGAAGGGCTGCTCCCCTGCCCTCCATCCCTGTTCTGTGCCCACTCCCTCTACCCCTCACTCCTGTCCCTTCCCTAGGACCAGGAGCCAGAGCAGGCATGGCGGGAGCAGCGGCGACTGTCCAGCGCGTCAGCCAGTGGGCAGTGGAGCCCAACATCGGAATGGGTGAGGGTTTGGGCAGATGGCTCTGAGGTGGGGCGGGCAGGGGCTCCTGGCCCTAGGAAAGCTCAGTTAAGCCTGGGACGGGAACATGTTCAAATCCAAAAACCGGCCTGCGAGCCCGGCTCTGGGTCACTCCTTCTGGCTAGACAACCTTGGCCTCTCTGGCCTGGTTGCTTCCCCATCTACGCTGTCTAGCATTCTGCAGGGTTGAGCTTCAGCTGCCTATGGTGCTAGCTCTCTTACTAAGCTTTCCTTTCCAGCTTCT
Organism: Canis lupus baileyi; assembly: GCF_048164855.1. NCBI lineage: Eukaryota > Metazoa > Chordata > Mammalia > Carnivora > Canidae > Canis > Canis lupus. Next base: position 55,566,334 of record NC_132853.1, on the reverse strand, counting down.
TCCCCCAAATCTGCTTGTCCACTCCCTTCTGTGTGTCCTGTGATCACTACTAATTGCACTTCCATGGGGATAAACGTCCCACTTGATCATGCCATTGTGAGGCTCAAAAAGGACAGTTTTTGGCACGAAGCATACGCTCAGTGAGAGGTCATGGCACTTACTGTGAATAACAGTCACTGTTCGTGGGCGCTGCCCTGTGCCAGGCCCTTGCTGTAGCGAGCGGGGGTGCTTCCTGCCTTGGAGAGCCTGTGGTTCTGGGTCAGGGGTCAGGCCTATGCCATTGCCCATGGGGGCTGCTTCCCCAGCCCTAGGAACCCCGGCCCCTCCCTCAGGTTCTCTCTTGGAAGTCCAAGCTGCCGCTGCAGACCATCATGAGGCTGTTGCAAGTACTGGTTCCCCAAGTGGAAAAGATCTGCATTGACAAGTGAGCACCCCAGGGGTGGGGGCAGAGGCGGCAGGTGGGCTCTGAGGTGGGGTGAGCCCAGGCTTGGCCCTGGTGTGACCGGGAGTTGGGGCCCCACACTCCCCTTGCCTTTCAGGATGGGTTTTCCCATGTGAGCACCTTGAAACCACCCCCTCTTCCTGGCAGGGGCCTGACAGATGAGTCAGAGATCCTGAGGTTCCTGCAGCATGGCACTCTGGTGGGGCTCCTGCCTGTGCCCCATCCCATCCTCATCCGCAAGTACCAGGCCAACTCGGGCACGGCCATGTGGTTCCGCACCTATATGTGGGGGGTCATCTATCTGAGGTGGGTCTGGTGTTCCCCTGAGGGTCTGCTTGGGAGGGCCTCAGCGGGGGCCTCAGCTCTGGGTCCCACCATGGTAGTGGGGTTAATGTCAAGACAGTCAACCAAGGTGGTCTTGTCTAGTGCAGGGTGGGTGCCCACTGTCTGTGGGGGGCAGGGCGAGGGGGGGCCGTCGGGGTGGAAGGAGTTTGGTACCTAGCACCTCCTAGCTCCTCCCCAGCCTTTCTATCAGGACTCCCAGCACTGCGGTGACAGCCCCACTCCCTCCACAGGAACGTGGACCCACCTGTCTGGTATGACACAGATGTGAAGCTGTTTGAGATCCAGCGGGTGTGAGGATGGAAGCCTCCCAGGGGCTGGGGACCAGGGGAGGGTGGGGGCTCTGGTACCCCAATGTTCCCTGACCCACTCTTCTAGGCTTTGAATTACCACAGTCAGCGCTGGGGCTGGCTGAGTCCCGGGTGGCACGCCCACCGTAAAGGCCCCTTGTGGCTCAGGTGGTGGGGACAGGCTCTGATCAATCCCCCCTGAGGCTGGACTCACAGGAGCCTCCTATCTCTAGGGCTGCAGGCCCCGGCCAGAGCCCCCACCTCACTCTGCCTCCCCCTCAAGACCCATTTCTGTGCCACCCATCCCCAGAGCCCAGCAGGTCACCGTGCCCTCATGGGCTGCCCAACAGGGAGCTATGGGCTGTCTCTTGAGGCACCTGGGTAGGGGCAGGGGCAGGGGCAGGGGCAGGGGAGGAGAGTCCTTCTGTGCCTCCTCACCTGAAACTGCCTGGTCCAGGCCCGGCTTGCTGCCAGGGCCCGAAGGAGGAAGGAGAGTGGCCAGGCTATTTGAGGAGGAGACTGGGGGGCTGGTGGACTGCAGGAGCCAGACTGGGGAGCCTCATGCATTTTAGGAGTTTGGGACCCTCCTGTCGAGAGTCTCCTGCTATATACTCCCTGGTGGGTTAGGATATAGCCTGACTCCCTGTTATCCGGTGTGGGGGTGGGAGGGAAGGGTGGGGAGGGAGCTATTCAATCTTCCCTGCCCCTGCCCACTGCCTGGATGACTGGGCGCCGGAGGGGCAGGATGCCACCCCTCCATCCTCCAGCTCTGGCCTCTGGGTCTCCCTCCCCCCTACCTGTGTTAGTACAATCTTTGCTCTGTACAATCGGCCTCTTTACACAATAAACCACCCTCTCCACATCCTGGCTCTTTGTGCTTGGAGGGGAGGGGCTGGGGCCATGGCTCATGTCTTCAGGGGAGTGGGGGCCAGAATCAGTCCCCAGAGGGCCCTCAGCATAGGCCCAGGAACCAGCATTTGTCATTTTCTTCGGTGGGGAAGTGGAGGATTGCACTTTCTCACCCAGAGTGTGGCCCCAGAGAAAAAGCCCGTGCAGGACAGGAGAGAGGATTGCCTCCCGGCCTTCTATACAGCTTCTGGGGAGGGCTCTGCTGGCCCCTGGAAGCCACCAAAACAGCACTAGGGGGTCCCTGGGGCTCTGGCCCTGTGCTTGCTGGTGCAGCTCCACAGGGAGGGGCAGCAAAGCCTGGGCTACCCTCCCTGTGCTCCCCGTGGGGCCTCACCCAGGGCACAGCCCACTGTTTGCACTGGGCTCAGAGAGATGGATGGGCTGTCAGTGCCTGCCCTTTCCACCCGATGGCTCAGAGGATACAGCAGGCATGGGGATCAAACAGCCAGAGGCTGCAGTCCCTGGGGTAAGCTGGCTGCAGAAAGTCACCCGGGGCTCTGTTCCAGAGAGAAGCCTGCTAGCGAGGGGCAGGGGCATGTGAGAGCCGCAGCCCCCTCCTCACCTCCTCCCATGAATCAGACAAGAGATTAGATCCCTTCTGGCTCAAAAACAGACTGTCCCAGCCCCGAGAGGGAGAATGGTCCTTTCCCACCATACGTGGAGTGGCAGCTCTGTCCCCGAGAACAAATGTCACGAAGCCTGAATGTAATCGATCAAACAAACAGGGTTTATGGCAGCAGGAGAGAGCTGTTGAACCCTGCCTGGTAGCTAATTAATGAGCTCATTAGGAGACAGGGGACGTGGGGAGGGAGGGCCAGGGCTGCCTTCCAGGCTGGAAGCTTCTTCTGGGATGTTCTGGCCTGAGTTCAGACCAAGTTTCCTTCCCACAGAAGGAGGCAGACCCCTGAGGCACCCCTCCTTGACCCAGGCTTCCTGGGGTGTACCCTGGGGTGTCCTGATTGTGATGGTGAGCAGGGGCAGGCATGTGCCCATCTTGGGCATGGGGTTCAGAAGCTCAGTGTCCAGGCCCAGCCCTCCGTCTTGGGCTGCAGACCTTGCCCCCCACGTGGGGGCATGAGGATCTGGGGAGGGGGAGGCTGTGCAGAACCCAGTCCGGTCTAGGCCCCCCTGCTCAGAGGTTCTGGGCTACCTTCTCCCCAGCCATGGCCCTTTGAAGTTCTTCTGGGGCTTGGTCCATGGGCAGCCTCAGGCCTCCAAATAGAGCTCCACCAGCCCCCCCACGGAATGCATGCGGTAGAAGACCCCCAGAGGCAGGCCAAAGTTGACAATGGTGAACCAGGTCCGGTAGCCATAGAAGTCCTTTTCCAGCCCGTTCTCAAACTCCGGGTGTATGCCAAATGCAGGCATCATCCACAGCTGGGGGGGGGGGGGGTAGGTGGAGAGGAGGGGGTTGAGTGGGGGGGCTCTCCCTGCCCCAGGGTGCTCTGTTGGGGGGGCAGGGCCCAAAGCACACCCTGTACCCTAACATCCCATCCGCCCTGGGCTTTCAAAGCCAGCCGATGCTCCCTTACATGCCCCAACCCATACCACAACCACCTCCCCGGCTTGCCAGCCAGAAGTCTCGGTGGATCACGAGGCCACGCAGCCACCAGCTACGCCCCGACCTGCTCTGTCAAACTGGGCTCCCTGTGCCCTGACCTCAGCCACCTTCTTCCCTTCTGGCTCTATTCTTCTGCCAGTCTTGACTCTCTCACTGGGCCCTGTCTTTTGTCCAAATTCTGTCCCTTTCTCCAGGCCCAGATTAAACTTTCCTGAGCCTTCCTTAGCCCCTCCGGCCCACACTTCCTTCTCTGAGCTCCTACTGTCCTTTCAGGCCGGGTGACAACGTGTGGTCAGCCTATCTGAGGTGTTTCGAGCGCAGAACACCTGGAACACGGTGTTCAACATGCCCTCGAATCACCCTGGTTGTCCCGGCCCTGCCACCGCCGCCCTAAGCCTCAGTTTCCCCATCTGTCACATAGGGGCAATGATGGTGCCTGATGGCGCCTGCTGCACGGGGTTAGCGTTTTGATTCAGCGAGTTGCAGAGCCACAGCACTGACAGGCGGACGTGGGACTTGAGCTGCCAGACACATTAACTGCTTCCACTCTATAGAGTTTTTAGAAAACCAGACACTTTGTGATCTCTTCCTTTGACCAAATACAGTGGATGATCAACAATTTGGTAATTCTGGGGCAGCACCAGTGGCTCAGCAGTTTAGCGTTGCCTTCGGCCCAGGGAGTGATCCCGGAGACCCGGGATCGAGTCCCACGTCGGGCTCCCTTCATGGAGCCTGCTTTTCCCTCTGCCTGTGTCTCTGCCTCTCTCTCTCTCTCTCTCTCTCTCTCTCTCTCTGTGTGTGTGTGTGTGTGTCCCTCATTAATAAATAAAATCTTAAAAAAAAAAAAAAAAAAAAGGTAATTCCCTAACTGGTTCCCCGGCATCTCTCTAACTAGAGAGTGAACTTCCTGACGGTGAACATCTCACATTTGTGAAGAGCACTTAACCACATGGCTGGCACATTCACTCATGCCAGGCACCTTGCAGGGCGCTGGGGGCACGGCCGACAAGCAGCATGGAGCTAGTTGGCAGGAGGCATGTGTCCTTGACAATAAAAGGGACAGGCCCACCGCCCTTGGGATAGTCAGTGCTCAGTGAACACACCTGGCCAGTTCCGCCCCCCACGCTCCCGGGCTGTCCACTCACCGTGATGTTGCAGAGGATGAGGAAGAGCGAGATCTCCTTGAGTGCCCGCCGCTTCCAGTTGAGGTGGCTGTAGGAGTGGATGTAGGCCAGCGAGGCCCGCCGCAGGTCCTGGCCCAGCTCCAGCAGGGAGTCGCGGTGGGGTGGCTCAGCCTCCCGCTTCTCGGCCAGGGCCTCGGGAGCCGACTCCCAGAGCGGGCGCCGGTGCAGGCCCTCGATGATGAAGAGGTTCTGGACGATGTGCTGCAGGATAAGCAGCAGCGAGTAGGCCAGGATGAGGCGGTTGAGCAGCTCATGGGGATGGGTGGCCACGATGGCCACGATGGAGAAGTAGGCGATGCCCATCTGGCCCAGCGCTGCGCCCATGAGCAGCACCACGTCCAGGCTGCGGGTGGGGTTCTTGAGCGTGTCCAGCTCTCGCTCCTCCAGCCCGTGGATGACCGTGCCCGCCAGGCATGCCAGGCTCATGGTGGGCAGCACAGCTATGTAGAAGGCATAGTAGAGGGTGAAGTACTGGCACGCAATGGCAGGGCCACTTGCTTGGATCTGGAAGAGCACGAAGACGCACACGCCTGCCACCAGTGCCATCAGGCCCAGCAGTGGCCCAAAGATGACCCCGTGCAGGTGGAAGGGAGGGGTGCCACGGTGGGCACCTGGGTGGGGTGCCAGGCGGCGGCCCACGTTCTTCCACATGACAAAGAGCACAGCACAGCAGATGAGGTAGTACTCGGTGCTGAAGGGGTAGAGCATCAGGTAGCCCTTCTGGAAGACCTCGCACACCGTGGCATTGAGACACAGGCAGGTGTTGGTGTCATTGCCTGGGGGGGAGGGGGAGAGACAGTTGCACAGGGGGGCCTTGCCTGGAGTAGACCAGCTGCACAAATCAATTCCATACCCCTGGAGTCTGCCAGAGGTGGAAGGGACCCAGCCACCCATTTTACAGACATGGAAACTGAGACCCAAAGGTAGAAATCAGAAATCATAGGATGGTCATTTCTTCACAAAGGGATTCCAGATTCAGGTGCCAAGCTTTCTTTTCTTTTTCTTTCTTTCTTTCTTTCTTTCTTTCTTTCTTTCTTTCTTTCTTTCTTTCTTTCTTTCTTCTTTCTTCAAGATTTTATTTATTTATTCATGAGAGACACAGAGTGAGAGGCAGAGACACAGGCAGAGGGAGAAGCGGGCTCCCTGAGAGGGAGCCTGATGTGGGACTCAATCCCAGGACCCCAGGATCATGACCTGAGCCGAAGGCAGATGCTCAACCACTAAGCCACTCAGGTGCCTCTCTTTCTTTCTTTTTAATAAGATTTTATTTATTTAGTTGACAGAGAGAGAGAGAGAGAGAGAGAGAGAGCACAAATAGGCAGAGTGGCAGGCAGAGGGAGAGAGAGAAGCAGGTGCCCTGCCAAGGAGAGAGCCCCACTTGGGGTTTGATCCCAGGACCCCAGGACCAAGACCCAAGCTGAAGGCAGATGCTTAACTGACTGATGCTTAACTTAACTGACCCAGATGCCCCAGTGCCAACCTTGCTTGCTTGCTTGCTTTTTAAAAAGATTTTATTTATTTATTCATGAGAGACACAGAGTGAGGGACAGAGAGGACAGAGAGGGGCAGAGGGAGAAGCAGGCTCCCTCCCTCCTGACGAGGGACTCCATCCCTGAACCCAGGGATCACGCCCTGAGCTGAAGGCAGATGCTCAACCACTGAGCCACCCAGGTGCCCCAATGCCAAGCTTTCTTAAAGCATTCAGCACATGGTATCTTTGGGGCCATATGTCACTCTACGGATTACTGGTTGGGCACAAGGGGAAATCTACAACTTTATAACAGGAGGATCTGGCTGCTGTACCTGAATGCTGCCCAGCACTCACTCTGGGGAAATCAGACATCTTGCCTTGCCATGAGGTGCCCTGCAAAGCACACAGCACTCCCTGTGAAACACTGGTGCCCAGAGTGTTTAACCCAAATCGAATCAAGACTTTGGTTCGTACTTCCAGTTTGCCGGTGAAGCAGGAAAGAGGAGAACAAGTCAAATGCCACCACTAGGAAGCAGCCTGACAAACCTCAATGCCATTAGGAAAACAGAGACTTAAGAGATGCAACAAACAAATGCATTGTGTGTTTGAACACACTATTGTAGAGGACATTTCATAGGCTGGTTGGAGAAAACTGAATCTAGATCATATATCTATAGTCGAATACAGATGGATGAAGATAGAGGATAGAGATGATATTGAGGAATTCTGTTAGAAATTATAATAGCATTGAGGTAGTGTAGGGAAATATACTTGTTTTAAAGGGATGCATGGGGGATCCCTGGGTGGCTCAGCAGTTTAGTGCCTGCCTTCGGCCCAGGGTGTGATCATGGGATCCCAGGATTGAGTCCCACATCAGGCTCCCTGCATGGAGCCTGCTTTTCCCTATGCCTATGTCTCTACCTCTGTGTGTGTGTGTGTCTCTCATAAATAAATAAATAAATAAATAAATAAATAAATAAATAAATCTAAATTAAAAAATAAAAGGATGCATGGGAGGGATGTCTGGGTGGCTCAGTGGCTGAGTGTCTGCCTTTGGCTCAGGTCATGATCTCAGGGTCCTGGAATCGAGTCCCGCATCAGGCTCCCCGTGGAGAGCCTGCGGCTCCCTCTGCCTATGTCTCTGCCTCTCTCTGTGTCTCTCATGAATAAATAAATAAAATCTTAAAGAAAAATAAAATAAAGGGATGCATGGGGTGCCTGGGTGGCTCAATTGGTTTAAGCATCCAACTCTTGGTTTTGGCTCTGGTCATGATCTCAGTCAAGGGCTCGAGCCCCCCATTGGGCTCTGCACTTAGCATGGAGTCTGCTTGTGACTCTCTTTCCTCTCCTTCTGTCCCTCCCCCTCTGCTTTCTCTCTCTCTCAAATAAATTTTTATTTTTATTTTTTAAAAGATTTTATCTCTTTATTCATGAGAGACACACACAGAGAGAGAGAGAGAGAGAAGCAGAGACACAGGCAGAGGGAGAAGCAGGCTCCACACAGGAAGCCTGACGTGGGACTCAATTCCAGGTCTCCAGGATCAGGCCCTGGGCTGAAGGCGGCGCTAAACCACTGAGCCACCCCGGGCTGCCCTCAAATAAATTTTTAAAAAAGATTTTATTTATTTATTCATGAGAGACACAGACAGAAGCAGAGACACAGGCAGAGGGAGAAGCAGGCTCCCTGTGGGGAGCCTGATGCAGGACTCGATCCCAGGACCCTGGGATCACAACCTGAGCTGAAGGCAGACGCTCATCCACTGAGCCACCCAGGTGCCCCTCTCTCAAATAAATTAATTAATCTTTTTCAAAAAAAATAAAGAGATGCACGCTAAAATGTTTTGAGATGAAATGCTATGATCTCCATAATATAACTCAGCAAAAAAAATGGAAATAAATACTGCGAAATGTTAATAATTATTATATCTAGGTGATGAATATATGCCGTTCTTTCACTCATCTGTATGTTCGAATTTTTTTAATAATAAAAAATCTGTGATGTCATTTGCCAAAAATTCTTTTCGCACAGCTCTTCTGAAAAACGTATCTGAGTGTAAAGAATGTCCACAGTACACAGGCGGGTCGTGACTTTTGCGGTGGGTGTGTGAATGCGTGAATGTGCTGGGAAGGTGTGGCTGCACACAGGTCAGGATGGTGATGCCACCTGCGGGGGGTGCTTTATACATACAGGGGTGGCTGAGTCCCACATGTAGGGTTGTGGGATATAGCCTCTAAGGGCAGACTGTGCAGGTAGGGGATTGGGCACTTGGAACTATCTGAGGAGTTCTTTATGCCCAGACATCTTCTATCCCTCCTGCTATGTCCAGGTATCTGCAGTTGTGTTAGGAAGACACTCCTTTCAGTCCTGAAGCCTTTTTAGATTCTTGCAAGTAAAAATGCAAATACTAGGGGTGCGGTGCATACCTGGACTTATCAGTGGATAGCCGAGCCAGGATTAGTGGCTACCTTGCTGACAGTGAGGCAGGTGCCTGGAGCAGGGCTGTAGGGTGCTAACACCGGATGGGGCAGGCACAGAATGAGGGCAGGATGTGTACCATTGTTTAGTCATGATCTGGCCTCCAGAGTTTGCTCCTACTCTGGGAGGGAGTGTAACGTGTGTGTGCGTGTGTGTGTGTATACTTTTGGGGCTGGGGGATCATGTCTCCTCGTACCTGAGAAGTTTTCCATGAGGGTGTTGAGCTCAGCCTTGATCTTGTGGTGCATGGAGTCGTTGGTGACATCCAGAACCCACAGCAGCAGGTCTGTGGCCAGGGTCAGCATTAGGCCACACCTGGAGGAGGTGCCATACTTTGCCCACACAGCCTGGCTGGCTCCCCAGGTCCCCACCCTCATCATCACTGCCTTTGGGGTGACCACTCTTTCCCAAAGCCAGATCCCATCTGGTATGAGGACTTCAGGGGAGGCAGCCCTAGGAGCCACCTGGGACCCCTTCCCAGATTAACCCGCAGCCCCAGGGACACTCTATCAAAGGAAGCTATGGGAATGGCCACCAGCAGGGGACAGGGACCCCCAGGCATCAGAGGGAGAAAAGGTGCCCCGTCTTACCTAGTGAAATTGGTCTGGACCTGAACACAGTCCTTACAATGTTTCCAGAGCACCCAGGTCTGAAAGAGATGGGGCCTTGAGGCCAGGGGCTGGGGGTAGTGGTGGTGGGACCACGGGGTGGGTGCCCTTATTGTTTGTGTGTATTTACAGTGACAGTGAGGAAGTCTGGATTGGAATCCTGGCTCTGCAGTTTCCTTGCTGCATCATCTTGGGCCAGTGGCAAAATATTTCAGTGCCTCAGTCTTGTCGGCTCTAAAATGAGGCTAAAATGCCCACCTCTTGGGAAATGCCTACTTATTTATTAGAAAGGATGATGCCTAGCTCAATGCCCAGCATGGGACAGGGACTCCAGTGTGAGGGATGATCATGACTAAGAGTAGCTCTGTATACGTGGGGCAGGAGGTGGGTGGTGCAGATTTAGTTAGAGGCACGTATGCCCGGGCAGATTTATTTATAGGTGTCTGCATTTCATGACATGTCAGGTGTGCTGATGCAGGTACATGTAGGTGTGTGTAGATATGGGTACATGGAAGCAGGCATTAGTGGTGAGGGGGCTGTGATATGTGTGTATGTACCCTGGGCCCCGTATGTAGTTGCCTGTGTGGCTGTTTCTCGGCATAGGTAGGGTGTGTGTGCCCTTGCCATGGGGATGGGAGTGGCCTGTCACCTGGACACCGATGAAGATCATCTCGATGACAGGGAAGATGAGTTCCAGCTGCGACTTGCAATGGATGTGGCTCACGTCATAGCCCACTCGGAAGATATTGAGGCAGATGGTGCAGCTGCCGAAGAGCACCAGGGAGCCTGGCCGGGCCAGGTGGCTGTTGGCACCTCCCCTGGACCTGGCTCTCCCTCCCCACCCCTCTCCATCCAACCAGAGCCCCAACACTCACCCCGCACCCAAATGGGTCCCGCATGAGGGTCATGGTAGAGCACAGCATGTGGGTGGCGGGTGGTGCAGGTGGCATAGTAGAGGAGCCAGAGGAGGGACAGGACCTTGAGTGCAGCCAGCAGGATCCACACATCGCCCAGGGTGATGGCCACGTTGTTGAAGATCATGCTGCAGATGAAGGCTCCACCCAGGAACACCACATTGAGGGCCAGGAGCCCTGAGAAGAGCTGCCCTGCCTTCTGGGCCTGCCTGTCCCTCCGCAGCAGCAGTGAGAAATGCCGCACCAGCCAGGACTTCTGGTGGGGCGAGGCAGGAGCTCCAGTTTTCTCGGCCCCCACATCCACTTGGTTCTCCCCGGCCGGGGCTGCTCCAGTCTCCTGTGCTTCTGGGGAGGCTGTGGATGGAGCCTGAGAAGGGGCTGGGGAGAAAGGGTCCTGATGGGCTGCCAGGCTGTCTTGGCATCAATTCCACCCCTGCTCCTAACTGCTCCTAACCTAGGGCAAGCTTTGCAACCTCCCTGGTCGGACATTGGAAATAACGGCAGCTGCCCTATCTACTTTACAGGACCCGAGGAGGTTCAAACAGACCAGGGGTTATGGAAATTCTTCGTGCTTCAAAAACCCATAGGGATTATTTTGATTGGCTTGAGGAATACCTCTCTCCCAACCCCTAGGAGGGCTATCCCCCACTTTCTGCCCCCGTGCCTGATCCCAAGATGGAAAATAACGCCTGTCAAGGGATTCAGGGGCATTTGCAGCATGTCTGGCCACGGGACAATTTCCAGGGCTGTGACTTTTCACCACTAGAAGGCAGCTTGTGTTCTGCGGACTTGAAGGAGGAATTTCATTCCTGAAGGCAGGGAGAGCAAGTAAGTGTCCTCTCTTGTTCTGACTCTAGTTAGTTGGGTGATGGTTGCCTAGCATGCTCTGTTGAGAAGGATCCTGAGGCTGAGTGTGGGCTTGGTGGGAAAGAATGCTGTGATTTAAAATAATACTCTATTATGGGTACATATAAAACTACTCCTTTTAAAAGGTCTAGGAGACACCCACCAGATTCACAATAGGAGTTTCTTCTGGGGAAGGAAGGAGGGCACTAGGGTTGAGAATGGTTTAATGCTCCAGTTTTGCTTTTTTAAAGATTTCATTTATTCATGAGAGACACAGAGAGAAGCAGAGACACAGGCAGAGGGAGAAGCAGGTTCCCTGTGGGGAGCCCGATGCGGAACTTGATCCCAGGATCCCAGGATCCCAGGATCATGACCTGAGTTGAAGGCAGACGCTCAACCACTTAACCACCCAGGCACCCCAATGCTCTAGTTTCTAAAAGCACATTACTTGTGTGATTAAAATTGTTTTTAAAGTGTGTTAAGGTGTAGGGGGAAAAGTTCTGTGATTGATTTGCAATGTCTGCCGTGACCATGGGACAGGTTGGGATCAGCATGCATGCTATGCCCCAGACTTGGACAGAAATTACTTCCATGTGCACCATCCCCCCCACCCCCGACTCCTGGATGACCTATGAATGCCCAGCACAACATGGGGAATACCATCCTTGACTTCTCTTTCTCTGGATGTCTCCTGCTACTTTCTCACCTTCCTCAAGCTTTCACTCAGGCTGCCTCTCTGTCACCCTTCTCTGGGACCAAGATATTGAGTCACCCCATACCTGTAGCTCAGGGCCCCAGCCTGGAGTCCTGCATTCTCTCTGTGGGCCCTTTGGGTGTCCATTCCATATGGGGCTGAATCTAACTAGAGAGTGGGGATGTCCTGGTGCTTCAGGGCACTGTCCTTGTGGGAGGCTTCTCAGTTGACCGGGGAGGCTCCCTCGCCATCACCGCCACCTCTGGTGCTCTCCCTTGGTGCTGCCAGTGCCCTCACATCTTTGGTGCTCTGGGCCCAGGGTTCCAAATGCAATCCATCCTCATCCTCCAGGCTGCAGGAGGCCTGTACTATCAGTGAGTGGTGTCTTCATCCCTACCTCTTCCAGGAGGTAGCCAGGTACCCTCCTTGTCTCTCCCCTTCACTCCCAACATCTCAGGTCCAAGCCTGTCCAGTCTAGCCCATAAGTATCCCTTAGATTTTTCTGGACCACAACCTCTACCTTAGTCCAGGGCCCCTTCCTCTCTCTCCTGGACCGGTCTCCCTACCCACTGTGCCTCTCCCCTAGTGCGAGTCCAACAAAGGCAACAAAATTGCTGAGGTGAAATAAGTCACTCAGAGAAAGACAAATACCACAAGATTTCACTCATATGTGGAGTTTAAGAAAAAAAAAAAGAACAAACAAGAAAAAAGGAGACATGAAACATCAGACTCTTCAAGGTAGAAAACAAACTGGTGGTTACAGAAGGGAGGTGGGTGGGGGGTGGAGAAGTAGGTGATGGGGATTTTGAGTACAGTTGAGGAGCACTGGCAAATGTATAGAACTATATTGTGCATCTGAAACTATATAACATTATATGTTAATTATACCTGGATTAAAAAATAAATTAAAAAAGCAAACATTTGCCCTCAGTATAAAGTCCAAACTACCTCGCATGGCCTGTACAGACTTTCAAAACAAAACCGAGCAGTGCATGTTTAGTACGGGTTTGGAGGCTAGCTTCCGTTGCTTCTTGGTCTGGCCTTGACTTACTAAGAGCACTTACCAAGAGCACTTGACTTACCAAGTGCACTCTAGCACTGTCCTCAGACCCCATTCCCTGCTGTGGGATGTGTCCTCCTGCTACAGCTTCCAGAATGTGCCGGCATTTGCTCACCTCCCTGTCTACCCACAGCCAACCATTTGCCCCTGCCATTCAGCTGAGTGCAGCTTAGAGCAGAACCCCACTCTCTAAGAGGCCTTCCCTGAACCCCACGCCAAGGCTGCACTAGGTGCCCCCACTGCACCCTGTGCTTGTTGCTGGAACATCACCTATCATGCTTGCTCCACTTTAACTCACTGTGCTTTGCTCTGTCTCTGTCTCTGGACTCTGAGCTTCAGGAGCTTCAGCCTTTTTCTCTCTGTAACCACCAAAAGACCCTCACCACATCTGGCTTTAAAATACAGCCTCTCCAGCCCCCACACTCCCATGTGAACTTGCTCAATATTTATACCTTCTGTGGTTCTCTTATGGTAAATAGAATCATAAAACTCAGACCTCTCTTAAGGATCTACAAATGATTTTGCCCCCCTTTCCCAGTCCTCTCTCCATCTTTGTTCTAGCTTTGCCCCCTCTCTGTCCAGCTCCCTTCCCACACTCGGGCACCTGCCCCCGTGTTGATCCAGGCCCAGCCAGAGAGTCCAGGGCTCCACATTTCTTGTGTGGCTTCCCGTCCCCACCCTTCACTCCTGGAGCCTGCTGTCCCTCTGCCTTGCCTGTTCTCTCCCTGCCCAAGTATCTATTGAGAGCGGGTGTGTCCTGCCTGGTGAGGTACATTGGGCATGGCTGGCTCCCCTCAAGGCCAGGAACTCCTCCTCTAGGGCAGAGGCCAGGTCCTGCTTAACTGGGACCCTCCAAAGCTCACACAGGCAAGATGCTTTTGCTGACGGACTCTGCCATTTTCTGGGGGGAAATTTCAGCACCAAAGCCATGGACAGAGACCCTTCCCATTAAGTGCTTTCCATCCTGGCCCAGCCCAGGAGACTTTATTTATTTATTTTTTAATTTTATTTATTCATGATAAGCACACAGTGAGAGAGAGAGAGGCAGAGACACAGGCAGAGGGAGAAGCAGGCTCCATGCACTGGGAGCCCGACGTGGGATTCGATCCCAGATCTCCGGGATCGTGCCCTGGGCCAAAGGCAGGCGCCAAACCGCTGCGCCACCCAGGGATCCCCCCAGGAGACTTTAGAGATGATCTTTATCATCCTCCCAGGTTCCCTTGCCCAAATTGAGCAAGCATAAGGCTCATAGGGACACCTCCCTGCTCCTTTTCTCCCAACCCTGACTGCTCCTTTTCAGTCATCCCCAGAATCTCCCTGGTCCTCCCAGGGCAGTACAGCCTAAAGAGCTCAGATTCAGGGGGCACCCTGGGTGGCTCAGTCAGTTAAGCATCTCCCTTTGGCTCAGGTTATGATCCCAGGGTCCTGGGATCAAGAGAGTCCTGTGTGGGGCTTCCTGTTTCTCCCTCTCTCTCTGCTCTCCCACTCCCGCCACTCATATGTTCTCTTTCTGCTTTCTCTCAAATAAACAAATAAATAATCTTAAAATGAAAAGAGCCCAGGTTCTGGCAGTTAATACATCTGTGATCTTGGATAATCTACTTAGACTCTCTGTGCCTCAGTTTCCTCATATGCAAAACGGATGTACAACTACGGAATAGTGCCTGGTACACAGAAGATGCTCAGTAAAGATTTCTCAACGAATAAACAAAGGGCTTAACGCATAATACCTACCTCAAAGGGGTTTTGTCAAAATTAAATGATTTAATGCACGTAAATGCATGTAGAGCTGTGGTTGGCATACAAAAAACTCTGTGTTAGCTATTTGTGCATTTCCTTCCAGTTCTGCTGAGGTCCTCGAGAGGCTGGAAGGATCAGGATTACTGGTGAATTTCAGGGGCGGTTTTTGATTGGACTTTGAGGGGACACTGGAGGACTAGGTTCCAGGTCCTCTCTCTCCAGGGTCCTTCCCTCTCCTCACCACCCCCAATCCAACCCTCCAACTTTCGCTAGAGGGAGCCCTGAAAGTGGCGAATTTTGTTGGGGGGGGGGGCGGGGGAGGGAGGGTGTTGGGGTGGGAAGCGGGGAAGAGGGTGGGGGAACACCCAGGAGGAATCCGCCGCCCTCTGGCACTTCCCTTGGCCAGTCCAAGAGAGGGCCCAGACACCAAACTGGTTTGTGTGTCCCGATCAGAGAGATGATGAAAGCAGCACAGTCGTTGGGGCGCGGCGCCTGGTGAGGAGCGCAGGGCCAGCTCCGGAGGAGGTTGCTGAGCACAGGGTGGAAGCTTGGCGATTTCTCTACGAGTCACTTGAGGGGCTTCGGGGCCTGCAGCAGCCGCTACACATATGCCTCAGACCGGGCGTCCGGGCAGCCCCAACCCCACACCCCTTCCAAGGCATCCGGGTGTTTGCTTCTTTCTGGCCTGGCACCCACCTTTTGGCTGTGCGCACCCAGACCGGCTGGGGTGAGGCGCGCCCTGCTGACCTTTTGTGTGCCCTCCATCCGCGGAAAGGAGGTGGTACGTGGAGCTAGAGTTGGGGTGGAGGGCAGAGTGGGGCTGGTTCTGGGGTGGCCAGGAGTTGGCCTCCAACGAATCATCCCGCACTCCCTTCCTTATCCCTGTAGCGCCTAGTCCTTGAACCCCGGATCTGGGGCGGAGTAGGTGTGAATGTCGAGGGTGGGCCTGCCAGGAATGCCCCACCAGCAGTCGAAGGGCGCTCCAGGGCCCTGCGGGGCCGCGGGGAGCCTTACCTGAGGCCTGGGCGGGCATCGCGGCCGGCCGACCAGCAACTGCGAGCTGCGCAGATCGTTGGGCCAGGTCAGGCCCCTGCGCCCGCACCGACACCCCTGACGCCCTCCGCTCGCGGGACCGCGCAGCCTCTGCTCCCGGCTCCTCGGCCCATCGATTTTTCTGTTGACTTTGGGGATCTCATTAATCCTCCGTTAATTACCCGGCCAGGGGCTCCAGCCCGGAAGGTGCAGCCAATAGCGAGGCGGGCGGGCGGGGCCGGAGGCGGTGCAGGCCGGCGGCCTCAGGGTCAGAGGACCCGCGGAGGCCCGCCCCGGGGGTGGGGGTGGGGGTGGGGAGGGTGGGGTGCAGAGTCTTTAGGCCCCAGCATCGCCTTGCAGGTTCAGGCTACACTTTCCTTTGGCGGCCGATCAGGGAACAGACCGGACCCCCTCCCAGGTGTGGTGTCGCCTTTTCCTGTACCCCACCCAGCACCCGGGAGGGGTGTGGTCACGCAGCAACCTCGCCACTGCACTGTCTCCCTAAATCCAACGTGACCTTGGTGCGGAGGAGACCTCATTCTGACCGGACAGGGGGCGGAGGAGGAGGAGGGAAGTCGCCCCCTCTGGCCCTCCTGACATCCCCGCAGCAGCCTCTGAGACCTGCCCACCTCATTCCACCTCTCCCACCCTAGCCCGCACCCCAGTCCCCACTCTAGCCGGTCCCCCCCTTCACCTGACTGTGGCTGGCCACTGATTCTTCCTCCGCTTCTAGCTGGCAGGGCCTCCTCTTCAGTCTCTGCCTGTCTTTCTCAGGTTCTGTGTCTGCTAAGTTCATCTCATTCATGCCTTTCGGGGATTCGAAGCCCTAGAGCTTCGCCTCAGCCACCCCCAGGGAGTGGGGGTGGTGGGTAAGGGAAGGACCCATGTAGTAAGGTTCTGTGTCCCCCAACACCTCTTACACTAGAACAGCCCTGTTTATGTTATAAACTTGGGTTCTTGAAATATTTTATTTAAGGAAGAAGAAGTTCTGCTGTTGGAAAATTATAATCCTTAGTAGAAAGGCTCTGGCTCTCTTTAGCTCTGTGACCTTGGGCAAGTCACTTTACCTCTCTGGGCCTCAGTTTCCTTTGTAAAATGGTAGCTGGACTAGGTCCATCTATCTTAACCTTTCACGCTTTGTGGAACACATAAACAAATGTATTTGTCATTTGAGGATAAGGGGAAGAGGAAGATGGCAGCCCGTGTACTCTGTCCAGCCCCTCCCAGACACCCAGGTGCTGACAGGTCTATAACCAGTCTGTAACTCAGATTTGGCTCACTCACTGAAAAGCTGGAGACCTGAAAATCTCCAGGGTTCCTTCCAGCTCTGACTTCCAAGAGTCTCTCCTAGATCGTCTCAGATGGGGTGGCTGAGACAAGAAGTGGGGGATGGAGGGGCAAACCAAAGGCAGTTCCAGCTCCAGGCCACAGGGCTGGGGTCAGGGGTGGCACCAGAGCTGCGGACACTTCCGGATCTTGCCTGGTCCTGGATATTATAGGGAGAGGTCTCCCCTCCCTGGTCACTCCAAGTTCCAGGATTATACTGGGGTGGGTGGGTATGTCCTGATTGTGATTTAAAAACTCATCCTGGAAAAATAACTTTTGTGAAAATTCTACCCTGGGGCCCGTGGGGAATGGGTGCTAATGTGGCACAGTGACTGCCAGCCTGGGGTTCTTTCCTGGGGGGGTCTCTGAGTGGGCACATGAACCGAGCCCCACCCCTATATGTCTCTGTGAGGGCCTTCAGGACAAGACATAGACCTCCAGCAGGCTGGAGACAGCGTGCATACGGTAGAAGATGCCGAAGGGCAGGCAGATGTTGACGATGGCTGCCCAGAGTGAGTAGCCATAGAAGTCCACCTCCACAGTGTTGCTGAAGTGAGGGCGGGCTCCAAAGGCAGGCATGATCCACAGCTGTGGGGAGAGAGGGGAGCATCAGGACCTGGCCCCTGCTGGCCACTTGTAGGTTATTTCTGTGGACTTTGCTGAGAGGTGATAGGAAGGGGGTGCCAGCCCTCCAGTTTGTTGGACAGCAAGGGCTGAGGGGTCGTGAGTGGGGAACCTCAGCATCTTGGGCAGGGCCTGGCACTCACTAAGGAGTTCAGAATAGGTGCCCAACTGAACTTTCCCACCCCCAGGCTGGGGCTCCCCCTGTGATCCCATCTCCTACCCTGTCATTATGGCTCATTTGTCAGATAGGGAGGAAGGGAAAGTAGATGATGAGAGAATTGGGTACAAATGGCTAAACCAGCAGCTCTCTCCTGGAGAGATGTGTGCACAGTGGTGGTAGAAATAGACAGGCCCAGGCAGCGGTGTCAGGATCCAGCCAGAAGTGTACCCCACCACCACCCTCAAAAGCTCTGTTCTCCAGGTCTGTTCCTTTCCGAGATCGGGGAGGATGTTAATGCTGGAATCCTGCTTCATCTCTGGCTGGAGCTCAGACAGTTCAGGCATAGGGTATAAGGCAAAGAACAATGGCTTCTGGACCAGCCCCACTTCCCCAACCCCAGTGAACTATGTGTCCTTGGGCACACACAGCTCCTTTCTGAGCCTGTTTCTGTCCTATAAAATAGAATTGGAGAGGATGCTCCTAGAGTTGACCCAGGAACAGGTACCTGGAGCGAAACCAGCCTCCCAGGAGGTAGCTCCCAGCCTGCAGGCATGCCCCCCCACCCCCAGGGGAAGGTGAGGGCAGGGCCAGGCTGATGTGGGCTTCCAGGCTAGCCCAAGATATAAAGAGGTTTTGAGCCTTATTGCTTCTGCTGGAGGGTCAGAAACTGGTGATCGTCCCTGCCCCCCTGTTTTATTAACAGATTACCGGTCGGTTGGGCAGTATTTACAGTGGGGACACACTACAAGTGCACTCAAGTCAGGGTTGTTGGTGTATTTTATGTTGTGTGCACTGGGGTGGAATCACTCTGGAGATGTGCTCTCCATCGGGATAGACCCGCATTAAGCGTGTTTGTTCGTATATTAGGGATATTTTCCTGTTGGAGACTATAGCTAAAAGGGCTATTTTTATATTTTTATATTGAGTTAAACTTCAGTAGAGCTGTGTTCTTTATTTGGGATGCACTCACATGGGCACAATGTTTGCATATTAGAAATTTCTCCCCTGGGGATTTTATCTACACTGGAGCATTTCTCTATTGGGATGTAGCCACATGAGGGGTATTCTTTTACTGGGGTGTGTGTCTTCAGGGAGTGTTTCTGCCCTGGGGTGAAGGCGTTAGTGCTGGGGTTTCTCTTAGTAAGCGGTTCTGCCGAATTAGCAGGGAGGGGGCGCTGTTGTGAATGCCCCCCTTCCAGGCCAGCCCTCCACCGCACTCTGCTGAGAGTGCTCACACTTATGTTGGTCTCTGCTACTTCCTGATGCTGCTCCAATTATTCTGAGAAGCAAGCTGGTCACAAGTTCCCAGGAGCAGTCACACCTTCCATGGAGGGGTGAGGGCACCCACCCTCCACATCACTTCACAGCTCCCTGCCACCTCCGCCCAGCCCCCAGGTCAGCATTCCCCAGGAGCCCTCCAGTTCCATCTGCAGCCTAGATGCCAGAAGGCTGGGATTTCATTCTCTCTCTGTGCCCTGAGATGCTGTTTGCCCAGGGGCTACATCTGACTCTTTCTGAACCTGCTTCTCTCCTAGAGAGCTGTAGGATTCTCAAGTGGGCTGGGGACAAGACAGAGAAGGCCAAGAACATCCTTCTTTGGCCTTATCTTCCCCCTCAGCCTCTCCCCATCTCTCCTCTTCCACCCCCCAGTTACTCACGATGACATTGCAGAGCAGAAGAAACAGAGACATGTCCTTCAGGCACCGGCGTCTCCAGTGGCTCCTGGGGGCCAAGATGATGGCCACTGCTTCCTGAGGTCCCCCTGGGTTGGTGCCAACCAGTCTGGGCGTGGGTGGGCAGGCAGGCAAGGTGTGGAGGGCATCAATGTTGGCAAAGGTAAGGCCATGGCTGGTGCCAACCAGCCTGGGAGTGGGTGGGCAGGCCGGCAAGGTGTGGAGGGCATCCGCGTTGGCAAAGGTAAGGCCATGGCAGGACTCCTTGGGGGTGGTATCATGAGATTCAGCCCCGGGTGGTCCCCGATGGAGGCTCTCGATGATGAACACATTCTGGAAGGTGTGCTGGGCAATCATGAGCAGAGCATGGGCTAGGTTGAGCCCCCCCAGTAGGTCCCTGGGTGTGCCCACAACCACAGCCACAATAGAGTAGTAGGAGATAGCGTACTGGCCCAGGGCGGCACCCATCAGCAGCGCCACATCCAGGGTTCGAGTGGGGTTCTTATGGTGATCCATGGCCCGGCGATCAAAACGGTAGATGACTGAGCCACTCAGGCTGACCAAGGTCATGAGCCCCAGACAGATGATGTTGAAGCTGTAGTAGATGACCAGGGCCTGCTCGGGGCGGCTCCCCTCCCCACTCACTTGGACCTCGTAGATGATGAAGACAGCCAGCCCCACCACGAAGAGCATCAGGCCCAGGATCGGGCCAGCAAAAAAGGTCTCCCGGAAGAGGCTGATCTGGGATGGGGTGTGGCCGTGGCCGTGGGTGGAGGAGGCCAGCAGTCTGCCCACATTCTTCCACATGACATAGAGCATGGTGGAGGCAAAAAGGCTGTACTCGATGTTGAAGGGATACAGGTAGAAGTAGCCCTGCTGGAAAATCTGGCAGATGGCCGTGTTGCAGGAACAGTCTCCTCCAACCGAGCTGCCCGCTCGCTCCGCTGTGGAGAGAGGGGCACAGAGTGGGACTGCCCTCCACCTTCCTGGAGGCACCCCATCTGAAGGACCTCACCTCTCAACTGTGACTTTTGTTAGGGTGGAATCACTGTCTGCTATGCTCACCACCGTATCCCGCAGTGCTCGCACAGGGCCCGGCTGGCTCACTCAATCCCCAGGGATTTACTGAGCACCCACTGTGCGCCAGAGACCGGGGCACATCAGTAAACAGTAGTCAGTGCTCAATAAACAAAAGCCTGAACCGCACATTCTGGCCGCTTCATCCCATTCCGTTCCTTCAGGCAGACATTTCCAATCCTTCCCAACCAGTAACCATCCCTGGATCCCCAAAATAGGTGAGGTTCTGGTCTCGATAGATGGTGGTCCTCCTGGGAACCCTGGAAATTCCAGCTTCCTCGCAGCTCTCCCCAGCATCTGACTCAGCCCAGAAGGTGAGCTGCTTGGCCCACGTGTGACCTCCCGTCATTTTGGTTTGTGGCACACCTGTAGCAATCTTGTCCTGTGACCCGAGTGCACTTTATAGAATGTCTTGGATCTTGGCAAACATCTCTTTTGATCCCCAGAACTATTCCCACTGGTTTTGCAGATGTGGAAACTGAGGCTCACTGACGTAAAGTGGCTTGTAATGGCAGAGCTATTGACCTGGCTCCCAACCCCAGGGCAAGTACCTTCCCAGTATCCCATATTAAATTGGCCACCACTCTGGGTTGTTTTTTTGGTTTTGTTTTGTTTGAGAGAGAGAGAGAGCGAGAGCAGAGACAGCATATGTATATGCAGAGGGAGCAGCAGAGGGAGAGAGAGAGAGAGAGAGAATCTCAAGCAGGCTCCATGCCCAGCCAGCACAGAGCCCAACTTGGGGCTTGATCTCATGACCCTGAAATCATGACCTGAGCCAAAATTAAGAGTTGGGGGCAGCCTGGGTGGCGCAGCAGTTTAGCACCACCTTCAGCCCAGGGTGTGATCCTGGAGACCCAGGATCGAGTCCCACGTCTGGCTCCTTGCATGGAGCCTGCTTCTCCCTCTGCCTGTGTCTGTGCCTCTCTCTCTCTCTGTCTCTCATGAATAAATAAATAAAATCTTAAAAAAACAAAAACAAAATTAAGAGTTGGATGTTTAACTGACTGAGCCACCCAGGTGCCCCCTCCAGGTTGGTTTTTAACCATCATCAGGAGCCCTCTGTGTGTGCAAGGTGACCCTTTATCAGTCCTGCTAGACTGATCCATTCTTGCCATTCCTGGACACTTCCACACTGAGTATGTGTGTGTCTTTGGACAAAATCCATATGTACATAATCATCTAGTCTGGACCTGGTTAGTGGGGTGTGGCGGGGGAGCTACCAAAGTCCAGAGAACTGGCCCAGGGAGCCTGTGGACTCTATTCTTCAGTGTAGCTCTGTGAATATTGCAAATTATTTCACCTTTTAGGCCTCAGTTTCTGTATCTGTAAAATGGAGATATTAATAGTACTCATTTTGGGACTCAGTTGGTTAAGCCTCAGACTCTTGATTTCGGCTCAGGTCATGATCTCAGGGTCATGAGATCGAGTCTTGTGCCAGGCTCTATGCTCAGTGCCGAGTCTGCTTAAGATTCTCTCTCTCCCTCTTCCTCTGCCCCTCCCCTGTCCCCACTCTTACACACACATTCTCTCTCTCTCTCTCTCTCTCTCTCTCTCTCTCTCACTGAAAAAGAAAAAAAAGTATCCATCTCATTGGGAAGTTGTGAGGGTTAAGTAAGTAGAGTGTTTAGGACACTCAGCACAGCACCTGACATACAGAGCTCAGAAAAGTGTCACTATTATCATTGTGATTATTATTTCTACCTTCTCCTTCCCAGACTCTGTCCCATGCTTCCACCATTGAGCCACTCTACCTGCTTCCCTTTCCTTCCCTCCACTTTGATCACCCTCGCCCTTTCATCCTGGAGCTCAAATCCCTTCTTTGGTGGGATGGAGTCCTGAACAGTGGGGCCAAGGCTACATCCTCTGGAAAGAGGATATGCCCCCTGGCACCCTCCTTCTGGTGTGACCTACTCTGTCTTCAGAGACAGAGTCTGGAGCAGGAGGCTCTCCTTTCTTGTGAGGGCAAGGGAGACAAGCACCCCGCCTAAGGCCTGGAAGTCCTGGGACCAGGTTTAATCTGAACTGGACACTCACGGTCAGGAGCGAGGCGAAGGTGGCTGGTGTTGCTGTGGGAACTATCATAGGAGTGGGTCTGGTGCACGGACTCGTCCACCACGGCTGCCATCCAGATGGCCAGGTTGGTGGTGAGGGTGAACATGAGACCACACCTGTTTGGGGAGAGGAAGCAAAGAGGCCAGTGAGTGTCTGGCCTATTGTGGGTCCCTGGGGAGATGGATAGCTGGGGAGCTATACTGGGAGATGATGTGGAGAGGCAAGAAAGCAGTCAGGCCCCCTGTGTAAGCAGAGAGGCTGAGTTTGGAAGGAACACTTAGTCTGGCCAGAATGCCACCCAAGAGAGGGCCAGGGGGGTGTCCAGGGGCTCAGGCCACTACTGCTCCCTCTCCTACAGGAAAGCACATATAGGGCAGCCTGGGTGGCTCAGTGGTTTAGTGCCTGCCTGGAGACCCGGGATTGAGTCCCACGTTGGGCTCCCTGCATGGAGCCTGCTTCTCTCTCTGTGTCTCTGCCTCTCTCTCTCTCTGTGTCTCTCATGAATAAATAAATAAATAAATCTTAAAAAAAAAAAAGAAAGAAAGCACGTACAGTGCACTATATAACCCATCCCACCAAAACACATAGGTATGAGTGTGTCGGCACACACGTACACACAACACAGCATAGAGTGGTGGAATCAGGCTGACAGAGCCAAGGGGCCTTGGCTGAAACCCCACCCAGGGTACAGAAAGAAGCCCCAGGCTAGGTTGGAAAGCCCTCATTGCTCATGCTCCGTGGGCATGGATGTTGAGCACTCACCGGGTCAGATCCAGATGGACGTGAATACAGTCTTTAGCGGAGACCCAGAGAAAGTAAGTCTGTGTTGAGAGAGAGTGGGGGAGGTCATTCACTCTGCAGATGGGCCAGACTCTGGAGTGCCCATGTCCAAACCCCACAGTACATTCCTTCTACCTCAAGAGCCTTACCAACCTACCACATTTCTCTTAGCTTTACAAAATGAGTCAGGAGCTTTCTCTCTCCATGAAACAATTTGTATAAAATAGTTCTCTTCTTTCAGAGTTTGCAAAATGTTACGTGTAAACTCTTGATGCTTTTCTGTTGTGGTTGCTGTTCTTTTTTTTTCCCCCAGGTAGAAATTTGACTGTCTAGTTACTTATTCCTAGGAGTGAGGCCAGCCTGAGTCTTGTCCAAGGAAGAGAGAATCTCTGGTGGCTTCTCACCTCCCTTTGGCAATATCCCCTGCCCCATCCCCATCCTTTGTTGCCTTGCAACCTTCACCTGGTTGCCAACAAATCCTTGTCATGGTATTTGGTGATGTAAAGGGGTCTGTATTTTCATTTCACCTGAGTATTCTTCAAACCCGTAAAATGTAAAAAAAGTAAAGCTCTCATAAGTACCAAAGTCACGAATGTGTTGAATTATGGAAATCCACACATTGGGGGTGATGTTTCAGGAGAGGGAACCCTATGTGTGGTCATTCTGGTCATGGTGGAGGGCTGAGATCTGTTCTGGTTCCATGTAAGACCAGTCCTGCCTCAGCTCAATCAGAAGATCTTTCAGAGTGTTATGTTTGCAACAAATAAAAATAAATATACTTGAACTTGTTTGAAAAAAATCCCAGGTACAGGACACCCTATTTCCTGAACAAATATAGAACATATGGATAATAGCTGAAGCCTAACCAGCCATGCTCACAGCAGGACCCTGGGCTGAAAGTGATGCCTTCTACAGGCACTCAGGGAGGGCAAGCCAGGTTCTAGGAGGCATGGCAGCTGCCACAACTCAGACATCCTAGATGTTGATACTGGCACTGCTTTGGTCGAAATGAAATCACGGGACCCCTAAGTAGGAGCTCACATTTGGATATTAATTCATTACCAAGGGACAGCCCCGGTGGCGTAGCAGTTTAGCGCCGCCTGCAGCCTGGGTTTGTGATCCGGAGACCCAGGATCGAGTCCCACATTGGGCTTCCTGCATGGAGCCTGCTTCTCCCTCTGCCTGTGTCTCTGCCTCTCTCTTCGCTCTCTCTGAATGAATAAATAAATAAATCTTAAAAAAAAATTCATTACCAAGTGCTTTCCGATTTATGGATTCAGGTGATCCATGCTACTGTCTTATCCCCATGTTACTTGATTGCTCAAGGTAGAAGAGTGGAGATCTCCTGACCTCATGTCAGGTGTTGGCTCCTTTCCACCACACTCAAGAACGCTCCTTCCACCCACCTGGACGATGACAAACACAGCTTGGGTGAGAGGATGCAGAATCTTGATGGCCGATTGGCACTCAAAGAAACTGGAGTAGTAGCCAGTCTTGAAGACATCCATGACAAGAGTGCAGATCCCAAACAGCACCAGCCCACCTGGGAACAAGGGGTGGAGGATGGGTCAGAGAGGATGGTTTATAGATCTGAGAATGGATGGCTAGATGGGTGGTTGGTTGGATGGTTGGTTGGATGGAGAGATGAATAAGATTGATGGGAGGATCAATGGATAGACGAATGGGGTGGTTGAGAGGATGGATAAATGGCTGGCTGGCTGGCTGGCTATATGAATGGATTGATGGATGGATGGACAGATGGGTGTATAGTTGGATGATGGATGGATGGATAGTGGATGGGTGAATGGATGGATTGAAAGATGAATGGGTGGGTGGAGAATGAGTATAGGACTGAGAGGGTGGATGGATGGACGGACATCCTATTGAGCCCCTATGTCTTTGGGGCGGCATAGATTGGCAGGAGAAGGGCCCTAGGTGGGTTCTTTCAGCTGCAGCGGTCATCTGTTCTGCTCTCCATCAAAGGCTCTCCCGTGACCATCCCTTTTCAATCTTTAGGAAAGGCAAAGAAGTCCTCCATCCCTCACTTCATTCTTCTCCCAAGACTGTTTCTCTTCCTCTTCTCTTTCAACTGCAGCCGGTCTCATCTTCAGCCACATCTGCCTCCCCCCACCCCCACTCCCACCCCCACCCCCAATTTCTCAGCTCCCTACCGTGAGGCGCACTCCACAGTTCCTCTGAGGGTCGCAGCCTCTGGCTCCTCGCCTGCCCCCCACTCCCCCCCACCACCTCCCCGGGCACCTCGGAGCCAGATGGGGCCGGCGTGCGCGTCCCGGTAGGGGACGGCGTCGGGGCAGCGCACGGTCCGGAAGAGGTAGAAGAGGATCCAGAGGGAGGCGAGCAGCATCATGGTGGTGAGCAGCGCGAACACGTCGGTGTCATACACCGCTACCTTGTTGAAGGCGCCGCCACTGACGAGCGTGCAGGCGAGCAGCAGCACGTTCACGGCCAGCAGCACGGACAGCAGGCGGCCGCCCTTCTTCCACACCTCGCGGGAGCCTGCCCGCGGCGCTGGCGGGCTCTCCTCGGGGCCCGGGGCCGAGTCCTCCGACATGGGGGCGACCGGGGGAGGTGGGAGGGTCACTGCGGGGAGGAGCGGACAGCACCAGGTCAACCCGAGCGCTCTCCTTCGGCCGTCTTGTCTTATCCATCCCTAGGTTTAGGGACGGAGAAGCTCCTCACCCCGAGGGTGGGGGCTGCGGTGGTGGAGGATGCGCTGGGGAGACGCAAGGGAGAAGCGGACCCTTGGGGCCTCTCCCTCGACGACGGAGCGCAGGAGAGGCGGCGGCAGCCCCGTCGGGCCCCGTCCCACGTCCCCGCTCCCCAGGCCGTGGGCCGTGTGGCCCGGGCACCCACCTGGCTGGTCCGGGAGCCCGCGCTGAGCCGGGGGTCAGGGGGCGGCGAGCGTCTCCTCTGCCCCACACCGGGCTGTACGGGCGCTTTATACTGGGGAGGGCAGGGTGATTTACAGCCGCGGGAGCTCAGCTCCATAAATCTCTCAGTCCCACTCACATGATCCATCTTTTCTCCGAGCTGAATTTAGGGAAGAGAGCGCGGGAGCCAGATAAGGTAAGATTTATATTTACCCGTGAAGAGGCGCCCCCTCCCCCGCCGTCCCGTCACCTCGGGCGCGGCCCCGCACTGCGGCACCCAGAGGGCACCCCGCCCCTGGCGCCCACCGCGCCCTCGCGCCCCGCGGTGCCCGCGGTCCCCGCCGTCCAGAGCCGCGAGCGCTGATGCTCAGCAGACCCCCAAGGGCCCGCAGGGACTCCGACGCCCTCCAGGCCCAGCGCACCCTCCACCTTTGTGCTCCTCTGGGACCCCAGTGCCCCTTTCCCCGACACCCTCCCAGGGGTCGAAGTTCCTCGTTCCCGATCCCTCCCCGCAGGGGGCTCCGCGGCGAAGGCGGGCTCCGGGAGCAAGCGCAGTCCTCCAGCGCCCCCTGCTGGTGCGCGGCCCCCCGACCCCGCGCGGCCCAGGCGCCTGGAGCCAGGCCTTCGGGTGCTCGTCGCTGTCTGGGCGCAGTCCTCCTCCCCGTCCCGGGCCCGCTGTCCTAGGATCCAGACTGCCCGCAGACACCGCTGCCCAGTCCTTGGCCCCTTCCTTCGACGGGTGGAGACATCGGGAGCCGGAGAGCCGGGGCTCCAGTGAGGACAGACCTCAGCCCGTCCCCAGGCTGGGCATCATGGGACGGGGCGCTGGGGTGACCGCTTTTGGGGCGAGGGCAGGGTGTCGCGTGGGTCGCCCCGGGGCGCTCGGGAGCAGGGTGTTTAGGACCCAGGGGCAGCCCGGGGGCGGCTCCCTTGGCGGCGGGAGATCCTACCCCCCCCTCCCTCCCGGGGTGCGCGGCTCAGATGTCCGCGGAGGCTCTGGCGCTCCGCAACCTCCGTGTGCGGCAGCGGGGGCTGGCGGCCTCGGGCCCTGCTCGGCCCCCTCCTCCAGCCCCATGCCTCAGCCCTAACCCCGCCGCCCTCCCCCGCGGGGGGCCTTTCCCCGTGCCCCCTGCCCACCCCGTCCGAGTCAGGCGCCATGAACGACCAGTACCACCGGGCGGCCCGGGACGGCTACCTGGAGCTCCTCAAAGAGGCCACCAGGAAGGAGCTGAACGCCCCCGACGAGGACGGCATGACTCCCACCCTCTGGGCTGCCTACCACGGCAACCTGGAGTCGCTGCGGCTCATCGTGAGCCGGGGGTGAGTACCCGCCCTGTCCCTGCCCGAGCCCCCCAGTCGAAGGGGAAGAGAGTCTTCAGGCCCCTCCAGTCCCCTGAGACACACTCCCCAAGACTCCAAGTTATCTTCCGCCTCCCTCCTCTGAGCGCCTGTCTTCTCTACCCCAACTAAGGTGGGACCCCGGAGCCTGGCAGCTGTGGGAGGGCCGCACAACCCGAGGCTTGTGACACTTGTGACCTGGATGAGGGGCTAGGAGGGGAGGGACTGGGATTTGGGGTCCATGATTGTGGGAGGGGCTGCAGAGTGAGGGGGAGGTGGGATCGGTCTCCTGGGTGGGTGTCACCAGGAAGCAATAGTGGGGATGGAAGAGAAGGGGGAGAAGTGGTGCAAAGTGAAGCTCCTTAGGGCCCTCTCCCAGCCCGGGGCCAGAGGGCTCTCCCAGCCAGTGCTGCACCTCCCTGTTCAGCTCTCTCCTGGCTCATTCTTGGGATTTATGGGCACCGGCTCCAGCACCAAATGTCAGTGGGTGCAGCCACCTCATTAACTCCCTCTCTGCCCCTCCCCCATAATGGGCTCCCTCTCCTGCCCTTAGGAGTTGTCTGGGAGGAGGAGTGGGCATAGAGTCCATGCGTCAGGGCCAGGGAAGGGGTGTGAAGGTAGCAATGGAGGAATTCAGGATCCAGGCCCACTGATGTAGGTTCTTGGGGCTGAATGACACTGTGGACAGCTTCCCCAGCCTCCACAGTTTCCTACAGAGAGGTCACCTGGTTGAACTGGACACCTGGGCAGCCTGGACAGGGAAAAGGAGTGGAAAGCATGCCCCCAGGAGGACATGCCCCAGGAGGGTTCATATGAACGTCTTAGGCCCTGGGAAATCACAGTGGACGGCAAGGGGCCCAGCTGGCCCTGGTGCCAAATGCTGGCTTAAGCCCTGAACATGTGGTGGTGGGGAACCCCCTTGTCCTCCCTCTGAGGCTCTCCTCAGGCCTGCGGCAGGTGGGAGCAGGCCCTAAGACCAGGGTGCTGAGCCATGTTCCAAGAAGCCAAGACTGGCCCTTCCCGCACCGAGATCACACAGCGGTCCTGCCATCCTGCCTCCCATCAGAGAGGTCCACGGAAAAGGGTGGCTTCCCAGTGCACCAAACCCCCCAACTCCTACAGAGAGCAAGGCTTGATGTTGAAAGGGGGGTGGGCCAGATGCCAAGCAGCTCCTCGCCACATTGTCCTGCAGGACTTGGCGACCAGTAGGGGAAATGAGGAGGGGGTTGTGGGGAAAGCTGTTGAGACAAGGGAATGATTCTTCCTCCAGCCCTGCGGGGTGGCCTCAGGGCCTCATTAGTGTGAGGCAGAGGTGCTGAGCCAGGTCCCTGTGGGAGGGGAGAGCTTGGAGGAGCTGCCGGGCTCCCAAGGGGCACAATCGGGTGTGGAGGGTGTGGGAAGATGCTGGGTGGGTCCCCTCGGCAGGCACAAGCCAGCCTGCCTGTAAGGCTCCCAATGACAGGGCAGCCCCAGGAAGGGAGGGCTCTTGGGCCCAGGTTGCACACTTGCCTCCTCCTCCGCTTTGGTGCTGGCTGCCCCCACACTCCCCTCCCAGCCCAGGCCAAGACCCGACACCTGCTCTCACACGCAGCCTTGCCAGGCCTGGCCCCGCTCCCTGCAGACATGGCCGTGCCCGCTGACACACTGGCACGCACCCTCACACACCTTCCCCCCGGAGCTCAGGCTCAGCACCCACCAGTCTCCTGTGTCCTTTTTTAAGGTCACCCCTGCACCCTCAGCCACACTCACCACCGCGCCTGCCTAGAGACCCAGACACGGCCCTGGCCCACCACCTCTCTGGGCCAGCTCCCCGCTGGGCTCCATGAATAATTCACTCCTTTCTCTCTGGGCATCAAATATTTATCCCCTGAGATTCCCAGCCATCAGTTCTCTTGGGGAAGGCCCCGCCCCGGCCCGCCTTTCCTGCTGCCCCACCCCCTGCGGGCCTGGGGCCATTTCTGCTCCACCCCCACCCCACCCCCACCCCCATCTCCACCTCCACCCCCACCTCCACCTCCACCTCCACCCCCACCTCCATTTCCACCTCCACCTCCACCCCCACCTCCACCTCCACCTCCACCTCCACCCCCACCTCCATTTCCACCTCCACCTCCACCCCCACCTCCACCTCCACCCCCACCCCCACCTCCACCTCCACCCCCACCCCCACCTCCACCTCCACCCCCACCCCCACCCCCACCTCCACCCTCACCCCCACCTCCACCTCCACCTCCACCCCTTCTCCCCCGGCTCTCCCTAGGTAGGTCTGGCATCTCCAGGAGTCAGAGGAGACATCTCGGGGCCTTCGGGTCCTGCCGGTGCGCCCCCGGGGGTCGCCCAACCGGGCCTGGAGCTCCCCGCGTCTGCAGCCAGGGCCGACGGCCGTGGGTTCATCACCCCTCCTTGCGTGTCCTCCCTGCAGGGGTGACCCAGACAAGTGTGACATCTGGGGCAACACGCCCCTGCACCTGGCAGCTTCCAACGGCCACCTGCACTGCCTGTCCTTCCTGGTGTCCTTCGGGGCCAACATCTGGTGCCTGGACAACGACTACCACACGCCGCTGGACATGGCCGCGATGAAGGGCCACATGGAGTGCGTGCGCTACCTGGACTCCATCGCCGCCAAGCAGAGCAGCCTCAACCCCAAGCTGGTGGGCAAGCTGAAGGACAAGGCCTTCCGCGAGGCCGAGCGGCGCATCCGCGAGTGCGCCAAGATGCAGCGCAAGCACCACGAGCGCATGGAGCGGCGCTACCGCCGCGAGCGGGCCGAGCGCTCCGACGCGCTCAGCTTCTCCAGCCTCACGTCCAGCACCCTGAGCCGCCGGCTGCAGCACCTGGCGCTGGGCAGCCAGCTGCCCTACTCGCAGGCCACGCTGCACGGCACGGCCAGGGGCAAGGGCAAGATCCAGCGGAAGCTGGAGCGGCGCAAGCAGGGCGGCGAGGGCACCTTCAAGATCTCCGAGGACGGCCGCAAGAGCGTGCGCTCGCTCTCGGGCCTGCAGCTGGGCAGCGACGTGATGTTCGTGCGCCAGGGCACCTACGCCAACCCCAAGGAGTGGGGCCGCTCCCCGCTCCGGGACATGTTCCTCTCGGATGAGGACAGCGTCTCCCGTGCCACGCTGGCGGCCGAGCCTGCCCACTCGGAGGTCAGCACCGACTCAGGCCACGACTCCCTGTTTACCCGCCCGGGCCTGGGCACCATGGTGTTCCGCAGGAACTACCTGAGCAGCGGGCTGCACGGGCTGGGCCGCGAGGACGCCGAGGGCGCCCCGCGAGGCCGGCTGCAGAGCTCCCCCAGCCTGGACGACGACAGCCTGGGCAGTGCCAACAGCCTGCAGGACCGCAGCTGCGGGGAGGAGCTGCCCTGGGACGAGCTGGACTTGGGCCTGGATGAGGACCTGGAGCCCGAGACCAGCCCCCTGGAGACCTTCCTGGCCTCCCTGCACATGGAGGACTTCACCTCCCTCTTACGGCAGGAGAAGATCGACCTGGAGGCCCTGATGCTGTGCTCCGACCTTGACCTCCGCAGCATCAGCGTCCCCCTGGGGCCCCGCAAGAAGATTCTGGGGGCCGTGAGGAGGAGGAGGCAGGCGCTGGAGCGCCCACCAGCCCTGGAGGACACGGAGTTGTGAGTGCCCTGAGCCTTGGGTGGATGGGAAGATGGGGGCCTTAGGGCCTTAGGGGGCCCCAGGGGAAGATCTGCCTTTTCAGGAGTGTGTGTGTGTGTGTGTGGGGGGGGTGTAATATCGTATTTAGTAAAACTTAGTCCCCACCAATTACAAGAGGCCTCACTTAATTTGTTCATCCCCAACTCTGAAAAAGAGGCTGCCAATTTAAGGAGGACAAGAGGCCTTCTTATCACAGCAAATGTAAAATGTAAAACACCTCCGTTTAGATCTCAAAATGCCCCCAAATGAGTGTGAATGCGATACAGTAGTCAGAGTAATCACAGCCAGGACGTTTTGGGCCCTCCCACCTACTGGGTGCCAGAGATGCCCCTGCACATGTCCTCTTACTGAGTCCCTCCCAGCTCCCATGTGCAGGGACTGTATCATCCCCATTTTCCAGGAGAGCAATTGGAGCCTCAGAAGTTTGCAGTAGCTCATCCTAAGGTCCTGCTGCTGCTTGGTGCAGAGCTTGGGCTTGATCCCCGGTCTGTGTGGCTCTAGAGCCTGGTGACTCCCATGGGAGGAGAGTTGTCAGGTTCAAAAGCTGTCAGGGGAGCTCAAGTCTGCTAACACTGGTGGCCTGGCCCTGGGCGGACCCCTTTCTCATGGCATCCCACAAGCCCAGCACATGACGTTGCCTCCTTTTGGTGTCAGTGGCTTTTACCCTGCATGGCTGGGCAGGAGTGGGTGTGAGGAAGCAGTCTGGTTTACAGTTCATTGGATGGGGATGGCCAGTGTCCCCATCCCTGACCATTAGCCTGTCAGGAGAGGGTTAGTTGTCCAAATGGTTCATCTTGTCTTAAAATGATGTCTTGAAGGCCCTTACCTGAAGTCCGTTTCTGTGTCTTTCTCTACAGATAACAGAGGGCTCCTCTCTCCAAACCAAAATGAATTGCATGTTGCCACAACCCACCGTGGGACCATGAGGTCCTCACAGTTGCCAGCCCTGAAGCCCCCCGGCCCCTCCCCAGGAGCAAAGACCATGTGGATCATCTTTGAAAGCCTGTCCACACTCCACATGCAGGTGTAGCCTGGAGGTACCAGCAAGGGGTCCTGAAGCCCTTGAGCCACACCCATCCGAATGCCCCTAAAGGACATGTGGATTCTTGGGACACCAGCCCCAGAGGAAGGGCAGGGAACCCCTGGGGCCCCAGGGAATAGATGACATGCCCATTAGAGCTGAATGGGAGTGTGGGGGGTGGGCATGGCCTGTTCCAAGGGCCATTGTCTCTCCCCACACTCTCCTCCAAGCATCCTCTTGTTGTGCTCAGGCTGGAGACTTGCTCATATCCTACATATTTGTGAAGGGAAGAGTTTGGGCTGCCTCCCCTCCCCCCATACACCTTAGAGAGGAGGTTCCTAGCTAGACTCTTCAGCCAAATGCTCTGACTGTAGGTAGTCCCCACCCCCATCCCAAGCACAGCCAGCCCCCATCCCCGTGTCCTTCCCCTACTGGACATGCTGGGGAGTTGGGGTGCCAGGCCGGGGTGAGGGGGCGGTGAATGGCCCCCTTACCAGTTCACCTTGTGGCAGGGCCCAGCCTGACTCTGCTCTCCTCACTCTGCCCTCGTCCACCCTGCCTCCACCCTGGTCCCTCCATGGACCCCAGAGGGTCAGGGCAATAGATGTAAGGTGCTAGAGCAATGAGCTGCAGTATTAGGGCCCTTGGCCTGGTGGGCGTGCTCTGGGGTGGAGAAAAGGCAGCTGCCAACTGCCTCAGTGGCTGCCAGCCCAGAGACAGGCGGAGACTGGGCATGGCTGGGTGTCTAGCCTCTTCTGGGCCAGTCCTGTGATATGGACAGTGGAAGAGCCTGAGGATGTCGATTATCTAAGCTCCCCGGGTCTCTGTGCATGTTTGTGTGTTGAGGGCTGCTGGATGGATTTGCCTCCGGGTCTGGAGGCAGAGGGGCAGCTGCATGGTTCTGCGTGGGTAGTTGGTCATTGAGAGCTCAGCATGTGTCCCTGCTCTGTGATGACACCAGTGAGACCAGGAGAAAGGCCAGCCCCAGGTGGTCCTCAGACATGTGTCCTCAGTTTTCCAGTTGGACTGAGGTCACAGATGTGGGGGAGAGACTCAGGGGCCCCCTTACATGTGTGGGCACACACACCCTCCTCCTCTGTCAGCAATGAGCCTCCATCCCTGACCCTCAGCTTGGGAAGCAGCTCCCATGGGAGCACTGCCACAGCCCCCACCTCTTTCCTGGACCCCCTTGGCCGGGTCAGGAGACAAGAAAACCCCCAGAGAATGCCACAGGCCTCCATCTGGCGTGTCTGTGTGTGCGTCCAGAGCGGGGGCCACAGTGGAGGTGGTTTCTGTTTCCACACTGCAGGCTTGGCTGCCTGCCACTGCCACCCTGAGCCCACCCCAGTCCTTTTCCCTGTTCTCTGGGCCTGGGCCTGGGGCCACCCCCAAGTGCCGACTCGACTCTCTCAGAGCCCAGGTGCTGCCCTTTCTCTTCTGTTCTCTGTCTGTGTCCTGCCTCAGCCTCCTCCCCATTCTCCCAGTGCCGGAGTGGGGCAGGCTCTGGGATTCCCACTGCTGTACGAAGTACACCTCCCACAGGCTCATTATAACTTTTGTAGAAAATGTTCTGTATCACAGTCGCGCCTGCGTCTCATCCTTTAATCACTTGAGGGTGGAAGAGGGAGAAGGTCTTTCTGTACCTAAAAGGACTTGGTCCTCGTGGCCCCCCTGGAGGGGGTCACGGGACGGATGGGTGAGCATTCCGTCCTTGTGTATCCCTGCATAGCCTTCCCTCATCCCTGGGCCTTCATCCTGCTCTCTCTGGGCCCAGAATTTGGAGCTGATGGAGAGAGAATGTCCAAAAGAACCGGGGAAGGAGAGCCAGAAGCTGAGTGAGGAGGATGGTCCAGGCCCCAGCCCTGTCCCCAGATCCTGCAGCTGCTGAGGGCACGAGGACACTTTCTCCCTTCCCAGCAGGGCCCTCCTGGCCTTCTCCAGATGGGCAGACGCTGTACCTAAGGAGGCTGCCACCCACCTCCCAGGCCCCATAAGCCCTCATCTCAAGGCCTCCTGCCCACCCTGGGAGGCCATAAATGTGGTCCCCATTTCCCTCACCAGCCTGGGCAGCTCTTGGGGCAGCCCTGTTTAGAACCCCCTTCCTCCCCAGGGGGTAAGGCTTCCCCTTGAGCTGGAAGACAGTGGCCTCTGTTTGCTCAGTCAAGTCCCGAAAGGGCCCCCTGAGTCATTTTATTTCATTCCCTAAGGATTCTGGGTCAAGTGCTTCTGCCAAAGGGAGTGCAAGGCAGCTCCCTCCCTCCAGCATCCAACAGAAAGGTCCAGAGGATATCCCAGGGGGAAGGTTGCTTAGCAACCATCTGGGGTTCTAGGTCGTCTCCCTCCACTTTACAGATGGGAAAACTGAGGCCTACCGACGGGAGGCTCCAGACCCAGAACACCAGCCTCCTGACTGCAGGTGCACTCTCCTCCCCACCAGGCTGCTAAGGGGGCCAGCCGGGATTCTCTCCTCCGATGTTCCGCAGGCCATCCACCCTGTGATGCCTACCGGCCATCCTGGTCACTGCACCTACCTCAAGAGACACCCGCCAGTCCTGGCGCTGCGGTTCCAGGGGAAGGACATGGGGGTGAGGACCCAATCACAGGACAGCGGATAGGAGCTTCAGTGGGTGGCGTAGAGGCAGAGCCTAATGGGAAGCCCTGGGGGCTGGGGTCTCCATGGGTCAGTGTGGCCGGAGGGTGGAAGCCTGGAGCCGGGTGGCAGGTGCAGCTGCAGGAAGTCTGAGGGGATTTTAAACACAGTGAAGGGAAGAATTTTACATGGTAGGGATTGCCTTCTCGACCTATTCCCCTCAAAATTTAGATCCAGGTGTGGGCAGTTCTAAAAGTTTGGAGCAATCGGTGGCTCTTAGCCTTTAGGGATTAGAATCTGGTAACGATATAGATGATTCTCCTGGGAAAATGCACTCCCCACACCACACACACTCAAATGCAGTTCTGCTCATAATTCCAGGCAGCTCCTGGAGCTCCGAGGGGTCCAGGGACCCTGTGTTAAGAAGCCTCAGTGAGACTGCTTGGAAGTTACATCATAAATGAGATTACTAATTTGGTGGACATGGGGCGGGGGGTGTCAAATGACTCCAGGAATGAAGCCAAAGGAAGCCAGGAAGGGCCTCCAGGTATGTGGGGCAACCTCATTTTACAGATGAGCTAATTGAGGCCCCGGGGGCAAGGGGCTGGCCGAAGATAACAGAGCAGCCAAACGGGCAAAGTGGCACTCGGTCTCCTGGTGCCTTCTGTGGTGCCAGCTCCCTCCTGTCCCTGTGTTAGACGAGTCCTGGACAGCGTGACAGCCCTATGCTCCCAGCGCCTGCCTGCATCACCTTCTCTGAGATGAGCCTGGGTTGTACAGGAGGTGGCGGGACTCAGGACACAGCCAGATCGGGGCAGCAAAACTGGCGCTGGCCCTTTCCAGCTGTGCGGCCTTGAGTCAGTTACCCAGCCTCTCTGAGTCTGTTTCCTCAAGTAAAACAGGTGGTTATTATTCCTTATAACAACAGTGTAGATCGTCAGGAGGTGACATGATCATGGGAGGATGATGCATGATTAGGCACTTAGCACACTGCCTTAGCACACATTAGTGATGATCATGGTCATTGGTGGCCTTAAGCCCATGAAGCACTCACCCCATCTGTGACCCCGCCCACCCAGTAGGTGAATCCTAGGCCTTTCCGGGGAGCAGTTCTGCTTTTCTGACCCAACTGCTTTTTTGACTCCCGTAGGCCACCTCACCAATCCCATTAGATATTGGAGACAGCACGGCCTCCTCATCCCACCAGCTGGGGTCGGGAGGGTTATGAGGCAGGGAAGGAATGGTCAGTGGGCCAAGGATGGGCCTCTATCTGGTGGGAGGACCCCCTGGGGAATCCTTTCCTGGAGGATCCAGGGCATCTTTTCTGGAGGGGGAATCGTAAGCCCACTGACCTGGCCCCATTATATTACTATCTGAACATTAGAGTTCATCCAAAACTTCCTCCTAATCCTACAAGATATGTAGGTGAGGACTTTTAGTCCTATTCCATAGGCGAAGAGATTAACCATCAGAGAGGTTTTGTGACATTCCTCAGGTCCCAGTTAATTAAGGAAAGCTCAGGCTCCCTGACCTGGGTCCTTTCAGCCACCTTGTCCCCAGAGGTAAGCTTTCATATTTTTACTATTAATGTTGAGAGCTTATAAGGTGTCTGCACTTTATATACATTTAATTCTCCCACTAAAGCCACAACCTGTAAAGTAAGGACTGTATCATGATGATCATCCCCATTTCACTGGTGGGAAAGCAGAGGGTCAGAGCAGTGTTATGAGTTGCCCAAGGTCACAGAGCTTTCAGGTGGACAAACCAAGCCTCAGAGACGAATTCCCGTGGTATTGAAGCCTGCATGCCTAACCATGGCGTATCGGCTGCCCAAGCACTTGTACCCTTTGGTGGGGGTTGTCTTTGGTCTTGGGTCCCCTTGACCTGGGGTTGCCTGGTCCTGGGCAGATGTCTGACTCAGCCCGGCTTTGGGTGGGGGGGCATGCTGGCAACTTCGGTGACCCAAGCACCTGGGCTGACCCACCTGCCTGGAGGAGCTGGGCTGAGAGAGGGCAGGTTGGTTTGTGAAGCCCCAGGGCAAGATACTGGGGGGCTGTTTGGGAGGGCAAAAGCCGGCCGAGATGGGGGAGCAAGCCCACAGAAGCATTTCATTGTGACTGGAGAGTGTGCCTATCTCCCCGTCTCGGTCTCTGCCCCGTCTGTCTGTAATGCTGGGGCTCCTGCTCAGTCTCCCCGCTCCTCTTTCTGATGCCTCATCTCTCTAGACCTCAGACTCCTTTGCCATTGGTCACATCATAAGAAGTATGTATTTAGTAACTGCCCCCAGTTCCAGACTCCCCAAGGCTCCCGAGTCCCTTGGGGGTTCCTGGGTGATAGGAGCGTCTTCTGTTCAAACGAGGCGACTCTGGGTGGGCTCCTGGACAGCTTCAATGTGGGGACTGGTCACCACGGCTAGCACCTTGGAGCTTTCAGTGCCCCGCATCCTTTGGGGAGGGGAGGGAGGCTGCAGATTGGGCCAATGATCGATCATGCCTTCACAATGAAGCCTCCATGAGCACCCCTCCTCTACAGGGTGCAGAGAGCTTCTGAGTTGATGATACATCCATGTTCTGAGAAGGCGGTGTCCCCCGACTCCACAGGGACAGAAGCTCCTGCACCCAGGACCCTTCTGGACCTGGTGTATCTCCTCATCTGGCTGCTCATCATAATACACTTTACAATAAAGCAGTAAATATAAGTAAAGTCCTTTTCTCAGCTCTGCGAGATGTTCCAGCAAACTATCGAGGCTGAGGCAGTGGGTTCTGGGAACCCCCCAATTTTTAGCCAGGTTGGACAGACATGCAGGTAGCCTGGGGATCGGGGAGGTCAGAAGTGAGCTTGTGTTTGTGGGACCGAGCCCAGGGACCTGTGGGGTCTGACACGAGCCCCATCGTCAGCTTCAGAACTGAATAAAGTTCCAGGATGGCTCGTGTCCAGAGTTGGAGAATTGGCTGTGGGTGTGGGGGAACCCCCACCTGGTGTCCGCAGTGGTGTGAGGAGAGGAAGAGCTTTCCGTCAGCATCTTTCTCTCGATGTGTCTTCCCATGAGACAGGCTCCCTGTCCCTCTCCCTACCTCAGTCCGCTGGTCCTGTCTTGGGTGAACCGGATCCCTGTAGCCCCTCCTCTGGTCACCCCACACCGAGGGGATTGCGGTGCAGGCCCGCAGGCCCCCAGCAGGCATGCGGCACCGATCTCTGACCCAGGTCTCACCTCTCAACCATAGTCCGAGAGTCATAGCAATACTTGGGGTGCCCAAAGCGTTTCTAGGGTGTTACTCGCATGGTCTTGGGCGCCGTTGTTATTCCTGGTTTTCAAATGAGGAAACCAAGGCACAGAGATGTTTGTAAAACGTACCCAAGCTCACACTGCTGGAGGTGGTAGGGCTAGGGCTCAAACCCAGACAGGCTGGCTCCCAGCGGTGCCATGTCTCGTCATGATGGTGAGCATTTATTGAGCACCTGCTGTATGTCAGCACTTTACATCTGTGGTTTCTGAGGATTCACACGACTCATTTAATAATTACGGGGGGTCAGTTAATCCATTTGACAGAGGAGAACACCACGACCCGAGAACACTAGGTTGTTGCTTGGGTCATACAGCCTGTGAGAGCACACACAGGGCCTGACTCCTTGTTAGTCTGACTCTGCACAGCTGCACCGGCCCAGCTGCTCCTGGGTTTCTATAGCTGAATGACTAAGTCTGATGGAGTCTGAGGCAGGGAAACTTCTGGCAAGTCCATTCAGAACCACCAATTTGGTCTTTAGAGAAAGACCCTTGGGGCACGCCAGTGTGGTGAGACCTGGAAATCCTTTAAAGCTGTAAATCCCAGTTTTACCCTCTCTCACTCTGCCTTCTTTATTCCATGGGCTCAGGGGGTCTGCATGGGCCAACATTCTGTGGGACCCTCTCCCTGCTCTGGATATATACCTTTCTGGGGAGTTGATCCTGAACAGTAGTGGGGGGAGGGGCTTTCTCTGGGAGGAGAGGGGGCCTGACCCTCACCATCTCTGACCCTGGAGGCTCCCCCTTCCCCACAGTCATAGCTCACAGCACCCTCATAGCACCGTCTTTTCAAGTGGGAAGGGCAGGAAGGCATTCTTTACTAGCCCCATTTTACAGATGGGGGGGACTGAGGCTCAGGGCAGATGACCTGCTAGGAAGTGCCTAAACCGAGGTGAGTTTGCACGGCCGCTCGCTGCCAGCTGCCTTCTCAGAGCAGAAGTCTTGGACTTGCGCATACGGGGCACAGCAAACCCGTGTGAACCATCTCACTGCCCTGCCTCACAGGTAAGGAAACCAGGACTCAGGTAGGTTAGGTCATTTCTCCAAGCCGCAGAGTGCACAAGTGTCAGGGCCATGGGATTCAAACCCCCAAACTCTGGCTCCTTGTATTCCATTCACTGAGCCACCTCCCCAGGTTCTCACTTGACACAAGGGTGGCTCAGGGGCTCCCCACATCAGAACAGGGGCTCAGCTGGCAGGACTTGGGGAGTGGGATGCGGGACAGGTGGGACTTGCTGCATCCACCCCCTTCCATTCCTGTCCACCGCCCTCCTGCTCAGCCTCTAGATCTGCTGCTGACTGCTCTCGGCTGTGTGTGCATATGCACCTGCGGGTGTGTGTAATGTGGGTGACAACACTGACATGGATCTGTGCAAGCATGGGTTGAGTGTATTGGACCCAGAGCTCTCCTGGAAGGTTGTGTTTGTTTGTGAGCTGAGCATGCTTGTGTGTCTCTGTGGTCTTGCTCGCTGATCTTTGCTTCAGGGCCTCCAGGTTTCCCAGAAGAAGGGTGTGTGCACGTGTGTGTGCATACACACTCACAGAGGGTTCCATGATTTTGTCTACAGTCTATTTTTAGACTCCTTCTCCTATCTGTTATTTTTAGGGCCCAGCTCCTTTAGACTGGAAGGTTGAAGCTCCAGCCACCCACACCAGCTCTCCTCACCCCACCCCTTGCCCTGAATTGAGGGTTCCCACAAAGCTTTCTTCAAACTCTTTCTGGGTGACTGGTTTGTTGGGTGTCAGAACCTCAAGGAGGGGAGGCAGTAGGGGAAGAAGGACCAGTGGTCCAGAAGGAAGGGGATCGAGCGAGTGCAAATCCACCTTTTGGGTCAGCCAGGTTACAGAGGGACCTGGGTGGACGGCTTCCCCTGGGCCAGAGTGTCCAGTTGGGCCACACAGCTCCACCACCTGCTGGGAAGACTAGTTTGTCTTTCCAAGTTCCGGTTTCCTTCTGTGAGTGGAGATAATTAAACCCCACATAGTAGGCCAGTTGGGATGATAAACTATGTTAGGTGCTTAGCTCAGGTCTTGACACCCCGTAGGTGGATGACCAAGCCCAGGGACCTGGTAGACAGGAGTCTGGGGGTGGGGAGGGCTCAGGGGGCAGCAGTCAGGCCTGGGCATCCCTGAACTAGAGGTGGGAACCCACCTGTTGGGCTGTCCTAAACTCCCCTTTCCAGGGTCCCCACACCTCCCGCACAGTGTGGTCAGTATTGCAGAGCAGAAGTGGGGTGAGGCATCGGGCCCCTGAACACCAGCCCTCCTCTGCAAACACATGCGCCTGCACACACACGTGCGCATACATGGAAAACAAGGCGAAGAGAATGAAACAGAGGGAGTGAGCATGGTTGGGCCCTTTGTCTCGCTGGAAATAGAAACTATTTATTAGCATCATTATTGATACCAATATATGTTAGATTTAAATCATACTAATATGCACCATAACGATAATGCTATAAGTACAGTAGCCCAAGGAATTGCTTAGTGATGAGCCCTGCCCTGTGGTGGTCCACTGATATTCATGGTACAGAAATGATCTTATTACTCTCTCCAGCAACCCAGTAAGCTGGGTAGTGTCACCCTTATCCACTCCAAGTCACTTTGTCAGAAACCTGAGGCTCAGAGAGGTCAAGCAACTCCCCTAAGGTCACACAGCAAGAATGAGACCATGGTGTGTCTGAGTCCAGAGCCCCACTCTAGACGCTGTTCTCGGTTGTCTCCACACTGTGCAAGAATCGTGGCCCTCACTCCCTTTCCAGCCCTGGCACTGGCCCCACCAGGTTAATCTACACCCCAGAGTCACTCACACACACTGGACTGTGGTGCTGAACAGACGCAGTGGGAGGGACCGAGTGACCCTTGGAAAGCCCTTGGTCAGGAGTCTGGGTTGCTAACAGCTCCAGCCTTGGATTTTCAAGGACCTAGATTGCCCTGTAATTTGGACAGGTGGCCTGGGCCACCTATCCTCGGTGTCCTTTCCTGCCAGGTGGGGACAGGCTGACAGCCTCAGAGCCTCAGCAGCATCTCTACCAGCTCAAGGCCGGCCCCCTTTCCCTTACCTGTTTCAGTCCCTGACCTGCCCCTCTGGGCCATCACCAACCTGGCTTTGTCCCTGCAGAGCAGCTGGCAGCCTAGAAGGCGGGGTGCACACGGCAGGCAGCTGTGGTGGGCCAG
Source organism: Canis lupus baileyi (assembly GCF_048164855.1). Taxonomy (NCBI): domain Eukaryota; kingdom Metazoa; phylum Chordata; class Mammalia; order Carnivora; family Canidae; genus Canis; species Canis lupus. The sequence goes on along the minus strand of NC_132853.1, from coordinate 55,525,105 downwards.
GGCTAGGGTCCTTGGAGGCGAGGCCGACGCTGAGGTGGCCCGTCGATGTGGTCCTGCCCTGCTGGAGCCAGGGGAGCTTGGGATGCCAGTCCCACTCTCAGTTGATCAAGATCTGAGCCATGGCCAGGCCACTTCTCCCCCAGAGCGCTCGGCCCCACCCCGGTGAATAATGCCGCTTGCCTTCTGGAGCCAGACCTCACTGGGCTTTGATGATTTGGGGGAGGGGGGTCGCATGAATGGGTGGGAGGCAAGGAAGGCTTACAGACTTGGCCACCCAGGCGTGGAGCCTAGAAATGGTTACACTGCTGGCAGGAGGTGTCTTTCTAAACCATCCCACGTCCCCCAGCTCCCAGTACCCGCCTTCCAGGTCTCCTAACCTATCCCTGACTCTCATGATTCCCTTCCAGGGCCTGGGGCTGGGGCAAGGTTCCTCCCCACCCCACTCCAACCACAATGATAATTAACCCCAATGAACCCCAGCAAATAAAGATGTGGATTGCAGAAGGGAGGAATCATAGCTGCCCCAGGGTGGGGAACTCCATAGGTCCCAGGGAGGCCAAGCCCAGCATCATCTAACACCATCCCTTCACACACACACCCCATTTTTGCCTGAGTAGGTTCACAGGCGTCCCATCCGTTGGGGCCTGGGAGGAGGGCTCACCTGTCTCAAGTTTGGACCAGTGTCTTCTTCATCATCTAATTTAAAAAAAAAAACAACAAACTTTTATCTCTTCCTTCCATTCTCCTGAGCCTGTTTTCTTAATCTTTCCATTCATCCAATCTATTCATTTATTCAACCAATGTTTACTGAGCACCTACTACGTCCCACACAAAGTGTATGGCCCCAGGGAATGGGTGTTGTCCGAAGAACAGGAAGGACCCGTGTCCCCGCCAAGCCCCATCCCCTTCTCTTCAGGCGGCCTGTTTTGACTCACACTGGCCTGTCCATCAGCTGGTAAACAAGGCGCTGTGCTGGGCAGGATGGGTGCGTGAGTGTGTTGGGTGGCAGGGGGGAAGTTACGGAGGAAGCTCAGGGAAACATAGGAAGATGTGCATGGGGTCTGTGCCCTCAGGACACCTACTGTTTATATGAGCCCCTCTCCCTGGGCACGGGAAGGCCGTGAGCCCAAGTCTGCCTGTGGTGAGGTTGGGGCTGCATGTCCCGATTCTGGCCAGTGGGATGCGGATGGAAGTGACACGTACCACTTCCAGATCTGGAACTCAAAGTGTCTTTTCATGTTTTCTCTTCCACCCCCACCCACCCCAGACATCGTTATGGCCCGTATTGGAGGCAGAGGCATCACCGGATAGAAGCCTGAACCCCCGAGTCACCACTCAGAGCAAGGCCAGCGGACCCATATTGGACTGTGATGTGAACAAGAAATAAATCTGTGTTGTATTTACCGCTGAGATGCTTGGGGCTGTTTGTTACAGCAGCTGGTGCCACTTATCTTGACTCATGGAGGCGGATGACACAGACCCGGGAACATGCTGAATCCTACGATCACTGGCAGGCAGTGTGTGACAAGCGGTGTCTAACGCTAGCTGGCAGATGATGAGGTCAGGGCAAGGAACAGACACCAGAGTGGGAGTGCCTGGCAAACAGTAGGTGCTCAATAAAATTGGTGCCATGTGTGAAATACACGGGAACATGGGAGCTTTGTAGGGGTGGCTGAAGTCACCAGCACCCTGGAGGATGGGTGGGGTTTAGATGGGGTGCGGGAGTAGAAACAATCACCCTGGGAATGAAGGCAGACGTAGGAAGGAACAACAGCTTCCCAGAGGTCAAGGAGCAGCTACTCTGGCCCCAAGCAGACGAATAGTCAGAGGTGGAACTAGAGCTTGGAGGTGCTGAAAGGCCATGCTGAGCAATTGAGACCTCAGGCTGTGGGCCATTGCTCTCCAAAGTGGGGTGCACACAACTGTTGGGGTACACAAAGAAAATGTTAAAATGCCCATTGATCTTTACCTCACTTTTTCAAATGCCTGTGTTTTGCATCCATGAAGATACTAAGCTCAGAGAGGTTGAGTAACTCACCCAAAGCCACACAGTTACTAAGCAAGTCCAACTCCAAAGCTGTCGCTCTTCACATATGCTGAGTCTTATGCAGAAGGGCGAGGGTTTGGGTGGGGGCAGAGGCAGGTCTAGGAGAGGCCGGCTGGGAGGAGAAGACAGGCCCCAGCCCTGGCTGCAGCCTTGGCAGCAGGACAGCGGCCCACTGTGGGCAGAGGTCAAGGAACCTGCCCAGGCCTGCTCTCTGGGCCCCGGGGCCCTGTCATGAGAAGCCACGCAGGGAGCCTCAAAGGTGCAGACCTGGCTGGCCAGTCACAGTTCTTTCTCACTCCCGTGATTAGGATCCTGGAAGCAGGGAGAGGCGGGATGTGGGGCCGAGAGGTCAGGATGGGCTGATAGGGAGGAAGGAATGGGGAAAGAGTCTGGGAGATCAGGTGCTTCTCCCACCCTACAAGCTCAGCTGCCATCGCCCATGGCCAAGGGAATGGAGGTGCCACCCCAACTTGCTGTCCCCACACTTCACTGTTGCTCCACTTACGGGTGACGTCTGCCTTCCAATTCTCACCTCTAAAAAAAAACCAAAACAAAAACAAAAAAACACTTTACCAATCAGAAAAATAAAGTGTTTTAATTAAGATGGAATATACATACAGAAAAATTCACACATAATAGCAATATAGCATGATGGACTTTTATAAAGGGTTACCAACACCCAGATCAAGAAACAAAACATTCACCAGCCCCCCAAACCCTTATGTGTCCCCTTCTGGTTACTACCCCCATCGTAACAGCCATCCTAAGCCTGTTTTTGAATTTTATATGAATGGATCTTTTTTTCTTTTTTCTTTTCTTTTCTTTTCTTTTCTTTTCTTTTCTTTTCTTTTCTTTTCTTTTCTTTTCTTTTCTTTTCTTTCTTGGAATTTATTTATTCATGAGAGACACAGAGAGAGAGAGGATCATGCCCTGAGCTGAAGGCAGATGCTCAACCACGGAGCTCCCCAGGTGCCCTTAATATGAATGGAACCAAGTGGAGTCTGTGCTCTGTTGCATCTGGTTTAGGTTATTCAACATTAGTTTCGGGCTGTATAATACACCCCGGCATGCACATTCCACATTTCATTTATCATTGTAGCATTGGGGGATATTTGAGTTGTCCCCAGGGTTTGCCTATTTTGAGTACACTGGCTATGGCTCTTTCTTTGCATTTCTGTTGAGTGTATGCCTCGGGCATGCCCGTGTTCAGCTCTAATCAGGCTCTTTCCATTTAAAAAGAGAATCTGGGGCACCTGGGTGGCTCAGTGGCTGAGCGTCTGCCTTTGGCTCAGGTTGTGATCCCGGGTCCTGGAATCAAGTCCTGCATCAGGCTTCCTACAGGGAATCTGCTTCTCCCTCTGCCTGTGTCTCTGCTTCTCTCTGTGTGTCTCTCATGAATAAATAAATAAAATCTTTTTTTAAAAAATGAAAAAAAAAGAGAGCATCTGCTTCCTATCTTGTTTTCACTTTAGTCAACTCTACTGAGGTATAATTAACCATAATAAAACGCACCCGCTATGAGTGTGCAGGTCGATGACTTTAGACCAACATACACACCTGTGTGAACATGACCACAGGAAGATACGGAACATCTCTATTCTTCCAGACAGTTTCCTTGGGTCCCTTTGCAATTACTGTCCCCCACTCACTCCTCCCTGGGCAACTACTGATTTGATTTCTATCGCCGTATAATAGTTCTACTATCCTTAACCTTCCTATAAATGGAATCATACAGTAGGTTCTGGTCTGTGTATGGCTTCTTTCCCTCAGCATTCGGTCTGCAGGGCTGCGTCAGCTTATCCACACTGTTTGTCCATCCGCACTGTTGCCTGCACCAGCTGCTCTTTTATATTATGGGTGTTGTTTGGAGGTACCCGTGTGTCTGCCCATTCTCCCGTTGATGGACATTCGCGCTATTTCCAATGTGGCTATGATGAACAACGCTGCTTTGATCATCGAGATACACATTTTTTAAAAAAGTTTTATTTATTTATTCATGAGACACACACAGAAAGAGGCAGAGAAAAAAAAAAAGAGAGAGAGGCAGAGACACAGGCAGAGAGAGAAGCAGGCCCCATGCAGGGGGCCCGATGTGGGACTTGATCCTGGGACTTCAGGATCACACCCTGGGCCAAAGGCAGATGCTCAACCACTGAGCCACCCAGGCATTCCTGAGATATACATTTTTATGGGGACACATGTTTTTATTTCTGTTGGTTGAAGATCTGGGAGCTGCCTTGCTGGGTCATAGGATAAGTGTATATTTAACCTTAACAGGAAACTGCCAAACTGTTTTCCAGAGGGGTTGTATCGCCTTGTACCCTTGTCAGCCCAAATGAGAGGTCAGTTGCTCCACACCCTCTCGCCAACGTTTAGTGGTGCCTGGCGATTGGCATTTAGGAAATAGCAGGTCCGAAGGGCTAGCTCATAGGGGATTTTAATCTGCATTTCCCTAAAGACTGATGATGTGGAGCATCTTTTCATGGGCCCACAGGCCATCTGTACATTTCCTTCGGTGAACCGTTTATCTCAGTCTTCCAGATTTTGACTTACCCCTCTTCCATCCTACAACACCCCTCCCTTGCCATCTACATCGTCAGTACCCTCCTGTTTTAGGATGCTGAAACAGTCTCCAAATTAGTCTCTTGCACTCCAGTGGGCTACTCCGCTATGCCTGTGACCCTTCCTGAACACATTATGCGAGTCACTCCCTTGCTCTAGAGGCTGCTATGGCTCCCTGGGCCTTCAGGAGCAAGCCCCCCTTTCTGTCTGCCATTCTCTGTACCCCAGCACCTGGCTCCGCCCCTAACAATCTCCTAATCCTCTCCATGTCTTGAAGACCCAGAATGCCTTGTCCTCTTCCTTCTCAGCCAGGTTTAAATCTGCCTCTCTCCAGGGAGACTGCCAGCCAGCCCGCCCCACCCATGGAAGTTCCTGGCTCCTGGAGCTCTTCTAATGCACATTTTGCCTCTGCTCCTGTTTGACACTTAGCATTTGCTTCCTTTTTTTTTTTTTTAAAGAAATTATTTATTCATGAAAGAGAGAGAGAGAGAGTCAGAGACAGAGAGAGAAGCCAGCTTCCTGCAAGGAGCCTGATGCGGGACTTGATCCTGGACCCTGGGATCACAACTCCAGCAGAAGGCAGGTGCTCAACCACTGAGCCACCCAGGCATCCTTTCAGCATTTGTTTCATAACAGCGTCACTTAGATATCCAGGGGGAAGTGAGGGGATTCTTGGTACTTTCTTCCTACCTTGGTAGGAAGTTTCCTAGTTTATATGATAAAAGCCATGGAATTCCACCTTTATATAATTATATTATCATATTGCATATTAATATCAAATATGCTTTTTAAAATTGTACATGTCTGGGATCCCTGGGTGGCTCAGCAGTTAAGTGCCCGCCTTCGGCCCAGGGCGTGATCCTGGAGACCCAGGATCGAATCCCACATCGGGCTCCTTGCATGGAGCCTACTTCTCCCTCTGCTTCTGTCTCTCCCTGTGTCTCTCATGAATAAATAAATAAAATCTTTTAAAAAAATAAATAATTAAAAAATAAAAATTGTACATGTCCCCTCCCTGAAAATTCTAGTATATCTGGGGGGAGGACACCTCCCCCTTCTCAGTCTTAAGAATCTGATATAAACAAAAGATAATTGAATTTGGAGGAGACACCCTGGATTTGAGTTCTAGTTCTGCCATTTAGTAAATTCGGGCTGGGTGTTGGGCAGATCAGTTAATCTCTCTGGGCCTCTGTGAATCAGACGGGAAAGATATCATCCTTGCGGAGTTGTGGGGAAACACAAAACCTAATAAGGATACAGAAGCGGAGCATCTGGGTGGCTCAGTGGTTGAGCATCTGCCTACGGCTCAGATTGTGATCCCAGGGTCCTGGGATCGAGTCCTGCATCGGGCTCCCTACAGGGAGCCTGCTTCTCCCTCTGCCTGTGTCTCTGCCTCTCTCTGTATCTCTCATGAATAAATAAATTTTAAAAATCTTAAAAAAAAAAAAAAGGAGACGGAAGCCAATGATGAAGCTATGAGGATCCAGACTTGTCCGTGTGTGTGTGTGTGTGTGTGTGTGTGTGTGTGTGTGGTGAGAACCGGTCTGTTAGATTGTAAGTCCCTTAGAACACTGACCTGGTAAAGAAATCTTACCCTTTTCTACGGAATCAGAGGGATAAGCTCATAAGAATTCATGAAGGAAGATGCCATGGTAGACACCAGGAGTCATTCATTAGTGTCCCTAGCCTCCTCACCGGGCTTTCCTCTACCCCCTCTTCCTCTTGCTTTTCTTCCTCCTTCCCAAAGATCTCTGAAATGCTGCTGCCCTCATCATGCTGGACCTCATTTTGAAAGGGGGGTTCAGTATGAAACCAGGGAGAATGTAAAACAAAAAAAAAAAAGAAAGAAAAGAAAAAGGAGAACAGATCCCCAGATGCTGAGAAGGGAGTCAGCAGAGCCCAGGGGTTTGTGTGGGGAGGACCTCCAGCAGCTCCGGGTGGGGCTGCCCTGGTGGGAAGGGACTGGGGCAGGCGTTGCTCCCAAGGCAGGGGGGTGGCTGCTGTTTGCCATGCCCCTGAGCAAGTGGAACTACAGAGGGATCCACCCGGAATGATGACCCCTGGGTGTGTTTTCTCTATAGTTATGCCTTTCTCTATGGTGATTCCTTTTAGAGTTTCTCACTCCAAAAATCACTGGGCTGGAGGGCCAATTCTCCATGGGTCACTACTGTTAAAGTCGAGGACCAGAGGGACCCCCGCGCCCCCGTCTGTCTGGATGGAGTGAGTCCTTGAACCTTTGGTCCTAAGAATTCAGAAACGGTTTTGTGCCAGGAACTGTTCTGGCTGCGGAGGAAGCGGCCTAAACAAGGGTGACGAGGTAAGGAAGGCCCCGCGGGCGGGCGGACGGACGGACGGCAGTCTTGGAGGCGCGCCGGGTCGCGGGGAGCATCTGCCAAGTGCTACCAAGACACAGGCACAGGCTGGAGGATTAAGATGCTACGGCCGACGCCAGGCGCTGCGGGGACCCGGAGACCGCGGGGAAGGTGTCTGAGGTCAGGCGGTCAGGTGGCCCTGGGGTGGCTCTCCACGGGGTCTCGCCCCGGGGTCCTCCCCGCCCCGCGCATCCGCCCGGCTCCTCCTCCTCGGGACGTGCCCGGTGCCCCGGGGGGCCAGGCCGGGTCGCAGAGGCGCGCAGCAGGAGGCGCTCAGGTGCCCGGCGCGCACCGTGACACCGAGGGCGGGTGTCCCCAGCCGGCGCGTGACTCCGCCCCCGCCCGCCCCTGCTCGCGCCGTACGCCTCGGGGCGCCGCACGCCGTCCCCGACTCCTCCTGGGTCGCCGCGGCGGAGCCCATGGAGCCGGCTCGGGGCGCCCCCCGGGGGGACGGCGGGGGCGAGGCGCTGCTGGCCGAGCTGGAGGCGCTGGTCCGCGACGTGGAGAGGGCGAGCTCGTGGTGGGAGCGCCACGGCGTGGACTGCGCCATCCTCGCGCTCAGCCTCCTCTCCCTGCCGGCCGGTGAGGGGCACGGGACGGGGCGACAGGGGGCCGGGCTGCGGCTGCGGAGGGGGCCGCGGGCTAGGACGGTGGCGAGGGAGATGGGGACCCCTGGGGACCGCGGCCTGGGGGAGATGTGCGTACTGCGGGGACCCTAGGAAGGACGGTTCGCCCCAAGTCCGAAAGTCTAGTTGCAGTGTCCTGCCATACGTCCCCAGAATGGGCGCTGGAGGGGGAAGGCCTGATGGCTTGAGGGGGAGGGAGGATTTTGAGAGGGATGAGAGGGACTGGAGGAGGGGAGGATGTTCCACGGGGGCACACCAGGGATGGAGCTTCCCCGGGACCTCCCCTGATGGGCACCTGCCTCGCTGCTGCCTCTGGCAGCCCCCAGGGCTTCAGCCCGCTTTGGGGCCAGGGTGTTTGGGCCCAAATCTCCAAGAGCTGGAGGAAAAGCCTGCCCCCCCCGCCCCCCATCCCCATTCTCCTTCCTCCATACAGGGTTCTTATGCCTGCGCTCCGAGAATGTCGTGGTCCTTGGGCTGGGCATCACCATCCTGGGTGTGTGCCACTACACACTCACTGTCAAGGGCAGCCACCTGGCCACTCACGGTGCGCTCACAGAATCTAAACGATGGAACAAGATTTGGGAGCTTTTCTTCGTGGAGGTGAGCCTGGCTGGGGTGAGGGTGACTACGGGTACTGTGTTGGCATTGCTCTTTCTTTTCTTTCTTTCTTTCTTTCTTTCTCTTTCTTTCTTTCTTTCTTTCTTTCTTTCTTTCTTTCTTCTTCCTTCCTTCCTTCCTTCCTTCCTTCCTTCCTTCCTTCCTTCCTTCCTTTCTTTCTTTCCTTCTTTCCTTCTTTCCTTCTTTCCTTCTTTCCTTCTTTCCTTCTTTCTTTCTTTTCTTTCTTTCTTTCTTTCTCTCTTTCTTTCTTCTTTCTCTTTTGTAATCTCATTGTTCCATGGAAACATGCAGGTGTGCACAGCTGTGTGTGCCTATGTGGACAGGCCACTGCAGCTGTTGGTATGTGTATCTAAGTGTGCAGCACGCTCTAGTCATGTGTGTGTGCATGTGTGCATAGCCCTAAGCCCTTGAGAGGGGGCTTCACTGGTGGGTAGAGAGCTGCGTGAGGAATGTATTCAAGTCCACTTATGGCAGTGCACCTGGCCTGGGCACCCCTGTTTCTCCTGGGGGCACCTACTTGCCTCTCTGTAGCACTGGACCAAGTGGTGATAGAACCTCCTCCTCTTAGCAGGACACCTGCCCTGGCTACCACCTTTGGGGCCTCCTGGTTTCATAGGAAAATGTGAACCCCGGCCAGGAAAGAGAGAGGGGACAGGGGCCTAGAGTGTCCCAACTCCAGAACATGCCCCTCTGATGCTTGACGATGGCCAAGCCATCCTGAGGACGCCCTCCTCTCCTGACCTAAGCCTTCCCTGACTTCCTTCGACTCCCTCCCGATTCTGCCTCACTCTTCTCACCTGTGGGCAAAGCCAGAGGTTTCTGGCCAGATCGTCCCTCTCTCTGGGTTGGTGTCAGGCCTTTCCAGTTCCTCTGTGGAACCTACCCCCTTCCGCTCCCCCCTTCCAGGTAGACCTTTGCCTGGCCGCCCAGATCCCTTAGGAACAAATATGAAAGCTGGCCCCAAGCAGTGCTTTTCTGCCACTGGTTACCATGACCAATTAACTCAGTTTTTAACTTGATGTAGCTTTATGAAGGTTTCTATACTTAAACACGCATGCACAGACACATAGATGACATTTTATAGTTATACATCTCTTACCTAGTGCTCTCCATCTTCCCTCTCTACCCTTCCCCTCCTCTCCCACCTGTGCACATTTCTTTTTTAAGATTGTATTTATTCATGAGAGACCCACAGAGAGAGACAGACACAGGCAGAGGGAGAAGCAGACTCCCCGTGGGGACCCCAATTAGGAACTTGATCCCAGGACCCCGGGATAATGAGCTGAGCCAAAGGCAGGTGCTGAATCACTGAGCCACCCAGGTGTCCCCCTGCTCACGTTTCTAAAGTGCTAAGAACAAGAGGAACCTACAGGTTCCTGATCCTCAGGGTCCATTTCAAGCTATTTCCCTTCCCAGGGATCCCTGGGCATTGGTGCTAGCCAGACTCTGAGGCCTGGAGCTGGGGTCAGATGCCCCCTTGTTTGTAATCATGGGCAGGGGAGAAGCAGGGAACACAGCAGTTAGGATTAGCTCTGTGTGAACTTTTCAAAGCTGTCCTGAGTGCCAGGTGCCCTGGGGGCACCTAAGGATGAGTGAGTGCTGTGGATTTTGGACTCTTACAACAGGGAATTTGACTGTACAGAGGTCAAATTTCACTGTGCAGCTGAATGACCTGGAGGCCCAGGCTTGTTGGAAGAGAGCGCCCTGGCCACCCTATGTACCAGGTTCCCCAGGTGAATCTGATACCCACCAAAGTCTGAGAATGCCCTGGCTTCTGTTCTGGGGAACAAGGCAGCTATGGTGGATGCCGAGAGAAGGCAGGGAGCTGAGGACACCTCTACTGAGAAGCTTCGCCAGCTTCCCCAGGTTCCTCGCTGAAGAGCGGCAGGGAATCAGTGTCTAGTAGACAGGCCCCCAGGGCCTGGCCTCACCTTTGTTTTTTTGTATGTTCAGCTCGTAGCACCAGGTCAAACTCCTGGTAGGTGTTTTGTCAGTGGTTATTATGATGACTCTGCAGGTGATGTGGGGGAAAGGTCCAGGAAAAAGCCAGTGAGTGGAGGGTCCTGTCTAGAGGCCCGTGAGCCCCCTGTGGTGGAGGAGGTGTGGTTCTCCCCTCCGTGTCCTGACTGCTGGTGGACACGTCACACGTGGTTTGGTTCTGGCTATGCCCCTGCCGGGGGTCTCCCCATACCCCTGGCCTTAGTGGGCCAAGTGGAATCCTCAGGCGGGATGCTGGTCTTGGCAGCCAGGCAGGGCCCAGCGTGGGGGCACAACCTTTGAAGTCACATGCCCAGCCCCGCTGGTCGCCTGACCTTGGGCAAGTTACTTAATTCAGCGTTGGCTTCCTCATCTAATAGAAATAATAACATCACTGGCCTGATGGAGCCAGTGCGAGGATTAAATGCGACCTCAGAGATCTGGATTTAGGGTATACGCCTGACTCTTGGATGCTCCCCAAGTGTTGGCGCTGCTCCTTTTTTCTGGAGGGAGCATGCCATCAGCTGCGAGGAGAGGGTTAGCAGTTTTGCTGTTCTTGTCTGTTAGTGTTGTTTGTGTTTTTTATTTTTTTTATTTTTGTGTGTGTATGTTTTAAAGATTATTTATTTATTTATTTATTTATTTATTTATTTATTTATTCATGAGAGACACACACACACACACAGAGGCAGAGACACAGGCAGAGGGAGAAGCAGGCTCCATGCAGGGAGCCTGACATGGGACTCGATTCTGGGACTCCAGGATCATGCCTTGGGCTAAAGGCAGGCGCTAAACCGCTGAGCCACCCAGGGATCCCCCTGTTGTTTGTGTTTGACAGAAAGGTTCATGCATTTTGCCGAGCTGGACAGATCTGAGTGTGAGTGTGTGAGTGTGTGTGTGCACATCTGCTGCCCACCACCTGTTCTCTGTGAGGATGTGTTCTCGCTGCCCGGGACACTCCTGGACCCCCGACTCCCCACTTCTGCTGTGTCCTGTAGTCTTCTCTCTTTGATCCTCCTCTCATTGGCCACCTGTGCTCCACCCCAGCCTTCACCCTCAAGAACTTTATTACAAGTTACATGTGTGTAAGTGTCCTTACTATAGAATGGTCTAGTTTTCTGGTCTGTAGCCCAGGGCGTCAGTGAGTGTCTTTGGTGTCCCCATGCACCCAGGTTTGGCCAAGTTTGTCTCTGGGTCCACTGGCTTGAGCTGCAGGGTGGGATAGGGGCCTGATCCTCTCTGACTGCTGGGATCTGGGGGGAGGGGCAGGCAGGAGGGACAGCGCAGTGACACTCCAGTTGTGGCTGTTTCTTTGAGGTATCCCCAGTCATACACCCAACCCGCACTAGAGTGAGCTTCCCATTTCTGGTCTACATGAGAACGTTCTGTTCCTCCTGCTGGTGAGCCTCTGAGCCTCTCCCCAGTCCAGTGATGGTCCTGGCTTTCCCTGCAAGAGCACCTGCCCCTTCTGTCCTAGGTTATGTGATGAGACCACAGGAGGGTGGGGGCAGGATGGGGTGGGCAGGGCAGTCCTTGGTTTTAATCCCACAGCTTGAGAAGGATCAACGCCCCCCCCCCCACCCCGCAACGAATCTGAGGGCTTTACGGACTTCTCTGTATTTCACTCACAGTCAAGTTGCTTCCTTAGTAGGGACACCTGGGTGGCTCGGTGGTGGAACATCTGCCTTCGGCTCAGGTCTTGATCCCGCGATCTTGGGATCCCGTGGTCCTGGGATCGAGTTCGGGGTCAGGCTTCCTGCAGGGAGCCTGCTTCTCCTTCTGCCTATGTCTCTGCCTCTCTGTGTCTTTCATGAATAAATAAATAAATCTTTTTTTTTAAAGATTTTATTTATTTATTCATAGAGACAGAGAGAGAGGCAGAGACACAGGCAGAGGGAGAAGCAGGCATCATACAGAGAGCCTGATGTGGGACTCGATCCAGGGTCTCCAGGATCACACCTGGGCTGCAGGCGGCACTAAACCGCTGCGCCACTGGGGCTGCCCATAAATAAATCTTAAAGAAAAAAAAGTTGCTTTCTGAGTGGGAGAGAACAGGTCGATCCAGTACTAAGCTCTTTAGTGTGTCTCAACCTCAAACCTTCCTTCTAAAAGTTGGCTTTGTGCTGCAGGGGTGGGGTCACAGCTGATCCAAGGAAACTGGGGGGGCTGGCTCTGCCCTGAGGGAAGGGGTGTCACACAGGGGAATGTCATCACCTTTGCTGGAGTCCCATGTAGAGCTCAGAAGCCCCAGCCTGGGCCCGATTCTCAAGTTCAGTGTGGCCATTACCTTCTGGGCTGTCTCTAACAGCCACCCAACTGTGGCTCTCTGTCCCCTCCCGAATCTTGTGGGGCATTGGTCTGAGTATGCCCGACTGTGATTTTTAATTTTTTTAATTTTAAAAATTTATTCAGAGGGCAAGACTAGATCTGTAGTACAAAATATACTTTTGTGAACAAACAGACTTTAGTTTTGAAATAATTATAGATTCACAGGACTTGGCAAAAATATGGCAGAGAGGTCCAGGGTACCCTTCACCCAGCTTTCCCCATTAGTTACATTTATATCCTTTTTTAAAAAATATGTTACTTGGGGGATCCCTGGGTGGCTCAGCGGTTTGGTGCCTGCCTTCGGCCCAGGGCATGATTCTGGGGTCCCGGGATCAGCTCCTGCTTTGGGCTCCCTGCATGGAGCCTGCTTCTCCCTCTGCCTGTGTCTCTACCTCTCTCTCTCTACCTCTCTCTCTCTCTCTCTCTGTGTGTCTCTCATGAATAAATACATAAAATCTTTTTTAAAAAAGGATGTTATTTATTTATTTTAGAGGGAGAGAGAGAGTGTGTGTGTGAGTAGGGGGAAGAGCAGAGGGAGAGAGATGAGCAGACTGCACTGAGCATGGGGCCCGATGTGGGGCTTGATTCCAACCACCCAGGTGCCCCTTTTTATATAACATTTATATTTATTACAAGTTACATGTATATGAGTCTCCTTCAGTAGCCAGACCAGAAAATTGACATTGGACTGTGTGTGTGTGTGTGTGTGTGTGTGTGTGTATCTCTGCCATTTTACCATGTTCAGATTTGGAAAATGGACTTTCAAGTAGCCCCCACCCCACTGTCCTCAGCTTTGGTGTAGCTTCCTCAAAGATAAGCCCAAGGACTCTGGGAAGAGGGTCTCGTGGCAATCCCTACTCCCGTGGGTCTATAAGGCCCGGCTCCTGGTGGCAGGGACCGTGGTGGCCTAGCATATGGCCCTCGGAGGCAGAGGACCCTGGAGCAGGGCCAGGGAGTCATGTGTGGATGGCAGCCCAAGTGTGAGGACTGCAGCCTTGAGGGAGGAGCTTGGGGAGGAGAGGGCAAACTCCCCATTAGCACGATAGTGGCTCCCCAGCAGGGTGAGGACACCCTGCTTGAGGGGGGGCTCCGGGGCTGGGACAGCGTTGGTCCAGGCTGAGTGGCAATGGGCCAGCAATGTTGTCCACATCACTGAGCTGCTCCTCCCTGACAAGTCCTCCACTGGGTGCTGGGGTCACAACAATGACCCAGACCCACTTCTAGTTCCCCAAGGGCTCATAGTCAGGTGGGGAAACAGATACACATGAATGACATGGAAATAATAAAATTCCCGATTATATCATCGGACACTTACTGGGTGCTTACTGTGTACTTTATGCGAATTGTTGCATTTAGTAGTGATGCCTCCCTGTGAGTGGAAGCTGTGATTACCCTCACTTCATAGATAAGGAAACACTGGTCTGAGAGGTTAAGTCACTTGGCCAAGGCTGCTCACCCTTAAAATGTGCAGCCAGGGATCAGGGCAGGTGGAATGTGACAGGGGCATCAACCAGGTGTGTAGGGTATGAACACAGAGAGAGCACAGAAAGCACAGGGAGCACATGGCAGGGATAGGACCAATATCTCCAGATATCTTTGGCTGTTGTGACTGGTGTGTGTGTATGTGTGTGTGTGTGCGTGTGTGCATGTTACTGGCACCTAGTGGGTAGAGCCCAGGGGTGCATCTGGGATATACTCTACAAGAAAAGAATTGGTTGCTTATCTGAAATTTGAATTTACCTGCGGATCCTATACTTTATCTGACAAACCTATTGCTGAGGCCCGGGGAGCCCCAGAGGCCCCCACCACCCTGAAGCCAACATGAAGGGGCTGCTCAGCTCCTCGGAATCAGTGAGAGAGGGCCTGGAGGGAGCCCGGGGCCTGTCCTGCCTCAGGGCAGCTGGCCCGGGACAGCAAGGCACCTTTCCGTCCCATCTGGTCCATGCTTGTTTGGCCCCTGCCCCTGTGCCCACTTTGGCAGTGATCCCACCATGCCCTAAACCCTAAGCTGGAAACCTGGTCATAGCCCTTAATCCCTCTTGCTCCTCCCAGATCTGTCCCTCTTGCCTGTCCCAATCCCATTCCTTTTCCAACAGCCTGCAGCCATCACCTGTCTTGTCCTGCCCCTCCCCTCCCAATCCAGTAGAATGACCTGTTTACATCCCAACTTTGCATCATAATTTTATTATCATGGGTTTTAATACTGCCAGGTCATTGTTCGTTTAAAAAAATAAAAGGGCAGCCCGGGTGGCTCAGCGGTTTAGAGCCACCGCCTTCAGCCCAGGGCATGATCCTGGAGACCCGGGATCAAGTCCCACTTTGGGCTCCTTGCATGGAGCCTGCTTCTCTCTCTCTCACTCACTTTTTCTCTCTCTGTGTGTTTCTCATGAATAAATAAAAAATAAAAAAAATCTTTAAAAAAATTAAAAAATAATATTCAAGGGCATGGGAATCCCTGGGTGGCTCAGCAGTTTGGCGCCTGCCTTTGGCCCAGGGCGTGATCCTGGAGTCCTGGGATTGAGTCCCACATCGGGCTGCTTGCATGGAGCCTGCTCCTCCCTCTGCCTGTGTCTCTGCCTTTCTCTCTGTGTGTCTCTCATGAATAAATGAATAAAATCTTTAAAAAAATATTCGAGGACATGTAAGAGATCAAGGACCTCCCAGGAGGAAAGTGGGGACCTGGGGCTTCACTGAGGTAGGAAGAGCTGTAACTGCATAGTTTTTGAATTCTGAATTATATAAATATATTACCTATTTGAAGGGTCAGTTTTTTCAAACCACCGCCTTAGCTGTTAACTATCTTTGGCCCTCGGCAGAGGTCTGAGGGTGCTTCCGAGTGCAGACAGCCAAGTGAAGGAATAGGTGAACGAGGAGATACTTGGGGTCCCTGACGCTGAGTGGAGGGAAGTGTCAAGAGGATGTGCCCTGGTGCCTGCCCCGTGCATACTCTGGCCACTTGCAGTGCCTGAGTGCTGCTAAGAGACCGGGGCCCTTAATTAATTCTTCCTGAGGGGCACAGAGCATAGCCACAGGAAGAAGCAACACCTAACTTAGGGCGCCTGGCTGGCTCTGTTGATGGAGCGGCTGCCTTCGGCTCAGGTCATGATCTCAGGGTCCTGGGATCGAGCGCTGCATCTGCAATGGGCTCCCTGCTCAGTGGGGAGTCTGCTTCTCCCTCTCCTCTTCCTCCCTGCTCGTGCTTTCTCTCTCTCAAATAAGTAAATAAAATCTAAAAATATATATGGTTTCTTAAAAAAAAGAAAAAAAAGCTGCTTCTTCCAAGTTCCATGGGGTAGAACTTGAGATTCCAAACACACGCTCGCAGGCCTTGGCCAGAGGCAGGCTGGCCTCTGAGGGGGCCCAGCGGCCCCCAGCTGCAGCCCCTCGCGCCAGGGGCTGGAAGCCTCTGCCTGGAACTGGAACCAACCACACGGCCCCAGTGGGCACGTGCTCTGGAGACCCGAAGGCCTGGAAGAGATGTCAAAACAGGTGACAAAAGCAGCGAGCACAACCCACCCCTGGGAGAGTTACCTCCCTGAAGAGCAGAGCCCTCGTCCTGCCTCCAGGGCCGGGCTGTGCCAGTTGGGCAGGTCTGTCTGCGGTACAGCTTCCGCGGAGCGTCCTTGCTGTGCCCCTCGGTGTCCTTGGCTGGAGCTTCCGGTTACATTTTCGTGCCGTTTTAGTCCAAGTTTCTGCAGATGGAGCGTGAAGACAATGTCTTTCCTGATTTGTCTTCTCCTGGCTTTGCCTCTGCTGCCTGGATCCAGAGCCTGGGGACCCGCTGCCTTGTAGTTGGTGGCTCGTCTCAGGGGTCTGTCTGATGGCTTATCTTGGGTGGATTCTGGGTTCAAATCCTACCTCTGCCGCCTTCCTCCCTGGGTGACCTGGGGTGGTCACGTGGCCTCTCTCTGTCTTGGTTTCTGCTTCTATCAAGGGTGGATCATAAGGCCGCTGACCCGCTGGGCTTGGAAGATGAACAGATGACACGTGTGAGGTGCAGGGCACTGAGCACTCGGTGAAGGCTGTTCGGCTGTCTTCACGAGGCTCACAGTGATCCCAACTGGGAAACTCTTGGTGTTCTGGAAACAGGCAGGCGGCCTCTTCGACAAAATTAGCAAAATCTTCTGGCCTGATTAAAATATTGGAGGAGGCTGACATCTGCATTTTCATTTGCATGTATCTGCATAAGAAACACCTTAGTGCTGCTTTTGCATTTGGAACCACTGCCCTCCTCCGAGTCCAGAACTGCTGTCCCGCTGTGGCTCCTGGGCAGTTTGGAAGAATCCCATGAGGATGAGGACAAGGGCGCAGACCAGAGGAGTCGGCCCTGGGGAGCAACTCACACTCAGCCCCCACCCGGGCACCTGGTCCTGGTCGCCACCCTCAGGGACATATCACTCCTGCACCCCTCCCCACACTGCCAGGGGCTCAGAATGCAAAGCAGTGCTCTGAAGATACAGAGGTTTCCAAGAGAAACAGGCACAAAATAATTGCAATAGGGTGCCAAGAGCTTTACCCCCCTGACAGCCCCCTCAGGCCTGCAGGCTTGCCCGGGTGGTCAGTGGCAGAGTGGCAGCTGGGGCTTCCCAGTTGCTTCCCACCTCCAAACACTTAGCATCGCCACAATGAGTGGGTGCAGCTCTTTTGACTGGCTGCCACCCTGTGGTCATGGATACCTGCGAGCTGATGGTGTGGGTAGCTGGGGGGTGTGAGGCAGGGAGGCCCTGGAAATGCAGCTTCGGGGGATGGTGGGTGTTCTCAGGGCTTGCAAAGGTCCTGCTTTGCTTGACTGTGCCCGACATGGACTCCGGTGCCCTCTCTGGCCCCTCCTCCAGGTATGCTCTGCCTTCAGCGCTGAGTACGCCAAGTATGGACACGTCAAGATGCACCACGGTTACACCAACGTTTTGGGCCTGGGGGACTCAAGCACGTGGAGGTTGCCTTGCCTCAACCGCTATGTGTACATGTTCCTGGCTCCTCTCTTGATCCCCATCATAACCCCACTGGTGGCTGTGGGTGAGTATGCCAGGGCTGTGCCCTGGCACGACCTGCTTCCCCGCTTTCCTTACTTCCCCTCCTGGCTTCCCGGAGGCCTGAGACAGCCATGCAGGGTGGAAGGGCCCTGGACCCAGGGCCAAGTCTGGCTCTGCCACTTACTTACTGGCTGATGACCATCAGCAGGTAATTTAACCACTCTGACTCAGGTTCTCACCTGGTCCTCAAGGGTGGTGTGAAAGCACTGTGAGGTCATGCATATAAAAATACTTCGCACATGCCTCAGGTTACACTGCATGTTAATATCATGGGAGCAATATCATACGGCGGAAGGAGGGGCGGGAGGGCAGCACACCTGGGTCCCAGCCCTGGGTCCCTGCGACTTACTAGCAGAGTGGCCTCGGTCAAGTTGCTTAATACTCTGCTTCCATATCCAGAAAATGGGTGGACGTACTTTTCGGGACTGTGTGGATGCACTCTTGGCCCTAGTTAGCTCACTAGTTAGCAGCACTGGGGCCGCAGGGAGCCGGCTTGTGTCCGAGCAGCACCTTGCCCTCCCCTGACCCCGGCACTCTACGTCTTGCTCCCTCTGGCAGAGCGGCTGAGGAAGGTGGAGCTCAGGTTGGCTGCACGGTCGCTGGGCCTGATTTTCCTGGGCCTCTATGCTCACTACTGGGTGCTCCTGAACGTGTCTGGCTTCAGGAGCCCTGGCTCGGCCCTGCTCTGCATGCTCACCACCAGATCCCTGCTGGCCCACCCTTACCTCCACGTGAACATCTTCCAGGTGAGCCCCCCCCCGCCCCCCCGCTAGACTCAGTGTTCTAGGGAGAGAGAGGGGCATTCATTCCTCCACTTTCCACCCCAAACTCTCTGTGGGTTATCAGGTAAAGAATTTGCTTCTCTTCAACACTGGCTACCATTCACATGTGGATGGTGGATGGAAGATTTAAGAAACTTCTACGCCTTTGGCACTTGATTAGGTGCTGTGGAGGGATAAGTGATTAAGAAGGACCCCATTTCCTGCCCTCGGGGCACTTACTGTGATAAGCCCAAGTGACATGAGCTGTGGGCCATTACAGAGGCCCCAGTGCAGGCCACGAGGCTGGAGAAGCCAGAGACAGGAGGTCTCCATGGGGGCCAGGGGCTCAGTACTCAGATCCAGGGTCATTTCCATATGGATGTGACCCTGCTCCCTGGACATGAAGCCAATGATGACTTCATCTCAAAGTGCACCGCTCCTGGAGTCATCCTGCCACCTGCCTGTCCTGCTAGTGCAGATGCTTCCATTCACTTCCAAACCCCTTAGGGGAGGCATTTATCCATACTTGTTGAGTGAAAAACTGCACGAGGGTACACAAACTTGATCTTGAACCCTGAGCAGGATTGTGACTGGTGCAAAGAAACCAGGGAAGGGTCTCTCCAGGACGAGACAAAGGCATAGTGGCATGAGAGCAAGCAGTGGGCAGTAGTGGGCATGTCAGTACCATGAAGTCCAAGGGGCATCCAGGCCAAGCCCCTCATTTGTACGGATGGAGACAGAGGCCCAGAGATGGGTGAGACTGAGTTCAGAGCACAGGCGGAAGAGTCCCAGCCTCTCGCCTCTCTGGGTCCTGCCAGAGTGGGAGTGAGGGAGGCAGAAGGACCCACTGGGTCCCCAAGTGGTAGGTGGGGATGTCCAGGGCAGGGTGGGGAGGTACAGGGCTGCCCGGCCCAGCCCTAGGGTGTGACCCCCGTGTCTGTCACAGCACATTGGGCTGCCCATGTTCTCCCGGGACAAGAAACCCCCCCGGATTCACATGATGAGCCTGGGCGTGCTGAACTTGCCGCGGCTGCCTGTGCTGGACTGGGCCTTTGGCCACTCCATCATCAGCTGCCACGTGGAGCATCACTTCTTCCCCCGGCTCTCTGACAATATGTGCCTGAAGGTAGGTGGGGATTGGGCTGGATGAACCGACTATCCGAGGGCAGAGGGGGGTTACCCTCAGGGTCCACCTGAACCCTGGGCCCCCTGGCTGGCCTGGCCTGAAGTACCCTGGAAGTCAGCCCTGTGCACAAGCAGCAGTGTGCGTTTCTGATCAGAGACGTGTGGGTTTCTTACTCCCACGGTGACTCTGGACAAGTTAACTGAATGTCGAGGGGCTGCAGCTTCCTCATCTGGAAGATGAGAGTAAGCAGTGCTTGCTGGCAGGCTTTAAGGATGAAAGGAGATGGACCTGAAATGCTGGGTACACAGTATGTGCTTGGTCAAAGGGAGCCCCAGTTTTTATTCCCTATGCCAAGGAGGACTGTCATGGAGTTGGGCACCCTGGGTGAGGGGATGTGGATGAGAAGCCCCCGACCCCTTTTCCTTGCCTGCTGGGAGGGGAGAGGTAGGAATCCCACCTACCCCTGCTGCCCCTCAGCTCCTCCAGAGCATCATGGAACCAGGAGACAGGGGCTGGGGCCGAGAGGAGGAAGGGCTCCCCATGGGGAGGGGGTCTTGGCTCAGTGGCCTCTCTTGCCCATCTCCTGGCAGGTGAAGCCCGTGGTGTCCCAGTACCTCCATGAGAAGCAGCTGCCGTACAACGAGGACTCTTACCTGGCTCGCTTCAGGCTGTTTCTCAGTCGTTATGAGGAGTTCATGGTACAGACCCCTCCCATCACCGAGCTGGTGGGACTGCAGTGAGGGGTGGGCAGCACAGTCACCCTGCACCCCCTCCCTGGCCCAACCTTAGCCCTCTTGCTTCTGCTGGCCTTCCCTCCGCCCAGGAGGGCTTGGGCCCTTCCCCACTGCAGTGGCTGCTAAGGAGCCCTCTCCCTGGGGAGCATAGGGAGAGGCTACTTTTGGCAGACTTTCCTGGTTTCTCAGCCAGAGAAGCCTCTGCAAGGCAGAGGCTCAGCAACTCCTGAGACCTGCACCATCAGTGAAATCCAAGTGTATGTGTTTTGTGGGGAGAGCATTCCAGGGGAACTAAGGGCATAAATAAGAGTGTAAATAGTTTTGAGCTTGACCTTGGCTAGCTTGAGAAAAAATCTGCTTTGTTCCATGATGTTTAGAAGGGGTGGACCCAAAAGAACTATCAATTGCAAAGAGAAAAATTACTGAGAAGGTAGTCAAGGCTGGAGGGGGGTGATGGGCATAGGGTCTAGAGGACAGGCGGCCTTTGAGGGGAGATGGCGGAAGACAGGGTGCAGATACAAGGATTTGGAATCAGGAGCAGGGCTTGCCTGTGAACAGGCGCCTGCAGCCTGAGAGGGAGGCAGGGATACAGAGAATCACCGATGCCAGCCAGAGGAAGAAGGCAGCGTGCTAAGACACCACTGAGAGTCAGCCCAAAGTGGGCAGCCTGGAGAGAGGGCTGGGGGCCACCCTAACCTGTGGCTGGATGAGAGGGCGCAAGGAAGGGCCCCCAGCTGGAGGCAGAGGGAGGGACAGAAGAGGCCAGGCCTATGACAGGAGCCAGAGCAGTTAGTCCAAAGCACAGTTTCTTATGTTGGCAGTATTGACATTATGGCCAGATGGTTCCTTGTCACTGGGCCCTATCCTGGGCATCCTAGGATGTTTAGCAGCATCCCTGGCTTTTACCCACAGGGATGCCAGGAACCCAAGTTGTGACAATCAAAAATGTCTCCAGACATTGCCAACTAACTGTCCCCTAGGGGGCAAAATCATCTCTGGTTGCAAACGTGCAAGTCGTGTTTTAGCACACAACTGCCTTGTTTTTCAGTGAAGCCTTGGACAGGGTGGAGGGCTCTCATGCTGGCTCTGATGCTGGGAAGGCTAAATGCAGCCATTGGGATGGGCAGAGGGGTTAGATAGCAGGCCACGCCGTCCTGTCAGCCTGGTCCTGGTGGAGAACCCATCTCTGGCCCCCTAGATCCATTCCCTACCCTACTCTTTCTCCACCCTGCCTTCCTCTACCAAAGACCACAGCTGCTTCTGTGCGGTGCCCTTTCCCACAGCTCTCACTACTTTTGAAACTGCTTCCTCCTTTTGTTCCTTCGGGCCCTGGGTGGAAATGGCTTCCAGCCGTTGCTAGCCAGGGGGGCTTCACCATCCACTGGATCCTGCCCACACCTCTGTAAGAAGTTCCTTCATTAAACTCTTTTCAATCAGCCCTTTTGAGTGTGCCATCTGTTTCTTGCTGGGAGGCTGATAGAGCAGAGTTCTGGATCCAAGCAGCCCTCTTGGAACAGGAAAGGGTTGGCAGCCTCCCCAGCTGGCTGCTTTGCTATACGTTACTGCTGCTCTTTTGAAATGCATTAACAGCTCAGAAGTGGCCCTCGGGTCTGGGAATGTGATTAATCAAACTGCTAATTCTCCAAATGACAAAATGCAATGTCAGAAAAGGTCCCATTGCATAGTCCTGGCTAATGACCCAAACCATCCTAATCCATACCAATGACTCATTATTATTGATCTGGGCCTGAGTGGGGAATGGGCAGCCCTCGTACCAGACCTGGCTGTACCACAGGAGCCTGGGAACAAGACACTTGATTTCTTTGCGGCTCGATTTTCTGTCACTCTAAGGATGTGGGCTGGGAATGC
The DNA here is from genome assembly GCF_048164855.1 of Canis lupus baileyi. NCBI lineage: Eukaryota > Metazoa > Chordata > Mammalia > Carnivora > Canidae > Canis > Canis lupus. The sequence continues at coordinate 55,503,052 of NC_132853.1, read as the reverse complement.
AATGGGGGTTGAGAGGGAAGGAGGGGGTGATAGGAGAGACTCTACAGAGACCTAAGATCTAATTTACAGAGGTATATGGGAGGTGATAATATTGATGATGGTGATGACGATAGCTAACATTTTCAGAACTTATGGCAAACATTTTTTTGAGAGGGAAGGGGAAGGGAGGGGCAGAAGGAAAGGGAGAGAATCTCAAGCAGGCTCCACACCCAGCACAGAGCCCTACACGGGGCCCAATCCCCCGGACCCTGAGATCATGACTTGAGCTGAAATCAAGAGTCAGGCACTTAACCTATGGAGTCACCCAGGTGTCCCGAGATAATATGTATTTTGGGCTTGGTGGACCATATGGTGTCAGTCACCACTACTCAAGGCAAGTGTGAAAACAGCCTCCGAAAATATGTAAAGAAATGAGCATCGCTGTGTTCTAATAAAACTTACTTCTTTTAACTTTATGTCATTTTCATAGGCCACAAAATATTATTCTTCTCAATTGTTTAACCATTTAAGGATGGAAAAACCATTAGCTTGCACTAGCACGAAAACGGGTGCTGGGTTAGGATTTGGCGTTCAAGCCCCTCCCTGGTCTAGAGGGACAGGCACAAAACACAAGGACTTGGTAAAAACCAGGAACAGTGTTTACTTCTCAGCCGGGTGTGTGTGTGTGTGTGTGTGTGTGTGTGTGAGAGACAAAGAGAGGCACGTGTCCGACATCTTGTGGTAATTCATCAAACAGTATATGTATGATTTGTGCACTTTTCTGTTAGGGTTCAATAAAAAGGCAATTAAAAAATGGTAAGGCAGGGGCAGCCCGGGTGGCTCAGCGGTTTAGCGCCACCTTGGGTTCAGGGCCTGATCCTAGAGACCCGGGATGAGTCCCATGTCCAGCTCCCTGGGTGGAGCCTGCTTCTCCCTCTGCCTGTGTCTCTGCCTCTCTCTCTGTGTCTCTCATAAATAAATAAATAAAATCTTAAAAAAAAAAAAAGGTAAGGCAGTGTAATAACCGATGATGCGATAAAGTAGAGCGTCCAGGGGACAAGCAGGGGCCTTAACCCAGTGTGGGAGAGGACAGGTCAGGGAAAGCCTCCCCAAGGAAGTGCCTGGCGGGAGGGACCATGGGGGAAAAGGAAGCTGAAGCTGGCCTTAGGTTATTGGGGTCAGAGTTGATCACGGATCCCGTCTCTTAAATATATAATTTTGGGGGCCCCTGGGTGGCTCAAGTGGATCTGCTTTTGGCTCAGGTGGTGATCCCGGGGTCCTGGGATCGAGCCCCGCATAGGGCTCCCCATAGGGAACCTGCTTCTCCCTCTGCCTATGTCTCTGCCTCTCTTTCTGGGTTTCTCACGAATAAGTAAATAGATAAAATCTTTAAAATATATATATTTGGGCAGCCCCAGTGGCTCAGCGGTTTAGCCCCGCCTTCAGCCCAGGGCGTGACCCTGGAGACCCGGAAGTCCCACGTCGGGCTCCCTGCATGGAGCCTGCTTCTCCCTCTGCCTGGGTCTCTGCCTCTCTCTCTCTCTCTCTCTGTGTGTCTGTCGTGAATAAATAAATAAAATCTTTAAAAAAATTTTTTTAAATAAAAAAATATATTTATATATATTTGGTCACCGTGGATTTTTTTGCATCAGTTTCGACCTCTTAAAATGTATTAACATATTATTTACCTTAATTACTGAGGTTTAGTTGCGCCCCCTGAACTCCTGCACCGAGACCAGGGCTTCAGCAGCCACCCCTACCTGAACCGGACAGCATCCGGCCGGGGTCACACCTGCAGACGACGCAGGTGCGACCAAAGTCCCCGCAGGAGCCCTTTCTTCCCGGACTTCCGGACTCCGTGGTCGTCACGGTAGGGGCAGGGAACCTGACTCGTGATTGGCTGGAAGAAACCGGGCCCGGGCGCGGCGGGTACGCCTTCAAAGGGGGCCGGCTCTGCGTCATCAGAGAGCGACGGGAGTCTCCGAGGGGGAGGGGCTAAGAAATGTAAGCTCCTTCTTAATTGGCTCGCTCCTTCAGGCGGGATTGCAACAGCGATGGAGATTCGTTCTCCTTCAACTCCGGCCTCCCGATGATTGGGTTGGGGAGACATTTATTAAGTCTTGACGGCTCCGAAGTCCTGGGGGCGGGCCGTCAGCGATAAGGGGGTGGATCCGCGGGCGGGTTTCTCTGGGGGGGCGGGATTCTCTCGGGGATGGGGGCGTGGCCTCCACGCGGCGCGTCCCCGGAGCGCGGAAGGCGGGAGCTGGGGGCGTGGCCGCGTAGGGGCGGGGCCGGGTAGGGGGCGGGGCCGGAGCCCGCGCGGAGCTGGGCTGTCCCCGCGCTCAGCGCGGGGCGTCTCCGGGATCCTGTCCTCCGGCTGGTCGCTCTTCCCAGCCATGGCTCCGCGTTGCTGGCGCTGGTGGCCCTGGTCGGCGTGGCGTCGGGCCCGGCCGCCTCCCGCCGGGAGCACCCCGAGTAGGAGCAAGGAGGGCACTTACCTACCTGTAGGGCGCGGGAGGCCTGCGAGCGCCAAGTGCGGGGATCCGAGCGGAGCTGGGGCAGGGCTGGAGAGGGGCGAGAGGGGACCAGGGCGAGACCCGAGCGGTGCACTCACGCCGACGAGATTGGCGTGGGCCCGGGGGCACGTGGGGGCCTGTGCGGTCAAATGTGAGTCAACAGAGGTGAGAAGGGGAGACCGTGAGGTGCACAGGTGTGAGGCGGGGTGCATGGGGGTTATTGAAGGTCCGAGGTGAAACAGGGGTCTGTAGGAAGCACCGGGCTCCATAGGGACAATACGGTGTTCCGCGGAGGGAGAGTGAGTCGAAGAGGTGCAGCCGGCGCTGTGGGTGATCAGAGGACACCCACAGCGCCGGGTGGGGATGATTTGGAGTCGCTGGAAGGATGTGGTATTCTAACTGGGTGGGTAAGGACCCCTGTAAAGCAAGATGCTGTACTGTGCAGGGCAGCTTCAGGGATGATGGAGGTTATTGAGTGGGCATAGTAAATTCGTGGTGAGATGCGGGGCTCTGGACTGAGACACAGCCTTTGGGGTTCAGACGAAGTAAGGGACCCTGCAAACGCCAAAGCCTTGAAGAAGAAGAAGAGGAGGAGGGTGCAAATGGAGGTGAAGCTTGGGAAGTTCTAGCTTCTGTCTGGTGCTGATATTGGCTTGGGAAGTGCTGATCTGACCTTCCATCCCTTCCCCCCTGCCCCCCATCAGGCTTCCGGCAGCAGTTCTCCACGCAGGAGCAGCCCCCCCAGATCTGTGTGGTGGGCAGTGGACCCGCTGGCTTCTATACCGCCCAACACTTGCTAAAGGTAAGCCACATTTTTCTGGTTCTCTCTCCCATGATTCACCTGCTCCAATCCCGAGGGCAAGCCCGACCCTCTCTGGGTTTTAAAAGCACCCCTGGATCCCTGATGGGGACAGGGCTCCCAGTACATGTAGATCGGACACTCCCTGTATACTTTGTCATCTACATCCGGGGCTCCCCACTCTAGGGCCTTAGGTATGGGAGAAGTGGTCAATGGCAGATGGTCTGCTCTGCCACCTTGGCCAGGGCCTTCAGGGAGTTTATGCAAACGTGCAGGGTGACTTTATCCTGCCTCTCATCTTCCCTTCTTCTCTCTCTTTGTGCTTAATGTCCTATGTCTGAAGGCTACTCCCTCTTCTCAGGGTTTTCTGTCCCTGAAGCCAGCCCTCCCCATGCTATGTTGTTCTTTCAGCCTGCCCTCCACCCCCCTTCCCTCCCACCCCAAGGCCAGAGCCTCAAGGCTTACAGTGTTGGCCTTTGGTGGGCAGGGCCCCAAGGCTGCTGGTTATCCTTGAGACTTGGGCAGATCTGGGTGGGAGGGAGGAGGGAAGAGGGAGGGAGAACCTCGGGTGGTGGGGGAGGAGGAGAGGAAGACTTATGCTGACTGTCTTCTGTCTGTGCAGAGATAGGAGAAAGGGTGAATATGTTAATTATATACACATATATGCAGAAACTGAAAAGGTAGGGTGATCCATCGCCCTAGTTTGCCTAGGGCATGGTGCTATGTTAAGACCAGGAGGTCTCGTGGAGACTAGCATGGGTTGGACACCCTGCTGAAAAGTGACCTATAACTTGCCTTCCAAGCAACACAGGTGAAAGAGCTAATTACTGAGATGTGACCAGCAGGAGCTGAGTTAGGTGCAGTCAGTCAAAAAGTCTTTCCTGGAGAAGGTGCATTTGAGCTTCACTGAAGGAGGTCATGGGCTCTGGAGAGGATCTGGCACGTGTGAGGATCATGCAGGGACCAACTGCCTTGTGGTAGAAGAGCCCTGGGCCCTGGGACAGAGACCAGGGCTCTCATGGGGCCTGGGGGGGGGGGGATCCTGGAGGGTTTTGTATAAGTTGCACTTGCTGGCTGAGCCTTAAATTTGGGGAGTGGGCCTTCCAGGCAGGCTTCTCAGTGCCCCCAGTGTGAGCAACGGCTCTGGCCTACACTCAGCCAGCACACGCTTTCCTAGTGAGAGGTGCTGGGGGATGGACACAGGAGCCAGTTTCAAGCCAGTCCTTGCCCACGGGGAGTTCCAAGCTACTGGCTGTGCTTCTGAGCCAGGAACATGTGCAGTACATGTGGGGCGGTGGCACTGAGCTGAGCCAGGTGCTGGACAGTGTGTCTTTTCCCCTCAACAACCTTTGAGGCAGGTGTATGACTCTTACTTCATAGGTAAGGACATTAAGGCTGAGCGACATTGCCCAGGGTCCCACCTGGACAGGGAAGATGCTAGGATCTGAGTGCAGGCAATCTGATGGCAGAGCTGCTCTTTTTTTTTTTTTTTTTTTAAATTAAAAAAATTTATTTTGGGGTGCCTGGCTGGCTCAGTCAGAAGACTGTATGACTCTTGTTCTTAGGGTCTTGAGTTCCAGCCCCACCTTGGATGTAGAGATTACTTAAATAAATAAAATTTAAGATTTTTTATTTTAATTGAAGTATAGTTGATACACAATGTTACATTAGTTTCAAGTATTCAGCAGTGATTCTCCACAGGCCTGTGTGTTGTGGGGATACACTCATCACAGGTGTAGCTACCCTCTGTCACCATATACTGCTTTTGCAGTGCCATCGACTGTATTCCATATGCTGTACTGTTCATCCCTGTGACTTATTCATTCTGTAACTGGAACCTGTGCCTCCCACTCCCCTTCACCCATTTTGCACAACCTCCCACCCTCTCCTCTCTGGCACCCACCAGTCCGTTCTCTGTATTTATGGGTCAGAGCTGCTCTTGAGTTCCATGCTGGGCCATCCATTCAGCAGTGATTTATTGGACCCTGATATGTTCTAGGCATAGGCTCGACACTAGGAACGTGGGTGTGAGGAGGACAGACATGGCCCCTATGCTCAAGACATGACAGCCTAATGTGGAGGGCGTGGTTTATGGAGTGGAGGGGAAGAGGGTTTTACAATTCCTGAGGCTCTAATAGTGTAAGCGCAGAAACTGGGGGTGGAGGGTGTGGAGGGCCTAGTGCACAGAGAGCTGGGCCCAACCCAGCCTGGAGGAAGAGGTGTCCATGTGGAGGAGCTGCCAGCTGGACAAGGGGTGGGTGGCAGGCCAGAGAGTCCCCAGCACAGACAGTTGCATGGATGCAGGTCCGCAGGGGAGAAAATGCCCCTTCGGGGACAAGTGAGTTGGGGAAGAAAGGCTTGTGGGTAAGGGTGGAGAGCTAGGGAGAAGGCAGGTGAGCCCAGATCCAGGGAGCCTCCGAAGCCAGCCTTGGAGGCAGGCAGTTTCTCATGGTTCTTTCTACTCCCCTCCCTTCCTTCCATCACAGTCCTTGGGGGTACCTATCAACATGCACATTTCCGTGCCTAGTTCAGACCTAATCAAACTGCTGGTTCCATGGCTGGATCCTAGGAATCAACCATTTTAAACAAACACCCCAGGGGATTCTGAAGCCCACTGCTCTGGGTAGTTGGCTTCACTGAAAGGTTCTAGGCAAGCACCCCCATTTTGACCTGTAGAGCAGACAGTGGAGCGGGGAGGCAGGGCTGCAGGCCAGGAGAGCAGTGGGGAGTGGGGAGGAGGAGGGGAGGGTGGGTGACTGGGCAGCATTGAGCGGAGTTGGGGATGGGCCCCGGTGAATGGGTTAGGAGGGAACACAGGAGCAGGAGGAAATAGTTTAGGGGGAAGGAGGAGTTGACTTCCATCTAGATGGGTTTGAGGGTCTGCAGTGTCGTCCAGGGCTGTCAGGTTTGGAGGGGGCAGTCCTGGCAGGGGAGAGAGTAGCTCTGCAGGAACCTGAGGCCGTAGGAGGGAGTGGATACGACTTCCCCAGGGAATGTGTATCAGGGGTATGGGAGGGGTCCCACATTGGAAGCACCACAGAGAATGTTTAGAGGGGAGCAGAACCCTGAGAAAGAACTGCCAGAGGGAGAGGGGAGCTGAATTAGGGAAGGGAAGGTTGCTTGAAGACAAGGTTGGCCATGAGAGATATCCAGTAAACACGCCCACAGGCCTAGGATCCCAGCGGTGGCCTTGGATGGGACAGTGTGACCAGGAGGGGAAGGATCCATGGCAGGAAAGGACAATAAAGGTGAAAAGCCAGGCTGTGTGTGGCATAGACCACTAGGCTAAGCAGTTTGAACTCTGTGCCTGGGTGGTGAGCAGCCAGGGAAGTTTTGCAGGCAAGGCCGGTGACCTGCAACAGTAATAGGAAAGGGCAGCTTTTTGACTGAGCACTCAGTGGTAGGTCAGGTGCTGGGCTCAGTGCTCCAGGCCTCGCTCTTTAAGGAGAAGTTCAGAAACATTCCCTGTGGCACAGAGCCTGGCAGCGGAGGGGCTGGGCTTGGTCCCTGCAGCGTGCATGCAGCATCAGTGGGGCGTGAGGGAGTTGATTTGGGTGCTACCTATGGGTGGCACAGATGGGCAGATGGAGAGGGGCTAGACCTGGGTGCAGGCAGTGGAGTGGAGAGCAAGAAGGGATTTGGACAAAGGTAAGGAGGTGAGCATGAGCCTTTGTAAGGGTGAGGGCAGCTGGAGGGCAGGAGCTCATTTGGCCTGAGTCCCACTGGGCCTGAGTCCCACTGGGCCTGAGTCCCACTGGGTCACGGCAAGAGCCTAGGATGGGGTGCAGGCAGGGCAGTGTCATCCATACGAGCCCCAGCTGCTGGACCAGTGGCCCCACATCTCTCACTGCCCTGACCTTCTGGATGCTTCCCAACAACACGAGAGGGGCCTGTTTTCCATTCCAGTTTACAGAGGAAGAGTCTGAGGCCCAGGCCAGGCTGATTGGTGGCAGAGCCAGACCAGACTTGTCTGCCCCACCGCCACCCTTTGCCTTCCCCATGGTCAGTGCTCCCGAGGGCAGGCAATATGGAACCACTGGATCAGTGAGCTTGTTTTTTCTAAGACTGAGAGTGAGCCACTTCCATCTCCCTCTGACCCCTGAAAGCCTCAGCTGTGCTCCCAGCCCCGTGGCCTGTGCTCCTTTTTCCAACAGGATGGTTTTGGAGACTGGAGCTAAGGCGGGTGTGAATTTCAAAGGGAAGTTCCCAGCTCATCAGACTGGCGGAGCGTTTCTAGAAATATTGAAGGGTTTGAGGGCAGAGCTGTGTGTTGTGCCTGGCCCAAGTAGATGAAGAAGCTCCCCTGGTACAGCTCCAGTGGCGGGAGAGCTACCTCTCCCTTGGTTGGCCAGAGTCCTGGCCGTCTCGATGGGCCGGCAGTCCTGAGGTCTGGCCTCATCGGCCTGGGCTACTGTGCTGCCCCGCTCCTCCTGTCCGGCTCTCCTGGCAGATGGGGAGTCGGGATCCTCTCTTTCTCCCTGTGTCCTCAGCGCACTGAGCTGGGCTCTGCTGCCCCATCGGGGAGGGGAGGACCCATAGGGCTCCGCCTCTCCCTTGGCCCCACCAGCTTCCACCCTCTCCCCAGCACCACCCCCGGGCCCATGTGGACATCTACGAGAAGCAGCTTGTGCCTTTCGGCCTGGTGCGCTTTGGCGTGGCGCCTGACCACCCCGAGGTGAAGGTGGGTCTCTCTGGGCCAGAGGAGGAGGGGTTTGGAGACTTGGGTCAAGGTAAGGAGGGGAGGGAGGCTCCCCGGCTGCATGGAGTGATCCCAGGCCCTCTGTGTGGATGCCACGCGGGTTCCCTTCCAGGGGACATTGTGAGGCAGGGGTGACACAGGCAGGATCCCTGGAGTGCCTGGGCCCTAACCCCTTCCCCTCTGGGGCCTTGCAGAATGTCATCAACACCTTCACCCAGACGGCTCGCTCGGGCCGATGTGCCTTCCATGGCAATGTGGTGGTAGGCAGGGACGTGGCCGTGCCGGAGCTGCAAGCAGCCTACCATGCTGTGGTGCTGGTGAGTGTCTGTGGGGGAGAAGGGGCTTGGGGCAGGGCAGCAGCCTGCTGAGGGATGGAAGGCAGTAGGGGAGAGGCCCAAACTGCTGGGCAGGGCCCTGGGCAGGGCTGGGGGTGGCAGCTGGGGAGGAGGAACCAGGAGGAGGCCTGCCAGGGTGGGCCTGGCCCCTTAGCTGCTGCCAGACACTCTGGGTCTTTCCTCAGAGCTATGGGGCAGAGGACCATCAGGCCCTGGAAATTCCCGGTGAGGAACTGCCTGGCGTGTTTTCGGCCCGGGCCTTTGTGGGCTGGTACAACGGGCTTCCTGAGAACCGTGAGGTGAGTTTGAGGAGCACTCCTGCTACTTCTTCCTCCCCACCCCTCTGCCAGGGCCAGGGGCAGCTCTTGGATGCCACAGCCGGGCAATGAGGGAGCCACTGTCCCAAACTGCAAGGCTCCCAGTGAGATGAGATGTGAGCTCTCTGGCTGCCTGAGAGGGGAGGTCAGCCAGGGAAGGCCTCTGGGAGAAGGTAGGGCTGGGTAGGAGAGAAGGGGCATCAGCTGAGGCTCAGGTGGGGAGGGCTTTCTGAGCTGAGACTCAGGTGTGGGGAAGCCTGGGGGCTCGGCTGGTGTCTGGGGCTGAGCTGAGATTAGCCTGACTGGGGCCAAGACTAGAGGAGCCCTACCCAGACCTCTCCCTGCCAGCTGGCACCAGACCTGAGCTGCGACACTGCCGTGATCCTGGGGCAAGGGAATGTGGCTCTGGATGTGGCCCGGATCCTGCTGACCCCACCTGAGTATCTGGAGGTGAGTGGGCAGGTCAGGGGCTGGGGGAGTGGAGGAGAGGGGGTCATACGGAGGAGAGGGTGCTGCTGCCTACAAGATTCAGGCCTCCCCTCCATGCTGAGCTCAGTGCCTCTGTTTCCCTAAGACTCCAGGCAGTGGCCTTCTGAAAGGCAGCCGGTGAGCTTTGCTTCTACACTCCAGCTACATGGGCCTTTATTTTAAACAAAACAAAACAAAACTCTTCAGTGTGTACACATCATTCCACCCTGCTAGTTGACCTGTGTTCATCTTCTAATTCTTGGCTCAGATGTCCCTTCCTCCAGGAAGCCCTCCAATATCACCTTAATGGGTCCATTTCCCTGTAATACCTTCTCAGTTGGCTACTTCTTTCAAAGCTTGTCACCACCACAATTTTGTACTTATTCGTGAATATTTGACCAGTTATCACTCTTTCCACCAGATCAGAAGCTCTATGAGGGCCGGCACCATGTCTCTTTTGCTTACCTTTGACACCCCACCCCCGGGGCCCCTTGCCTAGTGCCGGGCGCTTGCTAAACACAGAGGAAACACTTGTTGAATGAAAGACCAGGAGCCTGGTTTGCTGCTAGTAGTTGGAGCCCTTTGCGGAGCTGGAGGCAGTGCTCCATCCGGCCACCAGGAGGCGCGGCGGCGCAATTCCGGCTGCAGACCTCCCCCCTCCCCCACGGAGGATAGGAAAACCACCGAATGGAAAGTCCCCTTGCGCGGTCACTGTCCAGGTGACAGCAAGCCCTCCTTTTGTGCCAGAAAACAGACATCACAGAGGCTGCCCTGGGGGTACTGAGGCAGAGTCGCGTGAAGACGGTGTGGATAGTGGGCCGACGTGGACCCCTGCAAGTGGCCTTCACCATTAAGGTGCTGGGGCCAGAGGGGGATCAGGGTCCCAAAGAGATGGCCTGCCCTTGGGGGGTGTGGCAGGACTGAGCCCCCCAGAGTGGCTGCCGCCTGAGGTGGGAGAAGGGGAGCCAGGCAGGGCCCTGGGACCTCATGCTCCCTGTGGTAGGTGGTGGGGGGCTCCCCTCTGGGCTGGGCTCTGGGGTGGGCTCAGGAGTGGACAGTGCTCTGGGCCTGAACTCCTCCCCTCCCTCCCACCCCCAAGGAGCTCCGGGAGATGATTCAGTTACCAGGAACCCGGCCCATTTTGGATCCGATGGATTTCTTGGGCCTTCAGGACAGAATCAAGGGTGAGGGGCCCTGACCTGACCCCTGGCTCCCTAGGGAGGGGATGGTCTAGGCCAGAGAGGGCTGGGGGGAGGGCGGTGACACAGGTCAGACCTGAGATGTTCTCATTGCTGACAGAGGTCCCCCGGCCGAGGAAGCGGCTAACAGAGCTGCTGCTTCGAACGGCCACAGAGAGGCCAGGGGCCGAGGAGGCTGCCCGCCAGGCGTCGGCCTCCCGCACCTGGGGCCTCCGCTTTTTCCGAAGCCCCCAGCAGGTGCTGCCCTCACCAGATGGGCGACGGGCAGCTGGCATTCGCCTGGCAGTCACCAGACTGGAGGTGAGTCTCGTGCTACCCAGAGACACCCCTCTTCTCAAGTTTCCCCACTGCAGCCTCGTGCTGCCCACACTCTCCTCCACAGGGTGTTGGTGAGGCTGCCCGCGCAGTACCCACTGGAGACTCGGAAGACCTCCCTTGTGGGCTGGTGCTGAGCAGCGTTGGGTATAAGAGCCGTCCCATCGACCCCAGCGTGCCCTTTGACTCCAAACGTGGGGTCATCCCCAATATGGAAGGCCGGGTTATAGATGTGCCAGGTGAGAGGATGCAAGAAGGCAAAACACCAAACTGGTGGGGGATAGAGAAGCTGGTGTCTCCTGGGGCCGTTCATTCATTCATTCGGCCAATGACATGCACAAAGAAACTGCTCAGAGCAGGCCCTGTCCCTGGACAGCGTCCTGGGGCCCAGCCACCCTCCTCCTGGCTCCAGCTGGGAGGGAAGGCCCCGTCTAGCCCACGTGCCCTCATATGCCTGCTTACTTAGTCGTGCAGTTGACCAAGGCCTGCCCTGGGCTAAGCCCCCGTGTTGGGGCTGGGCTTAGAGATACACCACAGCGCCTGTCCTCAGGGACCCTCCAGTCTGATTAGACACCCACATGCCTGTCTACTCGTTCATTCATCCAGTTCATGTTTCAAAGGTCCTGCTGAGAATGGTGGCAGGGCAAGACCCATCCATCTGCTGTCCTCAGGGAGCTCCTGGAGGACAGGGAGACTGAGGTGGGAGGGGTGGTGTGGTAAAAATAGGTGGAGAAGAATCCAAGGTGGTGGGCCAGCGGCCACAGTGGGCCCAGGCGACAGGGCTGCCGGGAGGACTTGGGGTGTGCAGATGGGTGTGCACATGTATGTCTGCACATATGTGTGTGTGCTGGGGGCCCAGGCTTGCCAGAAGCATCCAGCCACTTCCCCTTCGCTGAGCCTGTTGTCCCCTGCCAGGCCTCTACTGTAGCGGCTGGGTGAAGCGGGGACCCACAGGGGTCATTGCCACTACCATGACCGACAGCTTCCTCACCGGCCAGATGCTACTGCAGGACCTGAAGGCCGGGCTGCTGCCACTGGGTCCCAGGCATGGCTATGCGGCCATCGAGGCCCTGCTCAGCAGCCGAGGTCTGGGCCCCACATGAGCTCTTGGGAGGCATGGTGGGCAGCCCTGGGCCTTTCCACTGTTGGGGAGGAGGTGTATTGGGCTGGGGGTGGAGGAAGAGGAGGAGGAAGTGAAGGCGGTGACTTATCTTCCCTGTGCTTCAGGGGTCCGGCCTGTGTCTTTCTCGGACTGGGAGAAGCTGGATGCCGAGGAGGTGTCCCGGGGCAAGGGTGCTGGGAAGCCCAGAGAGAAGCTGCTGGATCCCCAGGAGATGCTGCGGCTGCTGGGGCGCTGAGCCTAGATCCTGGCCCGGCTGGCATGGAGAGAAGGTCTGCTGGGCCCGGGAGAGGGCCTGGGGCCAGTCAGCGGGACTCTGCACCACAGCTGTGTCACCTGCCCACCCTGCACCAGGTCCCGACTGCCTGTTTTCCAGGGACCTCTGAGCACTTCCTCGAGGCAGAAGGTTGCCTTGCCAGAGATAACCTTAGGGATGGGTGGAAGCGCTGGCTGACTTTCCTCCCTCCCGCCTCTTTCCTGTCAGACTGTGGAGGGTCACCAGGTCGGGAATACACTGGAAATAAAACAGCTGTAATGGAGGGCCAGTGGTTGATATGCGACTTCTTTTGGGGCCCGGGGTCACCTTCCAGCCACGGCACCCCTCCTGTCACCAGGTGGCGCTGCTGAGCCAGCTCCCGGCTCAGGGGCCTCTAGGGGGCTTGGGGGGGTTGGCAGCCAGGCCTGGAACCCACTGTCCCTCTCGGCTTGGACCTGCTGCTGCGACCTGCCCGCCTTCTGCTCGCACTGCGGGCATCCTGGGACCCCAGCCTGCCAGCTCTGCTGGCCCCTCGGCCCAGTTCCCTTCCTGTTAGCCCTCCGCAGAACCAAAACAAGAAGAGAAAAGGCGGGAGTGAGGAGTCTGGGCGGCGGCGGCTGGCCCGGGGCCCACCTGGTGGCCCAGAGCATCTGGTATGGGTCCTTCCTCTCTGGCCACTCCCAAGGCCTTCACCTCTTGCTTTCCAGCCACATGGACAAGCGTTTTAAAAAGTCCCTGGGTCTCTGTAGGGCTTTGCCCTGTACAAGGCGTTGTTCGCCGCCTTCCATGCCAGTCCCAAGAGGCTGGTCTCACTTTAGAGACAGGGATCCTCGGAATTCACGGGCCAAGGTCACCCAGCTGGCGAGCTGTGGGCTCGAACCCGGGGCTCCAAGCAGGCAGTTGGTCTCTCCGAGGCCGCACCTGGCCCCAGCGTGGGTCCGGGGACGCGGCCCTGGGGGGGAGAGGGGACCCAGGCGTCCGCGCCGGCCGGCCTAGGAGGGGCCTGGAGCGGCGGGCAGCGGGCGGCGGGGCGGGCCGGGGCGGGGCGGGGCGGAGGCGGCGGGCCCCGGTGGGGCGGGCCGCGCGGGCGGCGCCGAGCGCTCCGCACAGCCGGCTGGCGAGCCCTGGGAGCCGGAGGCGGGGCGCGCTGCCCAGCCCCGGACGGAGCCGGGCGCCCAGCGGGCCCCGGGAGGGCGCGGGCGCAGGGGGCGGGGGCCGGGGCCGGGGGCCCTCCCTGCCGCCAGGCCGCGCCACGGACACGGGCCCCGCGTGGCCCGGGCTCCGGTGCCCGCCGAGCTAGGACGGAGCGCGCCAGCGCGGGGCCGAGGCGCCGGGACATGCGGCGCGCGGGAGGCGGCCGGCGCGGGCTCTCGGCGCGGGCGCAGCGCCCCTTCCCCCCGGTGAGCGGCGGGCGGCGGGCGGCGGGCGGGGGCGGGGGCGGCGGGCCGGGGACGCCAACTTAGCCGCCAACTTGGGGCTGGGCTCGGGCGCCGCGCGGGCAAGGACGGCGGAGGCAGACGCGGGAGTCCCGGGGGCGGTCTGGCCGGCGGGGGAGCCCGAGGAGGGGGCGGCCGGGGCCCCGCGACCCCCGGGGACCTGGCCTGGGACTCGGACCCGGGCGGGCGGAGAGGAGGCGAGGCCGGGAGGCCGAGGTGACGGGCGCGCGGCGGACGCGAGGGAAGGACGCGGGCGAGGCGCCCAAGACGTTCGCCTCCCGGGTCGCCGAGCCCTCCGGCTCCTCCTGGGGGGGGGGGGGGGCGGCGCCGCGGGGCAGGGGGCGGCGCGGGGACGCGGGAGTCTGGGCCGCGGGCCCCGCAACTGTTGCTGCTGGAAGCCGCTGGGCGGGGAGCTGGGCCGGGAGCCGGGGCTGCCGCTGCGCGCAGGGGGCTGGAGAGGGCCGGGGCGGAGAGGACCCAGGGGGCTGCCTCCCGAGGTTCGCCGAGCACCTTCTGCGCGCCTCTCCCTCGACACCCCCGCCCCTTCACACGCTGCGAGTCCCCCAGGTCCTTACATCCCCCCCGCCCCCGCCCCGGGCTCTCCTCCTGCTCCCCGGCCGGCCGGGCATAAGGCTCCCTCCCCTGACCTCAGGGAATCAGCCCCGGCTTCACGGGGTTTGGGGGGGGGGGTCTTCCCAAACGCGGACCCAACGCCCGGAGGACCCGGGCTCCGAGGGCGCAGAAGGAAGGCTGGGCGAAGAGCACCAGGGGGACCGTGAGCCCGGAGCGCTGGGCCCTGGCTGTCGCACCGGCGGGCAGCTGCGGCCCCCCCGGGGCTTCGACAAGGATCCCCGACGGCGGGGAAGGGGAACCCCGAGCCTCCTGCAGCGGAAGGCGCTGCGAGCCCAGGCTAGGAGGGCAGGGCTAGGGACTTGGGAAGGAGGGCATCAAGCGGCCGGAAAACCCCCGCGGTGCGCACCAAGACCCATCGGAAGGTCCTGCTGGGTGAGCGAAGCGAAGCGGGGATCCCAGCCCGGTTCTTGACACTCGCACCACTGATGCACCCGAGCACCCCCTTCCCCCCTGCTCGCCCGGCGGGACTTCTGGCTCGGGGTCCCCCAGGCCTCCCGCGGTGGTACCGCCCCGGCTCCGCCTCTGACCCGGGGCCACAGGGAAGTCGAGGAAGGCTCAGGCGCTGTCTTGGAGCCCGTCTAGTTTCCGGCTGCGCCAGTCGGTTTCAGGTCGGCCCCTAAACTCCGTACTAAGAATTTGGATAGGAGCGTGAGGGGACCCCGGTACCTGGAAACCAGACTTCTGGGTTCGCCCCAAGCCCCGGCGCCCCGCCCCGCCCGCAGCCCGGCCTGCCAGGCGAGCACGACCCCCTTCCCAGCCTGCGGAGCTCGCGGGCCGTGGGGGCGGGGGCCGGGAGCAGCCGACGCCTGCGGGGAGGGGGTGGGGTGCGGCCGCGCGGCGGGGGGCGCGGACGTGGTGCCCAGTTTGGCCGCCAGGAGGCGTGGCACGGGTCGCGGAGCCCGGAGTCGCCGCCGCCGCCGCCGCCGCCGCCGCCGCATCGCGAGTGTCCTTGAGCCGCGGGTGACGGTGGCTCTAGCCGCTCGCGCCCCGTCCTCCCGCGGGGGGAGCCTGATGCCACGTTCCCTATGAATTATTTATCGCCGGCCTAAAAATACCCCGAACTTCACAGCCCGAGTGTAAGAGATTCCTGCCAAGGGGAGGGGGCAGGGCGCCCCCCGGGGGGCCGGGGCGGAAACAGCGGGGGGGGGGGCGCGGGGAGTTCATCTTGGAGGGAGACTTCGGTGCCCGCGCCGGTGGGAGCGAGATGCAGGGCGGGCTTCTCCCCGACGCCTGGGTGCGGATGTTAGCTCAGCAGAAGTGATGGAGGGAGGGAAACCCGACGGCAAAGTCGAGGCCGCTCGCCAAAGGGCCGTGGACACAGCGGGCAGAGCAGCCTGGGCCCCTCGCTCCCCCGAAGCAGCGCAGCTGGTGGGTGGGCGCGTCCCTGGGGCCAAGGCTCGGGCCTGGGAGAGGGGGGAGCCACCAGCGTCCGGGGCGAGTGTGCACGTGCGCACATCCGCGCAGCCTGCGGGGGAGCCTGCCCCGGGATGAGGGAGGGGGCTGGGGCGCGGCGACGGGAGCTGCAAGCCCGCGGAGGTGCTGGGGAGCTCAAGGTGACGCCGCCGGGTGTCTCAGAGGCCTGACCACTGCCATCCTCCCCTGGGCCTTTTTGGGGTGCCAGTGTTCATTAACTTAGCCCGTTAGTGAAAGGTGGGATACCTTGAGAGGGTGGGCAGAGGTTCCTAAGCCAAAGTCAGGTGTGTGGCAGGGGCTGCATGGAGGGTGGCCAAATACCTGCCAGTCACTGAAGTGCCATAACTGGGAGCTTCTTGCTCCAGGAGAGGTGGGGAGGTGGGGTAGGAAGGAGGTGGCCTACAGCCCCACACAGACCCTATATCTTCTCACCCCCAAATGCCCAGAGGCTGGAGGGACTAGGGCAGGTGCCTGGTGGGAAAGGGATTTAGGTTGGGCTCTGGAATTTTGTTATGTAGACAAGAGAGAGGCCATGGGAAAGGGGCATTCCAGCCTCAGGGAACGACAGAGCAGAGACCCGGAGACGAGGATAGTGAGGGGCTGTCTAGCCAACAGACCCCCAGGAGTGTGGGAGGAGAGGAGAGGAGACAATGGATGGGTGTCGGGGTGTGCGGGGCTCAGGTCATGGGATGAAGGTGTCTAGGCTTCGTCTGTGGGCACCAGGGAGCAGCTGTGCTGTGTGGGCAGGGGTGCGGTGGCCAGAACAACGTTTTGGACCAGTGGGGCCAGAGGGGAGTGAGGTGGATGGGGGAGTGGAGACACTGGGGGGCCAGGGCTGAGAGTATGACCCTCCTGCCTTGTGGGGGAAGCCAGATGTCATGAGGGGATGAGGCTCTGGGGTCTGAGTCTTTTTGTATCTGCCCATTGCTGTTTGAAGCTCAGAGAGACTTGCCTGATGGGGCCTCTCCGTCCAGAGGTATTCTGTGATCACTCCTGGTGAGAGGTGTCACCTGCCTGGACTTCCTCTCCTTCTCAACCCCTATCCTAGAAGACATCTTCCCATCCAGGGAGTCTCTGGGGGTAGTGCCCCCTTGGGGGAATGCCTGGGTCCTACAACTAGAGTCATGTCCAAAAGAAGCAAAATGAGAGCTGTGTGTGTAATTGTAAATTTTCTAGTGGTCACATTAGAAAAAGTAAAAAGAAACAAGTGGAATTAGTCCTAGCGGTATATTTTGTTCAACTCAATGTATATAAACTACTATTTCAACCTGTAATCAATATAAAGAACATTAATGAGACACTTTACATTCTTTTTTTCATACTAAGTCTTTGATATACAGCATGTATTTTACTCTTAGAATAGTGGAGCCTTAGTTCAGACGAGCCACATTTCTGGTGCCTATAGTCACTTGTGACTGGTGGCTGCTGTTCTGGACAGCACAGATGTGAAGCTCAGAGCTGGGAGGCAGAGATGGGGGGCTTGGGGCTGCCCTGGGGATAGGGAACTACGGGGACTGGGCTATGGGCAGATATGGGCACAGAAAGGCCTTGCAAAGGGAGGAGCAAGCATGGTGGTGCCCTTCTTGGGGTCCCTGATTGGTGGTAGCTGAGGCTGGTTTAGGTTCCAGTACCAGACTCACGCATGTCTCTGGGCTGCCAGTCTGAGTCGCTGTACTATGAAACCATACCTGCGGTGGGGTGGGGGTGGGGGTGGGGGTGGGCATGGGGGGTGGGCGTGGGGGGGGGTGAGGGGCAAAGAAGATTTCAAGGGTACCAAAATGAGTATTCCCTCCCCTGCCAAAAATCTTGTCTTCTCAGCCTAAATTAAACCAGGTTCACCCTGGTCACCCTTTGGCTCTCTTGTTCAGAAGTTTTGCTGGGGATGTGATGAAGATGGAGAAGGTGGCATAGCTGTGGCCGATGGCCAGCGGGGAGGGAGAGCTGCGTCAGTGGGCACCACTCACTGGCTTGGCTGTTGGTTCCAGTCCAAAGCAATGATGTTTATTTAGCAGGGATACACGTCACGTCCTTGGGTTAGGTCAAAAAAATCTTGCACACCAGCGATGGCCTGGGGAAGCAGCTCATGTGTAAGACGCCTCAGGGTTTCAGGAGATCCTGAGTCCCGACCAGGTCAGTGGTGTCACACTCGGGCTGTGGAATGGCTGCTACCAGTTGAGGCCAAGGGGGAAGGGTGGGGATGTCTGGTGTCCAGGAGGGGGGGAGTCCTGTGGCAGGCAGGGCCACACAGAGCAGGGCCTTCGGCGATGTTAGATTCCATTTAGGATGGAGAATATGGAAGGCAGGGCAGGGAGTGTCACAGATGCTGCCTTCCTTCACCTGGACGTGCAGCTGTCACCTATAGGACAAGGATGCTGATAGCAGGGGGTAACCTCCTTGCCACTGCGTAGGAGGTAGGTCCTGTGATTATTGTGAGAAAACGTACCTCAATGGCTTCCCCAGCATCACACAGCTAGTGGCAGAGCTGGGACTTGAACTCAGGTCTGTCTGACTCAAATCCACGCACTTGGACACCAGACTAGCATTTTCAGTGTGCCTTTCTGGGGCAGAGCTCAGACAGAGGAGTTTCCAAAGGTCTGGCCTTTCCGGCACAACAGCAGAATGGAAGTAGTGAGCACCTCTGGGGACTCGCGTCCTTCCAGCCCCTGCCCCTCCAGGCGGCTCTGGGGACACTCAGCTAGACTGTCTCTTTCTCTTTATCTGTGTCTGGCTGTCCCTTCGTCTCTGCCTTTCTTTGTGGAATGAGATGTTCCCTCTTTTCTTTCCCTCGGGATGTGTGTCTCTGACGCCGGCCTTCACCTCCTGTCCACGTGCTCATCTTTTCTCTTTGTGCTTCTGTCTCCCTATCCGGATCTCTCTGCAGGACCCTCCGGTGGACATGGGTGGCGCTCTGGGGCCGGCCCTGCTGCTCACCTCACTCCTCGGTGCCTGGGCGGGGCTGGGCCCGGGGCAGGGTGAGCAGGCTGTGACCGTGGCCGTGGTGTTTGGCAGCTCGGGGCCGCCGCAGGCCCAGGCGCGCACCCGCCTCACCTCCCAGAGCTTCATGGACCTGCCTCTGGAGATCCAGCCGCTCACCGTGGGAGTCAACAACACCAACCCCAGCAGCCTCCTCACCCAGATCTGCGGACTCCTGGGTGCGGCCCGTGTCCACGGCATTGTCTTTGAGGACAACGTGGGTACCGAGGCGGTGGCCCAGATCCTGGACTTCATTTCCTCCCAGACCCACGTGCCCATCCTCAGCATCAGTGGGGGCTCTGCTGTGGTCCTCACCCCCAAGGTGCCTGTCCAAACCCCTGTCCCTTCATCCCTTGGGCCAGGAGCCAGGCTGGGGCTGCAGGAGCGGGACTGAGGCATGGCCAGGGAGAGACTTAGGTTCTGGGCAGCTGGGATTGGGTGGGACCAGCAGGGAGGTGGGGGCTGAGGGTGCAACATTGGCGGGGGAGTGGGAGTGGGGAGAAAGAAGGCCATGGAAACGATGTTCCTGTGTTCTAGAAGATAAATTTCCTGGGCTGCTTTCACTTTGTGTCTAGATGAATGGGTACAGGTGGTGAGCTCACCTCTGGCTTTGGTGGGCAGTCTCAGCCCCCCTTCCCTCTGCTTCTCTGGCCTTCCTTGGTTAAGCTCCAGACCCAGGAGCAGAGGGGGCCAAGCTGGGCAGAGGACCTGGTGCAGTTAATCTGCAGGGAGACCATTTGGTGGCAGGTCACTGTCCTGGGATGCCCTCACAGAGTTTGCATCACGTGGGGAGAGTGTTCTAAACACACATTCATCTGCAGTCATAGCTGGGACACGTACTCTGAAGGAAAAATGCAGGAGGGTCTTAGAGGGCCCCCGTGTGTGTAGGGGGTTGGGCGGAGACATTCTCTTAAGAAGTCATATTGAAGCTAAGGTCATGAGGATGAAGGAGAGTTGGCAACTTGTGTGTGTTTTGGGGGTGTGTGTGTGTGGAGTGGGAGACAGTGTTCCAGCTAGAGGCATCAGGGGGTATGAAGGCAGCAGGTAGAAGGAGCTGGGAGATTTTGAGAGAAGGCTGGAGAGGAAGGTGAGATCCTGAACACATAGAAAGATATTTGGGTTTTGTTCTAAGTAACTGGGGGAGCCCAAGAAGGTGCTGAGGGGACAAACCAATCTGATTTGCTTTTCTTTTATGATTATTTTTTATTATGGAGAAATTTGAGCAGACATAAAAAGCAGAAGAATATAAGGACCCCATGTACCATCCACCCCTGGCCAACCCTGCCCCATCCTTACCTCCACTCACTTCCCCCCTCTCCTGTGTCATTTTAAAAAAATATTTTACTTATTTACTATGAGAGACACAGAGAGAGGCAGAGACACAGGCAGAGGGAGGAGCAGGCTCCCTGCGGGGAGCCCGATGCGGGACTCGATCCCAGGACTCCAGGATCATGACCTGAGCGGAAGGCAGATGCTCAACCACTGAGCCACCCAGGTGCCCCTCTCCTGTGTCATTTTGAGGCAAAGCCCAGGCATCCTGTTGTCCCAACTAGAAATATTTCAGTATATACCTCTAATAGATAAAGGCTTAAAAACCAAACCACCATACACGATCACATCTAAAAAAATAAAAATTCCTTAGCATCATCAAACATCTGGGCAGTGTTCAAATTTTCCCATAGTTTCATAAACATCATACATGCTTATTTTTACGTTTGTTTGCTTGAATCAAGGAACAAATGAGGTTTCCACGTGGTGATCTGCGGATGTGGCTTCTGAGCCTCAATTTCTAGGATCCTCCTCCGTCTCTCTCTTTTTGTTGCAATTTGTTTGTTGAAGGAACTGGGTTACTTGTCCTGTAGGGTTGTCCCGGATTTGCTCTTTAAAAAGACTGGGACAGTCGCAGTGTGATGAAATCTTGGAGGACATGTAGGGGCGAGAGGCAGCCCACAGTTTAGGAGGGGAGGGCGCTAGCCTGGCTCCAGCGGGCAGGGCCCTGGGCATTCGTGATGATGGAGGCGGTGGAGAGGAGGAACTTTCTCATCTCCGGGGCTCCGTGGAGGGTGGTGTTTTCCCAGTTATCCTGGGGCCCCCGCGGAGCTCTCAGCACAGCGCTTCTCTGCCTTCACGGTGCTTTAGAAAAATACACGCGCCCAGGGGCCCACCTCTGAGATTCCAGTTCAGTGGGTCTGAGGGTCGGAGGCTTCCCAAACTAGAGGATTCAAGGATGAAACCGAAGAGCTTGTTAAAAATACAGATTCACGGGCGCCACCCCCAGGGGTTCTGACCCAGTGGGTGCGCGATGCGCCCGGGAATCTGCATTTATGTCCGACAAGCTCCGCGGGCTGCAGCTGCTGCAGCTGGTTTTTGATCCCGGCCTTGCCTGGGGGGGGGTGGGGGTGGCGGGGGGCGCTTGGGGTGATTCTCCACCCGCAGCAGGTTAGGAACCACGTCGGCGGCGCGAGGCAGGTGTTGCAGCGCAGGGGCCCGCGGGGCGTCTGGGGGCTGCGGGAGCGAGCGCAGCGGGGGCGCGCGGCGGGGCGGGGCGAGGGCGCCCCGACTCAGGCCCCGCCCCGCCCGCCCCGCCCCCAGGAGCCGGGCTCCGCCTTCCTGCAGCTGGGCGTGTCCCTGGAGCAGCAGCTGCAGGTGCTGTTCAAGGTGCTGGAGGAGTACGACTGGAGCGCGTTCGCCGTCATCACCAGCCTGCACCCCGGGCACGCGCTCTTCCTGGAGGGGGTGCGCGCCGCGGCCGACGCCAGCTACCTGAGCTGGCGGCTGCTGGACGTGCTCACCCTGGAGCTGGGCCCCGGCGGGCAGCGCGCACACACGCAGCGCCTGCTGCGCCAGCTCGACGCCCCGGTGCTGGTGGCCTACTGCTCGCGCGAGGAGGCCGAGGTGCTCTTCGCCGAGGCGGCGCAGGCCGGCCTGGTGGGGCCCGGACACGTGTGGCTGGTGCCCAGCCTGGCGCTGGGCAGCACCGACGCGCCCCCCGCCGCCTTCCCCGTGGGCCTCATCAGCGTCGTCACCGAGAGCTGGCGCCTCAGCCTCCGCCAGAAGGTCCGCGACGGCGTGGCCATCCTGGCCCTGGGCGCCCACGGCTACCAGCGGCAGCACGGCGCCCTGCCCTCCCCGGCCGGGGACTGCCGTGGCCACCCCGGGCCCGTCAGCCCTGCCCGGGAGGCCTTCTACAGGTGGGCACCTGCCCAGGGCCTGGGAGTGGGGGCGGGGACCGTCGCCCCGCTGGCCTCCCCTCCCGCTAGCTGTGAGCCTGGGTTGCCAAGGTGCCTCACCTCTCTGGGCTTAGTTTCCTCAACTGGAAACAAAAAAAGAAAAAAGCCGGGTGTGAAGGTGTGTCGAGGGTTGCAGAGGGTGTGTGTCAATACAGGGAACCAGAGCAATAAGGGCGCCGTGAGTGCTTCCTGGTGGTGGTGACGGAGGTGAGGCAGAAGGCGAGGGAGGCGGCCTCTGGTCCTGGGCAGGGCTGCGGGGACACCCCTGGTTTCTCTCCCCCATTGCAGGCACCTACTGAATGTCACCTGGGAGGGCCGAGACTTCTCCTTCAGCCCTGGTGGGTACCTGGTCCAGCCCACCATGGTTGTGATCGCCCTCAACCGCCACCGCCTCTGGGAGATGGTGAGAAGGGGGTGAGCCCAGGGTCCCTCGGTGCCGTCTCATGTTGTCCCCAGCCCCTCTTGTCCCACAGCTGAGCAGAGGGTCCCTTCTGTCCTTCATCCAGCCCCTCATCCCAGGTCTCAGCTGAAGCAACTGCACTGCACCAGGGTGGGTGAGGCACGTCTGCTCAGGGCTCCCAGGGCACCCTGGCCTCCCTCCACGGTAGAACTTGTCGGGCTCTCTCATCACACAGTCCTGCCCCTGGGGGATCTAACCCACAGCTATGCTGGCCGGCCAGACATGTAAACAAGTAGAATTTGGGGAGATCAGCAGGAGAGAGGCGTGCACAGCATTACGGGGGTACTGAGAAGGCCCAAAAATCGGTTCTGCCTTTAGAGGAGCAAACTGGGGAAGGATCCACAGAAGTTGGGACATTTGGGCTGCGCTGTGGAGGGTTGAGTAGGAGCCCATCAGGGAGGGATACCAGCCTGGTTTAGACAGAGGGGCAGAAGGGTTTGAGGCATTCTGAAGTGATGTGTTTGGGGGGTGTGGAGACTGAGGAAGAGCGGGGTGTGGTGGACTGGAGTGCAGGAGGTCTGGGGTACTGGGTGAAGAAGGACTTTATACTGAGGTCTGGGTGGGGGGTGAGGGTTGTGGTGACACAGGCTCAGGTCTGGGCTCCGGGATGATGCTGTGGGCCAGCAGCAAGTGTGGGGGCTGGATGGGAAAAGCATGGGGACCAGAGGCTGGGAGGAGGCTGCAGGGAGCCCTCCCTTCCTGTCCATGCCCAGTTCTTTGCCCCGACTCTCCTGGTCCCCAGATGCTCCTGCCCTGCTGTCCCCAGGTTAGGGAGGGGGATTCTTGGCCCTGGCAGGCCCCCACCAGAGGCCCCCACCTAGAGGGTGGGGGTATTGGGGGTGGAGGTCCCAGGCTGACGCTGGCCGCCCTTTGCAGGTGGGGCGCTGGGATCACGGCGTCCTGCACATGAAGTACCCGGTGTGGCCTCGCTATAGTGCGTCTCTGCAGCCTGTGGTGGACAGCCGGCACCTGACGGTGGCCACGCTGGAAGAGCGGCCCTTTGTCATTGTGGAGAGCCCGGACCCTGGCACGGGCGGCTGTGTGCCCAACACTGTGCCGTGCCGCAGGCAGAGCAACCACACCTTCAGGTCTGCGAGAACACACGGGAAGGCCCCGTGGGAGCTGCGTGCTGCCATGCGCTGGCAGGCGTATAGAGGGGTGGGGGCCACATGCCAAACCGGAGGAGCTGCTGGCCCTGACGTCTGCTCTGGTCTCTTGGTGGCAGCAGTGGTGACACGGCCCCCTACACCAAGCTGTGCTGTAAGGGCTTCTGCATTGACATCCTCAAGAAGCTGGCCAAGGTGGTCAAGTTCTCCTATGACCTGTACCTGGTGACCAATGGCAAGCATGGCAAGAGGGTTCGAGGCGTGTGGAATGGCATGATTGGGGAGGTAGGCCCACCCCCGAGGTCCACCTGAGCCCACCCCCCGTGCCCGCCCGCCACCCCAGGCCCCACGCATCACTCAGTCACCCCTTGATGTTCCTGTGCTGGGGGTCAGTCAGGGTGGGGCCTGGGCCCAGCTCCCAAGGCTCTCCCAGCTGGCAGGGAAAGTGGGCTGTCACCAGTAATGCTCCTTGGGGTCGTCCCTATTGCAAGTGGAGCTCTGAGGACCCCAGATGGCAACAGCCGACTAAGCCCCGGGGGTGCTGGGGGAGGCTGGGGAGGGTGCTCCAGCCTGTGGGACCCTTCCTCCAACCCGGCCCTGGCCCCCATCGTCCCAGGTGTACTACCAGCGGGCAGACATGGCCATCGGCTCCCTCACCATCAACGAGGAGCGCTCCGAGATCGTGGACTTCTCTGTGCCCTTCGTGGAGACGGGCATCAGCGTGATGGTGGCGCGCAGCAACGGCACCGTGTCCCCATCGGCCTTCCTGGGTGCGGCTCGGGGTGGGCAGGGAGGGCTCCAGAGTCTGAGGGCTGTGCCTGGAAATGGGGAGTTTGGGGTGGACCTCAGAGGGCCAGCACAGCAGCCATGGGTGCCTTGGAGTTTGGCCAGAGGCCTGAGCTGCAGGAGAGGGAAGAGGTGAAGCCCATGTTCCATTCTGAGTCCGAGTGTTGGGTAAGGAGGGTGGTGGGGCCATTGCGAGGGCAGGAAAGCCTGAAAGGCAGGCTGACTTCAGGAAGTGTCTCACCGGCTAGGACGCCCTGGGGGAGAAGCTTCACAGGCAGTTGGGGAGCCACCCCAGAGAGTGGGAAGTGGTGCTAGTTTGTGACCTGATTGGGAATTCAGCATTTGTGGGGCAGCCCCTTTCACTCTAGCTGCTGGGGATACAGCCATAGTCCTTGGGGTCACCAAGTGCCCTGCCAAGAGATCAATGGGACTTGTGGTGTGAGGTTTACAGAGAGCCATGAGGACAGGCAAGCCTCAGCCAGGAGCAGAGGAGAGAATCTCCTTCCTGCTAGGTGGCCTTGGACAAGTCACTGAACCTCTCTGAGCAGGGTTCCCCAGCCCTGTAGGAGACAACAAACCCCACCCTGCAGGATGGCCACTGCATCAAGGGACACAGTGTTTATGGCAGGAATGCCTCCTTGTTCATGGAGATGGAAGCCAGTGAGCAGACTGGTCAGAGAAGCTCAGTTGGTCTCCCCGCGTTTGGTGCTTCTGGGTCCTGTCAGTAGGATCAAGAGTGAAACTTAGCCTTAAAGACCCTGCCTGATTCCAGGCAGAGCAAGCAGCTCCTCAATGCTGGGCCAGGCAGGGCACTTCCAGAACAGGAGTATGGTTAGCGGTGCTGGCAGGTGAGGGAGGAGAGGGAATGAGAAAGTTGCCCTGGCCTTGTGGAATCCGGCCAGCTGGGGAGGAGGAGGGGAGGAGGGACGGAGCAGGTTGCAGGCTAGCGAATGGGACCCAGAGGAGAGAGCGCACGGGGTGTAAACTCTCTTTTTGAAAGGCAGTTGGGGGTGGGAATGGGATCCAGGGGAGATGTGCAGTCAAAGGGAGGTTTTCTGGGGTGGGGTGATGGGATCTTGTCCCAGGCCAAGGGGAGGGGGAAACTGAGAATGCTGGAGAGCTTGACCTCCCTGGGGTGTGTGAGGGGGGTCTCTCCTGGGGCTCTGCTGCTCTAAGAGTCAGGGACCCCCTTGGCTCAGTCCTTGGGGCTGATGGGCCCCATTCTGACCAAATGGATGCACCTGTCTTCACCCAGGGCTCTGGGAGGGATGGTAGTGAGGCCTCTGAGCTGCCTCCCTCTGTTCCCAGAGCCCTATAGCCCTTCGGTGTGGGTGATGATGTTTGTCATGTGTCTCACTGTGGTGGCCATCACGGTCTTCATGTTTGAGTACTTCAGCCCCGTCAGCTACAACCAGAACCTCACCAGTGGCAAGAGTAAGCTCTCAGCTGGACCTGGGAGAGGGAGCATCAGTGGAAGTGGGGTGGGGGTGGGGGGTGGTGCAGGGGCCCTTCGGAAAAAAGGAAAAAGGGCTGGATCCTGGGGGAGGTCTCTGGCTTCCGGACAACCTGCAGGGGCCAGTCAGATACACAAAAGAGAGAAACAAGGTGGGCTGGCTTGCCCTGGGGCTGGGGTGGCTGGGGAGGGGGCCCGCCCCAGGCACAGTGCAGACCTGAGTCCCTCTGTGCCCACGCTCTCACTCCCAGAGTCTGGGGGCCCATCCTTCACCATCGGCAAGTCTGTGTGGCTGCTGTGGGCGCTGGTCTTCAACAACTCAGTGCCCATCGAGAACCCCCGAGGCACCACCAGCAAGATCATGGTCCTGGTGTGGGCCTTCTTTGCCGTCATCTTCCTCGCCAGCTACACCGCCAACCTGGCCGCCTTCATGATCCAGGAGCAGTACATCGACACCGTGTCTGGCCTTAGTGATAAGAAGGTTCTGGGGACACGGCTAGTGGAGGGCAAGGGGTGCCGAGAGCAGGGGCAGGCCTGAGGGACCGGGGAGGGGGGATTTGAAATGGAGCAGGGAGCAGGAAGGCTCGGGTCCCCCGATGGAGTGGTGACTGACCCGGCCTCAATGTCACCATCCGTAAAACACAGGAGTGGCCTGGACCGTCCCCCGGACTCCGGTGTGCTCACTGTACAAGCGGGGGACAGGGGCGGGGAGTGTTGGTGCCTGGGGGGCTGGACAGAGGGTGATGGAGGGCGCCTGCCCTCTGCCCACAGTTTCAGCGGCCTCAGGATCAATACCCACCCTTCCGCTTTGGCACGGTGCCCAACGGCAGCACGGAGCGCAACATCCGCAGCAACTACCGAGACATGCACACCCACATGGTCAAGTTCAACCAGCGTTCGGTGGAAGACGCACTCACCAGCCTCAAGATGGGGTGGGTCCTCAGCTCTGCACCCACCCTCTGACTGTCCCTACATACATGTCTCCCTGATGACCAGCCGCAGCTCTGGTCCTTCCTGAGAGACGCAAGGGACTGGGGTCTTCCTGGGACGTTGAGGCTGGGGTGTCCCGTAGGGCTCCTGGGGAAGGGGGTAAGGTGGTCTTGGGACAGGGTCAAGTTTCAAACAGAACTAGATGCTCACCGTGTGGCCCAGAGACACAGCTGAGGTGTGGCCCAGGGTTCAGCCGTGGCCTGACGTAGTGGTTATGACTACTTAGGGTCCTCAGGGCGTGGAGGGGCTGGGCAGAGAGGGCATGTCCTCTGGGGTAGAGGGTTCCCTGGCCTCTCTGAGAGGAGGGCAGGTGGGATCCCTGAGCTGCAGGAAGGGTTCTTCTCTGAATCTGGGACCCAGGGGAACTGGAGAAGGCCCTGCTCACTCATCCCTCCTGGTTAGTGCTCTGCGGGCTCCTAGGGCCCAGATCCCTGTCAGGCCCCAGGTTCGGTGTCCCCACCTCACATGACCCTGGCCTGTCCCCAGGAAGCTGGACGCCTTCATCTATGATGCTGCCGTCCTCAACTACATGGCAGGCAAGGACGAGGGCTGCAAGCTGGTCACCATTGGCTCTGGCAAGGTCTTTGCCACCACTGGCTATGGCATCGCCATGCAGAAGGACTCCCATTGGAAACGGGCCATAGACCTGGCGCTCCTGCAGTTCCTGGGGGATGGTGGGTGCTGCCGCTGGGGGGGGGGGGGCTGGGATCCAGGGTGGGCCATGGAATCCTGGGGTGGGGGGACAGCCGCCTGATGGCTGTTCAGGATCTCCATTACTGTTCTCGGAGTCCCAGGGCCTATGGGCAGGAAGAGGTCTCTGGGAGTGAGAGCTGGGCCAGTGAATGAGGGTATTTGGAGGGACTGCATGAAGTCCTGGGGAAGAGGTGGGCTTGCCAGGAGGAGTGGGAGGTAGGACGACAGGAGAGTCTCTGAAGGGCCGGAAGAAGGGAGGAAGCTCAGGCCACACAGTGGGGCTTGTGGGGGAGCCTCAGATCCTTTCTTTTTCCTCTAGACCCCTGTCCCCACCATTTCCATCTTGGCATCACCTAGTGTAGAGCCAGCTACGGGCCTGCCCAGTCCCAGAGCCCGGGGCCCAGGCTTGCCTTGAACCAGGGGCTCAGATGTTTAAGCAGTCCTGCTGATCCTGCCCCCAAATCCAGAGGTTTCAGTGCGAGAAGATAAAACTGTGATTTTTCCATCAGTACCACGGAATGAGAATGATAGCAGTGAAAGTGCTGTCATGTCCTCAGGGGCTAGGTCTTTTGTCCCTGTGTGCCCAGCTCCGTGCCTGCATGTCGGTGACCAATAACTTTGCCCCAGTCACCCGCCGTCAGCAAACTTTTACTGGGCCTGTGCGGGGCGGGCCCGTCTAAGGGTAGCATCGCCTACCCCAGCTCCTACTCGGTTCTCCTTTCTTCCTGCTCATTGACACTCCCGACCCTCCCATCCTGCCCCCCGTTGGGCTAGATCCCTGTGTGGTCCTGCAAAGGGGTGGCACCCTGGCTCCAGACCTCTCCTTGCTCCAGGCTTGGGGGAGCCCTGGGAGGGTCTTTCCTGAGCCAGGGGTGTGTCCCTTGTCCCCACCCTTGCCAGGGGAGACGCAGAAGCTGGAGACAGTGTGGCTCTCGGGGATCTGCCAGAATGAGAAGAACGAGGTGATGAGCAGCAAGCTGGACATCGACAACATGGCTGGTGTCTTCTACATGCTGCTCGTGGCCATGGGGCTGGCCCTGCTGGTCTTCGCCTGGGAGCACCTGGTCTACTGGAAACTGCGCCACTCGGTGCCCAACACGTCCCGGCTGGACTTCCTGCTGGCCTTCAGCAGGGTGGGTGCCACCCCCCCACCCCCCAGGCAGGCCCCAGCTTTAGGGGCACCAACCCAGAGAAGTCAGAGCTGGCCATGGCCCCATTACCGAGGTAGAAAGTGAGGCCTGCGGGCATCACACAGCAGATGGGAAGCAGAGCCCCCTGCAGCAGGCCGGGCGGTGTCGGGAGCCAGGCTGACCCGGGCCGAACCCTCGCCGCTATTTACAAGCTGTGTTCCTCCAGGAGGAGAGCCTCTCAGGGCCTCCGACTGCCCTGGGAGGCGTGCTCGCAGTGGCACCAGGCAGGTGTGCTCGCAGTGGCACCGGGCAGGTGTGCTCGCAGCGGCACCGGGCAGGTGTGCTCATAGGGCATCGGGCAGGTGTGCTCACAGTGGCACCATGCGGGCTGCACGGGAGGCGCTTACCCAATGTCAGTTGCTCCCTGGGCCCTGGGGACACCTGGGCCGGGGCCTGGGCCGGAGGTGGGCGCCCGGAGGGGGGCTGGCCGCTCACGGCTGTCTCCTCCGGGCCGCCCAGGGCATCTACAGCTGCTTCAGCGGGGTGCAGAGCCTGGCCAGCCCCGCGCGGCCGCCCAGCCCGGACCTGACCGCCGGCTCGGCCCAGGCCAGCGTGCTCAAGATGCTGCAGGCGGCGCGCGACATGGTGACCACGGCGGGCGTGAGCAGCTCCCTGGACCGCGCGGCGCGCACCATTGAGAGCTGGGGCAGCGGCCGCCGCGCGCCCCCACCGCCCGCCTGCCCCGGCCCGCGGCCGCCCAGCCCCCGCCCGTCCCCCCAGCCCAGCCCCACGGGCTGGGGGCCGCCCGGCGGGGGCCGCGCCGCGCCGGGGGCCCGGGCCCCGCCGCCCGCGGGCCGCCCCCCGACGCCGCGGCCGTCGCTGCCCGACGTCTCCCGGGTGTCGGGCCCGGGGGCCCGGGAGGCGCGGCGGCAGGTGCGCGCGGGGCGCGGCGGGCGGCACCTGGCGGCCTCCGAGCGGCGCGCGCTCCCAGAGCGCCCCCTGTCGCCCGAGCGCTGCCACTACAGCTCCTTCCCTCGGGCCGACCGGTCGGGGCGCCCCTTCCTGCCGCTCTTCCCGGAGCCCCCGGAGCCGGAGGACCTGCCGCTGCTCGGGCCGGAGCAGCTGGCGCGGCGGGAGGCCCTGCTGCGCGCCGCCTGGGCCCGGGGCCCGCGCCCGCGCCACGCCTCCCTGCCCAGCTCGGTGGCCGAGGCCTTCGCCCGGCCCCGGTCGCTGCCCGCGGGGTGTGGCCGCCCGGCCTGCGGGCACTGGGCGCCGGCGCCGTCCTACCGGGAGGCCTGCCGGGCGGGTGTGTGGGCCAGGGTCCCCGCCTGGCACAGACAGCACGCCTGCCTGCACGCCCACGCCCACCTGCCGCTTTGCTGGGGGGCTGTGTGCCCCCCCCTGCCCCCCTGTGCCAGCCACGGCCCCTGGCTCCCTGGGGCCTGGGGGCCTCCGGGGCGCAGGGGCAGGACCCTGGGGCTGAGCACAGGCTACAGGGACAGTGCGGGGCTGGAGGAGGTCAGCAGGGCGGCCTGCGGGACACACAGCTTCCCCGGACCCTGTACGTGGAGGCGGATCTCCAGCCTGGAGTCAGAAGTGTGAGGGGTCAGCTACTCTGGCTCCGGTCGGCTGGGTGCCCGCCTGGCGCCGTCAGGGTCAGTGGCGGCAGCTCTCTTGGGCGTTTCTGGCTTCTGCCTGGAGATCAGGGCTGTGGGCCCCCAGTGACAGAGGTCCAACGTGGTCAGTTCAGTGACCTCGGCAGTCTCAGGTCCTGGAGGGGGCTGGGTGGGCTCTTGCTGTCCTCTCACGCAAAGTCCTTCCCACGTGTCCTGGAGTCACCGGGAGCAATGGGGTCTCCCTGCCCTGCCGTTAGCTAGTTCCCCGTCCTGACTGCCAGGGGGCCTGGCGTGGGAGCACGGAGGCCTGTCCCACTCCTTGCTCCCCCTGTCTGGAGTCTCTCCTAAGAGCACTGGGGCATTAAACAAATCTTTTACAACCCACTGGTCCTGGCTGCCTCATTCTGCACCCCTGTAGGGGGCACACCACAGCCTGTAGGCGACAGGAGCACCTTGAGGGGACCCGGGCAGGGTGTCTGTCCAGAGGTGGGCAGCTCCTTCTAGGCAGTGTCTGGGAGAGGAGGCTGAGAAAGGGCTCTGGGCAGCAGAAGCCACTTGGTATTCAGTGCCAGCTCCTACCCACCCTGGCACTGGATGTGACAAATGTGCTCAGCATGGGGGCTCGGGTGGTGACGGATGGAGTTCATCCTTCAATCTCCTTGAAAAGAGAGGCTCATGCCAGGGGCTGTGGGTGTCCCGCCTTGCCAGGGGCCCCCCGGGAGCGTGACAGCTCACTGGTGGAAATGCAGAGGGAGGTCTGCTGGGGCGGGGGCGGGGCACGGGGCTCTCCTGGGCCCTGGCATATTCTCTCTGTGGGGACTGCGTGGGGCTCCGGATGCCTGGCACAGGCAGCTTCTGAGACCAGACGCCGCTCAGCCTTGCTGGTGCCCGGACTCGTGAGGGTCAGAGCCCCAGGCCAGAGAATCTGCCGGCGAGCTCAGGCCTTCACCCTCCCTTGGGGCTACCCACCCCACCCCACCCCACCCCAGCTCCTTTCTCTGTCACATGTCCAGGACCATCTAGAAGGATGGCCCTTGCTTAGGATTTTCAGTGCTGTCACATCCGTGGTTGTGTGCAGCAAGCACTCGCGCTCCCACCCACTCCACAAGCGGTACGATTGGTGCCGTCAGACCTCGTCTGGGTGTCCTTGACAAGTTGGGTGAGGCAGGGCAGAAGTGACCTCCACGTAACAGGGAGGAGCCGGGGAGGCCAGTGCTGAAGGTCAGCACCCCGGCCCTTGCCCACACAGCTCCGGCTGGGCCTGCCTTGGGGCACTCTGCTACTGGGGTGGAGCCATGAAAACTGGAAGTTTTTTTGTTTGGTTTTAGGGGTGAGAGCAGCTGCAATGGTGGAGAGGGAGGAAATCCTTTTTTTTTTTTTTTTTTAAGATTTTATTTATTCATTTGAGAGAGAGAGAGAACCCGAGCAGGAAAGAGAGGGAGAAACAGACTCCCTGCTGAGCCAGGAGCCCAACACAGGTTTTGATTCCGGGACATGGAGATCATGATCTGAGTTGAAGGCAGACACTTAACCATCTGAGCAAGGCCGGTGCCCCAGAACTTTTTTTTTTTTTTTTTTTTTTAAGATTTATTAGATTAGAGAGAGAGAGATCAGAGAGAGGCAGAGAGAGAGAAACTTTAGCAGACTCTTCCCTGAGTGCAGAGCCTGATGCGGGGCTCGATCTCCTGGCCCTGAGATGACCTGAGCTGAAACCAAGACTGAGAGGCTTAACCAACTGTGCCACCCAGGCGCCCCTGGAGTGGGGGGAACTTCTAACACTGCTCTGTGCCTGACTGGAGAGCTGGACTATGCCAGGAATGCGTGGCCCCAGCCCATTACAGTCAATGTCCTCTGCCCTATGGATTTTCACGGAGCCAGGTCTCAGCCACAGGTGGTAATGTGGGTCTAGGTGAGTGCACGAGGCCAGTACCTTGGGAGGGAGTTGACCTTGACAACAACTACAGGTGGTGAGAGAGTTAACTGTTGGCCGCCAGCCCCTGGACCTGACCCCTCCTGCTCCCCGAATCTGAGCTTAGCTCTGCAGCAGGTAAGCTGGGAGGAGTCTTGAGGTCCAGGCTGCTCTCCGCTCTCTGCCCAAGATCATTAATAACCAAGAACTGGAAAGATAATTAAAAGCCAAATGTGGAGCTGAGCCTGCTGCTGACTGGCTCCGAGGAGGGGCCAATCCTGCTCCTGGAGCCAGGCTCTTGGCTGCCTCGTCCCTGCTCTAGGAATGTGTTCTGGGGAGAGGTGAGCCCCGTGGGAAGTGGAGGCAGGGAGGACGCCTCCTGCAGGTTCAGAGCTTGCTTGGCCTGGCTCCCCAGCCTCCTGCTCAGAGCCCTGGCGCCCCCTGCGCCATCCAGGAGGAGAGCAGAAAGCCTGGCAGTGGGGGAGGAGGGAGCCTTGTCGCAGGGCCGCAGATCAGTCATCATGAACAGGGCCCGACTGCGGAGCAGAGAGCCAGCTGAATCCACCCAGACACCAGACACCCAGACGTGGCTGCTGCTTTTGGTGAGATGCCTTCAGGAAAAGGGAGGCTCTCGGTCACCTGTCTCAGCAGCAGGAACTTTGTCTTACCCTGCTGCTGCGTGGCTGTTTCCTCCATTGGCTTTACTGAGCGGCTCATCGTCCACACCACCTCTTTCCAGGGGCTGCTAGCGGGCAAGGGGCACAGAGCTGAGCCACGGGCGGGCATGATGGCCTCGGTCAGCATACCTGGGCTTCCATCCCGGCTCCAGAACTCTCCAGCCACGCCTCAGTTTGGCTCTTTGAAAGGGTCCTTAAGTTCCCTGGAGCAGGGACAGACCACTTTTGCCCTCTAGACCCTGAAGAATTCAGCCCAGTTTCCCGTCTCTGAATTGTAGCAGGCAGTTGACCCAAGACAATGCATCGGGAGGCTAGGAAGCCAGCAGGTGCCTGGGGACCCATCCCGGGGTCTTCGGTGAATCCGGGGTCTGTGGCTATGAGCACAGCTATATGGCCGGCAAGTGACAAGACAGCCGAGCATCCGTACGTAATAGCTTTATTGAGCACTTCTGTGCCAGGCACTAAGCTCAGCACTGAAGGTCCCACAACCGGTCAGCGGTGCAGGCACTATCACCTCCACGTTATGAATGACGGGGAGGAGCGTGGAGGCTCGCCGCCTGCAAGGGGCAGGTCCGACGTCTCGGTCCACGTTCCCAATCCCCAAATGATGCCAAGGTTCATGCGGACAGCAGCCAGCACTGTGTCCAGCACAGACCAGGCACTCGGTGGGCTGCTATTCTTTCTCCCACCAACACTGTGAACCCCAGCTCCGTGGGAGAAGGTGTGCAAAGCTCTCTCCTGCAGTCCTGGATCTCGCTTTCAGAAGAACAGCTTTGCAGTGGCTGTGAGCATGGCCAGGCTGGGGTCAGCCCTTCCCCGGGGAATCTATGGGCACACGGCCTGAGGGCCTGGACCTGCCGGGCTCGTCCCCACTGTGACTTCAGCCTGCTTGAGGCCCAGGCTGCTCCTGGCCCCCAGGTGGTGAGAACAGCTGTGTAGCTAAGGGCCTGGCGAGGTGCCCGCTGCCCACCTTCCACCACTCAGCAGTGCCTCGCAGCCCTGTCACCTGCCATCTGCCCCATCCATAAGCCTGCAGCCACCTCTCTGGCCGTAGGGGCAGGAGCCGGTGGCACCCCGGCCGGAGGGAACGCGACTCCCACCGTGGCCTAGCCTGCCCTTGGGGCCAGGCTGGGTGAAAGGCATGTGGAGGCTGTTGAGTTTATGTGCTCCTCCACAGTGACACCTGTACGAGGGCCAGGTCGGGCTGGTGGTCTCCTCTGCCCTCCCTGCCACTGACCCTGGGAGGCCCAGATGTAAAACAGGAATCAAGATCCAACTCGCCCACCTCACCACACTGGTGTAAGCACTTGCAGCCAAGCCTGGTCGATGCACTTGGTGAACAAGCATCATCAGGGGTCTGTCTAGCTGTCGGCAGCCCCCCCCACCCCAGCTATCAGCAGGAGAGCGGAACGTGACCCCATCCAACCTCCAGCAGGTCAGACAGCAGGTGAACACTGAGGAGCAAAGGAGCCCAGACAGTGGCAGTGGGGAGTGGCCTGGCTCACCCTCGCCGTCAGCGATGCAGCCACCTGGGGCCAATTCCCTCCCTCCAGGGCCCGGGCTGCCTGGCTCGGAGGAGGGGAATGGAGCCACCCGACTGCACTGCCATGTGGCTCCAGATTGTCACATAAATCAACCTGGGCTTTATGATGCTAATAAACTCACGGCCAATATTTGGTTTGGAGCCTGGGGCAGCAAGATGATTTAATTTGCTTTGTCCTTAAGCAAGAGGGGATGTAACTAGAGGAGGGTAAGTACAGATGTTTTGAGTTTTCAGCAAACAGCTGGGCAGCTCCAGGTAGGGCTGGAGCCATGGAGTGTCTGCTATCCAGGAGCCCTCCCTGCTCTGCCCGGGGTGGGGTCTCCTGGGAAGAAGCCGCGGTGACAGATGGGGAGGGGTGGTCTATTTTTCACATGGATGGAAAAATCACAATACTTGGGGACGGATAAAGAGATGTGTGACAACAGTGAGAAAGCAGACCACGGCCAATCACGTGCGACCTGGGGTTCTCACAGGCTGGGGCAGCCAGGGCGAGGGGTGGCACCGCCTGTGGACTGCCCAGTTCCTACAAATCTCAGGCCTTCCTCCCACTCCCTCTGAGACCATCAGGGGCCCCAGGAGAGCCAGCGTGGTTGCTCTGTCCAAGGTACGAATACCAGGCCATGCAGGGGAGGCTGGAAGGTTCCCGAAAGTGGGCTGAGCAAGGCACTGAAATCAAAGGGGGGAGTGGGGGTTGGGGCCTGAGACCCCACCCCAGACAGGCAGCTCTGGGTCAAGCTGCTCTGGGCTCCAGGACAGGTGGGCCAGGCCCTGGGCTGGGGGCACGCCAGGAAGGGTCAGGAAGGACCCCCAGGTCCTGAAGCAGAAGGCACATTGAAAATGCAGAGTTCCCCAGTCACCTGTGTTTCCAAAGAAGGCTGGCCCAGCAGACGCATGCATGATTGTGACAGGGATGGGACGACGGAAGAGCTGGTGAGGTGACCAGAAACCCTCGCCTTCTTCCATGAGAATGGTGGCTGGTGCCCCATCTCGCTCCACAGCACCCAAGGGTCATGGAAAGTATGAACAGAGCACCCACAGCCTGGCTCAAAAGGGAGCCACCCTTAGTACTGGAGCGGGAGCAGGGTCAGCCAAGCTTGCTGCCGCCCCACAGGCCTGACCTCTTATAGGGTTGGAAGCAGAGCCTGCCCACCACTGCATGGCTGTGGTGCTCTCAGGCCACCGCGATGGTGGCTTGGGGTGGCTCCCTTTAGTGGTCCTTATACACCACCCCCCATCACGCAGGAGCCCCTGTGCGCCCCAGTGGGGCAGTCAGGAGAGCAGAGGATCCCTCTGAGGGGTCACAGGCTCTGGGCTTTAAATGGTCTGCCGGGCTGCTGTACGCCGAGGAAGGAGTGCTCCTGCCTGTGGCTCCGAGTCATCACGGGCTCAGGAGCTCAGGACGGGCGCTGGCAGCCACAGCCAAGGGCCCCATTCAGCTACAGTCCGGGGACCCTGGTGCCGATTAGCACTTCCTGTTCTTGTTGTGGGGGCTGGAAACACACCCGTCCCCCTGGGCGTGGCACCTGGCCACTCCAGGCCTGAGGGGAAGGTGGGACCTGCCTGTCACTGGCAAGCCCCAGGGGAGGAGGGTTAGGGCCTGGGACTCGCCCTGAGGCAGCAGCAGCTACTAGTGGAGCAGATTCCCCAGACACAGATGCAGGAGGGACTGGGACAAAGGAGGAGGGGACATGGTGTCTGGTATAAATAGTGGCAGTGCCAGCACTGCGTCCCCACCGTACGGGGAAGGAGCCTGCCCCCATGGTTGTCGTGGTGGGGCCTGTGCGTCAAGCAGAAGCCGAACCTGGAATCCGGGCAGCTGCATGCCCGGGTCGTGCAGCCTGGCTGGCCAGGGGAAGCCCCACGCAGGAGGGCTTGGGAGGAGGGCCGCCCGGCGAGGGAGGCGCGGTGCGGAATCCTGGCCGGGGAGAAGACCTCCAGCTGGAGGTGTGGAGGGCCTCCTCCCAGAGTCCGGTCTCGCCTGCCCCCAGGAACCCTGGGAAGGAACTAGATCTTGGCTCTGCAGGCGGGAAGGTGAATCGGGGGGCCAGAGTGCAGCCCCCACCTCTCTTACCACCAGACACGTTCCGCCATCAGACCTTGGTCTCACTGAGGACAATGTTGGCGGTGACGAAGAAGAAGCAGGAGAAAGCCCAGAGCAGCACGAAGCCCACCCAGAAGGTGTGGCGGAAAGGGGACCTGTGCTTGTTGACGGTCCCATAGCCCAAGGTCAACTGGGTGTCCTTGCGGCAGTGGTACACCAGGAAGGCGGGGATGACGTACTGGATGCCCGTGCCTGCATAGGCCCCCGTGATGCCCACCAGGGACTCCAGGTCATGGGTGCAGAAGGCCACCAGCACGGGGGGCAGCAGGGTGATGGTGGGGAACACCACGCGGTCCACAACCCAGGGGTACGTGCCCCCCTCGCGGTGGAAGAGCGTCTTCCAGTTGTTGCGCAGGGTCACGGCGATGATGGGGAAGTTGGTGCTGATGGTGAAGACGGGGAAGAGGCCCAGGAAGAAGCGCACGGCGGCCACGCTCACGACGTCACAGCGCGCGAAGTTGAGGGTGTACATGTCCATGAGGCTGTCGCCGCGGAAGCAGAAGATGGCGGTGAAGCACAGGAGGCCGTAGAAGGAGAGGATCAGCACGTAGTCCAGGAAGACCAGGCGCGTGAGGTGGCGCTTGGAGGACACAGGTGTGATGAGGGACGGCAGGGAGTGCTGGCACATGAAGGAGTAGACGCACACGCCGAACAGGTTCCGGACCCCGGAGAGGTCGGCCAGGGGCGGGTGGCCCTCCCTGTGCCCGTGCCCGATGCGGACCAGGGCCAGCACGATCATGATGGCGAAAGCTGGAAGACAAGAGGGCCGTCGGCCAGCTGAGCGGGAACGGCCCTGGGCTGGCCGGTTGTTGGGTGGCGCCCGCCCAGGGGCCGGAGCTCCACGGGATTAGGAAGCTCGGGGGCCCCTGAGGGCCGCGTGGTGGGGCAGGTCGGCAGTGGCTGCTGCCGGTGCTCCCTCTCCCCTGGGGGGGAGGGTACGTGTCTCGGGGGCGCCTGGGCATGGGAAGGGGCTGCACTGGGGCGGTGGGCAGGGCGGGCCCACGCTGTCTTCTCCGAGGAGTGCGCGCTCCTGGCCAGGCGCTGCCTGGCTCCCTCATGGGGCTTCTCGGGGCCTCTGCCTCTCCCTGGCAGGTCTGGGTTGGAACTCACATTCACCCTCCCTCCCTCGGCTTAAAGAACCTATGTGTGGGGAGCTGGGGGCAGTGGAGGGGTCAGGGGTGCCGAGCATTTGGGAGGATTTGTCCTCTGGGGCCACGGGCACCTGCTTAGAGGCATCTGAGGGGGGTGGGAAAGAGAGTCGGTGGCTCTGAACAGAGGTGGGCACCCAGGGGCCTACAGCAGGCAGGAGGGTGCCCGTGGCCGCTCAAGAGAAGAAATGGCATCAAGACCAACACTCGGAAGAGCCAAGCCCTCTGAGCTGCTGGCTTCAAGGCTGGAGGCAAATGGCACATGGCCCTGTTCTCCTGGACCTGGTGGCAGAGGCAGGGGAAGAGGGAGTGACCGTGACCTGGGTTTGCTATAGGGCAGAAGGGGACCTACGGCTGTTCGGAGCGAACAGATTCCAGCAGGTTTTACAAGAGCCCCTCATAAGGGTCTCACACCCGGAGCCGCACTCATCAGCTGGGGCTCCCAGAGGCAGACACACTGCGAGGTCCAGCTGACGCCCCCGTGTCTCTGGCTTCTCACATCTGCTACCCAGACTGCCCAGGACCGCCTTCGCCGTCAGCCACTTGATACACACAGAACCCCTGGTATCCCTGTCCTGTTTTGGAGTTCATAAACCCGGCTGTTCAGGCCAGACCTGACGGCCCCCCTAGCCTGTGCTCTGGGACACCTGACATCTGTTGCTGGGCCACACAGGTGAGCGGGAAGGGGCAGCGGGGCTGAAGGAGGCCAGCCTGTCTGAGGCACAGGGCCCCTCCTTGTGTGGGAGGCTGGGGGTGTCCCCGCTGTCCCCTCAGGCCATGTCACAGCCCCTGGTACCCTGGAAAGCAGTGGCCTTTTTCCTGGGACTCACAGAAAGCCAGACCAGTGTGTTCCCACAATGACACTCGGGAGTGGGATTGACAGAAATGTCACCTATTCCTTTTAATCAGAGCTGTCCGACACGGGGGACAGGAGCAGGGAAGGAGCACGGGAACAGGCCTGTGCAAACTGCCAATATAGAAGATGATTTGTTTCTTCCTCAGCCTGCCCCAGTCCCTGCCACTCCCGACTCTGGACAACTCTGAGGACGCCACGACCCTCGCTGCTCCAGAGACGCTGCTTGTCTTCCTTCCGCGCTCCCGCAGGTCAAGAGGAAAATGGGGAGCCAGCTCCTCCCGTGGGGTCTTAGCCCAGGGAGCTGTCTCTGGATTAGCCCCTGGATGATGGTCAGGGGCCGACGGGACAGCCTGGGACCCTGGCAGCCTGGCTCATTGGATCTCTGGGGCTGAGTGCAGAGCAGAGATCCCTGGGTGGAAGTGCACTGGGCCAGGGTGGAGGTGGAGTCCCCTGTGTGCCAGGCAGTCTGTCTCAGGGCCAGAAAGGGTCACAGCACAGAACTGAGCAGTCAGGTGGCTACAGCTGGCAGACGGGGTGCATTGGCCGGGGGCGGGGGGGTGCCTGGAGCTTAGCTACTCAAGAGGCCGCTGCTGACCGTCCCGCGGAAGGCAGCCGCTCTAAGGCAAGATTCCAACCTGACTCTGCCACCACCATCTCAGGTGTCACCTCGTGACCTGGTGCCACTCGCAGCCTGGAAAGAGGTGCGTGGAGAAAGCTGTCCCTGTGGCTCGGCCTCAGGGTGCCGTGGGAGAAGACAGAAAGCCAGCAACTCCGAGTCACTGAGTCACGGCTGCCTCTAGCCCTGGATGCTGGCCAGTGCCTCTCCACCCACCTTCCTCCTCAACGCTACATCTCCAGGAAGCTGTGGGACACGCAGGCTTGCTGACTTCCAGGTGAGCAGTCTGGGCAGCCCTGGGCTTTCCTTACTGCAAAAACACCGATTTACAGAGGGTTCCAAAGACAGGAGACTGAGTTTTTATGCTTTTTTATGCATTAAAGCATACAGAGATATTGGCAACCTCTATCCCGAACCTATGGCTACTGACTGGTGTCTCCTGGAGTCACCGTCTTGGGAACCGTGTCTTTATGTCAATGATGACATGTGACATTTTCTAGAACTTTCAGGGTGGCTGATAAAAAGCATGGCTATGGGAGATAAGAAAGCTTATCTCACAATCTTCTAGCTATAATTAGGCTTACCTCACAATGCTATGACCTCGATTCGTCACCCATCTTGTTCTCTTACTCAAGTCTATTTCCAAAAACCAGATCTACCCCCAAGGGCTAGATGTTGGATCCTATCCAGGAATGAAGATGCCAGAGACTCTTGGGAGGTGATTCTAACATCAAAAAAAGTAGCAGGTCCTGGAGAAGGGCCTGGAGGGAGACAGTCTCATCTGGGGGCCATCCCCGGCGAGCCCCGCTCTCATCACCCACATGCTGTACTGCTTTGTTGCATGACCTTGCAGCACAGGGAAGCAGAGGTGCTTCATTTGCCCCCCTGGATCCTGACCCAGTACCCACTGGGTGCCAGGCCCCACCCTGCTCCTGGGACACTTAATGCTCCAGTCAGGGGGAAGAGGGACATTCGCTGGAGCAGCGTGTGATGCTCACCACATGAGCACACGGCTCCAAGCTGAGAAGCTCTTCCGAGGAAGGGCACACGATGCCCCCGGAGCAGACGCCTGAGGAGCACTGCCTGGGCTTGGAAAGCGCTGAGGACTGGCTCTGCGCCCATGAGCCCCAGCAAGCCTTGGGAAGGGGCAGTGGAAGTCTGAGGCACCGGAGCCCTTCGGGTCCCCCCAACCCACCCCGCCCCCGTCACTGCGAGGTCACAGGGTGGGCGCTGGCCTATGTTCTCAGGAGTGGAGAGGCAAGGCCAAATGTTCCAGCCTGGTCTCCAAGTGGGCAAGTTCAAAAGAAAGCAGGGATACCCCAACTTCATGTTGTAATGGAGGAACAGAGAAGGAGAGGACGGGAAGGAGGCAGGAGGGCCAGCCAGGTCCTGGACTAGATGCACCAGGACTCACCCCTGAGCGGCTCTCCGGCCCCTGTCCTTGTGGCCACACCCCCTAGTCCATGGCTCCTACCCCCGTGGCTGCGGGAGGAGCAGAGTTCAACAGACATCTCCTAGATGGATGGTCCCATCCCTGGCAGACAGCTGCTCCCCAAACTCATTAGACCTGCTAATAAATCAAGATGAAAGAGGGTGACAGGCTGTGAGTGACAGACTGTCAGGAAGCATGACAGACAGCAGGGCTCTAGGTGTCCACACTGACGCCGAGACTCGGCCGGCTACCGCCAGATGCTTGGCCCACCTGGCCGGGGCTGTGGGGCGGACACTAAGGGCAGAGTGGTGAGTGCTCCCCGACACCTTGCTGCCCAGGCCCTGACTTCTCTCTGACCCTCATAGGCCACGCTCAGAGACCCCAGGCGATAGGACGAGCACCTGGCCCACATCCACCCGCATCGGCGCTGGAACTCACACTCCAAGGGGTGACGAGATGCAGTGAGTTGCCGGGGAGGATTCTGTGGTGGGGAAGGAGGTGAGGGCCTGGCACATGTCACGTGAGGAGTGGCTGTCGGCCTTGGGAGGCACAGCTGCAAGGTGATGAGGCAGGACAAGAGACTTCTCTTTAAATAGCTGAAATAACAGCCCATGTGAAAAACTTGCACTTGCTTTGTGTAACTCATGGCTCTGCTGGGACTGACCACCCACCTGGTGAAGCCGCGATGACTGCTTACATGTTCTGGGCACCTGAGGACAGTGCACTGAGCAAATATAATCCCTGTCCTTCGGGAGCCCACTGTCCAGGGGAACTGACAGACGTTGCAGAGACAAATTACAAGAAAGAACTGGTAACAGCCACATTAGCTGCAGGGTAGGTGATGAGATCCCTGCTGTGGGAGGTATCCAAGTCCTATCCAAGCCCACAGGCAAAAGACAAGTGGGGGGTCGCAGAGGAGCAGGGGTTCTGGTTCTGGCAGCCAGAGGAGGAGGGGCTGGAGGTAGGGCCCTCCACGAGCATCGCAGTTTCCAGGCTTCCACTCTAGTGACTTGGCCTGGAGAGGTGTGCTACCCTCACACACTTACTCTGGCAGCTGCTCTGAGGCCAGCGTCCTCCGGCCTCACCACATCCACTGGCCTTGGGCCACAGCCTGCCCCCGGTTCCCACACATTCAGTCCTCTGGAGGCCTGGGCAGATGGCCTAGTAAAGACACTTCCCTTCTCTATCTGAGGAAGCGTGGTTCAAAGTAAATTTTACACCAGGAACATCCTGCACGACAACACCAGGGTCCCATCACGGGGATGGCGGCGACTTCAACCATGGCGGGTGGTCAGGGTAGTACTGTGTATCAGGTGTCCTCTCATCTACCCAGGCACTAACTGGGCTCTCAAAGTCGTCAGAAGAAAATACGGCTTTCCAGAGGCAGTCTCCTGCTCTCCCTCTCTTGCCAGCAAGAGCCAGAGAAGCAGCCTGGCCAGGAGCTGCGGGGCCTCCCGCTGTCTTTCTGTCCTCACAGCCACACTCCTTTCAGAGAGTAGGACAGGTGGGCCAACACCCTTCTAAACTCCTGCCAAGGGGCAAAGATGGTCCCAGTTTGCAGGGGGAAGAGTGAGAGACAAAGGCAGCAGCACTCGGCCTCCCCGGCTCCTCCCTCCTGAGTCCCTCTCTCCCAGGCCCTCCACCCACAGATGGGTCAAGGCTTCCCCGGAGGGGCAGACTTGCTCTTGGGACAGAATGAGAGACGAGCAGGGGTCTGAGGGCCCAGGGCTCAGGTGTGTGCGTCTGGAGAGCGCAACCAGCAACTGTAGTTTACTTCTCTCTATCCTCCCCGCGCCAAAACCCATCCCTGTGTGAGTAAGGGCCAGCCTGTGCGGCAGGGGTGGGGAGGGAGGAGCTCCTTCTGGGGCCTCCAGCAGCCGTGACTGGCACTGATCTGGCCTCGGCCGTGGGGAGGCTCTGCCCACTGCTCCTGCAGGGCTCCACTTTCCTTACAGAATTCCAGGGTCTGCGTGGTGCTGGCATGAGCTGGACCACCTGCCCTGGCACCACTGGAGTTGAGGAGCCTGGGGCAGAGCTCTCCTTGCCCCCCCCACCCCCAGGACTTCCCCTAGGGGTGCTGCAGGCACCCAGGCCATTCCGGCAACTGGCTGCGGTACCCTGCCTGGTCTCTGCAGGGCTGCTTCCTGGAAAGCTGCTCTCAAGTCTCCGACCTCTGAACCTGGCCCCAGAAGCCCCGGGGCTGTGGTAGGCCCCAGCCTGGGCTGCCCCAGATACCTCGCTGTTCTCTGAGCCCTGTAAGCAGCTTTAGCTCTGACACATAGGAGGCAGAGGCCATCCGTCAAGGCGGCTGTCACGAGGATGGCACCCTCTTCTCCAAGCAGAGAATCAACATGCCAGGGCTAATGATAATGAATGGCCGTGCTGTGCCCATCATCAGAGCTGGATCCGGGGAGGATGTGGTACCAGCTTCCTCCTCCACAGTGCTGCCCTTGGAGGAGGCTGGGGCACAGATGTGCCTCCCTTAGGCTGGTCAGAGGTTGGCCTGGGCTTCCTGAGATTCAGGAGGGCTGGGGGGAGCAGATGGGGTAACACCCGGCTGAGCTGAGAGAAGCTGAAGACCAGGTTTCAAAGCCCTTAAGCAGGAGCAGGTGACTGGGCATTTGTTCCTTAGGTA
Organism: Canis lupus baileyi; assembly: GCF_048164855.1. NCBI lineage: Eukaryota > Metazoa > Chordata > Mammalia > Carnivora > Canidae > Canis > Canis lupus. The sequence goes on along the minus strand of NC_132853.1, from coordinate 55,460,213 downwards.
ACAGGACCGACTGTGAACAGAGCGCCCACAGGGCCCGGGGTGTGCGTGGGGGCTCACTTCTGGAAGCTCTAAGGCCTCGGAAACCACCAGGGGGAGGGTGGGAGCCCACTGCTCTTCCTCTCAGCAAGTTCAGCTTCACAAGTTACTCTGGATTCAATCAGGTCCTGCCACCGAACTGTGTCATCTTGGGTGGTCCTGTCACTCTGTCACTGCCTCCATTTTACCACCTTTAAAAATGGAGGTGATCACGGCACCTCGTGGAGGATGGGACAAGATGGTGCAGTGAAGCACTTGGGCGGAGCCTGGCCCAAGCCATCCCTTAGGAATGAGTCATTGTGGAAACCTTATCTCCCATCCTGAAAACCCTGGTCCTGCGCAGGTAGGAACCTGCCAGCCCTCAGTTTTCACCTGACTCCTTTTGCTCCAAGGAGGGGAACTGGGATCATACTAGGGGCCCCAGCTGCCCTGGCTAGGTCAGGTGCAGTCATCACCCTTCCAGGAATGCCCCTTGTCCTGGTCCTGGCATCAGACCTGGGCTGCTCACACCTGCTGTGAATGAAGCAGCTCCCTCTTGTTCCACCTAAGGCCACACAAGGACAATGTGTTCCCACCACTCTGTCATCTGGGGGGGACCCTGGGTGTGGGCTCTCTCCAAACGGGGCTGAGTGAAAAGGAGTTATGCTTGGATTTTGGGGGCTCACATTGGCCCATCCTACTTTGATCATCACCCTCCCACCTGAGCACAGGCTATGGGTTGGGTGGGGGCTCCTTTCACACCCCGAGAAGACAGGACATACTGGCCTGTCATGCTGGAGGGAGTCCCCTTAGGGAAAAATGAGAAGTTCCCTCACAGATGTGCTTGTCTGCAAACGCATCTCGGGACTGGATTAGGTTTCATCTCAGGCCATAAGACATTCTGTTATTGCTGGCCTTACCTGGACAAATTCACGAGAAGTCACCTGTGTTTCTACTGAAGGGAGGGGATTCAAAGCCAATCTAACTACGTTGCCACACTGACTCAGCCCCTGTGGTTTCTGGAGGACTCCAGCCCTATTGTCCTCATGGTCACTGTCATCGTCATCACGGGACCAGAGAGAAGGACGCCTGGATAATTAACTTATGGGGTCACACTCTGTGGCTAAGTATTTACCTCCAAAGGGGTACAGGCTCCTCAACTCCAGTGGTGCCAGGGCTGGTGGCTGACTCAGTCAGTAGAGCATGTGACTCTTGATCTCGGGGTTGTGAGTTTGATCCCATGTTAGGCATAGAGATTACTTAAGAAATATTTCTGAGAACTCAGAGCAAAGCTCCTTTTTCCAAGTATGCCAGAAAGAGGGGGCCGTGGGCAGAGTAGGTATTTGAGTCTCTAAAGCTATCAAATCTCAAGTAGGAAGTCAAGAGTTCTGGCTTTTCCATCGCTCCCCTTTCTACTCCCTCCAAGCACGGCAAGTGGCGCCTGGGAGGCAAGTGTCTCAATTTTTCATTCTTACGCTGTCAGAGCAAGCTCAGTTTGTAATGGCCGGAACAGTGAAGCCGTGGGGCCTCTGGCTAGTAGCCGACTAATCTCCTTCCAAAATTGCAAACATAAAACTTCGGCTCTGTCACCCTTCCTGAATGCTGCTCAGTCCTCTCCTCTTGTTGCGGACTGAATTATCTCTGTCTCTAATTCCTACGCGGAAGCCCTGGCACCCCTTGAGACTGCTTGGAGATGGAGCCTCTAAGGAAGTGACAAAGGTTCAATGAGGTCATAAGAGTCCTAATCTGACGGGATCCGCATTCTCCTAAGAGGAGTGAGAGGTGCCAGAGCTCTTGCCCCCCCACACACAGAGAAGAGCCTCTGTGAGGAAGAGCAAGAAGGTGGCCATCTACAAGACAGGAAGAGAGGCCTCCCCAGAAACCAACCCTGATCTTGGGTTTCTAATCTCCGGAACCGAGAAGATAAATCTCTACTGTTTAACCACCCAGCCTGCAGTATTCCATAATGCGGCCTGAGCCCACCGAGGCACCTCTTCTGCGTAGCTAGACGCACAGACAAACCAGGACGGAGAAAACGAGAAGTACTATGGTACCGGCGCTCGGCTTCCCCTGGTCAGCTGGGGCCCCACCAGCTCTGAGACATCTAGGGCTGCTTCTGACGCACGGCTGAGGTCACCCCGGCCCATACGAGGCCCAGTCTGCGCAGGAACACACCTGCAGCCACTGTCACTGGTCCAAGACCTCATCTTGCTGACCACAAGCTGGGCCTTACCTCCCTCCTCTTGCCAGTGTCCAGGCGGCTGGCCCACGACCCCCTGGGGTTGTCTGATGGACCGGCCAGCACGCGTCTCAGCCACATGCAGAGCAGAGCTGCTGACCACAAAGGCTGTTCACAGAAGCGGGGTGGCCGTGGGGTGGCCTTTACTTGGGGCACAGCATGGCTCCTGGGTCAGTCCCGTGAATGAGATGGGTAATCTGGTGGCATGGGGCTGGTTTTTCCAGCAAACTTTACCTGGGTGCCCACTCTGCCCTGAGAGCAGTAAGAGAGAAACTACATCCTCCCTTCCATGAAACTGTTAGCAGAAAGAACTTTTAGGAAACCAAGGATAAAGTCCAAAATGAAATATACACAGAAAGGTTTTCTTGGATTCCCTCCACTGGCTGAGGAACGAGGGGAAGCCACACACTCGATGGCCCAGGAGAGCCCTGGACAGGGGCCCAGAGAGAGGGTGGGTGGGGAGCGGGTGCTGACAGCGGGGTGGGGTAATGTTGAAGGTCGATGCTGGCTGGCTGGCTACTCAGAGGGGGCCACAGGACCCGTTTCCCAGCCCTCCAAGAAGCACCAGTGGAGAGGACAGCAGTGAGTGGTTGTGCAGGAATTCATGCACCAAGCTGGCATGTGGAGCCGACAGGATGTGGGGAACAGATGGCCCAGACAGAGATGACCCCTGGCTGCTGATGGTGACAGATAGAGCAGTCCCACCAAGAGACACTCAGCTGAAACAGTCATGGATCTGCAGGGGAGTCAGCCAAGCGGCCGCAGATAATCCTGGGGACAGGTAAAAGCAGAGCCCTTATGTTCCCAGGTGACGGTCTCCTCCTGGGGACCTTCTGCTTCTCGGGCCACCACCGCCGAGTCCCACCTCTCCCTGCTGGGTAGGTCTGGAAGACAAATCTGGGGCACTTGCTGGGGGGAGGAAGGGAAGGCTGGGCCGAGGAGCTTCATGAGGTTCAAGTTTGCCCACGGACGCTCGGAGAGGCTGGCGCCTGACCCACTTTGAGGGGAGCACAGAGAACGGGCGTGATGTGCGCTGCGCTGCTCTGAATACACAATCAGAGGAAGGAGCCCTGTGGGTCCTCGCCAGCCCAGACCAAGGAAGGCTGCCGTGCCTCAGAGCAGTCTTTATTAGAAAGAATCGGGTTTTTAATAACACCAAATGGGGCACCCCGAGCTGAGCCAGCTGTCTGTGTCCCCAACTGGGAGGTGTGTGTGGCGGAAGGTGGTAACGGGGGTGAAGTAATGACGCGGTTTCAGCCCCTCCTGCGGAAGGGCTCCCTGTGAGGCAGCCCAGGTGGGGGCAGTCTACAGTTGTTTGCTTAGTGGTCTGAGGCTCAGACTCTGTGGCCACAGCTACGGGGCCTGTGTCTCTCCTGAGTGTCCCCGGCCTATTGACCACTTACGGAATGAGAACCAGGAACTAAAGAGGAAGCCCCAGGCCGTTCTGCGAGATGCACCTGCTTCTCATTTCTCTTTGGCTCAAGCTTCCTGGAAGGTGGTGAGGGTGGAGGCTGCTGGGGGCGCCGGGTGCCCTGGGGACCAGCCCTGGGAGGTGGGGCAGAGAGAAGGCTGACAGAGCCAACTGGCGATGCTTCAAGATCTCACTGCCAGAGCCATAGCTCCTTCTGGAGGTGGCCTGGGCCACCTCCCTCGCAAACGTCCCTGATCTCAACGGCCAGCCCCAAGGGGGGCTCCTGCTGAGGCCACCCCCAGGACGTACCAGCCAACAGAGATGATGACGGCAGGGCTGCATATTGTGGCTACTACCTGAATGCTGACCCAGGGCCAGGTATAGTGCTAACAGCCCTTGCCACACGGTCTCGGATCCCATTTTAACTTCAGGGCTGCTCTGTGGTGAGGAGTCTTGCCTTGGCTGCTGCCGGGTAAGGAACCTGGCTGAGACAGGTTCAGGCCGTTGGTGCACACTGAGACCGAGTGGAAGGGAACACTGGGAGGAGGCGCCAGAACCAAAAGCCCTGGGCTCAGGAGCCTGCCACTAGCCCAGGGGTGAGTGATGGGACAGAAAGGACAGCTGCTCAGGAAGTCTGCTAAAGCCTCAACAATGGTCTCACCTGCCGACGGCACCTGGAACCCACCGTGTACTTGTCAACTCAGAGGCACCTGGTGTCCAGGTCTCCCAAGCTGACCAGCCTGGTCTGCCCAGAATTTATTTGGGGACCAAGAGATACATTAACACTGGCACTTGTCATACACGTTTCCACATTTTCCTGGACAGGTGGCTATTTGCAAAAGCCCATTCTGGCAGCATGAGGCGCTAATAACCAAAGGAGCACACCGAGGTGGCCACGAGCACTGGCCTAAAGGCTGCTTGGCGAGTCCCGAGCTCTGGGGCCCTGCTCGGGGAGGGGCTCCTGCAGCCTTCCCCAGCCTCATTTCAACAGATGGCAGAACAAATTCCTAATTAAGCACAAGAAAGTTTCCGGCTCAGCACATTTATTTATGATTTTCCGGTCCCTTTGGTGCTCATTCTTCCCTTTTGTCTTCCTAGAACCCAAGTCGGCTTATTGCCACCCTGCGCTCCCGCTCGGCTCTCTTGGACAGTCTGGGCCCTAATCTGGGGAGAAGGAAGGGGTAGGGTGTGCGGGAGTGTGGGAAAGGAGGGAGGGTCAGGGGGGGACACGGCCACACAGCTGCTTCTCAGAAGCAAGATGAAAAGGAGTTTGTTGCAAATTGACAACTTGGCACAGACTTGAGAGGACAAACGGGCTTTGGTGCTCGCTGCTTTGGAAGGTTCTAGAAGAACCTCTCTGGGGAGAGACCTCCTTCGCAAACATACTGTGGGCAGACCCTGGTCCTTCCTGCAGCAAGGCCGCCTGTTGGCTGGTGCTTGGCGGCTCCCTGGGACTCCTCCATCCCTGTCCCCTGGCCCCGTCCTTGGCTCCCAGCGCTGTGTGGCTGCTCGGGCTACGTGGGGCCAGGATGAGGGAAATCCCTCCCACCAGACCCACGGAGGAAAGGGCCCAGGTGGCTCTGATGCCCCTGGCTGGGAACTGAACCCTAGGCTTACCTACAGTCCAGTTTATTTAACTGGGCATTTTCTCTTTTGCTTCAGAGGGCTTTGTGTCACAGAGAGGTTAGCTTTCCAAGGGCAGGGTATGAACCTGTCTGGGAGAAGAATGACTACAGCTGCATGGTCACCCAGAACACTCTGGAGAACAGGTGTGTGGAGAGTCCAGTGTCATTTGATCCTCTCTCAGATCGAAGGGAGAAATGAGGCAGACGACTTGCAGTGACAACAGTGTCACCATGTGAAAACATGAGCGTGGGTGACCTTCATGTGCTGTTCTTTCCTCAGGCCCTTGCTGCTGTCAAGCACCCCTCCCAAGGCCACTGCCACCTCGCTCTGCTGCACTGCAAGGGGCCACCTCGCAGGTCCTAAGAGCCTCAGGGAGGTAGACACAGTCCACACTGCAGTCCCCGGGGCTAACTAGCCTTGCTGGCCTGCACAAGGGGACTCTGGTTGGGAAAAGGGGAGGCAATATGGGGTCACAAGGGAGCAGGATGGTACTACTCTGAGAGGAGAGGGGGCAAGGGGTGCTCTGAGATGCTCTTGAGGCCCCCGGGGGCCTGCCTGCTGGAAGCTCAGTGCCTTCTCTGCAGGTGGGAGCTGAGTCTGGGGGGCATCTCCTACCCTGTCCTGAGACAATCACTCTTTATTTACCACCAGCCTCCTCCCCTCCTTAACAATCTCCCCCTTTAAATGAATGTACTGCTCACCCAACGCAAGGACTTGGTCACGCTCCACCTCAACAAGCTCAGGGATTCACAGAAACCATTAACCGTCATGATCTGGGCAGCCCTCTCGTGGGCTGACGAGGGGATCCATCATGCCGGCTAACGCATAGGAGCCCTCCACCTCTCCCCACCCTGCTCCTGCCCTCCCCGTGAGGACTTCTGATGTGGCAGGTCAAGGACAGCTGTCCTGAGTGGGGGAGGGGCAAGGCTCTCAGGACTTTGGGGACTGGCTGTTGGGAGCAGAGGAATAGTGACAAGAGGGGGGCCAGGAGGAGACGAGGGAGCGTATTTTTCTCTGAGTGCTGCTTTACTGAGAAAACTTTTCCTTCTGAAGGTCACAAGGGCTTTCACCTACTTCTTATAAGCAGACTTATAAGGAGAAGGATGGACAGCAGGGATTGTGATCCCTGCTGATCCCAACCTGGGGATGTAAGTCATCCTGGCACCCAAAGGGGCTCCACTGCAGCACCTTTTCTGTTGATGCCAGTGTGATCTTTGTGTTCTAAGTAATGAGTTTTCATTTTTTCCCAGGTGGTCGTATTACTTTAACCTGGGGCTTTGATACATGTGAATAAAATTTGCAAAGAGCACCGTGTAGGTGCATATAGGACTGGACCAGCTGAGTGGGGTAGACCAGGAATCCTGCTCCATCCGGGCATTGGACAAGTGACCTCCTGCTCCCTCGACTTGGCTGGGTGAGGAAGGACAGGTTTATCATGTTACAGAGGCCCCAAAAGCTAACTAAGCAGATGACTCAGGCTTGCTCTTAATTCCTTGCAAGGAAGGACCAAGGTGGAAAGAAGTCACAGGCTGCCAAGTCGGGCTCAAGACAAGACAGGACTTCCAGTGACGACAACATCCCTTCAGAGCGGAGCAGGGGCCACCCTGTGCGCGTGCCCGTGGAGCCTGCCCTTGTGGGGTGAGGACTACACTGGATGGCCGCCATGGTCCCTCCCAACTGAAGATGCCAGGAACCCCGTGATGCAGCGGCTCCTTATACTGGGCTTCTGTAATCCTGAGCAGGATGTGCCAGAAAAGCCGGAAATCATTTTTATCAGAAGCTGTGCTCGTCATGATCTAGTGCTGAGTGCTGGCGTGGAGGAGCAAGGTGCGCGCTGAATCCTGATGAGGGGCGATGATGGGGCAGATGCAAAGGCAAAAGGAGATAGAGAAGAGGGCCAGGAGGGAGGCGTCCCAACCCCGGGCTCCTCAGGAACCTCTGTGCTGGGGCCGGCGAGGGGCTGGAAACTGGGCAGACTCCCTCTGCCAGCCTCTCAACCAGAACAGCAACGGTATTCTTTGCTTTTAGACCCAAACACGGAATACAAATGATCCCAGAGCATGTGCTGGCCAATAGGGACCCCGCACCCTCCTGCCCTGGGCCTAGGGGTCTCAGCAGCCGGAACCTTCTGGGACAGTGCGACGGAATGAATGGGCTCCCTACCACAAACCTGCTTTAGGCGGAGAGACCCCCCCCAAACACCCCTGAGGATGACGGTGCTCTGGCTCAGTAGGGCATCAGGCAGTCAGAAGGCATTGTGGAGAGGGTGTCTCTTCATGCCCCACGGGCCAGGAACGCGGAGGCGGTTGCCACAGCCCGCTGGGTTTTATGGCTGTGCCACACAGGGCACCCACAAGAAGGCAGAGCAGAGCCCGACCTGGGCCTTCAGGGGTCAGCTGGCCCAGCGGGGGCGGGGGGGGGAGTAGGGGCATGTGAAGACAGTTGGGCCTAGCTCTGGCTCCATGCACACTACGTGATCTTTACTGCAGTAAAAAAGCAGACAGAGCCCCTGCCCCTCTTGGCTTTCGGGAATCCACGGAACCCCCGCCACATTCTAGCTATGCCGAGTGCACACAGCCGTCTTGGAAAAGGTGAGGAAGGGACCAGGGGACAAAGGGCAGACTCGAGACGTCTCTCACTCACCAACCCATCTCATCAGGGAGGTCAGGATCTGCAGGTACTTGGTCTTCTGGACGTCAAAGAAGGTGAAGGGTCCAAGGAGAAGAGTGAAGACAGCCTGGGTGACAGAAACAAGGGTGAGGGGGTGCCGGGGCTGGGCGTACACAGCACACACCGCGTGTGTGGGGAGAACACGCCATCCACGCAGCCTCTGCCCGCAGCGGCTGGTCCTAACTGTGCTGTGCACCTTGACTGGCAGAGGCTCCCCAGGGGCAAACATCATGTGGGGAGCTCCTTGGGGTGCAGGAGAAATCCAAAGCCGTGCTTCGTAGCTGCTCCTCATGCCCCTGGTCCTGAGACAACTTTCTGGGCCAGCCCCAGTCAACACTCCAGGGACATCGCCTGCTACTTCTCTTCACCAAATGCTAAGGGTTCCCAGGCCCGGCACAGAGCTGGTCACGAGCCCCAATTAGGAGGTAATCAGCAGGAAGATGAGGATCTAAGAGGAACCCAGGCGCGCCCAGTGCCCCGACAACACAGGGCAGTGGAGAGATCACTGCTGTGCTCCAGCGTTCAGAGAGGATCAGTCGGGATGTCGTTAATCAGCAATGTTTAGGACTTGAGGAGGGTAGGCCTGGAGAGCCAGCGGCTCTAGGCTTCCAGGGCAAACCCGCAGAGGACTATCCTGAACCAAGAAGAGAAGGGGCTGCAGCCAGGAAAAGTGGGAGCTGAGTTTGGGGCTCAGTGTTCTTCCCTTTGGAGAACAGGAAAAACTAAGTGTTTACTTAGGGAAAATAAAGATTCAAACCCTATCTTAGAAAACCAGTCTGTGGGGAATCTGAACCCTCTCTGCAAAGGAATATGGGGGTGAACCTGGCACAGCAGAGCTGGGCTGGGGGCTAAGGGGAGGTTAGGATTTCCATGCCAAATTGGCTGCTCAGGGAGCAGAGGAATTAAAAGCTGCTGGTTGGCGTTAGGATGATGGTACCATTTCCAATCTGCCACTCGGAAGCAGCAGAGGCAACAGACCTTATTAACATTTACACTGCGCCATTTTATCACGTTAATGCTGATGACACTCGCCAGAGGTGCAGCAGGCGGCGGAGGCCTGAATGTGGGGAGCAGGGCCCACTATGGGGAGTCGGGCTCTGGCCCTGTGATCTGGGGAGGAGGCATCACAGCTGCTCAGCTTGGCGGCCAGTCCCCCGCTCCCTGGCTCCCCCGTGATAGGGTGACAGGCAGGCTGTGCCCATCCCTTCCCTGCCCCCATCCACAAGGAGAGTGGGAAGTGGGAGAAGCTGTGATCTCTTATCCAAGTCCATTATCACTGTGAGGATGACACCAAAGACTAAAGCACCGCTTAAGGAGAAGGCTCTAATTAGCTGGGGGCCAAGGCCTCCAGGCAGGCTCCAGGGCTGGGAGGCTTCTGGAAACAGTTTTCTGCTGGGGGCCTGGAACCAGCAATCCTTTAATCAGGAGGGGAAGTGCCATTAAGCTAGGGGTGCTGGGGGCGGGGTGTGTGTGTGTGTGTGTGTGTAGAGAAGAGGGGCAGGGGAGACCGTATCCCCTGCAGGCCAGACTCAGTGAGGCAGAGTCAGCAGCTCCATACAGCAAGCCAGCACGTAGCACCATCAGCCTGTCCTTAAGGAAAAGAACCACTTTAGGGAAACTTCGACAGATTTCTTTCTTGAAGGGTTAGAGAGGAAGAGGTCTTAGGGAAGAATACATACACAGCCACTTGCCACAGATGTTTCCAAATTACCGTGGCTTGCTCGGAACTGGACTCCTGATGTGTGGGCAAGTGTGGGTGCTTCCCCTCCAATCTGCATGCCCACTGTGCACGCTGGATGGTTTCTTAGGGGCAGCGTATGTGGGAGGTTGGAGCTCATCTTTGAAGCCTAAAGACGGTTTTCAGAAGGTTCTACTATGTAAAACCAAGGCTGGGGGTTGGGGGGTGGGTGGTGATACAGCAGAATCAGCCCTGAAGGGAGGCAGGGAATCGTGCTACTCTAGTAGCCTGCCAGGTCCTTTTCCAGATGCCAGATCCATCTTCATCCTCCTCCCCAGCAGCTGTTTACCAAGATCTTTCACACAAGAGGACACATTTTATAAAACCCTGTAGGGGTGGGATCCCAACCCCCAAGAACTTCCCTCTTTTTAAAGACACTAACCATACAAGCACATCTGAGAAAGGTCGAGTAAGAAGTGTATGTGAGATGCCATCTGAGTGGTGGGGAACAGGAGTGGAGAGGGGCTCAGGAGTCTCCAAAACTGCTCGGCCCTCCCATGTCCTGTTCTAGGGACGGCAGTGGGGACTGGCAGCGGAGGGCTCTTTTGGAAGATTCAGGCAACAGCTATGACACCCACAGCGGGATGGTGGCCAGAATATAGTTTTAATGCTCAGGAGTGCAGACTGACCACATCACTCCAGAAGCGGGGAGTGCAGGGCCTGCCTGGTCAGAGCAAACGCGCACACACTGCCAAACAGCAGCCCTTGCACGGCTGCTAGCTCACACACTGGAGGGAGCCCAGACCAAGATACACAGCACAGGCTGGGGCTAATTAAGGAACAGGTGTCCTCTGCAAATTAGTTAGAGCCAGACTCGGCGCCCGCAGGGGCCAGCATCCAGAGCCGGAAAGGACGCCGTGGTGTGGCTGCCAGGTCTCTGGGAAGTAAGGGGGCATGGGAGGAGAAACAGCCCCCATGTTCCCATGGTCTAGTGGGGATGGAGTTCATCTTTGAATGCTGAACAGCCAAGCGTGGCACCTTCTGTTTTCCCTTTCCTTTTTCAAAAAGAAGAGATAAAAAGCCAAGAGACAGCCTATCCTCTTGGGTCTTCTCGTCTAGCCTATATGACATTATAAATTAGCTGGCTCCTGAGCAATGGTCCAACCCCCAAATGCCATTGATCAGTTCAGACTCAGCCTCTGTTCAAGGACTCTTGGAGCCCAACTCATTACAGGAGGCAGGGACAGCAACTGTGCAGCCAAACGGGTTCCGGAAAAAAAAAAAAAAAGAGAAAGAAGTAAGGAACGATTCTTTGGTTTCTAATGCAATCTTCAAATTGGTCACTGGGAATGAATGATGTTTGAGACAGACCCGGGAGGGTGCAAATGGGGCCGCTCAGGTCTCTTCTCGGGTCAGTGAGTTTAAATGTGCACCAAAGGCCCCATGGCAACCTTGCCAGTCTTGGTGGACACAAGGCAGCTCACATTGCTAAGGCACTGCCAGCAAGGCCTGGGCACAGCTTTTACAGTGTCCTGGTGGCACTCCGAACTTAACGCGGCGTCTCCAGTGCCATCCAGCTGCTGCTTCTCTCCTGTATCCCAGGCAGGTTAGGCACACTGTTCACCTCCAGCTGCTCTGGCTCTGAACTCCCAACCACCTCGGACTCCTTTCTCACTCTCTGTACTAGTATCTGTGACTGCAGTAACCTGGTGGCTTAAAACCACAGAAATATATTTCTCATGGTGCTGGAGGGGAAATGGAGCACACAGCATGGGCTCCTGACCTTGCCTGGCTGGGGCTGTGCTGGGGTCACTCAGGGGAACATCACAGAGAAAGAGATACCTCAGGTGAGAGCAATCAGGTAGGCCAAGAGCTGGGGAGGGTTCAGGACTGCCCCATGGGGGCTCTGTCCTGCTCCCTTTGCCCCTGTCCTCTCTTTCCTGGGCCCAGAGCCAGCTGGTCCCAGTGTTGTTTCCCACACACCACCCCAGCCTCCAACCTGTGTCTTTCTTGTTCAATTCTCAAAGGCTTGTCACTTCAGAAATGACAAAGTCCACTGGCCCATGACCTGGTTCCAGCCACATTTTTCAACCCTGCCCTTGAAGACAGCACCCCCCAGAACCTACTCTCCAGCAGCCCTGGCCTGTGAGTTCCTGACATTGCCCAAAGCCTTCTTACCATTGGGCCTTTGCTTGGCAAGCTCTATTTCTGTTGGCCGAAGTTCTGCTACCAATCCCACTCCCAATCTCCTGTACCCAATTGTTCTCTTCCACTTCTCCTCCCTGGAATCATTCGTGCGTCTTCCAGGAGCCCTCAGTGGCTCCGCATGGGCAGCGGCTGCAGCTCCCGTCCATCTGTGTTCCCACAGTGCCGGAAACAGTGCCCCCCCACTGTAGGGCTGTCCCAACCCCAAACGCCCCGGAGGATAGGAGGAGGCACATTTCTGCCAGAAATGAGACCCAAGGACAAGGGAATAGGGTCCCAGCCCTCTGCCTGCCTGAGGCAGGAAGGGAATCCCCTCCTCAAAATCAGTCTGAGAGATGTGGGAAAGGGGGGTGAGGGGCTGTATGTGGGCATTCCCGGGATAGAATGGTGGCTTTGCTGAGATCCCCAAGGGCAGAGGTGCGTGTCCACATGGTGGCTGGCATTGGGAAGCCGAAGGCTTACCCCCTAACTCAAGCTGCCACTTGACTCTTGGGTGCTGTGTGAGCAGCCAGTCACCAACTGTGGAATGGGAGAAACACCTGCTACTTAAGAGAATGGAACTTTGCCCCAGAAAGTCTTGAGTCTGAGCTGCTGAGGGGGAGCCACACTCACTACCTGCCTCCATCTTCTCGAGCTTTAAGCCCACAACCCACCACGCTCACAGAACAAAGGTTCCCTCCAATGCCACTCCACCTTGCTTCAGCCACAAAACGAGCCCAGGCTTGGCTGCAGGCTACACCCTGCGTCGAGGGTACAGAATGGGGAAGCAGGAGCCTGTGGGTCGACACGGGACCACAAAAACACTCAACGCCCATCTTCCCATTTCCCAAATTTCTCTGCAAGGTTAGCTGGTCAGAGAAACAACATGGAAACTTAAAGCTGCTGCTGAGCCTAAACTAAACTCCAGCGGGACAACAGGTTGCAGAGTCTCTGGGTCCCACCCCTTGCCCTCCTTGGCTCAGTGAGCTTGTCACTCCCCTTCCTGCTGTCGATCCCTCCTGCACGTGGCTGTCTTCTGTTCCGTCACATCCACCCCAACCCTGTCTTCCTGCTGCTGGTCCTGTCAACCACGGCCTCACGTCCTCGCTGTCCTGGGGGAACATCACTGTCCAATGCTGCAGGACCCCATGCTCACAAGTGCAGTTTTGTATCATGTTCTTGGCCATCAGTGAGGCCACCAGGCAGGTGACGATGCTTCATTTTAGTGATGAGGGGCCTCAGGGACCAGGGAGGTGTGTAAGAAAGTGGCGGAGGGGGAGTAGGAGTCTCCTGACCCCATCCTTCTGACCACAGCGATCTCTGCACGCTGCATCCTATTAGCTGTCTCCCCAACACCTCCTCTCTCCACATCACACTGCTGCTCAGCCTCATGCCTTTACCCTTGTGATTCCACCTGCTGGCACAGAGTTTCGCTCTCTACCTCCCTTACTCCGGTCCCCTTCGAAGCTCCGCTCGGGTAAAGTCTCTGCACAGTGCTCCTTTCTGGGGCTCTTGATTGGATCACCAAATACAGTTGGTACCATGTTACCTAATCCTGGTAGGTTCTGAGTTGCTCCTTTCTCATGGGTTGATTTTGTACATGCCCCCTCACCCCGTGGAGTATGAGCTGCATGATGGCAGGGATTGCATTCTTGTTCGCCACAACACCCAGGAAGGCTTGGCGCATGTGAGATGCTCAATGAGCACCTGCAGAATACAGTGAATTTGGTGGAGAAAGGGTGGGGCAACCCCAGTCTTGCTGACTTGCCTTGTACCCTCTACCTGTCCCTCTTGCCGCGGGCAGCATCTGAGCTGGCAAAGCGCACAGGTAGGCAAGTCACCCGCTCTGCCCGAGAGCGGTTCACTGTGTCAGGAAAAAGCCTTTCTTCCTCAAACTGTTGTGAAATCAACATGCTTTGGTTTAGAAAGAGCAAATTGAAATAGCATTTGCTCTGAGCGGACCCCCTGGTTTCAGGAGACAATGATATTCAGCTCTAATAAGGAGAAAAGGCCCCTCCGCGAAGAGCCCGGGGCTCTTGGCTGCCTTCCATCAGCCTCGTCTCCCGGGAACCCAGCAAGGAAGGGGCTTGGACCACTGTGAAGGGGCTGTGACCACTCCGTGTACCTGCCTGGCCCCCAGGAGGGGTGATGTCTTAGAAGAAACCTAATATCAAGAACATAAAGGTCAAAGAAAAAAAAAAACAACCTAAAGGTCTTCAAAGAAGTGACTCTTCCCATGCCTCCCTCTGGGAGACCGTGGATCCACAGTTCCCAGTCATAAACTAGCCACTCCACCAGTTCTTCTCTCACAAAACAAAATTAAAGCCCCAAATCCTGTTTGCTGTCATCTCTTCTGCTGGGAAGAGGTGCAGTGGATTGCAGCTTCTAATTAGAACTTAAACTTGGGGGAAATGCAACAAGACCCCTAGTCCATCTCACCTTCCTCAAAAAGGAGCAAGAGCAGGGTAGGGTGGAGGGGGAGAGGGGAGGAGAGAGAGAGAGAGAGAGAGAGAGAGAGAGAGAACACATGCCTGCTGTTCATGGAGGAAAGGGACAGCCACCATACAGAACAAATGTCCTAAGAACCTCTGAGCCAGTACACAGGACAAAGACTGATACACCAATTATCTCCTGCAACCAGGGACAGTGAGGAAAACTAGCAGAGAAGCAGACAGCTAGGTGACTGTCCACCCAGCCAGGGAGGTTCTCTCGAGGCTCTGTCCCCCAACCTAGACAGAAGCCAAGGGGCAGCATCCCAGGGGGACGAAGGCCAAACAGTCCAGGAAGCCAGCAGTGGCCAGCGAAAGCACAAAGGTGATGCTTTTGTGGTGTTCTCTGGCTCCTGAGGCTGGAGAAAGAAGGAAGTGACACTCTGCTTGGCTGACGCTACTATGAATATGGACGAGGTGGGGGGCCGGGGGACCTGCTAGATGGCTAGTTCCTAGAATGCCTGATTTATTTAGTTCCTCTAAAAATGAGGGCTTTGGGCTCATCTGTTTGTGGCTCCCACAGCGCAGCAAGATGGAGCTTCCAAGAGACCAGGATCCAGCCATTAGCAGCTGCCTCTGCATGCCACCCATCAGCTGCCAGTGTCAACACAAAAGGCAAGCGGATCCACTCAGAGCCTTCCTGGTCTAGGGTTTGAGGTAGGGTAGGGGGCTTGATTTCCCTATTAACTTAGCAGGAATGACGAAGTAACAAGTCTCAGGAAGTGGAATGGTGACATACTATCTGATCTATCCTAAACATGCAGGGGTCCCCAGGGGCCGACTATGGAATATGAGGTTCTGGCCATTGCAGGGCTCAGGGCTGCTGGTTCAGGCAAAGGTGGGGATGTGCGGATGGTGTAGCTGAGCTCTGGACAGTTCTGGAGGCTATCTCAAGTGACAAAGACAATGAGCGCCTAGATTACAGGGCTGTCCTCATTCCAGGGTGCCAGGGGTTAAGAGTTAATTGGGGTTAATAACAACCCAGCATGAACCCATCCCTAAACGGGAACTGAACTTTCAAGGCGTCCTTGAAGTGCAGCGAAGAAGTGTTCAAGGATTCTATTTTTATTTCTCAAGTGTCTGTGCACATTTCGGTTTGGGAGTTTTTATTTTCCCAACTTGAATGACAATGTCTGGGATTCATCCACAAAAAAGAAGAGGAGCTCGGAGTTTGTGAGGGACCGTGGAGGGACCACAGGCTATAGGGTCACGTGTGCAGGGCTGGGGTTTGTCTCTTGGTGCCGCTAACCATGAGACCCCCAGGCTGGAATGAATCGCTCAGAGCACATCATGTGTGCACAGGTGGCCAACAAACATCAGCCCCCAACAGTATCAGCACGCAACCACATTCTCACACCTCATCAGTCCTCCAGACACCCCAGGTCAGGGAATGCAAATACCGGAGGCCAAGTGAGGACTTCCAGCCAAACAACATCAGGTTGCTCCTATTCTCAATGGACTTCCACCACCTGCGTCCAAGCTCAATAATGGCCCAAATGCTCTTGGGCGGGGGTGGGGGGTGGAGTTTAAGTTCTTCCCAACTAGACAGACAGGATCAGCTGTCACGCAGAGGATGGTGAGATCCCAACAGCATGAATAGGTCTGAACCTGGGGCAGCAGCCTCTGTACACCAAGCCCAGTGAACCATTATCACAGCTCATTTGCCAAAATCCTACAAGAGGGTGCATCACGCTATTTAGAGGAGGTGGAGATCCCGTAGAATCTAGATCCACAGAGACTGGTGCTTTCATATGAAACTTCATGAGAATGGGGTTTTCCCACAGGGCAGAGCCGAGCAGCCTCCTTCTGAAGGCCCAGCCCAGTGTGAGGCTGGCCCGGAGAAGGTGCAGAGCCTGCCGTGGGAGGGAGCTCTGCGAGGACAGGCTGCTGGGCCTCAGACACCAGCCCAACCATGATGGAGCTGCGGCTGGCGCTTCACCCATCCATCCTTTGAGTTTCCTTTCCCTGGTGGAGGAAGAGTAATGGAGACAGAGAAGGCTGGGATGCCTCTTTCAGCACACCTACCCATCCGCAGCACAGATGAGCATCACCCGTCAGCCCTGTCCCCTTACCCCAGAATGTGCTGCTGAGAGCAAGTTACTGCATCTTATTGTCCCTGTGCCATCACCACCCTCACCTAGAAGGGATTGGGAAATGCTTACTGAATGGATGGAGAGATGGAAGATTCAGGGAATGCCTGAAACTAAAAACAGAGAGTTTATGCCCAGATATTCTGAAGAAGCAAGCATGTGTTCCTGGAGCACATGCCCTTCTTGAGCTATGGGCTCACGATGACCTATAGCCAAAAACCAAGTCTGTTCACAGCAAACGATTCAGCCCCACTTGGAATGCAGGAGTGTGGACACATGTCCTATTTGCAAAAAGCAAGTGTGTACTTGCTGGAAGAGGCTGAGCCAGAGATGAGAGGGTGCTGGGCTCCAACAAAGGCAACAGTGAGCCCCAAAGGTAGACTCTGAAGGACACTCTTAGTGGTTCCTGAGCTACAGAACAGAGAGCCAGGAAACCAAACCCGCACAGCAGCCAGTTAGACCAGGATCAAGAGGCTGGCCAGGAAGAGACTAGTCCCAGCACCTGATTAACTGGGAAGAGGATGAAGCTCTGGGGTGCCTTCCCTGCGGAGCTGAACGCTGGCCAGTGAGGTCATGCCCAAACAAGTTCTGCTGAACTATGAGTGCAAACATTGTTTGTCTTGATTTCAGGGAGAGGCCATGGCTGGGGTGGCTGCTCCCAACCTTGTATATGCAGATAGCTCCAGCTGTCACAAGCCCAGAATACCCCCTCCTGGAGGCTGAGAAGGGGTTAGATGTAAGAGTACAGTTAAGAATCTCCTGGACAGAGCTGAGGGAACTGCTCCCGGGAGGCTGGAAGATGAGTGGCAACCATGACATAGGCCGTGTGGGGTGAGCACTCCCAGACCATCCGCACCAGCTGAGGGGGAGGAGGGCCGGACACAGGGCCGTCCAGGCTCCTGGAGCGCCACTGGCCAATACTGGAGAAGCCTGGGTAACACTGATCCCAGCCCTGTCAGTCTGGAGACAGCCAGGGCTCTCACAAGGCACTTCCTGGGCTCAGTTATTCCCCAAATACACCAACTGGAACACCACCTGTGACTATCTGACAGCTGAAAGCATCCCCAGGTCCCTTCCTCCAAATTTTCTGCCTCTCTTTTCTCAAGGCAATTGGAAACAGAGCAGACCTATGAAAAGACCCAAATAACCTCCTCCTCTGAATCTACTGCTCTAAACATCCCCTGCTCTACTTAGATGAAATAGAAATCTTCAGTAGGGACCTGAGGTTTATAACCTATCTTTATGGTTTTTCCTCTAAGAGGGAAAAAAAAAAAAAAAAAAAAGCACATCTCCTAAACCTACAGATGGCAAAAAAGAAAGATCAGGAAATTCATCCCAAATTTCTATCATCAAGGAGCATGATGTCTTACTGGGGGGCCTGGCTGCTAAACTCAGTGTTAAAGATGTGTGGAACAAGCAGCTACCTGTGAGGGAGTGACAGGTTATGACCCACGGCAGGGCACACTCAGTACCCGGAGGCCTGGCTGTGTACTGCCAGGAAACAGCTCAGGTGTCGTGACCGCCACTGGATGCAGCCTGTGTCTTTCCAGAACGCATGCCGTGGCTCCCAGGCAACTGTCTCCACGATCAAGTCACAATCCCTGGCCCCAGCCTGTGGGATAGGAACAAGTCCCACACACCTGGTCCAGGTATCCCCCTACCCAATCATCTCCAAGCTCCCAATCGGGAAATGGTTGGGGTTACATTTGGAGGGATGCTGTCAGCAGAGGGAAGAATTATGCCCACTGTCTCGCCCCAGAACCTCCCCTTGCCTCTGATCCATCACCCAGAGAAGGCTTGGCCTTGGAGACAAGGGAACCCACACCAGTAACATGACCTGAGCACCCACACACAGTACCTTCCATTGAAGACCCCGACACCCTGGGAATTGGTTACTAGCTCCACTTTAGAAAGCTGAGGTAAAGTGGATAAAATAACTTGTCAAGACTGTAATGATGGAGACAGCTGAGATCAGAAGTTAGGCTGTGTGTATTCAAGGCTGGCCCCCTTCCTAGGGCATTTACTGCTTCCCTTGATTATGCCCTAGAGAACGTCTCTCCACCACCTCTAACCTCAGCAAAGCTGCTTCCCTTGGGGGCAGGGGTGGAGGGCTGGGCCGGCTGGGTGGGATTAGCCTGGCATGGCTGCTGTCCCCCTCACCCCCTACTGGAGGACAGGCCTGTGTGCCTGTGTTGTCTCTCAGCTGAAAAGCCAGATGGTGCCTGGTGGTGGGCAGAGTTCCAAGGATTTGGTGCCAGAGCCGCAACCCTTGTGGTTTGGGGGGGGGGGAGATAAATATTGTGGAAAACCCACATAGTCACTCACTTAATGATTATATGCCATCTAGGCTAATTATTAAGGGCAGCCTGGCTCCTCACAATCATGAGAGAGAGAGAGAGAGATGGAGATGGGTCTGCATCTACCTGCCCAGGTGAGAACACAGGCTTGATCTTGAGCAAGGAGGGCTTTAAGGGGCAGTGATGACAGGGGGCTGGCGGGACAGAGAGGGTGTGTGTGTGAGGAAGGCTGGGGGCCCCGCCTGGAAAAACAGATCTGCCTTTAGACCTGGCACCTGTCTTAGCACTTCACTGCTTGCATTTTAGGCGCCAAAGAGGAGGTGGCAGAGAGATGGGTGAGCCACCCTAGGCTTCCTGGCATGTGGTCAGCGCCTGACTGCTCCTCTCTGCCCTCAGCCTACAAAGACGGGTGCTCCTAAGGCCATGCTGAGGGGTTGCTTTTCCGGCCAGTGCGGTACAGAAGATGGCTCGTGCCTTTGGGAAAAGTAAAGCCAGCTGGATGTGGATTTTTTCTGGCGGGAGCAGCAGTTGCCAGCCATGATGAGCCATGGGCATCGACAGCCCTGAGACCTTAGAGACGGACTGGACCAGTGCTGGCCACGGACCCAGCAGTGACAGCACACCCGAGTGCTCTCGGTTATTTAAATGTTCATGGAGCAACTACCCTCTGTGAGGCCCACGCTAATACCAGATGTGTGGGTCAGGCACAGCCCTGACTTCGAGATGCTCATGGGGAGTCCACGTAATTAGACACCAAAGTGCAATTATTGCCATGGTTGGGGGTTGGGGGAGGGTAATGGCTGCAGGTGTCTTTAAAGGAGGCACCTGAATTCAGTTCTGGATGAGTGCTCGTCAGACTCTGAAGCAATGCAAAGGTATTGAAGGGGCACAGAGTCCTGAAAGCACCCAGAGTCTTTGGAGGACAGTGGCCAGTGAGTGGGGGGCAGTGGTGAGAGAGAAGGTTCCAGAAGGATATTGGAGCAGACCATACCACGTGAAGGAATGTAAATGTTCCTTTATGAGAAGAACTTCTAAAGGGGTTTTAAGGCAGGGAAATGACAGTCACATTTGCCTAAAACCAATGTTGAAAGGATAAAGTAAGAGAAAAGCTCTGTGGCCTTGGGGCAATCCTTGTGCCTGGACTACAGGGATGGGGGCTGGGCAGTGTCTCCTGCGTGGATGAGCACACCAGTCGCCCTGGCCTCAGGCTCTCCTGAGTCCTCTGTGCTAATGGGACAAGGCTTAAAAGGGACTGTACTAGTTTGAACTGTAAGTTCTGGGGGGCAAAAGAGAAAAGGCACACCAGGGGTGTCCTGGCTAGCGGGCCACAGCAATAAATGGGTGAAAAGTGCCACCTTGGTGCTTGCAGTGAGCCCCACGGGAGCCAGAGTGAGTAAGCACACGCCGAGATGTTAACTTCTCCTGCACTGCACGCTTGGTTTACTGGTTCCCACTTTTTTCACTGGTTCCTGAAATCTCTTCACGGAGAACCAAAATCAGCTCTGTATCTTGGTCTATTTATGCTGGATGGCAAGGAAGGGGAGACGGAGGGTAGATAGCACTACTTCCCCCAGGGCTGTGCTTTGCCCCACACACGGAAAAGCTGGAGGTACTCTTCTGGCTTGGCCACGTGACCCAGGGCCTGAGGAGAGTTGTGGGGCCAGGTTATGGGTCAACTTGTCCTCAGAGGTCCTAAGAACAAGGGGCCTTGAGGGGAACGGGTGGACTCTGCTGTGAGTGATGGGGGTGGGGAGCCTCTGGACCATCCATCCAGCCCCTCAGCTGCTCCCTTGGAGAAAAGCAACTCCCCTCACCCCCACCATCTGATTCTGTTAGGAGGTAAGCTGAGATACTTTCAGTGGCTGGTGCATGGGCCTCCTGGACCTTAGAACCTGCAAAGATGTTAGCATCTCCAGTAACCAGCTGGAATCTGATTGCGTTTAGTGTCCCTGTCCCGGGGATGTGAGGAGGGTGAGCCATTGCTCTCCATCACCTCAACTGCTTGGTGTTTGTGCAGCACTTGACGAGAGGTGCCAGGTGATGGCTGCAGGTGTTCTGGAGCCTTCCCTTCCTCATTCTACTCTTCCCGCTCTCGCCTCTGCGCAGGAAGAGTGGATGGTGGTGGGAGTGCTCCACGCTGGAGCTGGAGGGGAGGGAGGGAGGGAAGGAAGTCAGGTGCCCAGAACACGGGAGCCCTGCAGAGAGGAGCACAGGCCAGGCTGGCTCCACCCCTTCCCTGCTGACGTCAGACCTCGAAATAGACAGATTGGGGAGCAGGATTCTTTGCCGACACTGAGTAACCTTGGAGGTGGGGAAGGAGGGAAGACAGGGCTTCAAGCTGGCTGATTAACAAGCTCTGTCCAATTGGGTATAAGAAATTGCACTACCATCCCCACGCTTCCTCCCTAGTTGATGGTCAGAGTAAAAGGCCTCTCCATGGGGCTGGAATACTGTGGGCTCTAAGAGGAAGCCAAGAGCACCACCCATGGAGACCCAGGAGGGATCTATTGGCCCTGGCTTAACAAAGAAGGCACTAGCAGAAGGATGTCACTGGAGCCCCTTTCCTCCCGGGGACACACAGAGTCTGAAAACAGTCTGATCAGAGGAGCGATGCTCTTCTTCAATCTGCACTGAAGGGCATGAGGCATTAACTCCAGTAGGTTACTTGTGACACCAGACTGGACACCTGTGGATGTGTGGCCATCGTCCTCCCCTGGAAGAGGCAAGGCACAGAAGTCCCCGACTGCGGCCTCCACGGCTGCAGACCGGAGATCAGAGCAGGCCTCTGCCCAAGAGATGGGGTGCCAGCAAAGCCGTCTACCACTGTGACAGGTCCTCAGTCAGCAGGATTTCTCAAGGGGGAAAGTACACAGATTTCTCCTCAGAACTGGTTGAAAGTGCAGATTCCTAGGCCTCACAGCCTTGGAGCTGCTACATGGGGCTGAGGCTGGGATCCAGGAATGTGTATTTTTAACAAGTACCTCAAGTTGGTTCCTGGAACCAAACCCTGAGGTACAGTTGAGGCTCGTACTCTGGACCTGGGGGAAGGAAGAGAGCTGGACAGTGTTCCCAAGGCCGTGTGCCTATCTTGTGGGTAGAGCACAGCCTCCCTACAGCGGTGAGGGGTACGCATCACAGACCGGTTGGCACCCAGCACCTGGCCCGGCCGTCTCTTCCCTCCTGTCAAGGTGTTCAGGGAACGTCTCAATCTGAGGCTAGAGAAGTTCTTCCCGGAGCCAAACTCACTGGGCCCTGCTGTGCTCTGTGACCCTTCCTTCCAGATTCACGCTCACCACGAAGCATCTGCTCAGCAATGCGCTCTGCGGCACCTCCCTTTGCACTTGAAGGCTTATTAAAATGTACCTTGGTCTGCTCTCAGCTAATCCACGAGACAGCCCGAGCTCATGCTAATTAATCAGATGTCATCATTAATATGCACCCTAATTGTTCAGCTCCCCTGATGCCCATCACGCTCGGGTCGGCATCTCTGCTGGCTGCAAACCCTTTGGACTTCCTCGGCTCCTGCTTTTTCCTCTGGGCTGGCCTGCAGTCCGGAGGACGTGCCCAAAGACACTTTTATTCTCAGCACAGTTTGCACAGCCAGCGCCGCTGGCTAGGATGCCAGCAACACAGAGGAGCGCAGTTATTACTTTAGAATGAGTGCTTTATTTAATTAAACAATTATTGCCGAGGCCCTGGGGCGCTATTTAGAAAGACACTGGATTCGGCTCACAATAGACACCCTGTAACAGAGAGTGAGCATCGCGCAGGGGGCAAGCACAGCCCCACAAACTCAGCAGGGCCCTCACAAGTACCATGGGTCCTCTGTGCAATGAAAACATCAGACGGACACAGGGCAGGAGGGAAACAATGGGCTGGCATGCACGGTTTCCATCCTAGTTAACACAAAATATTTAAGAACATTCTACCTTCCTCTAAAACCACTAGCAGGCTGCTGGGTTCTAGATGATGTTTTTTTTTTTTTTTTTTTTTTTTTCCCCCTGCACTTTTGGGGGAAATGAAACCAAGTGGGGGAGGAGGGGAGCGAGATGTGAAATCAATCAGGACACTTCCTTAAAGGAAAAAGTCACTTTTAGCTCCTTACCCAGAAACGGAAGGCTGGAAGCAGAGGGGATGTGGAGCATGGAGATGGCCTGGGTTGAACCGTTTGGGGTCAGCCCAGAGCAGCTTGAGGGGAATGCTGAAAACACACACAGGTCAGTGGCAGGGTCGGCCTAGGACGCTTGTGAAGCGAGGAACGTCAGGCATTTATCCCTACTCGTGCCACTCACAGAGAAGGCGTGCTTAAGCCTCAAGCTCAGGCTGCCTGGGATGAGTGTGGATAAAACAGTCCTGAAAAAGCACAGTGCAGAAGGTCCCCAGCAGGGATGAGCACTCCCCATGGAGACCTATTTGGAAGTTTCCCAACCAGATTGGCCCGTGCAGGAGTGTGGGCCGTGGGCATGCACTTAACAAGCTCCATGAAGCTTCCCAGCCTGTGTGTGTGTACAAGGGTGTGTGCATCCCTGGCTCTCTTGTAGGTGGGCTGCTCATCGCTGCTCATCCCTGTTTCCACACGAACCAGGCTTTGGATTGCTGCCCCAATGCACGTATATAGGTGGATACTTCCTTTCTGCCCCAATGCAAGTGAATAGGTGGTACTTCCTTTACAAGAAACAGGCGTATAAAAGTTCTATTTATAAATCCTCAGTTTTCACGGAATAACATCTTACACCCATTAGGAAAACCAAGTACTCAAGAGAAACCTGCAGCCAGTCCTTTTACGAACTAATGAAGTACTTTGTAACTATCAATTACTTTCCCTGTTTGTTTTATGCATTTGGACTTCCATAACAGTGAGGTTTCTTAAGAGCTAAGCATGCTGGGGTAAGGGTGGCCAGGTGATGGCACAAAAGATAATTCCCCCCATCTCAAGGCACCTACCTGGCTGAATTGAGGATGGGGGCAGGGCGGAAGGATGAGAATCCAGGTCAGTTTACCTGACATCTGCCCATGGGCCCAGGAGTCCAAACAGTTTGCCCTGGGCAAATGGCATTTGTAAGCAGGTACTCATGACTTGCCAGACAATGGATATAGGGGTAGAGACCTGGGACGTTCTAAGAGGGCAGAGAGATGCTCAAACTGCCAGCGTGTGACAAGGGAGTCTGGGCAGTTCACCTGGCTCAGGAGCTAGGATATAAGTTCCCTCCATCTACCAGGACAGAGTAGAGCATGCAGGACCCCAACCAATGGCAACGAACAGCTTCTGAGATTTGGGGAAGGGACAGTGGGGACTGTCCAGGAGAAGCGAGGACCACCAGCTTGAGATCTAAATTCCCATCACCTGGTATCTTGACTGGGAGCAGAGAGGCGGTGGCACTGGGGATTAAGTGTCACCTTCTAAGCCAGTGTGTCAGGTGTCTGCCATGGCAGAGACAGGATGTGAGGGTGATGGATGGCGGGCTTAACGCCAGCCGACAGAACCCATGTCCCTGAGAGGCACATTAAAAATAAAAACAGCAATCCTCTCACGGAGCTGAAGAAGGAAGCTCAGCCCCAACACCCAAAGGTGCTGGGGGGTGGGGCAGGGGGCAGCGGTCCCCATGGCCCAGGGAGTAGCGTGCTACCCAGGTTTGCATGGAAAGGTGAGGGCTGGTCTGGAGCATGCTGGGCAGCAGCCGGACAGACTCTCGGGATGTGTGGGAGGCTGTGCCCAGGCAGCGGTAGCCATGGGTGATGGGCGGGGTGCTGGAGGCTCATGAGGTCCTTCGCAGGAGTTCGAGAGACAAACCACAGTGTTGGAATGAGTGACAGACCAATCTGAATTTCATTTAGAAAGGGCTGGGTGGGGGGGTGGAAAGCACACCAAAAACAAGAGGCCATTCCCAGGATGAAATATATAGACAGCTCCCTTGAAAAAAGGAGAGAGAGAAAGAAAAACAAAGACCTGTCCCTGTATTATTGATTTCCTTGAGGAAGAGAGACAAGCTAATCCTTTAAAGTCAGTCACTTCAATGTAAGCACGAGCATTCCCCCACATTAGAGATCCAGCTCTTGTTTGGGTTGTGGGCCCACGCATTTTTGGGGCATAGGGCAGAAATTTCATTCATGGAGACCCGGCATTGCGGGTTGAAAGTGGAGGCTCGGCACACGGGGGAAGAGGCTCACGAGGACACTCTGCTGCACAGCTGGCTGAAGACGCCGCAGGCCACCATCAAGCCGAAGCCCCCGGTGTCTGCCAGGCACAGGGGATGAGGGCTGCCCCGCTCATCCCACCTGCGGTGACCAGCCGGTATGACTGCTATCTTCCCATGAGTGAGTGGGGAGAAAGAGGCCAAGCGAAATGGACATTACTGAACATCCAGATGGAGTGAAGGGGAGCTGACAAGAAGCACATTGTGGGGAGAAAGGAAAAAAAAAAAGAAAGATGGGCTTCCCTGGTAGTCCTGGTAGGTGGCCATCCTACAAAGGACGCACTTTGATATTCTAGACCCCATAAGCAACCCATGCAGCCAGGAATCTCCTCTTGGCCCGTTAGAGTCCAACCCATGTGCACCAGACAGGAGGGCAGTGTGTCCTGGAGAAGGGAAGCTGTCATCAGGCCACTTGTGGGCTTAGGGCACTGCTCTCTGCGCCCAGACAGAGCCACCCAATGAGCCCTCCACAAAGACAGCTCATTTGCCCTGTCAGTTCCCACCAGCCCTCTGGGGCCTCCCTTCTCAGCTTACTGTCACCTTCCACTCCAAGTTCCCAATAGTGGCAAATCCAGGGGCAGCGTCCATGCCATGTCCTACTGGGGCACACGGAGGTGCCTCTGGAGGTATGCAACAGTGTTCCTGAGAGCCCCCACATCCTGTCATGTCACTGTGGCTGCTAAACCTTGTTGCGCCGTGCTTTCCCCCCCTCACTGGTCCTGAAGGCCTCTAGGCCACCTCTTGCCCCAGAATTGGTAAGAATAAATATTCAAGTGATGGCAGCGGTGACCCACTTATTAGCAGATGCCACAGCCCCAGGGCACCGTGGCTGATGCTGAAAGAACACAGAAAGGGACCATGGCAGGGACAAGAAACGTCCTTGGGAAGATGTGTCCAATGCTGGTGATCCTTGAGCGAATGTGAGAAGTCTGCTCCACTATCTAGGAGTGAGGGGCAGCAAGAAAGACAGCAAATCCATCAAGCAGACAGGCAGGGTAAGCAGACACGGATCACTGAACAGATCCCATCCTGGGCAGCGCCACCCCACCCCTCTGCAAACATTAAGCTCCAAGGGCTAATGACCGGGTGAGACCTGCCCCTTCTCTCGGGCCTCGCCAGCAGGGCAGCCCGCAAGTCCAGCAAGGCTGTGACCAGGGCCAGAGGATGGGGGTGGGAACCCCAGGAGCTGGGCTTCTGTCTCTGCCTTGGCCCTGGGAAAGACACAGTCCCAAAGTCTCAGTTTTCTCTGCTGTAAAGTGGGATGATGCCATGAGCCTTACTGTGCAGCTGGAAGGGCCAAATGAAAAATGAGAAAGTGAGTGGCAAGAGGCTACACCCACGCAAAGCTGCAGTAGGAAGGGCCGGTCAAGGCTTGGCATGGCCATGCAGGCACGTCACACCCCTCTCCATCTCCTTACAAAAAGGACGTTCACCCCTTGAGTGGTACTGTCTTAGGAAAAGACTCCTGGGTTTTAAAAAGGGGACTACATGGTATTCTAAATGTTGCAGATGACAGACAAGTATTGCTGCGTCAGGCTGAGGCAAGATGGAATCAGAAAACATGACTTCCTGGCAGACGGAGAAACTGGGACTCTCGTGAAGGCCTAGGAAGCCCCTTCCCATGTTTACCTGAGCCCGAATCGGATTGCCCTACACCCCTCAGAAGAACCTAGAAGATAGAAGTCCCTAAACTCCCCCACGGCCTCCAATACACACCCCGCTTCTTGAAGGGGGTGACCAGGCACCTGCAGGCTGGCTGTCATCTCTCTCCCGGGCCACCTCCTGTATCAAGGCAGGATGGCAAGCCAGGGTGACCTTGTCCTGTCCCAAGGCAGCTGCGAGGGCCCCCACTCCATACCATCGGTTTGTAGCCGAGCCTCCAGCAAGGATGAGCTCCGTTGTGCCATCTGCGCTCCCGGCTCTGCTTGGCCAGTGCCTGCTGGGCTGCCGGTGACCCAGCAGCATCTGTCCACCTGTAAGAGGCAGAGGCCACTCCTGCGAACCGGCAGGAGCGCTTGGCGCCCAGGAAGTCCCACTGTGGCCTCAGGGCTTCCCTCTGACACTCTAGAAGCAGGGGAAACATCAGGGCTAGGCCCTGGGCCGGGGGTGTGGGGGACGGGCTGGGAAGCGCTGCAGGGACAAGAAAGTGAAATGAGCAACTCGCAGTGCCCTCGACTCCATGGAACAGCGGCACACATCCTGCTTCCCAGACACTCGGGAAGGTTGGGTTCCTGGAGAGAACTGATTTATGCACAACCACACCACTTCACCACTGGTCCTTGGCTCCTCCTCACCGCACAGGGGAGAAGGAAGTGCTCACTTCTCACTGTTTCCTAGCAAAGCCAGAGAAGCTCTGCACAAAGAATCCCAAGATATTCCCCAGCCTGGAGGCGAGGTTACTGGTTTGAAAGAGGTGGGGCACCTGACACTTTCTCACTGATCCTTCAAAGGAGCAGAAGGGGCATGTGTGGGGTTCTGAGAATCTAAGGCCAGCTGACAGCAGGTCCCGATGGTTAATTCTCATGGGCTCTTGCCAGGGCCCAGGTCACTGCTGGCTCCAGCTGCAGCAGCCTGTGGGGATGGCCCTGGCAAGCACGTGTGACTCATGGGACCCCCGCCTCCCAGTGCCCTGTTCTGTGGCTACTCCAAGGAAGGAGAGGGAGAGACTGACTCATATCAGCTGCACTGGCAATCACAGGATGTGGACGGAGGTCGCAGGGTGGAGGGGAGGAGAAATTTTCCATTCGTTATGGTCAAGGGCTTTGGGAGGCGACTGGTAGCTGCTGATGGAGAAAGCTCCTTTCTTATCATGATGCTACGCACAGGCTGGCCTCTGGGTAGAGTTAATACCCCAAATATTCTCATTCTATGTGTGCATTTCAGTAGCATTCCTGGGAAGACACGGAAAAGACGGTTTCCAAAGGACCTTCATCTTCTGAAAATTAAACTACAAAATAAAAGCCTGTATCTTTATTCCCCAGAATGTACTGTCCCAAAATAGCAATGAAGAGATGGTTATTACAAGGCCCTTACAAAACACGCAGGCTGTGCAGGTGCATCACCTACCTAATACCTGAGACAAGGAGAGGATTGTGCACGGGGTGGGGGTGCTTTAAAGCTGCCTGCCGTCTCACCCCACATTGTGGTGAAGTCTGGCTGCCGGCAAAAATCAGAAACCACGGGTAGAGAGAGGTACTGGGAGTCTCCAGAAGGGATAAACAATGACTAAAGCATTCACATTCAGGGAGAAGTATGAGCCTCCTCCTTTACATCTGCAGAGGCCACCTGATAGAATGAAGACACCCGGAGGAGCCCCATGGGTCAGGTTTGGGAAGGGAAGGTGCCCCTGCCACCCCCAACAGAGAGCTCAGGACCAAGGAAGGAAACCTCTGTGTTTGCTGATCCCTTCCAGGTCACTGACAGGGGTGAGGTTTGTGGGCGCACGCCCAGTGTGGCGAGGCAGGAACCACTGTTCTTCAGAAGCCACAGACCCCGGGAGCTGGACACAAAGTTCTAACTCCTGAGACGATGTGGAGATCTAGCTGCCTTGAACTTCTCCAAACCAGGGAGGAAGCACATTTGGACACAACAGCTGAGCAAAGCAAGGCCCCCAGCAGTGGACCGGGAGGAGGGGGAATGGAACAACAACCCGGCGGGATAGGCTCTATTCCCTTGGGCCCTTCCCACCCCTGCAGCTTTTGCGGGTTGGGTGGTAATCAGCCCTGGGAGTTCTAAGCACAATATCTGAAAGATGAAGGTGGTAATTAACGCCTGTCTGCTTTCCTGAATGGCTCCTTCTTCCCCATCAGGGGGTTATTGAGATTCAGGGAGGGAGGCTCCCATCATGTGGAAGGTTTACGGGAATAAGTGGGGGAACATTTTAATAAAGCAATAATAATGCTTCTAAATAATTTACCAGGCAAATGGCAGCAGCCAATATTCCCAGTACTTGTATCTGTTTTGCTGGGGAGGGGACGTGCCAGGCAGATTAAGCACAGATTCTTTTTTTTTTTTTTTTTTAAGATTTTATTTGAGAGAGCAAGCGAGCACATGCATGAGCAGAGGGGAGGAGAAGAGGGAGAAGCAGATTCCCTGTTAAGCAGGCAGCCTGATGCGGAACTCGATCTCAGGACCGTAGGATCACGACATGAGCTGAAGGCAGACGCTTAACTGAGCCACCCAGGAGCCCGATTTAGCACAGATTCTATCAGCTTCTCCTAGAAAGACCCACCTGAGGTCGGGTCCCTCTGCCGGTCCCTCTGCCCTGATGTGCTCCAGTGTCTGTGTTGAGCCTCTTGGACCCCTTCCTCCACCTTCTCCTGCCTCCTCCTTCCTCTAGTTAGAGATCTAGGCAGGTCGTTTTACTCACTGATACCTTTGCTAATATCATCAATGATGGCTTGTTGAAATGCTAAGAGGCCAACGGGTCTGAGCTGTGCTGCCCTCCTAACAGTGACCCCCGTCCCTCAACAAGGCTGGGCAAGTAGGGAACGGTGCCAGGGAATTAACTTGCTTCCAAATTCCCACCACATGTAGGGGGATTTGAGATATGATTCTATTAAAAGACAAATTTCTAGTCCTAGGTGACCATGCAAGCCAAAAACCAGACCATCCGATTGCTCCAGCAATGCCGAAGAGGAAAACCAACCTCTCCCTATGCGTGGGCCACAGGTTGCCTTCAGTAGGTCCACAGGGTGGGACTGGAAGGCAAAACCGGCACTCAGTGGCCCGGTAACTCAGAACCAGGTAACCGCTGGAAGCACCTGCAGGAACCTCTGCCAGGACACGGACAGGTAAGTCAAGAGGCCAACTCCCCGAAAGGCTTGCCTCTTTCCTGAACCCTACCTCCTTCCCTGAATCAGTGAAGTGGCCACGTGTCAAACTCTGTGTCACCTCACACACCTAAATCTGTGTCAGGTTGAGGAGGACCAAGAGGAGGCAGAGAATATTAATAGATCCTGCAAAAGGGAGAGGGAATCATTTCTGAGTCCTGCCCACAAAGTAGGCAGAGATAAATAATGGCCTCTGGTTTCATGTCTGGCATGGCATCCAGTTCCAGCCCACGTCCCCCCTGCCCATGGCACAGAAGAGTCGAGAACAGCCTGGAGATTCATCTTCCTCCCTCACCTGCAGGGAGGAGGGGAGAAAAGGAGAGAGCTGGGCTGATCCTCCCCTATTTGGAGAGCTTGTTTGTGGTCAGGGCCAACAGCTAAGATGGTTCAGTCCTGCCTGCCCAGTTGGGAAGCCCAGCACCTACCATATGCTCTTGGGCTGGCCAGGAGTTAAGTCAAAATGTGGCAAGTCTCCAGGAAATTAGCCCTGACACACTTAAAGAGCTATGCTGAGGGTGCCCCTCAAACCGTGAGCTCAGTTTATGAGTTCACAGCCAGGAGCTGGCAATGACCCGAATGCCAACAAAGAGGCATGTGTGACAGGACACCCAGGCTATGTTCTTAGTAACCTGGTGTGTTTTCTGCCCAGGACCATTACTCCAGTAACTAGCCAGAGTGTGGAGCTGTGTAGACCCTCCTGTCTGGGAAAAGAGCTTGATCAAAGAGTAAAGTTCAAATGCCCCCAGCCACCCAGGCTGGGCAGAGGTGAGGCCACTCACCAGGTAGATGCGGTAGGCGTCCACACGGCGCAGGGGCCCCCAGCAGGGGTCAGTGTCGTTGTGCTTGGTGTCGGCCTCCACACCGCAGGACTCGTTGCCAGTGGCGCTGCTGATAAAGAGAAGAGTGGCTCAGTGTGGCCCCCACTTGGCTGGGAGCAGACAGGATGTAACGTTACTAATTATTAGCCACCACTGCGCCTCTACTCCCGCTGCAGCTGCTTCTAGACCAACCTCACTCAACATGAATCACAATCCTCAATCTCTTTGGGCAGGTGCTACTTGTCCCTTTGGCGCCATTCCCCAGTGACCCTGGAGCCCCTGGTGGGAATCCTAGTCATCTTCCAGGGAGGGGGCAGTAGAGTGTGTTTCCCAGGGACAGAGTGAATAGCCAGCTGTGGTGCCCATAGAATGGGGCCTCGGCCTCTCCAATCTTTAGATGCTGACAAATTTGCTGGGTGTTGTGCTTCTACCAAATACTCTGCCCTGACTGGATGAGGAAGCCTGTTTGGCTATAGCCCAGGTGGTGATGGGGGGAGAGGGGAGAGACACTCACCAGGTCACCTGCATGAGGGAGAAGGGGACAGCGGCAGCGTAGATGGCCAAATCCCCGTACAGGTAAATGATGATGCAGAAATAGAACAAGTTGACCCCCACTGAAAGGAACAGAGTCACTGTCAGGGAGCCACGCAGGCGCCTGTGTTCTTTCCTGACCATGAGGTCTCCACTCTCCCACAGCTTTCCTTTCTCCAGAAAGAAAGCAACTAAGTTCCGTGGCTTGTTTTGGCTGGCTGCACTGTGTGGCGGCAGGAGCCACGGCCGCCCGTGACCTCCACCTCAGCGAGGCTAGGCGAGGCTGGGGGCCCAAGACACTCCACATCCAGGCAGGTGCAGGGCAGTGTGAGGTGGGGGCTGCCCAGGGAGGATCAGAGGGGTCTCTTTGCTTGGGACGGGCTGTCTGGGCAGGAGGAGTAGAGAGGCCCTGGGTCAGGAGCCTGAGCATGCCTGGATTGGGGCCCCTCACAGCCTAACACAGGACTCTATGACAAAGGCTGGTACTGAGGACTGGAAA
The DNA here is from genome assembly GCF_048164855.1 of Canis lupus baileyi. Classification (NCBI taxonomy): domain Eukaryota; kingdom Metazoa; phylum Chordata; class Mammalia; order Carnivora; family Canidae; genus Canis; species Canis lupus. The sequence goes on along the minus strand of NC_132853.1, from coordinate 55,428,640 downwards.
GCGAAGAGAACCGAAAATGGCCCGGGTTCTGAAGCTGCAAGAAGGTGAAAAGCCCTGATGTCCAAAGCCTCATTCTGGTGACGGATCACCAAGGCTCAGATGGGAAGGGGGGGGGCTGGGCTGCTGCCGACACAGGGGGCCATGGGAGGGGCCGCTCAAGACGCGCTTGAGGTCAGAACATCTGCCAGGGAGGATGCTGCCTTCTGAAGGTGCCCGTGGAAGCTCCCTCCACAGAGGCAAACCTTGCCCCCTTCCCCCTCCAGCGCAGCATGAACCAGGAGGGAATGTGGGCTCTAGACCCAGCGCCACAGATCTCACTTCCTGACCCGTGACAGAGGCAAGTCCCCGACCACCTCCCATCCCGCACAGCGAGAATTATTCCACCTGTGCTAAATTCCCTACGTGATTCCAGCTTTACAGACCAGGTGTAAAAGCTCTGAAAAAAGCATCCAGGCCCTACAACCTCGAGGTCACAGCCCCAGACAGCCAGTCTCAAACTGCCTTTCAGACCGACTGCTCGTTTTTGATGTCATGGGTCTCAGGCTGCCAGCTTCTCCAAGAACAGAAAGAAAAATGAAGTGACAGTTCCCTTCTAATCCTGGTGGCTCAGAAGAGCCTCTAGGGTCCCAAGGGGAAAACCAGGGACATGTTCCTCCTGGCCTATTTGAGGTTAGCTCTGCTCCTAGGAGTCTGGGGGAGAAAGACCAGGAAAACACAATTCTTGCGAGGACCCTGGAGGCCTCAGGTAGTGTCCGTGTCCAAGCTCAGTCAGTGGTCCCTGGGGTCTGGCAGCTACTCGCACCCCAGGCCCCTGATTGTCTTTCTGCTCTGACACGAATGCTCTCTGCAGAGAGGTACTGTCCCCTCCCCACTCAACCTCTCTTCCTCTTGCCTGTGAACTGCGGTGTCAGCTCTGTTTATAAACTGCCATTGGCCCTCCCTGATCAATAAATCTCATTACTAGACACAAAATGGGAGGACCGACGAGCTTCCTGAGAAGACGGCAATGACGAGGCCTGGCACTGCCAGTCACAGGAGTGAGCCTGGAGCCCAAAGGGTCTTGTCGTGGAGGGTGGCAGGTCCTTCCCAGGGGAAGAAAACTACCCCTGGATGAAGGACAAGGCAGAGCAGTGGGTTTTGCCTGGGGGTGATTTTGCCTCACAACCCCCACCAGGGACCTCTGACAACGTCTGAAGACGTTTTGGTTGTCACGACTGGGAGGTGTTACTGGCATCTAGTGGGTGGGGGCCAAGGATGCTGCTTAATATCCCACAATGCAAGGGTCAGGCCCCACGACAAAGAATGACCCAGCTCAAATGTCATCACTGCTGAGTGTGGCAAACTCGTAGCAGAGGAGAAGGCGTCCCCTGAGTGGGAGGCTGCTCTTGTATGAGTGAGCTCCTTTTCTATTAGAGTGGGGGGGAACCAGAAGTCTGGTCTGTAAGGGAAGAAAAAAAATAAAACCATTGGTTCCCAGAATTGTTAAAGAAACTGGGGCGGACTGTAAAACATGCTGATCAGAAAGGAGGTTTCAAAGGTATATGTCCTCCCTCCAACATGCGGCTGCCAGGAGGAAATGTTCACACTCTTATCTTCATCTAACGAGATGGGGAGAGATAGAAACGGAACAGAGGAACAGAGTGGGTTGGACATGACCAGTCTGGTTTTCATGAATTCTGGAACCCTCTGTGAGGCTGGTAGGGAGGGCGGGACCCAAACACTCCGGCAACCTTTGGATGATGATCATCATGCTCTGGACTGTCAAATTGCAGCACCAGTGATAAACCGAATGCTTAATGTCCTGAAAAGCAGTCAAGAAGACTCTGGCTTCTCTGATCCCTCAGGCTCTGAGTTACTGCAGTCACATTTAAGACTAGAAAGAACCAGTAGAGAGGACGCCCCTGGAAACAGGCGGCTGTGACAAAGGGGCAGGAAATCTCCCAAAGAGAAAATTTTCACAAAGACAAGGGTTTATTGAGATGCGTCTGACTGTCCATGGAGGGGAAACCAGCAGGTCTGGGCACTAAAAAACTAAGCTCTTAAGCAGATCATCTTTCAAAAGAACAACATTTGCTGTGGAGATACATGGTGTTGTCACTGAACACCTGGCAACCTAGCCTCTGAGCTGGGTTGGGATCCTCTGAGCTGCAGGCAATCCCGCCAAGGAGCAGGTCATGAATAGACACTGAGATTCCCAGACAGCAACCCTGTGCATGGACTCCTTGCGCCCTCTGCTGGCCACCAGGGTGGGGGGGCACACAGAAAATGAGGTAGACGCGTGTGTACACACACACACACACACACACACACACACACACACAGGTATGTGCACAGTGTATCCGTCACAGGTCTCTGCCCTGCGTTGTCCTAGACTGAGCAGTCCAGAAGAAAAGGAGACACGTCAGGAGCAATCAGGCAAGAGGCACAAAACTACCAGCTGGCTCCAGTGGCTTCCTTCCTTGGAAAACTGCTTAGGATTCCTGACCTCTACAAACAGTAGGAACCAAGTAGCTGCTTCTTTCTTCCTAGTGCTGATGATGAACGGGGAGGGATCAAGGAAGACAACACGAGCGGTTCAGTCCTCTCAGCAAGGTGGCTGCTCAAGTGCACCGGCAAGCCTGCTGACAGTCTGCTCATCTGTGTCTGCATTGCTTGCCCCATCCCTAGCGGTCAAGGTCTGTTGGAAAGCACCACCTCTCTTTGCCCTCACCCCACCTTGGGAAAGAGCTTATACCTTTATTGAAGAACATACAGGCCATCTGTCCCATTTCCACCCGGTCTGTGATTTCAAAAAGGTTCAGAGATCCACGTCTCTCTGTGGAGGTAATGGACAAGGAAGAGGAAGCGGTTTTCATTTGGAAAAGCTCTCAGAGGGGGTGCTGAGCTCACAGAATTCTCCAGAATAAGGAAATGCTAGAGCACTTCAAATTCTTCTGAAAACTTCTACTGTTTCCTACCTGTAATACATTTTATTTTATTTTTCTTTCTTTCTTTTTTTTTTTTTTTGTAATACATTTTAAAACAGTACAGGAAAGGATCCTAGGGTGCTCACTATGGAGGGGCAGGGGGCGGGGGGTGGGTAGCTGGGATACCTGGCCCTGGCTCGCTCTGCTGGACCAGGGATGGGACCTGTCAGGCATCGTGCATAGTGGGACAGGAGGACATCCCACATTTATTTGAGCATCCAGTGTGCCCTGGGCACTGAGGTGGGTAACCTGCCCAAGTTACAAACATTAGCAAGCGGGGGAGCCAGCAGGGTGAAGCCTGGGCCTGGGGCTTGTGTTCTGGCCAGAGGGTCTGTGCAGAGACTCCTGGTCCTCTTTACAAGGAAAGGGAACCCTATGGACCAGCCGGCCAGCTCAGAACCCCAAGACTTACGCACTGACAGGATGGGCCGTTTCTCTGCCCGCTCATAGTTGTCCTGGACAAGGACATCACTGTCGGAGGCTGTGGAGGAGTCGTCATCTTCCTCCTAGGAGGGGTGGGGTGGGGGAAGGGGAGCAAACAAGAAAGAACAAAGGCTACAGAAAACCCACGGAAAATTGAAGAACCCCATTTCTTCTGTTATTTCTTTCCAGAATGTGTCTGATCAGGGGCATCTCTCAGCACCACTGTGCTTCCACATTAGGTACAGACACTGAGATGTCAGATCTGAAGCTGTACCACAGGTCCCGGGTACGGAGGCTCAGAATGACAGGCGAGCTCAAAGTAGGGGGTTCAAGGGACCCATCATGACATGATGTTAAGACAGCAGAGGCCTGGGGCACCTGAGTGGCTCAGGTGGTTAAACGTCTGCCTTCAGCTCAGGTCATGTGGGATCGAGTTCCACATCAGGCTCCTTGCTCAGTGGGGAGTCTGCTTCTCCCTCTCCCTCTGTCCTTCCCCTCACTCGTGAGGGCATGCTTTCTCTCTTAAATAAATAAATTTTAAAAATCTTTTTTTTTTTTTTTAAAGAGAGCAGAGGCAAAAAAAAAAAAAAAAAAAAAAAAAAGAGCAGAGGCTGCACCTGTTCACTAAGCTTATGTGGCCGTCAAACCCGAGCTCTAGGACAAAGGCACAGAGTAGTGCTATGGACACAAGCCTAACATACATGGGGAAGGAAAGAACCAGCCCCTGAGGGCTGCCTCACGGCATAGGACTGGACACAGGCACTGCCTGGAGACAAGGGCGACACACACACCTGGTGGTTTTCCATCCTCTTCCAGCGGAGCTGAGCATTGGCTGCTGCCATGGCCTCTACCACGAAGGTAGTTGTCACAAAGCTGCAGGAAAGCCACAAGGTAATTGTCAAAGGCAGTAGGAGGTTAGAGGTGGTACAAGGAAAATCCACTTTAGGACCTGACCGAACCAGCGAGCCCAAAGCATTCTCTCTTCTGAGAACTGTTCCCTAGGAACTTTCGAGTTGCATCTGACTTATTAAAATGTATGTGTGTAGGTGCATGCTTGCCTTGATTGCCCTGTCTATGTTTAGGATGTGATTTGATGCACAGGAGAGGGGTGTGCAATAAGCTGCTGGTAGCATGGGGTAGAGCATAAGCCCCGGGGAAGAGGGGATGTGGGGCGATGTGACAGCGAACACTGAGAAGGGTCCGCTGGGGGCAGGGTGCGGAGGAGGTGGATTCACAAGGGACCTACTGAAAGCTTCAGGGAAGGGCAGCGGCAGCTCTCACCTCTCCTTGATGGGACACAGTAAGTGGTCAGCTCCCAATTACACACGCTAATGGACAGAGTGCCAGCGTGGATAATTGTAAAGGGTGTTTGGCTCCAGAATGTGTTTGTATGTTTCCTTCCTTTTTCGGAAGGACCTTCACTTTCCCAATAATCTAGGTGATGTAAAAATAAGCTTGCGTTTTTATGGCTCAAATCAAAAGGGACACTGGGAGGTGGCAGCAGACGTCTGCTGAGGAGTCAGACTAGAGTGAAAAGCCATCTTGGCTCTTCCTCTTAGCAAAGCTGGAGAGGCCCAGACTTCAGCTGGAGTGCAGGGGGAGCATCTGTCAGCAGAGCTGTGGGGAAGGCCACATCCCCCCTGCTGAGCGCTGGACAGCACAGTCACCTCCCTCCTCCCCAAGGCTTCACCCCAGCCCTCCTCAAGGGCCCTCACCCTCCACAGGCTGCTGGCTCAACCCTTCGGGGAAGGTGTTCAATCCCCCACCCATTCCCTCTTGGTAGGTGGAGGGCAGCTGGCTCTGAGGCTCCCATTCCGGTGCCTCAGCACCTCCTGGAAAGGTTTCTCATTATCTTGCTTAAGTGACCATTTTAAGGACTTTAGATTTTCCCTTCTTTTTGCAAGTAAAACTAGAATCAATCTTAGTTAAGGCATGAAGAGGCTTCTCATGGCTGCACAAGGGCCAACGCATCGATCATGTTCAAATATAAATGGGCTGAGCAGGGAGGGGACATGGCAGTCCCTACCTGGGGGCCCCCAATAATCACTTCCCATTCAGACGGCTGCCCATGCTGAAGGTCCTTTAAAGGGGACAGCAGAGTCAGGGGAGGACAAGGACTTCTAGGGCTCCTGGCTGCCAGGACTCGCAGTATGCAATGAGCAAACGGTACCCCAAGGATAGCCACAAAACCCCCAAAAGAAAGTGGGTGAAGGAACAGAGAAATGTTTTCTTATTCCATTCAGCCTCTCTGAGGTCCTCACTGGCTTCAACTGTAGCCCATGTCATCCTTCCAAGGGCACCCAACTCCTCCCTCCTTCCCATCTGCCAAACCGCCACCCTCCATGACCACCGACTACCTGCCGAAAGCTGCCATCGCCCCCACCTTCCCTGTGCCTCACCCTGCGAGGCTTTGTCGGGTTTTTTCCACATTACTCATCACCTTCCAACCTACCCTACAATTCTCTTATCACCTTCACTCTTTATGTCTCCCCACCGAGAGAGAAGTCTTGAGGGCAGTGATCTTTGTTCTGTTCACCCAAAAACAGTGCCCGGTGTCACCTCTCCCATGGAAGGGACCCCTGGGAGGTGTTTCAAAGTGCTCCCATTTTTAGTATATGTGCTGCCGAAGCGAGCACTCAAAGTGCTCCCTTACCTTTTTTGGGCAGCTGTGGATTCCTACCTGGAAATGCATAGTCCTAAATCCCTTATGAGCCTGGGGTACTGGCTGAATGACTCCCCACCTGCCCGCAGAATCCCTGAGAAGAGCCTCAGGTACGATCTCCCCTCTGTGAAGCACCAGCTAGTGAATCCCACCCCCACGGCTCAAGGAGCAGGAGGCCCTGAAAGTGTGGGCAGACAGTGGCCACCCGTTTGCTACCAGGCACCAGGTGAGGTGAGGTGAACACTTTATTAGGTGTGTACCTGTGTGTTCGTCACTTTGTGAACTACCTTAAGCAAATTCTAAATTCCAAACTGACTTATCACTGCAGATGTTTGTCCAATTCTTTTTCTGTGGCTAGGTGGTGTTTTCTCAGAGAACAAAAACGGTACCATGTATAAGTATATAAGAGAGTAAATCAAGCAGCCGGGGAAGCGATGTGAGTACCACATGAAACATTCCAAAGCCTGATCAGATGTCTTGATTCTTAACTGATGAGGTGGTATGACTTCTGTTAGCATGAGACCTGGAGACCTTTGTGCCTCCTTTCCTGTCAGTGGGCCACCCTGGCTAGGATTCACCGTGGACATCTTCCTGTCACCTCCACCCTCCACCACTCCCCTGCCCTGGCACCATTCCTCATGTTAATGAAAAGAGGTCAGGGCTCCCTAGGCAGGCTCCTCCCGGCCACCCCCATGTGCCAGCCTCTTACCTCATGAAGCCCAGGAACACCAGCAGGACCAAGCTGACGAGCCACCCCGCGGTGGCAAAAGCCTTGGGCATGGTGAGCGCACCTGTGCCCACGATGAGGTTAAACATGTACACCAGCCCCACCTGGAAGCGACAGAAGTGACATTGAAGCCCCAAAATTAATTAACCTCTCCTTCCAGTGGCTCCCAAAGAGGACCCTGGGCAACAGCCACACTGGAGGTAGAGAGGCCAGCCTTGAGCTAGGGAAGCAGGTCAGAAGGGAGAATGTGGCGGAGGTTCGAAGGAGGCGCGCTCTGCAACCAGCTGCCAGGGAAGCAGATGCCAACACTTGGAAGGCTCAAGGCCCACGTTCTATGGGTCTTTCCAAGATGTCTCTACTGATCGGGTTCCTCCTCCGCTTCTGTGGTCACCATCCTACCACCTTGTCATTTCCTTGTATTTAGAGCTGCACTTGAGATGTTAGCTCCCTGCTCAACCAGGCTGTAGGCTTCCCAAGGACAGAGCACCATGTCTGGGGACCAGGCACAAGGATGAACCTAGGGCTGACCTAAAAAAGACCTGGACTCTTCCAAGACTTCTGAGCATGTGACCCAACCCTGCTCCCCACCCATTCTTGCCATTGTCTTTGGGATGCTGCCATTCAGGCTGCTTCCTTCTCCCCTCTGTCCTCCCCACACTAACTTCAAGGATGTTTATGAAACTTGAGATGCAATTTACGTACTATAAAATTCACTCTTAAGATATTTACAAATGACATATCCGATAAAAGTATCCAAGATATATAAAGAACTTACACAACTCAACAGCCAAAAAAAAAAAAAAAAAAAAAAAAAGCAATCCACTAAGAAATGGACAGAAGTCATGAATAGACATTTCTCCAAAGACATATAGATGACCACCAGACATGAGATGCTCAACATCACTCATCATTAGGGAAATGCAAATCAAAACCACAATGAGCTGTCAGCTCACACCTGTCATAATGGCTAAACTCAACAACACAGGAAATGACAGGTGTTGGCAAGGATGTGGAGAAAGGGGAGCCCTTGTGCACAGTTGGTAGAGATGCAAAGGGGTGCAGCCACTGCAGAAAACAGTACAGAGGTGCCTCAAAAAGTTAAAAAAAGAACTACCCTATGATCCAGTAATCACACTGCTGGGTATTTAACCCCCAAATACAAAAACACTAATTCAAAGGCATACATGCACCCCTATGTTTATAACAGCATTATCTACAACACCAATTACGGAAGCAGCCCAAACATCCATCGCGTGATGAATGGATAAAGAAGAGGTGGTATGTACGTATAACGAAATAGTACTCAGCCATCAAAAAAATGAAATCTTGCTATTTGCAACAATGTGGATGGAACTAGAGAGTATAATGCTAAGCAACAGAAGTCAGGGAAAGACAAATACCCTATGATTTCACTCGTGTGGAATTTAAGAAACAAATGAGCAAAGGCAAAAAAAAAAAAAGAGAGAGAAAGACAAAAAGCAAGAAAGAGACTCTTAACTATAGAGAACCCACTGCTGGTCACTAGAGGAGCAGTGGGTAGGGGGCTGGATGAGACAGGTGAAGGGGATGAAGAGCACACCTGTCATGATGAGCGCCGAGTGACAGAATCGCCAAGTCACTACACTGTACACTGAAACTAATACAGCACTGTATGTTAACTACGCCGGAATTAAAAACTTAATAAAAAAATTTACCCCTTTGAAGGACAGTTTGGTGGCTTCAGGCACAGTCATAGGGCTGTGCAACCACCACCACCATCTGATTCCACTTCATCACCCCAGAGAGCAAGCAGGTAGCACCGCTTGGCCCCTGACAACCAGCCTCTGAGTAGAATTGCTGGGTCACTGAGAATGAGGTTGCAAACTCACATTCTCGCCAACCTGACTTCGGCTATTAACTATCATTTTCCTTTTTTGAGGTCTCAACCAGGAAAGTCCTTTCTTCTGCAGCCCTTCCCATTCCTGCTGACAGCTGCAGTCGCTCCACCCACCCGATCCAGGCCACTGTCTCCCCAACATCATTTACCACAGGCTAGCTTGCTGAGCACAGTCCACCCAGGCCTCACGCGGCCTCCCTTGTGCTGCCCCTCCCGACCCTAGCCTTGGATGGACTAAGCGCCTGCTTCCTCTGCTCCCTATACAACAAGCCTGCTAAAACTTCCACGGTATTTTCTTTTTCTTTTTCTCCCTTCCTTCCTTCCAGTTACAATTATTGGTCCCACAGCAAAAAGCAGTTCCTTCACCTGTGCTCTGAGAGCATCACACCGGTTTTATTCCACCATGGACTTCTTGGCATTTCCCACAGGAAACCATCGAACCTCACTCTTGGCGCCCCAGCCCCCACCCTTCTCAGCTGAAGGCCGCGTCCTCTGTTCTGGAGGTGCCCAAGGCCATGTGACATGCCCTCCCCAAGCCCACACTCCCTCTATGCTCAAAAATCAGTGTCTGCATCCTCCCAACCCCCTCCCTGCCTGTGGGGAATGTGTGTCCTTCTCCCTGGGGGACGTTAAGCCCTGCACCCAACCTTCTGGGCTCAGTCCTTTCTGGAATCTTCCTTCCACCAGCTCTTCCCCTCTGCCTACACAGGTCCTCGGCAACTTTGAAACACAATTCTCTTACTTCTCTTAACCAAACTCAGTGAAGCAGCTACCTATTTCCTCTGCCTTTGCTTCCAAGTTTCTGTACTTTGTGGTTTCCATCCCTAGGGCTTTTTTGAAACTACATTCTTCAAAATCACCAATTATCTCCTTCCTATTTGCCTAACCCAACGGCTTTCTTAGTCTCTATTCCTTCTTACGCTCTGATGTAAGTGGTCTCTTTTCCTACTTGCTTTTCCCTCAGCAACTTCACTCAGTCCTGCAGCTTTAACTACCACAGCCAGACAGGGGGTGATGGACCTTTCTCCGCATCAGCCTTCCTGCAGACCTCAACTCCACTGTCTGCCGGTCACCCCCCCTCCCTCCTCGCTTCTGTGTACCCCAGCTCCAGCCATTCTACTTCTGAAGTCTTTTGTGGCTACCTCTGGTCCTATTCCCCTTTACCACCTAATTGCTTCCAGCCTGGACTGTGACAGACAGGAAGAGGCTTCCTGTGACACGGGCTTAGTTTGCTTTACCACCTGTTTCTGTTAAAAACAACAACGTAGGGAGCCTGGGTGGCTCGGTGGTTGAGCGCCTTTGGCTCAGGGCATGATCCCAGAGTCCTGGGATGGAGTCCCGCATCGGGCTCCCTGCATGGAGCCTGCTTCTCCCTCTGCCTGTGTCTCTGCCTCTCTCTCTCTGTGTCTCTCATGAATAAATAAATGAAATCTTTAAAAAAAATAAATAAATAAAAAAAAGACAACACAAATGATTCATCTCTGGGAATACCTACCCATCTCTCATTTATACTTCCCTATTCTTACAAATATGCTCTCTTCTATATTTTAAAATTTTTCCTAAAATAACCATGTACTGAATTAAAATTTTTGTTTTATATAAATTCAATTTGCCAACATACAGTATAACACCCAGTGCTCATCTTATCATGTGCCATCCTTTATGTCCATCACCCAGTTACCCATTCCCCCACTCTCCTCCCCTTCTGCAACCCTATGTTTGTTTCCCAGAGTTAGGAGTCTCTCACGTCTTGTCTTCCTAATTCATGTACTGAATTTTCTTTTTATCAGAAACCTACAAATTGAGGCCCATTTTCCTAACATCACTCAGAAGTTTTTTTTTTTTTTTTTTTTTTTTAACTGAAATGTGGGGAGAGGGAGCTGGGCAGTGGTTAGGGAGGGGCAAGCTTCCAGGCAGGTGTTGACTGTACATCTGAGTGAAGGACAGGAAGGCACCCTGTGGACAGAAAAGAGCTCTACCCACAGTCCATTTACATTTGGCATAGGACATCACCCCCCCATGCCTCCTGGCCAGCCCCTCAAATCCCACCCAGCACTCAAACGCATTCAAATGTTACTTCCACCACAAAGCCCTCCCAGTCTTGCACTTTTGAACCCCCAGGGCAAGAATACTTCTTATGTCCTAGTTTGGGTTTTCAATGTTATCTTTTTCCCATTGTTAAATGTGAGGCTCACTGTGGCCTGTGTGTCACTTCTCAGGGTGCCTGCCATACAGTCTCCAGCTAGGAATCCTCAGCTGAGCTGACTGGACCTGGCTAGGTCCTCTGACGTAGGTCTCCCGGTCTTTGTCCTGTTTTAAACATCACAGTCTCTGTTTGATCCCACAGACAGATCTCAGAAGGATTAAAACAAGTTTGAACCGTGTTCCTACAGCTCCCTGCAGCTCTGTTCTCTATATGCTGCTTTTCTGAGCAGTAACATTTAAGAAGGGTGGACCCTTTTTCTTTATGGAAAATGGCCCCGGTGAAGGTTCGATGAAAGTAGAGAAAGTGCTAGTTCTTAGCCAAAAGTTTTACAAGGAAATGAAACAGTACAAGAGGCATTTGTGAATTTGGTGATACCTAAAGGTCATGAGATATAAAGGTCAAGGGTCTGCTGTAGCGCAGGGACTTTCAGCCTGAGCACTGTTGACATTTGGGGCCGATTCTTCTTTATTGTGGGTTGTCCTGTGGACTGCAGGATGTTTAGCAGCATCCTGGCCTCTACCCAATAGGCTCCAGTAGCCCCCAACCTTGCACCTGTGTTGTGATGATCACAAATGTCCCCAGGCACTGGCAGGTGTCCTGGGATGGCGTGTGTGTGGGTAAGATGGGCAAGACTGCCATTGCTGAGAACCACTGCCGATAAACACAATAAACACACTCCCAAAGGAAACTTCAAATAAATCTCGGTAAGAAAGATCCTTGAAGAACTTTACAAGAAGCTAACTAGGGACAGACCGTTAGCAGTTGGAAGCAGAAATGAGTAATCACATTTGTCTTATGCTATCTCTATTTTTTAGCTTCAAAGCAAGAACTCTGGGCATCCTGTAGAATAATATGAAACTTCTTCACCTCCCTGGCGAGAGTTAAAGCCTCTCAACCTTCAGTAAAGGTGCCAGTGAGGCCCAATTACAAGGACTATGGAGCAGGAAGCAAATCTGAGCTGAGCCACGGGCCAGGTCAAAGGCAGTTGTGGGAGGAGGAGGAAGGAGACATTCTCTTCTGCTCCTGGCCTGACAGTTGTGGTGGGATAGCCTCCTGGAAGGTGTTGCCGAAAGCAGAAGCAAGCCCTGCTACAGGCTAAACAGTCTCTTCCCGTTTCTCTTCCCTCTTCCATCATTCTTTGGGATGAAGTAGTGGCTCCCTCACAACCTGGGGAGTTGAGCACAGTGTTCCTGCTGCCTTATCTCCCACCCAGCAGCCTCACCCACAGATGTGCATGAGGCAGTAGTCATGGCGGTTTTTGTCCACTTCCCCAGGGACAGCTGTTAAAGGAAACAGAAGCCAGTAGAGATGCGGAAGCAATGACTAGAATTTAAGGCTGTGAAACGAGTAACCTTTCCTTCGAAAGCAACGGCAGTGGTCTTTAGCAAAACTGGTTGGCAGGGCCCTCAGCGGCTGGGCCTTGTGTGGGTGGTGGTCTGCTTCATCCTCTATTTGGATCACATAGTCCCTGTAGCCCTGAGCCACTCCTGGTCCCCGTACACAGGGAACCAGACACGCCCGTTCCGAGATCACTTCTGGGGAAAAGTGCTGGCCGGAACCAGGTTCTGAATCCAGCATTATCCTTGAGAGGGCCTGTCACATGAGTCCCCTGTGAGGCTAGTCTGTCCACTACACATATTTTATGCAGAATAATGCAAGCTAAGGCAAACACCCCTGACACCCACAAAGGGGAAAAGAACTGGCAACAGAGCAAACACAGAGGCAGGGAGAGGCTCTGTGTTGGGAATACCCCAGGTTATGGGCTGATGCACCTTCATGAACCAAACAGGTTTCCCGAGACCTAGAGAGCAGGTCTTGCCTGTACTGGGCCGGGCAGGGGATTCAAAGCAGCGTCTACAGTGAAGCAGTTCCACTGCTTTTCTGGGCTCAGCGGATGGTGAACCTATGCCCTTTGCCTGGTCTCACAAGGGATCAAGAACCACTCTCTCCGGATGGCAGAGTTAGGGAAAACTCAGGAAGAAAGCACGGTGTCTTCTCAAACCCTAACTGGTAACTTCCGACTAATGCCAGCTCACCTTCAACATCACCCATCTCTTCTCTACATCTCTCTCCACTGGTAAGATAAGAGAATACAAGTTGTTAATGGCAAATACCCAGAGTATGCCATTAAACACAGGCCTCAAACAAAACCAAACACACAGGGAAGTTGGGGGGTGGGGAGCAGAACCCACTGAGGCTTTTCGGCCTCACTGCCCGAATTCCTGTGGGCACACGCTGACACGTGAAATGATGATGTGAATAACTGGAAACACAAGAAAAGTGAGCCTATCAAAGTTTTTTTCTTTCCTAAAACTCAGTTACAGAAATAACTCATTTTCTCATCTCTAAATGTATAGATGCTCTGAGAAGCAGCAGGAAGCTTGGCAACTTTTATGGACAGTGGGAACATTTCACTGCTGATACCAAGAAGAGACAGTGAGCTGTTACACAATTCCTCAGATGAGAACAACACTATTAGACTCGGTCCAAAGTTCAAGAAAGACTACCCCCCGATAAATTATGGAGAGAAAGGAGGCTTCTTTAGTGCTATACACAAAAGGCACAGACCCAGTAGGAAGACCCTGGTGTGAGAAAGGCTTTTTGCCAGCTATTTTCTGAGACACTTTCATATCTATCACACCACAGCCCTAGAGTCTGTGAAGCTAGCAGAGACAAAGCCAGGATCCTCAGGCTAGGAAATAAGTGGAAAGCGGGGCAGCTGCTTAAGGTTAGGTAAGTTCTAGAAAGAAGACTTTTGTTACTTAAGGCAGTGCCACTTTTCCTTGGGATACTTAGTAGCACCATGAGTCAATCATTTGATTATTCCAATCCTCCAGCTAGGTATCCAGGCAAGAGGACTCTGTGATGTAACCAGGACCAATCTTTCATGACTCAAAGATAAACTGAGTGCACCTGTGGGAGGTGGGGGTGTGTGTGATGCAGACCCAATACAGTAAGAAATCAATCCTTCTAATTGTTCTAATTACAGACTCCTGCAAACTGCACTTGGAAGTCTCTGCATGCTTTCTCTGCCTCTTACACCATCCAAGACTATAAAAGTTGTGCAACTTACAATTCAGCGGGCAACCAAAGCGCTTTCAAACTGCTGAGATGAGCAAACCCAGAGTCAACAGCTGTCAATCATCATCCCCGGACAGCAGCTCAGTTTGCAAGTGCTAGTGGCCAGGACACTGAGATCGCAAGGAATTAACAAGTCAGCTTTGTTTCCTTGCCCACTCTCTGACCAGCACTGAACACGTGCACAAACTCTCATCACATGCTCTGGGCCGGGACGGCAGCAACATGCCTGCTGCTGAATGGAGTTCCCCAGCCTGGCTTTCGCCAGGATCTACAAGCAGGTGTCCTCACTAGGCTCGTACAGTCCAGGAAGCATCGTGCTTCTCTAGGAGCCCGCAGCATCCATGTGGGTAAAACAGGTTCTAAAAAAGTAAAACTCACATAAGGAGAATAGAGCTCTCCGGTCTCTGTGATTTCACCCGCCATTTCCAAAAGTGAGGAAGGGTCAGTGGGCCGAGATTCCTTAGGTTTCTTCCTTGCTTGGGCGGCGGCTGCTGCGGCTCCCTAAAGGGGAAAGAGCAGACTTCACCTTTCTGATAGAGGTCGCTGGCATCTGGGGGACGGTTCTGGAGAACACCCCTTGGGGGCCCTGTACTTTGATTACAGACACAACCTCAGTATCCACCAGGAGGATACTGCAAGAGTGACACCTGCGTGCTTTCCTCTAACTTTTTCCTACGAAGGTATTCAAGGTCGTTCAGACTCCAAGTGACAGAGGGAGCCCCACAAGCCACTAAGTCTCCCTCACCACAAGCGCCCCCCTTTGCACACTGTGCGGTGGCCGTCCACACTTAATGCCAGCCAGGAACGGCGAGCTCACTACCACACAGGGCACTCGAGATCAAGGCAACAAACTGGGGGCTTGCCCAGGTCGCTGCCCACCCCCACCCAACTGCTGGTCCCCCCATTCCCCGCCCCCCCCAACCTGTTTTCTGCCCTGCTTCGGGCTCCCCAGCCCCAAGCCTCCCCCTCTTCTCAAGGGCCTCCCCCCGACTTCTTCCTCCGTCCTGGAGCAGCCCCGAGCCTGGCGCCGCCCCGGCCCGTCCCCCCCCGCCCGGCCGGCCACCTGCACCCCGGCTCGCTCCGGGCCGCCGCGGCCGCCGCCTCCGGCCCCTCCGCCGCCGCCGGTGCCAGCTGTCCCGCACCAGCGCCCGCAGCGCGCATGCGCCCGCGCCCGGCGGCCACTTTGGCCGTGCGCGCCCCGGGCGGGGCGCAGCGCGCTGATTGGCCGCCTCGCGGAGGCGGGACCGGGATTGGGCCCCGGCGGCCGCCGTCTGCGGGGCGGAAGCGGGGGAGGAGCACTTCCGCCCGCGTGCGGGGAGGGGCCGCGGGGCTGGGGACGCGTCCGTTCGCCGGGAGTGGGTGTGAGCGGAGTCGACCCGGGTCCCCGGCGGTCGGGGTGACCGAGGAGGGTGGCCCACGGGTCCGCACACAGGGGAGGGCGGCCTGCTCGGACCTGGCTGGGGGCGGGGGGCGGGGAGGCCCCGGGGGCTGGGGTGGGGGGGGGTCGCCGGGAAGAGGGGCTGGACGTAGGCGTCCGCCCGCGAGGCTGCAAGTTGATCGTGGGGCGGAGTCTCCGGCCCGGGGCACGTGATGGGAGCTTCGGGGTTAAGCCTGGGCCGCCCAGCTTGGGTCGGAGGCCTCGCGGGTCAGCGAGGTGGGAGGGAAGGGGCGCGCAGAAGCGGCAGCTCGCGCTTAGCCCCGTGGAGCTGCGATGCGAGGATCTTGTAGTCCCCTTTACCCGGCCCACTTCCCCTTGTCGCGAGGGGTCCAGAGTCCGTGTCCTCTGAAAGGTTTCGAGAGAAAGAAGGAACCAAGGCTCGCTCTCCTGACCACTTAGCTCCGGGAGGCATTTAGCAAACTCGAGGCCCGGGGCTCCCACCCCGAGTGGGAGGAGACGCAGGGTCCTGGAGTATTTGCCCTCCCCTCTTACAGGCCGGCGCCATGAGGTTAAATGAGAACGTCTTGCTGCTGGGGAAGAAGGTGGTGCTGGTACCCTACACCTCAGAGCACGTGCCTAGGTAACAGTCCACCTAACGCGAGGTGCAGGCCAGCTCTCCCAAGATGCAGCGAGGAGGGTCAGCCTGCCTTGCCTTAGTCCGAATCTCAGAGGCTGTTTCCCCTAAGAAGGAGAAACATTGCGGTGAGAAGTCATTACAGAAAGAAGTGAGCGCTGAAGCAATGAGGACTCCCCTGGAAGAAGTTACCCCCCATCCCCCGCCTTTCCATTTCAGTCTTCTCTGCTTCCTTTTTGGACGCTCAGCAAGGAATTATTTTATGTAAACTAGATGTGTGTAAGAAAGAGTGCCTGATTGTAAATTAGTGACATTCCTCTGTTGTCAGCGAATATGCTTAGTTTTTTTTTTTTTTTTTTTTTAATATTTATTTATTTACGGGCGCCTGGGTGGCTCAGTCAGTTAAGTGTCTGCCTGCCTTTGGCTCAGGTCATGATCTCAGGGTCCTGGGATCAAGCCTGGCAGGGAGCCTGCTTCTCCTTCTGCCTCTGCCCTTCCCCCTGAGCATGCTGTTTCTCTCTCAAATGACTAAGTTAAGTCTGGGGGAAAAAAAGATTTATTTATTTTAAGGAGGGGTGGGAAGGGCAGAGGGAGAGAGAGCATCCTGAAGTAGGCTCCCCTCTGAGTGTGGAGGCCTGACACAGGGCTCCATCCCAGGACCCTAAGATCAGGACCTGAGCTGAAATTTGTAGCCTGCCAGGCATGGGTGCAAGCTATGCAGGCACCCCAAATATGCTCAGTCTTGAAGACTTAACGTTAGTTTGTCAGAAAACTGAGTTGATGGGTTGTTCTGATGTCTACTGTTTAGAAAAGCCAGAACTGAGTGCCAGGGTGGGACTCTTCCTGGGGCAATTGGCTAAGGTCTGGTAGGCTGAGCAAAAAAAAAAAAAAAAAAGGTCTGGTAGGCTGGGATGGCAGTGATGTAGGAGTGTATTCTCTACTTGTAGGTTTTTTAAAAAAATTTATTTATTTATTTGAGTGAGAGGGAGCGAGAACGCACATGGGGAGCGGGGAGAGGGAGAAGCAGGTTCTCCACTGAGCAGGGGGAGCCCTACTCGGGGCTTGATTGGACTTGATCCCAGGATCCTGGAATCATGACCTGAGCTCAAGGCAGATGCCTAACTGACTGAGCCACCCAGGCACCCTTGTAGTTTTTGGGTGTTCCTGTGTCTGGCCTTTGTGGAGATATGTCCAGCTTTCCTTAAGGAGGTCAGATTGCCGTATACTTCCGCTCAGGAATTTGAGGAATGTTTGACTTAAGACTACGCCCCAGCACTGACCCCGGAGACAGGATGGGAAGCTGGATAGTTCTCTTGTAAGACCAGCCTGCTTCTAGGTCTTGTGCTTGTGCCCCTCTGCCTTAGGAGCTATTATAACCCTTTCCTTAGATTTTTTTTTTCTTTCCAAAGAGGGGAGAAAGCGTGCTCACACAAGAGCAGGGGGAGGGGCAGAGGGAGAGAATCCCCAGCAGGCTCCACACCCAGCTGGGAAGTTTGTGTCCAGCTGGGGGGAGGAGGCATGTTGCAGGGCCTCACAACCTGGAGATCCTGACCTGAGCCAAAATCAAGAGATAGACGCTAAACTGACTGAGCCAGCCAGATGCCCCTCCTTAGATCTTTTAGAGCTCTGTATTAACTTTGTGGGGTTCTCCTATCTACCATCCACTTCATCTCAAAAAATGTCAGACCTGTACTCCCAAATCAGTCCTGCATGCCAAAGGCCATCCTCCTGTCCCTGCAGGTACCACGAGTGGATGAAATCAGAGGAGCTGCAGCGTCTGACAGCCTCTGAACCGCTGACCCTGGAGCAAGAGTATTCGATGCAGCAGAGCTGGCGGGAAGATGCAGACAGTGAGAAGCAGAGGCCCTGGGCTGGGCTGGCAGTGGGAGGGGTGGCTCCAGAGGCAGTCTCCAGGATCCCTCCCTTTCTCATTCCCGCTGTAGCCCTTCTGGGCCCCAGAAACTTTGAAAATCCTTCATGAAAAGTCTGGAAGTTTCCTGAAACTGTCATACCCTGATGCCCACTGAGGCCAGTCTCTGTGACTGGTGCTTTTGTGTTTGTTCACACTCCTTGCATTGGGCTTAGAAGGATTTAGAGAAAGTAAAGCATTTAGGGCTCTGGCTGTAAATGGAGGCCCTGTCCATCACATCTCTTGCTCAAACCCAGTTGTGGTTACTGCTTTCTGAGAATAGAGCTGCTGTTTGGACTCCCATCTTTTCTTGCATGAGGCAAACTTAGGGCTTTGTAATCAGCTAAAGGAAGCTCTGAGCCCGATTTCCTCGTGGCAGACAGAGGCAATGGTGTCATACTACAGTTCTCTGGTTTGGGTCAGAAGACTGTTGTCACTTCGCTTCTTTGGGAAGTGTAAGTGAGAACCCTGTTGCCTCCCTCCTTAGAGTGTACATTCATTGTGCTGGATGCAGAGAAGTGGCAGGCCCAGCCAAGCACCACGGAAGAGAGCTGCATGGCGGGAGATGTAAACCTCTTTCTCACAAATGTAGGGGACCCCTCCTTGGGGGAGATTGAGGTCATGATTGCAGGTTTGTTCCACTTGGCCCTCCCTTCCCTCCCTTCTGCTGAACTTCAAGCCAGCTGAGGCTGCATAGGGCACTGGGCTCAATGGGAGGTTCCCAGTGGTGAGCCCAGCACCTACCTGGGGCACACTGCCCCCTGGCACTCCATTAGCCTGCTGCTCCACCCATGGTGGTTTACTCTATTCCCGTCTTCTGCTTAGGTGTGAATTTATTTATTTATTTATTTATTTATTTATTTATTTATTTATTTATTTTTTAAAGATTTTATTTATTTATTCATGAGAAACGCAAGGAGAGAGAGAGGCAGAGACACAGCAGAGGGAGAAGCAGGCTCCATGCAGGGAGCCTGACATGGGACTCGATCCCAGGTCTCCAGGATCACACCCTGGGCTGCAGGCGGCGCTAAACTGCGCTAAACCGCTGCGCCACCGGGGCTGCCCTTAGGTGTGAATTTAACCTTGAGTTTGAGGATCTTCAGGCTTCATTCTGCTCCATTCCTGCTGGGGGGCTGGGCACTGGAGACCCTCCCAAAATAAAAGACCTTTCCTGGAGCATCCTTCCCGTGCTGTGGAAGGAGCCCCTCTAGTTTGTGTCCTTCATGGTCCACAGCCTTCCCCTAAGACTTCCCGATGAGGCAGCATGCTGAAGGTAAGGGGTCAGCTTTGGGGTCAGGTTGCTGGGTGTGTCTAAGCTGGGAACCCTTGTGCAAATTATTTCAACTGCTATGTGTCTGTTTTCCTGTCTGCATGATGGCAATGATAGTACCAACTATGTTGAGTTGAGGCTGAAATGAAGTTGCAGCTGCATTACTGCTGTGCCTGCTGCGGAGCCTGGCGCACGGTGCCAGTGATTGCCATTATTCCTCCTAGAGCCCAGCTGCAGAGGCAAAGGCTTTGGCACCGAGTCTGTTCTCATGATGATGTCTTATGGTAAGGAAGTCTGAGCAGATGGTAGAGAAGTGGCCAGGCCTCAGATCAGGACATGGGCATGTTGGGAAGTATCTTCTTCAGGCCTGAGGGTGGGGGGCAGGTGACAGGTGCTTCCACTGCCAAACAGGAGAGGAAGGGTAGGGGATAAGAGGGGGGTGCTTCATCCTGTGTCCCATCCCTGTCTCTCTCATCTTCTCTGGGAGGGGTGACCAAACTAGGTCTGACCAAGTTTGAGGCTAAAATTGGGCAAGGAAATGAGCCAAGTATCCGGATGTTTCAGAAACTTCACTTTGAGCAGGTAAGGATATCTCTCATGGGAGGGCAAGGCCTGGGCTGGGGGTGATGGGGCCCAGTGGTGCTAGAGCTTGTGACTGTAACTTAGCTGCCCCTGCTCTCTCTGGCTTATACAGGTGGCGGTGAGCAGCGTCTTCCAAGAGGTGACACTTAGGCTGACAGTGAATGAACATGAGCGGCAGTGGCTTCTGGAGCAGACCAGCCATGTAGAAGAAAAGTGCTATAGAGATGGGTCGTCGGAGTCCCATTGACAGCCAGCTGGCCTTTCGGGCAGGGCAGCCACCTTCTGTGAAGTGGAGTGTTGGAACCACGCAATCCAAAACACCAGAGCCCTGTAACAGAAACTGAACTATTGGGGCATTTGAGGCATAATGCCCCTAGCCCCTCTCTAGCCTGGGAATCTCCTTTAGGGGCCCTTCAGACTCTGGGCCAGACTTGCCTTGGCCTTCCTCAGGCTGGCAGTGTGGATAAGTGACTCCAGGTCCAGGCTGTCCTCCTGACCAGACCTGGATTCTTGGAACCTGGAGCGGATAGCACGAATCCACAGAGGGCAGGGTGGGTGGAGGTGGGAGCAGAGGCGAGTGGGCCTGGTGCATGGAAGGCCAGAGGGGGTAGAGTCCCTGGGGTAGAGGCCTGCCTAAGAGTAAAGTATACTGCACAGCACCTTTCCTGGCTATTCCTTAGGCCTATTTGCAGGTGAGCCACCAGAAGGCCCAGCCTACAGCATCCAGTCCAGGGCAGGAGGAGCTCAGTCTGCTTTTGGCCTGCAGAAGCAGGCGGAGTGTGACCCCCAAGAAGTTTGGAAATGAACGAGCAAGGCTCTGAATGACAGGTGGCTTGGAAAGTGGACAAGTATCCTTGTGCTTGCTCCTTTTCTCCTCTCTGGACCCAGGAGTTTTGGATGCAGCTCCTTGTGACTGGAGCCTCTGCTCAGTTGCAAGGGCTGCAGGAGGAAGCAGAAGCCACTCAGCGGTATCTTCCTGAAGGGACCTGCCCCCTCCTGCTCTGCTCACTTCTTGGGTCTCTGGGAGCCGTGGCACCTGACGGCCACAAGATGGCGTCGGAGGCACAGCCTCAGGATGTCTCCAGGGCCTGACAGCTGGTGCTTCAGAGGCAGAGCTGGAGCGGGAAGGGGGGGGAGACGCTCCTCTGTTCCCAGGTGCCCTGTCCTAATCTGGGGTGGCCCTTGAGAGGCCGGACAGGTTTCAGGGCAGGTCGTGGAAGAGACCCTCAAAGGCAGTTGGTATTCTCAAGGGGAGGAAACCTTGATGTGAGTTGCTGTGCCTGGCTCAAGGTAGCAGAGCCAGAACTGTTGCTGGCCCCCCCAGCCCCCCACCCCTCCCCAGTCCTGGCATATTCCAACACTACTATGAAGGTAAAAAACTGGAATCTACCTTTGCTTGCAGTATACCAAAGGGTTTGTAGTGTGTCTGGCCCCTCAGCGATCAAGGAGTTTCAACCTTGAGCTTCATCAGAGGCCCCACCCAACAGGTGAGGTAAGGAGGGATCTCCCCCCACCCCACTGCCTTGTGGAGTCCTCTCCAGGCCTTGCTTACAGGTGAGAGGTCACAAGGTAGAGGCAAGGTTGCGAGCAGGCGGGCCGAGCCCAAGGTGCTGTGGCAGGGTTTTGAATAGTATAAAGTTGGTCAGAATCCAAGCTCCAACAAGAGGCCAAGATGGCCAGACAGTGACCCACCCCTCTTAACCCTAGAGGCCCCCCGGGTCCTCTGTGATGAGTGCTTTCCGTTAGAATCCACTTCCCATCCTTCTCTCCAAGCACCTCTGGGCCTGGCAGCCTCAGCCCTTGTGGGCCACCCTGGCGGCTCCCAGGGTGTGGCCTCAGGTGCCAGAGGTGGAAGAGACCTGGATCTTTTGAGGAGGCGTAGGGTATTTTGCCCTTGGAAAGTCCGCTCCGCCCCACCTGCCCCAGAGCATGTCCAGGGCCAGATAAGATAATCTGGTGCTAGCGCAGGCAACTCCTGGGAAGCCTGCACCCCACTGGCTGTGAGGGGTTAGATGAAAGCCCAGTCTTTGCATTGAATGAGGCTCGATCCAGGATTCACCATTTCAGTGCTCCAGAATTAGAAACTACATAAAGACCTCTGAGCATGTGGATCTTCCCTCCTACTTCCTACAATAAAGGTTTCTCTGGGGCAGCCGGTTGCATGCATTCAGGAGCTGGGCGGGTCTCACTCCCACAAGACTTGTGCAAAGCCCGGGCAGCTACAGGACCCAAGGCCCTCTGATCACAGCCACCCACATTCTACTCCCCCGCCTGGAGTCAGAGAACCTTGGACTGACCTCCCCTCCAGGCTGTACCCCAATCTCTCAGCCAGAGGCTCCCCTGGGAACACCTAGGGCTCTAAAGGAAGACACAGAGGCTGAGGCAGTTTGGAAGCCAGTTGAATTTCTGATGGAGTTTCCTTGACAGCGGGGGGGCCGGGCAGGGGTGGGGTGGCCAGACCCTCCCCATGCCCCAGGGGCTCTGGGGTAGGAGCAGACACAAAGTTTAAGGCTGTTGCCCCTATATCCTGGATGCAACAACCTGGAAAATCATATTAATCAAGGAGACAAAAATCCCTCTAAACTCTGATACTGCACTCAAAATCAAATGAACAAAAGTAAGATGCCCAAGCCACAGCTCTAAGGATGACAGACCCCTGTCCCTTCCACAATGTTGTTGCTGTCATCAGGAGTCCTCAGTCAACCCTGGACTCAGTCATCACTTGGAGTCATGAGGGTGTAGGACTCTTGCTTGGTCCCTCCATCCTTGCTTGGTGTGGGTTCCAGTGATCTCCCAGGGGAGTGGCGAGGGGCTGAAGCACTCAGGAACAGGGGGAGTCTGCTTCCTGATTGGGGCAGGATGGAAACCCATTCACCTTCCCCGAGGTAAGGGAAGAGCACAGTTCTCTAGAAAAATCATTCACCGATAGAGGGGGATGCTGGTGCTGATTTGTAGGTCGATTGGGGGTAGGGGGGTGGGACAAGTGAGTGGGGAGGAAGACGAGGGAACTGAGGGAGATGGGTCCGAGGGTGGTGGGGCCTGGGGGCTGGCCGGCCCTCCCAGCTCTCCTGGGAGCCTGTGGGAGGATGCTCAGAGGTTGCTGAAGAGTTCATTTTTCTTGCTCCAGTCCATCTGCGGGGCCCGCTTGCTGCTGCGCTTCTGGTGGGCCCGCTCCCTGGCCATGGCCAGGGAGATGTTGAAGTCCAAGATGGGGTCAGAGGAGGAGGAGGTAGACGAGGGTGCCGTGGAGTCCTGTTTCCTGGGGCTGTCTTGGGAATTCAGCTGCAAAGAGGGGGAGGCGGTGGCAGAGAGCGGGAGTCAGTGCCTGGCAAGGCGTCCCGGTCCTCGGCCTCAGCAAGGTGGCTCCCTTGGGGCAGTGCCCAGGGGAGCCAGGTCACAAGAACAGAACGTGGCATAGCATGTGACCTGCAAGGCAGGCTGGTGTGCCAGGAATGAGTGTGGCTTGGGAATGGGCTTCCTGTAACCCAGGGCCACCCTCTGCCCGCCCAGCCAGCAGCCTACCTCCTCACTGGTATCACTGGAGGTGGATCTTGCCAGGGCTGATCTGGGGCTCTCAGAGGCTACCTCGGCCAGAGGTTCACGACTGTTCTCCTGGCAGAGAGAGGAGGGATGTGGGTTGGCAAGGGATGGGGTGGGGAAATCCTGAATAGGGAAGGGTGTTCCCAGGGAAGACAGGTGCCTCTGAGAAGCTCCACTCAAGCTTTTCCCATCCACCCCGAAGCCCTGCTGCCTGAGTCTGATGAGAGTGGAGGGTGGGGGGTTGGGGCCTTGGGGATTGACATTTTACATTCCTCTGAGGATCAGAGGGCAGCCTGGTTCCACCACGTAGGTGGGAGGGACCATTGTGGGATTAGTGGAATTGCTTACACACACACCCCACCTCCCTAGCCTTCAGTCTTAACCAGCATTTTGGGCCAGTGACCATGCAGGGGCTATGTGGAGTGTGGGGAGATACAGGAGGCCTCTCCTTGGCACAGGGAACATGTGTGATATTCCCTGAATTTCTTGCGGCCCACTGGTTTACTTGGCCCTGACCCTAGGAATCTGACGTCTAACCCCAAAGCAGCCAAAGGCTTTGAAGGAATAATGGGGATGAGTGTTCTGGGCCCACAGATGGAGTGACAGAAGGTTCAGGTGGTCCAGGGCCACCCCCCTTTGCAAGAACCTCTGGCAGGATCCCTGGGCGGGGGGGGGGGGGAACCTTTCAGCAGACCCTGCAGAGAGCTCCGGCTCTGTGGTCTGACTCTGAGTCAGCCTGTCTTAGAGTGAAGGTCTTGGCCAAGGCTTCAGCTTGGTGCTCAGCCTCTGCCTGGGTTCCTCTGTGGCCTCAGCTGGCACCAGGCCCTGCCATCTCTTCCCCAGCCTCCACTGCCTTCTCTTCCCTTCTGCCCAGGGAGAAGGGGAGGAGGGGCTTTGTTCTTCCAACCCAGACTGGAAGTAGCAGGGCCCAGGCAGCGTGCGTCCAGACACTGAAGCTCTGTTCTTGGGGGGAAGAATGGCCTCTTCTGTATGGTGGGGAGTTGAAGGCGGGGCCTGTCACCAGGATGGCGGGCTGCAGAGGGGCCCCGACCGGGCCTCTGCCTCCCGACCGCCTTGGCTCTACACAGGGGTTGAGGGGTGCACGGGCAGTTATATAGCTTGGAGCTCAGGAGGGAGCAGCTTGGCAACAGGAGTTTCAAGCTGAGCCAGACAGCCGTCCTTAGCCCAACCGCGCCACCTTCCACCCTCCTTCTGCAGCCCCTGGCGTGAGAGCCAGAGAAGCATTAGAGGGTCTGCCTTTACCTTCCGGATCTCCCCATTGGTAAAGGGCTCAGGCAAGGGACCTAGAAAAGGGAAAAACGAAACAAAACAGAGGTGAGTCCAGGAGCTCTGCGGAATGTGGATGGAGTGGCGCCCGAAGAAGAGGGAGAGCTGCGGGGTTTGGGCCATAGTTAGACCTTGCTCCCTCCATCCGTGTCTAAGTCTCTGGCCTGCAACCCTCTGGACGTCTGTCTGACATCCTGATGATCCAGCACACACACAGATGCGCAAAATAACATTTACCCTTGCTACATCGTAATGCTCTCCAATATTTTCAAAGCAACTTAAAGTACGCTTGTCTCTGGCTATTAAGTTGATCTTGGGAACCAGGGATGGATCATGAGCAATTTGGTGAAACTGTTGTCCTAGAGAGAGAGGAAATTCCAGGCTGGCTGCCTGAGAATCTCCTGGGACGCTTGTTAGAAATGCAGATCCCCAGGCCTGGGCACCAGAGCCTGCTGTTTCCTAGGAGAAGACGCTGTCGCCAGAGTTGGAACCACACCCCAGATTCTGGTTAGTACCTGCCTCAGCTCAAAGAGAAAAAAATCCCGGCTCCTGCTTGCCAATGTGAGGGTGAGGGGATGGGGTGGGGGTGCTCAGAAGATGAGAACACCAGCCTGGGGTCCCCCTCGCTGTGCTCGCTCAGGTGGGGGCTCCACCTGACTGTAAGGGGGACTGGTCAGCTTGGGTGGGTTTTTTCTGAACTCTTAGTTTAAGTGCGTGTTTCCTCTGGCCTGGACATTGGGCATACCTAACCCTCACCATTTCGTCCCAGCTGGGCAGGGGATCACTGGGATGCAGGGACTCTCACCGATGCCCCCCCCCCCCCCAGGCGGTCTCATGTGGTCTGGAGGCAGCTGCTAGGGGGAGGGCATTCCTCTCTGTGGGGGCAGTAACACTCAGCTGGCCTAGAGGACCCGCCCCCCCCTTTCACCCAGGGATACCTGGGGAAGAGACTTGCCCTCAGGCCCCTCCCTATACAGCTCCTCTGGCCAGAGGCTACAATTACTGGAGTTCTCAGGGCCCTTCCCACCTAGCCAGAGAGATAAGAGGAAGGAATGTCTGAGGGCTGATTTCTGGGGGTGGGGGTGGGTGGGGGGATGCTAGAGGCCTCAGGAGAAGGTATTTGAGAAGCTGTGTGGAATCTAGATCTTTGCTGT
The DNA here is from genome assembly GCF_048164855.1 of Canis lupus baileyi. NCBI lineage: Eukaryota > Metazoa > Chordata > Mammalia > Carnivora > Canidae > Canis > Canis lupus. The sequence continues at coordinate 55,402,945 of NC_132853.1, read as the reverse complement.
CTTCCCCACACCATATTGCCAAGGGGCTTCTCGGGGCCTCAGTTTCTCCCTCACTGAAGGCGGCCACTAAGTTATCTGGTTTCTGTGAACTTGGGAAACAAGGGTAGGGTGGTGCCCCACTGCCCATGCTCGGAGTCTGCTGGGGACTTTCACGGACCCATCCCTGCTTCCAGGAACCCCCAGGACCCACCTGGCCCCTCCACCTAGGGACTTAAATCTATGGCAGGACCTTTGGGTGGGTCATCCCCCTATAAATAAAACTCTGACACCCTTAGGGAGGCCCCACCCACTGCAAAGTCCAAAGAGGTCCCCCCACCCCTACTCCTCCAGGAGCCATCTTTCCAGGGAGAAAGTCCAGACCGGAGAGCAGAGCTTTGCTTTAACACCTCCCTGCCTTGGGGCAGCAGCCTTGCCCTGTTTGGCTTGCGCTTGGGCAGGAGGAGGTGCCAGGCTTGGCAGCATCATATGGGGGATGGGGAGGGCAGGGGCCCAGGGACCAAGGAGGGACCCACTGCTCTCTAGAGCCAGTGAGCCTGGGTTTCCAAGACAACCTGAGAGAAGGGAGGGGAGGCACTGGGCCCCTGTCGCTGGACTCTGATCTGACCAAGCAAAGCTGGAGTTAACCCTTCCCTTGCATGAGTACTGCCTGGAAAACCTGCTGGGGGTGCAGGGGTTGGGGGCTGAGGCCTCCCTTTGGTGCTACAGCTTTGGTCTGGAATATAAGTAGCTCCGTCCTGCCTCCCCATCCGTCCCGCCTCCCCATCCCTCGTGCCAGCCTAACCCTATCACATAAAGCGTCCTCAGAAATCCACTGCCATCCCTGCTTCCTCTCCTGACATCAGGCACCTCTTTGCCAACCTACATTTCTGACCTCCCCTAAAGGGGATGGAGGAAGTTCTTAAGTGGGAAGCTGTCCACCCCTTGCCTGGGACACAGTCAAATCTAGAGCACTGACCCCCCATTCCTGACCTGGGGGCTTCCAGCTGCCCCACCCTGCTCACCAGTCAGGTGCTCCTGGGACGGGATCACTTTGCATTTCTTGAAGAACTCATCAGTCTCCTTGTCTACCACCAGCAGCTTGGTCTCGTCCCCACCAGCCTTGATGGCAGATACCACATCCCCATGCTGCTTGCCCTCCACGCAGACCCCATTCACCTGTGGGTGGGGGCAGGGGTTACTGGCACAGTTTTTTTTTTTTTTGGAGAGGGGAGGCAGAGGGGATACAAATGGTCCTCTTCGTCCTTGGCCAGTTGGTAGTCTGGGGACACTAAGTCCTCCTTGCCTGTGGAGTCTTACATTAAGCCAAGTGGTCCTCCCACTTGACAATCAAATGAGGAGTTAGGACACATGAGAAAAGCCAAAGAAAATACAGAGAAAAGACTAAACAAACACAGCTGGGACAGACAGGGCAGGAAAGATCAGGGAGGCCTGGGATGGGCCCTCGCGTTTCTATGTGTCTGTGTCCGACTTCCCGCTCAGGGCTGTGGTTTGCTCACATGTAAAATGAGAAGTCTTGGGAGAGCTGATCTAGCTCTGAGGCTCTAAGACTGAGATTCTGGGGCCTGCCCAAGGCACGGGGTTCATGTTTCCTTTCCTCCTGAGCACCTCCCAAGAGTGTCTGAGTGCACCTGCCAGCACGGAGCCCTCAGGCAGTAGGAAACTCCTTGGGTGGCCCCACACATCTCCTGGGATGGATGGGCGACTCCTGGGCCACTGAGCGTGTCTCTGGGTGAATAAGAACCCAGAGAAGGTGAGGGCAGGAAGGGAGTCCACCATCCACCACCCTCCCTCCTGCCCACCGTTCTTCCCCTCTCTCTGGCTCCTTCACTCCCTCTATTGACCTGGCACCTATGGGCTGCCCAGAACCCCTGGGCTAAGCTAGGAGCAGATGGTGTGATGGCTGCTGCCCCAGGGGCTGCTCATAGGTGGGGAGGTTAGTCAGGAAGGCAGGGCCTGGAGAGAGCGTGAGAAGCATTACCTCCACAATGCGGTCCTGAGCCCGGAGCCCCGAGGCCTCAGCTGGTGAGTCTGGGTCCACCGCCCGGATGAACTGGCCTGGCTTGGACTTGTCGCTGTGCAAGTTGAAACCGTAGCCGTTGGCGCCTTTCTTCATGGCGCAGAGCCGAGGCCGGAGCTCACGCTGTGGGGGTAAAGGAGGGGCCGTGGCCATTCTCCATCATCCTAGGTCCCGCCCTCCCTGCCCTGCACCTGACCCCTCCTTGCTCCACCCTCCTCAGCACTTGGGAATAAGGCAAGTTTGCTGAGATCCCACACAACAGGTTGAGAGAATGCTGGGCTGGGACCCAGAAGACCTGGCATTGTAGCCAACTGCCCAGGTGCCCCATCCAAGCCAGTTACCTCTTCTGGCAAATGGGAGGTGGGGTCAGATTAGCTCAAGCCCCCTCCTCTTGTGCCATCCAAAGATATAATTGTGTTATTTTGGTTGCTACCTTATTCCTCCCCTCCAAAAACTTCAGTCTGGCCCTCCTGGGAGTGAGGGCCACGCCACTGTCAGCCTGACTGGGTGACCGGGGATCCTGGGCCCCTTGGTACCCCGTTCTTTGCAGCAGGGGACACAGGGGAGGTGTTTACTGAAAGCTGGTCAGAGTGTTTATAGTAAAGCCTTTCCCCATCCAAGCCAAATGGCCCAGCCAAAAGGAAGCAGGAGGCCAGATGACCACAGAGCTGGGGGGGAAGCATAGCAGAGTCCTGGACAGGATTGGGACCCCCACAGTAGAACCTCAAAGACTCCGTTGGGAAAGCCTGACTGGGGAAAGGACCATGAGAAGCAGGGCAGGGCTGCAGGGAGCCCAACGTGGCTGTGGCCATGGCTCAGGGTGGGGACCTAGTGAAAGGGCTCAAGCAGGTTTCTCTCCAGCACTCGGACACTCAGCTGAAAATGGTTTTCACCATCCTTTGTCCAACTTAAGCAGCTTAGCTTAGACGCTGCAGCCCTAGGACACATGTACACGATGGAGGGAATCTGGGTATGCATGGGCCAAGCAACCTGAAACCTTGGCCAGAAGCCTGAGCCCAAGGCCTAACTCAGGGGTTCCTCTCCCCTTCCTCCCAGGCCTGGGCAGGGCTGTAGCAGCCAGCCTGCTAGCTCCGGGTGATCTCCCAGGCCACCAGGCAATGAGCAAAGGCAATGATCTCCCTACTTATTAGCTATGTGACCCGAGGCAAGTCATTTCCTTCTAGTGCCTCAGGTTCCTCATTTATAGACCATTCTTCGTGCCACTTGCCTCCTCAGGTCCCAAGGGCGCTGTGAGGCCAAGTGAGATAATTCATACAGGTGGGGACACTTCACAACTTCAAAATCCCCCTGCACATATAGACTTTTCCCAGTGCTGAGAACACTACCGAATAGTCCATAAAGCTGAGAAGGGAGATTCTGGGGAGTAGGGTGGGGGCCAGGTTGCTCTGAAACACCAGTCCCCAGCTAGGAGTAGAGCTGGCCAGGAGGCAGGGAAGGAGAGGAGGGCTTATAGGCCTCCTGCCCCAACTTGCCAGTCCCATCTGGGGCTCCCCACCCCTCCACTCTCACGGGGGGGGGGGGGGGTTGGGGGGGCGGTGGCCAAAGGATGACTTTGCCTTCCTTTAACTGCCCGGGCAAGTCTCTGTGTTTCAGGATGTTGGTGGGGGGGTGTGGAGAGGAAGACAGGAAGGAGGTGTGATGGTTGGACCTGCAGTCACCCTGATCTGGGCCACAGGCCCTGGGCCCTTCCCTAGTTTCTCCTTCAGTAGGCTTCCCTCACCCCATACAATAGCAAAGACAGAGAGGCAAGCAATAAAAAAGTGGGGGAGGGGCAGAGGGGGACCCCAGTAGCTGTGAAACATCCCCTTCTCTCAAACTCCCTGTTGGCGGGGCGCAGTGGGGCCAGGGTGCAATCCCAGGAGCCCCTCCCCCGGCTCCCCACCCCCCACCTGCGCTGCTTATCCCCTGGCAGCCCCCACGGGATATTGTTCAGGAGTAAGTGAGGCTCTTCTCCCCTCCAGCTAATCCCTCCACAAAGCTGCCAGCCCAGCCCTCCCCCAGGCCGAGGTGAGCAGGAACAGGTCTGACCAGTTGCCACCACCTTGCAGGCTCAGCTTTCTGCCCCAGCCAGCAGAGCCCGCAATCACCCTGAGAAAGTGGGGAGGATCGCACCAGGGGCTGGGTGGGGGGGTGGGGGGGGCAGTGGTGCGTGCGAGCAGCTCTGACGTCCCCGCTCCCCTCCACCTCCCTTCATTCCAAAGAGCCTTCCCATAGCCACCTGGCTGGGGCTGGTCACCCCATTTTCAAAACGGGGAAACAGAGTCCAGATATTAAGCCCACGGCCTAATGTCCCACGGCTTCACAGTGGAGGAGCCAGAGCTCCAGCAAGGTCTCTGAGTTGGACCCCGTGTTCTTTCCACCATCCACGGGCTGGCCCCAAAGGACCTGAGTCCAGACTGGGAGGAGAACCCAGCAGGAGTCGTAAACATGGGTTGCTCCCCCGCAGTGGCTGCAGTCTCTGCTGGGAGGCAGCTGGTGGCTGATGAAACCACAGCCTTCCTTCCGGGTGTTCAAGGCCTCTTGCGGCCAGAGCCCCAGCCTGACTTGGGATAAGCAGGGCTGCGGTGGGCAGGCCCGGGCTGGGGCCGCCCAGTGGTTCGGGGAGTGCTGCTCCTGGCCAGCAGGGCCATCGGGCCTGGGTCTCAGTGCTGGGGGCATGCTTCCCGATCCTCCATGCTTCCCTGCACCTTCTGGTGCCCTGTCATCAAAGCCGGAGGGCCTGCTTTGAACCTTGCTCCCCTCTGCCAGTCCCAAGCCATGAGGATTGGAGGAAATGGGGCTCAGCTCCCCCACTGCTCCCTTCCCCCTTTACTGGGACCTGCTCCACTGCCCTCTGGGGGTGGCTGAGCTTGGGGACAAGCAGCAGCAGGTGGTTTTCTGAAGTGTTCGGACACAGGCTCCATCTTAGCGCCCTTCCTTCCCAAGGCCCCGGAGGCTCCCTCCTTCCCCTCCCCTCTCATGGGAGGGGTGGGGGCTTCTCATTCTTCCAGGGAGACCAGCCAGTTTTACTCCACCCCTCCCCCAGCTGTCTCCCGGAGGTGTCACTGCCAGCTGCTGAGTCAGCCCATCAAAGGAGCCCATCCCAGCCAGGGTGGAGGTTGGTGCTTGCAGGAGGAGTCCCTGGGGGCAGCCTCCCTGGGGATCTGATGGGGAGGGGTCAGGTACCTGGGCAGAGCCTGGCCACTGTTGCTCCTGGGCCCCAACCCTCAACCCCCAACGCTGAAGCAGGACTGGGTTCTGGCTTCGGGGAAAGCGGGTAGATGGAAAGTCCAGGCCATCTTGGTCCTGGTGTGTGGCCCCCAGGAGCTCAGGAGGGGGCGGGGGGGGGGAATTTCAAGGGGAACCCGGCCTCAGAGTGTCCAGAGTGCCAGGTGGGGCTCCCAGTGACGATGTTGGCTCAGAAGGAGAAGTCAGGATTTGCTCAGTGAGGAGCCTGGTGGAGACCCGGAAGCAAGAGGAAGGGGCAAGAGGCAATGGTGGCCAAAGGACGGAGCAAATGAGCTGGGGTGACTGGGGTGCTGGGTGGGCCTGAGTCTCACTTCTAGGCAACATCAGACAAGCTTTCCAAAAGATCTTGCCAGCAGAGCCGCCTCCAGACTCTTCTCCCAGAGCCTTCTCCCACCCTCAGGTTGTCAGGCTGTCCCAAACCCTGTCACAGGCCCACAGGACCATCCCTTCCCTCTTCTCTCCCAGGGAGCTCAGCCCAGCCTGAGTGGCCGCCCAGTCACCTCCACCCACGCAGTTCAAGCGGACTGCGGGTGCGGAATTCAATAGGCGCCACCAGCAGCCACCTGGAAAGCCGAGGAAAGTCGATACCCTAATCCAAGTGCCTGTCTCTGGGGAGTAGGCCCAGGGCCGCTCCCTGTTCCTCCTCGGGGAGGGCTGCTGGGGGCCAACGCCCCACTGGGCCCAGCCCCTCCCTGGCAGGTGTCATGGTGATGGGCCCTACAGAATATAGCCAGGCTGCTTCCAGAAGGCCAGGCAGCTCTGGGCCCCACAAGGAATGGGCTGGAAGAGCTAAAAGACCACCAGGGTGGCTGGGGGAACAATAGAGGTGACCCTCACCTCCCAAGTCTGCCCTTTCCTCAACCCAGCCAAGGCCTCTTGTTTATGCAGATAAGACCAATGCCTGCTGCCCCAGGGAGATCAGCCCCAACAATGGGGTGGGAGACAAGGGGACAGGGCAGTGAGTAGGAGCCCTGGCTGTTCTGGTGGAGGTACCCTGGGCAGGAGGAACGGTGGCTGCTCTGCGACGCAGCTCATTGTCTCACGGAACACTAGAGACACAGCTTGGGTCTGGTGCCAGCTCTTCAAGGAAGCCACGATGGACGGTGAGAGCTGGCCTGGCCTAAGGGTGACATGTGACTGGGCAGCAAGGGGGCACTGTCCTCAGGGCAGGTTGGGAGGTGACCAGGAGCTCTGACCACTGGCCAGTGAGTGTCCAGAGCTGTAGGCTAAAGGTATCCTCTCTTCACTTGGGTACAAAAGGCTTGGCGGCCACTAACCCATACTCACTCCATCACCCTGGTGTGGCTTCACTTCACCCTACAGACCTCCCCCGCCCAGGTCTGTGCAGGGAAGGTGGGCACCTTAATGTGCAAAAAAAGGATCTACTCTAGCTTTTGATCTTGTCCTTCCTGTTTCTCAGTTGGAAGGCCCTGCTCCGGAACTCAGCTGGTAGATCCAGGTGGGATCCATATGCTAAAGAGGGAGCTACTTCTCCAAGGTCCCAGGAAGGGGCCCCGAGCCAGCTTTTCCCTCTGGTTCTTTTCTGCTGGTGTCGGCCAGAGACCCACCCGAAAGAGTTTGGCTCAGGTCTGCCTAGGGCTGGGCAAGCCTGGGACGGAGCAGGCTGGTACGTGGGCTGCTGCCTGGCTGGACACCATCCAGGCTGGCCGCCCCATGCCCGCCTGCTCCACAGCCACTGCATCCTCATCCAGCCTTATCCTCACCCTCCTTCCAGGAGTCACTGGATTTAACTCCTGCAGGCTACAGACCTTCAGGGAGCTTGTGGAATTGGGGCAATATTAACAAACAGAAGCTACTGTGTACTGAGCACTTACTGTGTGCCAAGGACTGCTAAGGACTGCACTAGGATTTTATGGGTATTTTCTCATTCAAACCCAATTATAATCCTGTGAGGAAGGTATCACTCAGGTTCAAAAAGATCACATAAACTGCTCAAGTGTGCAGTGGAGGGGAGGAGGAGGTAGGCTCTGAACTCAGATGTGGAGCTGCACTGTCCGATGGGAACAGAATGCCAGTCAGGTAGGTAGGCAATTAAAAATTTCCCAGGAGTCACGTCAAAGTAAAAAAGAAATGAGAAATTAATCATAATTATCTTATTTCATATAATAAACCCAAACTGTTACCATTTCAATATGGAATCCACTTAAAAATGATTAATGGCATGTTTTACATCTTTTTGTTTGTATGAAGTCTTCAAAATCTGGCGTGCATTTCATACTTCCAGCACGTCTCAATTGGGATGAGCGCACTTTGAAGTGCTAAGAGCCACATGTGGCCAGTGGCTGCCACAATGGACTGCTGATATCCTAGAGGCCTCACTCTCAACCATTAGGCTGTTAGCTCCAAATAGTTTCCTTTTCTAAAAAAAAAAAAAAAAAAAAGACTTATTTATTTGAGAGAGGGAGAGTGTGCGTCAGTGCCTGCCCAAAGGGCGGGCGGGGGGGGGGGGGGGGGGCAGAGAGATGGAATCTCAAGGCCCCCGCCCAGAGCAGAGTCCTACCACAGGTGCTCGATCCCATGACTCTGAGATCATGATCTGATCTGAAATCACACATGGGACACAACCGACTGAGCCACCCAGATGCCCCCCAAACAGTTTTATTTATTTATTTATTTTTATTTTTTTTTTCCCCAAACAGTTTTATAAATCATCCCCCCTCAACATACACATTTGAATTGGGCACCATGACCTTATAACACACCCAGGAAGAGGTGAGAGCCTTGAACTCTAGAAGTCAGAGCTCTAGCTTCAGATAACACAGCAATGAGTGAGCAGCACTTCAACCCCAGTTTTACGGAATCTGTGCCACTCATCATTTTCCAGGACACAGGAAACTAAACACTACCCAGAGGGCTGGGGACGTGGTGAGTTGTCCTACTCCAGGGGTGAAGTAAAGCCAAGGCTAACAGTAGAGGTTGGCCTTCAGGAGGTGCCCTATGTGCAAGGATCCAGGGGGTCAGGTTAAGGAGAGACTTGGTGGCCAGACTCCTGGTCCCAGCCCATCAAGGCAGAAGGTGGGGCCAGGAGCCAGGCCACTTCTGGGCTGAGGCCTTCCATCAGGGCTGATATATTCTCCTGATGGTGCCAAAGGACACCCCCTAGGGAAGGAAGCTACCTGGACCCCTCCTTGCAAGGAGCCTGAATTTATTCCAACGTGATGGCTCTTATGTGGCCCAGGATGTGATGGGCAGAGACACCAGCTGGACAGTCGGGCCCTCAGGTACAAGTCAAATGTGTGGCTGAATAAATAGATGTGTAGGTACTGGAGTCAGCGAGAGTTGGGTTCCAGGATACACCCTCCTCCACGTGGTAAGGGCTCACTAGCTGACAGCCTGGGGCAGCCCACCTGGACCGACCAAGGCTCAGTTTCCATGTAGACCACGGGGGCTAATATCTGCCTCATGGGGCTGTTTTATAGATTGAATGACATCAGGCATATTCTTATTTTTTATTTTTTTTTAAAGATTTATTTGAGAGAATGAGCACACACATAGACCGAAAGAGCAGACTCCCCCGCTGAGCACATCTCATGACCCTGAGATCAGGACCTGAGCTGAAATCAAGAGTTGGATGCTGAGGCACCTGGGGGGCTCAGTGGTTGAGGGCCTGCCTTCGGCTTAGGGTGTATCCCTGGGGTCCTGGGATCTAGTCCCGCATCAGGCTCTCCGTGCGGAGCCTCCTTCTCCATCTGCCTATGTCTCTGCCTCTCTGTGTGTCTCTCATGAATAAGTAAATAAAATCTTATTAAAAAAAAAAAAGACTTGGATGCTTTAATGGACTGGGCCACTCAGGCGCCCCGACAGAGGGCATGTTTAGTACACAGCGCATTTGCCGGACACAAATAATAGCTATCATTTACTGAAATGATTACTCTCGGCTCACAAAATGGAAAAACTGCTACCTAATTTGCAGGGCTGTCCTGTCCTAGGGGAATCCATGAAATGAACATCAGTATCTCTGTGGCACAAGGCTGCACTAGAACTTTTGAGTTTCCTTTCCCTCTATGGCTGCTCCATCTCAGAGCAGCAACAAGCAGAGGAGCATCTAGTAGTATTAGGGTCGAGAACTCTGGCTTCTCTCTGTAAAAGGCCTGCAGCACTAATTCCTAAATGCTCCCCCACCTCCCTGGCGCCCCGTGGGATGGGAGGCTGGAGAGGGAGAGAAAGGCCTGCATCTAGACACATGGAGAAGGATGCCCCATTCTGTCTCCAAGAGAATCACCCCCAGATTTACTGACTTAACTTTATAGGAGCCTGAAGGTAAGAACCAGAAGAGAAAGAGATCCCAAATATGCAGCTTATGAGAAGGAACCAACAACACTCAAACTATCACATACCCCGTTGATTTAAAATCCAAACATCCTGCAGCTCAGATTCTGTTGTGCCCTTCCAAACACCAACTGGGACAGTGTGGAATGGCCTGTCCCGGGAAGGAAGTTGGTAGTCCGCCAGTTAATTGTGTCCACCCACCCACCTTGCTGCCTGGGGTGCGCCGCACTGTTTCTTTCTTTCTTTTTCATTTGAAATTTTTAAGTAGGTTCCACATCCAATATGGGAAATCAAACTCAAGACCCTGAGACCAAGAGTCACATTCTCCACCGACTGAGAGAGCCAGGTACCCCTGAGCTGTTTCTGCCTCTGGGATCAGAGTCAGGTCTGGCAAGAACACATCCCAAGCTGGGCACCAACACATACACACACACCTATCATCTCATCAAATCTTCCCCCCTCAAAAAAAAACTCCCCAAAATCCTGCATGGTGGGTTCTGGTGTTCCCACTTCCCAGAGGAAGAAGCTGAGGTTTACAGCCAACAATGGCCAATTAGGGTGCCAGAGCCAGCTGACCATGACGTCCAGAATTTTAGCTTTCTAGTCCACAGATGGAAGCTGCTAGCAGGCAAGAAAAAGGAGTGGGTAGGTTCTGCCTGGAATTCTGATCTCTGGGTGTGCCTGGAATTCTGATCTCTGAGCACAAATAGGTCCAGGTGTGCTGGACTGAGATGAATTAGGATAAAGGTGCCTGATGGCTGTTAGACATTCATTCATTCAAAAATTATGTGGGCCCCTACCTACTCGGGGCCAGGCACAGCGATGGGGATGTAAGTACAAAGAAGCCTCAGCCTTTGACCTCCTCACCATCGCAGTGGGTCAAGATCAGGAACAATTGACTCAAATACTGTGTGTTCAGAGCAAGAAAAGATGTATAGGACAGGGAGGAGGAGGAGAGCAAAGGAAAATCTCATTCTGCTAGTGGGCTCTAGGAAAGGCTCCGAGGGCCATGAGTAGTTTTGCAGAGTGTGCCTTGTGGAGAAGGGGACTGACAGGTTCTCAGGCTGAAGGGTAGTTATCCTCCGGCTGCTGGATTGGGCTGCAGAACACCTTTCTATTATTCAAGAACAGCAGCCTCTAATTGAGCACTCATTGAGCGCCAGGCTTGGACATGGCTGCACTTGCCCAATGAGGGGTAGATCCAGGGCTGGCTGCCCCAGGGGTGGGCATGTAACGATCACCGTGAAATACTTATCAGTTCCAATACCAAGAGTGACGTTTGCTGAGCACTTACTTAGTGCCAGGCACAGAGCTACTGACCACCCCCTATTATCTCACCCATCTGGCAGCTGCTGTGATCCCAACATACACCAGAAGGCACAGGGAGGTTAAGACCCTTGGCTTGAGGCGGCCCAGCTAGTACAGCTGAGGTGGCTCAGGCCTGCTGCCCATCCACCACTGTGACTGCAGGGGTGGAGGTGGGGACTGGGGGGAGGTAAGCTGGGGTGTTGTTTTGTTACTCCTCTCTCAGTGGGGGTGGGGAAACCACCAACAGAGCAGGTGGGCACAATTGGAAGTCCCCTTCCCCCCACTCAGAGGTTCTACAGGGACCCCACACCCTCTGCCCTCTATGATTCTCAACCCAGGCTGGTCCTCCCAATGAGATATCATCTGCCGCCCACTCTGCGTGGAAATTTTCCACTTAACACCTTTCTCACTTGTGAGAACCAATAAAGATACGATAAGAGTCCCAACTTTGCAAACAAATTCAGGCTACAGCAAATTAGTAAAACTCAAATTCTTTATAGGAGATGCTTTTTAGGGAAAAAGTAAGTCTTACTGTGTTTATTAGCTTTTTTCCTCTTTTCCCAATGACAGAGTGGTGGTCCCTTGCATGGCCACCATACCAGATTTCATGGGAATTTCCTACCAAAGGGACTGGCTTTGCATGAGAATGAAGGAATCCTCGCTCAAATGCCTGGACAGAGAAGTGCTCAATTCAGCATCCACTTGGGACTCAAGTACTTCCCACTATTTGTAAAATCCTGGAGGAGGCAGGTGTCACTGTATTACAACACTCTCCGTTTTACAGATGGGAGAACCAAGGCTCAGGGAAGTTCCGTGACTTGCCTGTTGACCTGAAAGGGCCCAAGAGGTCTGGTGATGGTGTCCGCAGGACTGGCTGGAGGGTACTAGACTATCCTCTCCTGGCCTAACATAACAAAGTATGCACAAATGCAGATGTCATGTCACCATCTGGAGGAATCCGATTCTGTTGTCACCCAGAAAGCAGGAAGGCAAGCTCCGCTGCTTTTTCAGATGGCATGGTGGGAGTGCATATGCTAGGTCAAGCCTCCACGCCCCTGGCATCCTCCACCTCTCCCCAGATCCTCCCGCACGGAGCAGAAAAAAAAAGAAAAAGAAAAAAAAAAAAAAAAAAAACAAACCCCGAAAGGGCAAGGGGAGGAGCTGAACATAACAGCATCTTGGCGGGGGATGGGGAATGGGGTGGTGGTTATTGGTGTCAGTGCCAAAGTCCAAAAAAAAAAAAAAAAGCAAGCAAGGAAAAAGGGAATGGCAAATTGATACACTCAGTTCAGCACGAAGTTCAAACTGGATTTCTGCCTGGGATCAGAGGTCATGGGTTCCAACTCCCTAGTGTAAAACCCTTGCCAGGGATGCTCCGACCCCTCCCCCACCATTGCCAATGCCAGCTTGGCAGCGGCAGGAAGTGGGAGCCCGGCGGCCCTAGTATTCCCAGCACCCAGCTCCGGCTGGATGGGGCTCCTGGTGACCTCACTTCCACCAAACCAGCTGGTCCTTTAGGGCTCCACCTTCTACCTTAGGGCTGAAGGGTGCCCTTTATATGTCCAGGAGGCTTCTCTTGGCACCATGGACACTCCTGCCACACGCTGCCACCAGGTGGAGAGCTGGTGCAAGCCAAATGGGCCCTGAGAGGCCCAGGCTTTGCTCCACTCCCCTCCCGTCCGCCCCCAGTCTGTACCCTAAGGCTTCCCCCTTCACTCTCTGGGAACAAGAGGCTCTCATCCCAACTCCTGTTTTGCTACTGCCCCACCTGTAGCTGATCCAAACTGAGATCGTTTGGGGAGAAACCCCAAACATGGGTAAAAGGCAACCAGCCTGCTTGCTGTCCGGGGACTGGAGTGAGACAGACAATGATAGGGCAAGACCACCTGCCGGGGGCTGAGTCCCGCTGGCTTGCGCATCGCCCAGCAACAGGCACCTCTCTGTCCCCTCCTTCCTCCCAGCCGCTGCTCTTCCTCCAAGGTCCTCCCCTCCCGTTCCCAGATACGAGCTAGCGCTTACTCCTCACATTCCTGAGACTCATAAATCCTCCTGGGTGGCAGGGCCGCCACCCCCCTCCCCAGACGCCTCGGCACCTCCTCCCCGCACCCCACCCCCACACTTCGCCCAGAGGTGGTGGGGCTTCCTCTCTTGTTAAGTCACACTGTACTTCAGGAGGATGAAGTCCAGCCGGGATGAAGTTAATGATACACGCACCGGCCGGCGGGGGTGCGGGGTGCGGGGTGCGGGGGTGCGGGGAGGACCCCGTCGGCGACCCCTCCCTCCCCTCGTGCTGGGGCTCCGCACCGAAAGGGGTCTGTCATTCCTCTAGCTTTCGGAAGTCGGGGTGGGGGTCGCTCACCCCAGCTTCATCTACCACCCGCAGGGGCCGTGGAGGAAGCTGGCACCGCCGCGGCGGCTGGGAATGGGGTGGCCGAGGAGGGCCTGGACTGGGGGGTTCCGAAGAACGGGAGCAGACGCCGCCAAGAGGGCGGGGGAAAGACGCCTGGGCTCCCTCGAGCTGCCCTCCCTCCCTGCTACTCCCAAAGGCCAAGGGACGAGAAGCGCAGGTGGCCAGGCGCTCGGCGGCCCCGCGGCCCAGTCTGGGGAGGCGGGTGGGGTAACGGGACGCAGCCCCAGGCCAGCAGCTCCCAGCGCGACCTGTCGGCCGGCGGAAGCAACCGCCCCCTCGAGGATCTGGTTTCAGAAAGAGGAGGCGGGCGCGGGGTCGGCCGTCCGAGGGCGCCCGGGTCTCTTCCCGATTCCCCGCCCCACCCCGTCCCGGTCGCCGCCGGGTCTGGGCCCCACACTCACCCGCTCCGGACCGCTCCTCTCGGCTTCGCGCGGCTCCGGCGCGGCGGCCTGCGGCTCACTTTCGGCGCCAGCCCCCCGCGCCTCGGTGGCGGCCGGCGGCTCGGCCTGCCCGGGCCCGTCCTGGGCGCGCAGCAGCTCCTCCCGCACCGGGACGCCCAGCTTCTGCAGCCGCTCGTCCGCGTCGGGGTCGACCACCAGCAGGCGCACGGCGTTGAGCGCGGCGCGGATGCGGCTCACCACCTGCTGGTGGGTCTCCTTCTCTACGTTCTCGCCGTTCACCTCCACCAGCCGGTCTCCGGCCAGCAGCCCCGCCTTCTCGGCCGGAGAACCAGGCTCCACCAGCCGGATGAACTGGCCCACCTTGCCCTTCTCCCCGTGCAGGTGGAAGCCGTAGCCGTTCGGGCCCTTCTCCAGACAGCAGAGCCGGGGCAGGGGCGCCCCCGCGGCCGCGTCCGCGCTCATCTCGCCCCGCGACTGCTCAGCGGTGCGACGTGGGGTCCCGCTGGGGGCCGGTGCCGCCCTTCTCCCGCAGGCGGACCCGCAGGCGGAAGGGGGGCGCGCTGCAGAGAACCGCCGCGCCGCGCCGCGGGACGCGCTGAGCCAACAGGTGGGAGACGAGCGGCGGCTGCGGACTGCGAGGAGCCGAAGCAGGAGCGCGTGGGCCAATCCGCACCCCGCGCGGCGTCTGAGCGCCCGCGAAGCTGCTCCAGCCCCTTACCCCGGGGGCGGGGCCGGCCCGAGGGTGTGGACACCGCGGCCCAATCAGAGGCCTCGGGCAGGGGCGCTCGGGCCGGGTGAACGACGCTGACCAATGGGAGCGCGCGGGGGCGTGGCCCCGCGCGGGGGGCGTGGCCGTGCTCGGCGCGGCGCCCCGCGGCGCGAGAAGAAAGAGGGCTCAGGAAGTGGAAGTGTTTGTTAGCGAGCGGCCGGAGTTGGGGCGGGGGGCGGGGCGAGTTCCCGGTACTGGGCGGAGAGGCCCGTAGGCTCCTGGTTCTCCCTACCCTTGGCGGGGATCGGGGAGAGCCAACCCACGGATAAGGGACTCTGACGCTTTAACAACCTTTAGCTAAATTCTTGTGTGCACTTCTGTGCGGGGGGCGGGGGGGCGGGGGGGGAGTGGGAGCGTCCGTTGCCAGGGAAACCACTCCAGCTCCGGGGCTGCCGGGTCCCAGAACCCTTACCAATAAGAACTAGGTCCCCCTCCTCCGGAACCTAACACAGTTGTTTGAATAACGATACTTTCCCGTTCGTGGACTTTGCGTTGTTCAAGGACACGCTACCGGGGTGCGGACTCTCATCCTCCCTGGGACAGTGTGAGGGCTCCCCAGGGAGCCCCAGCTTCCCCAGACAGGCCACCTAGGACAAGGGTGTGAGCAGGGGCGTCAGCTTTCAGCTGGGGCATTGGAGGGGGGAGAGGCGGAGCAGAATCAGGTCACCAACCTCTTGGGTACAGGGCAGAGCCCTGGATATTTTATTTTATTTTATTTTATTTATTTTATTTTATTTATTTTATTTTATTTATTTTATTTTATTTTGTTTCCTTTTTCTTTTCTTTTCTTTTTTTTTTTTTTTTTGAGCCCTGGATATTTTCAGTAAAAACCAACAAACCCACAATGAGACCTTAAGACAAACCTTTCAGCTCCTTGGAGATGAGAAAGGCTGGTCACCAGAAGTTGGGGAGCAGTTGGGGGCATTGAAATATAAAGATCAATGATTTGGGCAGTCATTGATGGTTCTCCCAACACGCAATAACAATCCTTTCAACGTGATCTCCCCTGTCCCCTCTCCGGCGCACCTCAGAGAAGCAGTCGGATTTTACTTTCCATATTCCGCAATTTACTTTGCAAATTCCGCAATTTAATTCTGAAAACACCACCGGCTAGAGGCCCAGAGCTGCCCACGTGATTGGATTGCCTGCGACTTGCCTTGGGCCCCAAAAGAGCCCATCAAGGTCAGGCTCCTCCCTGCTTCTCCTGGGAGAAGCCTCAGAGAGCTTCCTTATCAGGCTCAAGTTGGAGCTGCTGACTCTGCTCAGAGGGCAAGATTTCTGCCTTGAAAGCATATGCAGTGGCCTTAGAAATGCGCAGTGTGTACTTCTTTCTCTCCTTCAGGTCATGACCCACATGTCTCCTGTTCATCTTCATTTGCCAGGGTCAGGGTTCTGTGAGACAGGTGACCTTGGCCCCACAGAAACTTCTTGGTGTCTCTCTCTTCACCTGGTCTTACCTACATGACCTTGTTTTGGACACGTTGTATTGGTTTATCCAGAAATGGGTGACTTCTCACTCCCTAACCTGGCTCAGTGGGAGGGGACCTAAAGCAGTTTTGGTCTCCGTGTCTGTCCGAAGGGAAATGGCAGGAGTGGTCAGGAAGTAGGCAGCGCTTGGGTTTGGGGGGGTATGTGCGGGATGAAGTTTGCTGGGTTCTGCCTCCCACCTGTTCCAGGAGTCAGGGGTTTCTCCTTATCTGACTCTTAACTCAGTAGAAGCACTACAGCTATTTGAAGTAGCCTGTGGGGCTGCATATCTGCCAAAGTGTTGGGGCAGAAGAAAAAATCTTTCCCTAGCTGTGACCTTAGGTGCCCAGGGGCACAAGCCAAAAGGTAGAGAAGACTAGGGATTTGGGGAGGGGGTATGGGGAGGGGTTATGGGGGGGAGGTTCCCTGGGGGGGTTCCCCTGGGACCTGAGGTCCAAAGAACAGGAACCAAATGCTTTCAGTTTGTGGGTACACCTTTCAGAGTGGGGCTAGCCAGGCTAGAGGCAGCCAAACCGATAGACCTAGCCTGTGCTACTCCTCACTTCTCTACCCACAGAGCGGGGTCACTGTCCAATCTCCACATCGCTTATCTTCCCTGGGCGTTGGTCTGGCTCCCAGCACAAGGGCCCATCTTACCGGGGAAGACTGTTCCCTGGGTGCAGGAGGAAATAAAGCTGGAGTCTGCCTCTCCTGTCCAGCTGAGGTGAGGGTGGCATGGGGGTCACTTCCTGCCCTCCCGCTGTAGAAGTGCATCACTGCCCTCTGGCGCTGAGCTGGAGAATGCCACCCTTGTCATGGCTAGGAGGGAGCCTCCGCCCCCAAGTCCTAGTGCAGAAGGCAAAAGGGCCACCAGGTCCCTGTCTTCCCTTTTTGCATTACATTATGTATCATTAAAATGAAATAAATACTTTACCCTCCCCCAGGATGCAGGGAAGCTACAGGAACTAGGGTAAGAGTGGGAGGAATACAGCTTCTTCTTGGGAAGGGGCTGTGCCCTGGATCCCCCAACTCCCAGCTGCTTCAAAATACACCAGATCTGGAGGAGGAGGGTGCATCCGTGGGGGCCTCTGGAGCATCCTTTCAGCCCCTTGGGATTCATGAGAAGGAGCAGCAGCTGGGCTGTTTCTTCTGGGATTCCACAAAGTCTCGGATCTGGAAGCGGGGCCCATCAGGGTGCCACAAGGCTCTGTACTTCAGCTCCCTTGAAGAGGAAGAAGCAGTGGGCTGGGCAAGGAGTGAGGAACCACCCCCTGCCCACTCCCACAGCCTGGGGCTACTGGACCTAGAATGCACCATGCATTGGGGTAGGGGCTGGGCTAGGGGCCAGGCCCTACTGGATTCCCAGATGGTGCCACCCTGCCCTGCACGGTTCCCTTCCTTGCTCAGCTCTTACTTGGCAATGGCCAGAAAGGCTAACTCCACATTCATGCCCGTCTTGGCGCTGGTCTCCATGAAGGGAACGCCGTACTCCTGCCAGGAGACAATGTCCTCAGGGCCAGCCTCTGGCTGTCCCCACCCCTCGTCCTACTCGGGGCCGTCACTTACCCTGGCTAGTGTCTCTCCATCCTCGGAACGGATCACCCTTTCATTGCTCACGTCCGCCTGTCAAGCCCAGGTGGGTCACTCTGGGGAAGGAGACCTCCACCCCAGCTGGTCCCTCTCCTGCCTGGACGGGCGCCCCAATTTGGCCTCAAGAGCAGCCCCTGCCTGCCCTCTGCTGGTGGCCTGTGGGACTGCGGGTGGTATCATTGGCTTGGAGCCTGATTTGTACCTTGTTCTGGCTGCGTTCCCCAGCTCCCAGCCAGAGGGGATCTCACTGCCGCTTGGGGAGATGGGAAACGTGGTGACCAGCCTCAGAGAGGTGACAGGAGCTGGGACTAACCCTTGCTAATTTTAGCTCCTCCTTTGTGACCCTACTTACTATGATCTGATGGGGGCTGTGCAGCTGGGCATCCCTGGATCTCCCAGATGGCAGCTTGGGCTCTCCCTGGAGGGAGCCTTTTCCAAAACTTTAAGAGGGCAGATGAGATGGGTCGAAGCAGCCAAATAGGACTGACCCTTGAACTGGAGTCTGGAAAGAATCCTTTGCTGGAAGGACATGCAGCTAACCCTCTGGGGCAGCTGTGGGGGCTTGCTTAGAGCTAGTGAGAGAGGAGGCACAGGGATGGGCTGGCTCACCTTGTTGCCGAGCAGCATGATCACTACATCCCTCTGGGCGTACTCATGAATCTCAGTGAGCCAGGCCTGTGGGAGAGGGTGAGCCGAGCCAGGTGGCACCTGAGAACCAGCCCTACCCTCCCTCCTTCTCCCTTGTCCTTCTTTTGCCCTGTCTGGTTTTCCTGGGCTACTGCCTGTCCCCCTGCATTCTTTTATCTGCCTCTGCTCTCTGGCCTATCGGGTCTTGATCAGTCTTCCTTACCAAGCCCCAAGCACTGTAACTCCTCATTCTCTGGAAGATGGAGATGGCAAGAACAGAGAGGTTCACTGTCTGCTAGAATCACTTTCTTTGCCACCTGGGGCAGGACGTATGGCTAGACTCCCCTGCTTGGGTTCTCCCCTTGGCCTCTGTGGGTGGGTAATTGTCACAAATTGCACTCAGGGATCACAGGGCTAAGCAGGTGGCACAGGCGCCCAGCAGCTTGCCTGGCCTTCATGTCCACGTGCCGACCAAATGCCCAGCAACAGCTTATTACATCTGAGTCATAGCTCAGGTGTTTTCAAATAGGCGGCAGTGGTCCACGCTCCACCCCCTCCCACAAAGCAGGAAGCAGTCCTAGCCTACGGAGGCCCCGCCTTGGCTGCTTATGGATGGCATGTGAAGGGGACCTACCCGGATGTTGTCGAAGGAAGACTTGTTGGTGATGTCATAGAGCAGGAGCAAGGCTGTAGGGAGAGAGAGAGATCACACAGGGAACATGGAGCTGGGGCTGGGAAGGGTGGATATCACAGGTGGGCTGGGGGCGGGGGGACTTACCCTGGGCATCTCGGTAATAAGCATGTGTGACACTGCGGAATCGCTCCTGCCCGGCTGTATCCCAGATCTGGGAAGGGACAGACAGATGGTCAGAAGGAGGCTGTGGGCCCGAGCCATGCTGGGCGGAGGGAACCCACGTTGGAATAGGAGAGATGTGTGGGAAGGTACCCAGAGGCTTTTGAACATCTGATGTCCTAGACAGTGGTGCTATTGAGTTCACCAGTTCATCCAGGCTGCAGCGTCCTCCCTAGCCCAGGGGTTGGGGGCATCCGGTCTCCCAGAGCAGATGAGGCCTGGGAAACTGCAGAGGAGCTGGAGCAAGCCTAAGCTTGTCTGAAGGCACGTTGAGCTGCCTTTGCTAGAAGAGAGGGTGGCTGGGGAATTGCTTTTTCTACAGACTTCAAAAGCCATTTCCTCTGGGCCCCACAGGAAATTGCCCCAGGTTGAGGGCAGGGCTGCAGGCCTCCTGCGGTTTGGGTGCAGAACAAGGGCAGCCACCTCCATCTTCCCCCCTCCCCTGTGGTTCTGGTCTCACCTGCAGCTTCACCCTCACACCATCCACGGTCACCACCTTGTTCTGAAAGAGACAGGGCAGAGGGAGGGTGGATTTGGAAGGCAGGGGAGGCTTGGATTCTTGACATCCTACTGAGAAGCAGACATTCTGTCCTGGTGGCTGCCCTGGGTTAAAAGGGGTGCAATGAGCCCCAGAGACATCTCCAGCCGGATCACCCCTTCAGGGCAGCAGGACCGTGTCTCCAGAGACCCCTGATTGCAGAGTTCTTAGAGGGACTTCTGTGCTTTTCTTACAACATGCCGGGGCCAGAGGAGCCTGAGAACCCACCTGGCTCTCCCCAGACCTCAGCACAGGGCTGGTTCCTGGGGGCCCCTTGCCTCTTTCCCCACTTCCATCCATCTTCCCTGGAGCTCAGCCCCACCCTGCAGAACCCAGCCCTTAGAGGTAAGATGCCCCCCAGCATCCTGGGCACGGCAGAGGCTGGATCTGCAGGGTGGTCTTTCCTCTGGATGCTCACTAGTTCTCCTAAGTGAAGCTTCAGTTCCCTTCCTGTTGGGAGAGAGGCACCCAGCCTCTGCATAGCCTCTGTCCCCCCACCCCCCCCCACCTGGGTGAGACCTTATTCTCCTGGACCTGTTGGGTAGAGAGTGGCAGAGTGCTACATCCCTGACGCAGATTGGTAAAGATGGGTTCCTCAAGATGACAGGGAGCCTGGTGAACCTGGCTCTTCAACCTAGCGCAGTGCTGTGCTTCCAGGAACTCCAGAAAGACCTGCGGGCCTCTGAGGCCTTGCCAGACGGGTCCAGCTCAGAGGGCAAAGAGCAAGGGTGCCCTAGGCCAGGAAACTCAGCTCACACCGTGGGATGTGTCTGCCCTGCTGTGGGGCAGACTTTTAAGACTCAATGTCTCATTGCTCATCTTGTAGGTGGGCAGAGAGCCCCCCACCATGCCCAGACTCCTTGAACCTGGCCACCTCTGTGGTCCCAAGGGGAGCACCGCTGGTGCCCTCTGGGCAGTGAGCCACAGCAACTCTGAGGAGCCAGGGCAGGCAAGGAGAGGACAGCACACTGTGCCCAAGCTCTGGCCCCCTGGCTTGCAGCTGGGAGCAGGAGCCTGTGGCCACCTCACCCTGAAGTCTATGCCGACGGTGGCTATGAAGTTTCCGGACAGGAAGGCCCCGTCTTTGAATTGGATCAGGAAACAGGTTTTGCCAACGCCTGAGTCTCCCAGAAGCATCACCTAGGAGATGGGGGCAGAGGCAGTTAATGGGGAGTTGGGGCAAATTTCTGGGTTTCCAGGGAGAGAGACCCTGAAAAGAGGGGCAGAGGAGCAGAGGGCCAGGGAAGGATGCTGTCAGCACCGAGGGCTACCTGCTTCTGGAAAGTTCACCGTTCCCTTCACCTGCCTCTCCTCTCCACTCCTTGGCTCAGCTCATTTCTCAGGCCCTCCCTCTGGCCCTCCCTCTGACTCTTCTGTCCTCACCCAATATCCTGGAAGCCTGTGTTCAGACCTCAACACTCACAGGTCAGCAAATGGACTCAGTGGCCTCAAAGAACCACCCCTTCCAGAAGGGAAGTGTTAATACCATGGACAGGGATCACCACCCAAGGGAGGCTACAGGATCTGATAGGGGCGGGCACTGTTGTGTGCAAAGGCATATTCTAAAATTACCTCTGCTCTTGTTTTCCTTTCTTTTTTTTGGTCACAACATTTATCTGGAAGTTTCTAATGACATTTTATGTTTATAAAAGGGTTGCATGAGGGGCACCTGGGTGGCTCAGTGGTTGAGTATCTGCTTTCAGCTCAGGTCATGATCTGGGGTCCTGGGATCAAGTCCCACATCAGGCTCCCCATGGGGAGCCTGCTTCTCCCTCTGCCTATGTCTCTGCCTCTCTCACTGTGTCTCTCATGAATAAATAAATAACATTTTTTAAAAAAGGGTTGAATGAACTAGGGAGGGTTGAAATTTATACTGAAATTAGGAGACCACAAGTCTGATGTTCCTTCTGTAGAAAACTCCCAAGTGGGATGGATGGCTGCAAATTAGCATCCTTGGGCCACTGTAGAGGAATCTGGCCCAAGGAGCTCTTGCCAGGCTCCTCCCAGACTGGCCTGGACTCAGTCTCCTGCAGCTAAGCCAGGAGCCCCCCTCCACAGATGCTGCTTGACCCAGGGGAGATGGAGGGCTGGAGGCTGGGGAGCCCTCTGGAGCCTGCACTGCTCCCTGGCTCCTGGGTCCTAGCCCTGGAGGGGAAGGGGGGAGAGAAGGCGGGGGTGGGGGGTGGGGGGGTTGGGAGGGGAGGGAGGGAGGGTGAGCTCGTGCATACTTTACAGATCACAGCTGCCTGGAACAAGATGCTCACCACCCATCCAGCCAGGCAATTCCACCAAACATAAACACCCGCCCAGCCTTGCCACCTCCTAGGCAAACAGCCCAGCTGGCTTGTCAGGCCAGGAGGTCAGGCGGTCTCCACCAGCCTGGGGGCTGGCCCTTAGCAGCTCCCCCTCCCCTGAAAGCATAGGGGCCCATTTCCTGCCACCAGCCCACACAGGACGCCTATCTCAACGGCTCTGGGTGGGTGACTTGCAGAGTAGCTTCCCCTGAAACAATGAGGGTGGAGGCCCCAGATCCTAGTGAGAGTGAACCTGGGGTGGGGGTGGGGGAGGACACCAAGGCACAGGAAGAGGCAGGTCTCCTCCAAGGCCACGCAGCACAAGACAGGGCAGCCCCTCACTCATCCCCAGCGTTACAGAGGAAGAGTGGAAGCTCCCTCAAGGCCTCTTTCAGAGTTCCTGGTCCCAGCCTCCTCTGTGGGCCCAGAGGGGGGGCAGACAGACCAGTGTCCATCACTTTCCCTTACCTGCTTCTGTACAGGGCGGCCCTGCAAAGGAAATGGGCCCCAGAGAACTGACTTAAGCTCACCCACGGGGGACTTGTGACTAAGTCACAAGAATCTTAAGTTCAAAAAATTCTCAGGTGGGCCTGCACTTTGGTTAGCAACATCCTCCTGGAAGAAGGTGGGAGGCGATGGCTGCGGGGGCGGAAAGGAGAGGGGGTAGGGGTAGGGCTTGGGGGCAGGGGGACCTACAGAGCTCCAGGCGCCACCGAGAACTTAGCGGGGGGGGGGGGGGGGAGTGGGGGGGAGGCGTGAGCCCCACAACTGCGCTGCCGCCAGGGGGTGTCCTCTCCGCGTCGCCGGGCGTCCTTATAGCCTAGCATTTGGAGGTGCCTGTGCCCAATGGGGTTGGATGCTCAACCCATATGGAGAAACGCGGGCTTCCCGGGAGATCGTAACAGCAGGGTGGGTTGGGGTCCGCCGTGTGGGGAGTCACTCGTCCTTCCGACCTTCCTCTCCCCACCCTTGCTGAGCCAGCCCAGCTCTCGGACGTGGGCATGGAGCCAGGCGCAGTCTCCACCCTTCCTCCCTGCTCTGGGAGACCCGGCTTCCTGCAGACGCAGCCAGAAAGGGGCTCCGGGCGGGGTCTCGGGGCAAAGGGTGCGCGGAAGGGGTGGCCCTCAGAGCCGGCTGGGGAGTCCCCAGCGCGGGGCGCAGTGCCCACCCACCTTGCCCGTGACATCGTAGCTCGGACTGCAGGGCGGGGAGTGCTCGGGGGCCTCTCCATCCCGGGTGGCAGCGGCGCCAGACATGCCCGTCATGTCCCCTGGACCAGAGGTGAACTAGGGCTGGTGGCGGGCGAGGGATAGCGCAGGGACCGCCCCGCTCTAGGCTCCACCCAATCCTCCCACCCTCCACTGCCCCGGCCCGGACCCCGACAGGCTCCTCCCTCCGTCCCGCCGCCCCGACGGCACCTGCCGGGACAGGCTGCCTCGCGGGGGCGCGCGCAGCTGCAGAGACCCGGGCTGGGTCCCCCGGAGGAGCAGGTCCTGGAAATGCAGTCCGCCTGCAAGGTCCGCGTCCCGGGGACCCGCGCTCGGGCGCCCGGTTCTCGCTGCCGCTGCGCAGCGCGGTCGGCAGGCGGCGCCCCAGCCCCGGCCCGCGGCGCCAGACAGGTGTCCCCGCCCCCCCACCCCCACCCGCGGCGCGGCTGTGGGCTGGGGACGCCCCTGGGCAGCCCGGCGCTGTTTTTATTTTTATTTTTTTTATTTATGACAGTCAGAGAGAGAGAGAGAGAGAGAGAGAGAGAGAGAGAGAGAGAGAGGCAGAGACACAGGCAGAGGGAGAAGCAGGCTCCATGCAGCGGGAACCCGATGTGGGATTCGATCCCGGGTCTCCAGGATCGCGCCCTGGGCCAAAGGCAGGCGCCAAACCGCTGCGCCACCCAGGGATCCCCCGGCGCTGTTTTTGAGACCAGGTTTGCAGCGTGAGGAAGGCGCTCAGGCACTTTTGCTTATGCTAATCACCCCAGCACGACCTCATCTGAATATCATTTTATTTACCCACCGGAATTCGCCTCGCCGTACAGAGACACTGCGGGGTTTCACGGCCCCTGGCGGGTGCCAGGACTTTGACCCTTTCTAGGGGAGATCAGCTCTCATTTCTCCCCGACCTGTTGGGCCGCGCCCAGAATGACCCATCCTGGGAAAGCCTTGTCCCCCCCAGCTCCCCACTTCCCAATCTAGGCGCTCCTGAAGGCAAGGCTGACCCTATTCACACGTGGCCCTGGGCTCCTGGCACTGAGCAGGCCTTAAATGTTTGCTATTAAATGAATTCATGAAGTGGCGCATCATTTTGAGCAGACTCTCCAGGACATCCCAGGTGACATCCCAGGTGACAGAGTGGGCGTGTGTCCTGGGTTGCCCCTATTAGGCTTCAGGGGCTCTGTTGCGAGGGCCAACCATTCACTTACTGCCGTCCCAGCATTCTATACAAGCACACACAGCAGACAGTGGCATTACAAAGGAATGGATAAAGGGCATGTAGGCCAAGAGGGGCATCTGCACCTCTTTACTTAGGTGTTGGGGGGTAATGGGCAAGGGACAGGTGTGGCTTATAGGAGGTATAGGTGGGGACTGTGTGTACACCTGCCTCTAGCCCTGTGATTTTGGCATCAGCTGGAGCTATTTTCTGGCACTGGGCATGCCGTAGCCTTGTCTGTACGTAGGGTGGGCCTCAGAGAGCCATCTATGGGAGCGGAGAAGCTGTACAGTACTCTGCAGATGTGCACTGTTGCCTGCTATTTGGATGCCAGGGTGTCTTGCTGCAAATAACGTCCCAGCCCATTCAGTGTCCCAGGCACTGAGCTCCTGAGTGCTTACACTGGAACCCTGCAGGGGCAACAGTTTTTAGAACGAGAGGCCGAGGAGCGGTGAGAGAGAGGAGGTGACATGGCCCTTGCCCCCTTTCCACTGCAAAGCACACTGTTATGGGTTACATTATGTCCCTCAAAACATCTGTTGAAATCCTAGCTCCTAGTTCCTCAGAATGTGACTTTATTTGGAAGTGGCGTTGTTGCTCATGGGACTAGTTAAGTTGAAGTCATACAGGAGTAGGGTAAGCCCTTAATCCACTATGACTGGTGTCCTCAGAGGAGGAGGAGGAGCGGACACACAGGGAGAAGATGGCCCTGTGAAGACAGAGACAGAGATTGGGGTGGTGCATCTACAAACCAAGGATTACTGGGAGCCACCAAAAGCTGGGAGAGGCAAGGAAGGAGCCCATCCTAGAGCCTGCAGAGGGAAGTGTGGGTTTCTAACTTTCAGCTGGGGTTTGTGTTGTCGGCTCAACCAAGACCCTCCTTTGTCCTGTGGTAGGTTTGGGAGAACCAGGCCTGTCCTGTGTCAGCCTGCTTCAGGCTCTCAGTTTGACCACATAACTTTCTTCCTTCTTAGAGGCAAGATGCCTCACTTTTCTTACCAGGCTAGTGGCAAAATTTGGAGGTCCCACCCCTATGCATCTGGGGAGTATGAATCAGAGCTTTCCCACTCACATCCACCCCACTGTCTTCTCTCTGAGTTTGACTGGTGGAAGGATGGGCATGGAATGGCTGGAGGGAGAAGGCTGGTAGCTGTAAGGGCCCCCTACGACCTCATATGCTGAGGGGCAGACTGGGTATGGGCTCATGGTGGGGGATGCCTGGCATGGCAGCCTCATTCAAGGCCCCAGGAAATGTCTGCAGCTGTGCTCTCCTGGGACTCAGTCCTGCCTTTCCCAGCATTCTGTTGGCCGGTCATGGGAGAACCCTGGGCACCAGTGTCTCAGCTTGGATTCTAGGCCCTGAGATACACGCTTTCATTTCTGCTTTATCTGAATCCCTGTCCATCACTAGTCATTGCCTTCCTTGCTGTGACCCAACAGGCAAGCCCAGTTTCTAGGGTTCCCCTTGTCTCTTCCCACCAGTATGGTGCTGCTGCATCCCAGCCCTGGGTCTGGTCCCACAGACCCTGTGCTCTGAGGACGTCCAGAGTGCTTTAACCCTTGACCTGCAGCTCCCTAGGAACCACACAACGGTGTTAAATTTGAACTGTGCTTAGCATTTGAAGCTATTCTTTTGCCTTTCCACATTCTTCTTGCCTTGGAAGGTGGACCTGAGCAATATGTATCAAAATATTCTTTCTAGTTTCAGTTGTGTTCAGCCAATGGGGAGTTCTGGGAGGAGATATGGGAGCAGGAGGAGAGTAAGGAAGGAGGGAGCTGACTTGCTGGGTCAGCTAGCTCCCAGGAGGATTACTATGAGTTGCTGTGTTTCTCCTCTGAGGGTCACAGCTCCTGCCAGCCAGCCCTCCCCATGCAGCCTTTTGTCCCTGGGTTCTGGCAGTGGTTCCTTCCTCTTATTTTTTTTTGGGGGAGGCTAAGGTTAGAATGGAGGGTCTGTGCTATGCATGGGCACTGCCTCATATCCCCTGGTTCTCCAACACCCTGCCTCCACCTTGTTAAGTAGTCTTCTTATTAAACTTTCTTGAATGATCCAATGTGGACATCCACCTGTTTCACCTGTTTCCTGCTGGGACCCTGACAGAGACACACCAGGGCTCCAGAATCTGGAGGTACTTACTGTGAATCCAATGCCCACGGTGGCCGAGAAGGAGCCTGGGATGAACTTGCCCTGGTCGAACTGAACCAGCAGAGATGTCTTCCCCACGCCACTGTCACCCACCAGGATGGTCTGCAATGGAGCAAGAAAGGGTCTGTGGTGTGAACTGGGCTTCTGAGATGTGGTGGTGGCTGTGGGAGTGGGCTCCTTCTAAACACACACGTGTGCACACACACAGAAGTGCACACATGCGTGCACACTAAAGTCACTAAAGAGGCATGAAAGCATAGAAGGAACCTTGTTTTGCCTTATGTTTTCTGTTTTGTTTTTAAGATTTTATTTATTAATTCACAAGAGACACACAGAGAGGCAGAGACACAAGCAGAGGGAGATGCAGGTTCCCTGCAGGGGCCTGATGTGGGACTCGATCCCTGGATCCTGGAATCACGACCCAAGCTGAAGGCAGACGCTAAACCACTGAGCCACCCAGGCATCCCGTTTCACCCCATGTTAATGGACATCTGAGGTGACCATGAGAACTTGCCTCTTAGACTTCACAGGGTCATAACTGACTGAGGCCCCTCTGTGTGCTCTGAGTCCTCCAATAGGTATGTTTGCACCCAGGCCATCCTTCTCATGGGCAGTTTCCAGCCAAAGACAGAGTGTGGCAGGGACACTGAGGAAGGCCTGTTTCAGGCTCAGGGACTCCCTCATAATTTTACAGATCCTTCCAGAGATTGTACAGCTGTCTCCTTCACTTGGGGACAGACCTGCATCATGGTCTGTGGGCTTTCCCTGACTCTCCCCACTTCTACTTGATTTTTTTCTTTTTTAATATTTTATTTATTTATTTGAGAGAGAGAGAGAGAGACAGAGATAGCAACAGAGAGCACGAATGGGGAGGAGAGGGAGAAGCAGGCTCCTGCTGAGCAGGGAGCCCAATGCCAAGCTTTATCCTAGGACCCTGGGATCATGACCTGAGCCGAAGGCAGATGCTTAACTGACTGAGCCACCCAGGTGTCCCTACACTACTTTTTTCATGGATATTTCCCTTAATAAATTCCCGGCACTTTTAATTCCCTTTGGCACCAGCTTCTAGGGAGAATAACACAATGGGTCTCCCTTATAGGAAAGTCTAAAAAAATCATTGTCTATAGAATAAAAAAAATCAAAATGTCTGGATATTAGCCTTGGGAAGCGTTTGCACTTGGTCCTGGAGCATTGGAGAGGATAGCATTTCAAGAGAAGCAGAGCTTGGGAAAGAAGGGAATGGTTACTTCTGTACCTGGACGAAGTAGGGGGGAGGGTTAGCCTAGAAGGTCAGGTGCTATATTTCTAAGAAAATCATAAGCACCTGGAGGCTGGTACTCAGCAGCCTCTCAAAGAATGAATGAATGAATGAATGAATGAGTGGATGGATAAATAAATGAATTGTAAATGCCTTAGTTTCAAAAGAGACAATAGCTACTTTCCAAAGACAAGCATTCAAGGTCATTAGAA
Source organism: Canis lupus baileyi (assembly GCF_048164855.1). Taxonomy (NCBI): domain Eukaryota; kingdom Metazoa; phylum Chordata; class Mammalia; order Carnivora; family Canidae; genus Canis; species Canis lupus. The sequence goes on along the minus strand of NC_132853.1, from coordinate 55,375,092 downwards.
AGGCTCAAGAGGTGCCAACTTTAGCTGGACTTGCAAAACCATAAAGATGTAAAAAAACAAAAATGTAAAAGCATAATAATTGACAGGGTCTCTTGGGGTTGGACCCATGGCCCCAATGGTGGCTCTGACAGTGGCCACTGAATTGGCAGCAGGGTAGACACGAGATTGTGATGTTGACTTTGGATGTCTCCTGACTGTGGCCCCCCACTCCCACTTCCCAAACCAAATTCTATTCAGCTTTTATTTCCTCCTGGGTAAAAGGGCTCCATTTGTTTGTTGTGTGCCAGTGGCTTTAATAATTTACATCTCAAATCCAACTTCCTCAGGCTTCTCAGAGAGACTATTCCAGAAGGTGAAGGGTCAGAGTCTCCATGTACACCTTCTTCATTTACTAAAGGATATAACACATTGACATTCTTTTCCCTTTTATTCTTTTCCTTTTCATTTTTTTAAAATATTTTTTTTCTTTATTTATTTATGATAGTCACAGAGAGAGAGAGAGAGAGGCAGAGACACAGGCAGAGGGAGAAGCAGGCTCCATGCACTGGGAGCCCCACGTGGGATTCGATCCCGGGTCTCCAGGATCACACCCTGGGCCAAAGGCAGGCGCCAAACCACTGCACCACCCAGGGATCCTCTATTCTTTCCTTTTCAGAGTGAAGTATTCACATTCTTCTTTCATTGTATTAAAACAGTTCTATCTTCTTGGGACCTTTTCTGGTTTAGTGGGGACACAGTCCAGGGTGACAGAGTTCAGCATTTCAGATCCTGCTGATTCCTGCCTGGGGGCAGGAGCAGGATGTGGCTGCCACGTTTTTGGTGCAGAGCTTCTGAAAACCCTGTATTCAGATGTGTCTTCCGGGTTGGTAGGAAGACATATTTGTCAAGGTAGGAAGATAGGACACACTTGATTTGATAGTTTTCTTTTTTAAAAGATTTGTTTGTTTTTTTTTACTAGAGAGAGAGAGAGAGCTTGTGCACGAGAGAGAGAATGAAAGCAAGCACCCAGAGGGAGAGGGAGAAGCAGACTCTCTGCTGAGCAGAAAACTCAGTGTGAGGCTTGATCCCAGGACCCTGAGATCATGACCTGAGCCGAAGGCAGAGGCTTAACTGCCTGAGCCATTCAGGCACCCCGATTTGAGGCTTTTAAAGCTTGATTTAGGACATTAGAATATTGAGACATATGGTATATGGGTCTCCATTTGTATTCTAGCCCTGGTCCCCCAAATGTTAAGGATGAGCTTGCCTCAGTCCATTAGCTTAGATATACAATAGAGTTATTCTCTCCGCAATAGCTGCCAGGATTTTCCTGAAGTTTTTCCAGGTTGGCTCCAAATTTCACTGCTTGGAGAAGCTGAATGTCAACCTCAGATCCAGATTATCCACTGTACCTTCCCTCCTCTGGAGCATTCGTGAAAATGTTAATTAATCATGGTTCTAATAGGAAATTTTGTGCCAACTTTGCCACCATTCAGACAAGTATTTTTGTTTTGTCTTTTAAAAAACATTTAAAATTATTTTTAAAATTTCAATTTAGTTAACATATTATTAGTTACCGGGGTAGAATTTAGTGATTCATCAGTTGCTTATAATACCCAGCGTCATTAAATCAAGAGTCCTTCTTAATGCCCAACACCCAATTACCCCATCTCTCCACCCCTCTTCCCTCCAACAACCCTGTTTGTTTTGAGGAAGCTCCATACTGTTCTTCAGTGTGGCTGCACCAGTTTGCCTTCCCACCAATAGTGTAAGAAAGTTCCCCTTTCTCCAAATCCTCACCAACATCCGTTGTTTCCTGAGTTGTTAATTTTAGCCATTCTGATTGATGTGAGGTGGTATTTCATTGTAGTTTTTGATTTGTATTTCCCTGATAATGAGTGATGTTGAGCATGTTTTCATGTATCAGCCACCTGGATGTCTTCTTTGGAAAAAATGTATATTCATGTCTTCTGCCCATCTCCTAACTGGATTATTTGGTTTTTGGGTATTGAGTTTAATAAGTTCTTTATATTCTCTGGCTTTTCTATTGGTCCTTGCTAAAAGCCAGGGCCTGATATTAAATTGTTCTTCAGCAAACACCTGTTAATGGGAGCTGGGCTAAGGTTGCCTCAGCACCCTACTTTCCTGTGACTTTGTGATTCAGGGGGAACATTTAGAAAGCTTAGGTGAATGGGGTAGTTACCATGGCTCCTAAATCCAACCTTCTTAATAAGACAGAAATTTAGATACCATAAAGAAAAAGATGGATAGATCTGAATGCACAGAAATAAAAATGTTCTGGTTGGCAGGAGATACTGAAATCAAATGAGAAATGGTAGAGAGGAAATATTTTTAAGACAGACAAAAGGTTAGTATATGTAGTAATATAAAGAGCTCTCAAAAGAAAATCTCAATAGGAAAGTGAACAAAGAATAAGAACAGGTATATTTTGTGAGAGTGTAAATGTGGTTAGTTCTGTGTGTCAACTTGGCTGGGTGATAGTATCCAGTTACTTTTTTTTAAAAGATTTTTTATTTTTATTTAAGATTTTATTTATTTATGAGAGACACACACACACACACACACAGAGAGAGAGAGAGAGAGAGAGAGAGAGGCAGAGACACAGGCAGAGGGAGAAGCAGGCTCCATGCAGGGAGCCTGACGTGGGACTCGATCCCAGGTCTCTAGGATCACACCCTGGGCTGCAGGCGGTGCTAAACTGCTGCACCACTGGGGCTGCCCAGCATCCAGTTACTTAATTAAACATTAGTCTATTATGTTGCTGTGAGGGTATAATATGGACGTATAGATTTTTAAAACATTTTATTTTTATTTGTTTTGGGATGCATAGATTTTATATTACAGATATCATTAATAGATTTGCAATCAGTTGACTTGTAAGTCTTCAGAAATCTCTGTGAGCCTCATCCAATTAATTGAAAGAACTTAGAGCAAAACTGAGGCTTACCTGAGGAAGAAGAAATTCTGTTCAAAATTGCAGCATCAACTTCTGCCTGAGAATTTCCAGCCTGCCACTCTGTTCTACAGAATTTAGATTTGTCAGCCCCCCATAGTCATGTAAGCCAATTCCTTGAACTAAATCTTTCTCAATATATTTTGTACTGGCTCTATTGTATATGTAATACAATATTACATATAATACTTTGATAAAAGTATGATAATGGTCAATATTGGTTGAGATTTGGGGAAACAGGCACTCACATATACACCATTGGTGGGAGCATCCTTTGGGGGCATTTTGAAGAACAATTGACAACATCTATCAAAGTTACAAATGCAAATTCCTCCGACTCAGCAGTTCTATGGTTTTACTTACAAAATTTTACCAAGATGTGTGTACAAGGATGTTCAAGGTCATATGTATAAGAGCAAATAATTCAGCCATTGGGACTGTTTAAATAAGCTGTAGAATATCCAAGCAATGCAATACTATGGGAACCCATAAAAGAATGAGGTAGGCTTGCCTGGCTGGCTCAGTCCATGGAGCATGCAACTCTTGATCTCAGGGTTGTGAGTTCAAGCCCCACATTGAGTGTAGAGATAAATTTCTTTTTTTTAAAAGAATGAGACAGATCTCTATGTGCTCTTTGGGAAAAATGATATTATGGAGTAAAAGAAGGGGCAGAGAGGTATGTTTGTGTGCTGACTTATGTTGACTTCACTTGGGTGTATATGCTGATGATGCATACACTTTTTTTTCTTTCTTTCTTTCTTTTTTTTTTTTCTTAGAGAGGCAGCAGAGGCTGACTGTGGCTACCTTTGGGGTTCGGGAATGAAGAGAAGACTTTTACTTTTATCTTTATCTCTTTTTATCCTTCCTTCCTTCTCTTCTTCCTCTTCCTCCTTCTCCTCCTGCTCTCCTTCTTTATAAAAACATTGCTTGCATTATTTTTTTAAAAAAGTGTTAACTGGAAGTATTGCAGAGTGGACATCATTGGCCAGGCTTTCTTTTTGTACTTTTCTGTATTAAAAATAAGTGTAATAAACTGGTTGATGAAGTAAATTCATACTTGAGTTGATCCTTTACTTAACCTGAAATAAAGTGCTTTTCTACAGAAAAGAACAAAACATTGGTTTTGGAGACAGCTTCATATATTAAAGAAAAGTTGTCTCTGCATGGGGAGGGGGATCAAGAGTGATTTAAAATGCATTCTTTATGTTCATTTATATTCCATTCTCTTTCTGTTATGAACACACATTCCTTTGTAATTGGACACACAGAAGTACATCTGTGTATGTGTTAGGGAGGCACCCTGTGCTGGGTGACTCAGGTAAAAGCAAAGAGGTACGCACAGAATCTAGCCTAACTGTTGCTGAACAAATGCTTGATTTTACTTCTTCCAAATAAAGATGGCCCACTAAACAGTGCTTAAAAAAAGTCAGGTTCTCTGGGCAGAGGGAGCCTGAATGGCAGCAATTTCACTTTGTGGATTTCAGTGAGTGTTACCTTAGATTTCTGAGGGGCAATGACAAAGCAGCCCACACTCTGGCCTGAAAATTGCAGAGCTCTTTCACCTCATCTTTCCGGAGGGTTAACCCACTCTTTGGAGACCTTTGTTTTTCTAAAAAATAAGCTTTGCCTCTGCCTGAGTGCCTGGATAAGAACTTGGTTGAGACTCAGTTTCCTGTTCCATAGACTGCAGAAAAATGGCATTAGATCTGGAAAATGTTAAGGTTACTGTTATCAGTGACTTGCTTTGTTAAATTGACTTCTAGTTTATGATAATACATTCTTGCGTTTTGGAGGAACCGGTTTTAGAAATAGCCGTGGAGTAGGTACTCTGCTGCCAGCCAGCTCAAGGATGTGCTGTCTTACTAACTCTTGGCTATCAGGTTCAATCTTCATTGTGAGCACTGAACAGGACCAGAGGGCAGCTGGCTTCTGTCTCAGCCTCTCAAGTAGGAGACAGGATGGTAGGCTTTACAAGCCAGACCCAATCAATGCATCGACACACACATGTAATATACGTGCACATACACTACATGTGTGCACACAAATTGCCATGGCATACGTAGCATGTGTACACACACACAACATACATGTGAGGACACATAGTGCTAGCCATGCAATGTACATATGTGTACACAGCTCCCACACATGCCTATGCACAAACAAGAAAACACCACACACGTGTTCATCCACACATGCACACCCATCCACAAGCACTCATATTCATGCTTGTGCGTGTGTGTGTGCACGTACACACACATCCACAGGTGCTTTAGGGGAGGGGAACCTCAGAAGAGCCGCCCAATCCTTTCTTCCACAGATGGGGACATGGGAGCCTAGGGAGGGAGCTGACTTATGCAGGAGTTAATGACCAAGCCAGGACTAGGGCCTCCAGTAGGTTTTTGAGGATGCAAAGCTCCAGAACAGCCTGACTTCCCTGTAGTCCCCAGAGGTGCTTGTTTAGAGGAGCAACCTTACCACCATTCAGAGACACTCAGATAATGATGTTCTTGACTCAAAGGGAATCCTTGGGATGCCTGGGTGGCTCAGTGGTTGAGTGTCTGCCTTTAACTCGGGTCATGATCCCGGGGTCTTGGGATTGAGTCCTGCATTGGGCTCCCTCCCAAGAAAGGGAGGGGACCCGAGAGAGTTGCCGTTTTGGTGTTCAAATCTAGGGTTTTTTATATGCACTTTCAAGGAACTATCTTGAGCATCCCGAGTGTGGGCCTCCTGTGGATTGGCCACTGAGGTGTGCCCATCAGGGCTCTGATCATGCACCCACATACCTATTGGGTTATTGTTCATGTGTTGATGGTCTTTTGGGCTGACATCTGGAGACTAAACTGCCTCAACTTGTGATAGTGACCCATATTTTATGGTGAATTTTTTTGCCTCAGAATGTTTTATAAAGGTCACTCCTGTAGAGGCTGCTAAACAGGATGCTGTTGTGGTCCTGTCTAAGCTGTAAAACAGGATGCTGGTGTGATCTTGTCTTAGGTATCCTGGCTCCCTATTTTCTTGTTGGGGACCCTGGCCCTGACTACCTAACTGACCCCCTAACTCCTAACACTTGGGTAAGCTGGCCCAGGAGCAGAGGGCCAGGCCACAGGCAGGGCTTTGAGCAGCTCAGATCCTGGTAATTCTTTACCCTATATGATCAAGAAAGGAATGTTTACCCACAACTCAAAACATTTGTCCCTTCGGTTTTCAGGGATGTCCCAACTTGTTCAATTCCTCAGTCATTTCCCCTGGAAGCCAAATAGTGTTCCTGTTGCAAAGGCCGATGTCTCCCTTCTATTCCCTTTCACTATTATTTATATTCCCCAAATGAATGAAGGGAAGGGAGAAGAAATGGGTAGGAAATATCAGAAAGGGAGACAGAACATGAAGACTCCTAACTCTGGGAAAGGAACTAGGGGTGGTGGAAGGGGAGGAGGGCAGGGGGTGTGGGTGAATGGGTGACGGGCACTGAGGGGGGCACTTGACGGGATGAGCACTGGGTGTTATTCTGTATGTTGGCAAATTGAACACCAATAAAAAATAAATTTATTATTAAAAAAATGCCATTAAAAAAAAGGCTGATGTCTCTCAGCCTAACTATACAGTGCAGAGGATAGTCTTATTGAGCAGTGAGGACCAAGGGCTGACTGAGGCCTCACCCCAAATTGTTGATCTTACTTTATGGTCTGGAGATATGTAAAGTGGAAGGCCGTCTTTGGCCACATCCTGGAAACACTTGGCTTATCAACTGTTGTGTTTTTGTGTGTGTGTGCAAATAAGCCTCCTACACACCTACTCATTTCTGATTAGGATGTGAGGAGCTTATGCCCCTCCTTGGGACTCACTCGCTTCTCAAGATGGCATGTGACACTTAAGTGTGTGTGACACTTAGCAAAAGTGGCTCCAGGGGCAAAATCTGAGAAAGGGTCCTATCTTTCCCTAGTTTCTGTGCTCCCCCTTGGGGCTTGCTGGGATCCTGATGGGGCAGGTAGGGGATGGACACAAAGTTGTCAGAAAGAAGGAGTAAGACAGACAAAGCTGGCACTGACCTTCTTCCTACTTCCATAGGTAGTTATTATAAGGTGGGGAGTGGGGAGAGAGGGGGTAATAGCTATGAGCAATGAGCAGTTTTCTTTAGGAAGGAGTCCTTTATATAACTGAAAAGTTTCTGGAGGCTGGTATCAATAGCCACAGGTTCTTACTCGGTGGTCTGGGGCACCGCAACGAGAGTTTCTAGTATGTTCTGAGGACAGAGGCCCCTCTTGCCCATTGGACCAGTAGGTCCCTACTTACATACCTCTACTCTTTGAACTCCTTTCTTTGCTATCTGGGATTTGATACTGTCTACCTCCTCATTCCACTCTCTGGTCTAGAATCTCTCCTCTGGCTTCTGGGCTTTGGCCCAAGTTCCCCAACAGGTGAACTCCTGATGTTCTTGGCTCCCAAAGCTACACCTGAAATTCCACGTTTCTGTCATTGTCCCTCAGCCTCGGCTCTCCAGGACCTCTGTGATATAACTGGGTTCTCTCTTCCTAGTCTTCCCAACAGAGGAAGGATTGGGTAAGAGCCAGCCCCATCCATTGGGTCTATGTCTGCAAATTTCCTCAAGGCCTGGAAGGAGTGGCAAAGTCCTCTTTTTTTACAGAATCCTTTGTGGCTGAAGACAGGAAGGTATTTCTCAAAAGCTTATTCACAATCACTGAGACTTGTTGCATTGCTTGTTGCCTTGAGATTTCACCCTTTCTATCTCCTTCCTCTTTTCGCTTACTCATCAGTGAGAAGTGGCTGAAGGAGGAAGTGCAAAAGTGGGGAAAGCAGAAGGGTTGGATGATACAGGAGCTGAGTCGGAGTTGACTAGCTTCACCAAGCGGGACTTGTGAGAAGAGAGGAATGCACCTGCTACTGCTCTTCCTCCCCTTCTTCCGAGTTGCAGGTGAGTGAGTCCTGGGTCTGTGCTAGAGAAGAACTTTGGGGGCAGGATGAAATGGCTGGTGGAGGGGGGAGTAGGGGCCCAGCAAGGGGTCCTGCTGAGAAGCAGGGTCCCTTTCTTTCTTTCTTTCTTTCTTTCTTTCTTTCTTTCTTTCTTTCTTTCTTTCTTTCTTTCTCTTTCTTTCTTTCTTCTTTCTTTCTTTCTTTCTTTCTTTCTTCTTTCTTTCTTCTCTTCCTTTCTTTCTCTCTCTTTTTTTTTATTGGAGTTCAATTTGCCAACATATAGCATAACACCCAGTGCTCATCCCATCAAGTGCCCCCCTCAGTGCCTGTCACCCAGTCACCCCCACCCCCTGCCCACTTCCCTTTCCACCACCCCTTGTTCGTTTCCCAGAGTTAGGAGTCTCTCATGTTCTGTCTCCCTTTCTGGCAGGGTCCGTTTCTAAGCAGTTTCTCTAAGTAGTGGGTCTGTGTGTGTCATCCACCCCATTCCTCATCCTGCAAAAGACTGGGTAGTATTATCAGGGGCTGATAATTCCAAACGTACAGACTGATGGGACCCCCTTGTCTAGAGGAGCCCTGGTTGCTCAGGAGAGCTGGTGAACACTTGCTCCTGCACTGTCACCCTTTGAGAATGCCATATGGGGAATGGAAGGAGGGAAGATAGAGGCAGCTTTGGAGGAAGAAAACCAAGGAGTTTGCCAGACAGTGAGGGAGAGGTGGTTCTACGTCTTTGGGGTAGAAGGAATAATAGAAGTTGCTGAGGGGCTGAGATGAGGGTGCAGGGTGGTGAAAGGAAACTCTAAGTTGATGGATACCATTTTGATTAAAAACTAAGGGGGTTTTCTTGACCTGGAAATGCTGGAGGGCCACGGGACTCGATTTGGGCTTCTTTTTCTAGAGCCATTCTCTTCTTGATCTTTTCTCTTCTCTTGGCTTAAATATCACCTCTATCCAGATGACGCCCGATGTATCACTAGCCTGGATATCACCCTGGACCCCAGAATCTTTGAGTCAACTGCCCATTCAACTCTTCGCTAAGATGCTGACAATTCAAATGTGACCTGAACATATCTTCTACTTCAAATTCCTTTCTTTCACATCTTTGTGTTGGGCAGCTCCATCTTTTCTAGGTGCTCAGGCAAAACCTGGGGTCATTCATCTCTTCTCTCATATTCCGTAATGGTCCTTGGGAAATGCAAGCCAGATCTTGTCTTTCCTCTGGTCAAAACCCTCCAATGACCTCTGATTATGCTTAGAGTAAAAACACAGAGTCCTTACAGAAGCTAAAAGGTGCGTCACCTGATTCTCTCACCTCATCACCTCCCGATTGCCTCTTCTACTCTCCTCTCTCGGCTCAACCCACTGCAGCGAAAACGGTCTCTTAGATGTTCTTTGACCATGTTAAGTACATTCCTGCCTCAGGGCCTTTGTACTTGCCCAGAATGCCATTTTTCATATAGCCACAGGTTGCAGTCCTTCACATTCTGCATGTCTTTGATTCTCACTGAGGCCTTTATAAGTAAGAAACCTCATTAAAATTGCATTTCTCTTGCATTATTTTTCTCTACTGTCTGATTCCTCCCTTCCCCCACCTTGAAAGAATGTAAGCTTTAGGTAGGCAGGGATTTTTGCACCTGCAAAATATACTATTTGTCTGTAGATTAAACAAATAGTATTAGCTGAATGAGTGAATGTATCTCATGGAGAGGAAAAAATATGATTGCTATACTCCCCATCTTTCCTTGTCATAGAACTGAACACTGAGACTCTTGACATTATTTGGAGAGGACATCCATTGCTCATGAGAATGTAAAATGGTGGGGATGCCTGGGTGGCTCAGTGGTTGGGCGCCTGCCTTTGGCTCAGGGCCCAACCCTGGAATCCGGGATCAAGTCCTGCATTGGGCTCCCTGCATGGAGCCTGCTTCTCCCTCTGCCTGTGTCTCTGCCTCTCTCTCTCTGTGTCTCTCATGAATAAATAAATATTAAAAAAGAGAGAGAGAGAGAGAATGTAAAATGGTGCAGCTACTTCAGAAAACAATTTGAAAAAAAAAAAAGAAAACAATTTGACATTCCTTAGAATGTTAAACATGTGGTCACCACATAATCCAGCAATTCTACTCCCAGATGTATACACAAGAGAATTGAAAACATATGTCTATGTAAAAACCTGTATGCAAATGATCATGGCAACATTATTCATAATCGTTGAAAACTGGAAACAACCTAAATATACATCAACTGGTGGATAAATAAATAAAATGTGGCATGCTCATACAATGGAATATTAGCCATAAAAACAAATGAATATTGACACATGCTACCACGCAGACCAACCTTGGAAACATTATGCTAAGTGAAAGGATCTAGACACAAAAGGCCATATATCCTATGATCCTATGCCTATGAAATATCTGAAATACCTAAATTCATAGAAACAAAATGTAGATTAGTGGTTGCCAGTGGCTTGGGGGAAGGAGTAAGGGAGAGTGACTGCTAATTGAGTGAGGCATTTCTTTTGGGGGTGATAAAAATGTTCTGGAATTAGGTGTAGTGAACGTTGAGCAGCTTCGTGAAAGCCCTAAGAATCATTGAGCTGTACACTTTGAAAGAGGGAATTGTATGATATGGAAATCATATGTCAATAAGAACATAACCAAAGATCAGAGGGAAGCCTCAGGAGCAGTAGAATTCTCCTGAGAAAAATCTCCCAGTAGCATTTGGCATTGTGAGACTGAGGCTCTGGAAGAAGGTGTTCACGGCAAGGGGGCAGCCCTTTATGATTTGTGAGTCTTTTGCATGGTTTAATTTGGTCATCCACCCCCTTGGTCGGAGAAATGAAAATGATACCTCCAAGAAGTGGTGCATGCTGTGAGGAGAGCGGAGCTAGGTGACCGGACACAGTGAGCCTCAGGGGGCAGGGGCTGGTGCTTGTAGATGGGGTGGGCCGCAAGGAGCCTCTGAGAGGAGGCATCTGAGCAGAGGCCTGTAGGACGAGAAGGAGCAGGCCTTAGGATTGGTGGCAACTTTTTGGGCACAGGAAGGAAACAGTGAGCAGGAAGGCTGTGATAGGGCCACGAGTCTGGCCTGGACAGGCCCAAAGAATGGACTGGCTATGGCGCTTTGTGGCATGCTTCAGAACAGCCTGGTGGGTGGATATCCACCAGATTGGGTGGATAAATCTCAGGGGAAGAAAGTGACATGTCCAGGACCACAAGGCTGGGAAAGGCAAAGCTGGGAATGGTCATGGGAATGGAGAGGGCAGACTCTGGGTGAGCCATTGGGAGGCAAATCAGTAGGGTGGTGAGTGCATATCAAGGACTGCTTCTTTTTTCCCCCGGACATCTGGAAACAGGGGAACTTGGTGAGCAGATGTGAGAGCAGCACTGGTGTGTGCGTGTGCATGACCAAGGCAGAGTGGGAACACCAGTGCGAAGCCAGAGGCACAGCTGTGTGTCTAGCAGGAACCTGGTCTGGGCTGTGAACCTTCATACCCCCTCCCTAGCCTCTCCCACTGAACTTTCCATAACAAGTTTACCCTGCACTGCTTCCCGCTCCTAAAGAGTTTGTTGTTTTAAAGGTATATAAGAAGCAAATACCAACCAGAGCTCTCACTGGGCTTTATAGTCTTCACTTTCTGTAAGAAAGGAAGAGATTTTTTTTAAAAAAAGATTTTATTTATTTATTCATGAGAGAGAGAGAGGCAGAGACACAGGCAGAGGGAGAAGCAGGCTCCATGTAGGGAGCCCGAAGTGGGACTTGATCCTGGGTCCCCAGGATCATGTCCTGGGCTGAAGGTGGCGCTAAACCGCTGAGCCACCTGGGCTGCCCAAGGCAGAGATTTTTAATCATCCTATATTTTCAGAGAAAATCTAGCTGCTTTGTCCAACTTCAACCTCACCATAAGTGGTGGCGGACATGGACAAGACCCAAGTGTGCTGGCCCAGAGCAGAGGCTGGCAAATGTCCTGTGCTGTGCTGGAGTTGGGGTGTAGTCCTGTCACTCCTGATGGAGAGTCTGTCACCTCCCCCTGGGGCTCAGCTTCTTTTTCATCTAGGATTACTCTCCATCAACTAGTCTGTGAGTAACCATGCCTGCCTGCAGAGGATGCTGCTCTTTGGGGCTCAGGGCTGCCTTCTGTGTCAGGAGGGTGCAGACAGAAGGACCGGTACTCTGCCAAAGTTGGTGGGAGGGGGCCTCTGGACAGATGGTTCTAAGAAGCCAGTGGAGCAGATAGTTCCAGAGTCGGGCCCAGTGCCAGTGCTCAGGTGAGATGGGTTAATGCTACCTTATGAGTTTCCTAAGGCTGCTGGGACAAGTTATTGCACACTTAGTGCTTTAAAACAACACAAATTTGGGATCCCTGGGTGGCGCAGCGGTTTGGCGCCTGCCTTTGGCCTAGGGCGCGATTCTGGTGACCCAGGATCGAATCCCACATCGGGCTCCTGGTGCATGGAGCCTGCTTCTCCCTCTGCCTATGTCTCTGCCTCTCTCTCTCTCTGTGACTATCATAAATAAATAAAAAATTAAAAAAAAATAAAACAACACAAATTTGTAATGTTGCAGTCTGGAAGTCGGAGTCCAAAAGGGTCACCAGGGCTGCATTTCTTCTGGTGGCTTTGGGGGACAAACAGATTCCTTGACTTTTCCATGGTCCAGAGGCTGCTGCATTCTTTGTGTGTGGCCTCACCTCATCCTCAATGTCCCTTCTCCTTCTCTGACTGTGACCCTCTATGCTATGGAACAGTCTGTCCAGTCTGTATTTTTTTTCCCTATCATTTTGAAAGTAATAAATGCTCATTGTTGATACTTAGGAGGGTACAGAAAAGAAATGAAGAGTTAGGAATAATAAAATACCTTTATGTCCCTGATTTTAATGTCCAAGACAACCTAATGTTAATTTAATATTTTTACTTATTTCCTTTTAATCTTTTTTTCTATGCCTATTTTATTTTTTTAAAAAAATATTTTATTTATTTATTAACGAAATAAACAGAGAGAGAGGCAGAGATGCAGGGAGAGGAAGAAGCAGGCACCTTGAGGGGAGCCTGATGTGGGACTCTATCCTGGAACCCCAGGATCATGCCCTGAGCCGAAGGTAGACACTCAACCACTGAGCCATCCAGGAACCCCTCAATGCCTATTTTAAAAGTTAGTTGAGATTATGTGGTATATGATATTTAAATTTTTTTTCACTTCATATGAGGATTTTCTGCATAATTAACAGTATTTCTAAGCATAATTATCAGTGTCTGCATTATAGCTCATTGTTTATTTCCCCAATTGATGGCTGTTGACTTTGTTTCCTTTATTTTCCTCTTTAAATAATTATGTAAGGAGCCTTGGTGCATATGTTTTTGTTAGCTTCTCTGATCATTTCCTGAGGACCAAATCCAAGACATATAATCACTGGAGCAAGGGGAATGATTATTTTGAAATATAATTGCTACATTGCTTTTGGTAGTGGTTGGAACTGTTATGTCTCTACTAGTAGCTCCTCTGAGTGTCTGTGCCATGTCACCCATGTCAGCAATATAGTAGTCACAAAACTTGGTTGGCTTCATATGTGAAAATGACACCACTTTAAAATATTTTCATTTACTAGATTATTTAAATGGAACACTTCCAATTTTATATCTACCTGAATTTCTTCATTGTGACTTGCCTTTTCTTGCCTCTTCCCAATTTTCTAAATGGAGTCTTAGTGTTTATCTTTACACTCTTTCATAAAATGACTATTAATTCTTTTCTACATTATTTGTTCTAAATATTTCTTGCAGTCTGTTCTTTGCCTCCATTCAGTCTTTTTTTGCAGTATGTCTGAGTGTTACATTTTTTATTACATATGGTTGAATTTACTGACTCTTGTGTGATGTCTTCCATGAATTTTTAAACCTTGAAAGTGCTCCCTTTCATTCAGAGATTTTATAAAGACTCTTCTACTTTCTTGTAGCTTAAGAAGTGATCTGTTATTTTATGTTGTTTTCTTCATCTCCCTGCACTTACCTGAGTGGAGCTGGTGGAGAGGTGACAGGATCCAGCAATGCTTCTGGAAACCCTTCCCCTCCCCACTTATCTTTTTAGTGTCCTATGGTATGCTGTACTCCAGAGAATTGACAAACATCTCCATGCAAATACCAGTAGTACATAAATGTTCACAGCAGCATTATTCACAATAGCCAAAAAGTGAAAACAACCCATATATCATCCACTGATGAATGGATAAACAAAATGTGGCCTGTCCCTACCATGGACTGCAGTGCCCACACATGCTACAATGTAGATGAATCTTAAAAACATTACGCTAAGTGAATGAAGCCAGATACAAAAGGCCACACATTGTATGACTATGTCTGCATGAAACATAGATTTCAGAATAGAGAAATCTATAGACAAAATCCAGATTCATGGCTATTCTAGAAAAATGAAAAGATCTTATACCACAGAGCCCACACCTTGCATGAGGACAATGGGCTGAAGTGGACTGGGGCCATACCTTTGCCTGGGTCATTTGCTCTCCAGGTGACATTGGCCATGGGGGGCAGGAGGAGTGTATTATAGGAAACTGTCATTCCTCAATGTGGACATTTTTGTTTCTTTGAGATGTATAGTTGTGCTCTTAGGGGATTTTTGTGATGGTTTTCACCCAGTGGAGTTTTTTTTTTTTTTCCAGTGGAGTTTTGAAGGACAAAGTTCTGTCTTGTGGAAGGTATATTCCCACTTAGACTGTTACTCAACGTATCAAGCACTTGGGTTTATTGGAGCTATTTCTGATGCATGAGGCTGTGGCTCTGCCCTTAGGGGGTGGGGTGGTAACAGGCACCTGGGTTTGTGTTTTCCAGGTTCATATGAAATCACAGGTCCAAAAGCTGTCAGAGGCTTGGTTGGGGGCTCATTGACTGTGGAGTGTTGCTATGCATCAACTTGGAAGACCTACAGTAAGTGGTGGTGTCGAGGATCTATTTGGCGAAGGTGCAATATCCTTGTTCAAACAACAGGATCAGAGCAGAAGGTAAAGAAAAACAAGGTGTCAATTAGAGACAATCAGAAAAACTTCACCTTCTCTGTGACCATGGAGGAGCTCACGGAAACTGATACAGACATCTACTGGTGTGGGATTGAGAAATCTGGAACTGACCTTGGGGTTGAAGTTAAAGTGACCATTGACCCAGGTAAGAGACAGAGAGAGAGAGAGAAAGAGAGAGAGAGAGAGAAGTGAGAGAGAGGGAATGTGTGTGTCTTCAGAGCCTCCTCTGTCCTGGTCCCTGAGGTTCCTCTCCAGTGATTTAAGTGTCATTCGGAAGGGACTGTCACACAGGGTGGTTGAGTCCTGAGTTCTCTTAGAAACCTAACTGACCCCTTGTTGGGAAGGCCAGGGCTTCTCTTAGATGCTCTCATGGCTGCAGTCATGTCCTCCAGGACAGGATCAAGCCTTTCTGGGCAGGTGGTCTCTGCACAGTGTAGTGCCCGAGTCTGTTGCCCACAGAGATCAAAGTGGAGGTCCCAGTTTCAGCCCATGGGCCAAAAGGACTTTCTTCTGTGGGTCTCAGAGACTCCAACTCCTGCCAATGACTTCCTGGATCTCTGGTGCCCACATGTCCCTGCTCTTTCTGGAGTTTGGGCCGGGACTTCATAGTGGCTCTTCCTAGCCCCTGTTCCATACACAGTCTGAGAGGGAAGAGGCCCAGCACAGTGGAGGAGCTGTGGTTGATTCCTAAAGTCCAGAAAGGCCTTCTCAGTCAAAGGGCTGCATTTCTGGTGCCTGAAATCTCATCACAAGCCATATACGCATTTCGGCTTGATGATGTGCTCTTCCTAAATACTTCTAGAATGCAAATGCTCCTGGGAGGGGTAGCTCAAAAATCTTGGTGACTTGGTTTGAATGAGTTGGGTCTGTTGGGCTCTGCTTCTCTGAACTTTGGACAAGCAGCACCAGCTCACAGGGCACTTGTGGTAAGGGGACAGCATGGAGTCCCCAGAGCCCTGATCCTACCTGAATCTGTGAGGCAGGTTACCATTGCAAAGCACAACACATTCACTGTCTCATCGAATCCAGAAAATGGTCCTGAGAAGTGATTCTCCTTGCTGTAGAAGATTAATAACTTGCCCAAAGCAAAGGCTCTTACAGAACATTATGAGTTTGTTCAGGGGTAGCCCTGACCTTAGAAGTCACAGATCTTGGGAACGTTAGTCATGGGGCCTGCCTGTCCTTTCTGGATGCGTAAGATTGGCAGAGGCATTGGCAGAGGCCTTGTCATAAGCAGTGAGTGTTTCAAGTCCAGCTGAACTCCATCTGCCTTTGCCCTGAGGTCCTAGGCACCCTCTAATCCTTTCAGGGCCTGCTTAACATCCTCCCTGGACCTGTACTCAGTCCTTCTTGCCCCTGAGGCTGAGTCTCCTAGTGGCCAGGGAGATATAAGCAGTCCAGGTGATAGGCCCTTCCCACGGCCCAGCTCCAGGTTAGCTCCAGGCTCCCTGCAAGCTCAGCCACATGCAGGGCTGTGGGAAGGTTAGCAGGCTGAATAGTGTATAATCTGGTCTGTATGCCTAGCACCAACTACAGTATCAACCACCACCACCACCACCACCACCTCAAAAGCCAACATGTCCACAGTGCCAGCGGAGACCAAAGACCCCCCGACTGTGACCAGCTCCCACTCCAATGACAGGTAAGCCAGCTCCGGTATGCTGTTTCCTTTGGCCTACTTAGCCCAAACTCCTCCAATGGTAGAATGCTTTGCACTCCCAAGTGCCAGCCAGAGCTTGTCCCCAGACCCTTAGCCTCCACAGAGAGGGCAAGAATGCCAGGGGCTCTTCCCACTTGCTATCAAGCCCCACAGTGTCCTTTGGAGCCTACCCAGATCATTCCTCCTGGAGCTCAGTACAGTTTGTACATGTATTGGCACATTCACTCTTCTATCTCATTTCTACTGAGTTAACATCTGCATAGCCAGCCCCTTGTTGAGCTCAGGAGGTATAGGCATGGAGTTTCCCCCTGGAACTCGGAGTGCAGGGTAGGAGACTGGTGAGCAGATAATCAGTGTGGATGGCATGGGCAGGGTGTGTAGGGGCATGGGTGTCGTAGGGCCTCAGGGATGGCTCTTGGTCCAAATACCAGAAGAACAGGGAGAGCTTGGGGACATCCTATTTCCCTTAATTATTGTTATGACAGGAACAGTACTGATGGTTTGTCCCATCTTGAGAACACCTGACAGCTCACACAGGGCTTCTCTGTCCATTGGCTGTTAATCCTTGGACCTTGCTTCATGAGGACGAGTAAGCAGGTACAAATGCCTATTTTATAGAGGAAGAAACTGAGCCTCTCTTAGGCTCCTGCCCAACCAATGCAGCCGGAGTGGTTTTTTGAACCTGGGAGGCCTCTTTCCATCTCCTTCTTGGTACTCTTGACTGCTGTCATCTCCTTCTGCTGGGCCTTCCTGCAGAATCCCAATGGAAGCTCCCCCACTGAGACTGGGGCCCTCACCCAAGACCCCCTCTCTATCCTTCTTCCCTTTGTCCTCTGTTTCAAAAGTTTCTTTCTATTAATCTTCTTTTAGTAAGTAATAGTTAAGGAATTTCCTCATTTTATGAATCAAAGCTGTATATAAGTACCAATTAAGGTCTTTGATCAGCATGAGATGGATTCATTCATTCATTCAGCAAATAATTATTGAGCCCCCACTAAAGCCTATCACTGTTTTGGGGGTTACAAGAGAATACTAGGATGAACAGAATAAATCAAGCTGTTTGTCCTCTAGGTACTTATAGTGGAGAGATAATTAATGGGTCAGATGGAGTTAATTAATTCATTGATTGATGAGTTTATTCTATAAATTCTGTGACTAGTGATGAATAAGAGATAGTCTTTGCATTAGTCTGCTCAGGTTGCCTTGACAAAGCACCACATCTCAGGCCACTTCAACAACAGTTGTTTATTTACATATAGTCTAGAGGCCAGAAGTCTGAGATCAAGATGTCAGCACGGTTGGTTCTTGGGGCTCAAAGGGAGAATGTGGTGGCTGCCGGGCATCCTTGGCACTCCTTGCCTTGTGGCACT
This sequence comes from Canis lupus baileyi, assembly GCF_048164855.1. Taxonomy (NCBI): domain Eukaryota; kingdom Metazoa; phylum Chordata; class Mammalia; order Carnivora; family Canidae; genus Canis; species Canis lupus. The sequence goes on along the minus strand of NC_132853.1, from coordinate 55,357,154 downwards.
ATGACCCCTATTTCTGCCTCTGTTATCACATGGCCTTCATCCTGCACGTATCTGTAAGTGGCTAAATTTCCCTTTTGTAAGGACACCAGCCATTGGGTTAGGACCCCTCTCAATGCAGTAGGGCCTCATTTTAACTTGATTACATTTGCAAAAATCTTATTTCCAAATAGGTCACCTTCACAGGTTCTGAATGAGCATGAATTATGGGGATGGGGGACACTTTTTAATCCAGTACAGCAGGGGCAAATGTACAAGCAGAGAGACCTTCCCAGAGCCTGTCGCCATACAATTTCTGTCAGGTGTCTACACCCGCAGAAACCTGTGGAATCTTCCTCTCCTTTAATTTTTTTTTTTACCATCTCTGAGGGTACCCAGGAGTGGGGTTCCCAGGCTAGAAACCACAGGCTTGCAGGTCAAAAGGTATGTGGCCCTCTCTGCTATCAGGTGCCTGGGGTGTGGCCCAGAAGCAAGAGGTGGGCCAGGGTGCATGGTGTTCTTTTATTGTTTCCAGGGATAATGCCATGACGCTCAGCGTCCTGATTCCCACCATCTTGGCTGTGTTGCTGCTTCTCCTGGTGGCAGCCTCACTCTTGACTTTGAGAATCATGAAGCAGCAGAAGAAAGGTGATCAAATATGGCTGACCTGCACTGAGGCTGGGTTGGGTGGGAGTATGGGGCTGTTGGCTGGTTCTGTTTCCGCATTCTCATGGTAAGTGCACCCATGCCACAGCATGGTCAAAGAGGAGGGGCAGCCCACTCTTGCTCATCACATCTCCTCCCCAGTGTCTATCTGCAAGCTAAGTTCTTAGAACTTAGCTCTGCAGTCCTCAGTAGCTAGGCTTTTGAAACTAAAAATCAGGAGAAAAGAACTTCTTGTTTCTTTGTTGTCTCTAAAGTGGAAGGTTGGGTGGGCAGGGAGAAACAGGAACCAGAAGCCCTTGAAAGCTGGTCCACGAAGCGCTGACCCAGCTGGCGTACCCCACTCAGAGAGCAATCTGGATGGGGCACTCGTGTGCTGGGCATGACCAAGCACCAGCGATGCAAGGAGGGGACTGGCTCAGCTGCCCAGCAGACCATAGTCCACCTGAAGCGAAATTCAATGGGACAAAGATGACCAGACAGACATAAATCAAGTGCCATGGAGCTGGGGTGGGAGGGATTCAGCACCCTGGGAAGCTGGGAAGGCAAGTGTGACTGTGAGTTGACTCCTGAATGACCAATCCAGTAGAGAAATGGGGGCTTTCCAGGCAGGACTTCTGGCAGAAGTTAGTCTGAGCCAGCAATTGCACAGCAGGGAAATTATCCTTGGGGGGCGCTGATTGGTGGCAGGGCCCTGATCGCTGTTCTATGATGTGGGGGAGATGGGCGAGGTCTTCTTATTTCTCAGGTGGAGAAGTGGAAGCTCAGGGAGGTGAAGTGACCAGTGTGACAGAGCATGTCATTTGAGGAATCAGATTTAGAACCAGGTCTAAGTCACCTGGAGCCTAAGTCACCTCTTTTCGTCCAGATTTCTCTTCCCCAGACCTGGGGGCCCTGCAAGTCTAGGGACAGGCTTTCTCATTCTGATTGTTTTTGTCTTTTAGCTGCTGAGATGTCCCCAGAGCAGGTAAGAGAATCCCCAAGGTCGGACCAGCGACCCCAGACAGCTCCTTTCTCTCCATCCTCATTTCCTTCTCCGAAGAGCACTGAGGTCCAGATGTATCAAACAAACTATGTGCCCAAGTGTCTGTGTGCTCATAGCCCACCTGTAGGGCCTGGGAGGATGGGGAGTGGATGCTGGAAACAGCCTGAAGTGGGGGGGGGGGCTAGAAGGGAGCAGGTGTGGAAGTTGCAGAGCAAGCTGAGAGAGGGAAACCCAGGGAAGCACAGAGTCTGTGTCCCTCCAGGGAAGAGGACCTGGGCTTTCTTTCCAAGGTGCTCCAGCCCCAGGAGGGGGACCTCTGCTATGCAAACCTGACCCTGCAGCCAACCCAAATCTCCCGCAACTCTTCCAAGAAGAAGGCCTGTGCAAAGCCCTCCCTCTCTGTCCTGGATGATCAGCTGGAAGTGGAATACGTCACCATGGTGTGTACTTGGTGGAGCTATGGGGCTTGGAGCCAGATCTGCCATTGCCCCCGCTTTGAGGATGGGCTTTCTCCTGCTCCTGGGGATGTGGAGGAGGAGGGGCAGGTGCTGGGCCAAGCCACAGCCATGGAAAGACTTGCCTGTCCAGCTCCCCCAGACTTTCAGCTTTTGGAAGTGTCTCCATAGCAGGCCTGAGCCCTGGGGACTCAGAGTTCCATCAGACATGGCCCTCATGCTTGGCAGCAGAGACCTGGACAGGGCGAATGATCTGGAATTCCATGTGAACTGTGATCCCCTGGTATGGAGTTGAGGGAGGGTCTTCAGCTGTGGCTGGAGCTCAGGGAGCTGGCAGGGTGAAGGGAGAGGGACTGGAGGGTATAGGAGTAGCATTCAGAAGCCCTGAGGGCTCTGTGTCCCCACCTCACCCAGGGTCTCCTCCGTCCATGGCCAAAGCCTCTTGCCTGCCTCTCTGACCCCTTGTGCATCTTTATTACAGGCCCCTCTTTCGAAGGAGGACATTTCCTACGCAGCTCTGTCTTGGGAGCTCTCGAATCAGGAGCCAACCTACTGCAACATGGGTCGCCCCGATACCCACGTTCCCAGCAGGAGCCAGCAAGAGCATATGGAATACAGCACCATTAAGAGACCTTAGTCTGAGCTCCGGGCCCCCTTCTCTAACCCACACGAGGCCTGTGAGCATATTCCTGCTTTGTCTGTTTTCTGCCCCCAGTCACTTCATGGGAGTCAACTGGTGACTGGAGCTTCGGCCTGGTCCAGCTAGCATCACCCCCAGCCCCACCTGGGCTTGGGGCCTGGTCTCAGGGGGCTTTCGGCCTTCAGGAGGTAGATGGGGGTCTCTCTCCATCCCTTTTTCTCCCATACAGCTGGGAAGGGGGTTGGGGATGTGCTCTGGAGCCGCCAATAGAGTAAGAATGATAATAACAATAATTGACCTTTATTTATTGCTTATCATGTGTGGTGGGCTGAATAATGGCCCCCAAAGTTATCTGTGTCTCAATCCCCAGAATCTGTGAACACTGCAAAAGGAGCTCTGTGGATGTATGAAGCTGAGGATTTTGATATGGGGAGAGTATTCTGAATTATCCAGGTGGGCCCTAAATATAATCATAAGGGTCCATGTGCAAGAGAGAGGCAAGAAGTTCACAAGAGGTGAAGGCGGCCGATGACAGGGTCAGAGGCTGGAGTGATGTGGCTAGGAAAGGCAAGCAATGGGCTGTCTCCTGGAGCCCCTAGGAACCACCCTGGCTGACACCCCGACTTTAGTCCAGTGAAATGGATTTTGTCCTTCTGACCTCCAGAACTGTAGGAGAATAAATCGATGTATTAATGAAGCCAGTAAACATGTGGTAATTTGCTCCGGCAGCAACAGGAAGCAGACCCACTAGGTGGCAGGAGCCTTCCCTAAATGCTCTACCCTTAGTAGCTAGCTGAATCCTCACAACAACCCTATGAGGCATCTTTATCATTGCCCCCATTTTACAGATGAGGAATGAGGTCCAGGGAGGTTCAATAACTTACCAAGTTTTATCGCAAGTGGATGAGTTGAGATTTGAACTTGGGTGTTTGGGCTCCAGAGTCTGGAGTCCGGGCCGCTGTCCTGCACAGCATGTGTCAGGACGAGGGTGTGTGTGTACGTTTAGGGACAGTTAGAGAGTATTCACAGGTGTCAGACTTCCCACCTCTGTTCTAGAGCCCTAGTAGCCCTCCCTCCAGAGTATGTCCTGAATCTTGGCATGGCTCATTGTCTCCGTGGTTACCAGCTGAGTCTACACAGCCAACCCTCTTACCTTTTCGGCCCCAGAGTCCATTCTCCTTCCAGCAGCCAGTGAACTTCCTAAAGCAGAGACCTGGTCACTTGCTGCTTATCACCGTCTGGGGCTTCCTCTGCAGCCCAGGAGGTCCTGGGGATGCATGGGGCCCTGCCTGCCTCTATGACCCCGGCTCTAACCACTCTCTTTCTGACAAGATGAAGCTTACTCTTTTCTCAGGGCATTGACATTTGCTGTGTCTTCTTTCTAGAACGTTCTCCACACAGATGTGTGACTAGTTCGCTCCTTTTTATCATCACATCTTAGCTCAAATGTCCCCTCCTTGAGCAGACTTCCCTGAACACCTTGATGGCTGTAGCCCCTGCCACCACTTCCGATTTCTCTCTGCCCTGTTACCCTGTTCCACTTCCTTCATAGCAGGCACTGCTTTATGAACTTATTTATTGGCATGTGGGTTTATTGTTTCCCCCTCTCTGCTAGGCTGTAGGCTGCCTGAAGGTGAGTGCTCAGTCTCATTCACTTCTGGATCTCCCGGCCTTGTTTTAAGGTCTCGTACACTGTGGGCTTTTGAATGTTAATATGTTGCTTTGAATGAATAAATAACACGATGGTCCAGATATGAGGACACAGGGCAGGCTTTCAGGAGCAAGGACACCTATGTCTGTTGTTCTAGGAAGGGGATCCTAGGCCACCTGGGGCATCTAAGGAATTTCAGCCTCAAAGTCCCAAAAACGTGAAGTGGAGAAATTTCTTTCTGCCCTCCTGAAGCCAGGGGAAAGAGAAGGAGTCATGCTTCCTCCTGCCTAGAGGACAAAGGTCTATTATACTTCACTTAGGTCTCTTTCGCTGGGGGTTGGGGTGAAGCAGCAGGGAAAGGAGTCACGGTTTGGGAAGACCCATGAAGGCCATGTGACAGAGAGCTAGCCTTGGGCTACAGGCAGGTGCCTCAGTGGTACAGGGGCCATAGGTATGGTCATGGGCTGCTGTTAGTGTGTCCTCCCCAGGGTTGCCTGACTTGTCACAGCTACAGACACCCCAGGTGGCCTGGGGGTGGCGGCCTTGGTGGATGTCCACTGCTCTTTGCTACTGCTCTCCCCTCCCTGAAAGATGATTCCCTAGAATCTCTCTCTCTCTCTCTCTCTCTGTCTTTTTTTTTTTTTTTAAAGATTTATCTATTTATTCATGAGAGAGACAGAGACATAGGCAGAGAGAGAAGCAGGCTCCACTCAGGGAGCCCGATGTGGGACTCGATACCCGGACCCGGGATCATGCCGAGCCAAAGGCAGACACTCAACCGCTGAGCCACCCAAGTGTCCCGATTCCCTAGAATCGCAAGAGCTGTACCACCCTGCAGAAATTACAGAGCCTAGGAAAACTTAAATATTATTGGGCTGCTCATTTAAGCTGGTTGGGTCTGTGAGACTGCTTTCAACCCGGAGCAAGAAGTAGCTACAGAAGGATCTTTAAGTGAAAAAGCTCAAAGCAGAGCAAACCTAGGGTGAGTCAAAGTGTTAGATTAACAGAAAACATTGGGCCAGTGCATTGCTGTGACATTTTAGCTATTGTGCATAAAGTGGCTTTATTGCTGAGTTTTTAAGCAGCCAGCCACCAAATCGAACCTGTAAGTACATGGTTATTCTGGATAGTAAGGAATTCATCTATCACAGAAACTACTGAAGTTTAGTGCCTTGACAGTTCTGATGTAAATCTAGAAACACAGGGAAGACTAGAATTTAGCTCAGTTTGGTTTGACTGGAGGAGTCCGGTCGCTTCTGCTTTTATCCATTTGTCTGCACAGTCGATATGGGCTGGAGATGGAAGGTTCTGGCAGCCTAGCTGAGCTGAGGAAAGGTAAATCCACTTAGAAAGACAGATCCATTCTGATCACTTTTAATTGCCTTATTTAAGCTTCTAAAAAGATGTCTGCCGGATATATCAGTGGCAATAATGTTTTTATCCAAACTTCCAGCTGTCTGGATTGGTGGCTATCTGAAAAGGGACTTTTTCATGTCCTGAGCGGTGGGGTTGACTAGCTCATGACACTTGTGAAAGCTGTCCAGTCCGTTCTACATTCTGCATCTGGAGCGGATTTCTGATTGGTGGTCCTCCCGGGAAGCATTCGGGTTCTTCAGGTTTGGGTCATGACTGCAGGGATCTGCCCTGCATCCAGTCCAATTTGTTCAAGCTTCAACTGAAGTTTAGAGAGTGCTGGGGGAAGTAGTCAGGGCCAGGGGAAGGGAGGGAAACATATGCAAGCAGCTTAGCTTGAAAGGAAACGGTTTCATAATGTTTATAGATTGGTATCATGCGGTTGTCTCAGCCATATCCGGCTGCTCCATAAAGATTTTGCTAAGGCAGGGGTGCCTGGGTGGCTCAGTCTGTGAAGTATCTGCCTTTGGCTCAGGTCATGATCTGGGGGTCGTGGGGTCAAGCCCCACGTCAAGCAGGGAGCCTGCTTCTCCCTCTCCCTCTGCCTGCTGCTCTATTGCTTGAGCTCTCTCTCTTTCTCTCTCTCTGTCTCTGTCTCTCATTCTGTCAAATAAATAGAATCTTAAAAAAAGAAGATTTTGCTAAGGCAGATTTTGGGTGCCAGACTAGCACCTTTACTGCAAGAGTGAGGAAGTTCAAATGTGTTTGCTGTGGTCTGAATTGAGAGTGACATGTACCATTTTGCTGTATGGTTCTAGGAAAGCACATTCGGTTAAGACAAATCCAAGATATTTAACCACTCAGCTCCGACTGAATGCCTAATTATTTATAGCCTGTCTAAAGTTGCTGGGGTTTCCCTCCTTTGGTTTTTAAGTTATTAATATTTAAAGATCCTACTTTTGGAAATTGTAGTGTTGGGACAGTATCCTTTTGACAACTGTATGCACATTACTGGCTTCCAGAAGATGGAGCCTTCTTAGGGTCAGTTGAGGGAGAAAAATATACTGGGTTGGTAATCTTCAAAATACATGATTAAGATAAATGTTGGATTGAAGTGAGGCTGAAAGCCTACCTTTGCCTGACATCTTGGAGATAGAGCTTATAGCCACTAAGCCTTGGAAAGGCCAGACTGCTGGAATCAGTTGATATCATGTACAAAATTTATTTTTAGATTGGGAGGGATTGCTGTTGTGGCAAGCCTTCTCTTCTACCAGGTAGGTGCATTCTTTTCCAATGTAAATGTCATTGAGAATTGGTCAGATCATTGAAAAAGTTGGTTAAATCAAGGAGTTGTAAAGGAAGCATATTCTTTTTTTAAGCGACTTTAAAAAAAAAAAGATTTTTATTCATCCATTCATGAGAGACACACAGAGAGGCAGAGACAGGCAGAGGGAGGAGCAGGCTCCATGTAGGGAGCCTGATGTAGGACCCGATCCGGGGACTCTGGGATCACCTTGAGTCAAAGACAGACGCTCAAGCGCTGAGCCACTTAGGTGTCCCTAAGTGACTTCTTCCTACTCAAAATATCTAAATGTGTGGTAATTTGCTAGTGTTTTGATGTAGACCTAAGTCTTATCTTTGCTTATGGGTCTACTGAAGGAAGAGCTCATTGCTGTTTCTGCACAAACCGCCCATGTTGTATTGTCCCAGAACGCTTGTTCCAGTTTCCCTGACATGGAGCAAGACATTCTAGACACTTATGAAGCAATCAGATTGCAAAACCTTTCTCTGTTGGTATGTTTTTCTTCCAAATATTTCATGAATGAGTTCTCTCACTAATTCCTAATTTGGTTAGCCTTTTCTTTTTTGACAGAATTTTTTAAATCATATGCTTTTATTGTATCTTTCCAAAGTATTCAATCTAGTTTTTGCAGAAATGTCTGTTCTCTTTTTTGTTTACACATTATGCCTTTGGCCAATATCCTTTTTGTTTGCATTTTTAATTGATTAGTTTATAAATGGATTAACTGACATAATTATAATCAGTGCGTGTAGTTGTCCAGAGATTGAAGAGTGTTGGCTAATCTAGTACATGGATTAAGAGAGGGTTTGGTTAAGAAAGTTTCTACTAAGCTATCTGTTATGACCCTAATTTCATAAAAGAAAGGACATTTGAGCGGGCGGGCGTGGGGGGAGGGTATAAAAAAAAGAAAAAGAAAGGACATTTGAGCACCCTTAAGCCATAATAGTAGACAGGTTTCCTAAGAAAGGACAATTGATAGCTTTCTGCTGATATGGTTTGGGTTGTGTGTGTGTGTGTGTGTGTGTGTGTGTAATCTCCTACAAATTGATTGATGCTTTGTTCAGGTCTGGTAGTCACATGTGGACTAAGGACTGGCTGCTACTGATCGTGTTCATACTGTTCTCTGGACATGGATACTCTCTGCTACATCCCAGCTGATGTGGTCCCCAAAGGCCTCCAGTAATCATATTCGTTGAGACGCTAAGGTTGTGTTCATGGGGGCCTCACAGCCCTACATCAATTGGGAAAAGTGACCCTTCAATAAAATTCGCCCTGCCCAGCAGCCTTTCCTTAAACTAGCCCACTGTGATCACAAACTCACATGACCCTGTCTTGAGGGTGTGTAGTTCTTGCATCCAGAAAGGGTGATAGACTCAGTTCTGCTGACAGAATCTCTGAGGACAAGTTCAGAACTAAAACAGTAAGAGTGCTGGTTTTGGCAGCACATGTAACAAAGAAGGAGTAAGATTTTGTTCCTAAGAACAAAGAGACAAATGGAGAAGAGACATTCTAAACCTTTGTGTTGTAGACAATCTACTTCAGTAGAGAGGAGGTATTTACTATGGGTTCCAGAATAAAAATTCCATCCTGGGGAGTTTCTGAAGCCTCCCACATCCCTTCCCATCAGCTTCCTATCTTCTATGTTGCAAGCCCAGATGTCCTCCATCCTGTCTTTTTTTTAGCTTACTGTTTCATTTTAAGTTACAAAATATTTGATACGTCTATATAACATATATACATATGTTATAAAAGATAATGAAACAAACACCCATGTACCTGCCACCTTACTGAAGCAATGGAGTATTACTAATGCCACCAAGGCTACACAGCTCATTATTTGCCTTTTTTCTCCTAAGGAGGAATATACTTGCATAACATGGCTCACAGCCCTTGACATACTTTCCTTGCCTTCATGTTAATAAGCCAGGTCATCAGGCGAACTGGTGTGCATTACGTAGCATTCTATACTAAACTGACAAATCTATGCATCTCTTTTTATTTTAATATTATTTTTCTCCCCCAATAAAACCAAGGCACAATTGTGCCTTTGTGTTATTTAAGGATATGGCCATTGGTTTGCCATTGGAAAAGTAGCCACAAAGAGCTTCCTTCTGGTATTCCCATGCAGAGTGCTGTCCTCTGCCAAGGATAGTGAGGGTTTCTGTGACAAGGAAGTGAAAGGTCATAGCTCCTGGTCTCAGACATACAGCCCGGTGCCAGCCCTCTGGTTATTGGAAAGATTGCAAAGTTCAGACGATGACCTCATTTCAAAATTTCACACTGACTTTGCAAGATTAATAATAAAGCCAGAAAAGCAGAAGGACTAAACCTGAGAGACCTCGTGATCTTCCGCTGAAACCCCTGGCTAGTGAAAGTAGGAGCCATGGAGAGGTAAAGTATTTTCTCTTAAAACGCAGTGAGACATGAGGACAAAAGAGAGAGAAAGTAGAGGTAAAGTAAGGGGGAGTCTTCCCCAGAGTGGTGTTGGTGGCAGTTAAGTTTAGGCTTTCTTTCCTGGGGTTGCTATCCTGCAGTTGGGTTTCATGGAAGCAAATCCCTAGGAGGTAATGTTGCTTGGCTCCTCTGCCCTTGAGACCAAATTAGCGGTGACTCACTGCAGTAAGCTAACTTTCCAATGGCATCTGGACAGCTCAGAAGGCAGAGTCTTGAATCTGCATTGCGAATGAATGTCCCCCACTGGCATTGACTCTGCTTTACTGTTTGTCCTGGGCCAGGCTGAAATTGTCACCAAGGCTGCACTAGAATTGTGGGAAGTCACCATCAGAAGGGACGGCCTCCAGTTAAAGCCTTGCTTTTTCTGAGAACCCCGGGGTCAAGGGAGGGCCATGCCCCCATAATGCAGAAGCATTCAGGGCCTTGGGTCAGATGCCCTGGGGTGGAGTTCTGTCTTTTATTTACTTGATGAGTGGCCTTGGACTGTTACAAAATGTCTCTCAGGGTCCACTGACTCTTCTACATAATGGAGTTTCACCAAAGTGCCACACTGTCTGGCCTGTGATTTCAAAACAACCACGATAACCTTCAGGTTCCCAATGTGTAATAGCATGGGTCTGCACCCATATCTCTCCAGCAGATACCATCTATCTCTGAGAGGTCCCTTGGAATTACCACTCACATGCCCCAGAGAAGGCTCCTTCAAGACTTTTTTAAAAAGCAAAATGCTTTTTTGTATGTATTTTTTGTTATGGTATTCTCTGTGCCTTTTAATAAGCTTCAACATTTCAGAATTACAATGAATTTTCATGTTCATACAATGGGATACTATACAGTCATTAAAAATAATGAGGGTGAGGGACACCTGGGTGGTTCAGTGATTGAGCGTCTGCTTTTGGCTCAGGGCATGATCCCAGGGTCCCAGGATGGAGTGAGTCCTGTATTGAGCTCCCTGTGAGGAGCCTGCATCTTCCTCTGTGTATGTCTCTGCCTCTCTCTCTCTGTGTCTCTCATGAATAAATAAATAAAATATTTTTTTAAATGAGGGTGAAATGTGAATGACAAAATGCCTGTGAGGTAGCTATGAATATTTACAGCCTACCCTGAACAATGGCGGGAGGGGGGGTTAGGAGTGCTGACCCCGGCACAATTGAAAATCCACATATAACTTTCGACTTCCCTCAAAACTTAACATCCTAGTGTACTGTTGACTGGAAGCCTTATTGATAGCTCGGTTGATTAACACATATTTTGCATCCTGTATGTATTACACACTGTATTCTTTCAATAAAGTAAGCTAGAGAAAAGAAAATGTTATTAGGAAAAATCATAGGGAAATGCCATACCGTACTATACGGTATTTACTGAAAAAAATCTGCATATAAGTGGATATGTGCAGTTGAAAGCCATATTGTTCAAAGGTCAACTATATATATATTTTTTTCAGAGAGTAATTCCATTTTTATTTAAGATATGGGTTATGAAACAGCATCACAAGTAAGTTTTGTTCTGCATTTCACACATTTTGTAATTAGATATTAATAATAATGACTCCTATGATTAACCAATAACCAACAAAAGCTGACTGTTCAACACAGTGCTTAAGTCACAAATGCAAGTCTCATTTACTTCTTCCCCAGCCCTATGTAGCAGACACCTGCCCCTGAGGCTGGGGCCTCCCCTGTCCACCTTTGGGTTCTGATTTGCCTTCCATGACATGCTTCCTGCTGCCTATGACCCTTGCAGATTGTTCTTGCAAGTGAATGCTATTGGTGACACAGTGACAGCCCTGTGGCAGGGGTGGGGATACTGATCACCTCTTTGCCATTCTGCCCAGAGCATGAGATAACTTTTCTCTATCTCCTCATGGCTCATCTGAAACCAGGCATGAGGTTAGATCAAAAGAAGGGGATGTGCCCAAAAGAATAGCTCAGAACTGTTGCCCAGACCTGGGTTCAGACCCTCCAGGGGTGGTTGTTGTTGTTGTCCTTCTCCTTCTCCTTCTCCTTCTCCTTCTCCTTCTCCTTCTCCTTCTCCTTCTCCTTCTTCTTTCTTCTTCTTCTTCTTTTTTAAGTAGGTTCCATGGACAGCATGGAGCCCAACTTGGGGCTCAAACTCACTAGCTTGAGATGGAGACCTGAGCTGAAATCAAGAGTTGGACACTCAGCTGACTGAGCCACTCAGGCACCAGGATGCTCCAGGGGTTCTTATTTTACAGCAGCAACAGTTACATAATTTGGGGTCCAGCACAAAATGAAAATATGGGTTTCCTTGTACAAAATATTGAGATCTCAAGATAGTGACAATAGGGCATTAAACCAATCATAGGGCCCTTCCCAACATGGAGCCCCATGTGACTACGCAGGTGGCACACTCATGAAGCTGGACTTGGGAGGCTCTTGTCTCAATTCTCATCTGCCCTTGTGTGGCCATAGACTGCTCATGCCTTACTCCCACTGGAAAAATTCAGGTGTCTTCACACCAACTGACCCTGGTCCCAAAACCAGGGGGAAAAACTTCCCTTCATTCCAACCTTAGCCTTGCATCCTGTGTCCTCATCCGCTGCCCCTACTCTGACCTCCTCCAGGGGTGGTTGAAAGTTGGGTCATCTGTTTCCCCTACAGGAAAGTCTATTCCCACCCATAGGGTGAGGTTTGGCTCCACAACCCCAATAAGCTTTATAGGGTGACATCAGTTCATTACCTAAGTATGGCAATTAATAATCTAAGTCTGGGTATCCAGTCTTAAATGACACCATGTATGGGACACAAGTAGCCCAGTTTCAGTGGGAGAGTGACAAGTTCAGTTCAGCTCTCTCAGTTTCTTCTCATTAAAGATTTAAAAATACTGGAAAAAGAAACAAAGGGGGTGCCTGGGTGGCTCAGTTGGTTGAGTGATTGACTCTTGATCTCAGCCCAGGACTCGATCTACACTGGGTGGGGAGCCTCCTTAAAAAAATTGGGACCCAGATTTCCCCAGAATTACCATGGGGTCCTCTTGTTTTTGCATGACTAGCCTATAGCTAACACACCCTCATTTTCTTTGGAAACCACTTTCTTCCACTCATGGCTGATAAGGCTTGGGTGGGACTATCTCCTCCTCCAGGGGTGGGCGCATGACTCATTTCAGTCAAATAAGTATTGGATCTAGGACTTTAGTGGAAACTATCAGCCCTGATGCTGTGACTTGGAGCTTCTGGCCATCAGGTGACCCCATGAGGAGAACCCTACCTGTAAATAAAGTGGAGTTAGAGGGAAGACTGTTGAGAGACAGAGACAGATGCCATTGTTTGAATCCCTGGATCCAACTGAGCAGCATCTTCAGGTTTCTCAGTTACATGAGCCAGTGGATTTTCTTTATGTTTAAGATGGTTTGACTTGGGTTTTGTCACTGGCAACCAAAAGGGCCCTGACCAAGAAAGTTCCCCCTTGACAGGCAACAATGATACCTGGGCCACTTATGCTGTGCTATGGAAATCAGACGAGACAGTTTATATGCAAGTGCTCTGCAAACTGTAAAGGGCTGTTTGAATGGAATGACCAAGGAAATACAGTTGGCAAAAGGCATAGCTATGATATAAGCCTTTTTGTTTTTTTTTTTTTTTAAGCCTTTTTGATATAAGCCTTTTTTTTTTTTTTTTTTTTTTTTTTTTTTTTTTTTATATCCCAGGTCCCTTCTCTTCTTTGACTAATGATCTGCCTCTAAGCAAATCACTGAACAGGCAGGTGGTGAACAGGGCAGGGGATAGACAAGGCAGGGGGTGGATAGGTCAGGGGATGGGCCAGACAAGTGGTGGTCAGACACTACTCTGTGTGGCCTTCTCATGTGTTTGTGGCACTGCACTATGATGTCTGGAGGAGACTGGGCTCTTTGGGCATGGGGGAGTGAGAGTTCTTGAGGGCATGACTGCAGAGCTCACCTGGCCCCTGCCTCTGTCTTTCCCAAGCCTCTCTTCATCAGCCAGCCTGTCATCCCCCAGGGTCAGAATCCCGGCGTTTTTTAGTTTGGATGTTTATCATCTCAGATCTTTGGAGATGTTCAGGGAAGGGGTCCCAGCTTTGCTTCTCCTTATCCAACTCTGCCAAGCTTGGGCCATAGATCTTTACTCCAGGCACTTCTCAGAAATACACTGGTGAACTCCTTACTGTCTTGGACATAGACTTGAAGGGATTCCTGTCTTGGGGGCCCAGAGCCTTTCTGACCTTCAGTGCTGGCACTTCCTCCTGGAGCTGTGGATTTTGTAGCCTTTCAGATCAGTCCCTGAGTCAGGACTCAGAACTTGGTAGCTAGAGGGAGCTGTAAACATTTGACCTTGTCCCCAAGGGCCCACTTCTCACTTCCCATGACCTTTAAGATGTCTTCATAGACACTGAAGCTCATGTGTCATATTGAGCTGAAGTCAGATGTGGCCTGAGTCATCTTCATGCCAGCCTAGTGACCCGCCCAGCCTGCCACACTCAGTTTCTTGCGGGGTAGGGAATGGGTTCCCAGGGCTCAGAAACACATGGTGCCCAGCAGAAGTTTGTTAAATTCATTCTCAAGATTCTCAACCAGTGACATCTGATTTCAAAGGGTGCACGTGGGCTGGGGTGGTGGTGGGATATGAGGAAATGGCCCCAATCACTTTTTTTCTTTCATGATTCTTTCCCCTAATACCAAATCCCTAAGGCCCTGACAAGGGCAGTAAGAGAAATGAAGGCAGAGAATAAGGTGACAAATGTTGGTATGTCTGATGGAGGCTCCTGAAAAGGGAGCATTCCCACCCTCTTGTCTCCAACCAGGTTGAGTCCTGGGCATTCTCAAGCCCAAAAGCATGTGGTTCCTAAAGGAGCACAGGAAATGAGAGAGAATAGCACACCCCTTTCCCCTGGCACTAGGGTTAAATACAGCTGGGGGTGGTGGTGGGGCAGGGTAGAGAGGCCCCAAGGTAAAGGGCTGCAGGAGTTGTACATCCGGGCTGTACTCACACTGTAGCCAACCATCATACTATATCAGCCTGGTTTCATTAAATGTCTGAATCTTCCAAGTCTTTTCCCGGATTTCATGCTTAGCAAACAATCCCCTGATTATAATGTGGTTTGACATCTAGCACAATCCATCAGTCTTGTGAGTTTGATTAACAGGAGCATGCCTGGAGTGATGGGTCTACTCTTGTGTGAGTGAGCAAAACCAGGCTCTAGTCCTACAGAGCTGGGGGCTACACACTGGACTGCTGTTGACACCCTACATTCAACTGCTGTGACCCCTTCCTCAGCAATGTGACACCCTTGGCAAAGATCTTTACCCTCTCCTGACCCTATCTGCTTGGATCTCTAACTGTTGATGTTAGAGTCTGGGCTCTGTCACTTATTAGCTGGGTGACCTCAGACAAGTTTCTTAATGTTTCTGTGGCTTGTTTACTCATCTTTTTTCTTTTATTTTTTAAGACTTTATTTATTTATTTAGGGGGGAGAGAGAGAGAGAGAACCTCAAGCAGACTCCATGCTGAGCATGGAGCCCAACACAGGGCTTCATCTCATGACCCTGAGATCATGACCTGAGTAGAAATTAAGAGTTAGATGGTTAACTGACTGAGCCACCCAGGCACCCCTCATTTACTCATCTTCAAAATGAGATTAAAATCGGAAAAAATAAAATAAAATAAAATAAAATCGGGTTGTTGTAGGATTGAATGTAAAGGGCTCAGAATAGTGCCTGGCACATAAGTGCTTTTAGGGGTTTGCTGCTATTATTGAAATTCCCACAATACTTTCCTGCTGTGACCTTGAGCAAGTAACTTAATTTTTTTTTATCTGGCCTCCACTCTCTATTTACAATATGAAATTAGTATTAACATCTCCTGGAAAAAGCATGGAGTATTAAGTGTTATAGTATATATTAAAGTATTTAATAACTTTAAAATGCTCCACTGATGAACCATTGTTAATTTTTATCACTTGTTACTAACAACTACTAGTCTCACTGGGTCCCTCTAGATTATAGCACAGAGAGGATTTTATACTTTTTTCCTAATATTTTATTTATTTATTCATGGGAGACACACAGAGAGAGGCAGAGACACAGGCAGAGGGAGAAGCAGGCTCCCTGTGGGGAGGCCAATGCAGGACTGGATCCCAGGATCCCGGGATCATGAACTGAGTCAAAGGCAGACGCTCAACCACTGAGTCACCCAGGCGGCCCGATGATTTTATACTTCTTAGTTCACAATCTGTGAAACCTGAGAAGGGGACCAGAAGAAGGGGGAAGAATCTGGGTGAAGATTATGGCTCCCCCCCTGCCCTGCCCCCACCGGCAGAAGGAGGAGGATCCTGGGGGTCTGGAGGGGGTCTCTCTCCATCTGAGCTGAGTCTACCAGCAATGTCATTCCTTCTGAAGGTTGAGGCCTTTTTAATGCGAAGTTGGAAGGGGCTGGAAAAAGCTGAGTCTACCAGTTCCTCACGGTCCTCTGGGGGTATTGCTCTGACACATGGCAGATCTGCTTTTTAGTAAGCAGACTTCCTGGGAGTGGTATGGATGCAAAATTCAAAAGGCAGAGGGAGGAGGAGGGGGAGGGGAAAGGTTTGCTTTGCCTTTAAAAGGCCCTTAACAGGACAGATGGGTGGCTCAGCGGTTTAGTGCTGCCTTCAGCCCAGGGCGTAATCCTGGAGTCCTGGGATCGAGTCCCCTGTCAGGTTCCCTGCATGGAGCCTGCTTCTCCTCTCTCTCTGTGTCTCTCATGAATAAATAAATAAAATCTTAAAAAAAAAAAAAGGCCCTTAACAGGGTACCTGGATGACTCAGTCAGTTAAGCACCTGACTCTTGGTTTCAGCTTAGGACACGATCTCAGGGCCTTGGGATTGAGTTCTGCATCATGCTTCACACTCAGCGAGGAATCTGCTTGAGATTCTCTCTCCTTCTGCTTCTTCCCCCCTCTCTCTCTTTCTGTATCAAATAAGTAAATAATTTTTTAAAGTTTGCTATTTGCATAAGCACAAAGTATTAAATAACACCTTCATGTGGATGTGTCAAAACTGTCTTCTAATAAGCAGAAATACAAATAATAAAGGAAGGAGTAGACCTTGGCATCAAGGTCAGTGAAACAGGAATTGTCTACTAGGGGATTCATGAGCTCTGTCTGTTTTAACAATTATTTTCATAGGACCTTGCTATTTTGAGGAGCAGGGTGAGGTCTGGGGAGCTTTTTTTTTTTTAAGATTTTATTTATTTATTTATTCACGAGAGACAGAGAGAGAAAGAGGCAGAGACACAGGCAGAGGGAGAAGCAGTCTCCATGCAGGGAGCCTGACATGGGACTCGATCCTGGGTCTCTAGGATTGTGCCCTGGGCTGAAGGCAGTACTAAACCTCTGAGCCACCAGGGCTGCCTGGTCTGGGGAGCTTTTGACTGGCAGGGTCAGGTAGGGGTTAACACATCCAGAGCTATTGTTTACTACTGGCTTGGAGCTCTCTCACTTGGCCTGGGAAAACCTACTCTGGTTGGCTGGTGGGAAAATGGTCCAGGGTTGCTCCCAACTGGGGAAGTGCATTGCCTGAGTGCTTTGCAAGTTGGCAAGGGAGCTGTGAGCTCCATTCTCACTCGCCATCTCCAGAGACTGCTTTTCTTGCTTGAAAGGGGAGGCCGGAAGCAAGGAGCACACTGGGATAAGTTTAGAGCCACTTCAAATTTCCCGTTTAACAGTTCCCTGGCCTGGTGCTGGCCTCTGGCTGTTTACTTCCAGAAAAGGTGGGTTTCCTGCCCTCAAACTGAAGGAAGTCAAAGCCTCTCCCCAAAACAGCTTATAGGAGGGAATATTTATTAGCGAACCAACACTAGAAAATCTCAGATATTTTCTCCCCAAAGACACAGGAACTCCAAATTAGAGAGACAAGTGCTTGGGGAGGAAAGCTTGAAGAGTTTGGATGTTGGACAGATTCAGCTTCATTTCCTGCTGGGTTATCCAAGAGAACCAGTCAGCACCACTCCCCAAGCCAGCTGCCTGCTTGGGATCTGGCAGGATAGACAGATTAGTCAAAGGAGTCCAAGATGGCCGGAGATCCTCAGTGACGTAACACACACTTCATTTATTTATCTGAAAGCCTCCAGAGCAAGCAAGAAAGGAAAACAAGCAAATGGAAACATTTGACAGGGAGCAGCTAACTTTTCCTAGCTTTTTTGTTTCTGAACTGAGGACGGAAATCTCGCAATACTGGAGCTAGTGCTCTCACTCTGGTTTTACACATTTTTTCTTAAAAACAAAACAAAGCAAAGGCAAAACCCAAACCCTGACACTGCTTTTTTGAGGTACAATGAACTCACCTGAAAGTAAAATCTCAGGATGTCTGGGTGGCTCAGTGCTTGAGTGTCTGCCTTTGGCTCAGGGCATGACCCCAGAGTCCCCGGATAGAGTCCCATATCAGGATCCCTGCATGGAGCCCGCTTCTCCCTCTGCCTATGTCGCTGCCTCTCTCTTGACTAAATAAATAAAATATTTGAAAAAAAAAAGAAAGCAAAATCTCTTCACCTATAGGGTACAGGTTTTCCTGTAGAATTGGATTCCTTTACTACAAATTTGTGTTCCATGAGCATTGTTTAATTGAGAAAAAAAAGTCCCTGAGGGATAAAGAACGGTAGAGGGAGACAGAATAGTGGGTATGGCCTTTTGCAGGGATGGCTCTTTCCATGGTAACATTTTCTGGCAGGGAAATAAAATGCTGCTGAAACCAGAACTTTCTCCAGGATCAGCAGGCGATGGATGACCCATTGGGAGAGCAAGGCTGGCTGGTGTGTGGAACTCTGGCTCTCTTAGATATTAATTCTTAATCAGAGGCCATTTCAAATTGAGGTTAGAAGTAACCCTTTCTTCCTGGGTTATCCCACTGTACCTTCTTATACCTTTCTTCCTGGGTTATCCTTAACCCTTTCTTCCTGGGTTATCCCACTGTACCTTCTTATACCTTCCTTAGGGCATATCTGAGACTCTACACAGTATTATAGTAATTTATGTGCATGTCTTATAGCCACAAGCTTATTGAAAGTGGGAACAATTTGTGTGTGTATGTGTGTGTTTTCTTTATAATACCCAGCATAGGTTCTCACACTTGGGGCATGCTCAGTACATGGTTGCTGAATGAATAGGTAAAGTGTGTGGACCACTGAGGGGTGTGGAAATCACAAGATGAGCAGTAAACAAGGGACAGTGCAAGTGAAGAGGGGGCTACTAGAGATGAATCTCTTGCCTATCTTACTCAGGGATAGAAGATATATTAGAGCAGAGTCAGAGGGAACAGAAATCCCTTGTAGCACGGAGGTCTTTATAATTCAATTTTTTCCAGCAAGGACCAAGCCCTGGATGAATGGATAAGCAGTCCACATCTTTCTGCCCCCTGGTCAATGGTCTTTCTGAGATACTACAGAGGAGAGAGACTTTGGTTTAGTATTTAGTTTCTCCTCTTGGAAAAACAGTGGCATGTAGGTGTGTATCAGAGCACTGGTGATGGTGAATTAGGAAGTAAGCTCTTGAACTGAAGTCTCTGTGTCCTGATTCATTAGCATCCAGGGCAAAGCTCTGTGATTCACTTTTCCTAGAGTTTACAGTCAGACCCTGGCACAGCAAGAATCAAATCTGTGGGCTGTTCCAGAGCTTTCAAGTCACACCATTACCCTTGATGGTTCTCAAGACTATACTGGTAGCAAGAGAAGGCTAGGAGTTCTCTTGGCAAAAGAGCAGCAAGGTTGTTCACATGTTTTAAATTATTTAGTTGCATCAAATATTCAGTTTTGTGAGAACAACAGCAACTCTATTTAAAAACATCATCAAGCATGTGATGGATGAACTCAATGTTTCCAAGCAGTTCCCAGCTTCCAGCCCACACTCCAGGAATATCCTAGGAGTTACTCAGGCTCCTCTGGGTCACCCTCTAACTCTTGGGACTAGCTCAAGTGCAAGTGCCTTTGAAGGCTGATGATATGTGGCATGTTTTTTTTTATATAAGCGAATTTTAAGAAGAGGTTTTATTGTGCCCCATGCTTCACCTTCCAGAGAAAGGAAATATTCAATTTAGGACGTCAGGGTTAGGATGTTCACATGGGAATCTTGATGGTGGGTGTGTGAGATTAATTCCATAGGATTGTGTTCCTGAAGAATGTGTGTGTGTGTGTGTTAAGATTTTACCTATTTATTTGTGAGACACACACACACACACACACACACACACACACACACACACAGAAAGGCAGAGACACAGGCAGAGGGAGAAGCAGGCTCCATGTAGGGAGCCCGATGTGAAACTCGGTCCCGGGTCTCCAGGATCAGGCCCTGGGCCAAAGGCGACGTTAAACCATTGAGCCACCAGGGCTGCCCTGTGTATGTGTGTCTGTGTAAGGAGCTGCAGCTCTTCTCACAAAGATTCATTATTTTATTTTATTTATTTATTTTTAAAGATTTTATTTATTTATTTGAGAGACACAGAGAGATAATAAGAGAGAGCACAAGTGGGGAAGGGGAGCAGAGGGAGAGGAAGCAGGCCCTTCTCTGTTGAGTGGAGAGCCCAATGTAGGGCTCCATCCCAGGACCCTGGGATCATGACCTGAGTCGAAGGCAGATGCTCAACCAACTGAACCACCCAGGTGCCCCAAAGATTCATTAGTTTAGGTGACACTCAATGTGACACCTATTGAAGTTGCTCTGAAGCCTGAGATATGTGCCCTAATAATAACCACCATTTATCAAAGGCTTCCTATATGCCAGAGAAATATATATATTTATATCTACATATTTACATTATATTATCTAGCATTTTCCCTCAAAGACAATAAGCTAGGTAATATTACTTCTATCATATAGATAAGAAAAAAAGGCTCATAGATGTCATTCAAAGTCATATCAAGGTCTGAATGATTTCGAGCCTAGAGTTTTTATCCATCATACAGCAATGTCTCTTCCCTATGAGTTTCTAAAACTATCCCTACATAAAATCCGCCATCCCTGATAAAACATTGAATGATACTTCCCCTCTATAAAGGTAACTTCTGGGGAGGAGAAGGGGGAGTATGAGGAAGGTGTGTGTATATGGGGTTCCTGGGAAGCTGGCAAGATTCTATCTCTTTATTTTTGGAGTGGTTGCACAGAGGTGCTTACTTTGTGATAATCCATCAGGGTAAACACATATGATTTGGGATTTTCTTGTGTTTACATCAACAAAAAGTTTATCTAAAAAAATCATTCTCCCTAGCAGCTAATTTGGAGGGAAGTCCTGCTTCCCATGGCCAATATGTTCAAATGAATCAACAAGAATTTCTTGGATTCTATTATATGGCAAACTTAAAAATAATATAAATATATTGATAACTTACCCCTTTCCATAAAGGTAGGTGGATCTTACGTGGATCACATTAAAAAGTCGTTCAGAATAATAAAATCATATTAGGAGGAGGTGATCAACATAACATGAAAGGACAATTTTCTACATGCATGTTACTTTGTCGGGCACCACAGAAGGTGTAAGTCCAGCTTCTTCTCTCAAGATGCTCACAACCAAGCTGAAGAAAACAAACATTCACTAGTAGTAAGTAGACACTTGTCTTCGAATATATTGGAAGTTGTCGGAACAGGCTGTCTCCCACTTCGATGATAAATAAACCCAAAGGCAGTGAAATTCTTTTGGGGGGTACATCCTATATTTCATATGTGGGTAATTGAGGTGGTAAAGACCACACTTATCAATAATTTGAAAACTTTGACATCCAAATCTTAAAGTGCCAAAATGAATGTTTACATCTTTATAAGATGGGGTTTTATTTTATTTATTTTTTAAAGATTTTATTTATTTATTCATGAGAGACCCAGAGAGAGAGAGAGAGAGAGAGTCAGAGGCACAGGCAGAGGGAGAAGCAGGCTCCATGCAGGGAGCCTGATGACATGGGACTCGATCCTGTGTCTCCAGGATCAGGCCCTGGGCTGAAGGCGGCGCTAACCGCTGAGCCACCCGGGCTGCCCAAGATGGGGTTTTATTATTTTTTTTTAAAGATTTTATTTATTCATTCATGAGAGACACAGAGAGAGGCAGAGACACAGGCAGAGGGAGAAGCAGGCATCATACAGAGAGCCTGACGTGGGACTCGATCCAGGGTCCCCAGGATCACGCCCTGGGCTGCAGGAGGCGCCAAACCGCTGCGCCACCGGGCTGCCCAAGATGGGGTTTTAAAAAAGATTTTATTTATTTAGTCATGAAAGACACTCACAGAGAGAGAGAGGCAGAGACATAGGCAGAGGGAGAAACAAGCTCCATGCAGGGAGCCCAATGTGGGACTTGATCATGGGACTCCAAGATCACACCCTGAGCCAAAGGCAGACACTCAATTGCTGAGCCACCCAGGCATCCCTGTAAGATGGTTTAACTTGGAAAGACCCATATATCTAATTACCAGGGTGTTTTGTAACTGCTCTGTAATTATGTCCCTTTGCTTGCATGCACTTTCTACTGGGTCTAGGTTCACAACCTCAAAGAACACAGATCTTACTCTAGTTTATTTCAAACTGCACCATTTTAAAACTTCCTGGCTGGGGCAGTTGTTATAATTTCTCTCTTTCTCTATACCTTAGGGGTTCAGGGACCTGGTGGGGGAAGTCACATGGACTATTCAAATTTACAGATGTCAGTAGTTGATTTTCCTTCATTTGTGTCAGAAATAGCCAGGCCCATGCATCTGAAATTTTATTGTGCATATTTATTTTCTAGAGGTCATTTTAAAATACAAATTAGATTCAGTGGGTCTGGAATGGGACCTGAGATTTCACATTCTTTTTTTAAGAAAGATTTTATCTATTCATTCATGAGAGACACAGGCAGAGGGAGAAGCAGACTCCTCTCAGGGAGCCTGATGCAGGACTCAATCCCTGGACCTGGAATCATGCCCTGAGCCGAAGGCAGATGCTCAACCACTGAGCCACCCAGACATCCCGAGATTTCATCTTTTTTAAAAAAGATTTATTTATTTACTTTAGAGAGTGTGCAAAAGAGAGCACAAATGGGAGAGAGAGGGAGAAAGAATCTCAAGCCGACTCCGCACTCAGCATCCACCGTAGAGGGGCTCCATTTCATGACCCTGAGATCACTACCTGAGCCTAACGAAACCAAGAGTCAGAAGCTTAACTGACTGTACTACCGAGGTGCCCCTCACATTTTTAACAATCTCTCAGGTAATGCCAGTGCTGCTGGCCTGTGGATCATACTTGTATAGAGAAAAAAAGGTATTAGATTTGGAGTCAGAATTTCAGGCTTTTAGTACCAGCTCTGCCATTTACTATCTTCTTGGACAAGATACTTTGCCTCTCTGGACTTTGGTTTCCTCAAATATAAACTTGTGTTATAGGGGAAAAGGGTGAATCAGCTTATTTAAAAGCTTGCATTCATGAGATTTTTATTATTTATTTGTTTAAAATTTCTTTGTTTATTTAAATAATCTCTATGCTTAACATAAGGTTCTAATTCAGGACCCCGAGATCAAGAGTCACATGCTTTTCTGATTGAACCAGTCAGGTGACCCACATTCATGGAATTTTTAGAGTGACATTTAGATTTAAATAATCTCCAAACATAGAACCATATACAGCTTTTCAGGGATCTAACAGATAAATTGATATTAGCAAAGTAGGATAAATAAGGACTCAATGAGGAGGGCAGAGCAAGGTGTGAGGAGCAATCCATGACTTCTCACGACAAATATAAGGCTCTGATTCTTTTGAAGTGATGGATTTTGCATTAAAAAAAACTTGCCTAGAGAGAGACTGCTACTTTTCCCTAACAACCACTTCAAGAGAAAACCTACATTGAGAATTGGGTTGCATAAGAAATTTGAATTAGAGGAGCAACGGATGAGTTAGAGCTTTGAAATAAGCGAACACTTTCAGTAGGCTGAATAGTAGCTGGAAGGCAGCTTTCTGGAGCCCGGAGGCAGTCTAATTTAAAAATAGCAGTTTGTTTCTGCTGTAGATCATTTCTGTGATCATTTCACCCAGGAATTCTGGTCTTTGGCCACAACGGCCAGATCTGATCAGGGTCAGAGCTTGGGAGGCAAGGGTGGGAGGACAGACAGCCTCCTCCCAGAAGGGTCACGGTCGGCCAGGGTGCTCAGAGAACACGGGAGTTCAAATGGATGAGAGGCAGGAACGAAGTGAGTGAGAAAGGGACATAGGTGAGTTACATGAATTGAAAGGAGCTCCTGATAATCTGAGCCTCTGAAGTAGGCCCCTCCCCCAGTGTTTACGCATATCTGTTTTGAGCTGCAAACAGGATCAGACAGAAAGCGTTCCCATGCTCGCAGATAAGGGCTGGTTTCTCTTTAAGTCCCAAAGCCAAGTCAGGGGAGCGGAGAGAACTCTTGCTGAGCACCCTCTCCCAGCTTTGGGATGGGGGCGGGGGGCTGCCGGAGATTCTTACCTTATGCAGGACGTGCTCATTGAAGTCACGGCTAGTTCCCCGCTGGTAGGAATCCAGTCTTTGCTGGTCCATGCCCGGCGTGGAGCCCAGGGCTTCTCGCCTTCCCTGCGTTCTGCGTCAGCGCTCCCAGGCTCGGCTGGGTGCGGCAGGCTCGGGTCTAGCCCCGCGGGCCGGGCCGCACCCGGGTTCAGCACTGGACAGCTCCCGCGGCGGCGGCGGGAGTGGAGGGTCGGGTGGGGGGCGGGCAGGCCCCTCCCCTCCGCAACGTTTCAGCACCAGGAACAGCGACACGTCCCTCTGCGCCTGGGACCGGAGTTCCGAGATCCCGTCCGCTCAGAATCCCCTGTCTTGTGACTCCAGGTTGCTGGCAGACAAGCACGATTGCGGTGTAGCTTAGTGGTCCGCGCTTATCTGTTTCAGCTACCGCACTTCGGAGGCTCAGAGTCCGGCTGCGTTCCCAGGGCATTGCGGTCCCGGGAGCTCACCCTTCCTGATTCTCAGAGAACGAGCATCCCGGTCATACCACGCAGCTCAGCTCTCCTCCCGCGTTTGCAGGGGTGAAGTGCTGAGGCTCTGGCGCAGCTTCTCTTTTGGTCCCTGGACAGCTCCCTCCATTATGTATGAGGTTCACAGATGATGGGGCTTGCGAGTCCTTGAAGTCCTGAATTACTTTGCAAAAATTCTGCTTAACCACCTTTTCCCTTTTCTAGAGCTTAATTACAATCTCCAGGGTGCTCCTGACCCACAAAAGTAAGGAACAATTGGCCCGGAGAGACAGAATGGTGGTGTGATTAAGAGTACAGGCTCAGAGTTCAAATGTGAGCTCTGAAAATTATTGGTTGTGTAATCTTGGGCAAGTTACTTCACCGTCCCTAGGTGTCCACAAAATAGAGATAATAATTATACCTACACTCTGGTGTTGTTCTGAGGATTTAGTAAGTTAATTCACATAAATAGCCTAGGTGGATGCCTGGCATATATGAAGAACACAAAGAATGTTTGGTATAATGCTCTTGGGGCAGGGAGATGGGAAGCTCTGCCTATCTCTTCTAAACACCAAGGGAGTCCTTCGGCTGGGACCTCCCATTTGCAGTCACATCACAGAAGAGCATGGGACTGACCACCCTGGAAATTGGGGGCTGAGATTTTGGCCTTGGGGGTTATCCTTATATGATGACCCTGGTGTTCAGCAGGCCGTTACATCACTAGGCACAAGTCCTATTACCACTGGCACTGGTCAATATGGAGGGGAAGGGCCAGGCCTAAGGTTAAAGAGTGTGTATTACTCCTGGATTTCAGTTCCTTTTTGACTAGTGGCCTTAGCCAAATCACTTACGTCTTTGGGATTATGTTTTTTTCATTTGTAAAATGGGTAGGGCAATGTGTGCCTATCTTATTGTTTTTTTTTGTGTGTGTGTGTGAAGAGTAAATGAGAAAATGTATGAGAAAATCTTTCTTTTCTTTTAAACAGTGGATCAAATTTCACTTATAAAGTGTTAGTCTTACTGGAATCTCTACACTGTAGATATTCAGTGAGTAGTGATTACATCAACAAAGCCAGATAACCAATGTGTTTATGTGTATGAGATTCTCACTAGGCCTACAATTGGGGTTCTTTTTTTTTTAAAAAAAACAGAGATTTTTATTTATTTATTCATGAGAGACACACAGAGAGAGGCCGAGACATAGACAGAGGGAGAAGCAGGCTCTCCACAGAGAGCCCAATGTGAACTCCATCCTCAGACCCAGGATCATACCCTGAGCTGAAGACAGATGCTCAACTGCTGAGCCACCCAGGCATGCCACAATTGGGGTTCTTAACCTGAGGTAAATAAATGGACTTTAAGGGATTGTGAACTATGAAAACATTATCAAAAGTTTTCCTTATGTGCATTTTTCTGGTGAGGAGTCCCGTAGATTTCATTAGGTTCCCAAAGTTGACATGAAGAGCAATATTAATCAACTTGATCTGATTGATATTTATAAAATACTCCATCCAACAACAAAATGCACATTCTTCTGAAGCTCACCTGAAACATTCACCAAAATAAATCACAAAACCCACCTTAGCAAACACATCTTTTCTAAAACAAAAAACAAAAAACAAACAAACAAAAAAAACCACCTTAGGACTAATAGCTTGGAGAAGTTCTCATCATAACTTTCGCCTAGGCTTCTTCACCATCCATTACTGTTGTAGATAAAAAGGTTCCAGAAGAAGCCAAAGGTTGCTTTGTTTCGAGCCTCATACCTAGGAAGGGTCACCCTTCTCAGAGTATGGTTCTGAGCTCTGAGGATTCAGAAAGATGATTTCATCTGTTTGCTATGGGCTATGAGGAGTACATACCATAGAGGATCCAAAATAATATGGAATTGATGACAGAAGACTTCCGTGAGAAATGATATTTAAGCTGAGATCTGAAGAAAGAGCTGGTGGAGGAAAGGGAGTTGTGGAGGGAGTGGTGGTGTGACTCTAGGAAAAGTGATCAGCATGTGCAAAAATGTTACAGTATCAAGGAGCCAAAAAAAGACCAGCCTGAGTGCAGTACAGGGAGGGAGAGGTGAGGGATGATGGGAGAAGAGTCTAGAAAGGTGGGTGAGGACCAGATCATGTGGACTATGTTAAGGGTTTTGGATTCTGTCCTAAGAGTGATGTGAAGCCATTGAAGAACTTTAAGTAGGGGGGTGACACAGCCAAATTTGAGATTTAAAGATACTATTCTTGTTGCTGTGTGACTTAAGAGCCAAGAGTAAATTTGCTCATTTTTTCTTATTTATTTATAAAATCTCTTTATATATTAAGGACAGCAATCCTGTATGTCACAAATATTTTGTTATGTTCTGTGGATTTTTCAATTGTTTATACTTTTGTTATAAAAGTTATTAAAGTTTTTAATTTTGTTTTTAAATTTTTATTTATTTATGATAGTCACATACAGAGAGAGAGAGAGAGAGGCAGAGACATAGGCAGAGGGAGAGAGAAGCAGGCTCCATGCACCGGGAGCCCGACGTGGGATTCGATCCCAGGTCTCCAGGATCACGTCCTGGGCCAAAGGCAGGCGCTGAACCGCTGCGCCACCCAGGGATCCCAAAATTTTTAATTTTTAAGTTTGGACTGAGCATGAGTAGGCATTAGCCAGGCAGAGAATATCAGAAGGTATATTGTTGAGCAAGCAATAAAAGCAAAGGAAAATAACCACTTTATTGTACACCTAAAACGAATATAACACTGTATGTTAACTATACTGGAACTAAAACAAAAAACTTTAAAAAGTAAAGGAAAATAGATATTCATTAAGGAATATGTCCACTAAAATGTATAGAATAAAGATTAGTTTTCTTCTTTCTAGGGCTATTTATGTTCAAATAACCAATACTACTTTAAAATGGCATGCATTGTGTGATTTCTATTCTTTTAAATTTGCTAAGGTGTGTTTTATGATTTATTTTGGTGAATGTTTCCGGTGAGCTTCAAAAGAATGCATTTTGTTGTTGGATGAAGTATTCTGTAAATATCAATCAGATCAAGTTGATTGATATTGCTCATGTCAACTATATCTTTATTGATTTTCTGCCTGCTAGATGTGTCAGTTACTGACAGAGGGTTTTGAAGTCTCCGACTATAATTGTGGATTCATCCCTTTCTCCTTTTTGTTTTGTCTGTTTTGTTTTGTGTATTTTTACACTGTTTTTAGGTGCATACACATTTCTTGGAGAACTGACTCCTTTATCATTATGTAGTGCCCCCTTTATTATCACCTTTATTGGTGATAATTTTCTTCCGAAATCTTTGTCTGAAGTTAATATAGCTACTCCAGCTGTCTTTTGATCTGTGTGGTAGCATGAAATAACTTTCTCCATTTGTTTCCTTTTTTTTTTTTTTGAGAGAGAGAGAGAGAGAGAGAGAGAGAGAATGAGCACAAGCCGGTAGGGTCAGAGGAAGAGAAGGAGGAGGAGAGAGAAAATCTCAAGCAGGCTCCATGCTTAGTGCAGAGCCTGATGAAGGACTCAATTTCAAGACCCTGAGATCATGACCTGAGCTGAAATCAAGAGTCAGATGCTCAACTGACTCAGTCACCCAGGCATCCCTCCATTCCTTTAATCTTTTTTTAAAAAATATTTTATTTATTTATTCATGAAGGACAGAGAGAGAGAGAGGCAGAGACACAGGCAGAGGGAGAAGCAGGCTCCCTGTGGGAAGCCTGATGCGGGAATTGATCCCAGGATTCCAGGATCACAACCTGAGCCAAAGGCAGAGGCTCAACTACTAAGTCACCCAGGTGTCCCTATTCCTTTACTTACTTTTAACCTGTTGGTGTCTTATTTTTAGTTTGGTTTTTGCAGACAATATATAGTTGTCTTTTTAAAGACAATCTCTCTTTTAATTGGCTTATTAAACCATTCACAGTTAGAATGATTATTGATATACTTGGATTAATGTTAACTGCGTTTATAGTTATTTTCTATTCATTGCCAAATGCTTCTTCCTTCTGAATTCTCCAGTCTTATTTATTTTAAAGATTTTATTTATTTATTCATGAGAGACACACAGAGAGAGGCAGAGACACAGGCAGAGGGAGAAGGAGGCTCCCTGTGGGGAGCCCCATGTGGGACTCGATCCCTGGACCGGGATCATGCCCTGAGCCAAAGGCAGATGCTCAACCACGGAGCCACCCAGGTGTCCCGTATTCTCCAGTTTTAAATGAACAATTTGTATGATTCCATTTTATCTCCTTTCTTAGTACATCAATAAAAAATTCTTAAAATTCTTTTCAGTGGTTGTCCTAGAGTTAACAGTATATATTTTTAGCTAAACTAAATCCACATTCAAATGATGCTATTCCTGCTTCACTTGTAATGTATGTACCTTAAAAGCAGTATTCCCGGGACACCTGCATGGCTTGGTGGTTGAACATCTGCCTTTGGCTCAGGTTGTGATCCTGGGGTCCTGGGATTGAGTCCTGCATTAGGCTCCCCGCAGGGAGCCTGCTTCTCCCTCTGCCTATGTCTCTGCCTCTCTCTCTCCGTGTCTGTCATGAATAAATAAGTAAAATCTTCAAAAAAACCCCAAAACACCCAAAACCCAGTATTCCCAATTCCTCCCTCTCACCTCTTGCGACATTGCTGTCATTCATTCCACTTATTCATATGCAATAATCATTAAACACGTTGTTGCTATTGTTATTTCAACGTTATTTTTTAGAAGTATTAAGAATGAGAAAGGTAAGATTTTTATCTTACCCTCATTTATTAGCACCCCTTTCTCCCTTTCACTTCTTTCTCCCCTTTATCTTCCAACCTCTGTCAGATATGCATTTTAAAAATAAACACTCTGTTTTAAATTAATTTATGCTTTCAGAGGAGTTGCATGAATAGTATAGGGAATTCTTAGATACCCCACACCCCATATCCCCTTCTATTAAGATTTTTACATTTGTCACAACTATGAACCAATCTGATACAGTATTATCAACTGAAATCCATACTTTATTTGTATTTCCCTAGTGTTTTGTTTTTATTGAAGTTCGATTTGCCAACATATAGTATAGCACCCAGTGCTCATCCTATCAAGTGCCCTCCTCAGTGCCCGTCACCCAGTTACCCCAACTTCCCGCCCCCCTTCCCCTTCAGCAACCCTTTGTTCATTTCCCGGAGTTAGTAGTCTTTCATGGCATATTTCCCTAGTTTTTACCTAATATTTCTATCCTGTTTCAGGACCCCATCCAGGATATAACATTGCTTTTAAGGGTTATGTTTCCTTAAGCTTCTTAAGGCTATGAAAATGTCTCAGACTTTGTTTTTGATTGTCTTGATAGTTTTAAGAAGTACTGGTTAGGAGCAGCCTGGGTGGCTTAGTGGTTAAGCGCCGCCTTCATCCCAGGGTGTGATCTTAGAGACCAGGGATTGAGTCCTACGTTGGGCTCCCTGAGTGGAGCCTGCTTTTCCCTCTGCCTCTCTCTGTGTCTCTCATGAATAAATAAATAAAATCTTAAAAAAAAAAAAAGAAGTACTGGTCAGGCATTTAGTAAAATATCCTTCAGTTTGGATTTGTCTGATGTTTTTCTTATGGTTATACTGAGGTTATGTGTTTTTTTGCGAGGAAGACCACAGAGGTAAAATTTCATTATCATATAAAGAGTATGTGTTATAAGTACAACTTATCACTGATGATGTTAACCTGGATCACTTCACTGAGGTAATGTTTGTTGGGTTTATCCACTGACATTAATTCCCTCTTTGACATCCTTTAATTGTTTTGTTTTATTTTCTAAGTTTTTTTTTTTTTTTAAAGTATGCTCCATGGTGGGCTTGAACTCACAACCCTGAGATCTTGAACTCACCCTGAGATCAAGACCTGAGCTGAGATCAAGCATTGTACATTTACCTGACTGAGCCACCCAGGTCCCCATTAAAGTTTTATTTACTTAAGTAATCTCTACACCCAATGTGGAGCTCAAACTCATGATCCTGAGATCAAGAGTAACACGCTCCTCCAACTGAGCCAGCCAGGTACTTCTTCTTTTGTTTGGAACACTTCTTTCATTCTAGAACTAGGATCACAGGGTTCTAGCTCTAGGAGTATCTTGTATGTTCTTGCCCCAACCTTAGAATCAGTTATTTCTTTAAGGATCCCTGGTTCCTTTTATTGGAAAATAGTATTTGGAACCAAGATCTGGATGCTTTATGTGGTCATTGCTACTAGGGTATTGTCAGGTGTACTTTTACTTTCCAAGTTTTTCAACTGATAGAAATCACATTTTAAATGTTATCTTAATTATATAATATGTAACTATCATTTTTTGTAATGTCTTTTTTAAAAGATTTAATTTATTTACCTGAGAGAGAGAGACAGAGAGAACACAAGCAGGGGGAGGAGTAGAGGGAAAGGGAGAAACAGATTCCTTGCTGAATGGGGAGCCCCACGTGGGGCTCAATCCCAGGACCCCGAGATTGCCACCTGAGCCGAAGTCAGCCACCTGGGTGCCCCATATCTTCTGTAATTTTTATAGATTTATTCTAAAATGTGAACCTCTTCCCAAACCTCCAGTATTTAAACTGCTATCATTAGGCAAACATAGTTTACTTACATGGCCAAATAGCACATTATGTTTGCTTGCATTTCATTTTCAACAGCTTATATCATCAAGCTAAAAACTATTAAAATTTAAAAATTTTTAAAAATTAAAACCCCATTGCTAAAATCATGCATTGTTTTATTTATTTTTTTTTCATGCATTGTTTTAATCTGTACTCTGCCATTTTACATATTTCTTGTGTTGTCTAAAGTTTCTGATTGCCTTTCTATTTTTTGGGAGAGGAGATACATACCTTCTTCATTGTATTTTTTTTTTAACACTTAACTTTTTTTAATTTTAAGATTTTATTTATTTATTTGACAGAGAGAGTGTGAGCACAAGCGGGGGAAGTGGCAACAGAGGGAGAGGGAGGAGCAGATTTCCCACCAAGCAGAGAGCCAGACATGGGCTCCATCCCAGGACCCATGACCTGATCTTATTTCTATATGGATTAAGTATTTCCTGTGGCCCATACCTTCCTTTTTCTTGGTTTACTCCCTCAGGAGTTTGGTGTACTTTTCTTGGTTTACTCCTCATGGAAAGTATTTGAGGAGGTTACTTGAGAATGTACCCAAATACTTCTTTTTTAAAAAAATTTTATTCTTATGTAATCTCTACACCCAATGTAGGCCTTGAACCCTGGGATCAAGTCACATGGTCTACTGACTGCGCCAGCCAGGCAGCCTCAGATAATCTTTTTAAAAAGGGGACATGGGAGTCTTTGCATATCTGAAAATGTGCTTGTTCTATCCTTATTCAATTTCAGCTGGATTTGGGATTCACAATGAAGACAATTTCCTGCAAGCTTGAAGATATTACTGAATTGCCCTCTGGTATGCTAACAGGAGGTAGTACTGCTAATTGGAAGTGTTGCTAACAGAAGATCTGTTGCCAGACTAATTCCTCAGATTCGGGAATGGACTGAATTATTATTTATTTTTCTTGGGCAGCTTTTTTTTAATAATAAATTTATTTATTTTTTAATTTTTATTTATTTATGATAGTCACAGAGAGAGAGAGAGAGAGAGGCAGAGACATAGGCAGAGGGAGAAGCAGGCTCCATGCACGGGGAGCCCGACGTGGGATTCGATCCCGGGTCTCCAGGACCGCGCCCTGGGCCAAAGGCAGGCGCCAAACCGCTGCGCCACCCAGGGATCCCCAATAAATTTATTTTTTATTCGTTTCAATTTACCAACATACAGAATAATACCCAGTGCTCATCCCGTCAAGTGCCCCCCTCAGTGCCCGTCACCCAGTCACCCCCACCCCCCGCCCTCCTCCCCTTCCACCATCCCTAGTTCGTTTCCCAGAGTTAGGAGTCTCTATGTTCTGTCTCCCTTTCTGATATTTCCCACACATTTCTTCTCCCTTCCCTTATATTCCCTTTCACTATTATTTATATTCCCCAAATGAATGAGAACATACTATGTTTGTCCTTCTCTGATTGACTTACTTCACTCAGCATAATACCCTCCAGTTCCATCCCCGTTGAAGCAAATGGTGGGTATTTGTCGTTTCTGATGGCTGAGTAATATTCCATTGTATACAGAAACCACATCTTCTTTATCCATTCATCTTTCGATGGACACCGAGGCTCCTTCCACAGTTTGGCTATTGTGGACATTGCTGCTAGAGACATCGGGGCACAGGTGTCCCGGCGTTTCATTGCATCTGAATCTTTGGGGTAAATCCCCAACAGTGCAATTGCTGGGTTGTAGGGCAGGTCTATTTTTAACTTTTTGAGGAACCTCCACACAGTTTTCCAGAGTGGCTGCACCATTTCACATTTCTTGGACAGCTTTTAAGATCTTGTCTTGATCCATGGTTTGCCAAAGTTTTATGTTAATTTATCTAATTGTGTGCCTTTTTATGTCTTTGTGCTAGGCACTCTTAGACCTTTTTATTTATTAATTTATTTTTAAAGATTTTGTTTATTTATTTGAGAGACAGCACAAGAGAGCACAAGCAGAGGGAACAGCAAAGGAGAGGGAGAAGCAGCCCCCCACCCCTCCGCTGAGCAGGGAGCCTAACATGAGGTTTGGTCCAGAATCCTGGGACCATGACCTGAGCAGAAGGCAGACTCTTAACCGACTGAGTTGCCCAGGTGTCCCGCTCAGTAGACCCCTTTAGTCTGAAGATGTGTGTCGCTTTTCCTCCCTGGGAAATTCTCTTGATTTAACTCTTTTTCTCTCCTTAATTATTATTATTATCTTCTGACCTTCCCAAGGAATAAGATGTTGCATGTTCTGGGTTGTTACTTTGTGTGTGAGAGATTATTTATTTATTAAATAGGCTCCATGTCCAATGTGGGGCTTGAACTAATGACCGCGAGATCAAGAGTCACATGCTTTAAGATCTGAACCAGCCAAGCACCCCTGTTCCTTTTGCTCTTTAAAAAAATCTCATACTTTACCTCATCATCTTTTTGTTCTAAAACTAAGACATTTCCTCAACTTCATCTTTAAGTCCTCACATTGCATTTAAAGGTTTTAGCAACATTCCCTTCGATTTTGAAGAATTACTTTTTTTGTTCTCGACTAAGATGCTTAAATTGTGATAAAATAAACACAATATAAAATTTATCACCTTAACCATTTTTAAGTGTGTAATTTGGTAACATTAAGTGTGTTCACATTGTTATGAACCCAATCTCCAGAAGTCTTTTTATCTTCAAAAAGGAGACTGTAGGGATGCCTGGGTGGCTCAGCAGTTGAGCGTCTGCCTTTGGCTCAGGGTGTGACCCCGGAGTACCAAGATCGAGTCCCACATCGGGCTTTCTGCATGGAGTCTGCTTCTCCCTCTGCCTATGCCTCTGCCTCTCTCTGTGTGTGTGTCTCTCTCATGAATAAATAAATGAAATATTTAATAAACCCCCCCAAAGCCAAAAAATCAAAAAGGAAACTGTACCCATAAAACAATAATCTCTTATTCACTGCCACCCCATCCACTAGCTACTACTATTCTAAGTTCAGTGTCTGATTTTGACTACTTTAGGTAGCTCATTGGAATGGAATCATAGAGTATTTGTCTTTTTGTTACTGGCTTATTTTACTTAGCATAATATCTACAAGGCTTATCCATGTTGTAGCATATGTCAGAATTTCCTTCCTTTTAAAGGTAATATTCCATTGTATGTACATGCCACATTTTCTATTTTCCTCTGCAATTTTTTTGTTCATCTTTTTTTTAAATTAAGTTTTAAAAAAATAAATAAAATTAAGTTTTTAATTTTAATTCCAGTATAGTTGACATACAGTGTTATATTAGTTTCAGGAGTACAATACAGTGATTCAACAATTATGTACATTACTCAGTGCTCATCGGGATAAGTGTATTCTTTAATCCTCATCACCTATGCTACTCATCCCCTCCCCACCTCCCCTCTGGTAACCATTACTTGTTCTCTGTAGTTCAGAATCTGTTTCTTGGTTTCTTTCTCTTTTTCTTTGCTTGTGTGTTTTGTTTCTTAAATTCCACATATGAGAGAAATCATATGGTATTTGTCTTTCTTTGACTGACATTTCACTTAGCATTATACTGTCTAACTTTATCCAAGTTGTTGCAAATGTCAGGATGTCATTCTTTTTTTAAATGGCTAAATTGTATATATATTTCACATCTTCTCTATCCATTCATCTGTTGATGGACATTTGGGCTGCTTCCATAATTTGGCTATTGTAAATAATGCTGCAATAAACATAGGAGTGCATACCACATTTCCTAAATCCATTGATGGACACTTGGCTAGCTTCCACCTTTGGTTATTGTGAACAATGCTGCTATGAACATCAGTGTACAAATATCTCTTAGAGACCCTATTTTCAATTCTTTTGGGTGTATACCCAGAAGTCAAATTGCTTAATCATGTGGTAATTCTATTTTTAATTTTTTGAGGAACTGCTATGCTCAATTCCTTTTTTTTTTCTCAATTCCTTTTTATACCTTTGTATTATGGGTGAAGTATCTTCTCAAATCTCTCTGAGTTTTAAAAAAATTTATCTCTTGGGACACCTGGGTGGCTCAGTGGTTGAGTGTCTGCCTTCGGCTTAGGGCGTGATCCCAGAGTTCTGGAATCGAGTCCCACATTGGGGTCCCCATGGGGAACCTGCTTCTCCCTCTGCCTATGTCTCTGCCTCTCTCTGTGTCTCTCATGAATAAATAAATAAAATCTTTAAAAAAATAAAATTTCTCTCTTGTTCCTTAAATTTTGTCTGCTTTGTTAGGTCAGTTTTGCTATTTATTTTGGTTTTTCTCTTTTATGTTTTTTTTTTTTTTATTAATGAGATCTGTTATCTTTCTCTTTATTTTTTTATAAACTTATTTTTTATTGGTGTTCAATTTGCCACAATATAGAATAACACCCAGTGCTCATCCCGTCAAGTGCCCACCTCAGTGCCCGTCATTGCAGATTTCTAAAAAACAATGCCTAAGGATTCTTGATTACCTTCATGTTTAAGAATGAGGCATTGCAATGGCTCTAAGATCTCTATGTGTGGGCGGGATTCATAGCAGGTTAAACTTTTAGATGAGTTGTAAGGAAGTTTGTGGTAATCTGAGGAAATCTGAGGAAACCCTAAAGTTAGAGTGAACTGGACTCTATCCTGGGAGTACCAGCACCTGTGTAATCACCTTAGATGTCCCTGTACTAGACTCAGCTTAAAAAACTTTTTAAATTAAATTCAATTTAATTAACATATAGTGTATTCTTGGTTTCAGAGGTAGAATTTAATGATTTGTCAGTTGCATATAACATCCAGTGCTCATTCCACCAAATACCCTTCTTAATGCCCATCACTCAGGTACCAAATCCCTCCATCTACCTCTCCTCCAGCAATCCTCAGTTTGTTTCCTATACTTAAGAGTCTCTTATGGTTTGTCAACCTCATTTTTTTCATCTTATTTTATTTTTCCTTCCCTTTCCCTATGTTCATCTGTTTTGTTTCTTAAATTCCATATATAAGTGAAAACATATGATATCTGTCTTTCTCCGGTTAACTTATTTCACTTAGCATAATACCCTTTAGTTTCACCCACATCATTGCAAATTGCAAGATTTCATTTTTTTGAATGGCTGAGTAATATTCCATTATATATATATATATATATATATATATATATATATATATATATATATCACATCTTCTTTATCCATTCATCTGTCAATGGATATCTGGGCTCTTCCCATATTTTGGCTATTGTGGACATTGCTGCTATAAACACTGGGGTGCTTGTACCCCGTTAAATCACTATGTTTGCATCCTTTGGATAAATAGTAGTGCAATTGCTGGGTTTTAGGATAGCTCTATTTTTAAGTTTTTGAGGAACCTGCATACTATCTTCCAGAGTGGCTGCACCAGTTTGCATTCTCATCAACAGTGTAAAAGGGTTTCCCTTTCTCTACATCCTTGCCAACATCTGCTGTTTCCCACGTTGTTAATTTTAGCCATTCTGACTGGGGTGAGGTGGTATCTCATTTTGGTTTTGATTTGTATTTCCTTTATGCCAAGTGATGTTGAGCATTTTTTCGTGTGTCTATTGGCTCTTTGTATTAGACCCAACTTTAAAAAATTAACATTTATTAAGCATTTACTATGTGCCAGGCACTATACTAAATGTTTTATGCACTATCTCACTTAATCTGACTGATAATTCTATGAGATACTTATTATTGTATCCATTTGACAGAAGTAAAAACGTGATCAGAGGGTTTTAAAAAGCTTACATAGCAGGTTGGAATTTGAACCTAAGAATATGTGACTTCAGATTCTGTACTCTCAACCAATATACTACTTTGATTCTGAAATTTTGAGCTGAACCTCATGTGGGAATTAAGTGGCAGTTTCATTTGGGGTCCCTAAGGAAATAATCTATAAACTGTAGTTATGAATATAAAACAAGAGAATGGCTGAGTTCAGTGGATTTGAATAAAATATCCAGAATGAATTCTATGAGGATTTAATACTGCAAAAAGTTGTGGAATGGAGAGATGGGATGGCTTTTCTAGCAGTAAAGATCCAGCAAACATCTCTTCTAGTGAAGTGGTTGGCACTGCTCCTGTGGCTAAGCTCTGGGCTCTTATGTGAGTGAGGAGTGTGCTTCAGGGAAGGTGCAGCCTGTACATGCAGCTACCTGCCCTCTCCTCATCCTGCAAAGCTTGGATGGGAATAGAGATTATGAGTCATAGAGACTTAGGAGGAACAATGGTGCTATCTCCTTCCTTGGTACTTTGGAGAAGATGGTTCCTTCCTTCCTTCATATATTCATTTATTCTTAGCCAGGCACTGTGCTAAGTGCTAGGGATAAACAGATAAAAGAGCCACAGTTCCTGCCTCTGAGGAGCTGACACCTACAAGGTATGACTAACACAGCTATATATATCATGTGATAAAGGCCATGACAGGATATAAGGGAGACAGACAGTATGATACAGTGGTTAAAAACACTGGAGCCAGAAGACATGGGTCTGAATTCTAGCTCTGCCATTTTTTGTGTCTTTGCAACTTGATATATTATTCACTTTGTAACCTTCACTTTCCTTCTTCATAGGGTTATTGTGAGGATTAAATGACATAAGGCATGGGAAGTGCTCATCCCAGTGCCTCGTATGTACTGTGTGCTCAATATGGGGAGTTGTTACTGTGGATAATATGGACTGAGCATGCTCCAAGTCTGGAGAAGGGGGTGTCCAAATCTGTCCACCTGGAGGTGAAGAGTAAGGTGGGAAGCAGGGAAGGTTTTACTCAGGAAAAGGCCTCCAAGAACCAACTCTTCCTTCCTGAGAAAGGCCCCTATCTGGTGTCTTCCCATGTCCCAGCACCCCAAAGGGTCACATTGTTGACAGTTGATAAACAGCTTGCATTAAGGGAGATTGTCTGTAAGGCCAAATGGGCAACTCTCTATGATAGCAGATTTCTTGCTACTTTGTCTTCTCCCAGCTTCTTTATTGAATGCTTTCTGGGAGAGACAAGAATGAATAATGAATGAATGAACTTCTACTATGGACCACCATGTGCCAGACTCTTTTGCATATATTATCTAATTTAACCTTACCAATAATCCCCTGGAGGAGGCTACTCTTCTCCGCATTGTATGGATGGTGGGAGTGAGGTTCAGGGATATTAAATTCATCACCAAGGTCATGCAGATGGCAGACAGAGCTGAGATTCAGTCCCCATCAGTGTGTCTCCAAGTTGATATGCTTTCCACATCCTGCAGCTGCTTTGTTCATGTGGACTTCTCAACCAGAAATCGTGGTTCAGGAAGGGACTGTGAAGATTCATTCAGTATTTTTTGCTCCATAGATGGAAAAACTCCTTGGTATATAGGGGTTTTTTTTTTTTTGTACTCTAAATTTCATCCTTCCCTGCCATTCCATCAGCGTTAGAGAGAAGAGACACAGAAGAAAGTCTTCCTCTCTAGAGGTACAGAAGTGCCTGGTGGTATCTGTGCCAACACTTCCATTACTGGTACATAATGGAAATGCCACAAAGCACAGAGCAGTGTTCCAGTACCTCTCTTACCAGGAACCTGGGGAAGTAGGACAACCCCCATGGGTTAGACTAGTGGTCCTTGTAATTGTCATTAGTACTGAGCTCTCTCCTGACTCACATACAGGCCAGCAACTGCTGACCATGGGACCAACTGAACATTCAGGCAGGCGCACCGCCCCTCTATAGAGCTGAAATCTCTTTGCAGCTTACGTTCTCCTCCTTGTGGACATTTATCCGTGGCAGGGTCTCAGAAGTTAGCAACTGTGCATTGGAGAACTGCTAAACTCATGGCCCAGGGAGATTAACTTCTTTTGCCCAATAGGCAAGGAAGGCCAGACAAAATGGGAAAATCAGCAAAGTTTACTTGTACTCTTCTCAGCCACCCCATTCTGCTCTATCTCCTCTTTGTGTAGCTTAACTCCTTTTCCACATAAATGATTTTTCCTATAGTCAGCAGCAGGTGTGTGTGTGTGTGTGTGTGTGTGTGTGTGTGTGTGTGTACTTCTGCATGTGTACATGCATCTCTGTGTGGGAGGCATCATATTTTTGAGGATTTTTCTCTGCTGGAATCACACTTGGCCATGATCTTATTCTGGCAGGCCCTCTTACACAGCCTGCCACCTGCTTGCAGAGATCAGTGTATTCAATTTCACATATTTTCCAGGAGAAGTGGAAGATATTCTGAGCTCCTTTGTGCTAACCTTTGTGATTTTCTCCTCAAGGCATACAACTGAGCATCGAAACTGGGAAAAGAGAATTCAATCTCTCCTTCTAAGAGCTGATAATGCAAGGATACAAACCATTTATGCATCTATTAGCCAATTTTTTTCCTTTAAATTGGACCGCAGGGTGCATAGAATTGGGATAATCAAAATAATTGAATTCTGACATACTTCATTACTCATCCATGAATGGTCCTTCCTTCTTTCCTTCCTTCCTCCCCTTGCCTCCTTTCTTTCCTTATAGTGTAATAAGAACCTAGGGGATCCCTGGGTGGCTCAGGGGTTTAGTGCCTGCCTTTGGCCCAGGGCGTGATCTTGGGGATCCTGGTGATCGAGTCCCACATCGGGATCCCCATGGGGAACCTGCTTCTCCCTCTGCCTGTCTCTGCCTCTCTCTATCTCTCATGAATAAATAAATAAAATCTTTAAAAATAATGTAATAAGAACCTAAATAAAAAACTAAGGTCTTGACAATAATCTACATTTAACTATATTTCTACCCTCCACGTCTTCCATTCCTTCATCTGAGTTTGTGATCATTCTGATTCCTGTGTCCATCACTTCTATCTTTTTAGGTAGTTTTGTTGCATTTGTATGCATTTCTAAAAATATATTATTTTATATTATTTTATTATTTTATTTTATATTTATTTATTTATATATATTTATTATATTCTTTTATTTTAGGTGGTTTTTTTTTGTTGTTGTTTTTCCTCCAATACAGGGCTTGAACTCACAACCCTGAGATCATAACCTGAGCTGAAATTAGCTCAGTTGGATGGTTGACCAACTGAGCCACCTAGGCCCCCTTGCTTTAGTGTTTTGACTTAAGATTATATTAATAAGACTCTTCATTATTTTTTATTGTTGCTACAGGTTGTTGTTTTGAGTGCTATGTGTGTTTGGTTGAGTAAATAGATTACATATTTTCATTTCTTCTCCCATGGCAGGGAGCCTGAGCTGTTCCCGGTTTTTATCTGTTGTGAACACACTGCTGTGAGCTTTCCCCTACATGTCTTTTGTACATGTGCAAACATTTGTCTTTATTTCTTCGTCTTGGGAGCATTTATTCAAACCCACTGCATGTGCTGTCTTGGTCTTGGTGGGGAGTGTGGCATTCCTCAAGTCTGGGGAAATCTGTACTTTTGATAAGGGCACCCAGCCATGACCATGACCATGTTGTGGGGTAGGGTGCTTGTGCCTGGCTGGCTCAGTTGGTACAGCCTGCAAATCTTCATCTTGGGGTGATGAATTCAAGCCTCAGGTTGGGCATAGGGATTGCTTTAAAAGACCCAAAATACTGAAAACAATAAATCTTTCTTTAAAAAAAAACCCCAAAACCATGTTGGAAAGGAGCGTGACATATTGAAACAAACCTGGGATTTTGATTCAGACATACCTGATCCAAGGTCCACTTGGGCCATTTACCAGATCTGTGAATTGGACTATTTCTTGACATCTTTGAGTTTCAGTTTTTCCTCATTTTTAAAATGGGGAGCAATAACTCCTCCTCATAGAGTTGTGAGGAATAAATGGGCAAAAGCTTGCCTACCATATAGTTGGTCCTCTCTGTATGCTCATTTTTGCATTCTTCATTTTTGTTGATCCCCACATGCTATCATTACTCTACAATACCATATGTATTACACGTATTGTATTAAATTATTATGCCTGGTAATAAAGAAATAAAGCATGCAATTCTCACTGTAGAGGAATTTAAAA
Organism: Canis lupus baileyi; assembly: GCF_048164855.1. Classification (NCBI taxonomy): domain Eukaryota; kingdom Metazoa; phylum Chordata; class Mammalia; order Carnivora; family Canidae; genus Canis; species Canis lupus. Next base: position 55,316,246 of record NC_132853.1, on the reverse strand, counting down.
TGTAATTGGAAACGAAGAGTAACATAGAAGAAATAATAGACATCAAAGCATAGCTGGAGATTCAGAGCTGCGTGACAGTAAGTGTGCCCCCCTGAGTCAGCACATTGGGGTTCACACTGCACTAGCACACTCTACTTACTAGCTTATAACTTCAGGTACCACACTTGACTTAGAGTCTCTGTTTCCCTGTGGAGGTTAGTAATTATACTGAGCCCAGAGGCTTTTGTATGGATTAAATGAGATAATCCATAATTCCTGTGCCTGGCTCCCAGTGGGTGCTCAATCACTGGGAACTGCTGTTATTAACCTGGAACATAATGTGAGCTCCTTGTATAGGCTGAGTGTCCATTAGGCAAGAACACTGTGGAAGACACTCAAATACTGGATTTGGAGGGAAGGGATCTACAAATATTTCCCAATAGACTTCAGATGAGTTCTCATGGGACTGAGGAGGTTGAGTGCCCTTATCAAAAATAGGGATTTTCCCCAGACTTTATGAATAAGACTCTCTTGGGGTGACACTTGGGAGTTTGCATGATTACAAAGTTTTGTGGGTGAGTGTGACATGAAGACAAGTTTAGGAACTACTGGATTAATGGCTTCTAACATCCCTTTCAACTCTTGTGCTTTGGGAAACCATTCAAAAATGGCTTCTCTTCCCCAAGAGAGTTTAGGAGAACTTCTGTGGGGCAGGAGGAAGAGACGGGGTGGAATTAAGAAGAGCATCCAGATTTCTTAGGAGAGGAGAGAAGACATAACCCCAGTTGGCCACCTGAGGTCACTCTAGGGAGCACCTTTTTTAATAGAATACAGTGGGAATGATCCCTAGTTCCCCAGAGCCCAGCATTGTGCTCTATAAGATGAGTCCCCCTGAAAGAGTGCAACACATTCATATACTTCTACTTAGAAATAACATCTATTTATATTATTTTTCTCTAGAGCCAGACCAACTGTCATTGAATCTGGATCCATCCCTTACTGTTGTTGTGTGACTTTGGGCATGTCATTACAACCTCTCTGTGACTCATTTACCTCATCTGTGAGACAGGGATGATAATAATATATACCACACAGGGCTGTTGTAAATGAGTTATTATATAAGACTTAATAAAAAGGCAGAGGTAGGTAGTATCTTGTGCTTAGAAGGTGATATGCTGGGCAGCCCGGGTGGGTCAGCAGTTTAGCGCTGCCTTCAGTCCAGAGTATGATCCTGGAGACCCAGGATCGAGTCCTGCATCAGGCTTCCTGCATGGAGCCTGCTTCTCCCTCTGCCTGTGTCTCTGCACCCCCCCCATGAATAAATAAATAAAAAAGTAAAGTGATATGCTGGTGTTATTTCCATCATCATCATCATCATCATCATCATCATCATCACCATTCTGCCATAAATCCCACTTATAAGATTCTGTGAATGATCACCTAAAATACAACTAGTCCTGTTTAGAAAAGGATAGAAGAAGGATAGCTATTATTTTACTTTCCCTACTATTTTGGGTAAGGAAAATAATATTTCTAAAAATATAAATGTAGAAAAAATTGCTAGTTAATCCCCAAATATCTGCTCTTTGGTTTTACAGTGACAGAAATTTTAGCTAGACATATGACTGGGGGGTAAAAAAATCACATTTCCCAGCCTCCTTGCAGGTAAATGAAATGACATTCTTAAGTTCTGGCCAAGAAGATGCGTGAGTGGAAGCCATATCTATAACTTCTGAGTCATGCCCTTAAGAAGAAAAGAGTAAACCCTCTCCTTCCCTTATTTTCTTCTTCCTGAAGAATGGCAGTGGTGGAGGAAGCTGAAGTAGCCACCTTCGACCTTGAGATGGAAGCCAGGTCCTGAGGATCACAAAGCCATGGGCTCGTAGGAGCTACCATGTGTGCTCCTTGACTGCTGATCCTTAGAGGAAAGATAAGTGTATTTATGTCTTGTGTATGCTATCCGTACATTGGCCTTTTTATAAAACTGTGAATTTCTTTTTAAAAAATACTTATTTATTTATTTGAGAGAGAGTGAGAGCACACACATGAGCAGAAGGAGGGGCAGAAGGAGAGGAAGAAGGAGAGAAGCAGACTCCTCGCTGAGAGTGGAGCCTGGCATGGAGCTGGATCTCAGGAACCTGAGATCATGACCTGAGCCAAAACCAAGACCTGAGATGCTTAACTGACTGAGCCACCCAGGCATCCCTTACATTGGCTTTTAACACAAGAGCTGAATTGGTTTTGTACATAATGTAGTTATTATGTATGTAAACATTCTACCAGCTGGTCAAAAGAGCAAAGGAGTAGATAAGGATGGGAGAAAAATACTTGTTTGAGTGATATAAAGATAGAAATATGGGAATGGAAGTAAAGAATGGGAACAGGTCTAGGGTGAGGCAAGGGAGGTAGCTATGGATAGTCACTGCCAGGGTTGTTTAAACTTTGTGCTCTGGGTACCTCTCCTGTGGTCCTGACCACGGAAAGAAAGAAGATGGGATTGGAACTGAGAATAAGGATGGTGGTAACATGGAAAGAGAGGAGAGAGAAGGGTGGGCTGGGCTGAGAGGAATCACAGGAGAAGGAAGTTAGAAAGAAAAGGGAAAAAGAAAGGAATAAGGGTAACCTTCAAGTTAATAGTTCAACATGAAAAGTTTTTAATTCAGGGAGAATATTCCTTTACGCCTGATAATTTATTAGAGGGAACAGATGGAAGGTCTTATTTTATCTACCTGCTCTAAAAATCAGGGATAGACAGGGAGAAAAACACCGTTGAAAAAACTCAAGAGAGAGTATGTGACAAAGGACAAGGATGTGTGAGAGTCAGGTGAGTGTCACCAACCCGGCACCTTACAGTGGTACTTGAAGTGAGGTCACAGGCATTGGCTGTGGCTGAACTAGAGGAGAGCCTATTTTTATGAGAGATCAGAGGAGGCGACTTTGATCCCACATTCTTCCCATTTGCAGGAGGCCAATGCAAGTGTCAGAGCTATTTTGTTTGGTCCTATCTTTGATGGCACCACAGTCTGCCAGGTGATCAGTGGCTGTGAGACACACAAAATAAAGTCAGTCTGGAAAAATCCCCAGAGTCTATCCCTGCCTTGTCTGATGTATAATTCAGGCTTCACATGACCTCATTGCCTGCCCTGAAGATTTCCATGGCTCAAGGCACAGAGAAGGGGAGATCCAGACTTCAGGGAGGAGTCACGAGGATAGGCGGCAGCCCACTGGATCTTGCAGTTGTCTGGAATTGCTGTTTGGCCCACAATTAACAATTGTGCCTAAAAATATAATTTAAATAGGGCTTTGTTTCCTTCAGAGATATGGGAGAGAGTCTTGGTAGGAATAGAAGTAGATGGTAGTAGAGATAGGAGAAGAGATCATTTTTTCCTTAGGGAAAGGCCCTAAGAAAGGGGCTTGCTGAGAGAGACTTATCTCCATTTCTCTGTCATCTCCTTCTGGATAATTTACACCTTGATATTCCACCCACCAGTGGAGAGATAGTAGGAAGAATGGGTGAGATGTGAGCTTTGAGTCAGACCTGTGTGATTTATGACAAAATTAGCTATTATTATTAGCAATAATAATAAGAAAGTTTCTTATGTTGCACAGCATGAACATTTGATGTGTTGTTTGATTGCCTAATGGGGAGTTGTATGCAAAGGGTTTAGTTCTAGGAATATCTGCTCCATAAATCTATGTGATTAAGATAGAGGAGATTGTCCCCTCACCTCTGTCATTTCATCTCCTATTGCTTTTCCACCCTAAGTTCCTCAAGAACTACACCTACAGTCTGAATTCCATCATCTTCACCTGGCTTCCACTCCTCCACCTCCATTGAAATGGCATTTGGATAGATCACCAACAATCCTTGCACTGCCAGATCCCAAGGCCATTCTTTGTGTATTTTGTTAGACCTTGATATTGTTGATTTCACCCTCTTCCTTCAAACTCACTTGGCTCCTATCAGTCTGGGCTCTCCTGGTTTTCCATCTATATGTTCTATCACTCATTTTGTCTCTCCTTCCTGATTCCTTCACCTTTTCACCCTTGAAATCTCATCCCCCTACTCCCTCCACCAGGGTTATGTCCTCCCTTTTCTTTTTTTCTTTCTAAACACTCACTAGGTGATCTCAGCCAGTTTAATGCCTACAATTCCCCTTGTTCTCAGTGGGAACCACCATTGCTTTCAGCCTCAGATATCCCCCAGCCACATGTCTATAATGGAGGGGGATGTGGCACCATTTTAAATGACGCTGCCCACTTGGCCATAATTGAATGGTCCATGAATGGGCACCAAGTGAAACCCAAGATAATCTTAGTTCTTCCCAAGACTTCCTTTTTCTTTTAATCAAGACTCAGGAAGGAAGTAGGGTTTTCCCTGGGAGAGAAACCCATAAGCTGGTAGACTTGAGAGATGTCAGTGGCCATATGTCCTTCCTCCTGGAGGAAGCTGTTACTAAAGAGATATAATAGAGGCTGTAGAGGAGCAGAGAGAGAGAGTCCAGGGCATGTTCAATTGTTTGGTTCCAGTCTTCCCCAAGATTGAGTTGTATCCTTGCCTTCCCCATGGATTGTATTTGGATTATATACAATATCCTAGTAACTTTCTAATACATGCCCTCTTTTGCCTAAGCTGTTCTAGGTCAGTTTCTGAGATCTGAAACTAAAATAGATTCTGCCTGAGGTAGGTTCTAAGGAAACAGAGACCCCAACTAGGGGTTTGGAGGATTGGATTTATATTGACTCTGATACTCACTTGCCATGAGGCCTTGAGCAAGTCCCAGACCCCTGAGAGTCAGTTTCTTCTGATTTCCTTCCATTTATAAAATGAAGAGCAACAAAATCTATCTGCTGGTACACATGGTCGTAGGGGGATTAACCACTGAAATCATACAACACCTAGAAATATAAAAGTTCACAAACTGCATAATTTATTTGAAACATTTTAGAAAACATTTGTATTTATTTTTATTTTTTTGACAGAGAGAGAGAAAGAGGCAGAGGGAAAGGGAGAAAGACAATTTTTTTTTGAGAAAGACAACCTTAAGCAGGCTCCAAGCCCAGTGTGGAGCCCAACGTGGGGGGTGGAGGGTCGACCTCACTACCCTGAGATCATGACTTGAGCTGAAACCAAGAGTCAGGAACTTAATACACTGAGCTACCTCGGCACCCCACTATTTGTATTTTTAGCACAAATTTTTATTTTCTTTCCAGCAGCTCAGTTACAGCTGGATGTGTACCCTGGACAGGAAGGTGTGTGCTGACAGCATCACCCCCCAGGGTAGAGTGTTCATAGTCCATGGGTTCGGGTATAGCAGAATATGCAGTGAACGTTTAGAAGCCATGGTGGCAGTGGGAGGCCCAGAATCCAAAGCTCATTTATGAAAGCACTTCCTGACCCTGCTTTGGGATTTTATTCAGGTTTCCATGGGACAATAGCCAATCCAAAGGGCCATGAGCAAGACCCTTAGGAAACAGTGGAAAGAGGAAACACCTTAATCTGGGATAGGTTAGGAAGGAGCTGAGGGTCACCTACTGCTCTTAGCAAGCACACTCAATGTTTCATGTGAGACTTGAGGTCCAGAGCTCACAATTCCAGCCCTCACTTTGTTTCTAACTTACTGGGCAAGACATGTTATTTCTCTGCTGAGTCTCAGTTTCCCTGTTTCTCAAACTGGAAATGGGATGGGGTGAGAAGGATATTCATAATTATACCTTACATTTGTAACATTTTTAGAGTTTATGCTTACTGTCACTTCATTTTTCATAAAATCAAGGAAGACACATATTATTATTGGTCCCATTATATAGACAGCTGGTAAAAGTAAGAGATAACACTTGTTCTGAGGTCTCCTTCTGCTCTAAGATCCTTCCAGTAGTAAAGCTCTGTGATTCTCTTATCACTGTGTTCTTGAATACCTACTGTATACCAGCTACCTGGTATAGAGTCATTTATCTGCATGCCCTACCTGCCCCACTAGATTGTTGACTCCTTGAGAACAATACCCATGCTGCCTTCTTCATTGCCTTCATCAAAGCACTCAGAACAGTGCTTTATCCTCTGGATAAATAATGTTAAATAAGATGCATTGACAAGGCACAGGCAATAAGTACTCTCGGTATGTGTTGAGAATCTGTCCTGGACTCAAACTTGGTTTGGTCTATAAAGAAGGCTTCTTGGGTATTTTTGCTTATCATGGAAGTGCTAGCTTTTGTTTTCTTTCTTATCTCCAGAGATGCTTTCAGCCTCATGAGACTCAATCATCAATCAATATTTACTCTCCAGATACCACCCTGTGCCAGACACACAGGATGCACTTTATCAACCTCTTAATTTAGTTTATGTTTCAGGTAGAAGCCAGACAAGAAAGCTTTTCTCCATCTATCAATTCCTGGTTCTGGTTCTTTTTGGCAAAACAACTCTCAGTTCAAAAGTACGCATATTTAGGGATTGTTTTCTTGGAATTTTGGGGATGAAAGGATAGTAAGAAATTAGCCGTTCTAAGAAAAATGGTCATGATGGAAAAAAGGAGACAATTTATATATTAGGATCTCAACTTCAGAAAAATAATATACACCCAGAATAAATAGGGAAGCATTGGTACTAGAATATTGGTGGTAAGGTAATGGGATTGTGGTGATTTTTGTTTTCTACCTTCTGGATCTTGCAAAATTTATATAGTGAATATATGTTACATTTAAATCAGGAAACAGGAGTTAAAAAACTTTAAAAATTATCTTTCATAAACTGGGGGGCACACAGATGTGCATTTTATTTTATTTATTTTTTAAAAAGATTTTATTTAGGGATCCCTGGGTGGCGCAGCGGTTTGGCGCCTGCCTTTGGCCCAGGGCGCGATCCTGGAGACCCGGGATCGATTCCCACGTCGGGCTCCTGGTGCATGGAGCCTGCTTCTCTCTGCCTGTGTCTCTGCCTCTCTTTCTCTCTCTGTGACTATCATAAATAAATAAAAATTAAAAAAAATATTTAAAAAGATTTTATTTATTTATTTGAGAGGGAAAGAGAGCAAAGTGCAGAGGGAGCAGCAGAGGGAGAGGGAGAGGCAGGCTCCACAATGAGCAGGGAGTCCAATGCAGGGCTCAATCCCAGGACCCTGGGATCATGACCTGAGCAGAAGGCAGACGTTCAACCAACTGAGTCACCCAGTCGCCCTACAAGTGTATATTTTATTCGTCTTCTCTATCTTTTACTTACAGATTGTACATACTCTTTGTATAAAATATTTAACAGCCCAACTTTTTTCAGTTGCTAAACCTCTTGTTTAAATGAAATTTAGTCTGGAAGCTGTCTTAATTGAAGCAAGGGGTTCCCGGAAGGCTAGCCTAACATATGATCTATCCTGGAAAATTGTCCATGTGTACTTGAGAAGAATGTGTATTCTGCTGCTGTTGGATGGAATGTTCTGCATGTTGTTAGGTCCATTTGGTTCAAGTCCAACATTTCCTTATTGACTTTCTGTCTAGATGATCTATCTACTGTTGGAAGTGGGGTATCAAAGTCCTCTCCTATTATTGAAGTCTCTACCATGTTGTCTATATCTCCCTTTATATCTTTTAGTATTTGCTTAATATATTTAAGTGCTCTGATGTTGGGTGCATATATATTTATGATTGTTGTATCTGTTTGATGAATGAATTCTTTATAATTATGGAATAACTTTCTTTGTCTCTTGTTACCATTTTTGGAAGAAAGTCTATTTTGTCTGATATAAGTATAGCTACCCTTGCTTTCTTTTGGTTTCCACTTGCATGGAATATCCTTTTCCAATCCTTCACTTTTGAACCTGTGTGTGTACTTAAAACTGAGATGAATCTCTTTTAGGTAGCATTTAGTTGGGTCTTATTTTTATCTATCCAGCTAATCTGTGCCTTTGATTGGAGGATTCAATCCATTTACATTTAGAATAACTGTTGATATGTAAGGACTTAATAATGTCATGTTATTAATTGATTTCTGGCTGTTTTGTAGTACCGTTATTCTATTTTTCTTCTTTTTTGGCCTATTTTTATGAATTGGTGATTCTCCACCGTAGTATGCTCTAATTTCCCTTTCTTTATCTTTTGTGAACCTACCAGAGTTTTTGCTTTGTGGTTACCACGAGACCTTCATAAAACATAGATTAAAAAATCAATTTTAAGCTGATGGCAACTTAGCTTTGACCATATACAAAAGCTTCCCCTTTTAGGCATTGGATGTTATGTTTTCTTTGAATGTATCTGTTAACAAATTATAGTAATTATGTTTTTTTTTTTTTGAGAGAGTGTGTGAGTGGCAGTGGGGGAGGGGTAGAAGGAGAGGGAGAAAATCCCAAGCAGACTCCATGCCGAACACTCAGAGCTTGACATGGTGCTCAATTCCACAACCCTGAGATTACTACCTGAGCCAAAATCAAGAGTTGGACACTTAAATGACTGAGCCATCATTTTGGGTCCCCATGTCTGTTAGGTCCATATCTGTTAGGTCCATTTGGTTCAAGTCCAACATTTCCTTATTGACTTTCTGTCTAGATGATCTATCTACTGTTGGAAGAGGGGTACCAAAGTCCTCTCCTAATATTGAAGTCTTTACCATGTTGTCTATATCTCCCTTTATATCTTTTAGTATTTGCTTAATATATTTAAGTGCTCTGATGTTATGGTAATTTTTAAAAAAGATTTTATTTATTTATTCATGAGAGACACAGAAAGAGAGAGAGAGAGGCAGAGACACAGGTAGAGGGAGAAGCAGGCTCCGTGCAGGGAGCCCGATGTGGGACTGGATCCTAGGTCTCCAGGATCAGGTCCTGGACTGAAGGTGGCACTAAACTGCTGAGCAGCACCCACAGCTCCCTTGCTCCCCACCCCCCGGCCGCCCCAATGTGGGTTACTTTGTAGGTTACAATAGATTTTTCTCTCACTGCTTCTTGGAATTCTCTCTGTCCTTGAATTTTGACAGTTTTATTATAATGTGTTTTGGAGAAGGTAATTTTGCATTGATATAATGATCTATTAGTTTCCTGAACTTGCATATCTAAGTTTCTCCTCAGGTTTGGGGAGCTTTTACCTATTATTTCTTTAAATAAACTTTCTGCCTCAGTCTATCTCTCTTCTTTTTATGCAACTCTAACTATTCTGATGTTTATACTTCTGATGGGGTCTCACAGGTCATGTAGACTTTCTTTGCTCTTTTTCATTCTTACCTCTTTGGTCTTTTCTGAGATTATTTCAAAATTCCTAGCCTGTACATCACTGATTTTATATTCTGTTTGGTCTATTCTGCTGTGATGCTCTCTTATTACATTTTAAAATTTCGCTCATTGAATTCTTCAGCTCCAGAATTTCTATTTGATTCATTTTTTTTAATGATTTCTATCTCTTCTTTAAATTTCTTATTTTGTGCATATATTGTATTTCTGTTCAATTATTTTACTGTATTCTCTTGTTTGAGACCTCAAAAGAACGATTTCGAATTCTTTATCAGGTAAAACACAGAATTTTGCATCTTTGAGTTTGGTTACTTGAGGATTATTGTTTTCTTTTGATGAGGACATGAGTCTTTGATTCTTCGTGGTCCTTGGAGATTTGTGTTGCCATTTTCACATTTGAAGTAGCAATCATGTCCTCTAATCTTTACTAGTTGGCTTCAGGTAGGAGATATATTTCATTGGTCCTGCTTTTATCTGGAACTTCTCCAACCTAGTCCAGATACACCTACTCCTTGCTACTTGCTCCCTTTTGTGGCAGAATTCTTAGGTTTGTATGTCTTCTATCTTACAACTCACTGGCTGTTGGAACCCTCTCTTCTTTTCCAGAAGGTGGTGTTACAGCTCAAGTTTGTAATTTTCAGTTCCCATAGAGGCTGGCCTGATTTGGGCAGTGCACTCCTCTGTCTACCAGAGCTTGCTCTTGCCACTACAATTGGGAGTGTGCCCAGGGAGCTGGCTGCAGAGTGGACAAGGAAATGTGGGATTAACACTTAGGGCCTTTAAGGTTCCCACAGTCCAAGCTGGTGGATCCTAAGGTGAGGTTTTCTCATCAGCTCATGGGCAGAGTTTCCTGCTGGAGTCCTGAATGCAGTCAAGAACCACATCCATTTCATACCCTTTGATAGTCTTATCTGCTTCTTCCCTGGTTTCTTCGCTCACTCCTGTCATGGAAAACCTGCTTCAATAGTCTGGTTGCTGCCAGAGGAAAATGTTTTTTTCCAGTAGTGTCTCACACAGCTGGGAAAGCCAGGCACTCACTCACCCTCTCCCTTTTCCCCTCGAGAGAGGTCACTGCAGGCTAGTTCAACCTAACAGCTGTGCCTGCCTTGGGGGAGGGGTTATGCAGGCAAAATTCCTTTTATCCTCTGTAATGGGTCCAAACTTGTATTTTTTTTTCTCCAGTGGAGGGCTGGCCTCTCTCCTTGGGAAGATTGGACTTCTACAAAGGCACTCTCATCTGTGGGTATCCACTTGCTAGCACCAACCCCAGCTGGGGAGGGTGGAGGCCAGCTCATTGGCTACTGCTAGTTCTGCAGCCCTTACCAATGTCTGTCTACCTATTACCATTGCACAAGTGTGCAAGAGTCCTCCCAGGTCTCTTGGTGTATGGTACTGGATTGCGCAACTTCCACAGAGGCACTATTGTTTTTGGAAACATGCCAATTTTTAATTGTTAAAAGGGGGAATAAAGAGGTGTCCGGGTGTTTCAGTTGGTTGAGCATCTGACTTTGGCTCAGGTCATGGTCTCGGGGTCCTGGGACTGAGCCCAATGTCAGGCTCCCCATGCAGTGGGGAGTCTGCTTCTCCCTCTTCCTCTCCTTCTGCCCCTATCCCCACTTGGGCTCTTTCTCTCTCAAATGGATAAATAAAATGTTTAAAAATAAAAGGGGGGGGCATGGAGATAGAAAGGAGGGATGTCATATGTCACAATGATGCTCTATCTCATTTCTTTTAATCAATGAATGATATTCCTTTGTATGATAGACCACAGGTTGTTTACCCTTTCACCTACTGAAGGACATCTTGATTGCCTCCAAGTTTTGGCAATTATGAATGAAACTGCTATAAACATTTGTGTTCAAAGGTGTTCTTTTAACACTCCAAGGAGACTCTACAACCAGTACCAAAGCCTGTGGCACACTGATTTCCTCTCCATGGCCACAGTGCTGTTGGGGGTTTTTCAGACTACGAGAACAGAAGGAGATTGCCATATAATTGTTTTCTAGCACTTGCTTGCCTAACACTTGTTTTTCAGTTTTTTCCTCAAAAAAAAAGGAAAGGCAGCAGAATAAAAAATGATTGGGACTGTGAATGGAAGCCACAATGATTAGAGAAAGGCATGAAAGCAGAAGTAAGAGAATGTAGTCCTTGGTCTCTGTGGAGTTGGCCCAGAAAGAGTCTAACATGGCTGGGATGTGTAGAGGGAAGAAATGAGTTTTGTGGCCAGAACCATGAACCTACTTGTGGTCACCTTCCTTCTCTCTCTTCCAAGTGCCTGGGGCAAAAGTGTTGATGGAGAAGTGAATAAAAATATTGAATATCACAAATGTTGGTGGAGAAGTGAGTAAAAATGCCAACTGAAATGGCAAAGACTTTGTTTATTTCTGCAGCCATTCATATATGCCTAGTAGAGAAACTGATAAAATCACCTTTGCTATTTCAGGGATTATTAATTCCAACTATCTTCACCTGCATATAGCATTTTTAAAAGTTTTATGTTGAAATTTTAGATAATACAACATTTTGTAGTTTGTAAAGAACTTTCTATTCATCAACTCATTTAATTCTCGTAGCCACTATCAATGAGAAAACTGAGGCTCAAAATTTATTTGGCCTGCCCAACATCATTTGGCATGTGAATGGCAGAGCTGAGACTAGAACACAGGGGTATTAACTCCCAATCCAGTGCTCTTCCCAACTAGCTGAGGCCAGGGGCAAGTGAGAAAAGTGAAAGGACCAGTGGAGGTGAATGGGTGGTGAGGACAGCATCTAGGGGAGCATGCACAGAGAAAGGTACTCAGGTGGTAGTGGCAGGTGATAGACAAGGATGGGTAAGAGCCAACTTGCTTTTAGGTGGGGCTTGGTGGAGTGGTCTCAGTTCAATGGATATCACCATGCTTCCGGGCAGAACTTGGCTTTGATGGAAGAGAAATCAAATTTGTTTTTCATTTCAGCAAATTTTTGCTCACCTAAGTCTTCAGTCCCATGCTAGAGAAAAGGAGATAAGATTTACTCTCATAATGAGAAGAGTTGATCGATGGCAGGATGAGAATATTTCACCTCATCTACATCCCCTGAGACACTGATTTATAAGCCAGTTTCTAATTTATTTATTTGCAATGGAAAACATTCTTAGCATGATAACTGGTGATTTTTATTTACTAGGTAGAAGTTCTACTCAGGAAACCAAATCATCAATCTGAATATTGCTTGATGAAAATAGAATTAGCAACCAGGAGGGGTACCATCAAAAGTCACCTATGTCAAGCTGATTCAATCTGCTTTGTGTTTTAACGGTGTGCTATGTTTGTCTCAGTAATAGGCTTGTCACTGTCTACTGGGGAGACACTCATATGTCATTACTCCCAATTATTTTTTCCTGGATTATTTTGGTTATTAGATAACCAAATAATCTGCTTTGTCCAACCTCATGGCTTGGAGACAGTGCCTGGGGATGAGAAGGATGTGTGTTCTGGGATCTGGTGGCCCACATTTGAATCCCAACCCTGTCACTCAATTATGACTCATGCAGACACTTAACCTCTGCTTCTTCTTCTGTAACTGGGGCTGAGACTGTTTTTGGGGAAGGTCCCAGTTGGCTCTAGGCAGATACATGCTGCGATGAATGAAGATCCCCACCCTCCTGCATGGACTATGATGGCAACTAGTCAGGAATGTGTGTTACTAGAGAAAGAATGGATAAAATAAAGGATCTGAGATGATAGAAAAGTCCACATCAGTCAGGAGGAATGATCTTCAACTTCCTGAAAGAAGCTTAGAATTTTGATGGTTAGCCGAAAAAGCCACTATGATGCTGACCAATTTAAAATTTTTGTAAAATAAGTATTAAAGACAGCATTTGTATGAGTGAGAGGAAGGGGAAGTGAGGTTAGAGGAAAGACAGAAAACAAAGTAAAAAATTTTAAAAAGCCAAAGCCAGAGTCACAGGCTTGAGGTTTGCGATGGATTCAGTTCTGTGCATTTGAGTCCAGTGTAAGTGAGTATCATGAAAGGAGGGGGCTCCACAGGGCAGATGTGAGGACTGAGTAAGAGAGTGTGTAAGCCCAGGTCAGGCCTCCTGTAGACACTTGGGCCCCATTACAGCTCTTGCTTCTTTATCTTTCCTGATAATTATGTTTGCTCTCGCTTCACTACTTCCTGGCGACAGGAAGGCAACTGAACTTCACGGATCATGGAGTGGGACGGTGAGTTGTAGGCCTCACTGCTTGGGTATTGATTTCTATGGCCATTAGTTTTGATGATGTAGGAGTTCATGGGACAGGATTTTGCAGCAGTGAGATCAAGGTCCCTCCACTTTATAAATGACGACATGGGGAGTCTGAGTTTTTTTGTTTTTATCATTTTAGTGGCTGTGAAATGGTATTTCATTGAGGGGTTTTGTGGGGGGGAGTACATTTAAAATTTTTACTGAAAAAAAATAAAATACTTACTGAAATTAGGGACAGATGCCTGTGTGGCTCAGTGGTTGGACATTTGTCTTTGGCTCAAGGCATGATCCCGGGGTCCCTGTAGGGAGCCTGCTTCTCCCTCTGCCTCTCTATGTCTCTCATGAACAAAGAAAGAAAGAAAGAAAGAAAGAAAGAAAGAAAGAAAGAAAGAAAGAAATCTTTAAAAAAATAAAAAATAAAATTTTTATTGAAATTAATATTAATATCTGTTAAAACCTTATTTATGTTTCTACCTTGTCTGTGAAATAAATACATAAAATTATTGAAGTTAGTGATGACACTAAAGATCTACTTGTTGGAAAGAAAGATAGGAGGAGTAGGTTGTATGCATGTTTGAACAAATCATTTTTCTGAAGATTACGGTTTTTCAAACAGAGGTAACCTCTTAAGCACCTATGTGTCCATTTCCAGTCTTTTTTTTTAAGCTGTGGTAAGATATTTATAACATAAAACTTACAATTTTAATCATTTTATTTATTGATTTATTAAAAAGATTTAATTTATTTGAAAGAGCGAACACCAGCAGTGGGGAGAGGGGAGGGGCAGAGGGAGAGAGAGAAGCAGTCTCCGTGATGAGCAGGTTGCTCAATGACTTGGGGCTTGATCCCACCAGGACCCTGAGATCATGACCAGAGCCGAAGGCAGATGCTTAACTGACTGAACCAACTAAGTGCCCTCATTTTAATTATTTTAAAGTGTACATTTTTGTGGCATTAAGTACATGCATGTTTTTTGTACAGTCACCAATGCCATTCTTATTGTGGCTTTATTTTATTTTATTTTAAGTAGGCTCCATGACCCTAAGATCAAGACCTGAGCTGAGATCAAGAGTCTAATGCTTAACCCACCCAGGTGCCCCTCCCAATGTGGCTTTAAATCCAATTTCTCTGTTGACTAATGAGGCTTCACACCTTTTCATATGCTCATTAGCCATTCATATATCTTCCTTAGTGAAACATCTGTTCCAATCTTTGCCCTATTTTAAAAAACTTGAGTTGCTTCCCTTTATTATCAGTGATTTATGAATTCTTTATATATTCTTGATGTTCAATGTCTATAGTTCATGGCAAGACACATGTTTTGTGTATATTCTTCCCCTGCCTCTTCATCTTCTAAATGATGTCACTTAATGAACAGAAAATTTTAGTTTGAATGAAATCCAATCTGTAATTTATGGTGGTGCTTTTTGTGTCCTAAGATAATAATTGCCTACTTCAAGGTTGCAAAGATATTCTTTTATGCTTTTTCCCCCTAAAAGTCTTATGGGTCTGGCTTTTAGGTTTAGGTCTGTGATCATTTTTAAAATTAATTAGTGAATTAATTCTAATTAATTCATGTGTATGGAGTGAGTAGCAGTCAAGGTTTATTTTTTCCCACGTGGATATTCAATCATTCTAGCACTTTTTCCTTTGGCATGGAATTGCAAATCAATTAGCTGTGTATATGTGAGTTTGTTTCAAGAGTCTCTGTACAGCTCCATGGATCTATTAGTATGACCTTGCCTGGAGATTTAGGGTGACAACAGACAGTTAAATCTGCAACCTCCTAACCAATGAGCAGAGAAAGCCCTGAGAGCTTTTGTGGCTGCATCTCACCATTATTTACATCCTTCAATTTCCCCAGGACACTCCCTCTGTCTCTTTCCTCTGCTCCCTCAAACTGAGCTCAAACTCAAACTACATATCTTATGAATATGAGCTGAAGCCCATGGTGAGAAGGAAGAAAGTAGCAGGGAAACCTTATTCTGATATTCATCTCCATCTTCCTTCTCTTGTCTTGACCTCTGGCAGTAAAGCTCTCCAGTGAAATCCTCCTGCTAGACCTGAAGGTCAACTTTCCCATCTATCCCATTTGATATTGTTGACTTCTCCCTTTGGGAAACTGTCCTATCACATCTCCTGGGTCTCCTATTTCTCTGAATTTAAAATTTTCAGTTTTCTTCATTGGCTTCTCTTCCTCAGTCAACTCTTTAAATCCCAAGGTCCTTCAGTATCCCTGCCTTCTTCTTTGTCTGCAGTAGAGGTTCTCTTGGACATCCTTGTGGTTCTGACACACGCTTCAGTGGGAGATAGTACTTTTCCAATCTTGGATGGATTCTCAACCATTCTGATAGTCTCAGTAAGTCCCTCTGTCAGACTCTCCAGTCAGCATATCTACCTTCCACCTCCCTCTTGAACATCCACCTGGACTTCTTCACATTGCTGTTCCTGAAACCCCTCCAACTCCTCATGCCCCAAGTCACACTTCTCGCTTCCCTCTCAGTCTCCTCTCCATGGCTTCCCTGACTCAGTTCATGGTGACCTCAACCCCATCTTTACCAAATCTAGACACCCTACATTCTTTTTTGGCTCCTTATCCTTTACCTCCATTGGGTCACAAGTCTTGTCAATTCTACCTTTATCTAATAAATCATTTTTTTCTTATTTTCAATTCTCATAGCAACTCTTGTGATTAGGATTTTTATTACCAGCCTCTCCTTTTTCCAGTCCACTCCACATATCTCTGCAGGAGAGGTCTCTTTCTAAACCTCACCTTGATCAACATTCCTTTGCTCAACATTCCAAACTTTCAGGGGCTACTTGTCACCTCTAGTTTGCAGTTCAAGGTACCCCATGACCAATTCCTCTCCTAACCTCTGTAGCTTTATCATTCCCCACTCCCACAACATCCCCTGCTCTAGTCACAATGGATTGACCCACCTCTCATCTTTTCCTTCTGGTTTCTTCTAAGTGCTTGCTCTAGCTCTTTTTTTTCTTTAAAGATTTTATTTATTTATTCATGAGAGACACACAAAGAGAGGCAGAAACATAGGCAGAGGGAGAAGCAGGCTCCCTGCAGGGAGTCTGATGTGAGACTCTATCCAAGGACCCCGGGATCACACCCCAAGCCGAAGGCAGACACTCAACCACAGGACTACCCAGGCTTCCCTGCTCTGGCTCTTCTGACTGTAAAAATCTTTTCCTAAGACCTAGTCAGCATCACCTCCTCTGGGAAGCCTCCCTTGACCTGTCCAGCCATAGCTGGCAGTGCCCATCATCTGGGTTTTTCTTAGCACATTGTGTTATGGTTGGTTGCCTGCCAGGCTCTCAGTCCCACTGGGGCTGGGAGCTGCCCTGTTCATCTTTGTATTCTCCCATTCTTGGTATTGGGCCTGCCCTAGCATAGATACTTTGTAAAGGTTGGTTGTTGCTGAGCAGAGCACACTGTAAGACTAGGTACTTCTATAGGCATTTCTTTGTTGCATCTTTGCTATGCAAATCAAAGCCCAGTCTCTTGGTAATCTGTTGATAATATAACAACAGTGGTATATAACAACACACATTAATATTGGTCTGCTTTTGATAAACTTCATTCCTTGGACCTTGAAATGAGTTGTTCAATGAATTACAACATCAAAATAAAACATTCTCATCCAAATGAAGGAAGAAGAGACCTTCATTGGGAAAGTTACCACAAATGACACAAAAACAGATGTTAGATGGAAAAGCAGCTTCAAAACAAATTTCCAGGGGAGACCAAAAGCTTAGAGGTGGTGATTTTTGAGAAGCTTATATCCTGGAGCTTGTCAGCACTAACCAAGTGGTTTATGGGATTATTGAGAGGAGAATCGGGTAACAGGCAGAAGTGTTTGAAAAGTCAAAGGTGCCATTCTAATGAAAGTCATTATCCAATGAGTGGTTGGTTTGTAAACTGTTTTTCCAGAATCTGGTGTAGGCTCAGTTACTTTGTGGCCTTCAGTTGGCAGAGACAGGTGGAAAAGTGTTTCTGAAATGGATATTTCATATCCCTCGTCTACTTTTAGTATCTTTCGCACCTGGTAGACCTCCTCTGTGGCTCTACATGGGCCTGTTATTTTTTTTTTAATTTTTATTTATTTATGATAGTCACAGAGAGAGAGAGAGGCGCAGAGACACAGGCAGAGGGAGAAGCAGGCTCCATGCACTGGGAGCCCGATGTGGGATTCGATCCTGGGTCTCCAGGATCGCGCCCTGGGCCAAAGGCAGGCGCCAAACCGCTGCGCCACCCAGGGATCCCCATGGGCCTGTTATTAAAATGGGTGTGGCTTTGGGACCATAGTGGGCCCTGAGGAAGAACAGATTAGCCACTCATCACCTGTCTCCATGTCCCTCCCACAGGTTTCTGCTCAACATCCTTTCCTCCCTGCTTCTGTTCCTGTTGAAAGTGTCCCTAATCCTGAACCTCTCTGTGTTGTGATCTGGGTGAAGCGGTTTTGGAAAAGTTGAAGCTGAGGGGAGTCAGAGCAAAGACCTTAGTTTCTGTCTACAACTGCCTCCGATACCAGTCATTTAGAGGAGACAAAGTTTTGACTCTTAGCCCTCATCCCTTTCTGATGGGTTTAAGAGGATAATCAGAGCTAATGGCCTATCTAAACCTGTGGGCTGTGATGAGTGGCCAAGATCAAACCACCACCAGATTGTTCTTGGGACAGTGATACCATGGCTACTCCCCAAATGGACAATGATATGGGATAATTCTGGTGTAGGACTCTGAAGCTCTGGGGAACCTGGGTTGCTCAGTTGTTGAGTGTCTGCCTTTGGCTCATGTCATGATCCCAGGATCCCGGTTTTGAATCCTGAATCAAGCTCCCTCCCTCTGGGAGCCTACTTCTCTCTCTGCCTATGTCTCTCTCTCTCTGTATCTTTCATGAATAAATAAATAAAATCTTTAAAAAAAAAGACTCCAAAGCTCTGCTTGATCAAACCAATATAGACTCTAAACTGGAAATTGCCCTTTATCTCCCCAGAGTTCAAGATCTGGAACCATTTCCTAATCCAGGATGCTGCCTGGGGCAGTAGTCCTGCATACCCCATCTGCCTTTATATTTTTTATGTGTTTATCAGTTAGTCTCTATTTTCTGTATCTGCCCTCACCTCTTGGGTGTTTCTATTTTTTTAAAGATTTATTTATTTATTCATTCAGAGAGAGCGAAAGAGAGGCAGAGACACAGGCAGAGGGAGAAGCAGGCTCCATGCAGGAAGCCTGACATGGGACTCGATCCCGGATCTCCAGGGTCACACCTGGGGCTACAGGCGGCGCTAAACTGCAGCGCCACCAGGGCTGCCCTCTTGGGTGTTTCTAAATGTTGGTAGAATATATGTGCTGTCGAAGTGAGCACATAAATGTTGGTAGAATTAATTCACAAGAACGCTGTCATACTTCTGAAACCCTAGAACCTACCTAGTACCTGGACCATGGCAGGCAATGAAAGAATGAATATTTGTTCAATGACAGGATAAGTGAATCATGCTGTTGCTCTTTCCCAAAGGCTGTAGACATAGGAGGGAGGTGATCAGAGATCCATGATTGGCACTGAATCTCCCACTTACTGTAGGCGTTGAAGGTGTAGATGCATGAGTCTGAATGTGAACCATGGGATCAGTCTTACAGAAGAATTAGCCACCATGCACTCTTAATAAAGACTAAAGTCTTTATCAAGATCTATGAATCTATGCCTCTCCCTTGCCCTTTACCAGGTATGGGAATGATGGCAGTGAGAGTCCATTTACACTTTATTCTTGGCACTAGACTCCTATCCCCATCAAAGTTTCTGTCCGCCCAGCAGTGCCCTGGGGATGTCTCAGGGATGGTTAGCACGGAGCCTGGGCCATCTTCTCCTCCTGCTTACTGAAGCCACCTGAGTGAAACACCACTGCCATGGCAGCTGGCATGTCCCTGGATACATGTCACAGTCTCCAGATGAGCTCAGATCTGCTAGCCCCTGGGACCCCAGAGTGGCCATGCTATGTCCTTCTTCTTGTCTTTGGATCACACTTTGTCATGAACCCCTGAGGCAATGTTATTTGTCCCTCCATATATCACAGAGGGCTGATGAGGACAGCTCTATCAGCTGCTACCTGTAGCCATTCTCCACACAGGCTAAGTCCAAGCTCAGGTGCAGGAAGAAGGGCTTTGAGAGACGCCTGGCTGCCGTCCCCCTCCCTTGCTTCTTCTGATCTCAAGCTCCTTTCTCCAATATAGATGGACCCCTGGAGTCCACCTGGAGCCTGCCTGCTTTCTGGTTCATCAGACGTGGCTGGGTGTGTCTCTGGACGTATGTTATATTTATATGAAGTGATCTGGTGACTAATGTCAGAATGACCAGTTTCTATAGGGCAACTAATGTCTCAAACTAATTCCATGGGCATGTTTGGGGGGGGCGCATTGTACCATTTCACATGGTTTTGGAAGGCAATAATCATCTGGATGCCATGCCCTGCCTCTGGTTGCCAGGTAGACGGACATTCATTCATTCATTCATATATTCACAAAGCACGTGTTTTCTGAGTGCCTGTTATGAGCTAGTCATTATACTAAATGCTGGGGTTCTTAGTCTTATTGGACAGTAAGACTTCGCCTTCTGGCTTCTGGTGGGGATCAGCTAATGGACAGTGGGACGTGGAAGGACATAAAGAAAGGTGTTTCTCTGTTGGATTGGGAGTGTTTGTGCCCCTCCACCAAGGGCCTCAGCTTCTGTCAGGTGGTCCTTACCCTCAATCTGCTGAGAGGTGTCTCCAAGGGCTCTGCTGTGTTCTGGTTTTTACCCCTCTCTTCCCTTCTTTAGTCTTAAGGGTGGTAAGAGCTCTCTGCTGTTGCTGCTAGCCCTGGGTTTATTCTCTATTTTTTGTTGATTTCCCCTAACTCATTGCTGTATGATCATAAACATTCCCCTCATTAAATTATCCTTAATTATACTTTCTTGCATATGCCATCTACCTGCTACCAGGATCCTGGCTGATGTGCCATTTCTTATTTATCTGTATACCCACAGGGGCTGGTACCTAGCAGATGTTCATTAAATGATTGTCAAATTAATAATAATATAATGTTTTAAGGGCCATGTCAGCAGATTTTATGACTTGCTCTGGGAACGACCATGCAGATTTTTCTGGAGTCAGGGCTAGAAGTTGGACTTTCACAAAACAAGTCTTATTTTGATGTGATGAGAAAACAAACTGAAGTATAGAAAAAAGGGACATAAGGAAACAGTAAGAAAAATGGAAGGTATTTCAGTCTAGCTGCCATAGACACTCCCTAAATTTTGGCCGCTGAGCAGAGAGAACAGAGAAACTCTGCAATGCTCCTGGTCATAGCTCTACTCCTGGGTGTCCCAGGTCGTTGGTGGGAGGCTGGTTGCAGTATGAGGAGCAGGCCTAGTGCGCTAGAGTAGGGGAAGTGGAGGAAGTCCAGCCTCTCTAGGGAGAGAACAAGGGAATCAGAGAAATGCCCAGCATTCAGGCTCCAATTCCAGATGACTGGTGATCCTGCTGATGGTAATTCGGAGACCCAAGCAAAGTCAAAGTTCTCTTCCATCCTGGTCTGGAAAGTTTCTAGCTTTGCCCTTTGGGGAAAAAAAATCCTTAATCTTACTGCTCTTCTCTCCACTTTCTCACCTGTAAAGTGGGTGCTCAAGGGTGTGAACCTTCAACACTGTGTCTAGGACCCCTGAGCTGGTCTTGCTCACCCGGTGGTTGAGAGGAGGGCAGGAGTGACAGAGTTTTTGCCTTCATGCCATAGCTGTGGAGCCTCTGGAAGAAGTCCTGACAGTGATTCTAGCAGGGGACAGAGTTCTGACTCCCAACCCCCATTTAAAAAAAATGAATCATTTTTTATTCTGATGCAAAGACACATGAAACACAGCTTCCACCTGTGCTGAGGTCCAGTTGGTTTTAACTTTGGTCTATGTGCAGCCAGGTTTCTCCCTTATCAAGTGACAGAGAAAGGTACAACTGAGGAAGCAGGGTAGGGCTTCCTAAGCCCATGATGTAGCTGAGCCAATGTGAGTTAGCTTCTTGAGTGAGTCAGAAATTGCACCAGATTGATTTGTTGTGCAAAGAAAGCTTTTATTTGCAGCAAATAAGCAAATTTGCACAGGAAATGGCTTCCAAAGCCGCGACCTCCCAAGAGAAGCTGAATGTATTCCTTTAGTTCAAGGTTAGAATGACTATTTAGATAGGGAAGGCTTGCCATCCTAGTACAGGTGGGCATTAGGTCGTGCATGCGACAAGGAAAGATGCTTATGCATACAGTCTGTTATGTAAATGAGACTGAGGCTCCTCCCTGGGTGGAGATTTTAGAATTAAAGGTAAAGGTAAAGGTAATGGCAGGTCATCCTACGGGGTCAATCCATGGTCCATGAGTTGGGGAAGGGCAGCGGTTAGCTCAAAAAGTCTAGGTGGTCTGGACCTGGGGAGGGAGGTCTCGCCAGGGCAGTGGCTGTCACCTGAAGGGTAGTTTCAGGTTTCCTTTGCCTGAGTTAAGAGGAAAGCCAGAAAGAAGGGCTCAAGGAACAATGTAAGACAAAGGTTAGTGAATACAAGCAGGTGGGCAGTAAAAGTCAGGTCTTAACTTGGGGGGTATCTAACTGGTGATAAAGGGGCTCTAAATCAGGGTCAGTACAGGTTCTTCCTTCTCCCTCAAGCAGACTTGTGTGTCTCTTACAGGAAACAGGTGGCCTCAGTCTTCCCTGCTTGAGAGCAGTGGCCATAGACCAAGTTTCGTCTGCTTGTCAAAAGGAAACAACTCTACTTGGCACTGGTGGCAGCTGATTTTCCAGGAGTCCCCTGTCACCCAGCCTCTTAACTTGACAGAAGCACCACATCTGCTGTGGCATGGCTCACTTCCCCATTGGTGGCATGCAACAAATTTTCCTGTGCTTGTTTCCTGAGGACAAGGCAGGAGGGTGTGTGGGTGGGTGGGGAGGGGTGTGGAGGGTGGGGTTGGTGTATCTCTCGGTGTCAGGCCACCTGGGCTGATAGTTCAATCTAGAGCATGATGTGCTCCCTCCACCTTGTATGTGGCTGTGTGTCTCAGTGAGTTCAGGCAGCATAACAAAACTTCACAGAGTAGGTGGCTTATGAACAAACAGCTATTGCTCATGGTTCTGGAAGCTGGAAGTCTGAGATCAAGGTGTCCACAGGGTTGGATTCTCCTGAGGCCTCGGTCCTTGGCTTGTAGACACCATCTTTTACCTGTGTCTTCACACGTCTTCCCTTGCTGTGTATTGGTGTCCTGATCTCTCCTTACAATGACATCCATCACATTGGATTTGAGCCCACTCTGTTGACTTCGTTTTACCCCAATCATCTCTTTTTTTTTACTTTTTGAAGATTTATTTATTTATTTAAATGAGAAAATGAGAGCAGGGAAGGGGCAGAGGGAGAGGGAGAGAGAGAGAATCTCAAGTGGCTGAGCCTAGAGCTTGACACGAGTGCTTGATCTTACAACCCTGAGATCACAATCTGAGCTGAAACCAAGAGCCACACGCTTTACTCACTGAGCCATCCAGAGGCCCCCTTCACCCCCACCGCCTCTTTAAAGACTAATCTCCAAACACAGTCACATTCTGATGCCTTGGGGGTTAAGATATCCCATTTCCTGTCTTGTCTGAAGAGACCCTGAGAGGTGAGGGTGAGCACATATCCCCCCCCCTTTTTTTTTAACTTTAATTTTTTTTAAATTTATTTTTTATTGGTGTTCAATTTGCCAACATACAGAATAACCCCCAGTGCCCGTCACCCATTCACTCCCACCCCCTGCCCTCCTCCCCTTCTACCACCCTTAGTTCGTTTCCCAGAGTTAGCAGTCTTTACGTTCTGTCTCCCTTTCTGATATTTCCCACACATTTCTTCTCCCTTCCCTTATATTCCCTTTCACTATTATTTATATTCCCCAAATGAATGAGAACATATAATGTTTGTCCTTCTCCGACTGGCTTACTTCACTCAGCATAATACCCTCCAGTTCCATCCACGTTGAAGCAAATGGTGGGTATTTGTCATTTCTAATAGCTGAGTAATATTCCATTGTATACATAAACCACATCTTCTTTATCCATTCATCTTTCGTTGGACACCGAGGCTCCTTCCACAGTTTGGCTATCGTGGCCATTGCTGCTAGAAACATCGGGGTGCAGGTGTCCCGGCGTTTCATTGCATTTGTATCTTTGGGGTAAATCCCCAACAGTGCAATTGCTGGGTCGTAGGGCAGGTATATTTTTAACTGTTTGAGGAACCTCCACACAGTTTTCCAGAGTGGCTGCACCAGTTCACATATCCCCCCTTTTTTATGCCTATTAAGGCGATATGATGGCGACTAGTCTCCCCTTCCACCTTCAATGACTTGACTCGTAGACAACAGACAGCAGTGCAAAGACATGGTTCCCCTCTCGGCTCTGCAGTCTTATAGCCGTGGGACCTGGGGCACATCTCTAGTCTGGTCCCCCTGTAAACCAGCAGGTCAGCTTCCATGAGCCTCTCATTGTGATTCACGTTGTGTCATAGCAAGAAAGAAGTAACTTTGATATTTATTCAATGGATTTCTTTGAATAAAGATGAAGTTTTATGTAAAAAGTGGGGCAGCATCTAAGCTGATGTTACATCATTAGAAGGGCAAAATTATGTAGAAAAGCATATTTTTGTGATCCTCTAAAATGAAGACCTTCCCAAGAAAGCCTGGGAAAGGGGCTGCTGAGTATGTCTATTCACACACCTGGAATCAGCCCAGATTCTTGGGGGAGCTAAGTTTGCAAGTCAGAAGAAGGCAGAGAGGTCTTTTTCCAGGAATTCATGGTTTGAGGCTGGAAATGGGGCTTTGATCCCTGTTTTCAGTCCCTTTAATTTCAGTGTGTTGCTTATGTTGTAAAGAAACAGACCCCACATGGAGTCTTATTTTAAGATCCCCCCCCCCCCGCCCCCCCCCCCGCCGCCAGGCCAAAACCTAATAGCTAACCTAACAGCAGCAGCTGGCTCTCCCAGGAAAGGGAATTCTAAGCCAGTCCGTTGCCTGCGAGGGAATCTGCCTCATAAACTCCCTCGGCTCTTTCCCCCAAGGGAAGGTGACCTTCTCTGGGACAATCCTTATTTTCTTTTGCTAATAACTTCCTTGCCCACCCTCCTTCCTCTAAAAACCTGTTTTGTACAGCTCTCAGGAGAATCTCTCTACTTGCTGGATGGGATGCTACATGATATGTAGAGGCTGCTTTTAGGCAACTGGCTTGAGCCCTGGAAATTTAGCAAGGCAGGAGGGCCCTCAGGGACCTGACACAAACAAGCTCGGTAAGTGACCCACCTCCAAATAGCCGTGGGCACTCGCCCACCACTTACAACGGGGCACATTCCTAAGATCACCCAAAAAGGGGGGAAATTCCATACGTTCCATAACTTCACACTCCACCCTGCACCTGTGGCTGCTCACTCCTACCTTGTGACAGACGGCCTCTCCCAGGCTGGCCTGCCTGCTGGCCCCTGGCAGTGTGTTCAATAAACTTTCCCCTTCATTCCGCCTTGGGGGAATTCTTTTACCTGGCGCCGTCAGTCCCCACCCCATGGCTACGCCCCCCATGATTCATGATAATAATGATTTGGGGCCGGAGCTTGCAGTGGTGAAAGAATTCTTGAGATGTTTTTGGTGCTGAAAAGTGGTTTTATTATAGCATGAGAACAGGACTCGTGGGCAGAGATAGCTGGCCTGGGCTTGCGAGGAGTGACTGGTTATATACTGGTCCTTATGGGGATTAGGGATAGTGCAGGTCTCTAAGGAATGTGTGCATGTTTAGAAGCAAGGTCTCGAGGACCTTGGGAGGCTGGCTGCTGTTAAGATAAGGTTATTTACCACTGTCCCATAAAACATCAGTCATGAGAGCCTTCAGATGTACATCACTGGGCCACATGCTTGAAAGGTGACTGCTAATGATTGTCTTGCAGGGGGTGTTTTGGGGTATCAGAGGGAAACGACACTAACCAGAGCAAAGTTATAAAACATGAAAAGAGACCATATAATGTTTGTCCTTCTCTGATTGACTTACTTGAGCACTGGGTGATATGCCAAATGTTGGCAAATTGAACTCCAATAAAAAAAAAAAAAAAAAAAAACCCTGAAAGGAAGTCCCTGTGGGAGATATAGGACTGTTACAGTCTCCATGCCTCAGGCAACCTGCCTGGAGGTTGTGAGCTACCTCAAAGTCCAGCATTTGCTCTTTTTCTCCCACCACTAATAGTAATAATAAAGCCTCTTAGATCTTCAAAAGTACTCCATTGAATTTTTGTTTTTTTCTGCACTCGATTAATGCAAAATAATCTTATCCCATGGGCAAAGCATTATTTAGTCTCTCCCAAATCATTTCCAGGCTGCTCTCTTCCCTCCCTTTCTGCCTTCAGTTCATGCTCATTAAACCCCTCGTAAGCAGCAGATGTTGGGTCAGGTACCAGGCCACTTGCAATGACAGTACCCCTGAATATGTGCAGGACTATGGAGGTACGCAGAGGGTGATCGGAGTCAGCTTTGAGAGGCACTCCCAGGAGGCTGTCTGAGACCTGATGGGTGAGGCTGTGTGTTCTGGCTCTCCCCTGGGCCTTCAGGGCTTAGATCCCCACCTCGGAGGGGCTCAGTGACTAGCAGCTATTCTTCCCACGCTGCCCATGCTGCCCAGGGTGGGTCGGACCCCATTTTCTCTGTGGTTTGGCTGGAGGTAGAGAAGTTACTGTCTAAGCCTCTGTTTGCTAAGCTGCCTCTTTCCTGGTTCTTTGGCAAGAGAGATGGCTTTTGAGGAGATCGCCCTCCACCCCCCCGCCCCCCAGGCGCCTGTTAATATTTCCTGTTAGCATTTCCTGATGGCTGGCTTCTCCAGTTGGGGTATTTCCAACTTTGGGATATATGAAGCAAAAAGAAAATCCTGACTCCTCCCAAGGGCTCTTGCCAGTCTACTTCCTCTCCACCCTTAAGAACTTTTTGTTTTATGTGTCAACTCCAGGGTTTAGTTGTCCTTAGTTGGAGGGATAGAGAAAAAGACTCTTCCTGGAAGTAGAAATACATTTTAAAAAATCTTTTTTATTTTTAGAGAGGGAGAAATGGGAGGAAAGGGAGAGAGAGATCCTAAGCAGGCTCCATGCCCAGTGTGGAGCCTGACTTAGGGCTCCATCTCATGATGCAGAAATCATGACCTTAGTCAATATCAAGAGTCAGATGCTTTAACCGACTGAGCCATTCAGGCACCCCCAAATGCATGTTATAAGGGCCCAGTGTAGAAATGGCTTACTTTGTCTCTAATGACATCGCATTACAGAGCCTCTGTCTCATGGTTCCTCTGGATATGGGTGGAGGTGAGTCTCACCACTTCTGGGGCTGGCCATAAGACATCTATGTAATACCCCTGCCCCCCCCCCCCCCCCCCCACTGACTACATGGTGAAAATAGGAACCAGTATTGAAGCTGTTGGCATCATATGCTGGAATGAGTCCAGATCCTTCCACTTAGAGATCTCCTTGACTTTCCTTAGAGTGTGAAAAGTGAATAAATAAACTTTTAGTGTTCTGAGCTGTTGAGACATTAGGGCTGTTTGTTACAGCAGCTAACATTACTTATCCAGACCAGTACATCATGCCTCTTCCCTTTTCTTCACTTTCTCCCCTAACCAAGGTTCAGCATTGGAACTCTGCTCTATGCAATGTTTATCAGGTTCCCCCCTTGTCTTTCTGTTGCATGTATCTCCAACTGTTCATTCTCCATCACTTCAGCCACATACTTTCTTTGTCTTATTCTTGGGCAACTGAGTGCTGCCGAGTAAAATTCAGTGATGGTGCCAGTTAGTGCCACCCCATCAATGTCAATTCTCTGAGCTCTCAGCAATTCTTAGACGTGCCCCCTCGTCAGTCCCCTCTCATGTTCTCTCTCGCAACTATCTCAAAATTTTACTCATTCCCTATTCCCCATTTCAACTGTTTGCTTTGCCTTAGAGTGGAAAAATCTTCAGAGAGGTATAAGCTTCCTCAGCCTTCTGTCCTTTCATTTAGAAGCTTCTCTATATGCTTTCTGTATTTTCTATATCCCCTTCTTTAGTCTGGAGAGAGATTACCTTTCTATCTCTTGAAGCATGTGAGTTTCCTAGGGCTGCCATAATAAAGTACCTTGAACTGAGTGGCTTACACAGCTGAAATCCATTATCTTACATTTCTGGAGGACAGAGGTCCAAGATCCAGGTGTCAGCAGGTTTGGTTCTTTCTGAGGGTTGCTTGTGGTTTGCTGTCAACTGTAGGCATTCCCGATCTCTGCTTTATCTTCATGTGGTGTTCTCCCTAGGTGCATCTCAGAGTCCAGATGCCCCCTCAGCTCTTTTCTCCAACACTTGCTTCTCCATCTGTGTCTGTAGCCTGATGAATTGCACCAGCCTCCACCAAAGACAGAAGAATATTATCAATTGCATTTGAGAAGCACCCAGTGATCAAGTACTGAGGATTCTGCTCCATGTCTGCCAGCTGTGTCCTCCACACTACACCAAGGATAGTCATGATCTGCTTAGGAAATTGAAAGGGGTCCTAATGGTCTCGGTGCTTCCACTCTAATTGTCTTCTACTCCATCCTCCATGCCCTCCTTCCCAGATGCAGCTCTTGGTTTTTTGTTTTTTGTTTTTAATGTACAGTTCCTTTGTGTGTGTGTGTGTGTGTGGTAAAATATACATGTAATATTTATCATATTTACCATTTTAAGTGTACAGTTCAGTGACATTAAACATATTCACATTGCTGTGTAGCCCTCATCACAGTCCACCACCAGAACTCTTTTCATCTTGTTTCATCCGGTTTCATCTTGTGAAACTGGAACTCTGTCTTTGTTAAGCATTAGGTCCCCATTCTCCTTCTCCCCCAGCCCCTGGTACCTATTATTCTGCTTTCTGTCTCTATGGTTGTGACTATTCTAAGTACTTTGTGTAAGTGGAACAATACAGTATTTGTCTTTTGGTCTTTTTGACTTTCATATATCATAATGTTGCCAAGATTCATCCATGTTGAGCCATCAGAAAGGACAAATACCCACCATTTGCTTTGATGTGGATGGAACTGGAGGGTATTATGCTGAGTGAAATTAGTCAATCGGTGAAAGACAATCATCACATGGTTTCACTCATACATGGAGTTAAGAAATAGTGAAAGGGACCATAAGGGAAAGGAGGGGAACTGAGTGGGAAAAATTAGAGAGGGACGCAAACCATGAGAGACTCCTAACTCTGGGAAACAAACAAAGGGTTGCAGAAGGGAAGGTGGGAGGGAGGATGGGATAACTGGGTGACGGGCACTGAGGAGGGCACTTGGTGGGATGAGCACTGGGTGTTATACTATATGTTGGCAAATCAAACTTAAATAAAAACAAAAGTAAAAACAAAGATTCATCTGTGTTGTAACACATTGCAGTACTTCTTCCATTTCAAACAGTGGATAATTCCATTATATGTATATGCTGCATTTTGCTTATCCATTCACCTGTCAATAGACACTTGGGTTGCCTACATGTTTTATCTATTGCCAGGAATGCTACTGTAAACACGGGTGTACAAATACCTCTCTGAGACTCTTTTCAATTCTCTTGGAATTGTTGAATCATATGGTTGTTCTATTTTTGATTTTTTGAGGAATCACCAAACTGCTTTCCGCAGTGATTGTATCATTTTGCATTCCCACCAATAGTGCACCAGGGTTCCACTTTCTCCACAACCTCGCCAATACTTGTTTCCTGTTTTTTTGGATAGTAGCCATCCTACTGGGCATGAGGTTGTGTCTTATAGTTTTGATTTGCATTTCCCTAATGATTCGTGATTTTACATGCTATTGGTCAATTGAATATCATTGGAATAATGTTTATTTAAGTACTCTGCTCATTCTTTGAGCCAAGTTGTTTATTTTCTTGTTGAGCTGTACGAGTTCTTTATATATTCTGGATATTAATCCCTTAACAGACATATAATTCGCAAATACTTGTTCCTGTGTCTCTTTTTTTGCTACAGCTTTGCTGAAACACTGGACCCTTGCTAAGTGTGCCTATTGGGTAATCCTAGCTGAGTGTGAGGGTGGATGTGGACTGTGCTGGAACCACCACAGCCCGTAGCACTCCACTTTCTGCCCATAGCACCCCACCCTTTGCTGATGCTCAGCAAGTCCCCAGACTGGGCAGAGCTGACAGTGCAAGCTGGTGACTCAGGGGTGGAGTATGGCATTGGGGCCAGCAGCCTTGGGTCCTGTGCTCTGTAATGCACTGCAGATGTGGACTTGAGAAGGATGAAGACAGAACCACCTGCTCGAACACAGGAGAGGGGAAGAAGGGAGTGGAGGGAGGGAAGGAAGAAGGAGTAGGGAGAAAGGACGTAAAGCAGGCTACTGCTGGCTCTTCTGTCTTTGTAAGATGATAATTTTACATTCAAAGAGGGGTTGCCCAGCACTCTCCCTTGCTCTCCCACTGAGCTGAGAATTTTCCTGACCTCAGGGAATGCTTGAAGTAGCAGCAATTACTTTGGACTTTCATTACCTACAGTCCTAAGATCTACCTTAAGCTGACTGGCTAGAGGCCTTGTAAGAAGGAGTGACTCAGGGAAAATGAGTGGGAAAAATTAGAGAGGGTGACAAAACATGAGAGACTCCTAACTCTGGGAAATGAACAAAGGGTAGTGGAAGGGGAAGCGGGTGGGGAGATGGGCTGACTGGGTGATGGGCACTGAGGAGGACACTTGACGGGATGAGCACTGGGTGTTGTACTATATGTTGGCAAATCAAACTTCAATTTAAAAAAATGGGGATCCCTGGGTGGCGCAGCGGTTTGGCGCCTGCCTTTGGCCCAGG
Source organism: Canis lupus baileyi (assembly GCF_048164855.1). Lineage (NCBI taxonomy): Eukaryota > Metazoa > Chordata > Mammalia > Carnivora > Canidae > Canis > Canis lupus. The sequence continues at coordinate 55,285,969 of NC_132853.1, read as the reverse complement.
GCGCGATCCTGGAGACCTGGGATCGAGTCCCATGTCAGGCTCCCGGTGCATGGAGTCTGCTTCTCCCTCTGCTTATGTCTCTGCCTCTCTCTCTCTCTCTCTCTGTGACTATCATAAATAAATAAAAATTAAAAAAAAAACCTTAAAAAAAATATGTGACACAATTCAGCCAGAGGTGAGGGGGTGGTTCTTTCAACAAACTAAATATGTGTTTTGTATCATTGAGGTAATACTAGCTGAGAGAAAGAGCCCTGGATCAGAATCGTGGGGTTCTGGATTCTGGTCTGGCTTTGCATCTGACCAAACAGGCTGGCCTTGTTTGAGTCTCTTAACTTTTGGGCTTTGGTTTCTCCAACCCTAATTTGAAAGGATTGGCCTAGGTCAGTAGGCCATGATGAACTCTTACACCATACACAAAGATAAATTCAAAATGGATGAAAGATCTAAATGTGAGACAAGAATCCATCAAAATCCTAGAGGAGAACACAGGCAACACCCTTTTTTAACTTGGCCACAGCAACTTCTTGCAAGATACATATATGAAGGCAAGAGAAACAAAACCAAAAATGATTTATTGGGGCTTAATCAAGATAAAATGCTTCTGCACAGCAAAAGAAACAGTCAACAAAACTAAAAGACAACCTACAGAATGGGAGAACATATTTGCAAATCACATATCAGATAAGTGGCTAGTATCCAAGATCTATAAAGAACTTATTAAACTCAACAGCAAAGAAACAAACAATCCAATCATGAAATGGGCAAAAGACATGAACAGAAATTTCACCAAAGAAGACATACACATGGCCAAGAAGCACATGAGAAAATGCTCCGCACCACTTGCCATCAGGGAAATACAAATCAAAGCCACAATGAGATACCACCTCATACCAGTGAAAATGGTGAAAATTAACAAGACAGGAAACAACAAATGTTGGAAAGGATGTGGAGAAAGGGAAACCCTCTTGCACTGTTGGTGGGAATGTGAACTCATACAGCCACTCTGGAAAACTGTGGAGGTTCCTCAAAGAAATAAAAATAGAGGCAGCCCGGGTGGCTCAGTGGTTTAGCGCCACCTTCAGCCCAGGATGGGATCCTGGAGACCCGGAATCGAGTCCCACGTTGGGCTTCCTGCATGGAGCCTGCTTCTCCCTCTGCCTGTGTCTCTGCCTCTCTCTCTCTCTCTGTGTGTCTATCATGAATAAATAAATAAATCTTAAAAAAAAAGAATTAAAAATAGAACTGCCTGACGACCCAGCAATTGCACTGCTGGGGATTTACCCCAAAGATATAGATGCAGTGAAATGCCTGCACCCCAATGTTTATAGCAGCAATGTCCACAATAGCCAAACTGTGGAAGGAGCCTCGGTGTCCATCGAAAGATGAATGGATGAAGAAGATGTGGTCTATGTATACAGTGGAATATTCCTCAGCCATTAGAAACAACAAATACCATTTGCTTTGACGTGGATGGAACTGGAGGGTATTGCTGAGTGAAATAAGTCAATCAGAAAAGGACAAACCTTATATGGTCTCATTCATTTGGGGAATATAAAAAATAGTGAAAGGGAATAAAGGGGAAAGGAGAGAAAATGAGTGGGAGATATCAGTGAGGGAGACAAAACATGAGAGACTCCTAACTCTGGGAAATGAACAAGGGGTGGTAGAAAGGGAGATGGGCGGGGGGGATGGGGTGACTGGGTGACGGGCACTGAGTGGGGGCACTTGACGGGATGAGCACTGGGTGATATGCTATATGTTGGCAAATTGAACTCCAATGAAAAAAATAATTATTAGGTTATAAAATCAACATGAAGAGTTACAACAAGCATTTAAAAAAGGATTAGAATAGAAAACATCCTCATGCACAGTATTATTTTATGAGACTTTTGTTTCAGACATAAATATAGGTGGTAATTCTGGGCTGAAATGTAAAATGTTTTTTTTTAAGATTTTATTTATTTGAGAGTATGAGAGAAAGCATGAGCAGGGGAGGGCAAAGGGAGAGGAAGAAGCAGACTCCCCACTGAGCCGGGAGTCCAGTGGGGCCCAACCCTAGGACCCTGGAATCATAACTGAAGCCAAAGGCAGATGTTTAACTGGCCGAGCCACCCAGGTGCCCCATGAAATGTAAAATGTATTTCTTACTCTAGGTTTCAGATGAAAACTTTTAAGAACACCAGAATGGTAGATGAAGTTCTTTCCAGCAAATACATTTTATATTTCTAGGTTAGTTATAAATACCCCAAGTAAATAATATTTTTAAACCACTTTCCTAAAAAAAAACCAAAAAACAAAAAACACTTTCCTCTCCTCACCTGCATACACACATATATACACACACACATAAAAATTTTCCCAGGGATCTTCCTTTATTTATTCATTCTGAGAAATCAACAAGCGATGGGACTGCAGGAGTGGCAGTGGAAGAAGGAACACACAAAGAGAAGCAAGAACTTGGTTTTGGGTTTCTGAAAGACATGGGGCCCAGTATGCTATTCCTCCTGTACATATGGTGGAGGAGTGATCCATCGAGGCCAGAAGATGTGTCTTCCCAGGACCTTCCTGTTCCTCTGCCTCCTCTGGTGACTGTTACTTGGGACCAGAGCCTATCTACTCTGTGGAGCTGATGGGGAGGAAAAGAATCTATAGGGAGATATCCATATGGGAGGTTGTGGAAGGCTGGGAAAATCTTCCAGAAATATTTGAAGTACTTTTCTACTTACTTGATTCTCCCAACTATCCTCCCTTGTGAATGGAGAAGGGAAAAATTATCCTCAGGAAAATCACCTACCTGACTTTTCCTGACTTGGGGCATAACCTCTATTGCCAGTGGGGCTTCTATGTGTAGAATCGTGTATCGCCTTGTTAGGGAGCAAAAGGGATTAACTGAAGGCTAGCCTCTCTCAGCTCTTATCCTTTTCTGCTGTGTCTTTTTTCCCACCTAACTCCCTGGCTGGAGGGGTAGCATCCTCTACCCCTCACCACCACCACCCCCACCAACCCGGTGAACAGCAGATTCCCCATTGCAGAGTCCTCACTCAGAAGCAAGGAGGGTATTCCAGCTTCAGTCCCATAGCTTGAGAGAAACTCCCTCTCTCCCTTCCGTCTACTATGTTCCAATTCCAAACCCCACCCCTGGCAATGTTGTGTTAACATGGGGATTAATGAAGCCCAGGCATGATGGGATAGTCAGAGATGAGTCCTGAACAGGGCTGCTTTAAGGATTAAACCCACTGACACGTGTGAAGAGCATCAAACAGTGCTGGCTTCTTCCTAAACCCTGAATCAGTGTTTGCTAGTACAATAAAGATGATGCGGATCCTTGCTCAATTTTCTCTCATGCCCCCTCTTAATGGAGGAGGTCCAAGTTGGATCTGTAATGGAGTGAAAATTGCTCAAGAGAGGTGAGTCACAGCAATATCACCTCCAGAGATCCAGGATGGTCAAAATGGCTTGGGAGGGGAGAGGTGAGTGTGGAGGGAGGGTTTGAGAGATGATTATATGTGTTCTGAGAAGGACAGTTCATTTGCCACAGAGGGAGGGTTTTTCTGGTCTCCTAGAGAAGCAGCAGAAAATTCATCTTGATCACAGATCTGAAGGGAACATAGCAGCCCATGTAGGCATGTGTTTGTGCAGCTAGGTGTATTTCCTGTCGAGGGATGAGCATGTGAGGATGTGAGGGGACATGCAAGGATTAGAGATGGTGCAGGGATTGGGGATGGTGTCTCTGTTCATTGAAGGTTATTGCAAGCCCTTGAGGGGGACGGGCAGGAGCCTCAGGATGCACTGGCTAATGGTGTGTGGGTTTGTGTTTTTCAGGTTATTTCACCTTGAGCATTTACAGGATCTTGACAGGCACAGTGGGAGGAATGATGGTGATGGAGTGCCAGTACAATGTGAGAGAGGAGGGTCACAGGAAGTTCTGGTGCTGAGGGCTCCTCTGGAAAGACTGTCTCTGAGTTATTGAAATGACACAAGCAATGGGGCAGGAGGTGAAGCTTGGCCGAGTGACTCTTTGAGACAACCCCAGAGAGCACTTTTTCCATGTCGTCATGGAGGAATTGGAGGAGGGAGATGCAGATACTTACTGGCATGAGCTGGACAAGGCCACAAGTGTCCCCCTCTCACTCTGTTTAGTTGGTGACAGGTTCAGTGTAAGTGTGTGTTGAGGGGTAGTGAGGTAGAGATTAAATGGTGTTTGAAGGGGGAGGGGCTACCCTGAGTACAGGGCACCCAGGAGGGTCCCTCCAAGGAGGTGGTATGTGAGCTATGTCACTGCCCCCCTGTCCTACGGCTCCCTCAGGGCTCCAGCCATGCTCTTCTGTTCCTTCTTAGCCCAGCATGAATGCAACTATGTAGTTGCAGCTCCCTCACTTGGGCCCCCACTCAGAGGGAGCATGGGCAAATCCACCAGTGTTTTTCCCATGCTTCTATTTTATGCCATGTGCCTGATCTGTGTATAGGGGTGAGGGAGAGCAAGAAGATCTGGGTGCCTACTGTGGTGGGAATGTGCTAGACCCTCACCTAAAGGCCTCTTGTGAGGCTTCCTGGAGGACTGGCTGAGGCCCCTGAAAAACCTCTCCTTCCAGTGTCCCCTGTCTCTTCCAGGGGTGTTCTGCTGTGGGACAGGGCTGGGGGCCCGCAGAGAAGTAATAGGGGGTCCTCCTCCCTAGCCTTGGTACCTCTGCAAGGGAAAGTTCTCCTCTCTGTATAATCCCAGGGTCCCTGGAAGAAGGGGAGATGTGCAGTTTCATGATGACTGCAGACTCTGAGCCATTGGGAGGTTGAGGCAGAGAGTGACTTATGAACTGCTCTGTAGGCTCAGCTGTAGTAGCAATAAGGACCACTGAGACATTGGCCAGCATGGGAGCCCCGGCTCTGACCGGTCACATGGCCAGCCCTGCCTTCTTGCCTGGTACGAAAAGCCAAATCCCTGCAGGAGGTTCCTACTGTCCTGGCTTTATAGTCCTCTGGTGGGGATGCCTGGCAGGGGCACCGCTGGCTTTGGTGTGACACTTTAGTACTTGCTGCAGGTCCCAAGTAGAGCCAGGGCTCCTGTACCCAGCCTCTGCCTTGGTTCTCTGCTCTTTTTCCCCATCTCAAAGTATCAGGGTGTTAGCGGCCAGTGTTTGGTTTCCAATTGTCACTCTACTTTTAACTAGCAGGGTAATGAAACTGGGCAAGTCACTTAACCTCTGTGTGTCTGTTGCCTCATCAATAAAATGAGGATGATTCTAGCAACTATGACTGTTTTAACTTCTTGTGGTTGTTTTTTGCCAAAAATTGGTGACATAATGTAATTATTTATCATGTTCATGGATTCTGTGGGTCAAGCATCTGGACAGGGCATAGTAGGGAAATTTGTCTGAACCTCAGCTGGAAGGCTCAAATGCTGGGGGCTGCAATCCCTCAAAAGCTCTTTCACTTACATGCTGTTCACTCACATGGCATTAGCCAAGGTTATTGACCAGAATCCGACGTGTGGCCTCACATATGGTCTGGACTTCCTCACAATATGGCAGCTGGATTCATGAGCAAGTGTCCTATGAGAACCAGGTGGGTGCTGTCTCCTCCTGACCTGTTCTCAGAAGACACACATCACTTCCACCATGTTCTATAGTCAGAACAGTCACAAGCCCACCCAGCTTCAAGGTAAATAGATTCCACCTTTGGATAGAGATGGGCCAGGCTTCTGGAAGAGCACATGGGACTAGAAATATTGGTGTGGCCATTTTTGGAAAATACAACGTGCTGCAGGCATGATAGCAGAACAGCCTTATGTTGTGAAGAAACATGAGATGGACAGGGTGAAGTATGGAACCCAGTGCTCCTGACATCGTGAGCCATTCTCTCTTCTGCTCTCTCTTGTCTCTCTGTGGCTCTGAGGAACAAATGGTCAGAACCAGCATGAGGGGCTGATGATGGTCCATGATGGTCACATGATGGCCATGTGCTGGGATCAGGGTCCAAAGGTGGGGGACAGAATGGCCTCTTTCACAGGTGTGCTACAACCACTTTCTCTGACTCCATTGCCTTGACCAGGTCCTTCCTGCTCTTTGTCAGCTTCTTCTTCCTGGTCTTGCTGAAGGCCATCCTCTTCCTGAACTGCTATTTGGTTGGCCTGGTTTCAACATCATCTCTGATGGCGATGGTCTGCCTGGCCCAGTGAAACTGCAGCTCCTACACCAGGGGCTTCCTGTCTGGTGACACAGCTTCTGGCCAAATTCAGCCCAGGCCCCTACCTGGGATGTGAAGTCGGAAATGAGTCAGTCCTACCAGAAGCTTTTATACTTGGGTGTTGAGTCATCTTTGTCGGATCCTTTCCTAAGGCTGACCTGGCAGCAGACAGCAGGACATGGTGCAAGGACATGGGCTCTGGACTGAGAGAGTTGTGTGTTCAAGCTCCAGTGCTGCCTCTTACCATGTGACCCAGGAGAGGTTATTGATGACTCGCATCATCTGTTTCTTGGATTTGTATATTATTGAGATAATACATGGAAGACATTGGCCATGTAGGAGAAGCTCCCACATGGAGCTGCCATGGGGTACAGGGAAGAGGATGGGCCAATAAAGGACTTGGGAGGAGTGAGCCAGGCCTCCTGGGACTCCTGCTTGACTATGGGTACAATGAGGGGAGGTGGTGAGCCCCCAGAGACCCCACCCACATCTGTCTGTGCCAAACATGCATTTGGCAATAGATGAAGGGGATGAAGAAAGGGGGGGGTCTTGCTTTAAAGTAGAGCTGAGAGTGCCACCCCTATGTGCAGTAGGTGCTGGGAAGAGAGTTTCTTTGTGATAAGCTGCAAACAGAGTTGTAGAGGGTCAGTGAGTGGTTAGGCATGAGGGAGCCTGAACCAGCTCCAGACTGAACCCCTCCCCCTCCTTCTCTCTGTGCCTCGGTTCTGTGTCCTCAGTTACCTCTGTTCTGGGGAAGAGTTCTATCTCCTTTCTTAAGGTTCAGCTCTTAATGCCCTGGGTACAGAAATCACATATTATCTGTTATTTTTTTTTGATGTTTCCCTCTCCTGGATTTGTGTGATCTCCAGAAGAATCCCACATGCCTTCTATGCCTTCGTCCAAGGTGTTGCTAAAAATATTGAACAGGTGAGCCTCCAGATAGAGCCTTTGGGCATCTGATTGCAGACCACCTACTAGGTGACTTGGCTTCTTTCCTGCAGGATGAGGAATGTGGCGGCACCCTGGCACTGTCCCTCTAGACAGGTGTGACAACAGGCTGTGAGTTGGTAGTGCATCACTTCTAGTTGAAAAAATATATCCTGGGCAGCCCCGGTGGCCCAGCGGTATGGCGCTGCCTTTGGCCCGGGGTGTGATCCTGGAGACCCAGGATTGAATCCCACGTCAGGCTCCCTGCATGGAGCCTGCTTCTCCCTCTGCCTGTGTCTCTGCCTCTCTCTCAATCTCTCTCTGTGTGTCTGTCATGAATAAATAAAAATTAAAATCTTAAAAAAAAGAAATATATCCTCACACCTTTTCATGAGTTAGTTAGGAAGACAATAGGCCTCTTAACTCCTAGCACCCTAAGTAAGTGGCTTTCTTTATACTGAGGGGCTTACAAAGGGGGCCTACTTAGAGCAGGGGTAAATGAATACGGGCTGGACCCACTCACTTCTAATGAATAGAATATGGCAAAATAATAGGATGCTGCTCTGCCATTAGGTTACAAAAAGACTCTGGTTTCTGTTTTGCTGGCTTTCACTTCTTTGCTGTGATGGAAGCCAGATGCCATGTTGCGAGATGTTGGAGAGGCCCATATGGCAAGGAACTCAGGGGGCTTCTGACCAATAGCCAGAACAGCCCTGAGTTCCATGGTCTGTGAGCAACTGGGAATCCTGCCAGCTACCACATGAGCAAACTTAGAAACTGACCCACCCTCATTTGAGTTTTCAGATGAGAGTGCAGTCCCAGTCGATACTGCCTGCAGGTTTGTGAGAAATCTGTAGACATAGATAATAATACACTTATACTTGGTGACTTCAATCTAGCTCTTTCTATACTCGATAGGTCTTCTAAGCACAACATCTCCAAAGAAACGAGAGCTTTAAATGATACACTGGACCAGATGGATTTCACAGATATCTACAGAACTTTACATCCAAACTCAACTGAATACACATTCTTCTCAAGCGCACATGGAACTTTCTCCAGAATAGACCACATATTGGGACACAAATCGGGTCTGAACCGATACCAAAAGATTGGGATTGTCCCCTGCATATTCTCAGACCATAATGCCTTGAAATTAGAACTAAATCACAACAAGAAGTTTGGAAGGACCTCAAACACGTGGAGGTTAAGGACCATCCTGCTAAAAGATAAAAGGGTCAACCAGGAAATTAAGGAAGAATTAAAAAGATTCATGGAAACTAATGAGAATGAAGATACAACCATTCAAAATCTTTGGGATGCAGCAAAAGCAGTCCTAAGGGGGAAATACATCGCAATACAAGCATCCATTCAAAAACTGGAAAGAACTCAAATACAAAAGCTAACCTTACACATAAAGGAGCTAGAGAAAAAACAGCAAATAGATCCTACACCCAAGAGAAGAAGGGAGTTAATAAAGATTCGAGCAGAACTCAACGAAATCGAGACCAGAAGAACTGTGGAACAGATCAACAGAACCAGGAGTTGGTTCTTTGAAAGAATTAATAAGATAGATAAACCATTAGCCAGCCTTATTAAAAAGAAGAGAGAGAAGACTCAAATTAATAAAATCATGAATGAGAAAGGAGAGATCACTACCAACACCAAGGAAAGACAAACGATTTTAAAAACATATTATGAACAGCTATACGCCAATAAATTAGGCAATCTAGAAGAAATGGACGCATTCCTGGAAAGCCACAAACTACCAAAACTGGAACAGGAAGAAATAGAAAACCTGAACAGGCCAATAACCAGGGAGGAAATTGAAGCAGTCATCAAAAACCTCCCAAGACACAAGAGTCCAGGGCCAGATGGCTTCCCAGGGGAATTTTATCAAACGTTTAAAGAAGAAATCATACCTATTCTCCTAAAGCTGTTTGGAAAGATAGAAAGAGATGGAGTACTTCCAAATTCGTTCTATGAAGCCAGCATCACCTTAATTCCAAAGCCAGACAAAGACCCCACCAAAAAGGAGAATTACAGACCAATATCCCTGATGAACATGGATGCAAAAATTCTCAACAAGATACTGGCCAATAGGATCCAACAGTACATTAAGAAAATTATTCACCATGACCAAGTAGGATTTATCCCTGGGACACAAGGCTGGTTCAACACCCGTAAAACAATCAATGTGATTCATCATATCAGCAAGAGAAAAACCAAGAACCATATGATCCTCTCATTGGATGCAGAGAAAGCATTTGACAAAATACAGCATCCATTCCTGATCAAAACTCTTCAAAGTGTAGGGATAGAGGGAACATTCCTCGACATCTTAAAAGCCATCTATGAAAAACCCACAGCAAATATCATTCTCAATGGGGAAGCACTAGGAGCCTTTCCCCTAAGATCAGGAACAAGACAGGGATGTCCACTCTCACCACTGCTGTTCAACATAGTACTGGAAGTCCTAGCCTCAGCAATCAGACAACAAAAAGACATTAAAGGCATTCAAATTGGCAAAGAAGAAGTCAAACTCTCCCTCTTCGCCGATGACATGATACTCTACATAGAAAACCCAAAAGTCTCCACCCCAAGATTGCTAGAACTCATACAGCAATTCGGTAGCATGGCAGGATACAAAATCAATGCCCAGAAGTCAGTGGCATTTCTATACACTAACAATGAGACTGAAGAAAGAGAAATTAAGGAGTCAATCCCATTTACAATTGCACCCAAAAGCATAAGATACCTAGGAATAAACCTAACCAAAGATGTAAAGGATCTATACCCTCAAAACTATAGAACACTTCTGAAAGAAATTGAGGAAGACACAAAGAGATGGAAAAATATTCCATGCTCATGGATTGGCAGAATTAATATTGTGAAAATGTCAATGTTACCCAGGGCAATATACACGTTTAATGCAATCCCTATCAAAATACCATGGACTTTCTTCAGAGAGTTAGAACAAATTATTTTAAGATTTGTGTGGAATCAGAAAAGACCCCGAATAGCCAGGGGAATTTTAAAAAAGAAAACCATATCTGGGGGCATCACAATGCCAGATTTCAGGTTGTACTACAAAGCTGTGGTCATCAAGACAGTGTGGTACTGGCACAAAAACAGACACATAGATCAGTGGAACAGAATAGAGAATCCAGAAGTGGACCCTGAACTTTATGGGCAACTAATATTCGATAAAGGAGGAAAGACTATCCATTGGAAGAAAGACAGTCTCTTCAATAAATGGTGCTGGGAAAATTGGACATCCACATGCAGAAGAATGAAACTAGACCACTCTCTTTCACCATACACCAAGATAAACTCAAAATGGATGAAAGATCTAAATGTGAGACAAGATTCCATCAAAATCCTAGAGAAGAACACAGGCAACACCCTTTTTGAACTCGGCCATAGTAACTTCTTGCAAGATACATCCACGAAGGCCAAAGAAACAAAAGCAAAAATGAACTATTGGGACTTCATCAAGATAAGAAGCTTTTGCACAGCAAAGGATACAGTCAACAAAACTCAAAGACAACCTATAGAATGGGAGAAGATATTTGCAAATGACATATCAGATAAAGGGCTAGTTTCCAAGATCTATAAAGAACTTATTAAACTCAACACCAAAGAAACAAACAATCCAATCATGAAATGGGCAAAAGACATGAACAGAAATCTCACAGAGGAAGACATAGACATGGCCAACATGCATATGAGAAAATGTTCTGCATCACTTGCCGTCAGGGAAATACAAATCAAAACTACAATGAGATACCACCTCACACCAGTGAGAATGGGGAAAATTAACAAGGCAGGAAACAACAAATGTTGGAGAGGATGCGGAGAAAAGGGAACCCTCTTACACTGTTGGTGGGAATGTGAACTGGTGCAGCCACTCTGGAAAACTGTATGGAGGTTCCTCAAACAGTTAAAAATATACCTGCCCTACGACCCAGCAATTGCACTGTTGGGGATTTACCCCAAAGATACAAATGCAATGAAACACCGGGACACCTGCACCCCGATGTTTATAGCAGCTATGGCCACGATAGCCAAACTGTGGAAGGAGCCTCGGTGTCCAACGAAAGATGAATGGATAAAGAAGATGTGGTTTATGTATACAATGGAATATTACTCAGCTATTAGAAATGACAAATACCCACCATTTGCTTCAACGTGGATGGAACTGGAGGGTATTATGCTGAGTGAAGTAAGCCAGTCGGAGAAGGACAAACATTATATGTTCTCATTCATTTGGGGAATATAAATAATAGTGAAAGGGAATATAAGGGAAGGGAGAAGAAATGTGTGGGAAATATCAGAAAGGGAGACAGAACGTAAAGACTGCTAACTCTGGGAAACGAACTAGGGGTGGTAGAAGGGGAGGAGGGCAGGGGGTGGGAGTGAATGGGTGACGGGCACTGGGTGTTATTCTGTATGTTAGTAAATTGAACACCAATAAAAAATAAATTAAAAAAAAAAGAAATCTGTAGACAAAGTCATGCATGATTCCTGTGAGATAGTATATATTATAGGTTTTTAAAAATTTTTTTAAATTATATTTATTCATGAGAGACACAGACATAGGCAGAGGGAGGAGCAGGCTCTCTGTAAGGACCCTGATGTGGGACTCGATCCCAGGACACTGGGATTAACTGCTGAGCCACCCAGGCGGCTTATATGTTATTGTTTCAAGCTAAGTTTGAGGTCATTTGTTGTGCAGCAATAGGTAACTACGATCCCATGAGCTGCCTGAGAGTAGAACCAGGAATGAAGGTTTATCTCTCTGCCACCTCAGCATCTAGTATGGCGTTGACACACAGAAAGTGCACAGAAATGTTGGTTGCAGTGTTGGTAAGTCACAGGTGTATGCAGGATTACCCCATCAAGGCAGAAATGGAGGCAGAAATGGGTAAGGCATGCTCATGCTCCATTTGAAGCATGTGTGAAGAAAGATTTAATGCAGTTCGTCTCTTTCATTTAGTATTTATTTGTTTCCAGGAATGTCCAGAGCCATGACAGTGACTCTTGGCCAGTTTGAGGACTAAACATTTGGAATGTTCACATAATCACTGATAAGTGAGGTTATTCTGTATACCTGAGACTGTGGATCAGGCTAGAGCAGGTCGTCAGTGTTGTTCTGTGTCAGCAGGAAGATTCATGCTATACATCTGGGGGGCGACATCTCACACACATCTCTAGTTTGCAGCCAGAGAGAAATGCATGTTCCCAAGGCACTTGCAGAGAGGGGTGACTTGCACCCCACCTCTCTAGTGTTTGCCCATGGATACCCTTCCTGCTACTCTTGCACTGTATCCTTCACTGCAACAAACCTTAGCCATGATCATAACTTGTCAAGTTGTATGAGTCTTTCCAGTGAATCACCAAACTAGTGGGAGATCATGGGACCCTTGGAGCAGAGTGAAATGATGTTTAGGGGGTAAAAGAGGAGCTTGTTGCTATAAGAGGAAGGGAATGTGCTCTATTCATCCTTCCCTAAGCTCCATTATTTGGCAGAATTGTGGTCCCCCCCCCAAAGATGTCCACATTATAATCCCCAGAACCTGTGAATATTTTACCTTTCACAGCAAAAGGAAGTTTACAGATGTGATTAAATTAAAGATCTTGAGATGGAGCGATTATCCTGGATCACCCAGTGGGCCCAATGTTATCGTAAGGGTTCCTATAAAACAGAAGCTGGAGGGTCAGAGTCAGAAAAACAGATGTGATGATGGAAATTGGGGGTGAGGTGATGTGGGGCCACAGGAGGTAGAAGAAGGCAAGGAAGTGGATTCTTCCCTGGAGCTTCCAGAAGGGGGAAGGAAGCCCTGCTGATGCCTTGACCTTGGCCCTGTGAAACTAATTTCAGATTTCCAACCTCTAGAACTATAAGACTGGAGTATGTCCCTACTCTTCTGTGTGACACTAAGAAGAGCATCCAGGTCGAAGAAGCTTTGAATTGTGTAGGACGTAAACATTGGTCACAGCTAGACCAGAAACTGTCCCCCAAAAGGACACATGCTGCGATCTCAGTGGGCAGGCACTTCCCGCAGACAGGGCTAGAGCCGTGGAGCTGTGGGGCTGAGAGCCAAGGACAGCCTGGCATCCAGCTGGGTGGGCCCTGCTGTGGCTCGGCGAACCCTCAGCAGGTTGGGGGACAAGGTGCCATCAAGCTCCCAGTGCAGTTCTGGTTTTGAGTCAATCTCTTTTTTGGCACGTTCTTCCCCTTTCCCAATCACTCTGCAACTTAAAATGAAGAAGCAGCAGAGGAAGGAAGCAGATAACAAAATAGGGACAGGAAGTGACAGTATTGAGGGCTGGAACTCCTAGGCCAGATGTCGGAAGACAAGGATCTGGATGTTCTGGGGCCAGGGAGACAGGTCCATCGGTCTGTTTGTCACTCGACCCCTTCTCTGCCTCCAGGTGAGTGGGTCTGGGACTAGTCACTTATTGAATCTTCCCTGGGTGGGGGGAAGAGGAGAACTTTTGTCTAGGAGAGCAATTTCAGGAGAGCAGGTAACACACAGGTCCCATGAAACTGCTACCACCTACACTGGGCGGGAGGATATTGGGACTGTGGCTGTTCACTGCCAGGCACAGAGGCGGGGGACATTTTGTTAGCCCACTGGGTGTGTGTGTGTGTGTGTGTGTGTGTGTGGCATCAGTTGCTAACATTACGCCAGGGTCTGTGCCTAACACTTGACATCAGTGATCTCATTTATTCCTCACAACAGTCATTAGGATGTGGATGCCACCATCCTGATGGAGGAACTGGGAACTAGAGAGATGCCAGGTAGGGAGAGGTGTACTCTCCAAAGGAATGGGAGGTGAGGGGTTAAGGGGACAACAGTCCAGCTTCCTAGGAGGAGCAAAGTGAGGACAAGCCAGAGGCTAGGTGTTTGGGTGTGTAGGGCTTGGAGGAGCAGACCCCAGATTCCCAAGAGGCCTGATGAGTGCAGTTGGAGAGGGTGACTGGGGCAGCAGTAATGTGAGTGGCCAGGAGAATGAGCCACTGTAGGCAGAATTAGCGATGGCTTGGGTGTGCAGCCACCAATCATCTAGAATCCACCTTGGCAAGTGCAGGCCAGAAGTGATTGTTGACAACCCACCAGAAGGTCCCAGCAGGTAGTCCTAGCTTTTGGCCTCGAGGAGCCAAACAAGGATGCTGAATTGGTCGTAAGCTGCACTGGAGAGCCTAGAATGAGGGATTTCAGTAAGATTTGAGGAACTATTGTGTTTTTTATCTTTTTACCCAACTGAATAAATCCATGCCAAACTGTTGGGGGAAGTCACATTGTAGAATTTGTGAAGACTCAGGTCTACTTAGTGAAACAGGTTCTGGTTGTAGACTTTGGCATCAAGGAATGAGACTCGACTGCCAAGTATGGCCATTCTGAGCAGCAATCTGTCTGGTTAAGGGGATGTTTACCCTAGAACCTGGAAATCCTGCTTTGGGAGCCACTTAGGCATCCAACATGGGGCTCTGATGAATGGCCTTGGGCGCCTGCTATGGAATACAAACTGAAGTTGGAAACAGCAAACTGTAGACATATAGTGACACGGATGAGGCTTAAGAATCTGGTGCTGAGTGAAAAAAGCAAAACCGGAATGAGACGAATGGCCCGAAACCCTGTGGTTTTAAACATATGCATACAGAGCAAGCATATGCGCCTTATGATCACACGAGGCAATGATGTCCACTGAAGGGCTGTCTTTGAGGAGTGTGAACAGGGGATGAAACGGAACACACCAAACAAAGAAATGACAAGTTTGGTGGGTGGAGACGGGGGGCACTTTTCTGGACCAATGAAGTCAACACACAGGACCTGAGGGAAACTCCAAGGACAAAACAAAACAAAACTCAAGACAGAAAACCCGATAAAGCATGTTGGGGCAGGGTTAGGAGAGAATGGTGTACACAGGTATGGCGGTGGCTCAGAGGCAGGGGGCAAGTCTGCCAGTGCCAGGGTTGGGAGGGAAGGCTTTTTCCATGTCTTGAAGGAAGCTGAGGGGGTGTAGGTGCCCCAGCAAGTGGATGGGAGGCTGGATGGGCCTGAGATCACCGTGTGCACCAGCTGACTGGCTGGAGGGAACACCTGCAGTTTGGGTTCTGGAAGGCTTTTGCGATGGCTGGGGCACAGAATATGAGCTGTGGAGGACAGGGAGAGGCTGGAGGCCAGCCAGGAGCTGGGTCTGGTGTATCGCACTAGGATCTGGATTTGACCATAGTTAAAGGGGAGATGGCGAAAGTTTGAAAGCAGGGAAACCACTGAATCAGATTTCACAGCTTCCTCCTTTTCTTTCAAAAGCACCAGCAAAGTGTGTGTTCTTCACACGCTGGGCCTCCAGATTTGACATCCATTCAAGGACATCACACCTCTCTATTCCAAAGGCTCTATTTCTATGGTAGTTGGTTATTAGTGCTGGTATTGGGGGGCCTTCCAGAGTTGGACAGGCCCCAGAAAAAATTTTCCTCAATTATTAAGGTTTTGACTCATATTATTCTTCATCTCCATGGTTTTATTTAGAGTTCACTTATTTTTCTTAGTTTTCAAAATGCATTTGTCATATGGTTATTTTATTTCCTAGAACTCTATATTGAGTGCCTCTCAAGAGGTGTGTGGATTTTTTAAAATAAAGTAAATCTTAGTAGAAGTAATTACAGGTAGCTTGTGCTCATTACTGCTTCATCCTTCCTTTGCTCAGGGCTGCCTATACAGGCAGGTGTCTAATTTTCTTTTCTCCTAGTTTTGGAGATGAGCTTTCTGACTTTTCTCCTACATATGGGTCACTCATTGCTGAGAGCAGGGGAGAGGTCCAGACACCTGTCTCTAGGAGGCGACTCTCTTGCGTGGCACCATCTCCCCTGCCCCGGTCCCTTCATTTCCTGCTGCTAATGCTCTGAAAAGCCTGGTCTTCCCAGGCCCATGTGCTGTGCTCTGGATAAAGAATAAAGACATAGAACAGGGTGTAGGACAGAGGAGAGTAACATTCTGAGACCCATCTCCCATCCGTATCCCTCACTTCCCACCCAGCCAGGTAGCCTCCTGCTTCTCTGTGTTCTCATTAAACAACAACGACAACAACACAACAACAACAAAAAAGATCTTTCTTGGGATATAGTTTACATACCATGCAACTCTCCCATTTAAAGTATGCAGTTCGATGTCTCTCGGCATACTCATCACTGCACTCGATCTTAGAGCATCTTCATCACCTTCAAAAGGAAACCCTATACTTTCTAGCTATCATCTCTCCCTGCATCTCCCCAAGTGCTAAGCAACCACTACATACTTCTGTATTTATAGGTTTCCTTATTCTGGACTTTCCTATGAATGGAATCACATATTATGTGGTCTTCAGTGACTGACTCCCTTCACTTTGCATAATGTTTTCAGATTCACCTTGCAGCAGGTTTCATTCTTTTTAATGGCTGAGTAATATTTCATTGTAAGGTTAGGTCACATTTTGTTTATCCATTCATCTGTTGATAGGCCCTTGGGTTATTTCTACCTTTTGACCATTTTGAATAATGTTACTAGAAACCTTTGTGTCCCAGTTTTTGTGTGGACATAGGTTTTCATTTCTCTTGGGTGTACACCTAGGAGTGGAATCACTGGGTCAGGTGGTAACTCTATGTGGGATCCTTTGACGAATTTGTAGACTGTTTTCCAAAGTGGTTGACCCATTTTCCTTTCCCATGAATGGGTGTATGGGTATTGTGACTTCTCGACATCCTTGCCAAGACTTACTATCTGACTTTTGGTGCTAGCCATTCTAGTGGGTGTAAAGTAGTGTCTCACCATGGTTTGATTTGTATTCCTTGATGGCTGCATTTCCCTAAGAATGTTGTCTGCACTTATCTTTGGACTGCTCCAGCCTCTACCTCCTCCCTAGAGTGGTGGAGCAGACAGTGGTAAGATGAGCCTTGTCTTCTAGGAGCTCAGCTTCTTCCCCAAATGTACATTGTTCCAGGTGCTCCTGACAATTGCTGGTGGGGCTGGGGAGGCCAAAGCCCTATGGGCCTCCTGTTGTCCCTAAGCAGAATGGCTCT
Source organism: Canis lupus baileyi (assembly GCF_048164855.1). Classification (NCBI taxonomy): domain Eukaryota; kingdom Metazoa; phylum Chordata; class Mammalia; order Carnivora; family Canidae; genus Canis; species Canis lupus. The sequence goes on along the minus strand of NC_132853.1, from coordinate 55,268,793 downwards.
GGGCATTGGGTTGACACCAGACGGTGGTTCTTATTTGTGTAAGCCATGCTGTGGATTGTGCAGCCTGTAGCCTCGGGCATTGGTAAGATGTTGGGGTGATGAAGGTGGGGAGGAAGCTGTGTTTCCTTTGGGAAGATGATGTTTGACTTCATAGCCACTAAGCTATTTGTCAGTTTCCTCCCTCCCCAAATCCCAAGGGATAACAAACCACACTGGGATTTGTGGACTTGATTTGGTGATGTCTAGTTTCAGGACCTCTCTATGCCTCCGTCTTCTTATATATAAAGTGGGGATAATGGTACCTGCCTTATAGCTTTGTTGTGAACTTGAATAATTTGGGTGAAGCTGATATCTATGTCTTTGAGTATATGATTCTGATGTGTAAGTTGAATTGGAGGCAATATATAGCTGGTGGACAGACCAGATGAGAAGCTAGTCCTGGTCCAGGACTGTTCTAAAGATATTTAATATTTACTGAGCAGTTGCTGCATTACAGGCACTGGGGCAAGTGCTTTACATTTGTTCACTCCTTTGTTTCCTATGAGGTAAGAATGGTTACTATTACTCTATTTTACAGATGGAGAAGCTGGGGATGAGAGTGATTTAGCAACATGCCCAAGGGCACATGGTTAGTATATAATGGAGATGGGACTCGAATCTGTGTGACTCCAGAACCTATGCTCTTCACCAACATTCTTATACTGATTTAGGTTAGTGGTATACAAGCAGGTGGAGCTTCCTCATAGGAAGTTAGAAAGTTGGGTCTGGAGCTCAGGAGAGAGATGAGGTTAGAGGAAGAGATATGAGGTCAACCACATGGAAGTAGTGGTTGAGAGAGTTATGGGGAATCCTCATACCAGATCTTTAAGTGGGGTGTTTTGTAACCCAAAAGGGACAGCTGGTTAGGTCAAGCAAGCAGCCTTGGACAGGAAGAAGCATGAGAGACAGGAACAAAGTTTCTCTTCTGTTGAAGGTTTCATATTTTGGGATTGACTTTCATGAAGCCTTCAGGTATGATCCAAACATTATATTGCCATTAAATGAAGGAAAAATCCTTCAGGTATGATCCAAACATTATATTGCCATTAAATGAAGGAAAAATCAGCAGATTTCTCTAATTGTTCTTAGTCCATTCTCTAAAGTATCTGTTGCCACTCTTCCCCTTTTCCTAAGTAGTGCTTCAAATTAGGAAGTGGATAGGAGATGAAAAAGGAAGGAGGGGAGAGACAGAAACACAAAGGAGACTTGAGTAATTAGAAAGTGGATGCCCCAGGCTCTGTCACAAACACCTGGATTCCAGCTGGAACCTGGATTTGCTGGGGACACCAGCCAGAGAGACAGGACCATGTGGCTGTCCCTGGTTCTGCTCCTTCTCTACCTCTCAGGTGAGTGGGGCTGGGGCTTTGGGCACCTGGTATTGGAGAGGGTGGCATAGTGGGTAGGTCCGTCCTGGTTTCAAACCAGAGGTGAAGTCTCAGCAGAACCTGGAAAGGCACATCCATTCACCCATCTTTATATCCTTCTATCCAGTCAAACATTCATCTACAGATCCGATATATGCTTACTGAGCACCAGCTGTGTGCCAGGGCCATTCTGGGTGCTATGTTTAAGAGCAACTTCTGCACTCAGGGACTCATGGCTGAATGAAGGAGTCAAGTCACTGTGATACAACATAGAACTTGCTGTAGAAGAGATTTATTCACATGATGTGGAAATGTACAACAGGTGCCCATAACACTACTCTTGATCTGATACAAGTCCTCACTGAGGCTCTGCTGGATGTTGGTCTTGATGGATGAATGAGTTGGCTGAGTGGAAAGTGGGAATAGCTTTTGCAAAAGTATGGATCTCTTCAAAGGTCATGGAAAGTTCAGGAATTAGCAATAGTTCTGTTTTGTTAGAGCTTAGTTTTAAAGGGGTTGGAAAGATTTGTTAGAAGGAATTAATGAGAGGTCTAAGAAGACATCCTCAGCATCCCCCTTAAGCCCTACCAGAACAAGGTGTGGTGCAGTCGGGCAAATAAAATCGTCCATTGAAGGTTGGAGTTTCAGAAAAGAAAGTCTTTTTTTTTTTTTTTTAAAGATTTTATTTATTTATGATAGTCACACAGAGAGAGAGAGAGAGAGAGAGAGAGAGAGAGGCAGAGACACAGGCAGAGGGAGAAGCAGGCTCCATGCACCGGGATCCCGACGTGGGATTCGATCCCGCGTCTCCAGGATCGCGCCCTGGGCCAAAGGCAGGCGCCAAACCGCTGCGCCACCCAGGGATCCCAGAAAAGAAAGTCTTAAAAAAAAAAAAGACATTCAACATGCATGAGAACCCATTCTCTGAAGGAAGTAAGGTTAGGGTAAAAATTAGGGGGTATTCTTTATGTTTGTAGAATAATTTTTATGTTGGGCAAGACATAGAACATGCCCAACATAATGATAGACTGTTCCACTGTTCCAGTATAGTGGGTGTAAAGGCAGAGGTTTAAAGAAAGATGACCCCCTGGGTGACCCTGGCCAAAGCATGATTTTATTCTCAGTAAAACAGAAGAATGGACAGGATAACCTTCAAGGTCCCGCAGGGCTCTCATAACTGAGATCTTAGAAGAACATCTAAAAGAGATGCATCTCATTACACATGGGAGGTGCTCAAAATGTCTTAAATGAGAATGACCATGATAATGGGAATTTTCTCCCCCTCCCCCATTTTTTTGGGTAATGGACTTTTTTCTGAATCACCATAATTAATGAAATGGGAACCCAAAGCAGTAGTGGCTGAAGCCGGCTTGTACCTGCTTACAAGAGCTGATTATGGCCTTATTTTTCCAACCCCATATCCAGTGACAGCATGTTGTTAGCCTGAAATCAGTCATAGTGAGAGTATCTACAGCACAGAAACTGGGGAACACTACAACCATGGCTTCTCCTTGACTTCCCTGCACTCCCCCTTGCTCCCTTCCCAAAGCCGGTTTTCTAGCACATCGCTGCTTCCTCATATCTGTTTGCTTAAATCTGATAAAATTGCCTAGCTTGGGTACAGTTAAACTGCAGCTGGAAACTTCTTCCCACCCCCTTCCAGTCCCACGGGGACTGGCTGATCTCTCCAGCCCTACAGGTTCACCTTTCCATCCATTTACAGCTAGGGTTCCTCTTGGGTCCAGATAAAAACTTTGGAGTCACTTGTAAAGACTGAATTTTTTTTTCCATCCCAGTTCTTGGCTTAGCTCCTTCCTCTCTGTCCCAGCATTCTCCCACTCACCACACCCATCAGAATTCCAAACACCATTTGGAAAAACGTGACCACTTTACATTTATGGAGGGTTGTATGGCTAACCTGAGAAGGGAAGGGGGAAAGTTTGTAGAGAAAGAAGGTAAGGCCCCGGGATGATGATGGGGCTGGTGGTGGTCAGTTCGTGCTCCAAACATGTGTCAAGAGGCCTATGAGGGTCTCCTTGGGATCCAGCCCTTCCCAGCAGTGTATTGCTCCTCCCTTGAGAGTGATTTGAATGAGAGCCAGGGGTTTACTTTTCCTCTTTTGAGAAAATGTGGAGAGCGGAGGATGCAAGAAGTGCTCAGAATAAGTTTGAGTTGCAGAAAACCTGAACGTAGAGCCTCATTCCAAAGGAAAGTGGTTTTGGACATGAGCTAATCTCATGCCTGGCAAAGGCTAAGGACAGGGCAGGACAGCCAGCAACCTCTGCGCCCTCTCCAGCTTCGTTCTGATTCTCCAAGGGCTGGGATCCCCATGTGGTTATTCAGTGTTTCTGGGCTCATAGGGAACAGGTCTCTATTCTTGTTGGCCATAGTCTCCAGACCCTCTGGTTTGGTCCTAAGCTCAGGTGTCCCTCCAAGTCCTCATCCCTGAGCCTGGGATCGTCCATACCTCCCTAGCAAATTTCCACTTGGGCTTCAGGCAGACAGCCCCTAAGGGGTTCCATTAAGACGGAGTCCTGGGATGTGGCTTATGTTTTCCAGGCTCTTTGTCCTTGACGGGCCCCGACTCTGTGATGGGCACCTTGGGTGGCTCTTTGAGTGTGCAGTGTCAGTACGAAAAGAAATACCAGGAGTATAACAAATACTGGTGCCGAGGAAACTATGACATAACATGTGAGAATATTGTGGAGACCAAGGGAAAAGAGAAAGAAGAGAGGAGTGGGCGCGTGACCATCAGAGACCATGCAGTTAACCTCACCTTTATAGTGACCATGGAGAACCTCACTGCAGATGATGCTGGATCCTACTGGTGTAAAATTCAGAAAATATGGCTCCTGGACATGTGGTCATATGACCCTTCAGTTCAGGTTAAAGTATCTGTTTTTGAAGGTAAGAGATCCTTTTACTCCATCAGTGGAGCTTATGGGATATGATTGAACGTGGGGACAAGGATGAGTGCCATGCTGAAGAGTGTCTCTGGGTCTTGTCTAGTCCTCAGGCCCAGTGGTGTTGGGAAAAGCCTGTGTTGAGGGCAGGGAGAGAGGCAGATGACTCTTCAGACTTGGCATGGGTGGGGGTGTGTATCTGAAGGTCCTCTCACTCTCATAGGGCCAGGGCCTCACTCTATTGCCTGGGAGGCCCCTCCATGCCAGACCAAGACTTTCCACTATGCTCTTTGAAAATCTGTACCAAAAGAGATAAACTCTTCATATATATATCTTCAGCTTGCTCACAGAACATTCCTTCTACTATACTGTCCTGAAATTGGCCTTGCTTCCTTCATTTCAAGAAATAGTCTTCTTGAGTGGAAGTGCTTTCTCCTACACCAAAGTGCCATAGGGCGGTGAAGCCATGTCCAAATTCTCCCAGCCCTCTATCACAACTTCCAACCTATCACTTCCCACCTGCTTCCTTTAACTTTTGTGTCACATGGCCACATGCATTCTCTACTTCTCCTTCCATTGGCGTCTAGGTTATTCCTTGACATTTCTAATCCCTGTCATAATTTTGGGAGTTTTTAATGAGTAACTTGTCTCAGCTTCCAGGACCTTCTCAACTGCAGTGACCTACATTTCCACTCTCCAGAATCTTACTCCATGGCACATCTTGCTGTCACCTCAAACTGGTCCACGTCCAGAACCCTACACTCAGACGTTATACTTTCAGACAACTTTCTGTGCATCAGCCTTCTCACATCCTCAGCCCTACTGACCCTATTCTCAACCTCACATATGCCCCCAGTCCTTGGATCTCTCTTTCCATTCTCTCCCCATTTTTTGCCTAACCCACTTCTGCCCTGACGTCACTTCTTTCCTAAGCCAGGCCCCACTATCATGCAAGACTACATTTTCTTCACTTACCATGCACTATTTCCTTACCCACGTCTCAAGACCTTCATCCCTGAATCCATCTTAAAATTAGGGTGAGCAACCATTGGGGTTTTCCTAGGACTGACAAGTTTCATGGGATGCAGTGCCTTCCATGCTAAAACTGGAAAAATCTCAGGCAACCTAGGGCAAATTGATCTCCTACCTAAAATCTATCTGCTGCATTAACTGCTAAAGAAGACACAGATGCCGCCTATGGGTGTCAATACAAGTTCATGGTTTCTGATATGACTCTCCTGGTCTTTTACTTTACCAAGGGCGCACGGGATATCGGACATGAACTCTCTCTATTTCTTTTCTTCTCCCTCTACAAACTTCTGTGATGCCTGACCCATTCTTCCCCCTTTCCCTTCTAGGTTGAGGGCCGTTTCCCTCCACCTATTCAAGAACAATCATCCTGAGGTTGGCTCCTCACTCTGTAGCTCCTTGCTTCCCCATCCCCTTGAGCCAAATTCCCTCATTGCTCTTCCTCCGTCAATTATCCTCACTCTCTTCACCCCAGCCAGGAAAAACACATTTTCTTGTCCTAAAAATATCTTGTAATCCCCATGGCTTCCTCTAGGTGCCACCATTCTTCATCTCTCTCCTTTCTACTTGCCTGGAAGGTAGCTGAGGTCCAAGTCCTCTGCTCCTGCTCTACTTGATGGGGTTCCCCCCGTGCCCACTCTCTATCAACTTCAGTCCATCTACTTAGTTGCCTCTGTCCTGTGTGAGGGCAGGGATGGTGCCACAATCATCAATGAATTCCCAACGGCAAAGACATCAAGAGCTGTGGTTGGATGAAAAGGAGCCTGTCCTGGGAGTGCCAGGAGGGGCTAAGCCTCTGGGAGGCTTGATTTTTTGGGGAATTATGAGGTTGGGGCAGATTGGGCATGGGGACACAGATTGTATCAATAGCCTGGACATCTGAGATTTAGCCCCTCTTCAGCAGGGAGTTAAAATGGCCTTAGTTTCCATTTGAAGGGTGCTGTGAAACCCCTCCCACAGTCTCTTTGAGGCTTCTGGGCCACAGGCAGAGCCATCTTTTCCAGACTTGCCCCTGCCCCTTCTCCCTCTGGGGCTCCTCAGCTGGAGAAACCCATAAGAGACCCCTGCTCTCACTCTGGGTGGAGTCAGACTTGGAATGGAAAGAAAGATCTGGAACTTATTAGAGGTGGCTCTTATGATCAATTCTGGAAAAGTCTCATTTGGTCCCTGAGGAGCTCACTCCAGCCAGGAAGTGGCCTGGGGCTAGTTGCAGAGCATCTTTTGAGTCCCTTCTGCAAGTGGGCAGTTGTGTGTAGCACTGGATCCAAACAGGCACTTAGTGCATGGCTGGTGAGAGAGCGGCATCTGATGTGTGATTTGTCTCCAGCACCAAGTAAAACCACAGAGAGGACCACATGTCGAGCTGCATCTGCTGGCTTTCTGGGACCAAACACCAAGCAGAACCTCAGCACCGAGGAGGTGTTGACCTGCTCCGGGTAAGGAAAGGACTCACAGCCTAGAGACCACAGACGAGGGGGTTCAGCAGCCTTATGGGACTTTGGTCGGGGCTGGCAACACACCATGACCTTCTTACCTCACTGCTGGGTTTTCTTCCAGTTCTGGTCCCGATTTTTACATTCTCCGTGGCTGCATGGGGATTCCATGTGGAATGTATCACTTGTTTTGTGAACGCTCTCCCCCATGGGGCAGCTGCAGGGGAACAGGAGGCTGGTTCAGGTGGACATGTAGCCCCTCCCATGATCACTGCTCCCCCTCTCCTTTCCCACCTGGTTCTGGACTCTGGGTGCTGGTTCTGTGACCCCAAATTGGCCTTGCCTCCAAAGGTCTTTACTGTATCAGAGATCCAGGAGCTGCTTGTAGGGAGTGGGGGAGTTGGGCTGGCTCTAGGCTATTCTCTTCCCAAAGATACCCAGAAAGGGCCCTGCAGGGCAGAGGACAAGAGTCAGGGCTTTATTTTTTATTTTTTTTTTACAAGATTTTATTTATTTATTCATTAGACACACACACACACACACACAGAGCTAGAGACACAGGCAAAGGGAGAAGCAGGCTCCAAGCAGGGAGCCTGACATGGAACTCGGTCCCGGGACTCCAGGATCACGCCCTGGACCAAAGGCAGGCGCTAAACTGCTGAGCCACCCAGGGATCCGTGAGTCAGGGCTTTAAAGTGAGAGTGGGGGTGGCTTTCAAGAAGTGAGTTGATAAGGAAAAATGTGAGAGGAAAGGACAGAGAGGAAGCTTCTGGAAAGCAGGCACTGCTGGGCCCCTCTTCTCTTTGCCCCATTACCTCTCCTTAGCAGGATTCTCATGATCAAGGGAGGGGAGGTGATGGGGCCCCAGAGAGGGGCTGCCTTGGCATGTGTCCTTTCCAGGTTTGATCTAGAAACCTGGAAATAATATGTCTCTAGAGTCAGGGCACAGGTGGTGAAAGAAGTGTCCTGGGTTTCCCCCTGAGGAGCCAGTCATTTCCTGTCCCTATATCCCCCCACAGGTCCTTGCTCAGCAGTATCCACTTCTTGCTCTTGGTCTTCCTGAAGCTGCCCCTGTTCTTGACATTGGTGGGTGCTGTCCTCTGGGTGAACAGGCCTCAGAAGGGCTGTGGAGGAAGTCAGCCTGATGAGAAAACCCCACAACACAGTGCACCGCTCCCAGGAATGCCCTGTCCAGGAATATAACCTTTCAGAGTGGACAAGAGAGACCTTCAGAATTCAGACTCCAGGGCAGGGGGGTAGCAGTGCCTGGATTCTGGAGACACCAGGTCTTCTGGGAGTATGGTTCCCATGTTTCGATGGAGAATCCTGGGTCTTAGAGGACACTTTCTCTGAGTCCTCAGATACAGGGAGGATGAGTCTCCTGGGCTCATGCTTGGGGTCCTTCTGTGCCCCAGACCCTGTAGGTCCTTGCCCTCATGCCTACTTCCCAAAGGAAAGAATTCTCTGGAAGTTGCTGGAAATCCTGACCCTTTATGCTTCTCCTTGCCACAAAAGCTTCTCAGCTCAGTGCTCTCCTGGACAATAACCACCTCCTTCCTGCAGCCCAGAGGCTCCTTGAAGATTCACCCTTCACAGCCTCAGTCCTTGGGCTCACTGGGCTTCAAGCTCACGTATGTCCCTGTGATCAGGGAGTGTATGGCTGGGCTCAGCACATCTCTGCCTGAGCCAACCATGACTGAGAAACTTTAGGTTAAACTTCTGGGGCTGATTGGAACAGTAGTGAGAAGAGGCAATAGGTGCCCCTAACATCACTCCTGAAATCCCCCAATCTGGAGGGCCTCCTGTCCACAGAGTTGATGGACGGTCCACTTTAGAAGTCTGGCTGAAGCCACATGTCAAGTTGGTGTTTTCCACAGGAGAAGCAGACATGGTTTTCCAAAGACAGGGTACAGGACACAGAAGTGAGGAGATACTTCCCCACATTGGAATGTCATGATGCCACAGCCACCAGGAGGCACACCAGTCTCGCAAAGGGCTTGGTTGGTTTTGAATGCTTGTCAGTGGCTCCTCAGCTTCCAGAAAACACTCTGAGCTCCTGAGCCCTGTGTCCATAGGCAGGGCTGCCACACATGGAACCTGAGCCCTGGCATGGCTTCCACAAGGGCAGGGCCACTCATGGCAGAGGAGAGCTGCAAGTGGCCCAGGACTCCACTGAAGAAGAAGTTCAGCCAAAGAGGCATATATGGACCAAATAATAAAACAAAGGCCGATGTAGGAAACACAATGGTGGGCAAGAGAGAAGCTTGTGATGCACTTTATTTTTTTTTAAATTATTTTTAAGTATTTCAGTTTCTTCATATTTCCATATAAATTTTAGAATAAGCTTGTCTTTATCTACCAAAACGATCTTGCTGGGATTTTGATAGGAATCGTGTTAAACTTACAGATTTATATTGGGGGAATTGACATCTTTACAATGTTGATTCTTCCAGTCCAAAAACATGGTACCTCTTGCAATTCATTTAAATATTCTTTGGCTTTGGTCACCAGTGTTGTATAAATTTAGTGTGTGGATGCTGCACATGTTCTGTTAGATTTATACCCAGGTGTATCTTGTCAAGCAAGTGTGACTAGCACTGTGTGTTTCAATTTGCTTTCTACATGCTTGTTGCTAATATAGAAGTAGGATTGTGTGAGTCTTTATGTGTGTGTATATGTGTGTTTTTGTGTGTGTGTGTGCGTGTATTGATCTTTTATCCTGTGACTTGTTAAACTCATTTATTAGTTCTAACAGTTTGGCATTTTTTCCATAGATTCCTTGGGGTTTTCTACACAATTATGTCATCTGCACAGAGGGACAATTTTATTTCTTCTTTTCTAATCTGTGTGCTTTAATGGTGTCCTGGAAGCCCTAGGGAGCTGCTGGAAGATCTTAACTACTCTGGTGGCCATGTAGGACCTGCTGTTTTCTGGCATTTCTGTTTTTGAAAGAGAAACCAAAAGTGAAATTGTTCATGTTTACGTGTAAGCAACAAACTCCATTTAAAAAATATTCTAAAACAAAATATTGTGATCAAAACAAAACATATTTGTAACTTCATGCAATTCATGCCTGCAGTCTGTAATCTGTGAGTAAAGCAGAGAAATTGCTGAACTCCGTTGTGTCTGTCTGGTATTTACACTTGGGGCCATATGGTGCCCCCAACAGGCCTGGGAACTGACCTTTCAAGCACACAGATGGATTTGCAGGGACGCCATGGGGGCTGGCCCCAGGCTGGCTCTGGGGCAGATCCATGTCTGTTCCCTGGCCTTCTGACTGGGGCCGGTTGCCTCAGACCATCCAGGCACCTTGTTCTATAATGTGAAGTGAAAGCACTAGATCAAGATTCTTCCATGTGGCAATTCTAACATGGGACTGCAAATTTCTTGACACTCTTTATAAAGAGCTGGAGTTATGTCCCCTCCCCCTTGGGTCTAGGTAGGCTGTGGCTGCTGCAGCCAGTAGCCCAGAGCGGAGCTTTGCCAACTTTTTTCCCTTATAATTATCCTCCTAACAAGCCTGCTTATTCATTTTCTTTTCCTAGAAACGCCCCTCCCCATGCTATGGAATTTTAATACCAAAGATATACTTATATGCCTATGTTCTATCTATCAACTGATCCATCTATCAATTGATCATCTTGAATATATATCATTTTGTATATTAAAAAAGTATCATTTTTTCACCTTCCAAGAACTAGTGTTTGTCCCCATTGGAAGGCATGGATAGAGCATGGTGACAGAGACCCTGTGTGACTTCTAAGACCAGGCCAGAAGGAACCCTGTAGCTTCTTCTTCAGACTCTTGAAATGCTGGCTCTGAGAAGTCCCCCACTCAGAACCTGGCGGCCACATGGAGAGGTTACCTGTAAGGTCTCGGATCAACGATCAGGACTGAGTACAGTCAGGGCTGTGACTCAGGGTCACCCGGGCTCATGATCCGGTGCATAGGTGACAAGCTTCCAGATGACAGCAGCACCTAGCCATTTGAGTCACCCCACCCCACCCATTAAGTCTTCTAAACTGAGGCCTCAGACGTGATGGAGCAGAGATAGGCCATCTCTATCTCAATCCACTGGGATTCCTGGCCACAAAATCTGTGACATGACAAAGTGATCACTGTTTTATTCCATAAGGAAAATCTAAGCATAGACAACTGGACCGTCTGGGCTCTATCCGTTCTAGGGTCAAGCAAGATGGTAAGAGGAACGTGCTGCCTCTGCCGTGGGCCTGGTGGGCTGTGAGGAGTTGCTGGCTGCTGCCAAGGGCCCCTGTGTGACTCAGCTCTGTGGCGGGGACAGCTGGGCAGGAGCTCCCATGTGGTAACATGCAGGCTGCTGGGCTTGAGGTCTTGCCCTTTCCTAACGGGCGACCCAGAACCATGTGGGCTGCAAGTGTCAGCATGTGGCAGAGGTGTTCCCCACTGCAGCAGAACACCTCCCTGCCCCGCCACATCCACTTCTGCAATGCCCCCACCTCGTCAAAGGAAAGCTCTGGTCAAAAACCCACCAGCGCCTTTCCTAACAAACAGGCTCAAGGAGAGGAACAGAGCACCAGCAAAAGGCAGCTGGGGAATTTGCTTCAGAGGAAATAGTCCAGGACACAGAGCAGGGGGTCAGACAAGTCTACTTAGTCACAGAGGAATTATAGACAACACGACCTCACTAAAAGAAGGAGCTCAGGAAAGAGATATAGTTCCTCAAAAATGGCTCAAAATAAAATGTGGATACAAAAAAGAGCACCCAGAGTTCAGGAAGGATGTGAAGTGGAAGAGAAAAAAAAAAAAAAACACCAAAGAACCAAAACCTTTATTGAGAAAAAATATGTATACTTTTGATAATTAAAAAAGAAAAAGGCTTGTGTCATTTTTTTTAATGTGTGAGCAAGAGGAAGTTACAGGAAGGGCTGAGCATCCCTGGCTTCCTCTTGCTCAGCTGGGGGGCAGGGTAGGGAGCATTGGAAGGAGTGGAAAGGCCAAACCCAGGAGTGGGTAATGCTGGGTCAGAGCTGGCTGTGGGGTAGACAGCATCACAAGCATGAAGGGGACAGTCTGAGCCCCTCGTTTGTCCTGTCTGGATGGAGAAGTCCAAACTGGCCCTGGAGCCCTGTGCCTGAAGGACCAGGGAGGCTAAGGGACCAACGGAGGGACAGAAATGAACTATTTTTGTGACCACTGGGTGAGTCCCCTGTCCTTGGAGGCCACCGATGTAGAGGGACATGGGGATACTTATATTGTTTCAATGCCCCTCTCCCCAAAATACTTATTACTTAAACAGGAAAAAGAGTAACTTCAATCAGTTTTGACAAATTTATAGTCATATATCTATACCTCTATTAAGATATTGATGCTAGCAATGGCCACGATAGCCAAACTGTGGAAGGAGCCTCGGTGTCCAACAAAAGATGAATGGATAAAGAAGATGTGGTTTATGTATACAATGGAATATTACTCAGCTATTAGAAATGACAAATACCCACCATTTGCTTCAACGTGGATGGAACTGGAGGGTATTATGCTGAGTGAAGTAAGTCAGTCGGAGAAGGACAAACATTATATGTTCTCATTCATTTGGGGAATATAAATAATAGTGAAAGGGAATATAAGGGAAGGGAGAAGAAATGTGTGGGAAATATCAGAAAGGGAGACAGAACGTAAAGACTGCTAACTCTGGGAAATGAACTAGGGGTGGTAGAAGGGGAGGAGGGCGGGGGGTGGGAGTGAATGGGTGACGGGCACTGGGGGTTATTCTGTATGTTAGTAAATTGAACACCAATAAAAAATAAATTAAAAAAAATATATTGATGCTATATGTTGGCAAACTGAACTCCAATTTAAAAAAAAAAAGGGAAGGATAAAAAAAAAAAGATCTTGATGCAATGACAGTAACCCAGGTATTCCTGCTTATGAAGGCTCATTCAACTGTACTCCTACCATGTGAAGGCTTTCTAATATATAATTCACATACACACACACACAAACACACACACCACAATACACTTTTTTAAAAAGATTTTATTTATTTATTCATGAGAGAGAGAGAGACACACACACATACACACACACACACACAGAGAGAGAGAGAGAGAGAGGCAGAGACACAGGCAGAGGGAGAAGCAGGCTCCATGCAGGGAGCGTGACGTGGGACTCGATTCCGGGTCTCCAGGGTCACACCCTGGGCCGAAGGCAGGCACCAAACCACTGAGCCACCCAGGTGTGCCCACAATACACTTTTTAACAAATACAGAAAATAGGGGAGACTGGGTGGCTCAGATGATTAAATGTCAGACTCTTGATTTCAACTCAGTTTGTGGTCCTAAGATCATGAGATTGGGACCTGCATCAGGCTCCCTGCTGGGCATGGGGTCTGTTTGGGATTATCGTCCTCCGTCAGCCTTTCCCCCTCCTGCTCACATGCTCCTTCTCTAATAAAATTAAAAAAAAAAATACAAAGCCATCAATGAAATTTTACATCTACATAAGTGAAGCCCTCCTTGGGGCCTCTCTGAGGGGTAAGAAGGCATCATCCAGGCCTCTCCCTTCTATTGTCTCCCCCCCCCCCCCGCAGTTAGTGTTGGATTTAAAGTCACTTCAAACCCTCTAGAATGGCTGGGTTGTCTTCTATATATAAAACATTGAAATAGTGTCCAAAAAATAATCTCAAGAGGCCAGAAAAGCCATAGATTTAATAGGAAATGTACAGAGCAAACAGATGGAATTTGAGTCAGGGATGGTCCAACCTTGTATACAATCTTACATTCAGGTGATTCATATTCTAGGAGGCACTGAATCAGCAGCAATGGATAGACCTGTGTACACCTGGCCCATCAAGGGTCTTTGTCCTTGGAACACTTGAAAGCTTTGGGTTTAATTCTGGTTTTATGGTTCCTGGTTGGTCTGGAACTGTAATATCCATCATTGGCCAGAGTCCTAAATGATATAAGAGGCCATTATCTTTGGCAGAATCACTGCAGGGACCCAAGGAAAGGAGGTACCAGAATATCCACACAGGTGAGAAAACAGGTACCCCTGAAGACTGAGGATGGAAAGAGGACATATCCTTTCCTTTCTGGGCTGCTACAGAGGAGGCCAGAGTCCTGCTGATTAAGAGTCCATTATCCTTGGCAGAGCCACTGCAGGGTCCCAAGGAAAGGAGGCACCAGAAACATCCATACAGGAAGATTCTTAGCTGCTACAGAGGAGGCCAGGGTCCATGTCCTGTGCAGAGCAGAGAGGGGAAACAGGGTTTATTCTGGGGTCATGACAAGGGGAGTCCCTACCTAACAGGGACCCTCATTTCTCTTGGAAATGCAACCTCTGCCCATTCCTTGCTCAGAAGTCAGAGGGTGTGGGAGTATCATGAGTGGGAGCTGTGGTTCTCCTGCTCAGGCTGACTCTATTCTCCCCCTGGGTCCCCTGACACCACATCACAGTGCACAGCAGGAGTCCAAGTAGGGACCCCTTCACAGAGGTCAAGAGCGCAAAGCAGAGGTTGCAGAGCAGGACCTGTGCAGGGGGCACGGTGACAGGCGTGAGCTCCCTCTTCAGGGGCAGCCCAGCCCTTTTCTCCCTGACCTGACTCCTGAGCCCAGAGCTGCAGGCAGGCAGCCTTAGTTCCTGCCAGGGAAGCCCCTCTGAGGGCACAGACGTGCTGCCCAAGGCTCAATCTATAGGGGCCTCCCTGCAGGCTTAGCCTGGGGTCCAGCACCCATGGCCCCTGATTTCATCCTGCTTTATGGCTGCTCCCCCACAATTCCCCTCCACCTCACCTGCAGGCCAGCCACGCCCAAGGCTTTTCTTGGTCTGTCTTTCTCATCCTACTTCTGTCTCACCTTGTGTCAGTTCTGCTCAACTTTGAAGCTCAAAACTAATATTCCCAATTTGAAGAGAAGAAATTTCCCGACCCCTGTTCATCTGGATATTTACCTTCTGGGTTCTCCTGGTAGGGGCCACTCTCAGCTCTGACCCCCATGTGGTAGCACATATGAGGTATACTCTCTCTTACTTCCTGTTTAGTGGACATGGGATCTAGGAGGACAATGGCCCTTGCTTACATGAGTCCCCCTGGTGGTCCCTCTCAGTGTCCAAGAGTCTGACCCCTTCACCTCGGCCTCATCCCCTCCTCCCCCAGCAGGGTCAGGACCTGTGTAGGTCACCTTGCTCTGTCCTTCTACCTACTTTGAGCGTGTCGGGTCATGTGGATTTCACAGGTGGTGTTCTGGAGAGAGTGCATGCTGCTTTGCACTTCCTCAAAATATCCTTTAAGTCACTGTGCTCTTTTCACAAATTCCACTCCCTGTGGAGCTGCTGTCCCATCTCTCCACCCCACAGGCTTCTGTGCTCTCTGGTCTCCTAAAGTCCTGTGTTCTCCACTCCTCATTGAACAGAACAACTGGTCTCCAAATATAGCCAGCAGGACAGAGTTGGTTGTGAAGCATAAGCCAAGTGCATCATCTCATTCAGAGGCAGGACTGAACACACTGCCTGGTGGGGCCAGGCTCCAAGGAATAGGGGACTTATGACGGGGAGGAAGTAGACTGCAACTAGATGGGAGCTGATGGAGGGAGATCCGGAAGGTGGGACCCAGGGAGGAGTGTACCTTCACCCAGTCTCTGATGGGGTGAAACTGGGGAAGTGTTTGCCCTTTGATGAATGAGTGAATTGATTGTTTATTGGGTGACTCTTGGTGGGGAGGGGTTCAGGTCGATGGCCCAGCCTCTCTCCCATGTTGGGAATATGAGAAAGCAGGAATCCCAGCTTCCCACTCCTTCCCAGCATTTCCCTAGCACTTGGGGAGGGGAGGGCTGGAGCCATAGAGCAGATACCCACCCTTGACTGTGTGTGAGTGGAGTAACACCCCCCTCAGAGATGTCCTAATCCCCAGAGCTGTGAATGTGGTAGGTTACATGGCAAGGGGGAGTGCATGATGAGATGCAGTTAAGATTCCCAACCAGCTGACCTAGAGATGGGGAGATTATCCTGGGCTATCCAGGTGGACCTTATGTCATCAGCTGTGTGTGTATAAGTGATAGAACAGGGGAGAGCCAGTGTCACAATAATGCGGCATGAGGAGGACTTGACCACTACTGCTGGCTGTGAGGACAGAAGGGACCCCGAGCCTGGTGGCCCAGGGGTCTCTAGAAGCTGGAAAAGACAAGGAAATGCTTCTCCCTCAGAGCCTCCAGAAGAGCCAGCCCTGCCAGCACCTTCACTTTAGCCCAGGGAGCCTCATGTCAGACCTCTGCTCTCTAGAGCCTTACGTCATCAAACTGGTTTGTCTTTTGCCACCAGGTAGGTGGTGATTTGTCTCAGCAGCCACAGGAAAGGAACACAGAGCAGTTCCCTTCTGGTGTAGTTGAGGCTGGAACCACCTACACCTTTTTGGGGTCCTTGTGAGTTGGGAGGCAGGTCAGAAGGAGACCAGAGCCTTCTCTCCTGCCACCCAGCTGAAGAACTTTGTTAGGTTCTTCCTGGGGAGTGGGGAGCTCTTTAAGTACTCAGAGGCATAAATGAGGGGGCCCAGGGCAGACGATGCTGATTCTCCCCTGCCAGGAAACCTCAGAGTGTCCAAGGGGGTCCCTGCAGAGTGCCCCGAGGGGAGTGGTACAGGGCAGCAGTGGGAAAGGTCTGCTGGGGTCCAGCTCTGCTCACCTGCTGCCGGGGTTGATCACGGGCTGACTGCTGGTGAGGCCCTGGTAGACGGAAGCAAGGTATGACTTGCCATTGTGGGTCTTGGCACAGTTTTGGGAAAATCTGTTGGATCTGGTACTAAACACACAGAGGAGAGCATGGTGTGAGAGTGATGCAGGTGGCTCCCCAGGGCCATCTCCTCTTTCCACCCCCAAGGATGAAGAAGCTTCTGCCTTAGTGTCACTGCTCAGCCTCGTTGGTTTGCTCGTGCATCTCTTTGGTTTCTCATCCCAAACATCTATTACTTCACTTGCAGAAAAACATCAGTTCACTACCATGGGAAGCATTTGGAGTGGGGAGCTCTGTAGGAATTGCATTCTGTTTGGCCCAGCTGAGCACATCAGAACCATGTTCCCACGCCTGGAGTTTCCATCAGCCAGGCCAGCTCCTTTCTGAGTCTCAGCCTTGCCTGAGGCAGGCTGTGTGCCACCTGCCCTGAAGTGATGTGACCCAGAGTGGCTGGCCCAGGGTTCCCCTGTCTCCTGCAGCCACCCACAGCCTCTATGTCCCCTCGGGTCCTCCCTGCCTCCCCAGGGCCTGCTTCCTTATTTCACCAGTCCTGTCGGCAAAGTCTGTCTTGTTAGAGGGTCCAGACTCCAAATATCTGTCACTGTTCCTCCTTCCCTCTTGCACATCCATCACCTTTGTTGTCTTTTTCAGTTAATTTCTGGAACATTCTATACCAGCGTATCTCTCCACTGCAGACATTTGCACACCATATTTGTATATACTAAGTGAAGAGACTTTTCTCTGTTTTAGTAAATGAGCTAATGAATGAGTAGCAGATGTATTACCTATGTAAGGATGGAAAATGTTGGAGAGAAGACTGCAGGACCCAGAGGCAGAGCTGTGGGGTGGGGGCTACAGCCTGACCCCCTTTCCAGGCCTGCCTCTGGGGGGCCCTTAGTGCCTCTGGGGCAGCTACAGTGGAGCATAGCGTCTCCTCCAAGGCATATAGGAAGCCAGAGAGGAGGTACCCACATCTGGAGGAGCCTGGCTTTCCTCTCCTAGAAATGAGTTCAGAGTCCCTCCCCTGCTGCTTTGTGCTTATGTGGCCAGAGGAGAGAGGGGAAGCAGGAGGGGACAGGGAAAATGTCTCTTGTCCGGTAGCTGAGACTATCAGGACCACAGCTTTCTAGCACCCCACTCCTCGCTCCCCCCTGGCAAGGTCCCACACAGTCTGGGGCTACAAGAGGGTCGATGAGACTGGGAAAGAGAAGCAGCCTTCCCTGGACAAGCCTGTCCTAGCCGAGTCTGTCCTTTATCGGTGCCTCTGGGAGAGCAGATGGAGATGTGCAGATGCAAGGGCTCGCTCTTTCTTCCATTTTTCCCAGTATCGTGGTGCCCCCAATACATGTTCATACATGTGTGCACACAACCACACACACACACACACACACACACACACACACAGTCTCAGGCAAGTTTAGAGATCACTCTCTATTAATCAGGGAAGAAAGAGAGAGGTACAGTCTTGATTCCTCCGTGGTTGGGTACCAGGGCCCCAGAGCACAGGAGGGAGCAGTGCCTACTTGGGTCAAGAAACACGGAAAATTTCAGCCGGATTTCATCTCCTAATTTTTTTTTTAATGATAGTCACACACAGACAGAGAGAGAGAGGCAGAGACACAAGCAGAGGGAGAAGCAGGCTCCATGCAGGGAGCCTGACATGGGACTCGATCCCGGGACTCCAGGATCACGCCCTGGGCCAAAGACAGGCGCCAAACCGCTGCACCACCCAGGGATCCCCTCATTTCCTAATTTCTCTGTCCCACGCCAGTAGGTGTTTGTGTCATCCTGCTGTAGATTCTCCAAGATCATGGTAACGTGCTTGGCTGTGATTGTCCTGGATGGACACTTGGCCCTTCTTCATCAGTTTCTCTGACCCAGTGGTTTTTACAAGGATTTTACAGGAATCCCAGTCACAATCGCGGCACCACCACTTCTTGTAGGATTCCCACCCTTGGCCATAGGAACATTTTATGATCAGTGTGCCCATCAGTGTGCCTCTCACTGTTCTCTCCTGTCAGATGGAGAAGTGGCCTAGAAAACAGAAACCCAACATTCACCTCCTTCTCCCTTAATACCTGGGCTGGTCCTGGTGCTGCTGAGGTGCCTGGCACTGCCCTGAAGACCAGCCAGGAGCCTCTGCCCTCTGTGTAATCGCCCCATCCCACCTGTCTCTTAATCCCCTATAGTATGTCTTTTACTGTCCCCTCTCTCTGATGTCTCCTTGCCCAATACAGGGTCCTGTGCTCACTCCTCATCCTACTGACCACCCTCCTCTCCTTTGCCCGCTGCCGACACCTCTTCCCAGCACCACAGAATGCCCACTGCAGCCCCATGTGTATATCTGAATTCCAGCTCTGGATATACACTGAATATACAGATATACACTGTCTCTGGTGAGACAGCAGAGTCCCCTCCCCACCCACCTCATGACACTCTCACCCCCATTCACCTAAAATACCTCAGGCTCTGAATTCACACATGGCTCGGAACTAAACACACACTCTCACACAATAAATACGCACACACTTACTCACACAGGTGATTGCTGGTTATTTTACCTGCTCACCTTTCTCCTCTGAATCACAATACCTTTGCACAAGCTGATCCCTCTGCCTGGATATGTTCTCTCTTCTCTGCTTGAAGGAATCAAATCTTTATATTCATCTCTCCAGTTTTGACTCAGTGTCTCTTCTACGTGTTTCCAGTTTGTAGCCACTTGGTCTTTACTGGTGCCACCAGAGGACTTTGTCCCTCTCTTCATTGTTGTGTTATGACACCAGATCGTGGTCTAGTCTTTGGTCATTCAGAGCAGTCTTTGGCAGCCTGATGAGTGGGGTTGAGCAACTCTCCAGAGAGCCTGTCACACACTGTTTCTGCTGTCTTTCTTCCTCCCTCTAGTCTGAGCTCTTTAGAAGAGAAGATTCCTCCTATAGCTATAAGTCAAGACCAGTTGTGCAGGGTTTTAAATGTTCCTGAAGCCTGAACCCCACCTTGACTGAGTAGGTCTCTGGTGGAGGCTGAGCATCTGTGCTCCTTCAACGTTCCTCAGGAATTCATGCATATATATATATATATATATTTGTGCATGGATGTGCTTATCATTCATCTATCTATATATCCATCCATCCATCCATGCATCCATTTATTCTTTCATCCATCCATGCATCTATTGATCCATCATCTGTCTCTCCATCTCCTTGGTAGGGATGACAAACAGTGCCCTAGAAAACAGACACCGTTTGTGTTATTTATTTTTATTTTCTTTCTCAAACACTAACTTAGTACCTGTCAGATTACAAAACTTAAAAAAATGTTTTTTTAATGAATGAGTGTCTGGATGAATGAAAGGCCCTGCCATTTCCCCTGGGACAGACCCCAGCCCTGCAGGTGCCCCATCCTGAAGCCCCTGCCTCACTCACCTTGGGTGACAAGAAGGAGCAGAACCCAGAGCAGCTTCATGTCCTGCCTGCCTGGGTTTTTTCCCTGGTGCTCAGCTAATGCTCCCTGCCCTCTGGGACTGGAACTGAGCTCAGAGGCTAACTGCCTTCTATTTTTCGAAATTAATCTTTTCTCCATCTACTTCCCTTAATTTTTTTTCCAGTTACTTCCTAATTTCATTAATTGGAAGAAAAAGAGTACTGTCCTTTGGAGCATATGGCTGATATGATGAGGTATCCCCTCTCTTTGCTCTGGTCCCTCACCTCAGCATCTCCTGGAATCTGGCCCTGACGGCCTTCTCTCCGGGGAGGGCCCCTGCTCCCCTCTCTAGCACCACCTCCAGTCTCTGCACACCTACTTCCTTCCACCTCCATCCCCCAACTCAGTTCTGGACCTCCATTGGCTACTGGAACCTTTGTAGAACTGTCTACCCTGTGAGCTCAGATGTGCTCAAAATGCAATTTCTGGTAATCTCCATTCCTCAAGTCAATCTGTCCCAACATCTGGTCCATGGGCCCAGGGCCACCCTCTCCACCAGCGCATACCAGACTAGCCTTCCTAAGATAAAGCCCATGGGGCCTTCTTCCTGCCACCTACCACTTCAGAAGGCCTTGTTGGGATAGTGGGGTAGGAGGTGGAGCGGCCAAGGGCTTTGCCAGCAGGAGGAGGAGAGGGTGCTGTGGGCCAGTCCCCAGAGTTCCTGTCCCCTTCAAGGTCCTTCTAGCTGCACCAAGAATCAAATTGACATGAGACAGATGAACAGGAGAAACTCAAAGTTAATAGCATACATGCAGGGAATCCACATGGACATGGCAGTCAGGCATAATGGGCTCTGAATGTCATCCTGAATTAAGAGAAGAGGGTGGGGATTTCGAGACTTCAAAGGGAAGGAATACAATTCATAGGAAAATGAAAACCAGTAAGCATCTGGTAGGCAAACATTTGCTTGCCATGTAGTTGGGGTAGTCACAGAAAATTTAAATTTATTTTATTTATTTATTTATTTTATTTTTTAGATTAAAAAAATTATTTAGGGCAGCCCCGGTGGCTCAGCGGTTTAGCACCTGCCTTCGGCCCAGGGCTTGATCCTGGAGTCCCAGGATCAAGTCCCATGTCAGGCTCCCAGCATATTAAGACTCAGCGTCCTCAGGTAATTGAAGAACTGATGAACACAGGGAATTACTTTGGCAACCAGAGTCATAATTTCTTAGGCAGATACCTTAAAAGATAAAGAAATAGTTTTACTTACAATCTCTTATGGAAAGCAGATCAATAGTTCAAGAAAACTCTCTACTTTTAACAAAGAGAAAACAAAAACTTTGCACCAGTGCACTTTTGATGTTAAAACTAATTTCCTACATTAATTTATCGCAATCTTAGCTAGTATTGGCCACATATGAAATTTCTTTCTAAAGATCTTTTCTTCATAAACCTTCTTGCTCTTTCTGTTTTGCATTTAGATTTTGTCCTAAATGTTTCCTCTTGAAATAACTGGTCTCATGTTAGGACAAAATTATTTTCTTTTCCCTTCACAAATCTGTCTTTTTATTCTTCATAATTTTTCTCACCAACAGCACATATCCTACTTTCTTCACGTACAGAGGCGTTTCCCTTGTCATTTCCAGTAGTCTTAGTTATGTTTATCAGAAATCTTAATGCTTTGGAACCTTAATGTCCAGTGAAAACCAAGTTGCAAGCAAATGTGAGTTCAGTTACATCAATCTTTAAATTGGCAAATTGATGAATATATTTTATAATTTAGAAATGTGTTGTTTTCACAATACAATCTTTCAATAAAGCTTGAAACCTGTTCATTAAGCAGATAAACCTTTGTTCATTATTTTATCTTGCTTACATCTGTTTAATTTACTTGTTTTTAACAATTATGCCCAGACTGCCCCTAAAACTTTATGAGGCGTTAAGTAAAAATCAATGATTATTTTAAGGTTTCTTTTTCTCCTAGTCACTTCGCAAGAGAGATGCCATGAACTTGTTTGACTCTTAGTAAACACAAGCCGAGTAAAAGTTTTATATTTAATGCTGGTAACTCTAAAGACGTATCTATTTTAAATAAACCAAAACCTTAAATTAGCTTTAGTGCTGTAAATTTTCCCAGATGGTATGAGCCTGAAAAACATTTGGGTGAGTTTTACCTTTGTGAGTTTAGAATGCCCAATGCTTAGGGTTGCTTCCCTTCAAAGTAACTAAATTGAGCTCTTTTGCAAATTAATTTTAACAATACCTCCCTTTGGGAGAGAAAACATCTCACATATATAACATGCATGGATACACACACACACAAAATACACAGAAAAGATGCACAGAAAATCTTAATTTTGTTTTGACTAATATTTGTGAAGAGGACATTATAGGCCCAATTTTTAAATACTTCTGTTTGTTCTTTATTGTATGTTTATGAAAAACTTTCCACTAAGTTTCCATTTCCCTCTTTTCCTTCTTGTTTTTTTCTTCTTTAGTCTCAGAGATTGTAGGCTGTGTTTAAATTTCAAAGATATGAGAAGCTTTATGATTTCAAGGGACAGAGAAAGAATGTAAATTTTTTTTTCTTGAATTTCAGGGTAATTGCTATATAAAATTTACCATTTGAAAAAATTAAAGAACATTTTTGTTCCAATATCCTGATCTTTTGTAAATTTTACAAACATCTTGAGAGGAATAGGCAAGGCTTGGAGATTGATAGTGCTAGGTGGGCTTTAACTTGTTTCTACAGTTGTAATTCTGGTTTTGTAGAAATTTCCTTTTTTTTTTAATTTTTATTTATTTATGATAGTCACAGAGAGAGAGAGAGAGAGAGAGAGAGGCAGAGACACAGGCAGAGGGAGAAGCAGGCTCCATGCACCGGGAACCTGACGTGGGACTCGATCCCGGGTCTCCAGGATCGCACCCTGGGCCAAAGGCAGGCACCAAACCGCTGCGCCACCCAGGGATCCCATGGTTTTGTAGAAATTTCTACAAAAAAAGAGCAGTTGTTCTTCATTCCCCAAAGACCTGGATTACACCCTGAATATCAAGTCACTGCTCCAACTTGTTAGCTAAATTTGCTTTTTTAATCAGAGAGAACTTTAACTAAAAATGGAAACCAAATTATTTATGACTTTGTATAGCCTGTCTAAAGCTTTTAATAAAGGTAAAAGCATTTTTTTGTGAATATGCAATGTAACTTTGGCTTCTATTACCCCTGAATACTGTCCTCCTTCAACTGATAATTTATAGGAGGACATAGGAGAAATTTTGGTCATTTGTCTCCTCTGTGAAGAGAGGGTTGTAAATATGGTCAAATAATATTTGTAATTCCTCTCTAAATCCGTTGAAGTATCTGAAAGTAGAGGTAAAAGGACGTTATAATTTAAAAGCTCTGTTGCTGTCCAGAGGACATGAATTTTTTGTGGTGAGGTGTCCAGGATACACCTGCAAACATACTGTATTAGAATTCTTGAGGAGGGCAGAGCCTGAGTACAGGGCCCTGGAAGGTAGGAGCAAAGGAAGCCTTGTTGCCAGTCCCAGGCACTGTTGTCAAATTCACTTTTGGGCTTTCAGCATTTATAGGAGCAACCTGGGTACTTTGAACCTAGAGGTCAGGCCAGAGTGATCTTTGTGAGTTTTGTAGGGAAAGGGAAGTTAATACAGGCATTGAGGCCAGAGTTTAAGGGGAAACACAACAAACAAACACAGAATAAAGAGACAAACCAGAAACCAGACTCTTAACTCCAAAGAACAAAGGGATGCCTCCCAGAGAGGACGTGGGTAGGGGGCTGTGTAGAATAGAGGAAGGGCATGAAGAGTCCACTTACTGTGAGGAATACTGACTAATGTATAGTGGTAAACAAACAAACAAACAAACAAAAAACCAAGACTAATGCCAGTGAAAAACTCAATGAAACTAAAACAAACAAGGAAGAGACAAAGGGGAATTTACAAAGATGTGGATGTTTATACTTGTCCTAAAGTTGAACTTCTTCTATCTTATCAAGGGAATCCTTAAGGCTAGCCATGATACATGATACTAACAGGACAATTGAGAGCTCTTTATAATATATATATATCTTTTCAAAATATAGCCAATTGAAAGGATCCATCATCTGGCCATTGATGGGCAGGATCTATTACTAGCAACCCAAACCAATAAGCCTTTTTGTGGCTTAACCCAGGACACAAGAGGTGTCTAGAGAGGGCATAGTTGGTGCAGTCTCCATGATCCAGAAGATTACTCCCAAAATTCTGTTAAGAAAGCAAAGGCCTTTAGTACACAGGCAGTAAAGGCAGTATAGTGGAAAGAGTGTTTGCAGTCTCCCGTGAAAATATGAGACTCCTCCCCTCACAGATCTCTAATCTGTGACATCACATGGGTGCTTCTGGAATGGGACTTTCCAGCACTAACAAGCAATGAGGGTTGAGACCACAAAGGTTCTCATGGGCTGGAACCTCTCATGACAAACACCGCTGAGAACTGGCACAACCTGACAGAGAGAAAGAGACTTGGATGCCCACTCTAGTCCACTGGCACCAAGGTGTCTCCTGGTGAGTGCACCCTCTAGATGGGGGAGATCAAAGAAAATATTGTCACTGGTCGTGAAGCCAAACTCTTAGGACATAGAAGAAAACCAGAGGAAAAATCTACCAGGTTGATCTAAGCCTTGAGTATCTTGGAACCAAAATAACATCTAGGAGGAATGTGTCATGGGGTTGAGTACTGTGTGTTGTGTGTCCACCAGTTTTGCTGCTTTGGCTTCCATAGTGGAACTCAGCAACAGATAACAAACAACATAAATGACATAGACCAAGGAAAACAGAGACCACCTCTGGGATGAAATGATCAGTAACTAAAGAGTATTCAACCGACCTGAACCAAACAGTCCCTGAGCCCAAGGAACTGGTTCCACAATATTTTCTCTTGCTGATCTAAATTGAGAAAGAGAGGAAAAGGACTCTGATCACTCTTGCTCCCTCTGCCTGAGCAGATAGCAATTCCAGGACGCTGACATGGGGAGCAATCTTACCTGCCACAGGCTCTCTGTCGGATGTCCCAAGAATGTCTCACCTGCAGCGCCATCAGGGGTGGGTAGTGTTCTTCTAGTTAAAGAATCCTACTGACTACACCAAGTGTCTGAGAGCGAGAATGTCACACCCCATTCTTGGGGGGCAAGAGTACTTGTCCCATTCAAGGTCCTTCTGGCTAGACCAACAATCAAATTGACATGAGACATTACCAGGAGAAATCAAATTTAATAGCACATGTGTGGGGAATCCACACACACATGGCAGTCAAGCATCATGGGGTACAGATGTCATCCTGAATTAAGAGAGCGGTTTGAGGTTTGAGACTCCAAAGAGAAGGAAAGCAATTCACAGGAAGAGGAAAACCAGTAAATGCTTGGTAAACAAATATTTGCCCTGCCGTGTAGTTGGGCTACTCAGATAAAATTTATCCTTGGCAATGACCCTTATTCTGCAAAGACTCTGCAACTGAGAATGCTCTATGTAGATAAGGGAGGGGCAAGAGTTTCCCTGGAGCTGGCCGTGTTTTTGAAGGCCTTCAGCTCAGAGTAATCTTCATGCCAAAGTGGCCCATCTAGGGGCCGCCTGCCTTCAGCCCCTGGACCTGTTTGTGTTCACGTGTGAGGGCTGAGCCTTCTGTGATTGGGGGTCTCAGCGAACCCTGGGGTTTCCACCTGAGACAAAGAATTTATGAAGGTGTGGAGGGGGGGCAGGAACATAGGCTTCCCTTCAAACTTTTCCCTCCCACCCTTTCTCAGGTTCTACTGCGGTGTAATTTGATAAAATAAACCTCACCCACTTAAAGAGCACAGTTTGAAACGTTTTTCTTCTTGTCTTTAGTACTTCTCAAATTTTACATGTGGTACAATTTTGTGGTGGATTTCAGTTCTACGTGTTAAACACACACACCATTTCAGGGAACTACCATCACAAACATACAAAGCAATGCTATCCCCTCCCCAGAAGGGTCTGTAACTAGGACTTCCGTTTCTCTGTTGGCAGGCAGTCCAGCTGCTGAGGTTAGGACTTCAAGTGCTGATGTGGTTTCCGTGGGCTGTGCTGCCACGTGTGCTGGCTCAGCTCTATGGAGCCCTGCAGGTGTTCCTCCGAAGTGCCCTGCGTGCACCCTCCAGGGGTCGGCCTGTGACTGGCGGCGATCTTCCCTCAAAGCTCTCTAAGTGGGTGCTCCCTCAGGGGCTCTGGTCAGGTGTATACAGCTGGAGTGAGAGACTGGGAGGTCTATGAAGTTAAAGAGCTTCCTGGGGATTGAGAATAGTTCTTTCTTGATCTAGGTGCTGGTTTATAGGTGTGTTTTATTTGTGCAAATGTATTGGGCTGTGCATTTCTGATGTGTGCACTTTCTGTGTATCTTTTACACTCCAATACAAAGGTTTTAAATTTTACCGGGGGGAGGCCTGAGTGGCTCAGCGGTTGAGCACTTCCTTCAGCCCAGGTCATGATCCTGGAGTCACGGGATCGAGTCCCACATCAGGCTCCCTGCATGGAGCCTGCTTCTCCCTCTGCCTGTGTCTCTGCCTCTCTCTCTCTCTCTCTGTGTGTGTGTGTGTCTCATGAATAAATAAATAAATAAAATCTTTAAAAAAATAAAATAATAAAATAAAATGAATTTTACTGGGAAACCTCTCCAAACCATTATACTCTGTTTACTTAATTCTTTAAATATAGCTTTCTTAATAGGGGGACACCCCAGTAGCTCAGTCCATTAAGCAGCCAGTTCTTGATTTCATCACAAGTCTATCCCCCAGGAGGGTCTTTAACTTCATAAAATATTTGGGGAATCCAAGGCAGCTAGAGAGGATGTTAGAGGCCACCTTCAGCCTTCTTCATTTAGAAGACCTCTCTCTTCTCTACCAAGAAGGCATAGGCTGTAGGTCAAGAAGGGATGGAAGGCTCAAAGAAACTGGCACACTATGACACCCCTATTTCTTTCCCTTTTTAAAAGATTTTATTTATTTATTCATGAGAGACAAACAGAAAGCCAGAGACATAGGCAGAGGGAGAAGCTGGCTCCCTGCAGGGAGCCTGATGTGGGACTTGATCCCAAGACCCTGGGATCATGCCCTGAGCTGAAGGCACATACTCAACCACTGAGTTACTCAGGCATCCCTGATACCCCTGTTTCACATGCTGTGTTGTCCCCACATGCTCAGAGTCCCAATTATCTATGTTCTGGCTCATTCTCCATAACAATCAGGTAACCAACAACGATCAGTCATTTGAGGTATGTGTGGGATATAAGAGAGAAGGACCAAACCAGACCAAATCAACATATTACCACAGAGTGAGGAGAGTTTAAAAACCTCAGCAAGCAGAGAACTAAAAAAGAGCTTTTGAAATGAAAATATAATTCCTAAACTAAACATTTCAAGCAAGGATCGAAGAGATGTAAAAACACAAAACCAAACCAAATCTTCCCAAGAAGTAGAATTAACCTCTAACATAAGAGAAAAAGGAGACAGAGGAATTAACTCAGAGAGAAGAGGAAAGGAGGCAGAGGACAGAGGGAAGTGAGGACATGCGAAGGAAAAGGGGAGCCCTGTGGGCAAGTCACTTAGGAGGGCGTTAACATAAGCAGTTTGAGGGTGGGAAGTGGCCTTGGTCCACAACCAGCAGAAATAACCCAACAGATGGCAGAGGAAGTATGGAGGGCACAATGAAGCTGATAGGAAACAGTCACTTTTCCTTCCTTAAAATCTCCCTGTGGCATGTCTATGTCTGAGGAACTTAGAATCTCGAGGAGAAGCTTGAGGGTCAGATTCAGGATTGGACCAGGGCAAGGGCAGGAGTGGTGGTCTGGGATGCACTGAGGTGGGCTGCCTAGAAGGAGGGTTAGGATGGGGCTGTTTGTCCAGCAAGGCTGAGTGTGCACCCTGAGCACTGCATTCTTCTCCATATGCAAATCCAATGTGTCCCTACCACTTCCTTGGACCACACTATGAGGGTCAGGTATCTGGGGCCTGTGGCACAGTGTCACTTAGATTGCTGGCAGCAGGCTTCCCAGCTCCTCAAGAACAGTGGCAAGTGGCACCCTGGCCAGTGGGACACTTTGTTTCCCTCATCATTGAGACAAATCATGCCAGTCATAGGCTCTCAAAATCTGGCACTGCACTGCCTTTCTCCTAATTATTGAAATTAGGAAATAACTGAAGAAAAAAAATAAGGGAAGTAGATGAGAGAAACTATAATAGAGAAATAGAAGGCATTTTTCCTCTGAGCTCAGTTTCAGTCCTGGAGGGCAGTGGGCATTATTAGCTGAGCACAAGGAAGACAACTCAGGCTGGCAGGGCAGGACATGTGGCTTCTCTCAGTTCTGTTGCTTCCTGTCGTCCAAGGTGAGTGGGATGGGGGTTTCAGGATGGAGTACCTGCAGGGCAAGGGTTGGACATAGGGTCTCTCCTAGGGGAAATGGCAGGGTCTTTCACTCATTCAGACATTTTCTCATTCAAATTATATTTTAAAATTTTTTTGCTACCTGAAAGGTACTAAGTTAGGTATTGGGGGAAAGAAAATAAAAATAAGTAACACAAGTGTCTATTTTCTACAGCACCATTCTCCATCCCTGGCAGATAGATGGATAGACAGATGATGGATGGATGGATAGATGGATACATGGACGGATGGGCAGATGATAGGTAGATACACACAGGCACACATATATACACATATACCAAACATTAATTCCTGAGAAATATTTAAGGAGCCAGATCTCAGGCTGCAGCTGGCAACCACTCAGTCAAGCGGGGTTCAGACATCTGGATCATTTAAAAGCCTGCACAACTGGTCTTGACTTGTAGCTAGAGTCAAGATCATCTCTTCTTAAAAGCTCAGAGTAGAGGGAGGAAGACAGGCAGCAAAACCTGGGTGTGATAAGCTCTCTGGAGAGTTACTCAACACCAGAATTCAGACTGTTTGAGTCTTTCTCTGGATAAGCCAAAGACCAGAGCCTCATCCAGTTATTTCAGCTCAACAGCCAAGACAGAATGAGCAGCGTCACCAGGGAGGGAAGACCAGAGATGAGAAGATATCTATTTCTGGGTTGGATGTCAAATCCGTGGGGGCAGCTGACGCTTGATGCTCTAAGGAGGCAGGAGCAAGGTCCATGGCCCCCCAGCTCTGTTCTTTCTCCTTCTCCAGAAACACAGGGCTTAGGGCAGGCTGCAGAGAGTGTCTCCTCTGGAAAGGAAGTCATCATGGGAAATGAAGTGAACCCATTTACTTATCCGTTGACCTCTTTAAGATACGTATAGAGGTAAAACATTCTGATGGGGAGAGTCTTATGCAGAACACCTATTGGGAAAATGGGTGTCTTACTATTTTCTTAACTTGGAAGTTCATGTGCATAAGAGGGCTGCATATGCATATGAGTCATAAGAGTAAAAGACCACAGGCTTAGTGGCTTAAACTAGAGGAATTTCTTTTCTCACAGTTCTCAATGCTGGGCCATCCAAATTGAGGTGCAAGAGATTCAATTAGTGATGAAAGCTCTTGTTCTGGGTTTCAGGCAGCCACCTTCTCACAGTGACCTCCACCTTGTGCCCAGGCAAGGAGAGACAGGGAGATCAGGAGACAGAGACAGAGAGAAAGAAGGAGAGAGAAGCTCTCAGGTGACTTTTCTTACAAGAGCACCGATCCTATCTTGACATCCCCATCACAATCTCCTCTAGCCCGAATGACCTCCCAAAAGCCCCATCTTCCAATACCATCCCGTTAGAGCTTACAACTTCAACATAGGAATTTAGGGATAACACAAACATTGTCCTCGACAATCTAGAGGCAGAATTGATCAAGGGGTGAACAGCGCTAGCTCATCTGTTGTCACTTTGACATCACTACCACCCCCTCTAAGTCCTCTTCTGCATCACTGCCCCAAACCTGGGAATCACCTTTCCTCCAGTCCCCTTCCTTCAATGGGCTGGAGTTTGTCCATGGAAGCAGGTGTCAGAGATTTAGAGGGCGGGAGAACAGCCTCACTCTCTTGAGGCAGCTAAAGTGGCTTGGGTAGATGACAGATTCAGAGTGGCTTCCTGTCACATACCCAGGAACCTTTACTCTGCTGGTGAAGACTGAAGATAATTAGTGGCATTTTCTCAGAGAATTTTCAGAATCACAGCAGATTCTTATGGACTCTTGAGAAAACCCATCCTGGGACTTCGGCTGCAAACACAGCATCACCTTCCCTCACCATGAGTCAATACAGATACTAGTATATGACTGCTCATAGCAAGATTTTCGCTGGCCAAAAAGTCAAACGACCCATGATTCATCAGCTGGTGAACGGATAAGCTAAATGTGGCCAGTCCCTGCCATGGACTGCAGTGCCCACACGTGCTATCACATGGATGAGCCTTAACACACATTACACTAAGTGAATGAAGCCAGACAAAAAGGTCATAGATTGAAGGATTCCATGTATAAGAAGTGTCCAGAATAGAGAAATCTATAGACAGAATGTAGATCCGTGGTTGTGGAAGGCTTCAGGTAAGAGGGAAGTGGGGAATGACAAGGGGTACAGGGTTTCCTTCTGCAGTGACAAAATGTTCTGGAATTAGATGTGATAGTGGCACAACTTTGTGAAAGTCCTAAAACCACCTAAAGCTACACTTAAAATTCGTGATATGTGAATTATATCTCAACCTATAAAGTCAACAAAAGTAAACTCTGAGCCTTAAAATGCTTTAATTTGTTTTAGAAAGGGAGAAAATTCTCATTGTCTTTAACTTAACAGTTGGAAAAAGAGCACTAGTGGTATTCTTGAGAAAAGAAGATGAATAAAATTATACATATGAGAAAGTAATGACAGGAAATAAAAACAGAAACACGAACTAATCTCAAAGCTGGTTTAATGGGGAAAAAACATGGAGGAGAGGAGGAGAAACAGGAGGAAGACATCCCACAGCAGGTGTAATCCACCTAAATCAGACGGTGGATGTGGTTTGAATGTGTAATTAAAACAGAGGCAAACATTTTAATTATAAAAGCATACTTGCTAAGTGTAGAGGTTTATGCTAATAATGCTCTGTGAAATAGATTAACTTTCTGGGAAAAGGAACCAAACCAATAGAACAGATTCAAGAACCATCAAAGAATTTGAATAGTCGATATTCAGGGGAAAACAATTTCATGTAATCAAGAATTTGTCCCAATAATGAATTTGCCAGATAGTTTTGTAGATAATTTTTAGGATTCTAAAGACACAGAAATTCCTTTGTTCTCTTTATGTGCTGATCACCAGTATTTTCAAGTTGAGAGTTTCTGAGCCAAATCCAGATACCTGGCTACTCAAGAATAATGAAAACATCTAAAACCACAGAGTCCACATCTTGAATGAGGAGACTGGGCTGAAATGGACTGGGGCCGTGCTTTCCCCTGGGTCATTTGCTCTCCAGGTGACATTGGCCACGGGGAAAAGGGTGGATTATAGGAAGTTGTCACTGCTCAGTGTGGACATTTTTGTTTCAGTGAGATGGATAGTTGTGTGCTTAGGGGATTTTTGTGATGGCTTTGACCCAGTGGAGTTTTGAAGGACAAAGGTCTGTTTTGTGGAAAGTGTATCCCCTCTTTGACTGTTACTCAACTCATCAGGCACTTGGGCTTATTGGAGTTATTTGTGATGCAGGAGGCTGTGGGTCTGCCTCCAGGGGGTGGGGTGGGGTGGTGACAGGCACCTGGGTTTGTGTTTTTCAGGCTCACCTGCCCTCATGGCAGTGTCCGATGCAGTGAGTGGCCCAATGCGGGGCTCACTGACCGTGCAGTGTCGCTATGAACCCGGATGGGAGACTTACAATAAGTGGTGGTGTCAAGGAGCTGAGTGGAAAAGCTGCCATATCCTTGTTCAAACTGATGGATCAGAGAGGGAAGCAAGGGGTGACCGAGTGTCTATCAAGGACAATCAGAAACTGCGTGTGTTCACTGTGACCATGGAGGAGCTCAGGTGGAACAATGCAGACACCTACTGGTGTGGGATTGAGAGATCTGGAACTGACCTTGGGGTTGAAGTTAAAGTGACCATTGACCCAGGTAAGAGTATTTGTGTGTGTGTGGATGCGTCTCTTCAGAACGTGCTCTGTCCTGGTCCCTGAGGTTCCTCTCCAGTGACTTAAGTGTCATTTGGAGAGAATTGTCACACAGGATGGTTGAGTCCTGAGTTCTCCAAGAATCCCAGGTGACCCCTTGGGTTGGGAGGGACAGAGCTTCTCTCAGATGCTCTCATGGCTGCTGTCCTGTCCTCGAGGAAAAGATCAAGCCTTTCTGTTTCTCTGCACAGTGCAGTGCCTAAGTCTATTGCCCACAGAGATCAAGGTGATGGTCCCAGTTTCAGCCTATGGGCCAAAGGGATCATCTTCCATGGGACCCAGAGACCCCAATTCTTGCCAATGCCTTCCTGGACCTCTAGTGCCCACGTGTCCCTGCTCTTTCTGGAGTTTGGGGCCAGGACTTTAGACTGGCTCTTCCTACCCCCTGTTCCATACCCAGTCCGAGAGGGAAGAGGCCCAGCACAGTGCGCGAGCTGTGGTTGATTCCTGAGGTCCAGGAAGGCCTCCCCAGTCAAAAACCTGTTTAAATCTGTCAAATACTTTTTCTGCATCTATGAGATGACCATACCATTTTTTTCATTGACTCAATTAATGTGCATATTATACTTACTGTTTTTCTCATGTTCAAACAATTTTATGTTCTTGGGATAAAGTTCTCCTGCAGAAAATAGAATAGTACCATCTGCAATGTATTATTGTTGGTGATGATGTACTATCTTTCTTCTATATCCTTGGATTCAACTTGCTGTATTTTTGTTGCAGACTTTTGCATTTGCGTTGAATAGTGATTTTTTTTTTTACTTATAATATTTCTTTTTTGTACTGCGCTTGTCAGGTTTTGGCATCAAGAGTATGCTACTCTCATTAAGTTGATTTGGAATTGCATCCTGTTTTCCTATGTCCTGGAATTTTTTTGTGTAAGACAGACACTGCTTTCTTAAATGTTAGCGGATATCTCCATTGAAGCTCTATGGGCCTGGAGGTTTCTTTTGGACAGGTTTTATTTTATTCATACTTATTTATTTTAAGTAAGTTCTCTAGCCAACGTGGGGCTTGAACTCAAGACCTTGAGATTAAGAGTCACAAGCTGTGCCCACTGAGCCAGCCAGGTGCCCCTTGGAGAAGTTTTTAATAATGGATGTGATTCTTTTAAATAGGCATAAGATGATTCTGGTTCTCTATTTCTTTTTGTACCTCTTTTATCATATCACTTTTTTTTGCTAGAAATTGGCTTATTGCACCTAAAGTTTCAAATTTATTGGCATAAACTGGTTTAGATATCCTTTTATTATCCTTTCCCCTTATTAACTCTCCTTTTTTAATAGGCTCAGAATATTGTGTGATGTGTCTGTTTTCACTCCTGATATTGATTATGAAGACCTATCCTTTTATCACAAATATCTTGCTAGGATTTTTAAATTTTTTATTATTTTAAAAAAGATTTTGTTTATTTATTCATGAGAGACAGAGATAGAGGCAGAGACATAGGCAGAGAGAGAAGCAGGCTGTCTTCAGGAAGCCTGATGTGGGACTCCATCCCAGGATTCTGGATCAAGACTTGAGTCAAAGGCAGATGCTCAACCAATGAGCCACTCAGGTGGCCCTAGGGTTTTGTTTATTTTTAAAGAACAATTGTTGCCTTTTTGGTCTTCTCTATTTTATATTTTCTTTCTAATTCATTAACTTTTTCTTTTTTTCATTATTTACTTGCTTCTACTTTCCTCTGCAAGTGATCGTGCAGTGTCACTATGGCCCAGGGTGGGAGACCTTTGTGAAGTCATGGTGTCCAGATGCTGATTTGAATAGTTGTGCCATCCTTGTTCAAACCACTGGATCACAGCTGAAGAAGAACCAGCTGTCCATCGATCAGAAAAAGCAAACATTCTCCATGGCCATATGGGGAGAGTAAAACAACTTTTGAGAACAAATCTGCTGTTGTTTTTCTGAGGTGCTGCCCAGGCGTTTTACAGTATGGCAACCCTGCTCACACCCAATATCTAGAAGTTTAAATAAGTCCCAAAGCTTAGAATTCCTCCCTGAGTTCTTGCTTTGTTCTTTGTTCTTCCTGGGGCACCATTTAAAATAACCACTTAGATTTGATTGCATGAAGAATGAATGGCCTCCGCCCTAACCACTGTATATACAAGAGGAGCTACTACCTTGCTCTTGGTCTCCAGCTTGCTCCCGGTCTGGGATGGAGGACTGCCTTTCCCCCAGGCTTATTGGGTGCCTCTCCCCTAGATCTGTAGACAATAAACTTCGTGCCTCTACTTTCTTTTGTTCCTTTCTTTGTTCCTCAAAGAGTTAAAAATAGAGCTACCTTATGACCCAGCAATTGCACTGCTGGGGATTTGCCCCAAAGATACAGATGCAGTGAAATGCCGGAACACCTGCACCCCAATGTTTATAGCAGCAATGTCCACAATAGCCACACTGCGGAAGCAGCTTCGGTGTCCATCGAAAGATGAATAGATGAAGAAGCTGTGGTCTATGTATACAATGGAATATTACTCAGCCATTAGAAATGACAAATTCCCACCATTTGCTTTGACGTGGATGGAACTGGAGGGGATTATGCTGAGTGAAGTAAGTCAATTGGAGAAGGACAATCATTATATGGTCTCATTCATTTGGGGAATATAAAAAATAGTGAAGGGAATAAAGGGGAAAGAAGAGAAAATGAGTGGGAAATATCAGGGAGGGAGACAGAACATGAGAGACTCCTAATTCTGGGAAGCAAACAAGGGGTGGCGGGAAGGGAGGTGGGCGGGGGGTGGGGGTGACTGGGTGACGGGCACTGAGGAGGGCACTTGACGGGATGAGCACTGGGTGTTATGCAAATCGAACTCCAATAAAAATATACAAAAAGGAAAAAAAAAGAAAAAGTCTTGTGATTTAGTTTTGAATGAGTGAATGGGAAGAAGTTAAACCCAAAGGGCTGGGCATCCTGGACTTGCTGTTGCACTGTTGGCTGGTGGTGTGGGGGGTGAGAGCAATCTTGGAAAGCCCCAAAATGAGTCCAAACCCAGGAGTGGCTGATGATGGGTCAGAGCTGGAGTGTGGACAGCATCACAGGTGTGAAGAGGACAGATCTGAGTCCCTCATTTGTCCCATCTGGATGGAGAAGTCCAAACTGTCCCTGAAGACCTGCGCCTGAAGGACCAGGGAGGCTAAGGGACCAATGGAGGGACAGAAATGAACTGTTCTTGGGATCACTGGGTGAGTCCTCTGTCCTTGGAGGCCACCAAAGTAGATACAGGGACACGTGGCTATTTACATTGTCTCAAAGCTCCTCCCCACTAACCACTCATTACTTACACATTGAAAAGGAGTAACTTCAATGAGTTTTGACAGATTTATAGCCATAACCTCCCAGTTGCCAGATATATTCTAAGTCTAGTGTTGGATTTAGCGTCACATGGGACCTTCTAGAATGCACAGGTCATCCTCTGACATATAAAACATTGAAATAGTGTCCCAACAAAATAATCTCAAAAGAGCTCAGGAAAGCTACAGATTTAATAGGAAATGCATAGAACAAACAGATGGGATGAGAGTCAGGGATGGTCCACCTGTCTGCAACCTTTAACATTCAGGCATTCTTTCTGCAGGAGGCACCGAATCAGCAGCAGGTGGAATGGGCAACCTCTGTACTCCTGGACCATCAGGGGTCTCTGGCCATTGGAACACTCAGGGGCTTTGGGATTTAATTCCAGTTTTATGGTTCCTGGTTGGTCTGGTCCTGTAAAAGCCATCATTGGCCAGAGTCCTGAATGATGTAAGAGGCCGTTATCCTTGGCAGAGCCACTGCAGGGTCCCAAGGAAGAGTGGCACCAGGAGGATCCACGCCGGAGGATTCTGGGCTACTACGGAGGAGGTCCCCGACCTGTGCAGAGCAGAGAGGGAACCAGTCTATTCCTGGGGTCAGGACAAGGGGAGTCCCCACCTAACAAGTACTCTTGTTTTTCTTGGAAATGAAACCTCTGCCCATTCCTTGCTCAGAAGTCAGAGGGTGTGGGGGTGCCAATGGGACAGGAGCTGTGGTTCTCCTGCTCAGGCTGACTCTATTCTTCCCCTGGGTCCCCTGACTCCAGCTTAGCGACATCAGAGTACACAGCAGGAATCCAAGCAGGGACCCCTTCACAGAGGTCAGGAGCGCAAACCTGAGGTTGCAGAGCAGGACCCTGTGCAGAGGACACGGTGACAGGTGTGAGCTCCTTCTTAAGGCATGAGCTCCCTCTTCAGGGGCTGCCCAGCCCCTTCCTTCCTGACCTGATTCCTGAGCCCAGAGCTGCAGGCAGGCAGCCTTGGTCCCTGCCAGGGAAGCCCCTCTGAGGGCACAGACGTGCTGCCCAAGGCTCAATCTATAGGGGCCTCCCTGCAGGCTTAGCCTGGGGTCCAGCACCCATGGCCCCTGATTTCATCCTGCTTATGGCTGCTCCCCCACAATTCCCCTCCACCTCACCTGCAGGCCAGCCACGCCCAAGGCTTTTCTTGGTCTGTCTTTCTCATCCTACTTCTGTCCCACCTTGTGTCAGTTCTGTTCAACTTTGAAGCTCAAAACTAATATTCCCAATTTGAAGAGAAGAAATTTCCCGACCCTTGTTCATCTGGATATTTACCTTCTGGGTTCTCCTGGTAGGGGCCTCTCTCAGCTCTGACCCCCATGTGGTAGCACCCATGAGGTGTACTCTCTCTTACATCCTGTTTAGTGGACATGGGATCTAGGAGGACAATGGCCCTTGCTTACATGTGTCCCCCTGGTGGTCCCTCTCAGTGTCCAAGAGTCTGACCCCCTTCACCTCGGCCTCATTCCCTCCTCCCCCAGCAGGGTCAGGACTTGTGTAGGTCACCTTGCTCTGTCCTTCTACCTACCTTGAGCGTGTCGGGTCATGTGGATTTCACAGGTGGTGTTCTGGAGAGAGTGCATGCAGCTTTGCACTTCCTCAAAATATCCTTTAAGTCACTGTGATCTTTTCACAAATTCCACTCCCTGTGGAGCTGCTGTCCCATCTCTCCACCCTACAGGCTTCTCCTATGCTTTTTGGTCTCCTAAAAGTTCTGCATCCTCCACTCCCCACTCAACAGAACAACTGGTCTCCAAACATCACCAGCAGGACACAGTTGGTTGTAAAGCATGAGCCAAGTGCCTCACCTCATTTAGGTCCAGACTCCAATCAAATCTCCAGGCCCTCATTCAGAGGGATACTGAGCACACTGCCTGGTGGAGTCAGGCTCCAAGGAATAGGGGACTTGAGACAGGAAGAAAGTATGACTGGAACTGGATGGGAACTGATGGAGGGAAATACGGAAGGTGGGACCCAGGGAGGGAATGCACTTTCACCCCGCCTCTGATGGGATGAAACTGGGGCAGAGGATTTTATCTTAGAAAGAACTAACTGATTCTTCTTTGGATACCTCTTTGATGATGCTCTTTGATGAAACAGCTAATTGATTATCTTTGAATGTTTCTTAGGAGATCAGCTTCAGATTGATAGCCCAGACCTTTTACCATGTTGGGAATATGAGAAAGCAGGAATCCCAGCTTCCCACTTCTTCCCAGCATTGCACTAGCTCTTGGGGATGGGAGGGCTGGAACCATAGAGCAGATACCCACCCTTGACTGTCTGTGAGTGGAATAACACCCTCCTCAGAGATGTCCTAACCCCCAGACCTGTGAATGTGGTAGGTTACATGGCAAGGGGGAGTGCATGATACAGATGCAGTTAAGATTCCCAACCAGCTGACCTAGAGATGGGGAGATTATCCTGGGCTATCCAGGTGGACCTTATGTGTCACCAGCTGTGTGTGTATAAGTGATGGAGCAGGGGAGAGCCAGTGTCACAGTAATGTGGTGTGAAGAGGACTCGACCACCACTGCTGGCTGTGAGGACAGAAGGGACCCCGAGCTGGGGGGTCTAGGGGTCTCTAGAGGCTGGAAAAGACAAGGAAGTGCTTTTCCCTTAGAGCCTCCAGAAGAGCCAGCCCTGCCAGCACCTTCACTTTAGCCCAGGGAGCCTCATGTCAGACCTCTGCTCTCTAGAACCTTACATCATCAAACTGGTTTGTCTTTTGCCACCAGGTAGGTGGTGATTTGTCTCAGCAGCCACAGGAAAGAACACAGAGCAGTTCCCTTCTGGTGTAGTTGAGGCTGGAACCACCTACACCTCTTTGGGGTCCTTGTGAGTTGGGAGGCAGGTCAGAAGGAGACCAGAGCCTTCTCTCCTGCCGCCCAGCTGAAGAACTTTGTTAGGTTTTTCCTGGGGAGCGGGGAGCTCTTTAAGTACTCAGAGGCATAAATGAGGGGGCCCAGGGCAGACGATGCTGATTCTCCCCTGCCAGGAAACCTCAGAGTGTCCAAGGGGTCCCTGACAGAGTGCCCCGAGGGGAGTGGTACAGGGCAACAAGGGGAAAGGTCTACTGGGGTCCAGCTCTGCTCACCTGCTGCCGGGGTTGATCACGGGCTGACTGCTGGTGAGGCCCTGGGTAGATGGAAGCAAGGTATGACTTGCCATTGTGGGTCTTGGCACAGTTTTGGGAAAGTCTGTTGGATCTGGTGCTAAACGCACAGAGCAGAGCATGGTGTGAGAGTGATGCAGGTGGCTCCCCAGGGCCATCACCTCTCCCCACCCCTAGGGATGCCGCTTTTGTTTTAATGCCACTGTTTAGCCACATTCGTCTATTCTTACATATTATTGGTTTTATAACATACTATGATTTCAATGCAGTTCGCTACCATGGGAGGCATGGGGGGTGGGGAGCTCTGTAGCAATTGCACTCAGCTCAATCTCAGTGTCCTGTCTGGCACAGCTGAGCACGTCAGAACCATGTTCCCACTCCTGGAGTTTCCA
The DNA here is from genome assembly GCF_048164855.1 of Canis lupus baileyi. Classification (NCBI taxonomy): domain Eukaryota; kingdom Metazoa; phylum Chordata; class Mammalia; order Carnivora; family Canidae; genus Canis; species Canis lupus. The sequence goes on along the minus strand of NC_132853.1, from coordinate 55,229,966 downwards.
TCAGCCAGGCCAGCTCCTTTCTGAGTCTCAGCCTTGCCTGACGCAGGCTGTGTGCCACCTGCCCTGAAATGATGTGACCCAGAGCGGCTGGCCCAGGGTTCCCCTGTCTCCCGCAGCTGCCCAGTACCCTCAGCCCGTATGTCTCCTCGGGTCCTCCCTGCTTCCCCAGGGCCTGCTTCCTTATTTCACCAGTCCTGCCAGCAAAGGCTGTCAGGTTGGAGGGTCCAGACTCCAAATCTCTGGCACCGTTCCTCCTGCCCTCCTGCACACATCCACCACCACGGTTGTCTTTTCAGTTAATATCAGCGTATCTCTCCACTACACATTTACACACCATATTTGCATATACTAAGTGAAGAGGCTTTTCTCTGCTTTATAAATGAGCTAATGAACGAGTAGCAGATACATTACCTACCTATTGTCTGTGTGTCTGTATGTTGGAGAGAAGGCTGTCTCTGGGGAGATTTGGGGGGAATGGTCCTAGTGACCCTGGGGCAGCTGGGGTGGAGCCCAGAATCATGGGAGCCCAGAATCCCCTCCAAGGCTTAGAGGCAGCAGAGAGGGGATCCCCACAGTTGGTGGAGCCTGCCTTTCTTTCTCTAAGAAATGGGTTCAGAGTCTCTCCCCTGCTGCTTTGTGCTTATGTGTCCAGAGGAGGGAGGGGGAGCAGGAGGGGGCAAGGAGAGGGGCTTGTCCTGTAGTTGAGACCATCAGGACCACAGTTTTCCTTTTTTTTTTTTTTTTGACTTTATTTATTTGAGAGAGAGAGAGAGAACAGGTAGACAGATCAGCAGGCAGAGGGAGATGGAGAAGCAGGCTCTCAGCAGAGAGACTGATGCGGGACTCCATCCCAGAATCCAGAATCTGGGGTCCTGACCTGGGCTGAAAGCAGACGTTTAACCATTTAACTGACTAGGCCACCCAGGCTCCCCAGGAACACAGCTCTCTAGCACCCCACTCCTCCCTGCCTGCCTCGCAAGGCCCCACTCCACTTGGGTGTGCAAAAGGGTAGATGAGCCCGAGAAAATAGAAGTGCCCTTCCCTGTTTAAGACTGTCCTGGCCAAGGCTGTCCCTCATTGCTCCCTCTGGGGAGAGCAGATGGAGATATGCAGACATGCAAGAGCTCGCTCTTCCATCTTTCTAAGACTCATGGTGCCCCCCACACACACTGGCAAATGCCAACGCCCCCCCCCAGGCACAGCTGTAGTCTCAGGCAAGTTTAGAGACTCCTCTCCATCCATTAGGGAAGAGAGAAGAATAGTCCTGACTCCTCCATGGGTGAGCACCAGGGCCCCAGAGCACAGGAGGGAGTAGTGCCTACCTGGGTCGATAATCACGGAAAATTTGTACCCCAGATCTTTGCCAGTTTTCTCAATCCCACACCGGTAGGTGTCTGCATCATCCCGCCGCAGCTCCTCCAAGGTCATGTTGATTGTGCGTATGCCATGGTCATCCTGGATGGACGCTTGGCCTTTCTTCATCAGTCTCTCTGACCCAGTGGTTTTTACAAGGATTCTACAGGAATTCCAGTGCTTTCCGCGGCACCACCACTTCTTGTAGGATTCCCATCCTGAGGTGTACTTACAGTATGCCGTCAGTGTGCCTCCCTCTGGACCTCTCACCTCTGCTTTCTGGCAGATGAAGGAGTGGCCTAGAAAATAGAAACCCAACATTCATCTCCTTCTTCCTTGAGCCCATGGCTGGCCCTGGGCTCTGCTGGGGTACCTGGCTTTGCTCTGACGACCAGCCAGGAGCCTCTGCCCTCTGTGTAATCACCACATCCCACCTGTTCCTTTATTCCTTGCAGTATGTCTTGAGCTGTCCCCCTCTCTCTGCTGTCCCCCTTGGGGCTCCTAGTTGCCCAGTGCAGGGTCCTGTGCTTATTCCTCATCCTACTGACCACCCACCCCTCCCTTGACCTCTGTTAACTCTTCCCGGCAGCGCAGAACCCACCCTGCAGCCCCAGGTGTATTTCTAAATCCCAGAGCAGGTGAGACAGTGGCACCCTTTCCCCAGTCATCCCCTGTCACTCTAACCACCACCTACCTAAAATACCTCACTGTCTGAATCCACACATGACACACACACACACACACACACACACACACACACACAGGTGATTGCTTGTTATTTTACCTACACATTTGCTCTTCTGTGTCTCCATATGTTCGCACAAGCTGATCCCTCTGTTTAAAATGTTCTCTCTTCTCTGATTGAAGGAACCAAACCCTTATATTCATCCTTCAAGGCTTGGCTCAAACAGTGTCTCTTCTAGGGTGTCTCTGCTTCCGCAGCCAAATGGGTCGTCCTGGTGCCACCAGAGCACTTTGTCCCTGTCTCAGATGTTGCGCTTATGACACTGAACAGTGGTCTGGTCTTTGGCTCATCCAGACCAGAGACTCAGGCAACCTGATGTGTGGGGTTGAGCACCTCTCCAGAGATCCTGTCACACCTGGTTCTGCTGCCTGTCTTCCTCTCCATACTCTGAGCTTTTCAGCAGAGAGGATCTTGGTTCTAGCAACAACTCAAGGTCAGCTGTGCAGGTTTATAAATGATCCAGATGTCTGACCCCCTACCTTGACTGACTGGGTCTCAGCTGGAGCTTGAGCATCGAGGCTCCTTCAAAGCTCCTTAGGATTCATGCACTTATGTATGTATGTGTGTATATATGTGTGCATGTATGCACCTATCACCTATCTATATATTCATCTATCTACCTATCTTCCACCCATCCATGCATCCATCCATCCATCCATCCATCCATCACCTGTCTAGTGATCTATCTACCAGGAATGGCAAACAGTGTCCTAGAAAATAGACATAATTTTTATTATTTATTTTTATTTTCTTTCCCCAACACTAATATAGCACCTGTCAGGTAACAAAAACATAAAAAAATTTTTTTTAAATGAATAAGCATCTAGATGAGTGAAAGCCCTGCCATTTCCCCCCAGACAGACCGTGTCTGTGTTCCACCCAAGCCCCTGCAGGTATTTCGACCTGAAGCCCCCGTCCTACTCACCTTGAATGATGAGAAGGAGCAGAATCCAGAGCAGCTTCATTTCTCCCCTGCCTGGGTTGTCTCCCTGGTGCTCAGCTAATGCTCCGGGCCCTCCGGGACTGGAACTGAGCTCAGAGGCAAACTACCTTGTATTTCTCCAAGTTAATCTTTTATAGTTTCTCTCATCTATGTTTTAATTTTTTTCTTCAATTCCTTCTAATTTCATTAATAGGAGAAAAACAGTGACATTCTTTGGATCCTGTGACTGAGGTGTTGAGGTATCCCCTCTCCTTGCTCTGGCTTCTCACCTCAGCATCCCCTGGAGTCTGGCCCTGATGAGCTTCTCTCTGAAAAGGGTCCCTGCCCTCTTCTCTAGCACCACCTCCAGTCTCTGCACACCTACTTCCTGCTACCCCCATCCTCCAACCCAGATTTTGACTTCCATTGGGTATTGGTGCTTTTGTAGAGCTGTCTACCCTGTGAGTAGCTCAGATGTGCTCAAAATGCAATTTCTGGTCATCTCCATTCCTCAAGTCAATCTGTCTCAACATCTGGCCCATGGGCCCAGGGCCACCCTCTCCACCAGTGCACACCAGACTAGCCTTCCTAAGATAAAGCCCATGGGGCCTACTTCCTGCCACCTACCACCCTCAGAATGCCTTGTGGGGATAGTGGGGTAGGAGGTGGAGCAGCCAAGGGCTTTGCCAGCAGGAGGAGGAGAGGGTGCTGTGGGCCAGTCCCCAGAGTTCCTGTCTCCTTCAAGGTCCTTCTAGCTGCACCAAGAATCAAATTGACATGAGACAGATGAACAGGAGAAACTCAAAATTAATAGCATACACGCAGGGAATCCACATAGACATGGCAGTCAGGCATAATGGGGTCTGAATATTATCCTAATTAAGAGAAGGGGTGGGGGTTCAAGACTCCAAAGGGAAGGAACACAATTCACTGGAAGATGAAAACCAGTAAGCGTCTGGTAGGCAAACGTTTGCTTGCCATGTAGTTGGGTTAGTCAGAGAAAATTTAAATTTAAACTTCTCTGAAGTTTCACACGTTAAAAGTTGCACTGGTAGAGTGTTTCTTCCCATTGAAGTGGTCTATTAGTCTTGACATTAGGTCAGTTCAGGCAAATTCATTTCAGAAGGCAGCAATGCAGGTGCCTTCTCAACGTTAGGCCTATGGAGTAAGTCATCAGGTATTAAATAAGAAGCTTTTTTGGGGGCGCCTGGATAGCTCAGTGGTTGAGTGTCTGCCTTTGGCTCAGGTCGTGATCCCGGGGTCCTGGGATTGAGTCCTGCGTTGGGTTCCCTGCAGGGAGACTGCTTCTCCCTCTGCCTGTGTCTCTGTCTCTCTCTCTCTCTCTCTCTGTGTCTCTCATGAATAAATAAAAACTTAAAAAAAAATAAGAAGCTTTTCTATGGAAATATTTCCCAGAAAAGTGGCCTAATTATTTATGTAAGTACAGCAAGCATAGCGTTTGACATAGCATTTCTGCTTTGCTAGAAATTTTCATAAGGAATCTCCAGATGAACGTCAACCACCTCTCAATGCCAGAAGCCAAGCCAAATACTTGCCATCACACGTTGCTGTAATGCCTCTAGATTTGGATGAATTCCTCTCTTCTCCCAAGTCCCTCAAACATCCTCCACCTGCCAGGAAGTGACCTTCTTTACTTACCTCGTAAACCTGTTGGGAACTCTGTAAGGAAGGTAGCAGTCTAGTATTTCCAAGGGGCTTTATCAGGTCACACTTGATTCTATGCACGTCTCCCCCAAATATGACATGCCAGTCCAAGCCCGGGTAATATAACCAGTGTTTCCAACTGTGTCCTACTATAAAGAGGACAGATTCTTACTAAACTGAAGCAAATAAATAGATTGCCATAAAAATAGAAGAATATTCACTGACATTTTCTGAACTCTAGAGGGTTCAGTTAAGGAGCAAAGGTAAATGTTTCCATTTGTTCAGAAAGGTATATTTTATCAAATTGTTAGCTTAAGAGACAAAGTTTCCTTAAATCTGTAAAAACAAAACAAAATTAAATTTAATTTAATTTAAAAAAACCAAAAAAACAAAAAACAAACAACAAAAAACAAAACAAAACAAAAAAATCTGTAAAAACAAAGCGTTAAAAAAAGGAACAATGTTTCAAACAAAAAGTCATATAGAATATAATTAATTATTCTCAAATTGTTCAGAATTGTGTTATTAATTTTGGTTCTGCTTGAATCCAGTTTTTGCACTAGTTCTGGAAATTTTCACTTTGTTCAGATTTATGGTCTTAAGCTTATCAGAAACCTGTACTCAGAGTTTTTCCCACGAATCTTGTTGAAAAGAAAGCATATTTTCACATTTATAGAGTCACTTGAGTACAAGTGTAACTATCTCTAAATGATGAAAGACTTAGAAATGGACAAGTTTGGAGATCTGCTTAGAGTTACTTCCAGTGCAGCAGACAAGAAAATCTGGTTATTTCTGTGACACACAACATTTTGAGATAATATCGCACCAGGACATCAGACTTCTAGGAGTTCCATATAATTTTTAGGATACAAGTTTTAATAACAGAAATTTGTGTCACTTATTTGGCAATGCTTCCCAGGGAAAAGTACCAAATAAGCCTCATTAGTTTAATTGGTCATAAAATCTCTGAAATGTTCCATGGGCTCTTTAGAACACCTCGATTGTGATCAGAAGACTTTATTTTAAAATTTGATTTTGGGAAGCGTGTCATAAAATGTCAAAAGGGTTTGAACTTCTGATTGAAATAGGGTCACAAATTATTTTTTTTAATTTTCATTTATTTATGATAGTCACAGAGAGAGAGAGAGAGAGAGAGGCAGAGACATAGGCAGAGGGAGAAGAAGCAGGATCCATGCACTGGGAGCCCGACGTGGGATTCGATACCAGGTCTCCAGGATCGCGCCCTGGGCCAAAGGCAGGCGCCAAACTGCTGTGCCTCCCAGGGATCCCTGGGTCACAAGTTATTATGAAAAAATATTTAAATTATTCTTTTAACCAAAGTGACAATAACAGAAACTCAAGGCAAGCACAGAAGGTTACATTGTTGTGAGCAAAATGTAACTCCTGTCATATTAAGACTCAGTATTCTTAGGTAATCAAAGACATGATAAGCAGAGGATATTCTTTTGGCAAACAGAATCGTGGTTTTTTTGGCAGATAACTTAAGGGATAAAGTTTTGCTGACAATTTCTTATGGAGGGCAGACAAATAGTTCAAGAAAACTCTGTACTTTTAACGAAGAGAGAACTAAAACTTCGTACCCGTGCACTTTTGATGCGAAACTTATTTCCTTATTTACTTTTATCACAATCTTAGCCAGTATCGGCCACACATAACATTTCTTTCCAAAGATCCTTTCTTCATAAACCTTCTTGAATTTCTTTCTTACATTCAGATTTTGTCCTAAATGTTTCCTCTTGAAATAACCAGTCTCACTTTAGGACAAAATCATTATCTTTTCCCTCAACAAATATGTCTTTCTATTCTTCATACCTTTTTCTCACTAACAGCACATATCCTACTTTCTTCACATATAGAGTTGTTTCCCTTGTTATTTCTAGTAGTCCTAGTTATGTTTATCAGAATTTTAATGCTTCTAAACTTTAATGTCTGGTGAAAAGTATATAATAGCAACTGTGAGCTTGGTTACAGCAGAATTCTTTAGATTGGCAAATTGATGAATATATTTTATAATTTAGAAATGTGTTGTTTTCATGATACACTCTTTCAACAAAGCTTGAAATTGGTTTATTAACAGACACAAATTTATCTTTAGTACAGCCAATTTAAAGGAGCCATCAACTGGCCATTGATGGGTAGGGTCTATTACTAGCAACTCAAACCAATAAGCCTTTTTGTGACTTAACCCAGGACACAAGAGGTGTCCAGAGAGGGCATAGTTGGTGCAGTCTCCATGATCCAGAAGTCTATGCTAAGAAAGCAAAGGCCTTCAGTGCGCAGGCAGTGAAGGTGGTCTAGTGGAAAGAATGTCTCCAGTCTCCCATAAAAATGTGAGACTCCTCCCCTCACAGATCTCTAATCTGTGACATCACATGGGTGCTTCTGGAATGGGACTTTCCAGCACTAACAAGCAATAAGGGTTGAGACTGCAAAGGTTCTCATGGGCCCGGGCCTCTTATGACAAACACCCCTGAGAACTGGCACAACCTGACAGAGAGAAAGAGACTTGGATGCCCACTCTATTCTACTGGCACCAAGGTGTCTGTCTCCCAGTGAGTGCACCCTCTGGATGGTGGAAATCAAAGGAAATATTCTCACTGGTCATGAAACCAAACTCTTCAGACTTAGAAGAAAGCTAAAGGAAAAACCTACCAGGTTGACTAGGCCTTGAGTCTCTGGATCCAAATTAACACCTGGGAGGAATGTGCCATGGGGTTGGGGGACTGTGTACCTTATTGCATGGAGGTTTCCTTGGGGCTGCTGTATAACTAGGGTCCGTCTATTCTGTTCCATGACCAGCTCATCCTATCAGGGGAATCCTTTGGAGGTGGTGAGCACTCTAAGAGATTTCAAGTGATCCTCCTGTGTCCACCAATTTTGCAGCTTTGGCTTCCATAGTGGAACTCAGCAAGAGATGACAAACAACATAAATGACATAGACCAAGGAAAACAGAGACCATCTTGGGATGAAATGGATCAGTAACCAAGGAGTAATTAATGGACTTGAACCAAACAGTCCCTGAGCCCAAGGAACTGGTTCCACAGTATTTTCTCTTGCTGATCTAAATTGAGAAAGAGAGGAAAAGGACTCTGATCACTCTTGCTCCCTCTGCCTGAGCAGATAGCAATTCCAGGAGGCTGACATGGGGAGCAATCTTACCTGGCCACGGCTCTCTGTCGGATGTCCCAAGAATGTCTCACCTGCAGTGCCATTGGGGGTGGGCGGTGTTCTTCTAGTTAAAGAATCCTACTGGCTATACCAAGTGTCTGAGAGCGAGAATGTCACACCCCGTTCTTGGGGGAGCAAGAGCATTTATCCCATTCAATGTCCTTCTAGCTGGACCAAGAATCAAATTGACATGAGACATTACCAGAAGAAAACAAATTTATTTTTTTTTATTTTTTTATTTTTTTTGAGAAAACAAATTTAATAGCACATGTGTGGGGAATCCACACACACATGGCAGTCAGGCATCATGGGGTACAGATGTCATCCTGAAATAAGAGAGCGGTTTGAGGTTTGAGACTCCAAAGAGAAGGAAAGCAATTCACAGGAAGAGGAAAACCAGTAAATGCTTGGTAAACAAATATTTGCCCTGCCGTGTAGTTGGGCTACTCAGATAAAATTTATCCTTGGCAATGACCCTTATTCTGCAAAGACTCTGCAACTGAGAATGCTCTATGTAGATAAGGGAGGGGCAAGAGTTTCCCTGGAGCTGGTGGTGTCTTTGAAGGCCTTCAGCTCAGAGTAATCTTCATGCCAAAGTGGCCCATTAGGGGGCCGCCTGCCTTCAGCCCCTGGACCTGTTTGTGTTCACGTGTGAGGGCTGAGCCTTCTGCTATTGAGGGTCTTAGCGAACCCAAGGTTTCCCACCTGAGACAAAGAATTTATGAAAGAGGGTGGGCAGGACATCCACCTCCCTTCAAACTTTTCCCTCCCACCCTTTCTCAGGTTCTACTGCGGTGTAATTTGATAAAATAAACCTCACCCACTTAAAGAGCACAGTTTGAAACGTTTTTCTTGTCTTTAGTACTTCTCAAATTTTACACGCGGTACGATTTTGAGGTGGATTTCAGTTCTATGTGTTAAACACACACACGATTCACAGGGAACCACCCTTTGCAAACATGCAAAGCAATGCTATCCCCTCGACAGAAGGGTCTGTAACTAGGACTTCCGTTTCTCTGATGGCAGGCAGTCCAGCTGCTGAGGTTGGGACTTCAGGTGCTGAGGTGGCTTCCTGGGCTGTGCTGCTACGTGCGCTGGCTCAGCTCTATGGAGCCCTGCAGGTGCTCCTCCCAAGTGCCCTGCGTGAGCCCTCCAGGGGTCGGCCTGTGACTGGCGGCGGTCTTCCCCCAAAGCTCTCTAAGTGGGTGCTCCCTCAGGGGCTCTGGTCAGGTGCACACAGCTGGGGTGCGAGTCTCGGTGGTCTAGGGTGCGTTTCTCCAGGGGCTTCCGCTTGTCCATCCCCCCAAACATCGCCTCCCAGCTTTCAGAGCCTCCACCCCCTCCCTTCCTGGTCCTTTGGCTGGGAAGCTTTGCAAGCTGAGGCTTTTCTCTCCCCAGTCTGCCATTTACTTCCTGTGGTTGGGTTTGTTTCCAGGGCCAAGCAGAGAGAGGACAAAGAGACAGAAGATGCAGTGATAGTCATCCGTTGCCCCCCACCCAACCTGCCAGGTCTGGGAACGCTGGAAGTTCCCCCAGGTCTGGGACCAGCTCTGGGACCCTAGCTCTTTTGGGCAGCAAGGACTCTTCTGAGTTCTCGCTGTCGACCCCCGGCGGCTGCAGGTGGAATTGCAGCTTCTGTCCAGAGGCTTGTGGAGACCTGGTGGGAGGGAAAGAAAACGCAACCGAGAAAAGTCCTGGAATCGGACCTCCCTCTTCCCTGAGGTCATCTTTTGTCTGTGCATCCTGAGCTCTTAGGGTCCCTGCTGGGCATATACTTTCAGGATTTGAGCTGCATGGTTCACGCTCAGGCAGGAGGGTGGGGGTGATTGGGTGACGGGTACTGAGGGGGGCACTTGATGGGATGAGCACTGGGTGTTATTTTATATGTAGGCAAAAGGAACACCAATAAAAAATAATTTTTTTAAAAAAAGGAGGATAAGGAAGGAAACATAAACAGAGAACTCACAGCGGCGTTGCTCCTATACTTGGTCTGGTTCCCTTCTCATCTCCCGGTGAGGTTCATTTTGCCGGCTGCTCAGATGGCTGCTCCATGTACCCTGTCTGGGTTCTTAGCTGTAGTCGGGGGAGAGCTCTGTGGCGTGTGACACTCATCTCACCCGAACTGGAAGCCTGCAGCACAGATTTGCAAGAGCAGATCTGGGAATAGGGACAATGGCCAAGAATACAGGAATAGTTAGTTACGCCTACTAAAGCCACATAATGAAACACCAAGGCTGCTAGTTAAAGGTAAGTAAGCACAAGTGTAATGGCTTGGAGAGATTTCACAGTAATTTTAAAATCTTTGTATTGGGGGGATCCCTGGGTGGCTCAGTGGTTTGGCTCCTGCCTTCGGCCCAGGCCGTGTTCCTGGAGTCCTGGGATCGAGTCCCGCATAAGGCACCCTGCATGGAGCCTGCTCCTCCCTCTGCCTGTATCTCTTCCTCTCTCTCTCTCTCTCTCTCTCTCTTTCTCTCTGTCTATTATGAATAAATAAATAAAATCTTTAAAAAAAATAAAACCTTTGTATTGGAGTATAAAATTCACACAGAAAGTGCACACATCAGAAGTGCACAGCTCAATACATTTGCATAAAGAAAACACACCTATGAACCAGCACCTAGATCAAGAAAGAAACATTCCCATCCTCAGGGAGATTCTCTAACTTCATAAAATATGTGGGGAATCCAAGGCAGCTAGAGAGGATGCTGGGGGCCACCTTCAGTCCTCTTCATTCTTGAACATAGAATACCTTTCTTTCCTCTACCAAGAAGACACAGGCTGTAGGCCTAGAAGGCATGGGAGGCTCAAAGAACTTGGCACACTGCGACACCCCTGTTTCACACTCTGCGTTGTCCCCACATACTCAGAGCCCCAGTCAGCTATGTTCTGGCTCATTCTCCATCACGTTCAGGCGACCAACAATGATCAGTCATTTGAGGCACGGGGGGAGAAGGACCAGACCAGAGCAGACCAAACCAACACATGACCACAGAGTGAGGAGAGTTTCGAAGACTTCAGCAAGCAGAGAACAAAAAGGAGCTTTTGAACCAAAAATATCATTCCTATACTAAATATTTCCTCCAAATATTGAGAGAGAAAGTAGAATCAGAAAATGAAACTGTCCCAAAAGTTAGAACAAACTCACAAACATGAGAAACAAAAAAAAATTTTTTCCCCATTCTCACTGGTGTGAGGTGGTATCTCATTGTGGTTTTGATTTGTATTTCCCTGATGGCAAGTGATGCAGAGGTGGGAATGTGAACTGGTGCAGCCACTCTGGAAAACTGTGTGGAGGTTCCTCAAACAGTTAAAAATATACCTGCCCTACGACCCAGCAATTGCACTGATGGGGATTTACCCCAAAGATACAAATGCAATGAAACGCCGGGACACCTGCACCCCGATGTTTCTAGCAGCAATGGCCACGATAGCCAAACTGTGGAAGGAGCCTCGGTGTCCAACGAAAGATGAATGGATAAAGAAGATGTGGTTTATGTATACAATGGAATATTACTCAGCTATTAGAAATGACAAATATCCACCATTTGCTTCAACGTGGATGGAACTGGAGGGTATTATGCTGAGTGAAGTAAGTCAGTCGGAGAAGGACAAACATTATATGTTCTCATTCATTTGGGGAATATAAATAATAGTGAAAGGGAATATAAGGGAAGGGGGAAGAAATGTGTGGGAAATATCAGAAAGGGAGACAGAACGTAAAGACTGCTAACTCTGGGAAACGAACTAGGGGTGTTGGAAGGGGAGGAGGGCGGGGGGTGGGAGTGAATGGGTGACGGGCACTGGGTGTTATTCTGTATGTTAGTAAATTGAACACCAATAAAAAAATAAATTAAAAAAAATTTTTTCCCATTCTCACTGGTGTGAGGTGGTATCTCATTGTGGTTTTGATTTGTATTTCCCTGATGGCAAGTGATGCAGAGCATTTTCTCATGTGCATGTTGGCCATGTCTATGTCTTCCTCTGTGAGATTTCTCTTCATGTCTTTTGCCCATTTCATGATTGGATTGTTTGTTTCTTTGGTGTTGAGTTTAATAAGTTCTTTATAGATCTTGGAAACTAGCCCTTTATCTGATATGTCATTTGCAAATATCTTCTCCCATTCTGTAGGTTGTCTTTGAGTTTTGTTGACTGTATCCTTTGCTGTGCAAAAGCTTCTTATCTTGATGAAGTCCCAATAGTTCATTTTTGCTTTTGTTTCTTTTGCCTTTGTGGATGTATCTTGCAAGAAGTTACTGTGGCCGAGTTCAAAAAGAGTGTTGCCTGTGTTCTCCTCTAGGATTTTGATGGAATCTTGTCTCACATTTAGATCTTTCATCCATTTTGAGTTTATCTTTGTGTATGGTGAAAGAGAGTGGTCTAGTTTCATTCTTCTGCATGTGGATGTCCAATTTTCCCAGCACCATTTATTGAAGAGACTGTCTTTCTTCCAATGGATAGTCTTTCATCCTTTATTGAATATTAATTGACATAAAGTTGAGGGTCCACTTCTGGATTCTCTATTCTGTTTCATTGATCTATGTGTCTGTTTTTGTGGGAAACCACAAGTGTTGGAGAGGATGCGGAGAAAAGGGAACCCTCTTACACTGTTGGTGGGAATGTGAAATGGTGCAGCCACTCTGGAAAACTGTGTGGAGGTTCCTCAAACAGTTAAAAATAGACCTGCCCTACGACCCAGCAATTGCACTGATGGGGATTTACCCCAAAGATACAGATGCAATGAAATGCCGGGACACTTGCACCCCGATGTTTATAGCAGCAATGTCCACAATAGCCAAACTGTGGAAGGAGCCTCGATGTCCATCGAAAGATGAATGGAATAAGAAGATGTGGTTTATGTATACAATGGAATATTACTCAGCCATTAGAAATGACAAATACCCACCATTTGCTTCAACGTGGATGGAACTGGAGGATATTATGCTGAGTGAAATAAGTCAATCAGAGAAGGACAAACATTATATGTTCTCATTCATTTGGAGAATATAAATAATAGTGAAAAGGAATAGAAGGGAAGGGAGAAGAAATGGGTAGGAAATATCAGAAAGGGAGACAGAACATAAAGACTCCTAACTCTGGGAAAGGATCTAGGGTTGGTGGAAGGGGAGGAAGGCGGGGGGTGGGGGTGAATGGGTGACGGGCACTGAAGGGGGCACTTGACGGGATGAGCACTGGGTGTTATTCTGTATGTTGGCAAATTGAACACCAATAAAAAATAAATTTATTATTTAAAAAATGGGGGACAGAAGAATTAACTCAGAGTAGAGAGGGAAAGGGAACAGAGGACAGAGGGGAGATGACATGTGAAGGAAGAGGAGAGCCCTGTGGGAAAGTCACTTAGGAAGGCATTTGCATAAACATTTTGAGCTGGGAAGCAGCATAGTCCACAGCCAGGGGAAACACTGCTAGAGGTGGCAGAGGAAGTGTCTAGGCCACAATGAAGCTGATGGGAAAAGGCTACTTCTCCTTCCTTTTAAAATCTCTCCTCTGTCTCAGAAGGGCAGAGAATCTCAGGGGGGAGCCTGAGATGAAGGGGCCTGCAGGTCAGGCTCAGGGCTGGTCCAGGGTCTAGGGCGGGAGGGGTGGTCTGGGATGCATCAAGGTGAGTTGCCCAGAAGGAGGGTTAGGATGGGGCTGTTTGCAGCAATGCTGGGGTATGAGCCCTAAGCACTGCATTCCTCCCCACGTGCAGACCCAACATGCCTCCATCACTTCCTTGGACCAACACTCTGAGGGTCTAGTGTCTCTGCCTTGCTGCACTGTGTGCCCTGGTTTGCTGGCAGCAGGCTTCCCAGCTCCCCAGGCACACTGGCAAGTGGCACCCTGGCCAGTGTGACACTTTGCTTCCCCAAAGCATCAAAGACACATCATCACATCAACCACAGGCTCCCAAAGGATGGCACTGCCTTTCTCCTAATTTTTGAAATTAGGAAGTAACTGAAGAAAAAAATTAAGGGAAGTAGAAGAGAGAAACTATAAAAGAATAATTTAGAGAAATAGAATGCATTTTGCCTCTGAGCTCAGTTCCAGTCCCTGGAGAGCAGTGGGCATTAGCTGAGCACCAGGGAGACAACCCAGGCAGGCAGGATATGTGGCTGCTCTTGATTCTCTTCCTTCCTGTCGTCAGAGGTGAGTAGGGTGGGGGCTTCAGAGCGGAGCACCTGCAGTTCAGATATGGGATGCGGATAGGGTATGTTGTGGGGGAAATGGTAGGGCCTTTCATTCATATAAAGATTACTTATTTTTAAAAAAAATCTTTAAAGTTTTTGCTACCAAACAGATACTAAGTTAGGTTTTGGAGAAAAAAATAAAAATAAATAACACAAACAGTGTCTGGATTCTAGAGCTCTGCTTGTCATCCCTGGCACATAGGTGGATAGACAGATGATGAATGTATTGATGGGTCATGGATGGATAGATAGATAGATAGATAGATAGATAGATAGATAGATAGAAGGATTCATGCACAAGTATACACACATACATAAATGCATGAATTCTTAGGAACTCTGAAGCAGCCTAGAAACTCAGCTCCAACTCAGAACCATTCAGTGAACATGAGGTTCAGGCATCTGTATGATTTAAAACCCTGCACACCTGGTCTTGACTTGTAGCTAGAGCCAAGATTCTCTCTTCTGAAGAGCTCAGGGAGAGGGAGGAAGACAAGCAGCAAAAGCAGGGTGTGATGGGCTCTTTGGACAGTTGCTCAGCCCCACACATCAGGCTGCCTGAGTCCCTGCTCCAGATGAGCCAAAGACCAGACACTCATCCAGTGTCATTAACATAACCAGCGAGACTCATTGAGTGGCATCCCTGGGAAGGGAAGACCAGAGATTAGAAGGGCTGGATGGCAAATCTTTAGATGCAGCTGGTGTCTGATGCTCAGAGAAGACAAAAGCTAGTATGGCAGGACCATTTGGCTGCCCTAGCTCTGTTGCTTCTCAACCTCCAGAACCACAGGGCCTGGGGCAGGATCCAGACAGTGTCTCCTCTGGGAAGGAGGTCATCCTGGGACATAAAATGACCCCATTTACTCATCCATTGACTTCTCATCATAGAAGTGGAAGTAAACAACTCTGAATGAGAGATTTGCATGCAGAACATTTAATGGTAAAATGTCCATGTCAATATATTCTTTTTCTTTTTTCTATAAATTATTTTAAATTTTAGACACAGAGAGAAAGACAGAAAGACACACACACACACACACAGGGCGAGTGGGAGGAGGGGCAGAGGGAGAGGATCTCAAGCAGACTCCATGCTGAGTATGGAGCCCAGCATGGAGCTCAGTCTCAGGACCCTGATATCATGACCTGAGTGAAAATCAAGAATCAGCCACAGAATGCACTGAGCCACTCAGGTGCTCCACATACTACTATTTTCTTAATTTGGAGGTTCATGTGGATAAAAGATTACATATGCATATGAGTCATAAGAGCAAAAACCACAGGCTTAAAGCTTACCTAGAGAAATTTCTTTTCTCACAGTTCTCAATGCTGGGCCACCCAGATCAAAGTGCAAGCAGATTCAGTTTGTGATGAAAGCTCTCATTCTGGGTTTCAGGCAGCCACCTTCTCACAGTGACCTTCACCTTGTGCCCAGGCAAGGAGAGACAGGGAGATCAGGAGACAGAGACAGAGAGAAAGAAGGAGAGAGAAGCTCTCAGGTGACTTTTCTTACAAGAGCACCGATCCCATCTTGACGTCCCCGTCACAATCTCCTCTAGCCCGAATGACCTCCCAAAGGCCCCATCTTCCAATACCATCCCATTGGAGCTTACAACTTCAACATAGGAATTTAGGGATAACACAAACATTGTCCTCGACAATCTAGAGGCAGAATTGATCAAGGGGTGAACAACGCTAGCTCATCTGTTGTCACTTTGACATCACTACCACCCCCTCTAAGTCCTCTTCTGCATCACTGCCCCAAACCTGGGAATCACCTTTCCTCCAGTCCCCTTCCTTCAATGGGCTGGAGTTTGTCCATGGAAGCAGGTGTCAGAGATTTAGAGGGCGGGAGAACAGCCTCACTCTCTGGAGGCAGCTAAAGTGGCTTGGGTAGATGACAGATTCAGAGTGGCTTCCTGTCACATACCCAGGAACACTTACTCTGCTGGTGGAGACTGAAGATAATTAGTGGCATTTTCTCAGAGAATTTTCAGAATCACAGCAGATTCTTATGGACTCTTGAGAAAACCCATCCTGGGACTTCGGCTGCAAACACAGCATCACTTTCCCTCACCATGAGTCAATACAGATGCTAGTATATGACTGCTCATAGCAAGATTTTCGCTGGCCAAAGAGTCAAACGACCCATGATTCATCAGCTGGTGAACAGATAAGCTAAATGTGGCCAGTCCCTGCCATGGACTGCAGTGCCCACATGTGCTACCACATGGATGAGCCTTAACACACATTACACTGAGTGAATGAAGCCAGACAAAAAGATCATAGATTGAAGGATTCCATGTATAAGAAGTGTCCAGAATAGAGAAATCTATAGACAAAACGTAGATCCGTGGTTGTGGAAGGCTTCAGGTAAGAGGGAAGTGGGGAACGACAAGGGGTACAGGGTTTCCTTCTGCAGTGACAAAATGTTCTGGAATTAGATGTGGTGGTGGCACAACTTTGTGAAAGTCCTAAAAACCACCAAAGGCTACACTTAAAATTCGTGATATGTGAATTATATCTCAACCTATAAAGTCAACAAAAGTAAATTCTGAGCCTTAAAATGCTTTAATTCGTTTTAGAAAGGGAGAAAGTCCTCATTGTCCTTAACACTTGGAAAAAGAGCACTAGTGGTATTCTTGAGAAAAGAAGATGAATAAAATTATACATATGAGAAAATAATGACAGGAAACAAAAACAGTAACACAAACTAATCTCAAAGCTGGTTTAATGGGGAAAAATCATGGGGGAGAGGAGGAGAAACAGGAGGCAGACATCCCGCAGCAGGTATAATCCACCCAAATCAGACGGTGCGTGGGGTTTGAATGTGTAATTAAAACAGAAACAAACATTTGAATTATTAAAGGATACTTTCTAACTGCAGGACTTTGTGCAAATACAAACTCCATGAACTAGGACTTCCTAGAAAAAACAAACCAGAACAACAGAATGGATTCAAGAACCATCAAAGAACTTGAATCATCAATATTCAGGGGAAAACAATTTCCAGGAACCAAAAAATTTGTCCCAGCAATTAATTTGTCATATAGTTTTGTAGATAGTTTCTTAGGATTCTAAAAGCACAGAATTTTTTTTGCTCTATTGATGTGATGATCTCAGGAAATGAAAAAGATGGAAGTCTGCCAGGATAATTTTGTGAAAGGAGAATCTCTGATATCAAACCTCAGAAGACAGCACAAAGAAAATTATAGAGAAGAGCCTTCCTTAGGACTCTTGAGCTGGAGCTGAGCACTAATGGCCAGGGTCAGCTGACAGGCAGGGGTTCTGGGGTCATCCTCTACTGAGAAATTAATAACATAGGAAATAAAAAGTTTTCTAATGAAACCAGTGCTTTAAAATTCAGAGGTTCCATACAAAATCTGGATTTCTGTCTACTCTAGAAAAATGAAAATATCTGAAACCACAGAGCCTACATCTTGCATGAGGACAATGGGCTGAAGTGAACTGGAGCCATGCTTTCCCAATGGTCATTTGCTGTCCAGGTGACATTGGCCACGGGGAAAGGGGTGGATTATGGGAAGTTGCCACTGCTCAGTGTGGACATTTGTGTTTCTGTGAGATGGATAGTTGTGCTCTTAGGGGATTTTTGTGATGGCTTTGACCCAGTGGAGTTTTGAAGGACAAAGGTCTGCTTGTGGAAGGTGTATCGCCTCTTTGACTGTTACTCAACTCATCAGGCACTTGGGCTTATTGGAGTTATTTGTGATGCAGGAGGCTGTGGGTCTGCCTTCAGGGGGTGGGGTGGGGTGGTGACAGGCACCTGGGTTTGTGTTTTTCAGGCTCACCTGCCCTCATGGCAGTGTCCGATGCAGTGAGTGGCCCAGTGCGGGGCTCACTGACCGTGCAGTGTCGCTATGAACCCGGATGGGAGACTTACAATAAGTGGTGGTGTCAAGGAGCTGAGTTGAAAAGCTGCCGTATCCTCGTTCAAACTGATGGATCAGAGAGGGAAGCAAGGGGTGACCGAGTGTCTATCAAGGACAATCAGAAACTGCGTGTGTTCACTGTGACCATGGAGGAGCTCAGGTGGAACAATGCAGACACCTACTGGTGTGGGATTGAGAGATATGGACTTGACCTTGGGGTTAAAGTTAAAGTGACCATTGACCCAGGTAAGAGTATGTGTGTGGGTGGATGAGTCTCTTCAGAACCTGAAGGATCCTCTCCAGTGCCTTAAGTGTCACTCAGAGAGAACTGTCACACAGGATGGTTGAGTCCTGAGTTCTCCCAGAATCCCAGGTGACCTCATGGGTTGGGAGGGACAGAGCTTCTCTCAAATGCTCTCATGGCTGCTGTCCTGTCCTCGAGGAAAAGATCAAGCCGTTCTGGGCATGTGTTTCTCTGCACAGCGCAGTGCCTGAGTCTATTGCCCATAGAGATCAAGGTGATGGTCCCAGTTTCAGCCCATGGACCAAAGGGACCTTCTAGAAGATCCAGCGATCCCAATTCCTGCTAATGCCTTCCTGGACCTCTGGTGTCCATGTGTCCCTGCTCTTTCTGGAGCGTGGGGCCAGGACTTCATAGTGGCTCTTCCTGCCCCCTGTTCCATACCCAGTCTGAGAGGGAAGAATCCCAGGACAGTGTGGGAGCTGTGGTTGATTCCTGAGGTCCAGGAAGGCCTCCACAGTCAAAGGGCTGTTTAAATCCATCCAATAATTTTGTCTGCATCAATGAGATAATCATACGATCTTTCTCCTTGATTCTGTAAGTATGGCATATAATGCTTACTGATTTTCTCACATTCAAACAATTTTGCATCCTTGGGATAAACCCAACATGGTGAATATGTATTCTCTTGCCTTTATATCCTGGATTCAGCTTGCTGATTGTTTGTTACAGACTTTGGCATTTATGTTCATGGGTGATTTTGCCTATAAAATTTCTTTTTTGCACTGCCCTTCTGTCAGGTTTCGGCATTAAGAGTATGCTAGTCCCATTAAATGGACTTGAGATTGCATCCTCTTTTCCTATGTCCCGGAATTTTTTGTATAAGACAGACATTCTTCTTTAAATGATTAGTGGATATCTCATTCAAAGCTCTGCGGGTCTGGAGATTTCTTTGGATAGGCTTAATTATACCTATTTATTCATTCATTCATATTAAGTAAACTCTACCCAAGATAAGGCTTGAACTCCTGACCTCCAGATCAAGAGTTGCAAGCTCTGCTGAGTCAATCAGGAGCTCCTTGAAGAGGTTTTTAATAATGGCTTGGGTTCTTTTTAATAGTTGTAAGATGATTCAGGTTTTCTTTTATAAAAAAGATTTTATTAATTTATTCATGAGAGATGCAGAGAGAGAGGTAGAGACATAGGCAGAGGGAGAAGCAGGCTCCCGGTGGAGAGCCTGATATGGGACTCGATCCCAGGACCCTGGGATCATGACTTGAGCCAACAGCAGATGCTCAACCACTGAGCCCCACAGGTGCCCATTTCTATTTCTTTTTGTTTCTCTTTTAGCATGTCACATTATTTTGCTAGAAATTTGTTTATTCCACCTAAAATTTCAGATTTATTGGCATAAATTTGTTTGGATACACTTGGATAGTCTTCATTATTCTATCCCCTTATTACCTCTCCTTTCCAATATGCTCAGGATATTGTGTGATGTGCCTGTTTTCATTCTTAGCATCGATTATGCAGACCTCTCCTTTTATCATGAATATCTTGCTAGGATTTTGTTTTGTTTAAAAACAAATTGTTGGGTTTATTGG
Source organism: Canis lupus baileyi (assembly GCF_048164855.1). Taxonomy (NCBI): domain Eukaryota; kingdom Metazoa; phylum Chordata; class Mammalia; order Carnivora; family Canidae; genus Canis; species Canis lupus. The sequence goes on along the minus strand of NC_132853.1, from coordinate 55,210,171 downwards.
TCTTCTCTATTTTATATATCCTTTCTACTTCACTAATTTTTTTCCTTATTAATTATTTTCTTCTTTCTACTTTCATGTGCAAGTGACCGAGCAGTGTCATTATAGCCCAGGGTGGGAGACCTTCATGAAGTCATGGTGTCCAGATGCTGATTTGGATACCTGTACCATCTTTGTTGAAACTACTGGATCAGAATTTAAGGTGAACATTTTGTCCATCAACAAGAAAAAGCACACATTCTTCATGATCACACTGGGAGAGTAAAAGAACTTATAAGAAAAATCAGCTGTTATTTTTCTGAGGTGTTCCCCAGGTGTTTTTACAGTATGGCAGTCCTGCTCACACCAGAACTCTAGAAATTTAGATAAGGCTTCACCTTAGATTTCCCCCATAAGATCCTGCTTTGCTTTTCCTGGGGCACCTTTTAAAATAAGCACTTGGAGTTAAGCCCATGAAGAATCAGTGGCCTCTTCCCTGACCACCTTATAAGAAATAGGTACTGCCACCCTTCTCTTGGTCTCCTGTTTGCTCCTGGTCTGGGATGGAGGACTGCCCTTCCTCAGGCTTATTGGGTGCCTCTCCCCTAGATCTGTAAACAACAAACTTTGTGATTCTCTTTCCTTTGTGCGGGTGTATTGGAACTGTGCCTTCCATTAAAATGACCCTGGATGTTTATTGGTTCAGAGTGGGACCTTAGCTATTTAGGGAGCTACTTGCCTCCTCATTCAGCAAGCCATGACGTGCATATTTTTAATTCAGCACACCAGCTCCAGCTTCTCAATACACCATGGAGGAACTCAGGCAAGTGAATGCAGACACATCTTTGTGTGGGATTAGGAGACCAGAGCTGACCGCGGGTCTCAGTTAACCTGACCATTGACCCAGGGAAGCACTCTTCTCTCATGTACCAATGTGGCATCTCCTCGGCAAGAGGGAGCCTGTGAAAAACTGAGCAGATTCTTCAACTTTTATATTTATTTGTGGATTTTTAGAAAAAGATATTTTAAAAGTACACAGAATATAAAGTAAAATATACTATAGTGTCTTCTACTCTAGTTGCTACCCAAAGGTGAGGAATGTAACCAGTGTGTGTGTGTGTGTGTGTGTGTGTAAGAGAGAGGCGGAGAAATTCTATGTCCCTGAAGCATATATATGTGTTTATATTCTTTCCCTCCCTCAAAGTAAAATATCATCTACTGTGCTACAGCTTGCCTAATTTCAAGAATGTATTTTGAAAATCATTCCCTATCAATATGTATAATATTTTTAATGGCTTCATACTATTCCGTGATAGCGGCATATCATGATTTGTTTAATTTTTTTCACTCCTGATGGGCATTTCAGTTGTTTTAAGTTTTTTGCAACTACATACAATTGTGTAACTAAACTCCTGCGTATGTGGCTTGATATCCATTTGTGGCTACACCTGTTAAGGTACGTTCCTATAATAAAATAGCTGTGTTACTGATCAGTGCATCATTCCAGTTTTGATGAATATTATCAAAGAGGTTGTAAACATTTCTACCCTTGTCTGAATGTGTTAATAAACAGTCAGCCCTCAAACCCAGCATTGGATGTTGTCAATTTTTTGTCTTTACACTCTGATTGGCACAGTTGACATGTTGACTGCACATGGCCTGGGCCCCCAGAATGCTGTAAGGGGATGAGGGTGAAGGACAGTTGGCAGAAGGAGTAGTGATAGGCACCAAGCAGAAAGTCACCAGGTAGGTGATGCTGAGTAGGCTGACAACCAGCGGACACCTGCCCTTGGGGTTGGGGGTGGGGTTCCAGGCCAAAGCCTGCTCCAGCTTGCAGAGCCTCCTAGTTATCTCCCTCACCACACTAGTCTTTGGCAAATACCAACTTTTATTCAAAGGGGGAGTAGCACCTTCAAAGGCTAATAGGTGAAAAGAAAAACAAAAGAATATTAGCACAAAGCAAATAAAGAGCATACACCATGAGAGGAAATGCCCAAAGAAACAGAGAAATCAGCTCATATGAATAGCTTTATTCAGTCTCAAGGAAACAATAGACAACGAGATGAATCTAGAAGTGTAAAGACAGTGCAGTACAAAATGGAGAAATGAAAATCAATCAGGCTGACCTGGGAAAGACAAGGAGCAGTGGAGAAAGACACATCATTGCCAGGAAGAAACAGGGGAATGAACCCAAAACCCCATGATAAATGTGCCTGCAATGCACCGATGTAGTTTCTTTTGGCAATTTCATAAAGGGACGTTTAAATAAACAGAATATACAAAGTGTGGAGAGGCAGATGTAGGTACAGGACACAAAGAGGTGATGGCACAAATGTTTGCTGGCTATTTCCTTAGAGGAGAAAAAGGAAGCCAAAAGTAAAACACAACTGATTTGGATTAGAAACTAGAGCTCTTTCAGGCTGTAACTGAGAGTTTACATGGTGAAAGGACTGTACAGATGATCCACACCCAGGATACTAAGAAGTTACAGAACCTCTAGGATAAAGACAGAATCGAATGGCTGGTATCAGGAATAATGACCCAATCAGAAGATCATACCAGAAGGAGCACGTTGTGTGAGACGGAAGTAGGCTAGCCTCAGACGTGATAACCACACCCCATCCCAGAAGACGGTGAAGGAAAATCTACATGCTCTGAGCAAATGAGAATATTCTGGGAATATTCTGACTAACAGTCTTAGGCATGCAAGGTCTTATGAAATACAGCACCCATGAGCAATTTAAAAATAGAAGATCCACATCATGATAAAATTTTGTCAACAGAGGGAAGTTAAATAGTGAAAAAAGAGAAGCTATGGTCAGCAGTGAATATGTTTTAAATTAGAAAAACCCCTAAGCAATGATGGGAAGTATTACAGAAAAGACTATAAATATCAATAGGTGCAAAGAACACTATGCTCACAAAATCAGGAATGGGATGAGGAGAGTAGACATAGGTGAGATGCAAAATCTTTATCTGTAGGGCACTGAGTCAATAGAGAATTTAAGTGTGTTGTTAAAAGGAAGATGGTAATGTAGGGGCTTGGTGTCCAGGCAAAGTGTGGATTAAGTCCCAGTGAGGGGTTGCTGGGGTTGGGGGTCAGGATCAGAGCAAGGTGTGGAAGTCCTTCCCACCAAGGCTCAGTCCAGGCTGGTGTGGAAAGACCCAAGAAGAGTGGCAAGGGCATCCACATGGGAGGTGGCTCAGTGTAGACATCAAAGCCCATGGAGGGTGACGCTGGGGGCAAGGCGGTGCTAGGGGCTTGGCATAGATGCCACTCACAGACCTCAGAATATATGAGGGCTCCCAGTACAGCAAAAATGAACAAGCAGACAATTTACTTACTGAAACATCCAGCTAAGAGATTCTTGACCACAAGACCCCAGAATTGTAGACTTTTCTGTTTACCTGAATCTGGGGTCTTGGATAAGACATTCCACATTTGCATCTGCCTTTTAAGTCCTCCCTGGCTGTTTCATGTCATTGGGCACATTTCTGGCCAAGTGCAACTGAGTTCTCATATGATATACTGAAAATTTGTAGCCTTGAGAATCTTGGGGCTCATTTAACCACACAGGTTAAAGGTAAGGATTGAGGCCTGGTCAGGAGCAGATTCAGGGCTGGGGGCTGAGAAGAGCAGAGCGTACCCCGAGGGGTACTCATCTTCACATTCTGCTCCAGCAACAGCCACAGACAGGGCTGGCTTCATGGGGGTGCACCTCTGCAGTCCCACTGGGGGCCTCTCAGAAGGGCTTGATTTAGTGCTCCTTTGTCAACATCTGGAAATCATTGGTAATTCTGGGACAAAGGTATTTTCATTTTGCACTGGACCCTGCAAATAGCAGCTGGTCTTGTCCAGAGAAGGCTTTGTCATGCCTGTTCTGCTCAGGACCACTCATGCCAGCCACGCCAGCCACAGGACATTTGCTATTCAGAGATGGGAGGCAGGGTGGAGGCTTGCTGGGAAAATCTAGCTGGAAGTCAGCTATGACCACCCAGCTGCATGGCAGGTGGGTGCCAGCTACAGGTGAAGTCACGATGAGGGCATCCTCTTCATGGGAAACAGAAAAAAGATCTGTGCATTGAGATGTGTTTCTGAGGATGAACTTTAGTGAATCCTCAGCTGACTACACGATGCCCTCAGCCCCTCACTTCCCCCATTTTCTGAGCAACTCTGAGAACAGAACCAAGAGGCTGAAGAAGGAAGCAGAGAAATGCCAAGAAAAGCAGAGGAGGGAGACAGACTGAGCGGCCCCTGGGTGAGGAGTGTTCCAGCTGCAGCTGGAGAGACAGCAGAGGGACGGGACCATGTGGCTGCCATCGGCTCTGCTGCTCCTCTGCGTCCCAGGTGAGCGGGGCTGGGCAGGTCAGGGTGACAATGGTGTGGGGCAAGGCTGGTGATGGGAAGGGAAGAGATGAGGATACAAGCGAAGAGGGGAGGAGGTGAGCATGGAGAATCCTTGCCCAGACGAACAGGAGGAGGAGTTAATGGTAAGATGCTTCCCATAGGGGAGTGCGTTCTGAGCCCTACAGAACTCGACCACTTGGAATCATCATGGCCACCATTGTTGAAACTCAGGAATACTGTCTTATGCACCAGCATAACCAGGGGGAGGGGGGCAGACAGCTGATCCTAATTGGGCTAACCACTGTACTACCTGGCTTTCCCTGTAATCTAATCCAATTCTTATCACAATCTTATGAAAACAAGAGACCAAGATGCAGAGAGATGCAAATTCTTTACCGTAGATCAGTTCATAAAAGGCAGCCAAGGTTCAAAGAGAAATACGTTTATTTCCAAGGTCATTGCTCTTCTTCTAATACCTCTTTCCAAGGTCATCATCTTTTTTTAATATAATACAACAGCCACTTATTACATAACCCCCCTTTGTGAATAGGTGTTTATGTATCCCAGGTGTTGACACATGTCCCCAGAAAAGATTTGGTTGGTTTTGAATGCTTGTCAATGGGTCGGTTCTGGAAGTGTGCCAGGCCCAAGCTTTTCCTGAGCTAGTGACGCCAGTTTCCAGAAAATACTCCGAGGTCCTGAGCGCTGCTTTCTCAGGCAGGCCTGCCATGTATGGGACCTGAGCCCTGGCGCAGCTTCTGCAAGGGCAGGGCCACTGATAGCACCTCGAAAAGAGCTGGGACTGACCCAGGACTCCCTTGAAGGAGAAATTCAACCAAAGACACACATACCGACCATGTAATAAAACACACACAGGCTAATGTCGGAAACACAATGGTGGGCAAGAGAGAAGCTTGTGATGCACTTTATTCTTTTCAAAATTATTTTTTTAAGTGTTCTAGTTTCTTCACCTTTCCCTACAAATTTTAAAGTAAGCTTGTCTTTATCTACCAAAATGATCTTGCTGGGATTTTAATAGGAATCATGTTAAACATATAGATCATTATTGGGGAAAATGACATCTTTGTGATGTCGATTCTTCCATTTTGTAGTCGTGGTACCTCCTGCAATTTATTTTAATATTCCTTAGCTTTGGTCACCGGTGTTTTGCAAATTGTAGTATATGGATGCTGCACGGGTTCTGTTAGATTTATACCTGGGTGTATCTTCTTGTTGAGCTAATGTGAATAGCACTGTGTGTTTCAATTCATTTTTTGCATGCTGGTTACTAGGATAGAAAAAGGATTGTGTGTGTGTGTTTATGTGTGTATATGTGTGTTTGTGTGTGTTGTCTTTTATCCTGTGACTTGTTAAACTCATTTATTAGTTCTAGCATTAGATTCCTTGGGATTTTCCATAGATTCCTTGGGATTTTCTAGACAAGTGTGTCATCTGCACAAAGAGATAATTTTATTTCTTCCTTTCTAATCTGTGTGCTTTAATGGTGTCCTGGAAGTTCTTAAGGTCTTAACTGGAGCTGCTGGAAGGTCTTAACTACTCTGGTGGCCATGTAAGACCTGCTGTTTTCTGGCATTTCTGCTTTGAAAAAGAGAAACCAGAAGTGAGATTGCTCATATTTACATGTAGGCAACAAACTCCATTTAAAAAATATTATGAACAAGGGGTAGTGGAAAGGGGAGGGGGGAGGGGGGATGGAGTGATTGGGTGATGGGCACTGAGGGGGGCATTTGACGAGATGAGCACTGGGTGTTATACTATATGTTGGCAAATCAAATTCTGATAAAAAATATGCAAAAAAAGAAAAAATATTGTGACTGAAACAAAGCATATTTGTAACTTCATGCAATTCATGCCTACAGTCTGTGATCTGTGAGTAAAGCAGAGAAATTGCAGAACTTCGTGTGTCCGTCTGGTATTTACACTTGGGGCCATATGGTGCCCCCAACAGGCCTGGGAACTGACCTTTCAAGCACACAGATGGATTTGCAGGGACGCCATGGGGGCCGGCCTCAGGCTGGCTCTAGGGCAGATCCACGTCTGTTCCCTAGCCTTCTGACTGGGGCTGGGGTCCTCAGCTCTCCCAGGCATCTTGTTCTTTAACATGAATGAAAGCACTAGATTAAGATTCTTCCAAGGGTGCCTGGATGACTCAGTGGGCTGTGTGTCTGATGCTTGGTTTCAGCTCAGGTCATGATCTCAGGGTCCTGGAATCCAGCCCCACATGGGGCTCCCCACTCAGTGGGGTCCGCTTCTCTTCTCCCTCCCCTACTGCCACTCAGCGGTGCTCATATGGGCTCTCTCTCTCTCTCTCTCTCTCTGTCTCAAATAAATAAATACATCTTAAAAAAAGTTTCTTCCACGTGGCAATTCTAACATGGGACTGCAAATTTCTTAACACTACTTTCATTAAGATCTGGGGGTTAGGTCCCCTCCCCTTGAGTCTGGGTAGGCTGTGGCTGCTGCTATAATTATCCTCCTAAGGAGCCTATTTACTCATTTTCTTTCCCTAGAAGCACACCCTCCCACTTGCTGTGAAATTTTAATACTGAAGATATACTATATATGTCCACATTCTCTAAATTTATAAATAAATTGATTGATTCATGTACTAATTGAACATCTATGTTTTGTATATGAAAAGAGTATCGTTTTTTTACCCTCCAAGAACCAACGTTTGTCTCCATTGGAAGGCACGGATAGAGCATGGTGACAGTGACTCTGTGTGACTTCCAAGGCCTGGCCAGAAGAAACCCTGTAGCTCCTTCTTCAGATTCTCTAAATGCTGGCCCTGGGGACTCTCCCAGTCAGAACCTGGAGGCCACATGGAGAGGCTACCTGGAGGATTTGGGATCAACGATCAAGACTGAGTTTAGTGTTGGGTCACCCGGGCTCATGTTCCAGGTGCATGGGCAAAGAAGCTTCCAGATGACAGCAGCACTCAGCCATTTGAGTCACCACCTCCCCAACTGATCTTCCAACTGAGGCCTCAGACGTGACAGAGCAGAGATAGGACATCTCTATCTCAATCCACTGGGATTCCTGACACAGAATCTGTGACATGACAAAGTGATCACTGTTTTATTCCATAAGGAAAATCTAAGCATAGATACCTGGACCATTTGGGCTCTATCTGTTCTAAGGTCAAGCAAGATGGTAAGAGGAACGTGCTGCCTCTGCCGTGGGCCTGGTGGGCTGTGAGGAGTTGCTGGCTGCTGCCAAGAGCCCCTGTGTGACTCAGCTCTGTGGCGGGGACAGCTGGGCAGGAGCTCCCATGTGGTAACACGCAGGCTGCTGGGCTTGAGGTCTTGCCCTTTCCTAACGGGCGACCCAGAACCATGTGGGCTGCAGGTGTCAGCATGTGGCGGAGGTGCTCCCCGCTGCAGCAGAAAGCTCCCCTGCCCCCTCAATCCACTTCCGCAATGCCCCCACCTCGTCAAAGAAAAGCTCTGGTCAAAAACCCACTAGCGCCTTTCCTAACAAATGGGCTCAAGGAGAGGAACAGAGCACCAGCAAAAGACAGCCGGGGAGTTTGCTTCAGATGAAATAGTCCAGGACACAGAACAGGGGGTCAGAAAAGTCTACTCAGTTGCAGAGAAATTACAGACAACACGACCTCACTAAAAGAAGGAGCTCAGGAAAGAGATACAGTTCCTCAAAAATGGCTCAAAATAAAATGTGGATACAAAAAAAGAGCACCCAGAGTTCAGGAAGGATGTGAAGTGGAAGAGAAAAAACTCCATAGATCCCACAGTTTTATTGAGAGGAGATATGTTATATTTCTGAAAATTAAAAATGAAAAAGGCTTGTGTGGTTAGTGTTTAATGTGTGAGTGGAGAGCCCCGCATCCCGGGCTGGCCTTTGCTCACCTGGGAGATGGGAGAATGGAAAGGCCAAAAGTTAGGTAAATCCCAGGAGTGGGTGATGCTGGGTCAGAGCTGGAGTGTGGACAGCATCACAGGTGTGAAGGGGACAGATCTGAGCCCCTCATTGGTCCCATCTGGTTGGAGAAGTCCAAAATGTCCCTGGAGCCCTGTGCCTGAAGGACCAGGGAGGCCAAGGGACCAAGGAGGGACAGAAATGAACTATTCTTGAGACCACTCTGTGCGTCCCTTGTCCTTGGAGACCACCGATGTAGATAAAAGGACACAGGGATACTTATATTGTCTCAAAGCTCCTTGCCATAGAACACTTATTCCTTACATGGGGAAAAAGTAACTTCAATGAGTTTTGACAAATTTATAGTCACATTGGGTTTAGAGTCACATGGGACTCGCTGCAATGGATGGGTTGTCCTCTCACATATAAAGCATTGAAATACTGTCCCAACAAAATAATCTCAAAAGAGCCCGGGTAAGTCATAGATTTAATAGGAAATGTATGGAGCAAACAGATGGGATGAGAGTCGGGGATGGTCCACCTGTCTGCAATCTTTAACATTCAGGCATTCTTTCTGCAGGAGGCACCGAATCAGCAGCAGGTGGAATGGGCAACCTCTGTACACCTGGCCCATAAGGGGTCTCTGGCCATTGGAACACTCGGGGGCTTTGGGATTTAATTCCAGTTTTATGGTTCCTGGTTGGTCTGGAATTGTAAAAGCCATCATTGGCCAGAGTCCTGAATGATGTAAGAGGCCGTTATCCTTGGCAGAGCCACTGCAGGGTCCCAAGGAAGAGTGGCACCAGGAGGATCCACGCTGGAGGATTCTGGGCTGCTACGGAAGAGACCAGGGTCCCCGACCTGTGCAGAGCAGAGAGGGACCCAGAGTTTATTCCTGGGGTCAGCACAAGAGAAGTCCCCACCTAACAGGGACCCTCATTTCTCTTGGAAATGCAACCTCTGCCCATTCCTTGCTCAGAAGTCAGAGGGTGTGGGAGTATCGTGAGTGGGAGCTGTGGTTCTCCTGCTCAGGCTGACTCTATTCTTCCCCTGGGTCCCCTGACGCCACATCACAGTACACAGCAGGAATCCAAGCAAAGACCCCTTCACAGAGGTCAAGAGCACAAAGCTGAGGTTGCAGAGCAGGACCCTGTGCAGGGAACACGGTGACAGGTGTGAGCTCCCTCTTCAGGGGCAGCCCAACCCCTTCCTCCCTGACCTGACTCCTGAGCTCAGAGCTGCAGGCAGGCAGCCTTGGTCCCTGCCAGGGAAGCCCCTCTGAGGGCACAGACGTGCTGCCCAAGGCTCAATCTATAGGGGCTTCCCTGCAGGCTTAGCCTGGGGTCCAGCACCCATGGCCCCTGATTTCATCCTGCTTTATGGCTGCTCCCCCACAATTCCCCTCCACCTCACCTGCAGGCCAGCCACGCCCAAGGCTTTTCTTGGTCTGTCTTTCTCATTCTACTTCTGTCCCACTTTGGGTCAGTTCTGCTCAACTTTGAAGCTCAAAACTAATATTCCCAATTTGAAGGGAAGAAATTTCCTGACCCTTGTTTATCTGGATATTTACCTTCTGGGTTCTCCTGGTAGGGGCCACTCTCAGCTCTGACCCCCATGTGGTAGCACATATGAGGTGTACTCTCTCTTACATCCTGTTTAGTGGACGTGGGATCTAGGAGGACAATGGCCCTTGCTTACATGAGTCCCCCTGGTGGTCCCTCTCAGTGTCCAAGAGTCTGACCCCTTCACCTCGGCCTCATCCCCTCCTCCCCCAGCAGGGTCAGGACCTGTGTAGGTCACCTTGCTCTGTCCTTCTACCTGCCTTGAGCGTGACGGGTCATGTGGATTTCACAGGTGGTGTTCTGGAGAGAGTGCATGCTGCTTTGCACTTCCTCAAAGTATCCTTTAAGTCACTGTGCTCTTTTCACAAATTCCACTCCCTGTGGAGCTGCTGTCCCATCTCTCCACCCCACAGGCTTCTCCTATGTTCTTTGGTTTCCTAAAAGTTCTGCATCCTCCGCTCCCCACTCAACAGAACAACTGGTCTCCAAACATCACCAGTAGGACACAGTTGGTTTCATAGCATGAGCCAAGTGCCTCCCCTATTTAGAGGGATACTGAACACACTGCCTGAGGGGCCAGGCTCAAGGAATAGGGGACTCGAGACAGGAAGAAAGTAGGACTGGAACTGGATGGGAGCTGATGGAGGGAGATATGGATGGTGGGACCCAGGGAGGGGTGTACCTTCACCCAGTCTCTGATGGGGTGAAACTGGGGAAGTGTTTGCCCTTTGATGAATGAGTGAATTGATTGTTTATTGGGTGACTCTTGGTGGGGAGGGGTTCAGGTCGATGGCCCAGCCTCTTCCCATGTTGGGAATATGAGAAAGCAGGAATCCCAGCTTCCCACTCCTTCCCAGCATTTCCCTAGCACTTGGGGAGGGGAGGGCTGGAACCATAGAGCAGATACCCACCCTTGACTGTGTGTGAGTGGAGTAACACCCCCCTCAGAGATGTCCTAATCCCCAGAGCTGTGAATGTGGTAGGTTACATGGCAAGGGGGAGTGCATGATGAGATGCAGTTAAGATTCCCAACCAGCTGACCTAGAGATGGGGAGATTATCCTGGGCTATCCAGGTGGACCTTATGTCATCAGCTGTGTGTGTATAAGTGATAGAACAGGGGAGAGCCAGTGTCACAATAATGCTGCATGAGGAGGACTTGACCACCACTGCTGGCTGTGAGGACAGAAGGGACCCCGAGCCTGGTGGCCCAGGGGTCTCTAGAAGCTGGAAAAGACAAGGAAGTGCTTCTCCCTTAGAGCCTCCAGAAGAGCCAGCCCTGCCAGCACCTTCACTTTAGCCCAGGGAGCCTCATGTCAGACCTCTGCTCTCTAAAGCCTTACATCATCAAACTGGTTTGTCTTTTGCCACCAGGTAGGTGGTGATTTGTCTCAGCAGCCACAGAAAAGGAACACAGAGCAGTTCCCTTCTGATGTAGTTGAGGCTGGAACCACCTACACCTTTTTGGGGTCCTTGTGAGTTGGGAGGCAGGTCAGAAGGAGACCAGAGCCTTCTCTCCTGCCGCCCAGCTGAAGAACTTTGTTAGGTTCTTCCTGGGGAGTGGGGAGCTCTTTAAGTACTCAGAGGCATAAATGAGGGGGCCCAGGGCAGACGATGCTGATTCTCCCCTGCCAGGAAACCTCAGAGTGTCCAAGGGGTCCCTGACAGAGTGCCCCGAGGGGAGTGGTCACAGGGCAACAGGGGGAAAGGTCTGCTGGGGTCCAGCTCTGCTCACCTGCTGCCAGGGTTGATCACGGGCTGACTGCTGGTGAGGCCCTGGGTAGACGGAAGCAAGGTATGACTTGCAATTGTGGGTCTTGGCACAGTTGTGGGAAAGTCTGTTGGATCTGGTGCTAAACGCACAGAGCAGAGCATGGTGTGAGAGTGATGCAGGTGGCTCCCCAGGGCCATCACCTCTCCCCACCCTCAGGGATAAAGCTTCTGCCTTAGCATCAGTGTTTACCCATGTTGGTCTGGTCTTGTGTCTTTTTGGTTTCTCATCCCAAACCTTCTATTACTTCACTTGCAGAGAAACATCAGTTCACCACCATGGGAGGCATGGAGGGTGGGGAGCTCTGTGGCAATTGCACTCAGCTCAATCTCAGTGTCCTGTCTGGCACAGCTGAGCACGTCAGAACCATGTTCCCATGCCTGGAGTTTCCATCAGCCAGGCCAGCTCCTTTCTGAGTCTCAGCCTTACCTGAGGCAGGCTGTGTGCCACCTGCCCTGAAGTGATGTGACCCAGAGCGGCTGGCCCAGGGTTCCCCTGTTTCCTGCAGCCACCCAGTACCTGCAGCCCCTATGTCCCCTCGGGTCCTCCCTGCCTCCCCAGGGCCTGCTTCCTTATTTCAATAGGTCTGACAATAAAGTTTGTCCGGTTGGAGGGTCCAGGCTTAAATCTCTCGCACCAGGTCCTCCTGACTTTTTGCACGCATCCACCACCTTTGTTGTCTTTTTCAGTAAATCTCTGGAACATTCTACACCAGCGTATCTCTCCACTGCAGACATTTGCGCACCATATTTACATATACTAAGTTTGTAGAGACTTTTTTCTGCTTTATAAAGTAGATGTATTACCTACCTATTGTCTGCATGGCTGTGTGTCTGTATGTTGGAGAGAAGACTGAAGGGTCCAGAGGCAGAGCTGTGGGGTGTGAGCTACAGCATGACTCCCTTTCCAGGCCTGTCTCTGGGGGGCCCTTAGTGCCTCTGGGGCAGCTGGGGTGGAGTTCAACATACCCTCCAAGATTCAGAGGCAGCCGGAGAGGGGGTCCTCGCACCTGGTGGAGCCTGCCTTTCCTTCTCCCAGAAATGATATCAGAATCCCTCCCCTGCTGCTTTGCTTATGTGGCCAGAGGAGGGAGGGGAAGCAGGAGGGGACAGGGAGAAGGTCTTTTGTCCCATAGCTAAGACTGACAGGACCACAGCCTTCTAACACCCCACTCCTCACTGCTTGCCTCCACTCAGCTGGAGCTGCAAGGGGGTGGACAGACTGGGAGAAGAGAAGCTGCCTTCCCTGGACACGCCTGTCCTAGCTGAGTTTGTCCTTCACTACTGCTTCTGGGAGAGCAGATGGAGATGTGCAGATGTGGGAGTTCGCCCTTTCTTCCAGTCTTTCCCAGACTCATGGTGCCCCCTCATACACACTCGCACATGGACACACACACACACAGTTCAGGCAAGTTTAGAGACTCCTCTCCATCATCAGGGGAGAGAGAGGAACAGTCCTGGCTCCTCCGTGGGTGGGTACCAGGGCCCCAGAACACAGCAGGGAGTAGTGCCTACCTGGGTCGACAACCATGGAAAATTTGTACCCCAGGTCAGAGCCGGTTCTCTCAATCCCACACCAGTAGATGTCTGCATCATCATACCAGAGATTCTCCAAGGTCATGGTGATAGTGTGGCGACTGTGATTGTCCTGGATGGACGCACGGCCCTTCTTCACCAGTTGCTCTGACCCAGTGGTTTTAACAAGCATTCTGCAGGAATTCCAGTACTTTCCGCGGCACCACCACTTCTTGTAGGATTCCCATCCTGGACTATACTCACAGTATGCCGTCAATGTGCCCCCCTCTGTGCCTCTAACCGTCGCCTCCTGGGAGATGGAGAAGTGGCCTAGAAAACAGAAACCCAGCATTCATCTCCTCCTCCCTTGAGCCCAGGGTTGGTCCCAGGCATGGCTGGGGTACCTGGCACCGCCCTGAAGACCAGCCAGGAGCCTCTGCCCTCTGTGTAATCACCACATCCCACCTGTCCCTTCATCCCCTACAGTATGTCTTTTGCTGTCCCCTCTTTCTGATGTCCCCTTGGGCCTCCTAACTGCCCAACGCAGGGTCCTGTGCTCACTCCCCATCCTACTTACTGACCACCCACCCCCTCCCTTGCCCTCTGCTGACACCTCTTCCCAGCAAGCCAGAGCCCATACTGCAGTCGTAGGTGTACTTTTGATTCCCAGAGCTGTTGAGACAGCGGGATCTGCTCCCCAACCACTCCGACACTCTACCCCCAACCACCTAAAATACCTCACCCTCTGAATCCACACATGGCTCAGAACTAAACACACACTCACACATACAACAAACATGCATACACACTCACACAGTGATTACATTTTTTTTTTTTTTACTACACACCTTGCTCTTCTGTGTCTCCATATATTTGTACAAGCTGATGCCTCGGCCTGGAATGTTCTCTCCTCTGCTTGAAGAAACCAGGCCCTTATAGTCATGCACTCAAGGCTCAGATCAAACAATGTCTCTTCTACGGTGTCTCCGCTTCTGCAGCCAACTGGATCATCCCGGTGCCACCAAAGCACTTTGTCCCTGTCTCCGTTGCTGCACTTATGACACTGGATGAGGGTTTGGTCTTTGGCTCATCCAGAGCAGAGCTTCAGGCAGCCTGGTGCGTGGGGTTGAGCACCTCTCCAGAGAGCCTGTCACCCCAGGTTTTGCTGCCTGTCTTCCTCCCTGTAACCGAGCTCTTCAGCAGAGAGGATCTCGGCTCTAGCTACAAGTCAAGAGCAGTTGTGCAGGCCTTTAAATGATCCAGGTGTCTGAACCTCATCTTAACTGAGTGGGTATCAGCTGGAGCTTGGGTTTCTGTGCTCCCTCAACATTTCTCAAGAATTCACACAGTTACATATGTGTGTATATATGTGCCCATGTATGCCTCTATCCACCATCTACCCATCCATCCACGCATCCATCCATGCATGCATGCATCCATCCATCATCTGTCTCTCCAAACATCTGCCAGGGTTGTCAAGCAGTGCCCTAGAAAACAGATACTGTTTGTGTTATTTATTTTTATTTTGTTTCCTCAATACCTAACTTAGTACCTGTCAAGTAACAAAACTTAAAAAAATTTCACAAATAAATGTCTGGATGTGTGAAAGGCCCTGCCATTTCCCCTGGGACAGACTCTGTCTGTGTCCCACCCCAGCCCTGCAGGTGCTCTGTCCTGAAGCCCCTGCCCTACTCACCTTGGATGACGAGAAGGAGCAGAATCCGGAGCAGCCTCATGTCCTGCCTGCCTGGGTTGTCTCCCTGGTGCTCAGCTAATGCCCCCTGCTCTCTGGGACTGGAACTGAGCTCAGAGGCAACCTACCTTGTACTTCTCTAAGTTAATCTTTTATAGTTTCTCTCATCTATGTTTTATTTTTTCTCTTCAGTTACTTCCTAATTTCATTAATTACGAGAAGAGGAGTGCCGTCTTTTGGGAGCGTATAGCTGATGTGATGAGGTGTCCCCTCTCTTTACTCTGGTTCTTCACCTCAGCATCTCCTGGAATCTGGCCCTGATGGCCTTCTCTCCGGGGAGGGCCCCTGCTCCCCTCTCTAGCACCACCTCCAGTCTCTGCACACCTACTTACTTCCTGCCACCTCCATCCCCCAACTCAGTTCTGGACCTCCACTGGCTACTGGAACCTTTGTAGAGCTGTCTACCCTGTGAGCTCAGATGTGCTCAAAATGCAATTTCTGGTAATCTCCATTCCTCCAGTCAATCTGTCCCAACATCTGGTCCATGGGCCCAGGGCCACCCTCTCCACCAGCGCATACCAGACTAGCCTTCCTAAGATAAAGCCCATTCGGCCTTCTTCCTGCCACCTACCACTTCAGAAGGCCTTGTTGGGATAGTGGGGTAGGAGGTGGAGCGGCCAAGGGCTTTGCCAGCAGGAGGAGGAGAAGGTGCTGTGGGCCAGTCCCCAGAGTTCCTGTCCCCTTCAAGGTCCTTCTAGCTGCACCAAGAATCAAATTGACATGAGACAGATGAACAGGAGAAACTCAAAGTTAATAGCATACATGCAGGGAATCCACATAGACATGGCAGTCAGGCATAATAGGCTCTGAATGTCATCCTGAATTAAGAGAAGAGGGTGGGGAGTTCGAGACTTCAAAGGGAAGGAATACAATTTATCCCTGGTGGGATGCCTGGGTGGCTCAGCAGTTGAGTGTGTGCCTTCAGCTCAGGCGATTCCGGGTCTGAGGATCGAGTCCTGCATCTGGCTCTCTGTGAGGAGCCCGCTTCTCCCTCTGCCTGTGTCTCTGCCTCTATCTGTGTGTCTCTCATGAATAAATGATAAAAAAAATCTTTTTAAAAATTTATCCCTGGCAATGACTCTTATTCTGCAAAGACCCTGCAACTGAGAATCCTCTATGTAGTTAAGGGAGGGGCAAGGGTTTCTCTGGAGCTGGCGGTGTCTTTGAGGGCCTTCAACTCAGAGTAATCTTCATGCAAAAGTGGCCCATTAGGGGGCCGCCTGCCTTCAGCCCCTGGACCTGTTTGTGTTCACGTGTGAGGGCTGAGCCTTCTGCGATTGAGGGTCTTAGCGAACCCTAGGTTTCCCACCTGAGACAAAGAATTTATGAAAGAGGGTGGGCAGGATATCCACCTCCCTTCAAACTTTTCCCTCCCACCCTTTCTCAGGTTCTACTGCGGTGTAATTTGGTAAAATAAACCGCACCCACTTAAAGTGCACAGTTTGAAACGTTTATCTTCTTGTCTTTAGTACTTCTCAAATTTTACACACGGTACGATTTTGAGGTGGATTTCAGTTCTACGTGTTGAACACACACACCGCAAACATTGCAAAGCAATGCTATCCCCTCGCCAGAAGGGTCTGTAACTAAGACTTCCGTTTCTCTGATGGCAGGCAGTCCAGCTGCTGAGGTTGGGACTTCAGGTGCTGAGGTGGCTTTCTGGGCTGTGCTGCCACGTGCGCTGGCTCAGCTTTCTGGAGCCCTGCAGGTGCTCCTCCGAAGTGCCGTGCGTGCGCCCTCCAGGGGTCGGCCTGTGACTGGCGGCGGTCTTCCTCCAAAGCTCTCTAAGTGGGTGCTCCCTCAGGGGCTCTGGTCAGGTGCGCACAGCTGGGGTGCGAGTCTCGGTGGTCTAGGGTGCGTTTCTCCAGGGGCTTCCGCTTGTCCGTCCCCCCAAACATCGCCTCCCAGCTTTCAGAGCCTCCACCCCCTCCCTTCCTGGTCCTTTGGCTGGGAAGCTTTGCAAGCTGAGGCTTTTCTCTCCCCAGTCTGCCATTTACTTCCTGTGGTTGGGTTTGTTTCCAGGGCCAAGCAGAGAGAGGACAAAGAGAGAAAGAAGATGCAGTGATAGTCATCCGTTCCCCGGCCCACCTAACTCCCGAGGTCTGGGAACCCTGGAGGTTCCCCCAGGTCTGGGACCAGCTCTGGGACCCTAGCTCTTTAGGGCAGCAAGGACTCTCCTGAGTTGCCTGGCGGCTGCAGGTAAAAATGCAACTTCTGTCCAGAGGCTTGTGGAGACCTGGTGGGAGGGAAAGAAAACACAACCAATAAAAGTCCTGGAATCGGACCTCCCTCTTCCCTGAGGTCATCTTTTCTCTGTGCATCCTGAGCTCTTAGGGTCCCTGCTGAGCATATACTTTCAGGATATGAGCTGCATGGTTCACGCTCAGGCAGGAGGATAAGAAAGGAAACATAAACAGAGAACTCACAGCGGCGTTGCTCCTATACTTGGTCTGGTTCCTTTCTCCAGTCTCCTGCTGAGGTTCATTTTGCCGACTGCTCAGATGGTTGCTCCATGTACCCTGTCTGGGTTCTTAGCTGTAGTCGGGGGAGAGGTCTGTGGTGTGTGACACTCATCTCACCCGAACTGGAAGCCTGCAGCACAGATTTGCAAGAGCAGATCTGGGAACTGGGACAATGGCCAACAATACAGAAATAGTTACTTATGCTACATTCACATAATGAAACACCAAGGCTGCTAGTTAAAGGATTAAGTGAGCACAGGTGTAATAGCTTGGAGAGAATTCACAGTAAAATTTAAATCCTTGGTATTGGAGTATAAAATACACACAGAACGTGCACACATCAGAAGTGCACAGCTCAATACATTTGCATAAAGAAAACACACCTATGAACCAGCACCTAGATCAAGAAAGAAACATTCCCATCCTCAGGGAGATTCTCTAACTTCATAAAATATGTGGGGAATCCAAGGCAGCTAGAGAGGATGCTGGGGGCCACCTTCAGTCCTCTTCATTCTGGAACATAGAAGACCTTTCTTTCCTCTACCAAGAAGGCACAGGCTGTAGGCCTAGAAGGCATGGGAGGCTCAAAGAACTTGGCACACTGCGACACCCCTGTTTCACACTCTGCGTTGTCCCCACATACTCAGAGCCCCAGTCAGCTATGTTCTGGCTCATTCTCCATCACGTTCAGGCGACCAACAATGATCAGTCATTTGAGGCATGGGGGGAGGACCAGACCAGAGCAGACCAAACCAACACATGACCACAGAGTGAGGAGAGTTTCAAAAATTTCAGCAAGCAGAGAACAAAAAAAAAAGGAGTTCTTGAGATGAAAATATAATTCCTAAACTAAATATTTCATGCAAATATTGGAAGAAAAGTAAAAACACAAAACCAAACCAAATCTTCTCAAGAGGTAGAACTAACCTCACACATGTAGATAACATAAAAGAAAAAAGGAGACAAAAAAAGGAGCTACTCAGGGGTGCTTGGGTGGCTCAGGTAATGATCCCGGGGTCCTGGGACAAACGCCTGCATTGGGCTCCCTGCTCGGCAGGGAATCTACTTCTCCCTCTCCCTCTGCACCCCCCCTGCTTGTTTTCTCTCTTTCTCTGTCAAATAAATAAAATGTTTTTTAAAAAGAGAATTGAGGGATGTCTGGGTCATTCAGCAGTGAGCGTCTGCATTCGGCTCAGGGGGTAATCCCAGGGTCTTGGGATCGAGTCCTGCATTGGGCTCTCCACGGAAAGCCTGCTTCTCCCTCCACCTGTGTCTCTGCCTCTCTCTCTGTGTCTCTCATGAATAAATAAATAAAATCTTAAAAAGAGAGAGAGAGAGAGAATTGACTCAGGGAGGAGAGGGAAAGGGAACAGAGGACAGAGGAGGAGAGGACATGTGAAGGAAGAGGGGAGCCCTGTGGGAACGTCACTTACGAGGGCATTTGCATAAGTGGTTTAGGGCTGGGAAATGGGGTTTGTCCACAGCCAGGGGAAATACACCAACACATGGCAGAGGAAGCATGGAGGGCACAATGAAGCTGATGGGAAATGGTCGCTTTTCCTTCCTTAAAATCTCCCCAAGGCACCTCTGACCCCAGAGGGACTCAGGACCTCAAGGAGAAGCCTGAGTGGGTCAGGCTCAGGGCTGGCCCAGGATCCAGGGCAGGAGGGGTGGTCTGGGGTACACTGGGGTGAGCTGCCTGAAAAGAGGGTTAAGATGGGGCTGTTTGTCCAGCAAGGCTGGATGTGAACCCTGAGCACCGCATTCCTCCCCATGCGCAAACCCAATGTGTCTTCATTACTTCCTTGGACCAACACTCTGAGGGTCTAGTGTCTCTGCCTTGCAGCACTGTGTGCCTTGGTTTGCTGGCAGCAGGCTTCCCAGCTCCCCAGGCACACTGGCAAGTAGCACTCTGGCCAGTGTGACACTTTGCTTCCCCAAAGCATCAAAGACACATAATCACATCAGCCACAGGCTCCCAAGGATGGCACTGCCTTTCTCCTAATTGTTGAAATTAGGAACTAACTGAAGAAAAACTTAAGGGAAGTAGATGAGAGGAAGAAAAGACTAATTTAGAAAAACAGAATGCATTTTGCCTCTGAGCTCAGTTCCAGTCCCTGGAGAGCCGTGGGCATTAGCTGAGCACTGGGGACACAAGCTAGGCAAACAGGACATGTGGCTGTTCCCAGTTCTCCTACTTTTCCTTGTCCAAGGTGAGTTGGGCAGGGGCTTCAGGACAGAGCACCTTCAGGGCTGGGGTAAGACACAAACAGGGTCTGTCCCAGGGGAAATGGCAGACCTTTCACTCATCCAGACACTTCTATAAAAAAAAAATTTAATTATTGTTAACTGGCAGGTACTAAGTTAGGTGTTGAGGAAAGAAAATAAAAATGAATGACATAAACAGTGTCCAGTTTCTGGTGCTCTATTCATCAGCCCTGGCTGATTAATCACTAGACAGATGATGGATGGATGCAGGGATGGCTGGATGGCTGGATGGGTAGATGATAGGCAGGTGCATACAGGCACACATATATACACACATACACACATACACAAATGCATGAATTCCTAAGAAAATTTGAAGGAAACCAGAAGCTCAAGTTCCAGCTGATACCCACTCAGTTAAGATGAGGTTCAGACATCTGGATCATTTAAAAGCCTGCACAACTGCTCTTGACTTGTAGCTAGAGCCGAGATCCTCTCTGCTGAAGAGCTCGGTTACAGGGAGGAAGACAGGTAGCAAAACCTGGGGTGATAGGATCTCTGGAGAGGTGCTCAACCCCACACACCAGGCTGCCTGAAGCTCTGCTCTGGATGAGCCAAAGACCAAACCCTCATCCAGTGTCATAAGTGCAGCAACAGAGACAGGGACAAAGTGCTTTGATGGCACCGGGATGATCCAGTTGGCTGCAGAAGCGGAGACACCGTAGAAGAGACATTGTTTGATCTGAGCCTTGTGGGATGACTATAAGGGCCTGGTTTCTTCAAGCAGAGGAGAGAACATTCCAGGCGAGGCATCAGCTTGTGCAGAGGTATGGAGACAGAGAAGGGCAAAATGTGTAGGTAAAATAACAAGCAATCACCTGTGTGTATGTGCACATGTTTGTTGTGTGAATATGTATGTTTAGTTCTGTGCCGCACATGGATTCAGGGAGTGAGGTATTTTAGGTGAGTGGGGGTTAGTGTGTCGTGGATGAGTGGGGAGGGGACCCCATTGTCTCACCAGCTCTGGGATTCAGAAATACACCTGAGGCAGTGCCAGACATCCCAGCAGTGCTCAGGATAGCCCCGGGCTCAAGGGAGGAAATGAGTGTTGGGTTTCTGTTTTTTAGTCCAGTTCTCCATCAATGAGGAAAATTTAATGAGAGGCACAGAGGGGAAAGCACTGGTGGTGTACTGCAAGTACCTCTCAGGATTGGAATCCAATGTGAAGTTGTGGTGCCGCGGAAAGAACTGGGAATCATGCAGAACCCTTGTAAAAACCACTGGGTCAGAGCAACTGGTGAGGAAGGGTCGAATGTCCATCCAGGATGATCACAGCCAACGCACAATCACCATGACCATGGAGGAGCTGCAGAGGGATGACGCAGACACCTACTGGTGTGGGATTGAGAACACAGACAAAACAACAAGTTACCAATTAACTGTGATTGCCAAACCAGGTAGGTATTAATCCCCTCCTGTGCTCTGGGGCCCTGGTACCCAGTTGAGAAGGAGTCAGGAGTGTTCCTCTCTCTTCCCTGATGGATGGAGAGGAGTCTCTAAACTTGCCTGAGTTTGTGTGTGTCGTGTGTGTGTGTGTGTGTGTGTGCGCGCACTTGAGCGAGTGTGTATGAGGGGGCACTATGAGTCTAGGAAAGATGGATGAAAGAGCGAGCCCTCACATCTCTGCACATCTCCATCTGCTCTCCTAGAGGGAGCATTGAAGGACAGACTCGGCTAAGACAGGCTTGTCCAAGGAAGGCAGCTTCTCCTTTCCTGGTCACATCCAACCTCAGCCCAGCCCCAGGCTGAGCGGGGCCTTGTGAGGCAGACAGGGAGGAGTGGGGTACTAGAAAGCCATGATCCTCCATCTCTTAGATGCTCTTACGGCTGCTGTCCTGTCCTCCAGGACAACATCAAGCCTTTCTGGGCACGTGTTTCTCTGCACAGTGCAGTGCCTGAGTCTATTGCCCACAGAGATCAAGTGATGGTCCCAGTTTCAGCCCATGGACCAAAGAGACCTTCTATGGGACCCAGAGACCCCAATTCCTGCCAATGCCTTCCTGGACCTCTGATGCCCACGTGTCCCTGCTCTTTCTGTAGTTTGGGGCCAGGACTCATAGCAGCTCTTCCTACCCCCTGTTCCAAACCTAGTCTGAGAGGGAAGACGCCCAGCACAGTGGGGGAGCTGTGGCTGATTCCTGAAGAAGGCTTCTTCATCAAAGGGCTGTTTAAATCCATCCAATAATTTTGTCTGCGTCTATGAGATGATCATATGATTTTTCCCCTTAACTCTGTTAATGTAGAATATTATACTGATTTTCTCATGTTCAAACAATTTTGCATTCTTGGGATAAACCCAACTTGGTGATGATGTATTTTCTTGCCTTTATATCCTTGGATCCAGCTTGCTGATTTTTTGTAGCATACTTTGGCATTTATGTTCATGGATGATTTTTGCCTATAAAATTTCTTTTTTGCGCTGCCCCCCTGTCAGGTTTGGACATCAAGAGTATGCTAGTCTCATTAAATGGATTTGGGATTGCATCTCCTTTTCCTATGTCCTGGAATTTTTTGTGTAAGATAGACATTCTTTCTTTCTTAAATGTTCAGCAGGTATCTCTGTTAAAGTTCTATGGGTCTGGAGGTTTCTCTTGGAGAGGTTTTATTTTATTAATCAATTCATTCATTCATTTACCTTAAGTAAGCTCTACACTCAACGAGGGCTGGAACTCTTAATCCTAAGATCAAGAGTCTCGTGCTCTGCTGACTGAGCCAGCCAGGCACCCATTGGAGGGGTTTTTAATAATGGATTTGATTCTTATAAATATGTAAAGATGATTTTAAAATGTGAGATGATTCAAGTAGTCTATTTCTTTTTGTGCTAATTTTAGCACATTTATCATTTTTGCCAGAAATTTGTTTATTACATCTAAAGTTTCAAATTTATTGGCATAAACTTATTTAGCTATCCTTTTATTATTCTATCCTCTTCTTAGCTAACCTTCTTTTAATATGCTCCAGTATTGTGTGATTCCTGATATTGATTATTCAGATCACTCCTTTCAAATTATAAGTACTTTGCTAGGGCTTTGTTTTGTTTAAAAAACAATAGTACACTTTTTTGGTCTTCTCTATTTTATATTTCTTTTCTACTTCATTAATTTTTTTTCTTTTCTTTGTTCTTTCCTCTCTTCTACTTTCATCTGCAAGTGACTGTGCAGTGTCACTATGGTCCACAGTGGGAGACCTTCGTGAAGTCATGGTGTCAAGATGCTGGTTTGAATAGTTGCAACATCCTTGTTGAAACCACTAGACCACAGTTGAAGAACATTGTGTCATTCAACCAGGAAAAGCACAACTTCTCCATGACCATCTTGCGCGAGTATAAGAACTTATGAGAAAAATTAGCTGTTATTTTTCTGAAGTACTGCCCAGGTACTTCACAGTATGGCAGTCTTGCTCACGCTGCAAATCTGAAATGTTAGGTAAGGACCCAAGCTTAGAATTCCTTCATTATTTCCCGCTTTGCTCTTCCTGGGGCATGTTTCAAAATAACCACTTGAAGTTGAGCCCATGAAAAATTAGTGACGTCTGTTCCAACCATTCCAACCACCCTGTAAGTAACAAGTACTACCACCCTTCTCTTGGTCTCCTGTTTTCTCCTGGTCTGGGATGGAGCACTGCCCTTCCTCAGGCTTATTGGGTGCCTCTCCCCTAGATCTGTAAACAACAAACTTTGTGATTCTCTTTCCTTTGTGCGGGTGTATTGGAACTGTGCCTTCCATTAAAATGACCCTGGATGTTTAATGGTTCAGAGTGGGACCTTAGCTATTTAGGGAGCTACTTGCCTCCTCATTCAGCAGGCCGTGATGTGCATATTCTTAATTCAGCACACCAGCTCCAGCTTCTCAATACACAATGGAGGAACTCAGGCAAGTGAATGCAGACACATCCTTGTGTGGAATTAGGAGACCAGAGCTGGTCGTGGGTCCCAGTTAACCTGACCATTGACCCAGGGAAGCACTCTTCTCTTATGTACCATGTGGCATCTCCTCAGCAAGAGGGAGATAGTAAAAAACTGGGGAGATATACCAACTTTTATATTTATTTACAGATTTTTAGAAAGAGAAATTTTTAAAGTTTGCAAATTGTAGAGTAAAAAAATGTGTTCTGAATTCTACCCCAGGCCCCTACACAAAGGTAAGAACTGTAACCTCTGTGTGTGTGTGTGTGGGTGTGTGGGTGTGTCCTTTGGAGAAATTCTGTGCACCTGAAGTAGATATATGTGAATATATTTCCTTCCTCAATGAAAAATGTCACATATTGTTTTATAGCTTGCCTATTTTTACTGAATGTATTTTGAAAATCATTCATGTTAGTATCTATAGTATTTTGTTTTTAATGGTTTCACAACATATTGACATATCATGATTTGTTCAAATTTTTCACTCCTGATTGGTATGTCAGTTGTTTGGGTTTTTTTTGCAACTACATGCAGCTGTGTAACAAATCTGTTGTGTTTGTAGCTTGATACCCATTTATGGCTACACCTGTCTGGTACATCACTATAAAAAAATAGCTGTGTCACTGATCAGTGCACTGTTCCAGTTTTGATGGATATTATCAAAGAGGTTGTAAACATTTCTACCCTTGTCTGAATGTGTTAATAAACAGTCAGCCCTCAAACCCAGCATTGGATGTTGTCAATTTTTTGTCTTTACACTCTGATTGGCACACTTGACATGTTGACTGCACATGGCCTGGGCCCCCAGGAAGAGAAGAATGCTGTAGGGGATGAGGGTGAAGGACAGTTGGCAGAAGGAGTAGTGATAGTCACCAAGCAAAAAGCCACCAGTTAGGTGATGCTGGGTGGGCTGAGAACCAACAGGACACCCGTCCTCGGGGTTGGGGGTGAGATTCCAGGCCTAAGCCTGCTCCAGCTTGCAGAGCCTCCTAGCTACCTCTCTCCCCACACTAGTCTTTGGCAAATACCAACTTTTATTCAAAAGGGGAGTAGCACCTTCAAAAGCTTGCAGGTAAAAAAAAAAAAAAAAAAGAATACTAGCATAAAGCAAATAAAGAGCATACCCCATGAGAGGAAATGTCTAAAGAACCATAGAAAAATCAGCTAATATGAATAGTTCTAGTCAATCTCAAGGAAATGATAGACAATGGGATGAATCTCTAGAAATGTAAAGACAGAGCAGTACAAAATAGAGAAATGAGAAGCAAGCAGGCTGACCTGAGAAAGACAAGGAGCAGAGGAGAAAGATACATCGTTGCCAGGAAGAAACAGTGAAGGGAATGAACCCAAAACCCAATGATAAATGTGCCTGCAAATGCACCTACATGGTTTCTTTTGGAAATTTCATGAAGAGACGTTTAAATAAACGGAATATACAAAGTGTGGAGAGGCAGATGTAGGTACAGGACACAAAGAGGTGATGGCACAAATGTTTGCTGGCTATTTCCTTAGAGGAGAAAAGAGAAGCCAAAAGTAAAACACAACTGAATTGGATTAGAAACTAGAGATAAGGAGATCTTTCAGGCTGAAATTGAGAGTTTACATAGTGAAAGGACTGTACAGATGATCCACACCCAGGATATTATGAAGTTACAGAACCTCTTGGATAAAGACAGAATCGAATGGCTGGTATCAGGAATAATGACCCAATCAGAAGATCATACCAGAAGGAGCATGTTGTGTGAGACAGAAGTAGGCTAGCCTCAGACGTGATAACCACACCCCATCCCAGAAGACGGTGAAGGAAAATCTACATGATCTACGGAATTGCTGAGCAATTCTCATCTAGGAGCAAATGAGAGAATACTCTGGGAATATTCTGACAACAAACAGTCTCAGGCATGCAAGGTCTTATGAAATACAGCACCCCATGAGCCTTTTAAAAATAGAAAATCCACATCATGATAAAATTTTGTCAACAGAGGGAAGTTAAATAGTGAAAAAAAGAGAAGCTGTGGTCAGCAATTAATATATTTCAAATTAGAAAAACCCCTAAGGAAACACTGGGAGCCTTTCCCCTAAGATCAGGAACATGACAGGGATGTCCACTCTCACCATTGCTATTCAACATGGTACTAGAAGTCCTAGCCTCAGCAATCAGGCAACAAAAAGAAATAAAAGGCATTCAAATTGGCAAAGAAGTCAAACTCTTCCTCTTTGCAGATGACATGATACTGTACATAGGAAACCTAAAAAACTCCACCCCAAGATTGCTAGAACTCATACAGCAATGCAGTGTGGCAGGATACAAAATCAATGCCCAGAAATCAGTGGCATTTCTATACACAAACAATGAGACTGAAGAAAGAGAAATTAAGGAGTTAATCCCATTTACAATTTCACCCAAAAGCATAAGATACCTAGGAATAAACCTAACCAAAGAGGTAAAGGATCTATACCCTAAAAACTACAGAACACTTCTGAAAGAAATTGAAGAAGACACAAGGAGATGGAAAAATATTCCATGCTCATGGATTGGAAGAATTAATATTGTGAAAATGTCAATGCTACCCAGGGCAATTTACACGTTTAATGCAATCCATATCAAAATACCATGGACTTTCTTCAAAGAGTTAGAACAAATAATCTTAAGATTTGTGTGGAATCAGAAAAGATGCTGCATAGCCAGGGAAATATTGAAAAAGAAAACCAGAGCCAGGGGCATCACAATGCCGATTTCAGGTTGTACTACAAAGCTGTGATCATCAAGACAGTGTGGTACTGGCACAACAGACACATAGATCAATGGAACAGAATAGGGAACCCAGAAATGGGCCCTCAACTCTATGGACAACTAATAGTTGACAAAGCAGGAAGGACTATCCACTGGAAAAAGGACAGTCTCTTCAATAAATGGTGCTGGGAAAATTGGACAGCCACGTGCAGGAGAATGAAACTAGACCATTCTCTTACACCATACACAAAGATAAACTCAAAATGGATGAAAGATCTAAATGTGAGAGAAGAATCCATCAAAATCCTAGAGGAGAACACAGGCAACACCCTTTTTAAAAATTTATTTATTTATTTATTTATTTATTTATTTATTTATTTATTTATTTATTTTTGGCAACACCCTTTTCGAACTTGGCCACAGCAACTTCTTGCAAGATACATCCATGAAGGCAAGGGAAACAAAACCAAAAATGAATTGTTGGGACTTAATCAAGATAAAAAACTTCTGCATAGCAAAAGAAACAGTCAACAAAACTAAAAGACAACCTACAGAATGGGAGAGAAGATATGTGCAAATCACATGTCAGATAAAGGGCTAGTATCCAAGATCTATCAAGAACTTATTAAACTCAACAGCAAAGAAACAAACAATCCAATCACGAAATGGGCAAAAGACATGAACAGAAATCTCACAGAGGAAGACATAGACATGGCCAACATGCATATGAGAAAATGCTCTGCATCACTTGCCATCAGGGAAATACAAATCAAAACCACAATGAGATACCACCTCACACCAGTGAGAATGGGGAAAATTAACAAGACAGAAAACAACACATGTTGGAGAGGATGTGGAGAAAGGGGAACCCTCTTACACTGTTGGTGGGAATGGGAACTGGTGCAGCCACTCTGGAAAACTGTGTGGAGGTCCCTAAAAGAGTTAGAAATAGACCTGCCCTAGGACCTAGCAATTGCACCGCTGGGGATTTACCTCAAAGATACAGATTCAGTGAAATGCTGGGATACCTGCACCCCGATGTTTCTAGCAGCAATGTCCACAATAGCCAAACTGTGGAAGGAGCCTCGATGTCCTTCGAAAGACGAATGGATGAAGAAGCTGTTGTCTATGTATACAATGGAATATTCCTCAGCCATTAGAAACGACAAATACCCACCATTTGCTTCTACGTGGATGGAACTGGAGAGTATTATACTCAGTGAAATAAGTCAATCAGAGGACAAACTTATGGTCTCAGCTATTTGGGGAATATTAAAAATAGTGAAAGGGAATAAAGGAGAAAGGAGAGAAAAAGAGTGAGAAATATCAGTGAGGGAGACAGAACATGAGAGACTCTTAACTCTGAGAAATGAACAAGGGGTGGTGGAAAGGGAGGAGGGCCGGGGGATGGGGTGACTGGGTGACGGGCACTAAGGGGGGCACTTGACGGGATGAGCACTGGGTGTTATGCTATATGTTGGCAAATTGAACTCCAATAAAGAAATATACAAAAAAAAAGGAACAACCCCTAAGCAATGATGGGAAATATTACAGAAGAGAGTATAAATATCGCAGGTGCAAAGAACACTATGCTGACAAAATCAAGACTGGGAAGAGAAAGGAGGGCAAAAGGTGAGATGCAAAATCTTTATCTTTTAGGGCATCGAGTCAATGGATAATTTAAATGTGTTATGAAACATAAGATGATAATATAGGGGCTTGGTGTCCAGGCAAAGTGTGGAGGGAGTCTCAGTGAGGGATAACTGGGCGTGGGGGTCAGAGTCCAAGCAGGGTGAGAAAGCCCTCGCCTCCAAGGCTCAGTCCACGCTGGGGTGGCAGGACCCAAGAAGGTTTGGAAGGGAATCCACATGGGAGATGGCTCAGGCCCCCCTCAGAAGGGCTTGATTTAGTGCTCCTTTGTCAACATCTGGAAATCATTGGTAATTCTGGGACAAAGGCATTTTCATTTTGTACTGGACCCTGCAAATAGCTGGTCTTGTCCAGAGAAGGCTTTGTCATGCCTGTTCTGCCCAGGACCGTTCATGCCAGCCACGCCAGCCACAGGACATTTGCTATTCAGAGATGGGAGGCAGGGTGGAGGCTTGCTGGGAAAATCTAGCTGGAAGTCAGCTGTGACCACTCAGCTGCATGGCAGATGGGTGTGTCAGCTGCGGGTGAAGTTACAGTGAGGGCATCCTCTTCATAGGAAACAGAAAAAAGAACTGTGCATTGAGATGTGTTTCTGAGGATGAACTTTAGCAAATCCTCAGTGAACCACATGATGCCCTGAGCCCCTCACTTCCCCCATTTTCTGAGCAACTCTGAGAACAGAACCAAGAGGCTGAAGAAGGAAGCAGAGAAATGCCAAGAAAAGCAGAGGAGGGAGACAGGCTGAGCGGCCCCTGGGTGAGGAGTGTTCCAGCTGCAGCTGGAGAGACAGCAGAGGGACGGGACCATGTGGCTGCCATCAGCTCTGCTGCTCCTCTGCGTCCCAGGTGAGCGGGGCTGGGCAGGTCAGGGTGACAATGGTGTGGGGCAAGGCTGGTGATGGGAAGGGAAGAGATGAGGATACAAGCGAAGAGGGGAGGAGGTGAGCATGGAGAATCCTTGCCCAGACGAACAGGAGGAGGAGTTAATGGTAAGATGCTTCCCACAGGGGAGTGCGTTCTGAGCCCTACAGAACTCGACCACTTGGAATCATCATGGCCACCGTTTTTGAAACTCAGGAATACTGTCTTATGCACCAGCATAACCAGGGGGAGGGGGGCAGACAGCTGATCCTAATTGGGGTAACCACTGTACTACCTGGCTTTCCCTGTAATCTAATCCAATTCTTATCACAATCTTATGAAAACAAGAGACCAAGATGCAGAGAGATGCAAATTCTTTACCGTAGATCAGTTCATAAAAGGCAGCCAAGGTTCAAGGAGAAATATGTTTATTTCCAAGGTCATTGCTCTTCTTCTAATACTTCTTCCCAAGGTCATCACTTTTTATTATTATTTTTTTAATAATACAATGGTCACTTACTAGAGAAGCCTCCTTGTGAATAAACATTTATATGTCCCAGGGGCTGACAACCACCCTGCCTCCATGGGGGCCCTTTGCCTCTGACAGGTCTAGGATGGCCCCAGGGGCCCTGTACTCCAAGTCCTTGTACACAGTGACAGTGACACTGCTGGAGACTTGTGGTCAGTCCTAGTCTGAGAATTCCCATAAACACGGCTTCTCTCTTTTTGGTTTTGGAACACTGGAGGGAAAATGATTTATTATAAAAGGGGGAAAAAATCAAGACAACTCACCAATTTGCTCTGGTCCAATAAAAGCACAAATGTAGCGATTAGAATATAAAGTAAGCTGATGTCAGAGCCAACCTTCAGAGCCCAAGCAGGAAAAAATAATTTCCCTCACCCCCAGCTACATTAATCAAGGTGCACCAAAACCCTTAAAATATCACTTCCAAAGAAGGACACTAAAATTCAGAACATAAAGATACTCTGCATGATAAAGATGACTGAATAGACAAACACATTAGACCTTTAAAGGTTGAGCAACTTGAAAGAAGAGGCCAGGTGGGAACCCTGCCCTGAAGGTCCCCATACCCCCACTCAGGTGCCTCCACAGCCTGAGCCTGGGGCCGCAGCAATTGCCCAGGGAAGGTTCAGTGTTGTCACCCCCACTCATCCCAGCCCCCAGCCTGGGTCTGGAGGGCCTCACCCTGGGGCATTTTGCCTCCTTGAGTGTAGTTCCTCAACCTCCCAACTGTTGACATTGGGGCTGGATCATTCTGTGTCAAGGGGCTCCCTTGTGCCCTGTAGCATGTTTAGCATCAACACCCATTGGATGCCAGGAGCAACTCCCCACCTCAAGACAACCAAAAATGTCTTAAAACATTGCCAAATGTTTCCTGGTGGGCAACATCACCCCTGGTTGAGAGCCACTGCTTTGTATATTATTGGTGGGAGAGGTAGACATCCTTGTGATGGAGAATATCGATCAGTGGGCCACTTGAGCTTGCTTGCTGGGAAATGCATTGAGAAAATGCAAGGTATTTAAAATGAAGAAGCAAAAAAAAAAAAATACAGAGTTTCTTCTAGTTGTAGAACAAAAATAGCAAAAGCTTCAGTATCTATGGATGAAGATCCATATACTGCCTGGATAGGTGGATGGAAGGAGAGAGGAACGGATGGATGGGTGGACAGACAAATGGAGGATAGGTTGGTAGAGTCCATGCACAATTCTTTTTCAGAAGTTTGCTCTTTTGCTCAAATTGTTTCCGAGTATCCATTTGTCCTCGGGGTTACCATCCTTCCTTGTTAAGAGCAGGTCAGACAAGAGCATGTCTTGGAGTAATAAGGACCCCTCAGGTGTCAGACCAGCATGGCTCCCCAGGCCAGAGTTTAGGGGACTAGGTCCTGATTATTTAAAACTGGAGCTTCCAGGGTGACTGGAGGAGGGAGGACAATGCTAAAACTTTGGAGATGACAGGAGAACTAGAGATGAGGCCTAGGGCAAGCCATGGTCCCTAAAGATGTTAAGTGATGGCAAGTGTTGCCACAGGATTCCGTCTCGGGAGGGAAATCCAAGTGTGGATGCCCTTAATCAAACCACAACGAACCCCTTCCTGATGGTTTCTTTTGTACCTCCTGGCCGATACCCAGGAGGGTGACCCAGACCTCTGAGCAGGTGGTTCCACCTATACAAGTGGGGGTTTATAAGCTTGGGGGCTACAGATAATCATTTGCGGAGGGGATGTAGCCAGAAGCTGAAGCCTTCATCTAGATTTCAGCACTTCATTTAGACTTCCTTGGTTCCCATGCTTGTTTCCTGTTTCCTGTTCCAACTGTCCATCCATACCTCCATCCATCCATCCATCCATCCATCCATCCATCCATCCAGAGTATACTCAGTGGTGTTACTTAGTTCTTGATGATTGATGGGCACAGCTGTTTCCTCTCAGAACTGACACATCTTAAGACCCAGAACCTGTCTGAGGCCACCCAAAATCATCCTCTCCCCCCACATTCTGAGTTGGTTGAGCCCACATAGGCTGAGCATGACCTCTTGAGTCTCAGAATCCTATACCAGGCATCTCCTCAGGTCTTCCCCTTGTGTCTGCCAACACCCCATACATTCCTGGTTCCTGAATCCTCCATCCTTCAGCCTCAGGGTAACTTCTGGGTTCCCCTGGTTTCAGGACCAGGGGACCTGACTTCCCCAAGGTCCTTCCAGCTCATTCTCTTCAGGTGAAGAAAATATTGATGGTATCTTTCAGGCTGTTCATCTCTGAGTGGTCCCAGCACTGCGATGGGCACCATTGGGGGATCCCTGAGCGTGCAGTGTCGGTATGAGGAGAAATACAAGACATTTACTAAATACTGGTGCCGACAACCATGCTTGTTCCTTTGGAACCAGATTGTGGCCACCAGAGAGTCTGAGGAAGAAGTGAGGAGTGACCATGTGTCCATCGTGGACCATTCTGGGGACCTCACCTTCACTGTGACCTTGGAGAACCTCACTGCAGATGATGCAGGAAAATATAGGTGTGGGATTGCGACAATATTGCATGAAGAGGGACTCCTTGGCTTCCTGCCTGACCTCTTTTTCCAAGTTCAAGTGTTTGTTTCCCCCAGGTAAGATCCTCCCTTCTTTTCTTGGCTACCACTGAAAAAGGGATCTGAGCTAATCCCTCAGAGCATTTGGGGAAATCTCAACTCAGAAGAAAAGAACCAAGCCTAGGGTTTGGGCCTCAGAGACTCAGGACCAAGTGTGCTGTGTAGGTGTGACTGTGTGGGAAATGTGGGTGATGGGAGTGTGTGTGAGTATGAAAGAGCATGTGTGTGCATGCATGTGTGAGACAGTATGTGTGGGAGCCCAGGAGGGTAGAGGAGGGTGTGAGTATGACAAGTACTGGGGCCCAGGGGGTGAGATGATTGGCCATGAGCTGAGCTTGGGGACGTCTCTCCTGGGGGTCGATATTGTTGAGCAGCTTAAACAGAAGAGTTGCTCCCATGATCATATTGAAGGTGAGTCAAGACTAATTTGAGAGAGGAGTGCTTATAAGGGAGCATTTCATCCTCAAAGTTGGGGCCAGCAGGAGCTGAGTTCCCATGAGTGTTGAGGGCTACAGATTCAGAAAGCTGTTTCTGGGAGCCAGAGTCTACTGGGTCCCCTCATCACTCTTCCTCTCCATTCCTTACCACCTCATCTTCATGAGTCTGCTGTGTCCTGACACTCAAGATTGAGTCTTGAGCTGAAGGACAGGAGTCTGTGGCCCTCAGTGCAGGGCTGTCAAGCTCTGATACCAACCAGCATTGAAGTTGATGTTGACTTGTGAGACCACAGGACCTGAGTACAATGGCTGGGGGAGAGGCAGACCCTGGGCCTTCCTGTCAAGGAGGAAACTCCTGTCAATCACCGTGTCCTTCCTACAGGTCCCTGCCTGGCAGTGTCCACTTCCTGCTCCTCATACTCGTGAAGGTGCCCCTGTTTCTGACTATGCTAAGTGCTGTCCTCTGGGTGAACAGGCCTCAGTGGGCAGTTTGTGGGAAACAGAGTCGACCTGATGAAGACAACAATATCTTGTCCTGAAGATACCGCCACTCAGACTAAAGAAGGAGGAACTTCTGGCCTCAAACCTTCTATTTCTTCTCACCTTATTGCCAAAAACTGGTATTAAAAAAAAAGTAATGAAATATATCACACACACAAGTGCAAATAATGTAGATGTGCATGGTTCTTGGCTGGGGTGAACAGGGGAAGCACTTCATAGGACTCCTTACTTGCTAGCAGAGACCACCAAGAACAGCCTGGTTGGCTAGAGGGGTGCAAGGTGAGGGACTGCTTTTCAGTGACCTTGCCCTCCTGAGAACCCGCAGTGCATCCTCTCAATTCAACATCCTGTCCTTTCTCCATCCATTCACCAAATATTCATGAAAAACCTATGGAGTGCCAGGCTTATTTCTAGGTGCTGGGGATAAAGCAGTCAACAAAACACAGCCTTTATATTCTAACGGGTGGTTTCAGGAAATAAAGAAACAAATATCAATTTATAAGGAGAATGATGAAGAAGAGTGGATGAAAGTCCATAAGATGGGGTGACAGAAGACAGGGATGGCCTGTTGGGTGAGAGTCTCAGACAGGGGAGGGAGGGAGCATGGAAGGTCTGAGCAAAGGCAAAGCTCAGGGCACTGGCGAATGCCCTGACCCAGACCAGTGGGGCAGGAATCTGGGGAGTCAGGTAGATGTTGATAGGGAAGGCAAGCTTTGAGGGGGCGGGTCTTCTGAGTGGTGGAGATCTCCAGGAGAGGAGCTCCATAGGATCAGATGTGAAGATGAATCAAGGCATTCACTTGAGGATTGGTTCATAAATGAGATTTGACCTGTGAGAAATAAAAAACAGTCCCAACTTAAGCTGAGGTCCTGGGAGCATGGATGGCAGAAGGAAGGGCGGGGCTTAGGGTGAAGAATCTGTTTCTGGAAGCCAGGTCCTGCCTGGGCAAAACCTCTCTCTCCTCTCAGTATCAGCCCATCTAATGTCCAAAGTCAGCTGCTGAGCTGAGGGCTTGGGGGGGAATATATCCAGATATCCACATCTGGCCCAAATGTGAGTTATTATGTTCACAAGGTCTTGGATCAGAGAGACAAGGGGGCAGGAAGGAAGGACCTGGGTCCTCTTCTCAAAGAGGCAGCTCACTGTCTGTCACTGTGTCCCCTACAGGTCCCTAGCCAGCAAGGTCCACTTCCTTCTCCTGGCCTTTCTGGAAGTGCCCTTACTCCTGACCATGCTCAGTGCTGTCCTTGGGGTGTCCTTCCTCCTTGTGAGGACACTCACCAAGAGAAACTTCAGCCCTTCATGCTTTTTGATATGCTGCCCAGACACACAGACCTTCAGATTAGAGAAGATAAGGTATACCACATCTTATTTACTCATTTTCCTGTTGATTGTTGATGGCTTTGGGTTTTGCCCATCTGGGGCTATTCCTCAGCCAGTGCTGCCATGAAAATTTTTGTACAGGTCACCTAGTACATAGGTGAAATGACTTCACTAGGGTATATACTTAAGGATGGAATTGCTAGGTTTTAGGTTTGTGTGCACTCAACCACACTAGATAATACCAAATGACTTTCCAAACTCGTCATCTAGGATTGAGGGCTCCTATTGACCTGTCTCTCTGTGTGACTACTTGGTTTGTGACATTTTAATTTTTAGTTTTTGCCAATTTGAAATAGTTTCTTCATTTCACCATCCACAGAGTGGCGTTTGGCTCAGGGCATGATCCCGGGATCTGGGATCGGGTCCTGCATCAGTCAAGGTCAAAACATAGGTAGGTTCAAACAGGAAAGAGGCCAGTGCAGGATTTGAGGTCACTGAGAACAGACAACAGGCGCACAGGCTCAAGGGGTACAGCATTTACTTACAGCAGAGGAGAGAGAGAGGGATTCAGGTGGTACGTTGGTCCCCCATGGCCAGCGCATCCACTCTGCAGCCAGTGTGGGTCGTGTGGCTGCATGTACCCCACTGGTCCTGCAGAGGAACCCTGGCCCCTACTGGGATGAGGCTAAGGGTCACTGACTCATGCACTTCAGCAGAACAAAGGCGCTCTCAGTGAGCCTGAAAAATATTACCACAAAAGGTAATAAACCCAGCACAGTTTGTGTGGGTTGTTTTTCTCTCAGTGAGAAAATGTTCCAGGCCGCAGGCACATTCTATGTGCCCAAGTAAGAGTCAGACAGGAGGTGGCCTTTCCCAACCTTCTTGTGGTTTTAATTTGAGCATCTCTGGCTGCCATAATGTTGAGGACCTTTTTATTTGCTATTCTGTTCAAGTTTTGCCCATCTTGCTTGGGTTTCTCTTTTCCTTCCTGAATGATAGGACTCATACTCTTGCTGGTGAAATTTTATCAATTATGCCTTTCAGATATGTGCTCACATAATTTGTGGCTTATCTTTTCACTCTAGAATCTTTTCATAAATATACTGCTTAACTTTAGTGTATCTGAATTCTCAAAATGATTATTTTTTAATACTTTATTTATTCATGAGAGACACAGAGAGAGAGGCAGACATAGGCAGAGGAAGAAGAAGGCTCCCTGCAGGGACCCCAATGTGGGACTTGATCCCGGGACTTTGGGATCAAGCCCTGAGTTGAAGGCAGATGCTCAACTACTGAGCCACTTGGGTTCCCAAATTCATCAAAATTATTATATTTGCTCTTTTATACCATATTTAAGAAAACCTTCTTATCACAAAGTTATAAAAATATCCTCCTATATTTTTTCTATGTAGTTTAAAATTTTGCAGTTCACATTAGGTCC
Source organism: Canis lupus baileyi (assembly GCF_048164855.1). NCBI lineage: Eukaryota > Metazoa > Chordata > Mammalia > Carnivora > Canidae > Canis > Canis lupus. The sequence continues at coordinate 55,174,666 of NC_132853.1, read as the reverse complement.
TTGATCCATCTGGAATTGATTCTTTTTTGTGTGATGTGAGGTTGAAGCCACTTTCCTTTTCCCCATGTGAATAACCATATATTCCAACATATTTATTGCTTTTCCTTCTTTCCTCCTTTACCTGAGCTATATCAAGTATCCATGTAAAAACAGGTCTGTTTATGAGTGCTCTGTTCTATTTAATTAGGCTATATACTTTTTTTTTCATCATTAAACTTTTGTTTTAAGGGTCTCAAAATTCTGTGACAGATTTTTGGTCGTTTCCATTAAAAAGTACTAATTTTAAAAACTAATAACTTAAAATTGCCACACATGCACACACACACAAAAGCAAATCATCCACAAAACATTCTCCTTTCCTTCTGAAGGTTTTACGATGCATTGTTATCATTAACCGGTCTTTTACTATTAAACTTAAATGGCCAATTGACACAAACAGTTCTGAAACCATTTTTCCACCACTGATTAATACTGGGGTAGCAGGTATTGGGGATAATATTCATTTAGCTTTCTGAGCTTTCTGGGCAGACTTGGTGACTTTGCCAGCTCCAGCTGCCTTCTTGTCCACTGTTTTGATGACACCCAAAGCAATCATCTGTCTCACGTCAAGAACAGCAAAATGGCCCAAAGTAGGATAGTCAGAGAATCTCTCAACACATATAGGTTTGCCAGAAACCATATCAACAATGGCAGCATCCCCAGATTTCAAGAACTTGGGACCATCTTCCAGAATGACAATCTATCTTCTCCTTTAGCTCAGCAAACTTGCAAACAATGTGAGCTGTGTGACAATCCAGCACAGGTCCATATCCAGCACTGATTTGGCCTGGATGGCTCAGGAAATCAGCTGAGCCATGAAGCCAGCTGCTTCCATTGGTGGGTCATTTTTTCTGTCACCAGCCACATTGCCACGACGAACATCTTTGACAGATATGTTCTTGACATTGACGCCTACATTGTCCCCAGGAAGAGCCTCACTCAAAGCTTCATGGTGCATTTCAACAGACTTTACTTCAGTTGTAACATTGATTGGAGCAAAGGTGACCACAATGCCAGGTTTTAAAACACCAGTCTCCACTCAGCCCACTGGGACAATACAAATACCACCAATTTTGTAGATGTCCTGCAGAGGTAGATGCAAGAGCTTATCAGTTGGATGAGTTGGTGGCAGGATGCAATCCAGAGCTTCAAGCAGTGTGGTTCCACTGGCATTCCCATCTCTATGGGTGACTTTCCATCCCTTGAACCAAGGGATGTTAGCACTTGGCTCCAGCATGTTGTCACCATTCCAACCAGAAATTGGCACAAATGTTACTGTGTCGGGGTTGTAGCCAATTTTCTTAATGTAGGTGCTGACTTCCTTAACGATTTCCTTGTATCTCTTCTGACTGTAGGGTGGTTCAGTGGAATCCATTTTGTTAACACCAACAATTAGTTGTTTTACACCCAGTGTGTAAGCCAGAAGGGCATGCTCATGGGTCTGCTCATTCTTGGAGATACCTGCTTCAAATTCACCAACACCACCAGCAACAATCAGGACAGCACAGTCAGCCTGAGATATGCCTGTAATCATGTTTTTGATAAAGTCTGTGTCCTGGGGCATCAATGATGGTCACATAATACTTGCTGGTCTCGAATTTCCACAGGGAGATATCAATGGTGATACCATGTTCACGGTCAGTTTTCAGTTTATCCAAGACCCAGGCATACTTGAAGGAGCCTTTTCCCATCTCAGCAGCCTCCTTCTCAATTTTTTTGATAGTTCTTTGTCTATCTCACCACATTTGTAGATCAGATGGCCAGTAGTGGTAGACTTACCTGAATCTATGTGTTCAATGACGACAATGTTGATATGAGTCTTTTCCTTTCCCATTTTGGTTTAGATTTAGCAGTGGTTTTCACGACACCTGTGTTCTGGCAGCAAACCCATTGTGAAAAAGCTAATTAGGCTACTTACTTATCTGTGTTCACTACCATAGTGTCCTAATAACTTTAGCCATATAAAGTAGTTCCATGTTGTTTCTCTCTTTAAAAACAAAACAAAACAAAAAACCTAGAAATAAGATTTTAAAAATACAAAGAGAGAGTAATAGGATTGAGAAACTCATAACATAATATCCAAAATGTCTAGGATCCAATAGAAATAACTCATTTTACCAAGAACCAGCCATCTATAGATTCAATGCAATCTCTATGAAGAAGATTCCAGTGGTGTTTTTTATAGTAGCAGGGGGAAAATTCTTAAAATTTATATGGAGCCACAATAGACCCCGAATACCCAAAACAATCCTGAGAAAAAAGAACAAAGCAAGAGGCATCATATTTCCTGATTTCAAGCTATATCATAAAGCCATAGCAATACAGTATGATACTGATACAAACAAACAAACAGACCAGTGGAACAGAATGGAGAGCCCAGAAATAAACCCAAGTCTATATCTTCAACTAATATTTGACAAAGGAACCAAGAATACACAATGGGGGAAAAGGCAGTCTCTTCAGCAAACGGTGCTGGGACAGACTGGATATTCACATGGAAAAGAATGAAACTGGGCTCCTTTTTTTACACCATTCACAAAAATTAACTCAAAATGGATTAAAGACTTCAGTATAAGACCTGAAACCATGAAGCTCCTGGAAGAAAACAGGAATGAAGCTCCTTGACATGGGTCTTGGTGAGGATATTTTGGATATGACACCAAAAGCATAAGCAACAAAAGGAAAGAGAAACAAGTAGGACTACATCAAACTAAAATGCTTCTGCGTAGCTAAAGAAACCATCAACAATGTGAGAAACAACCCATTGTTGGGAAAATATATTTGCAAACCATCTATCTCATAAGGGGTTAATATCGAAAATATACAAAGAACTCATACAGTTCAAGAGCCAAAATAATCTAACCTAATTAAACAATGGGTAAAAGATCCGAATAGACAATTCTCTAAAAAAGATATATGAAGGGTCAAGAGACATGAAAAGATGCTCAGGATCACTAGTCATTAGGAAAATGCAAATTAAAACCACAATGAAAGAACACCTCACACCTGTTAGATGGCCAACAGCCAAAAGGCAAGAGATAACCAGTGCTGCCAATGGATGTGGAGAGAAAGGGACCCTTCCATGGTGGTTGGAAATGTAAATTGGTGCAGCCATTATAAAAAACAGTACAGATGAATCTCAAAAAATTAAAAATGGAAATACAAAATGATCCAGCAGTTCAACTTTGGGGAATATAGCCAAAGGAAACGAAAATACAAACTTGAAAAGACATTTGTACTGCTATGTTTACAGTACCATTATTTAGAAGAGCCAAGATATGGAAACAATTTAAATTTCAGTAGATAAAGGAGCTGTGGTGTGGATATGCAGTGGAATATTGTTCAGGCATAAAAAATGATGAAATCCTACCATTTACAACAACATGGATGGACCCTGAAGGCATTACACTAAGCAAAATAAGTCAGAAAAAGGGAAATACATTGTGATCTCATATGTTGAATCTAAAAAACAAAAAGAAAAAACAACCAATCTCATAGCAAAAGATCAGACTTGTGGTTACCAGAGGCAGAAGGTGTAGGAGATAGAATTGGAGGAAGGTGGTCAGGAGGAAGATTTCAGGGGTGTCTGGGTGGCTCCGTCGGTTTAGTGTCCAACACTTGATCTCATCTCAGCTCTTGATATCAGGCTCTAGGCTCAAGTCTTTTTTTTTTTTTTTAAGATTTTACCCATTTATTCATGAGACACACACACACACACACACACACACACACACACACACACACACAGAGGCAGAGACACAGGCAGAGGGAGAAGCAGGTTCCATGCAGGGAGCCCGATGCAAGACTCAATCCCGGGACCCCAGGATCACGCCCCAGGCTGAAGGCAGGCGCCAAACTGCCGAGCCACCCAGAGATCCCCTAGGCTCAAGTCTTGATCTCAGGGTTGTGAGTTCAAGCCCCACGTGGGGCTCCACAATGGGCAAAGAGCCTACTTAAAAAAAAAAAAAAAGCATAAGATTCCAGTTATAAGGTAAATAAGTATCAGGGATGTGATGTACAGCACAATGACAGAAATCAATAGTTTGAAAACAGGAAAACATAAGAGAAAATCAGTGAAACAAAACTCCAGTATTTAACAACAATAAAAATGATAAACCTCTGGCAAAACTGACAAAGAGCACTGGGTGATGGGCACTGAGGGGAGCACTTGGAGGGATGAGCACTGGGTGTTATGCTATATGTTGGCAAATTGAACTCCAATTGAAAAAAAAAAAAGACTGACAAAGAGCAAAGAGGGAAAGTACCATTGTCACTATCAAATAATATTGGGGGTATCACTAAGATCCTGAAACCATTAAAAGATAAAAAGAAAATGGTGCAAACAAATTTATACCCATAAATTTGACAACTCAGAAGAAATGGACCAATGTCTTCAAAGTCGCAAGTTACACAAACTCAACCAACATGAAATAAACACCCTCAATAAGTCCAGTAACCATGACAGAAATGAAATATGTGATTTTAAAACATCAAAAAAGAAATATCCAGGTCCATATTTACTACAGGATTCTACTAAACATTTAAAGACAAATTAACCCTAATTTTGATCCAGCAGTTCCACTTTGGGGAATGGATATGACACCAAAAGCATATCTTGGATATGACACCAAAAGCAATCTTTCCTACAAAAGAGAATAAGAATACAAAAGAGAATAAGAACAAACACTTCCCAATTCACTGTATAGAGCAGGTATTATCCTGATACCAAACTTGACAAAAAGAGTACAAACAAACCAAAGGCCACTAGGTCTCATGAACATAGATAAACATCCCCCACAAAATATTACCAAATGGAATCCAGCAGTGTATAAAAAGAATTATACACCACGAGGGAGAGAGGTATGCAAGGCTAGTTCAACATTGAAAAGCCAGTCATTGTAATCCACTATACCAAACTAAAGAAGAAAAATCATAAGATCATATCAAATGACATTGAAAAAGTCTGTGACAAATTCCAATACCCACTCATAAAAAAAAAAAAAAGAAACGCATGAAAATAAGAATAGAGGGAATTTTCTCAACTTGATGAAAATGATCTAAAGGAAAAGTACAGGGACGCCTGGGTGGCTCAGTGGTTGAGCGTCTGCCTTTGTCCCAGGGCATGATCCTGGAGTCCTGGGATCGAATCCCACATCGGGCTCCCTGCATGGAGCCTGCTTCTCCTCTCTCTGCCTGTGTCTCTGCCTTTCTCTCTGTGTCTCTCATAAATAAATTAATTAATTTAAAAAAATTAAAAAAATAAAGGAAAAGTACAGCTAACATTATACTTAATGATGAAAAACTGAATGCTTTTTTCCTCTAAGATCATGAGTAAGGCAGAGACGTCCATTCTTACCACTGTTATTCATCTTAGCCCTGGAAATTCTGGATATTGCAATAGGCCAGAAAAAGACATATAGGCATAGAGAATGGAAAAGAAGAATAAATCTGTTCCTCTTTGCAGATGACATAATTGTCTATGTAGAAAATCTCAAGCAATCCACAAAACTCTATAGAACTGAGAGGTGAGTTCATCAAGATGAACACACAAAAATCAATCACATTTCCATATGCTAACAAATGAACGTATGGAAACCAAAATTAAAAATGCCCTTCCATTTACATCTACTCCAGAGAAAATGAAATGCTTAAGTATAAACTTAGCAAAATATGTACTGGTTAGGCATTGCCAAAAATTACAAAATCCTGATGACAGAAATCAAAGAAAATTTAAATAAAGAGATGTCAATTCCCCCTAAACCTGAGCTCTAATCTATCTCACTGGAAAGCAAATATCTTTTTTCCAAGGGGCTGGAGACTTTCCTTGAGGCCTCCTCCTCTGTCTGGAAGGATCTGGGGGGATCATGACATGACCTGATACTCAAGGACAGAAAGGCCATTTCTATTTCCCAACCTCATAGATGAAAATGACTGTAACAACCAGAGTCCATTGTGGCAGTTCTTCAAGCCACCAAAAGATAATGATAGTGGCCATTTGCAGAACTTCCAACAGACCTTATTCAAGGACTTGAAAATAATTCTACTCTAACAAGATTGCCTCCCAGCAGCTGAGTCCCTCCTAGCTGATTCAAAGACTCTACTGAACATGGTCAGCTGACTTGGAACTTGGTGTGGTGACTGATATGGGAAACAAAGGCAGAAGAGAAATTATTAAATGTCCTTAACACCTACAGTTCATGGACAAGTCCTTGAAACAGGCAGAGTGACCTTCCTCTAGGGACTCAGCTGCCTCGATGTTAATGCTTTGCTAAGGGCAAAAGGCAATCTTAGCCCAACTCCCAGTATAAGTCTACTTCAACATATAAAAATTCCTTTGGAAACTTCCTTTATCTCTACTTCCCAACATACATGTTGGCAATCATCCCCCAAGCGTACGACCCACTGATGTACATCTGAAGGGTCTCATGACTCAGATTTTATTAGACAGTAGTAAATGACCTTTCCCCAACAATAGCAACCGCACCCCCATCAAGGTCCTGGAAGCCTTGCTTCCAAAATTCCTTAGAGACTTACCCTATCCCTACACCCCTCCCAGCTTGAAAGGATACAATGGGCCACTCCTCTTGACCCCAGTGCAGCTCTTTCTGCCCACAAGTCCTGTCCCTGAGCTTTAATAAAACCACCTTTTAGCACCAAAGACATCTCTTTACTCTGTGTGTCTCTGTTGCAGCCCCTTGAAACACCTACATTCCATCAACTCTGGGAGATGACATGGGAGGTCATACTGCAGGTGAAAGGAAGTGGTGAGGTTTTCCATCTTGCTGCTGAGTCCTTGCATGGATCTTCATGTTTTAGGTCCTCATGCACAGGGTTGGGGTTTGAAGAAGTAAATTGTCACAGGGTCAAATACACACGTGTATTGGTCAGGGTTCCCTGGAAATAGACTGATAGGAAAAATATGTATATGAAGAGCTTATTGTAAGGAATAGGATCCCACAGTGATGGGAGCTGAGGAGTAGCCAAGAAAACCGGTGGTGTAATTCATTCCAAGTTCAAAAGTCTGAAAGCCAGGAGTACAGAGGGTGGATCGGAGGAGTGTAGATTTCCCAAATGAAGCCACCAGGCAGCAAGGGGTGAATTCCTCCTTCCTCAGCTGATCATCCCATTCTACTCAGACCCTCAACAGATTAGATGAGGCCCACATACCCAGGGGAGAGCAACCTACCTCACTGAGTCCAGAAATTCAAATGCTAATCTCATCCAGAAACATCCTTTCAGACACACTCAGAGATAATGTTCCATCTGAGCAGCCCATGGCCAATTAACACATAACACTAACCGTCACAGCACGTACTCAAACCTAAGTCAAGTTTCTGTTGTAATTGCTCTGTTTGCCTGGTGGATCTTCCAATTTCATAGCTCAGCCAGGAGCCGCAGACACTGAAGTGTTTTCCGAAAAGAAAGATGCACTGGGGAAGTGAGAGAAGCAGAGATGGTGGTGGGCTGAGAAGACTCGGGAAACAGTGAGTCTCTGACAAGTTCTCAATTTGGGTTACAATGGCCACCAATTGCCTAACCCTTTCATTCCGCTTCATGGGTCTGAAGATGGTGCTTCTCCCTCTTGCTGGCTCTTGGCCACTGTCTCCCTGCCAGGCATGGTATGAAGGGAAAGCACTTGAGCAGTCATGCCAGAGGAATCAGGGTTCAAGTCTTGACATCATCACTTATAATATGCTTCCGGTCACTTTGTTGACTCAGCTTTTGGCAAGGTAGCTGGGTCGGGGAGGGGGATTGTGCAAACTCTTTGCCCTGTGAATAAAGACCAACAAATAGCAAACCTCCCCCAAAGGCTCAAGCAAAGTTTGAGAGGTATACTTTCACGTTTCAGTTTTTGGTCTTTAATTTATTTTATTGATGGGCAGCCCCAGTAGCTCAGCAGTTTAGCGCCGCCTTCAGCCCAGGGCCTGATCCTGGAGATCCGGGATCGAGTCCCACGTTGGGCTCCTTGCATGGAGCCTGCTTCTCCCTCTGCCTGTGTCTCTGCCGCTCTCTCTGTGTGTCTTTCATTAATAAATAAATAAAATATTTTTAAAAATAAATTCTTTTATTGCAGTGTTACACCAGAACAGGAAATTGCACAAATCATAAATACGCAGCTTACTGGTATTTTAGGAAGTGATATCCTTTCCAAGTCACCACTCAGATCAGATATCCACATCCTCAGGCAGGGCTCTTCTGCATTCTATCCAGGTGGGTGTGGGGTCCACATATATGGCAGAAGTAATGGCATATGACTTCCAAGGATAAATCATAAACATGTTATGCCTTGCTCTTTCTTGGATCACTCCCTCTGGGAGAAGCTAGTTGCCATATTATGAAGACACTCCTGCAGTTTATAGAGCCAGGAGCTAAGGTCTCCTGCCAACCGGCATGTGAGCATGCCATCTTGGAAGCAGATCCTCCAGGTCAATCTAGCCCTCAGATGAGTATAGTTTGGTCAACATCTTGACTGCAACTTCGTGCAAGAGACACCCTGAGCCACAGCTACCCAGATAAGCCACTCTCAGATTTGTGACTCTCAGGAAGTGTGAGATAAGAAATGTTTGTCGTTTTCAGCTGCTAATGTGTTGGGGGAATTTGTTATGCTGTGACAGATATCGAATCTAGTTCGACCACACTTGCTTAGGGTCAATATCTGCTGCCAATTCACTCTTTATTCATTCACTGGATTCACTCATTCACTCATTCAGTAAATATTTATCATAAGCTGACCATTTGTGATATACTGCAACTGGGCCCCAGGTCATTCTGTGATGAATGGAACAGATCCAGAACAGTGCTATGATATGAGCTCTGTCCTAGGGTGGAGATGGATAGAAACCACCAAAAGAAACTGTATTAATGAGGTTTGGTGAACTATGGAGGAACCAAACAGGGGTCGGTGATTGGGATAACAGAGTGACCCCTTGGAAGAGTGATCTGGAAGGACTTGCTGAAGAAGTGACATCCAAGGTGAAATCTAAAGAGTAAGAAGGAAAGAGCAGTGAGAAGAATTGGGCAAAGGGTCCAGAGAGAGGAACAAGCAGATGGTAAAGCCCTGGGGAAGGTCGGGCACTGTGGTTGGAGCACAGGCCGCTTGGGGTTGGGAGCAAGACGGAACTGCAAACATGGCCGTGGCCAGACCCACTCAGGCTGTGTAAGCCAAGCAAGGAGAGTGGGTTTCATTTGAATGGTGTAGGACAAAAGGTGTCCAGGGTATACTGACAAGTGTTCTCTTGCTGATAAATGGAAAAGAGGAAGGACCAGGCATGAGTGAACTGAGAAGAACAGGGATGTCACCATTGCACTGAGAAGATAAAGGACAGTTGTGATGTCAGGAGGAAGAGGGCATATGGGCAGATGGAGAGCTCCAGAATAAGCATTCGGGGGGAGTGGCAGAGAGAGGAAGCCCTGGGAGTATTGTTGCCTTTGATCTGGGTAAGAGTGTGGAGGAAGAGCAGATCTGGGGAGAGAGCGTTTCGGGGGAATTGATGGATCTGGTTGTGCATGACAAGGTTCAGAAGCTGGCATAGCCCAGGCAAGATGTTGGGTGTGGCACCTTGACCTGCCTCCCTGCCATTTCTAGGGCAACCTCACCCCAAACCCATCAGGTCATGAGAATGAACCAATTTAAGTTAGGACAGACCCGCCTTCCCACCTCCTGGAGAGGAACATTCCCTATCTCTGCACCTGGAAGACGCCCTCGTCACCTCTCTGAACCAAAAGGGATCCTGGCAGGCAGTGCTTTGGCAGACCACCCTCTCATTACACAACCACCCCCTTGGGCCATTGGATGGAGAGGAGGAGCCTAGTCTCACCGTCCCATGTCCCCACCGCCCCATCAGCACCTTCCATCTCTGGTCACTCTTGTCCATTCTCAATACTCTGCCCTGTGAGTCACAGTAGCGTGGACTTCCCAAAGAAGAAGAAATAAAAAAAAAAAATTAAAAAAAAAAGAAGAAGAAATCAAAAGGGAGGTGCTCATGGGGTTGGTGACATCACTCTACATCTGTGTCTGGAAAACAGAGAAACGCACAGGAGGGAAGCACAGCCTGAGGGATTTGTACCCTGCTTGGGAACCCAGAACCAAAATGGGACCTTTGAAAGCATCTGAGATCACAGTGTCAACTTCTGTGGCCAGAGGAGAACAGATGTCCCATGTGGATTGTGGGTGCTTGGAGCTGCAGGCTGCGGGATCCTAATACCAATGTGATCACCACTGAGGGCGGAGAGGATGGGCTGCTCTGGGATCCACCCTGGACATGGTCCGTCTTGCTAAAGGAAGTGATGTGTCACAAGGTACGGAAGTTCCAATGAGGAGGAAAGCCTCCACTGTGTGCAGTGGGTGTGGACCGTGGGAGGAGCAGCTGTGGGCTGTGGAAGGTTCAGCAATCCCAGTCCAGTCCTGGACCTGGCTCTGGAGCCTTCCCGTCATTGGGATTGAGAGGTGCCTGAGTCACTAGGTCCAGGGCTCTTTCTCAGCCTGTGCTCCTCCCTCCCTGAACTTCATACACCCAAGCAGCTTGAGTCATCGTGGAAGAAGGTTGTGGAGAACAATGACAGGTTGGATGAGGAAGCAAAGAGGGCTGAGAAAGCAGAAGTGGGGTGTGGACACCAGATCCTCTGTTTTGGAGGCTTGAAATTGGTACCCCCCGGGTACCTGGCATTGCAGGGGTGACAGCTGTGCTGCAGACATGACCACGTGGGACTGGATGGTGTGGCTACCTGCAGCTCTGCTCCTTCTGCAGGTTCCAGGTGAGTGGGGCCAAGCCCTGGCAGGGAAGTCTGCCCCAAGTGGGAGTGAGGGAGGGAGGCAGGGGGAGTGTGGATGCAGGGCGGCCCAAAGGGAGGGAAGGTGGATGTAGGGGGAAGGCAGGAGAGCAGAGAAGATTCTAGGATCAGCCAACATGGCCTCAGCAGTGACAGGAAGATTCAGTGCCTAAGCAGGTGAGTCGTGTCCACTCTTCAGGACAGAGCAGCAGTGACGAGAGGACCACCCTTACCCATGGTGTCACGGTCAGAAATGACGTCTCAGTGCATCACACACACACCCATGCCACGGACACCCTCTCCTTGTGCCTCTCAGTGATGGGGGAGCTACTTCCCCTCCCTCTGGTCTCAGGAAAGGCCTCTGCCAGACCCTGAGGGCCCTCAAGGGACTCAAGGATCACCTTGTCCCCAGATCCCCCTAACCCAGGCCCATCTGCTGAGGGGCCACACTCGGCTGTGTTTTCCAGGCTGTTCGTCTCTGCGTGGCCCCGACTCCGTGTCGGGCACCGTGGGGGGATCCCTGAGCGTGCGGTGTCAGTACAAGGAGGGATTCAGAGACCATGACAAATACTGGTGCAAAAGCCCATGTGTGTGGAAGAAGATCGTGGAGACCACAGAGTCACAGAGAGAAGTGACGAAAGGCCGCGTGTCCATCAGGGACCATCCTGCAGACCTCACCTTCACAGTGACCTTGAAGAACCTCACAGAAGGTGATGCAGGAACATACAAGTGTGGGATCGACACACTGTGGGTTGACCCCACCTTCTCCGTTGTGGTGTCTGTGACCCCAGGTGAGCTGCGTACACCCCCTCCCCCAGCACCAGCACCAGCACCTGGGCTACCTGAGACCGGGCTGATCACCCTGCCTCTGTCAGGAGAGTAGTGGGATGTGGGAGAGAAAAGCGGGGTGAGGCTGGGGTCGGTGATGCAGGACACCCCGGACGTGCATGTATATGTCCTTATGTGTGTGTGTGTGTCCATGTGTGGAATCTGTTATATGTGCGTGTGCATGTCTAGGCATGGGTGCATTTGTGCATGTGCGCATTGTGTTGTCTGCACACTCAACATGCACATGCACATGTCTGGTTGTCCTTGGTGCCTCTGTACACTACGTCCCGACACACTCTCACCCCTAAAGCTCTCACGGGGGGATGAGTGGGAATGGCCCTGAGTCTGGGGATGGCTGCCTTCCTGTCTTAACAAGGGTCCTGTCCTCGCTCAAGGGGACCCGAGTCTCTCCCTGGACCTCACTCTGTCTTCCCTAGGACCCCTAGGGCATTTCCTCCCTTCCCTTACTGGCTGCCCCTGCGCCTGGACATGACTGGGTCATGGATGGTTCATGAGGCTCCAGCCTCACAGCTCTGATCCTGGGGGGTCTGCTGCAGCCTCGAGAGAGGGCTACTGTGACCATTTGGGGACCACTCAGCCCCTCCAGCTTGACCCTTCCCTCCCCCTCTGGCCCCTTGTCCCCACAGGAGGGAGCCCAGAGATTCCCCTAAAATTCCCCCCGCAGACAAAGGAGAAGAAGGATGAGAAAAATGAGTTTTCAGGTCCTATGACCCCAAATATACTTCCATGTGCTGCAAATAGTTTCTTTTTTTTTTTTTTTAATTCATGAGAGACACAAAGACCCAGGCAGAGGGAGCAGCAGGGTCCCTGTGGGGAGCCCGATGCAGGATTTGATCCCAGGATCCTAGGATCACAATCTGAGCCAAAGGCAGACACTCAGCCACTGAGCCACCCAGGTGTCCCAATAGTTCTTCTTTACTAGAACTCTGTTTTTGCTGCCTAAGACCTGCAGGGAGGTCATCCATCTAAGGCTGTAGATTTGTATCTTGTGCTCTTATTCTGAATTTCTCTCTGGTTCCTCTGGGGTCCTTTCTGTAGGTCTTTGTTTCTCTCACACGGGACATTTCCCTCCCATGCCTTCTGTGGATTCCTGTTTAACAGTGAGGAGCTGAGTGTCCATGGACACCACCTGCCCTTCGAGGGAAACACCTTTGTCCAGTTGGCTTCAAGACAGACTTCTTTCTATGGGGTACACTGGGTGTATGTCTGTCCCTCTAGATCTTTCTTTCGGGTCATTCCCTACCCCAGAGAGGACTGTCCAGTGGCCACCCAGGTTCCCAGGCCTGGCTGACAATTCAGGGGCCTAGTCATTGAGTGCCAGGGTCGACTCATTCAGTGTAGACTCTGCTGAGTGCCTTGCTTTGTGACCCTCACTCCAGACATAGCCATGCCTGAGGACCCTGCCGCACCCTACCCCACCCCACACTCTGGATCCATCTCTACAGACTAAACCTCACCCCATCCTCTGCTGGGGTAAACAAGGTGTGGTGTGGCTGAGACCGGACCCAGCTGCTCTCTCCACACACTCTCATGTTCCCCAGGAAGCAGGATGACTCTGCATCTGAAAGTGTCCACCTGGCCAGGGTGCACCCCTGGAGGGTGGATCAAGGGAAGGGCCAAGTCCCAGTCAGGCCTGGGCATAGCTGTGGGGGGATGCCAAAGCCAGGACATCTGTCCAGGTGGCCTGAGTGACCGGAACTCTGTGAGTCAGAACCTCACAGCAGACAGAGAGGGGGAGCCTGGGGGAAGACTGCAGGCCTGACATGGGTTTCTCCCTCTCTCCCAGGAGACCCCAGTTCTGGGAGGCCCACCAGCACCTCAGTTCTTTCTACGATCCTTCCAGCATCCACGTGGAGCACCGCAACCCCACAGGAGACCTCCAACAGCAGGCAACGTCCTGGGTAAGGGGCCAGCAACTGGAGATTTCTGACACCAGGGTGCTCTCTAGGCAACGCGGAGGGGTGAAGAATGGGGGTGGGGCTCTCTTGACCTAGGTCCCTCACTTCTTTAGTAATTCCACGTCTAATTGTGGAAGTCCTACAAGTGCCCGCCGCTCTTCTGAGGACACGGCTCTGGGCCACCTAGACACAACCCTGCTCTGACAAAAGTTGGGAAATTCGCACAGTGAAGAAGTCAGCACATTCATCATTCGAAGTATGCCAGTTTGTGATGAATGCTTGGGGGAAATAGGACAGATGAGTCTGGGAGAGCATGTGTGGGAGGGTGACAGGTGGCAGGATCGTTATCTAATACACAATGATCAGAGAGGCCTTGCCAGGGAGAGGACATTTCCCTGGAGTCCTGCAGGATTGAGGAGCCAGCTCTCAGGTGCCTGCAGAAATCAGTCTCCAGGGACAGGAAAGAGCAAGTGTAAGTGTTTTCCAAAGGGGGCCTTCAGATCCTGGCCCAGGCCAGGTGCTCTGGGGCTCAGTGACCCCTGCACTCTCTCCCCTGCTTCCCCCACAGGCCCTGGATGGAGAGTCATCCTGTTGAAGACCAGGCCTCTGACGGAGGGGAGAGGTGAGTGAGGTCATTCCTTCCTTCCATCTCCACCCACTGAATTTTAAGGCTAACCTTTTAGAGGCACCGCACAGGCGCCAGATGCTCCCTGGGACTGAGGCAAACATTTCCAATCCCTCCTGGGAAATACTGTTTATGGAAGAGCAAACATCAAACAATAACCTTGACACTGATGTCTGTCCCCCACACAGAGTAACCCCCAAATGGGGAGGGCTTAGGTAGACCTCAATTCCCAGCCAAGGTCCCACCCACTCCCTGGCGTGTCCCTCATGTCACTCCAGTGGCCGGGCCCTTTCCGCATCCACAGTCCTGTCTCAAGGGCAGTTCTTAGCCTGAGGGTCACGGGAGTGGTCTGTAGTGTGGGGTTGCCCTGCCCATGGACCCACCTGGGACTGATCTCTGTGTGGACTGCTGTGGCCTCAGGACATGGGCCCAGGGACAGAAGGACAGTGGAGGGTACCAGGCCTCTACCTGAGGATGTGTGGCTCACTGTCTGTCCCCGTGTCCCCTACAGGTCCCTGCTCAGCAGGATCTACTTCCTGCTCCTGATCTTCCTGGAGGTGCCCTTGCTCCTGGGCTTCCTCAGTGCTGTTCTCTAGGTGAACAGACCTCAGAAGGGCTCTGTGGGGAGGCGGAGACCACCTGATAATGAAAACCAGTAACACCAAGACCCACCCACTGCGACCCGCCCAGAACACAGTCCCTCTGATGGATAGGAATGGCCCTCTGAACAATTCATCCAGCCATTGTCTGTATTCCCATCAGAATACTCTGTAAACATTTTTGTGACTTTTGCTGCAATGTATCATAGACATTGAGAATGTTCCCAATAAATGCACACTCCTTAAATTCCAAATACACTTCAACCCTCGGGTGCCCACCTCACAGCTTAAGTAAAAAAACACTAAAAAAAAAAAAAAAAAAAAAAAGTAAAAAACACTGTTAATATTTCTGAAGCCCCAAGGTCTTCTCTGAGGAAACCACTATGAATTTTAGATTCATTTTCTCCTAGTTTTCTTCATGAGGTTGCCACATATATGCATACATATTTTCAAACTATATACATGTATTTTTTAATGGTCCTCAAGTTTATTTTATTTTTTCCAGATTTATTTAGATACAACTGACATATTATGTGGTATGAAGGTTCAGCGTGTTGTTGATGCACACATATTGCAAATTGGTTACCACTGTGGGGTTAGCTAACATCTCCATCGTGCCACATCACTACCATTTCTTTTTTGTGGTGAGAATATTTAAGATCTGCTCTCTTAGCATCTTTTAAGTGTATAATAATTATTATTAACTGTAGTCACCATGTTATGCATTAGGTCTCCAGAATATATTCATCTTATAATCAAAAGTTTGTATCCTTTGGCCAATCCAATTATAACATGGGCAGAGAGAGGTGGCTTAGTGGATTAAGCATCTGACTCTTGATTTTTTAAAAACGATTTTATTTATTTATTCATGAGAGACACAGAGAAAGGCAGAGACATAGGCAGAGGGAGAAGTAGGCTCCCCTTAGGGAGCCTGATGCGGGACTTGATCCCAGGACCCTGGGATCACGACCTGAGCCAAAGGCAGACACTCAACCCCCAAGCAACCCAGGTGTCCCTGACTCTTGATTTTGACTCAGGTCATGATCTCAGAGTCATGAGATTAAGTGCCTCATCAAGTTCCATGTTGGACTTCACTGAGCATGGGACGTAAGATTCTCTCTCCTTCTCTCTCCGTCCCTCTCTCTGCACTCATGCTCTCTCTCTCTCTCTCAAGAAATACAACAGGGGGAACCTGGGTGGGTGGCTCAGTCTGTTAAGCATCTGCCTTTAGCTCAGGTCATAATCCCACAGTCCTGGGATGGAGCCCACATCAGCTCCCTACTCAGTAGGGAGCCTGCTTCTCCCTCTCCCTCCACTGCTCCCCTTCCTTGTGCTTGCTCTCTCTCTCTCTCTGTCAAATAAATAAATAAAATCTTTTTATTAAACAAAAACATGGGCAGAGGAACCAAATAGACATTTTTCCAAAGAAGACATACAAATGGGCAACAGGTACATTAAAAGGTGCTCAACATCACTTCTTGTCAGGGAGAGGCAAATCAAAACCATGATGAGACATCGCTTCCACCTGTCAGAATGGCTATCACCAAAAAAAACAGGAGAGAGCAAGCTTCAGCGAGAATGTGAAGGAGTGGAAACCTGTGTGCACTGTTAGGGGGACTCTAAACTTGTCTAGTGGAAGGGAAGGTGGGCAGGGGGTTGGGGTGACTGGGTGATGGGCACTGATGGGGGCACTTGGTGGGATGAACACTGCGTATTATGCTATATGTTGGAAAATTGAACTCCAATAAAAATAAAATAAAATTAAAATTAAAATAAATAAATAAATAATAAACTTGTCGAAGGCATTGGTGAGTGGGTGCTCAGTAAGTGCTTGCAAGTAAAGACCTGTACCGGAAGAAATAGAAAACCTGAACAGGCCAATAACTAGGGAGGAAATTGAAGCAGTCATCAAAAACCTCCCAAGACACAAAAGTCCAGGGCCAGATGGCTTCCCAGGGGAATTCTATCAAACGTTTAAAGAAGAAACCATACCTATTTTACTAAAGCTGTTTGGAAAGATAGAAAGAGATGGAGTACTTCCAAATTCGTTCTGAGGCCAGCATCACCTTAATTCCAAAGCCAGACAAAGACCCCACCAAAAAGGAGAATTACAGACCAATATCCCTGATGAACATGGATGCAAAAATTCTCAACAAGATACTAGCCAATAGGATCCAACAGTACATTAAGAAAATGATTCACCATGACCAAGTAGGATTTATCCCCGAGACACAGGCTGGTTCAATACTCGTAAAACAATCAATGTGATTCATCATATCAGCAAGAGAAAAACCAAGAACCATATGATCCTCTCATTAGATGCAGAGAAAGCATTTGACAAAATACAGCATCCATTCCTGATCAAAACTCTTCAGAGTGTAGGGATAGAGGGAACATTCCTCGACATCTTAAAAACCATCTACGAAAAGCCCACAGCAAATATCATTCTCAATGGGGAAGCACTGGGATCCTTTCCCCTAAGATCAGGAACAAGACAGGGATGTCCACTCTCACCACTGCTATTCAACATGGTACTGGAAGTCCTAGCCTCAACAGTCAGACAACAAAAAGACATTAAAGGCATTCAAATTGGCAAAGAAGTCAAACTCTCCCTCTTCGCCGATGACATGATACTCTACATAGAAAACCCAAAAGCCTCCACCCTAAGATTGCTAGAACTCATACAGCAATTCGGTAGCGTGGCAGGATACAAAATCAATGCCCAGAAATCAGTGGCATTTCTATACACTAACAATGAGACTGAAGAAAGAGAAATTAAGGAGTCAATCCCATTTACAATTGCACCCAAAAGCATAAGATACCTAGGAATAAATCTAACCAAAGATGTAAAGGATCTATACCCTCAAAACTATAGAACACTTCTGAAAGAAATTGAGGAAGACACAAAGAGATGGAAAAATATTCCATGCTCATGGATTGGAAGAATTAATATTTTGAAAATGTCAATGTTACCCAGGGCAATTTACACGTTTAATGCAATCCCTATCAAAATATCATGGACTTTCTTCAGAGAGTTATTTTTTTTAATTTTTATTTATTTATATAGTTACACAGAGAGAGAGAGAGAGAGAGAGGCAGAGGCACAGGCAGAGGGAGAAGCAGGCTCCATGCACCGGGAGCCCGACGTGGGATTCGATCCCGGGTCTCCAGGATCGCGCCCCGGGCCAAAGGCAGGCGCTAAACCGCTGCGCCACCCAGGGATCCCCCTCTTCAGAGAGTTAGAACAAATTTTTTTTAAGATTTGTGTGGAATCAGAAAAGACCCCGAATAGCCAGGGGAATTTTAAAAAAGAAAACCATACCTGGGGGCATCACAATGCCAGATTTCAGGTTGTACTACAAAGCTGTGGTCATCAAGACAGTGTGGTACTGGCACAAAAACAGACACATAGATCAGTGGAACAGAATAGAGAATCCAGAAGTGGACCCTGAACTTTATGGTCAACTAATATTCGATAAAGGAGGAAAGACTATCCATTGGAAGAAAGACAGTCTCTTCAAGAAATGGTGCTGGGAAAATTGGACATCCGCTTGCAGAAGAATGAAACTAGACCACTCTCTTTCACCATACACAAAGATAAACTCAAAATGGATGAAAGATCTAAATGTGAGACAAGATTCCTTCAGACCAACTCTTGACAAAACATTTAGACAGGATAAATAATTCCACTCATCACAGCCTGTGTTTATGAAAATTTTGCAAATATTTTTTTTATTTTTTATTTATTTTCTTAAGATTGATTGATTGATGAGAAAGACAGAGAGCAAAGGGAGAGGGAGAGAGAGAATCTCAAGCAGACTCCCCACCGAGTGCAGAGCGCAATGCAGGGCTCCATCCCAGGACCCTGAGATCATGACCTGAGCTGAAATCAAGAGTCGGCCACCCAACCAGTGGAGTCACTCAGACACTCCCCACCCACATATTTTTTAAAAACCCAGCCCAATCATATTATTAGGAGTTGTTATGTTGTTGTTGTTGTTGTTAGTGAGTTGTATGAGCTTTTTATATATTTGGGATATATTCACCCCTTATCTGATATATGATTTGCAAATATTTCCTCCCATTCTGAGGGTTATCTTTTTATTTCATTGTTTCTATTGCTGGGCACAAGCTTTTATTTATTTATTTATTTATTTATTTATTTATTTATTTATTTTTTAATGATTTTATTTATTTACTCATGAGAGACAGAGAGAGAGAGAGAGAGAGCCAGAGACACAGGCAGAGGGAGAAACAGGCTCCATGCAGGGAGCCCGATGTGGGACTAGATCCCAGGTCTCCAGGATCACACCCTGGGCTGAAGGTGGCGCTAAACCCCTGAGCCACCCAGGCTGCCCCATAAGTTTTTAATCTGATGCAGTCCTACTTATTAATCTTTGCTTTTGTTTCTTGTGCTTTTGGTATCACATTCAAAAATTGTTGTCAAGACCAAGGTCATGGATTTTTTTTCCCGTTTTCTCCTGTGAATGTCACAGTTTTGGTTCTTAGGTTTATGTCTTAATCCATTTTAAGTTAATATTTGTGAGGGGTCCAGTTTCATTCTTCTGCAAATGGTTCTCCAGTTTTCCTATCACCATTTCTTGAGGAGATAATCCTTTTCTCCATTAGCTGTTCTTGCCTCCCTTGTCAAACATTAGTTGACTTTATATGTAGGGGTTTATTTTGTAGGCTTTCAATGCTGATCTACATCGTTTTTTAAAGTTTTACTTATTTAAGTAATCTCCACACCCAACATGAGGCTTGAACTCATGACCCCGAGATCAAAAGGCAGGTGGCCCTCAATTCTGATCGATATGCTTTTATGCTGATCCCATACTGTTTTGATTTCTACGTATAATATGATTTGCATCACTACAGGTCTGAGCCTTCTTCCTCCTCTTAGCCCTTCTGATTGTGCCCCCAACTATAGGACCTCCAGGAAGACCTCCTCCCTCCATAGCCGGCCCTGGACACCAGGGAAGAAGTACCTTTATGTGCTTCCCAAAGGTTTTCTTCAAGAATTTTAGCTACTGGGTTATAAATCAGGATCTTAACTAAATTATATCAAGTTAAGGCCAGAATTTGTCTTATTACTAATGAGGAAACCCAGGCTATCTCAGTCTCCTGCCTTGGGCCTATTTTATGCAACTCTTCATCTAACATCTGAAGTTTTGTCCAGGGCACGAATACAAATGTAGGGTGTTAGCCCTATCCCAGGATTGTGTCCTCAGAGCTTCACATACTTTTTCTCATTTAATTCCCATGACAACTCTTATGAGTCCATTTTATAGAAACAAACCTGAGACTCAGAAAAGTTCAGTAAGTTGTCCATGATCATCGCTAGTAAGTGGTGCTTGGGGTTAGAGACCAGGCCTGTCCAGTCCTCCAACCTGTACTTTTATGCTGTTGGTTATAACACCTGAACAAATGCATCTCCAAGTATGCCAAGCTTGCTTATGTGACACCTGAGTGGGAAGGAGTTGCTGTTTCCTGCTGCTGGGACCCATTGTTGTGGTAGAGAAACATTTCTGGAGTTGATACCCAGACTACTATACCTCCTGACCCAAAGCGTGGTAGGCCAGATGCCCTTTGCTCTGCCCCATTTGCAGATACATCTCATCCTGCCCCTCCCCACTCCTCACTCCACATATGTAGTCTCCTCTTTCCTTTGTAATGGAAAAGTGTAATAAGACACATATTCCCCCAGCCCTTCCAAGAAATGACACTCAATTTGCTGAATAATTAAAGACAGGAAATACTCTACAAGAGGAAGTAAATGGGTCAGAATATGCAAAGGCAGTCCAGACAAACAAAGTGCAAGCGTGGCCTCAGGCCAAGTTGTGAGAGTCCAGCTGGGATCTGAGTGTGCTCTCCAGTTGTCAGTCAGAGGGGCCAGGAGCCCGGGAGGCAGGACCATGCAGCTGCAGCCAGTTCTTCTCCTGCTCAGCCTCCCAGGTGAGCTTGGTGGGGGAGGCCCCAGGGACCTGGTACCCGTGGGGTGGGGCAGGGGGCCGAGAGCTAGTCCAGGCAGAGAGGGAGGTGCTGTACCTGGGAAAATAAGAGGTGGCTTTGGTAATTTATCCAGAAACGCTGAATGGGGTTTAAGGACTCCTTAAGAACACTGGGTTCTTACTTTATGCCAGACATGCACCAGGCTTTGAGGACTTGAAGGGAAAAAAGAAACAGAATTGGCCATTAAAAAGAAGACTCCAGACAGCTCAGTGGGTGAGACGTGCAAATAAACAGCAACCAGTGACAGGATATGATGAGGCATCGATGGAGGTGTGCTCAGAGGCCCAAGCAGGTCTGGCTAAAGGAGCTGCAGACAGCCACATAGACACCATCCATTTGATGAGCCTTGAAGAAAGGGATCAGCCCTTCAAGCAGAGAAGGGAGAAGAGCATTTCAGAGAGAGGGGACTGCTTGGCCAGGATATGGAGGCTTGAGAAAGGATGGTCCATTCATGCACCGGGGCCTCAGTGCTCAGGGGACCCTGGGGGAGACTGGTTGGCCATGAGGTTGGAAGCACACAAGACAAAATAAGAAGACCCTTGGATGGATGGCATGCCCAGGAACTGAGACTTTAAGAGAAGATTGCTCAGGAACCCAGGTGGGAGATGGGAAGGGGTCATGTATCTTTTCCTCTGTGGAAAGCCACTGCATACACTGAGAAGACATTGGGGTCAGTCCAAAAGTTTGCACACTGCATGCTATATCTGTGGGCCACATACAGCCTCCTTTATGAGCCAGGAGGCGGACCATCTAGCAAAACAGACTGGTCCACAGGGATTCCCAAGAAAGGGCCTCGTCAGGGAGTTGGGAGACTGGAGTTCCAGTCCTGACAGCAGCACATGACATGGGCAAGTCCCTCATTGTTCTAAGACCTGGATTTCTAGTGTGAATGGAAGGTCTCTACACCCTTCCTGGTTATAATGTTGTGAGACCCTGCTATGCAGATCAGATGTAAATAGATGAGATCTGGGGTCATTCTAGAATTAACCTTGCCATTGCTGATTTTATCGGTGGCAGAGAAGCCCCGTGCTGATATCTATAGATGGATGGAGAGGGCAGCGGCTTCTCTGTGAACACTATGCTCCCTAGGCAGGACTCCAAATGGCCCAGAATTCCCAAAGACAGCAGTTCAGATTGTCTGCCTCTCCCCCTGGACTCTAGCTTTGCATTTGAGTTCAGAAACCCCCATCTGCCCCCTCTCTTAATCCCAATATCCAGCTCACCCAGAGGCCAAGGGGAAGGGTAAACTGCCCGGGTTCCCACACACAACACATCCACACAATGAAGTCAGATGCACACACTCACATGCAGTCATGCCCCCATTCACATCTGTGTGCTCATGCATTCACATGCATACACATACACACACAGTGGCCCTTATATGTACACACCCACCCAAAAGTCTTCTGCCCTAGTTGAAGGCTGAGACGACAGTGGCTGCTCTCTGGCTTTGGGCAGGGTGGGCTTGGCTGCAGAGATAGGGCAGGGTGTCTCTCCTCCTCCAACTCTGTAAGTTCAGGAGGGAAGGGAGTGAAATAGGTCAGTGATGCAAGAAAGCCACCCCACTAACAGACCACCATTAGGTGCTCTGGGTTACTTCTGTGAAATGAAAAGGAGAGAAAGTGGATGAGGTGAAGTCAGAATGACTCAAATTCCGGGAGGATGTTCCTGTCTGCTCCATTACACAGTCCTGCAGCAGCCCTGAGAGGAAGGTAGGGCACTGGCATAGATGGGCACTTGGTAAGTGTTTGTAAGTGGAGGAACAGAAGAACAGACTTGTATCCCAGAAATTACTCTTCAGAGCTTGAGCTGGCACAGATGCATGGGGACACCAGCAGGGATGCCTGTCCCATCTGTGCAAAACAAGGTGGGCTCAACCCCCCTAATACGTTCCGCACCCCCATGAGCCCCTCTGCTCTGAACTTTCCACTTGATTGCCTTGCTATCAACCCAGATAGGGAGCTCAACTATTTTAGTGACTCTGACACAAGATTATTCACACAAGGATTGTGCATGTGTGGCAAACTTTCCCAAAGGATTGACAAGAAGGAGAGAGGTTACATCTCAGAGTCAGGGAAAGGAAAAATTGAGATTCAAACAGCTGTATGCATTTATGCCCTGTTCCTGAGCCCTGCTTCCAGCCGACTGCTCTCCTAGCATCTCCATTTTCCTTCAGACCAACTCTCGACAAAACACTGATTACGGGGCAGCCCGGGGGGCTCAGCAGTTTAGCGCCGCCTTCAGTCCAGGGAGTGATCCTAGAGACCCAGGATCAAGTCTCACCTCGGGCTCCCTGCATGGAACCTGCTTCTTCCTCTGCCTGCGTCTCTGCCTCTCTCTCTTTCTGTGTCTCTCATGAATAAATAAATAAAATCTTAAAAAAAAAAAACACTGATTAGTAGTTCCATCTATCACAGTCTGTGTTTATGAAAACTTCCCACATATTTTTAAACAAACCTAATCACATTATGAATGCTTTATTGCCAGATTAAATTTGCAAAGTTGGAATTGATGAACTTCTATTTTGAGTCAACAATGTCTCTAATCCTGTTTATGATTATTGGCAAATACCATCTTCACTGACCCAACTTTGGATCATAGCTGTGTTGTCTGTATTGTCTTAAGAAGGAAAATGTTGACTCTTGTATTTGATTTTCATTGACACTGATTACTGTCTCTTAGCAACTTTTTTTCCTAATTGAGTCTTCAATTATTAAAATCTCTTCCTAGTTGTTTTTATCAGGTAATTATAAACATTTTCACATACTAGAAATGTATGACTTAAACAGTGAAATTCCCCCCCCCCAAACCCCAGTTTCAGCACAGAATGCTATTAAGAGTTTACAACACCTATTGCCCTATTTTTTTCTATGCATGCACTGCAGAAAAACCATAGAAGTGGAATCCAAACACTCTGTTATATTTTAAGAACCTAATAATAACGTATCTGGGACATCTTCCCTATTATTATTTGTGATGTGTCTTCTTCTTTTAACATGGTATGGGTAAACAGTTATTTATTAGCTTGATCTCCCAGTAGTGATATTTGAATTTGCTTCCAGAGTCTACCATGTATTACATTAGCCCTGCAATTGGCAGCCTTCCACTTTAGTGGCCCCTGGTATGGAAATTGTAATTCATGCCAGAATCAAAATGATTGTGTCCAAGATCATGACAGCCAGCTCCTTTGCAAAAACAATCATAAACTTTATTAGTAACTTCCAGGATCCAGATACCTCCACCCTCCAGATACGGGGACTGGGAATGGGGAAGAGAAAGAAAACACAAACACAAAGTCTCTGCCCTTCAGGGCAGAGCATCCTAGTAAGGAAGACAGAGAGAGACTGGTAATGGTAACAAAATATCTGTGTGGCACTCAGGTTCCTATAAGGATATGGAGCAACGGGAGGAAGTAGTTCTGGTTGGAAAAGGGAATAAGGTGACCTGTAGGCGGGGTGGGCTCAGAGAAGGGTTTCTTGATAGAAGGAAGGACATGAGCAGTGACATAGCACCTGGAAGGGCACATCAGAGTCAGAAGAAGAGAAAAGTAGGGGTGGGCTATAGGGTCCAGCAGAAGGCAGGGAAGAGCAGGAAATGGTGCTGGACAGAGAGCTTGGATCTAGAAGGAAAAGAAAAGTTGAATGCCCGACTAAAGTGTTTTAAATCATTCTAAGGCAGTGGGGAGTGGCTGTAGAAAAGATCTTGAAATCCTGCTCATGACAAGTGCAGGTGAGGCCAAGATGGGACAACTTCAGCATGTAACTCCAGCAGTAATGTGCAGAGGACATTGGAGAATGGAGTGCAGCAGGAGCTGGAGAAGCCTCTCTGGATGCTACGGCCATGATCCGGGCACCAGATGAGCTCCTGAGTGGTGACAGGCTCCAACTGATGGGGCAACCCCCAAAAGGGTACCTGCAGTTTGACACATACCCAAGTCTTACAACAACCTGCAAAGTGGAAATTAGCATAGCCATTTTGCAAATAGAGAAGAAGCAAGGCCCAGGGAAGCGAAGTAGCTTACCCAAGACTTCCTAAGTAATGTGTGGTAGGTGTGCCTTTCTGTGTCCAAATTCACTCTCTTTCTGCTATGTCATACTGTCATCACGAACCATGACAGTAGGGGAGGAAAGAAGGAAATCATTTTGAGAAGTGTTTTTGAGGTAGAGTTAACGAAATTGCTAACCCATCAGTTGTAGAGGAAGAAGGGAAGGACGGGATCAATGAAGATGCCAAGTTCTCTAGAGTAGAGTTAGTTCTGCTGAGCCAAGCTTCTTTCCAATGGCTGCTGTAACAAATGACCACAAACTTCGTGGCTTGAAATGACAAAACTTATCATCTTACAGTTCTGAAAGTCAGAAGTCCAAAATGATCTTACTGGCTAAAATCAAAGTGTAGGCAAGGTTGTATTCCCTCTGAAGGTTCTAGGGAAGAATCTGCTTGCTCACCTTCCAGAGGCTGCCCAAGCTCCTTGGCTCACAATCCCTTCATCCATCTTCCTGCAGCATGGCTTCTTCCAATCTCCCTCTTACTCTGACACTGAGTCTTTTTTCATCTTATACGAACCCTTCTGATGACATCAGACCCAACTAAATACTCTAGGATAATTGCCCCACTTCACATGTTCTTGAGATTGGGATGTCAACATCTTTGGGGGGCAGGATTCTACTGAGCACAAATGAAAACCTCAAGTGAACTAAAATAACATTGGGGAGACAGTCCAGGGTGTGAGGAGGTGCGCCTTCCCAGTACAACAGACCTGATTCCTGTGGCCGCATGGAGATACCCTCACCTGGCCTGACCCTGAAGCTCTAAGCTAGTCAGGAGGGGCTAAGACAGGAGAGACGTCCACTGTGCTTCTCTGCTTCTCTGTGCTTGTTCACTTCCATTTGATCAAGGTACAAGAAGTCATTGCCAGGGACAAAGAGTGTTGGTCCACTCTCATTCAGTCAGCTTGACTGGAATCCATCCCCAGAGCAGCACAATACCCTGTCCACTTGTGCGAGCCTCTAACCCATCCCACTCCCAGCTATCTTTGCTATCTGCCATGTGAGCCCTCTGCTGGAGAGCGGAAATACTGAAGCAGAACAAGTTTAGGGTGGATTTAGTCTTGTGACGATGGACTTTGGGGTGGAGATGGACAGTGTGTATTTGGAAATGGTAAGCTGGAGCTAAGGGGAGAATGCGGGCCACAGACATGGAATGGGAGAATCATCAGCATGTTGGCAATAACCAAAATCACAGAAAGAAAGAATCCCTCCATGGGGGTATAATAAAGTGGGACAAAATGAGGCCTGGAGAGAGACCACCGGGCTGCCCCCTGTGGTGCTCCAGGGCTCACAAGAACCCACTCTTCACAGGTGTGTGTCCAGTAACATTGCACTGACTGCCTGAGATCAACTGGGGTGGGACTATTTACCCTAGAGAAATTGGAAAATGCCACAAATGGAGATTTTCTTCCCCAGAGGGCTAGTTGTTAAGTATTTAGCAACACACCACTTTTGCGCCAAGATTTAAAGCGGGAGGAAGAGAAATCAGTAGAGGCCTTGGAGATGAGCAGTTGGAGAAGGAAGAAAGTGGATGAGGACCGAGTTTCAAAGCTAAGGAAAAACAGCGTCAGAAAGTCAAGAGTGTCACCACTGTGAGTAGGGGGCCAGGGAAGTGAGGACCAAAAAAGTCGGACATTATCACCGTGGGAGGTATTGGGGAAGCTGGATAGAGGAGGCGGATCTCTGGGGTCAGCTAGGTGATAGCTGCAAAGGCCGGGACTCTGGCTCAGTCCCTGGACACAAGAACTGGGGCCACTTGAGCCCTTGGGGCTCCTGGGCCAGGCCTGGCTCCAGAGAGTTGTATCTTGGGATTCTGTTTTCTAGGCTGTGTCTCCATCCAAGGCCCAGAGTCCGTGAGGGGCCTAGAGGGGGGCTCAGTGACCGTGCAGTGTCACTATACACCAGGATGGGAGACCTACAAGAAGTGGTGGTGTCGTGGAGCATACTGGAAATCATGTGACATCCTTGTTCAAACAGAAGGATCAGAGCAAGAAGTGAAGAGAGACCATGTGTCCATCAGGGACAACCAGAGACAGCACTTGCTCACAGTGACCATGAAGGAGGTCAGGCAAAGTGACACAGACACTTACTGGTGTGGGATTAGCAAACCTGGACCTGATCTTGGGGCACCTATCAAAGTGACCATTGACCCAGGTAAGAATTTTCTTGTCTACACAGTGAGGCCTTCATGCTCAGGACAGAAAGAGTGAGGGGCTCTCACTCCTAAGGGCAGAAGGAAAATGGCTGAGTACCTGAGTGTCCTCATCACAGTCTCTGAGGTCACCTGAGGTATTCAACTGATGCATGCAGGGCTGGCAGGTTATAGGGTGGGAGTGGGGATATGGACCCTCCCTTCACTGCCCATGGCCCAGGCCAGCTCTCCTGGGGACCAACAGCCCTGGCATGGGTGGACCTTGGATGCCTGCACAGGATCCTGGGGCACTGCTTTAGGTAGTGGTCAATCTCTGGTAGTCACACTCCAGACCCATCACTACACAGAGGGTCAGGAGAGACACCTGGGGAAGCCCTGAACCCCAGGATCTTCGACAACCTTGAGTAGTTCCAACTGATGGAGTTCCAACAGTGCCTCTCTTCTCTGGGCCCCCAGTCGCCCTGTCCTCTACTTTCCCTGGCTGCGTAAGAGTGAGCAAGGAGATAGAGGGACCCAAGAAGGGGCTCACGTAACTATGGATGTTGTGAAGAGAAAGGAAGGCTTTGGCCATTATGCCAAAGTCAGGGACCCCTCGAACTGTCCTGGGGTCTCCTCAGGCCTAGGACTCAACTAAAAAACAGGTCCTGGATGCTCAGTGCCAAGCTGGTCTCAGGAATCCATGACCAAGCAGTCAACCATAAATCGTAACCACAGTTTCCCATAAAGATGTTTAATTTGTCATAACCATTGCTAACGATTGAACCTGAATGTGCTCTCTTATCCACCAGTCCTCCTGAGTCCTCCTCCTCCTCCTTACCACCTCAAAAACTGGGCACCCCATTTCCAGAACCATCTGTCCTTGAGCCCAGAGTAGGCGCTGCTTGAGCAGAAAGGACCAGGGATGTTCTCCCCCCGGCTGAAAGTCCCACCCAGAGGGCTAAGCAGACAGAACTGGAAAGCCAGATCTCTCTCCCCAGAAGCAACTGCAGTGTGTGCTCCTGATTCATTTTTATTTCTTCTCGCCACATCTGAATCAATGGAGAGTAACTGAGTGGTGGTTCAGAAAACTCAGCAGAGGGCACCTGGGTCGCTGAGTCAGTTAAGCTTCTGCCTCTTGGTTTCTCCTCAGGTCATGATTTCAGGGTAGTGAGATGGAGCCCTGCATCGGGCTCTGTGCTCATCGGAAAGTCTGTTTGAGATTCTCTCCCTCTCCCTCTGCCTCTCCACCTGCCCCCTGCTAACATAAATCAATAAAATATTTTTTAAAAGAAGAAGAAAACTCACCAGAAAGGGAGAAGCCTGGGCACTGTATCCAGAGACGAAGCTTCCCAGTCCAGGGGCAGGGGAGCTCCCCAGGGGGCCTGGCAGGGCACCGGGAGCCACACATGAGCCCCTGTCTGTCCCCATAACCTGTAGCTGACTCTGCCTGTGTCTAGGGGTTCTGAGCACCCAGGCCAGCCTGCAATCCAGGACAACTACCAGCGGCCGTGCAGGAACGTCATCTGGCTCCTACATCAGGTGTGTAGGCCTCCGTCCTTACCCTGCCCCTACCTGGGGCCTCTCCTGCTCTGCTTCGGTGCCCTCACAGGTTGCCAGAACTGTCACAGCCAGGGTCAAGGCCCAAAGCTACTCCCATCCTGCCAACTGGCTCCTGCCGGTGTCGCCCCTCACCCCCCATCTCCCATTCCACCCTCCCCAGGAAGCTGCTCTGCAGAATCTTTCTCTATATTCAGTTGTCAAGAAAAAAAGCCCTGATGTCCTAGAGTGTGCGAGGAGAGAGAGGACAAAATCTCCACGGTGCAAGGCACCGGATGCTGCAGAGCAGGAGTGTGGTTCAGCCACCCTGAGCTGGCATTAATGGGAGCAGCAAAGGCGCGCAGCCTGTCGTGGGTGACCCTACAGCGCTGCTTCGGGAAGGGGAGCCTCGGGAGGCGCCATCAGAAAGGAAGATGGGCCCAGAGCAAAGCAAAACCAACAGGCTGAAGGTCCTTCTGAGGAACCCTGATGGTTGAGCCACTGAGAAGGCTCATGGGGAGTCTCGGCGTAGGCCTGCCAGGTCCATGGTCGCAGGCTTTGCCTAGCTGGCCAATGCCCCATGCTGTCGGGGCCCTGAGAGTGATGGGGCCGGGGGCCTGGGGCTCTGATGGCTCTGTCCCCTCTTGCAGGCACCACTACATTCTCCTGGTGTTCCTGAAGGTACCGATCTTGCTCCTGTTGGTCTCTGCTGTGCTTTGGTTGAAGGGGTCTCAGCAGAGACCGTCTATATGAACTTGCCCTCTGATCTTCTCATCAAAGACACAACCCTTTAGACAGATGGACGAGCAGAACCTTCTGCCCCTGGACCCCATTTCCAAAGGAGACACAGGCTATGAAAGAAATGCCTCTGGGTCCTCAGGATGCAGTGACAGAGGCGGGAAACACTGAAGGGCTGGCCGGGAACCCTTCCACCACAATCTGCACAGCTCAGAGACACAACTCGGGCCCCTTTTGAGGTGCCATGGCCTTGTTCCCACTCCTTTGAGAGTGGGATGTCCCACCCTACCCACCATCGGGCTGAAGCTCATGGTCGGAGCTGTTGGGGTGGAATTCAAGCCATGCCTTCTCTGCTGGAAGAAGTCAGGGCACAGGGCCAGGGACCCAAGCACAGAGAGAAGAAGTAGGGGTGCAGACAGAGACACGAAGCACTGCCCACACCCTGGTCTCCTTCACTCCTGAGACCAGCTCAGTACGTGCCATGTCTGAGCTTCTGATACATAAAGGGTTTTTTCTCAAGCCGGTTGAGTTGGATTTTGATGGCTTGTGCCCATGAGAACTCTGATGGATGCACTCACACCCCAAAGAGGGGAATCTGTGTGGGTTCCCAGTTCTGGGGCATCCCCTCTGTCCAGGGAGGACACTGCTCTGAGTACCCTGAGCAGAGGAGGGACCAGGAGGCTCTGTGGGCCCAGCTCCAGGGCTGGCTTTCCTCCCTCTCCCTCCTCCTCCTCCTCTGTCCTGGCTCCCTGAACTCCCTGTCCCCCACCCATCAGGGCCTGAGGCTTCCAAGGAGCCACGTTCACTTCTCCCTTGGGGCTGCTAGGCCTCAGAAACCACCTCAAGGTTGGGGAGGGCAGTCAGAAAAACTGAGGGAAAGGATGTTGCCTCTCCTACATAATGATGTTTAAATAATAATAATTAATTTGTTTAGATGATCTTAATAACTAAAATTGTCTGAGATAAATGATGTTTTTTCCTTTATCCATTTGGATGGACTTGGTCACTTTGCAACTTACATACAGGCCATAGGTCCTCTCACTGAAGGTAGCATCACTTCACGTGAGGAGGAACAGCCCCATCTGAGACATGTCCACCCACGTGCGAAAACACACAAACACATCAGTTTGGAATGTTTCCCTTTGTTGTCCCATGAAGCTTTATTGAGCAACTGTTGACAAATAAAGTTGTGTATATTAAAGGTGTACATGTGATTTTTTTTTAAGGGGCGTAAATGATGATTTAAGATCTATATGCTGGGACTCCTGCGTGGCTCAGTGGTTAAGAGTCTGCCTTTGGCTCAGGTCATGATCCCTGTGTCCTGGGATCTGGTCCAACAGGCTCCCCACAGGGAACCTGCTTCTCCCTCTGCCTATGTCTCTGCCTCTCTCTGTGTCTCATGAATAAATAAATAAAATCTTTTTAAAAAAAGATCTATATGCCTTGTTAAATGAACACTGCAATCTAGTTCATTAACAAATCCATCACTTTACAAACTTTTTTTTTGATATGGGAGGAGCACTTCAAATCTACCCTCTTAGCAAATTTCAAGTATACAACACAGTATTATTAACTGTAGTCATCATACTATACACACTACACTAAACCCAGAACTCATAACCAAAAGCTTGTGCCCTCTGAGCAACATCACTCCGTCTTCCCCACACCCTAGCCCTTGGTTCTATGTGGAACGTTCCCCTCTGAACACCTGGGAAGATGTGTCCACCTTGTCCTTTGTCCTAAGAGGTAGGCCCCGGTTCTCGGGCTCAGGAGGCCACGGGAAAATACCTCACCAGGGGATGAAGGAGATGGGAATCCCTGTCCCTAGCATGTAGCTGGAACTTCTCCTCCCCACCGGGAAGTGAGAGTTCCTTCTCTTTGCCCTTCAGCCAATGAGAAGTTTTCTCCCACTTTCACTTGGTTTAAGGCTCTAGTCAGTGGTCGGCCTGAAAATTCCACTGGGGCCAGAGAGGATAAACTTTGAACCAGACTAAGAACCTTTGAGTCACTCTGTTGGAGACCAAAGTCCATAGATCCACGAGCACCAAAGGACCATCTCTGTGAATACTTCCCTGGCCCAGCTCTCCAAGATGTGACCAGACTCGGGCAGTGACAACCAGCCCTTGGGGTACAAGGCCAGAGCCCAGGAGCTTCACCAGCTGGCCCAAATGGGTGCAAGGCTGCTGGCAATTGCTGTCTTGTGCCAGCTTTTCCCACAGTGTCTTACTGGTTGATATTCAATGACCCCTATGTTTTTGGAGATTCTGTGGTTGGGTTCTTACTCTCATGACATCATCAAAGAAGATGCCCTAGGGTAGGTATCTTTCATCTGTCCTGAACATCACACCCACCACACACATGAGTGCATGCATGCACACACGCACTCTCCTGGGAACTGCCTCTTGGGTTGTCATGAAAATGATGAAGAAAAAAAAAAAAGAAAGAAAGAAAGAAAAGAAAAGAAAAAGAAAATTATGAAGCAAAACTTGCCTCTTACACCCACTGTCTGGGGCAGGGAGAAAGACAGAAATCATAAATTAGCCACTAGAGCAGGAGACCTTTTTCTAGCAGATGTGTTTCTACTAAGAAACCTGATGCCAAAGACCCTGTGCCCTTAAACAGCTCTAGATGGAGGCAGCTCCTCACATGTTCACTTCAGCAGACATCATAACCAAGAGTCAGTGGAGACAGAGAAGTGCAGACAGTAGGAGAAGATTGCTCTTTTCTTATTTTTTGAAGGTTTTATTTATTTATTCATGGAAGACACAGAGAGAGAGGCAGAGACACAGGCAGAGGGAGAAGCAGGCTCCATGCAGAGAGCCCGACGTGGGACTCTATCCCAGGTCTCCAGGATCACACCCTGGGCTGAAGGCGGCGCTAAACCGCTGAGCCACCCGGGCTGCCCAAGATTGCTCTTTTAAGAAGAAAGCACAACTTCTCCTTTCCCATGAGTTCCTCTTCATGCATTCTTACTTCCTTTTTCTTTTCTCTTTTTTTTTTAAAGATTTATTTATTTATTTATTTATTCATGAGAGACAGAGAGAGAGAGGCAGAGACAGGCAGAGGGAGAAGCAGGCTCCCCACAGGGAGCCCGATGAAGGACTCAATCCTGGATCCCAGGCTCAGATCCTGACTAAGATCGACTGCTGAGCCACCCAAGCGTTCCTCTTTTTCTTTCTTTCTTTCTTTTTTTTTTAATGGATTTTTTTCCTTCTGAGCAGCTTCATAACTACAGAGGAAGCTCACCAAGAGCAGAGAGAAGCTGGTCAGGGTCCGGAGAAGTAGCTGCAGCCCCACCACAGTGGGAAGGACCCCTGCCACCACCTGGGACGTGCAGTTCATTCTTCTTGACACTGGATATGTTATGAATGGTGTTTTCTTTAAAAATGAGACTAAAGGAAGAAGGTTCTAGCACCTTCCCTGCCTATCCTCTGAAGCATCTCCCCCTGTGGCTCATTGGTCCCCCTTGTTCCACCTGCCTCAGGCTTTCCAGATCCCTATGGCTGGTTTGCTTATGTCTCACCTGCTCCCCACCCAGGCTCTCTGGGAGTCAAGTCCCCAGAAGCGGGGGTCCAGGTATAGTCCTGGCAACTTTCCTGGGCCTCCCCAAAACCCATGCTATGAAGGCTAACAGGGAAGAGGCCAGCGGCCTGGGGTCCCTCTGGGCACCACTGTTTCAGCCTCTTGCCAGACAGGCACCATCTGCTGCCCTGCATCATCTCTATCCCAGCTCCTAATTTCCCGATCAACTTACTTCAAACTTTTTCTGAGCTTAGCCCCCTGCCCATCTCCTACCAGCCCCAGCCAGGTTAATGAATCACCCTTGAGTTTGTGCATCCCTATGATGGGTCAATTCAGCATGGCCAAAATAGGAGGTGTCCTGAGGGTGGAGGCTGGCCGCTGTCCCCAAGAGATGGGACCACTGTCCAGTGGGATGCTGTGAGGATGACTTTTGGGGAATTAGGGCCAAGGCCATTGTTCCCATTGAAAGCATGGGTCTAGGGCCAGATCAGATCCTTACCCCTCCCTTATTCACCTACGCATTCATTCCTTCAACAAATGTAACTAAAGAGCCTATTAAATCCAGGCCTTGTTTTCAGGGCATGTGAACTATTGTAGGAATGAGGGGAGCCCCTTGCCGTCTCCTTCTATACATTTGACTTGAAATGCAAGAGCCTGTTGTCAGCTGCTTTCCTTTTATCACTGAAGAGAAAGGTTGCAGCTGAAGAGGAAAATCATGGGTTCTGTTGTGGCAGCCACTGTGCGACATGATTTAGAAAGCTTGGGGGTCAAACAATAATGAAATACTGCTATATACCTATTAGAATGGCCAAAATCCAAAACACTGACAACACTGAATTCTGGGAAGGATGTAGAGTAGCAGGAGCTCTCGTTCATTGCTGATGGGGATGCAAAATGGCACAGGCACTTCTGAGACAGGTTGGAAGCTTCTCACAAAACTCAGCATACTCTCACCATGTGACCCAGCCATCCTTGGTATTTACTCAAATCACCTGAAAACTTATGTCCATACAAAAACCTGCACATGGATGTTTACAGTAGCTTTATTCATAATGGCCAAAACTTGGGAGCAACCAAGACATCCCCCAGTGAATGGACAAATACGCTGTGGTCCGTCCAGACAGTGGAATATTATTCAACACTAGAAAGAAATGAACTATCAGGCCACCAAAAGACATGGAGGAACCATTAAGTTCCATGATTAAATGAAGGAAGCCAACCTGAAAAGGCTACATACTGTATAATTCTAACTATGTGACATTCTGGAAAAGGCAAAACTATGGAGATAGTTGAGATCAGTGGTTGCTAGGGGTTGGAGGAGAGAAGGATGAGAAGGTGGAGCACCCGCATTTTTAGGGCAGTGTAACTACTCTGTAGGGTACTATAATCATGGACACACTTTTGTCTAAACTCATTGAACATACAAAACCGAGAGTGAATCCTAATGTAAGCTATGTTCTTGTGTGATAACGGCGCGTCAGTGCTGGCTCATCAATCGTGTGTGACAAATGTGCCATTCTGGCGCAGAGGGTGATGGTTAGAAGCCTCGGCTGGGGGAAAGGCATGTGGGAACTCTGTATTTCTGCTCAACTTTGCTGTGAATCTAAAGCTGATTTGAAAACTAAAGTCTATTAGGAAAAAAAAAAAAAGACTAGCGAGAAAATGAAAATCTTGCATTGGATACTGAAGACTTTGGGGGAAAAGAAAGTCCTGAATTCCAAAGCAACAGTAGAGGCAGCTCCTCTTTCCTCTGACCCTGAGCCTCCTCTGAGGTGGGACCTAGCCTCACGTGCCCCTGGGCTCTTGGGTCTCTCCCCCTCCTGCGGGGAGCTTTGAGGGGTGATCTAGACCACATCTAATTCCCAAAGCTTCTGTACATCATCTAGGATGCCAGAAAAATTATTCCCTGGGGCACCTGGGTGGTTCAGTTGGTTAAGTGTCAGCTCTTGATTTCAGCTCTGGTCATGATCTCAGGGTCATGAGATTGAGCCCCACATCAGGCTCTGCACTGAGCATGGAGCCTGCTTGGGATTCCGTCTTTCCCACTACCCATTCCCAACTCGCATGCACACACACTCGGGGGGGGGGGGGGGAGAAAAGAATAAAGAAAAATTACCCTTTCTTCAGCCAGGCATCCAGTTTGCCTACACGCAGTGTTTGCAATAGCCAGTTCTTACAACAAGGAAATGAGAAGCTGGTGGGGGCGGGGGGGGGGGGTGAGCTGCATTTACAGTGAATCAGAAGCTTACTAACAAGTTTTAATAATTACCAAGAGAAGAAGATATCTCCAGTTTGGTGAAGAATAGACATTTGAAGACAAGGAGGTTGTAAAGGAGATGGTTCGCATTATGGCCTCAGAAATTGGACAGACCTGAGTTCATCTCACACCTCTGCCGCTTCCTTCCCTGCCACCTGGGACCCTTGGCTCGCAGTAACCACTTGTTTCCTCACTTCCTCAAAGGGGGATGGTCGCAGATCCTGTCTCATAGAGTGAGCACGAGGATTTGAGAAGACCTTGCCAGCAAAGCATTTGCTCAGAGCCCTCGGTCCACTCTCAAAAGTGCGTGGTGAAGTGTCTGCCTTCGGCTCAGGTCATGATCTCCGGGCCCTGGGGTCGAGCCCCATGTCAGGCTCCCTGCTCAGCGGGGAGTCTGCTTCTCCCTCTGCCTCTCCCCTTGCTCATGCTCGCTCTCTCTCAAATTAATTAATTAATTAATTAATTAATTAATTAAATCTTTAAAAGAAGGAAGAGGAGGAAGACGAGGAGGAGGACGAGGAGAAGTGGTGCTTGGTGAAGTCAAGGAGAAGCCAGGACCACACAGGCTCTTTGAGAGCTTTCCCAGGCAGAGGAGAGAGGAGATCTGGAAGTTCTGGACAACAGGACAGCTCCCTTAGGACACTAGCTTCTCACGGAGGACACGATTTAACACTAAACTACCTGAAGGCAGACCAGGAAGGACCTGGAAATGAGCTCAGAAAGGAGTTTGTCTGGACTGGCAGGTGAAAACAGAAAGTACATTAAAAAAAATCCTTTTGTGCTAAGTTGGTCCCCAAGACAAAGTTGAATTCATGGGAATTAGTTGTGCAATATATACCTTGGTTTCAAGGGAAATGCCATTTTCTTTTTAAGAAGGAATTAATGGGATTGCCTGGGTAGCTCAGTGGTTGAGCATCTGCCTTTGGCTCAGGGCATGATCCCAAAGTCCCGGGATCGAGACCCACATCAGGGTCTCTGCATGGAGCCTGCTTCTCCTTCTGCCTGTGTCTCTGCCTCTCTCTTTGTGTGTCTCTCATGAATAAATAAATAAATAAATAAATAAATAAATAAATAAATAAAATTTTTTAAAAAAACGAATTAATGGTTTGGATGACTCATAAGACACAGCTTGATGAGGACAAAGCCAAGGTCAAAGACAAGTTTCTAGATCCCTCAGGTGGAAGTGCTCAGTGATACTAGCCCAGGGTGAGCCATCTGATTTCACAGCCAGAACTGGGAACTGAGAGTTTCATGTCATCTGCCTCTGCGTGTAGCAACAAGAATGGAACAAGAAAGCTGGCCTTGGGGCCAAATTCAGATTGCCCCACCATCAACCCAGGGCGGTGGCTGCTGCAGACGACTAAAGCCCACTGAGCCACTACTCACCCTCCTCTTGGTAAGCTGAGCCTGGGCCTCTCACCCAGCCCTGGGGGCCATCCCCTTGTCTTAGCCCCTCATAGCAGCCAGTGCGTGGTGAGGGTGGCCCAGGAGCCACACGCAGTCACCAGTCCTCCAGGATCCCATCCCCCTTCTGGCGCATCCAACTCTTTCTTCATTAATTATCTCATTCCTCTGTTCTGCACAGTGATATTGCACACCACGCAGGCACAAAGCACTGCCAGGAACACTGTGGGGGACCCCAGATGACACAGACACCAAGGAAACCATCCCCACACCTATCACCTGGTGAGCGGATAAACAAGTGGTGTCCACACTGTTCTCGGCAATAAAGAGAAACAACCTACCAGATGCTCCAGAACAGGGATGGATTGCAAAACAACTGTGCTAAGTGAGAGAAGCCAGGCACAAAAGACAAAGTCTGCATGATTCCATTCAGGTAAAATTCTAGAAAAGGCAAAAGGACAGCAATAATAGAGAAAGAAAGCAGATTGCTGGTTGCCATGGGCCGGGACAAAGGGGAGTGACCATTGCATGGGGTTTCTTTTGCGGCGATTAAAGTATTTTGGAGCAGGGTGCCTGGGTGGCTCAGTTGATTGAACCTCCAACTCTTGGTTTCAGCTCAGGTGATCTCAGGGTTGTGAGATCAAGTCCCGCATCAGGCTCCTTA
The DNA here is from genome assembly GCF_048164855.1 of Canis lupus baileyi. Classification (NCBI taxonomy): domain Eukaryota; kingdom Metazoa; phylum Chordata; class Mammalia; order Carnivora; family Canidae; genus Canis; species Canis lupus. The sequence continues at coordinate 55,137,576 of NC_132853.1, read as the reverse complement.
CTCAGCATGGAGTCGGCTTGAGATTCTACTCCTCACGCTCTGCCCCTTTCCCCAGCTCATGCATGGTCTTTCTCTCTCTCTCTAAAATAGATATATAAAATCTTAAAAAAGAAAAGAAAAGAAAAGAAAGTATTTTGGAGCAAAATAGACATGATGGTTGCATAACATTGTGAATGTAGGGCAGCCGGGTGGCTCAGCAGTTTAGCGCCGCCTTCAGCCCAGGGCCTGATCCTGGAGACCTGGAATTGAGTCCCACATTGGGCTCCCTGCATGGAGCCTGCTTCTCCATCTGCCTGTGTTTCTGCCTCTCTCTCTCTCTCTCTCTCTCTCTCTCTCTGTCTTTCATGAATAAATAATAAAATCTTAAAAAAATATATTGTGAATGTAGTAAATGTCACTTTAAAATGGCTCATTTTTATGTTGTGTGAATTTCATCTAAAATTCACATTTTAGGTGAATTTCACATGAAAAACAGAGGAGAAATATCTATAATTTTCAAAAGCAGCTCTGTGGTTTCCAGACGTTGGAGGTGGGGGAGAGGACACAAGGAAACTTTCCAGCATGACGGGAGATTTCCATATAATGAGTTTGGCAGTGGTTTCATAGCTGGATCCATTCACTAAAACTTGTCCAACTGTGTACTTAAAATGAGTGATTTTCATTGTATTATAAATTATACTTCAACGAGGCTTTTTTTTTAAGTTCTCAAATGTATATAGCCTGGCAGGGAAGAAAAGTTATTGGACCCATCTCACTTGGAGCCAGGAACACCTCCGCCAAAGATGACAACCAAAAAGTCATCTCCCGGGATCCCTGGGTGGCGCAGCGGTTTGGCGCCTGCCTTTGGCCCAGGGCGCGATCCTGGAGACCCGGGATCGAATCCCATGTCGGGCTCCCAGTGCATGGAGCCTGCTTCTCCCTCTGCCTATGTCTCTGCCTCTCTCTCTCTCTCTGTGTGACTATCATAAATAAATAAATAAATTTATAAAAAAAAAAAAAAAAAACAAAAAGTCATCTCCCAACATTGTCAAATGTTCTCTGGGGGCAAAATCCTCCCAGAGGAGAACCACTGGAGTAGGCACATAGTAGGTCTTCCATTCTGGCTTCTGTGCCTCATAGCCTCCCTTGTATGGGTACCATCTACTTGTCTCTATGCCTATATTTGGGGGGAAACTGTCCAGATCATAATGTCCCCTCCAGTCACTAATCTGCTGTATAGCACAATCATTATGTTTTTTTTTAATTTCAATTATTATATTTCTCTATTTCCAGATGTTCTATGCAGTTGTTTTTCAAACCTGCCTGGCCAGTGTTGAAACAGCCTCTGCTCCCTCTGTCATATATACCGTGCCTTCTTAGGTTTCTTTAAGCCCATTCAACAGACTTTATTTTCTTCATCAGATCATTTCAGCAGCAGAAGTCTTTGGAGAATTAAAGTGATAATTTGGTTCTACTGACTCTCACGATGACTTGTTTCCTTCTATGTTTGGTAATATTATTGGTGGAGTTGGCATTTTGCTAAATTTATTGTAGACAAATGTGAATTGAAGATTCTTCGTTTTCGGCAGTATCTATGTCTGCTGGGCATCGTTTTAATTTAATTTAATTTAGGTTTTCCTGCTTTGGGTTTCCCTACATGTATGGGAAGGGCAAATTTGGATCCCAGCGTCATGCTTACAATTCTCAAAGGATATTATTCATATTATCATGATTGCTAATAACTTTTTTCTCTCTGAAGCTGTAGCATAGAGAGGCTACTGTTGTAGCCTCTTCGGGGCATCCTCAGTTACCATCAGCTGAGGAAAGATGGGGCTCTGTTGGTGTGGGCCTGCGGGAAGAATCAGAAACTCTACAAGGCAGAGACCAGAGTTCCTAGTTAGGAGGTCCCCTGTAGGTGGTGGTACAGTCTAGTCTGATCCTTCATTAGAGATACCTAATTGCGCCTCAGAGACATCACTGCCCACCTACTGGTGACCATCTATTTATATAGAGCAGCCAGAGATGGCACAGGTTGTTATCAACATGTGACTCTCAAGTTTATGCAGAAAGTGGAGGACTTTTGGATGTGTCTTCTGGTGTCTCATTTTGGGTGCTGTGTACCTGCTGTGGGGCCTGGGTGTGTGGCGATTTGCTATCTACACCAACCAAGCCCTGGGGAAGACAAAACAAAACATAGATTATATTAGCAGGATAATAGACAATTGACAGCCCCTCTCTGTGTTGGTGCCACAGACACCACCCCAGAATCAGGCATGCCTCCACCACCCAGCACATGGCATCGATGCTCCAAAAATAAGATGAACATCAATAAAACTGATCCTGATAAAGCCAATATGGGAAGGGGAAAAAAATCCAATGTGAATCATACCCTAATTGTCAAGCAGGAAAGATGGACGGGATTGTCACCTTCAAAACCTGCACTGATGGCACAAAGAAAGAAAATGACAACCTTGGAAAGGAAGGGCAACTGGCCAGAGGCAGGATGGAGCTGGGACAGGGAGTCAGGAGCGAACTCCTGAGTGCAAGGTATCTGAGTGCAAGATATAGAAGGTTGCCACCCCTGGAACTTCACGTGCATTCTGCTTATTATGTTATCAAGACAAAACTCATGCTCAAATTTCCAAAACCCAAGCAGTTCTAAAAGTTTCTGTCACCATTACCTTTTCTAATATGTGAAATTAAGACACAGCCAGACGGGTGGGAGGAGAAGGTAGATGAAAGGGGATATGGGCTGAGACAAGGATAATAAGCATCCAGACCAATATGGTAGCCACAGGCTACACATGGCTACTGAGCATGTGAAGAGGTGGCTGGTCTGCACTGAGATGTACCATAAACATCAAATACACACTAAGTGGGGGGATCCCTGGGTGGCTCAGTGGTTTAGCGCCTGCCCTAGGCCCAGGGCATGATCCTGGAGTCCCGGGATTGAGTCCCACATCAGGCTCCCTACATGGAGCCTGCTTCTCCCTTTTAAAAAAAAAAAGTTTCTTTAAAAAAATACTGTTAACGATATATTATGAAAAATTGTTTAGTATCTCCAATATCATCGAATGATAATATTATCATATTATCATTGCTAAGTTAAATCAAATGTACACTAAAATTAATTTCACCTCTTTAAAAAGTCTTCTTAATGTGGCTACTCAGAAATTTTAAATTACTCATAGAGACCTTTATATTTCTTCTGAACAGTTCTGGGGTAACATCCACATGAGGTTGGGATTTGCTGCCTTTTTGCTGTCAAGAGAAACAGGAGCTGGAGAGGGAGGATTCTGAACCTGCTCCCAGTGCTGCTTGGGGAAATATCAGGGAAGAGGGGCTTCCCAAGATGGCTGGAGGAGGGGACATGAGGCTAGAGGAACAGATTTGGGTCAGAGAGTTAAGATCATCCCACTAAGATCAAGAACTGAGAATAAAATCAGGATGAATTCTCTACAATTTTTGAGTCTTTCTTCTCCTGGGTAATTCTGAATCCTTTCAGACTCAAAAAGAAACTTCTTAAGACTAAAAATAATTTTTGGGATGCCTGGGTGGCTTAGCAGTTGAGTGTCTGCCTTTGGCTCAGGGGGTGATCCCGGGGGTCGGGGATCGAGTCCCGCATCGGGCTCCCCACAGGGAGCCTGCTTCTCCCTCTGCCTATGTCTCTGCCTCTCTCTTTGTGTGTCTCTCATGAATAAATAAATAAAATCTTTAAAAACAATTTCTAAAGAAAGAAACAAAAAAACTCTGCTTGGATTGCACATCAATTGATAAGGCTGGATTCATCAAACACCCTGAGAAAGCCTAGGGGGTTGATCATATCAGGACAGACACCCAATCCTGAATAATGGGAGAAAAAGATGACTATGGTGGGATCAAGATGCATAGATCCTGGTCCTTGTGCTGATGTGAGCTTCTCTTCTCATCTCCCTCAATGTCCTGTGTGAAGAGAAGGCATAGACATAATGGCTTCTGACAGTCTTTTCATCTTAAATTTCTAGAACACTTGATCCTTCTGCATGTCCTTCTTCCTGCTTGTGTGCCCAAGGGCTTGCTCTCTATCTCTCAAATAAATAGATAAATATTTTTAAAAAGAAAGAAAGAATGATACAGACCAAGTGGGCCTTTGAGGCCAGCCTGGCTGTAGAAGGGGAAGCCCCTGGTGCAGGGACACCCATTCTTGTTTGGGATCATGAGCTACCTTTTGCCCATTCAGGGACCTGCTGGAGAGCTGGCATCAAAAAACTGGAGGATGTGCCAGGATGCCAGTCAAGGTGTTCAGATCCCTGGAAAGGAGTTTTCCCCAAATAAATCCCATGAGTGGAGTATCATGAAGTTGAGTGTCTCCACTTGCCTGGATGGAGTCTGGGTTCTAGATTCACAAGGATGAGGACCAGACCTGGGTAAACTCATCAAAGTGATGTTTCATGAAAAGGACTCTTCATAATCTCTCATTTCTTACATCATTTCCTGACGCGGTCAACCTCAAAAGCACTTGAGGGGTTGGTCCAACCAGATGCAACCAGGGTCCCCGTGGCTCACTTCCTAAGGTAGAATAATCTGCAAGGGGACTAGCACCTCCATCTGTCTGCTGGGCTCCAAGTCCTCATGCTGCTCACGCACTTTCTCCATTCCTCCCACCTCACCTACATGTTAAATCACTGTGTTGAGCCTAAAACTCGCAAGAAAAGAGAAAAGCCCACAGGAGGAAAGTCAGAAAGGATCAGTGAGCAGATGGCCACGGGAGGAAAGGGAAGTGACATCACAGGTCACCATGAACGTTGAGTAACAAGAGCATGCCACCATGTTGACAGCTGGCATGCTTCTCTCAGTGTCCTTCCCGGCAGCCCTGGTTGGTCTCCAGCCCACTTCACTGGTGAAGGAATTCAGCCCAAAGAAGTTGACTTGAGCCTCTTTAGAGCCTGGTCCTGAATCCAGTCTCTGTATCAATAGTGTGGATTAGGGCCCATCCCCTCACTTCCCCAGACCTCAGTCTTTACATCTGTGAAATGGATGACACATGACCTCCTCCATCCCTTCCAGCCTGACTTCCTGACTGAGCCAAGGTGGGATACCTGTTTCCAGACACCTTGTCCAGACCTCTGCAATGACTAACCAAGCTGATTATGTTTATTATCTACCCTCCCACCAGAGAACAAGGTAGAGAAGGAAGGACATTACATACCTCTTTTCCTGCTTTCTCTCTGGTGTGAAATATAGGCTGCCCCCCCCTCCTGCACATAAAAGCTATTTAATAAATATTTATCCAATAAATGATTGAGTGGATGAAAACAATGCAACCATATGTAAAAGAATGAGGTAGATTTATACATGCTAGTAGTGAAAATAGTGATCTTTTCAGAAAGAAGTACTTTTAACATAATAGTAAGCTTTCTGGCTATGTAACAAATAGCTTAAAATAGTCACTTTTGTGGAAGGAGATTAGTATATTGCAGCTGGGGAGGAGAAAGAGGACTTTTCATTATACATCTTCCTGCACTGTTAGAATTTTCTGAACACTGTATGTATTTTTTCTTTTACTCTATCTTTCTTTTTCCTTCTTTATTTTTATGTCCAGAGACATTATATGGGTAGAGAATTATAGGGACTTTTCTAAATTAATGATGTTTTAATGAAAAGCCATGAGATATCATTTCTGTCAAATTGGCAAAGGTTTGTTTAACTATTTTTTTTAAAAGTTTTTATTTATTTTTTACGAGAGACACAGAGAGAGGCAGAGACATAGGCAGAAGGAGAAGCAGGCTCCCTGTGGAGAAACTGATGTGGGACTCAATCCAAGGATCCCAGGGTTGTGACCCGATCCAAAGGCAGACGCTCAACCACTGAGCCACCCAGGCATCCCAACTATTTTTTTTTAATATTTTATTTATTTATTCATGAGAGACACACAGAGGCAGAGACACAGGCAGAGGGAGAAGCAGGCTCCATGCAGGGAGCGCAATATGGGACTCGATCCGGGGTCTCCAGGATCACGCCCCAGGCTGAAGGCAGGTGCCAAAATGCTGAGCCACTCAGGGATCCCCCAACTATTTTTTTTTAAGTACCATTCCCAATGTTGGTGATGGCATATGCTAAAGCATACTCTCATGTGTAGGAACAATAAATAGTATCATTACATATTATATTATTATGAATATTTCTATAAGGATATATATATATAATTCCTTATAGAAATAATTATGTGCAAAGTGTGTATGTTCAAGAATAGAAATAGCAAGAAATTGCAAACGGCCAAAATGTATAACAGCAGAGACGTGGCTAAATCAACTAATTACCTTCTTAAAGGTATACAAATCTTAAAAGAGATTATTTGAACCCATATTTAATAAGGAAAAATGTAAATATGCAGGTATTATATTTTTTCTTCTCTATGTTTATAGTTTCTAATTTTTCTATGATGAATATATATTTCTTCCATAGTTAAAAACTTTTTTTAAAAAATCGTAAACTTTCCATAGCTCCCGATTTGCTTAAAAAATAAAATCTAGGTCTTCTTGGTTCCCCATAGCAGACATTTTAGGACCTGGTCTCCCTGCCCAATCTCACCTGTCATCACCCTTGCCTCTGGCTTTGTGCTTCAGTACTGTGGACAGCAGCTCGGTCCCACATGCCCTGGCTCATCCTGTCCTCTTCACTTGCCAAGCACTTTCATCGACGTCACCCGGTTTACTTATACTTACCATTTAAGACCTCTTCATCAGTCGAGTCAACTTTGGGGCACCTGGGTGGCTCAAAGCCCAACTTTTGATTTCAGCTAAACGTCCAACTTTTGATTTCAGCTCAGGTCATGATCTCAGGGTCATGAGGTCGAGCCCCATGTTGGGCTCTGCACTCAGCAGGGAGTCTCCTTGAGATTCTCTCTGTCCCTCTCCCTTGTTCCCTCCCCTGCTCACACATTCTCTTTCTCTCAAATAAATAAATAAATCTCTTTAAAAAAGAAAAAAAGAGTCATCTTCAGGAAGCTACCTAATACCTCCTTGCTCTCTACTAGTGGGACACATGCCCATCCTCTCGGCTCCCCTGAGTCTGTGTATATCTTTCTCATTGCATCCTAGGAATATTTTGTCATAATATTTTAACATTTAAGTGTCTGTCTCCCCAACTAGTCTCTGAGCTTCTGCTGGATTGTGTCCGCACATAGTCGAAACTCTATACATAATGTGGTCGTGGATGAATGAATGAATGAAAACATGAATGAATGATTTCCTCCTACAACTCCTCCTCTTGGTACCTGTTTTCTGACAGTTAGCATGTGGTTAGTTGGGCCTGCCCAATTTGGATACCTCTGATTCAGATGCCTGAAGAGGTTGCTAACTCATAATATCAGAAAAAATCAGAATGGGAATCAACTGAGAAGATCCAAAACAACACTCTGTATAGAGTTGCATATGTTTGCCAAATAAAAAGACAGACAGTTTTTCATAATGAAATGTTAAATAAGGAGGCATAGGTGAAAGTACCAGCTGAAGGGCACCTGGGTAGCTCAGAGGTTGAGTGTCTGCCTTTGGCTCAGGTTGTGATCCCGAGGTCCTGGGATCGAGTCCCGCATCGAGCTCCTTGCAAGGAGCCTGCCTCTCCCACTGGCTATGTCTCTGCCTCTTTCTCTGTGTCTCTCATGAATTAAATAAAATATTTTTTAAAAAAAAGTACCAGCTGACATGGATGCTTTATTACGGGGTTGTCATCTCTCTCATCATGAAGCCCCCTGTGCCTCCAACATACAACCATAACTCACTTGCTCTTGCTCTTGCTTTTGCTTTTGCTCTCTCTCTCTGCAAGGTTTTTCTGAGTGACCCGCTCTGGTCCTAGTGAGGATGAAGCAGTTTCAATTTCATTTGTGACATGAGTAGAGATGGACTTTACTGTCCCAAAACTCTTTTCTTGACACTTGTGGAAATTTTTACACAGATCTCTCTCCTGACTTCATATCCTTTTGATTAGGTGGCAGCTCATGAGGTTGGAAATCTGACAAGTGAAGGACATGTTTGACCCTGTTGGTGACCGACATGTGAAATGCTCAGATCAATCCCACACTGTGAGGATGGTTCTGCTTCTGTGGACATACGAGCAACCGGACCAATTGACATTTTACAGGTGACTTTGATCTTCAATTCAATTCACTGAGTGTCAGGTGATCACAGATTCTTGTCAACCCAAGCTCCCTTTGTCTTGTTTGAATCCATCATCCCTCTGTTCATTTTCCTCCCCATTTCACCTGCTTACATACATTGAATAATAGATGCCAACTTCATGCTTTACTTATTAAACAGTTAATGTGTCTGATTGGTACTTGACTACCATCTTTACAATTTTTTCTTTTTTAAGATTTTAATTATTTATTTTTTAGAAAGAGAAAGAAAGCACAAGCAGGGGGCAGGATAGAGGGAGAGGGAGAGAATCCCAAACCGACTCCTCAGAGTCTTCCCTCCCCTGAGCATGGAGCCCAACACAGGACTCAATCTCACAACCTGAGATCATGACCTAAGCTGAAACCAACAGTTGGACACTCAGCCAACTGAGCCACCTAGGCGTGCCCCTCCCTATGATTTGTTCTAATATGTTACTATAAAACACTGGCTTTTGCAGCTTGTATAAGGTAGCTGAGGCTGACCCAGTCACCCCATCACTCTGCAATCAACTAATATGCCCGCTGGGTTCTACTGGCAGAGGAGAACTAGTCGTGCTCCCTCTTACAATTTATTAAAACAAAACTCACTGAGTCTTATAGATTTGCTTAACAATTACTATAGAGAGGAAGGAAGGATAGAAGGAAGGAGGGAAAGAAGAAAGGAAAAAGAAAGGATAGAAGGGACAGAGGAAGGGAGAAATTTATACATCTGGAGAACAAACAGGTTTTGGTTCAAGACTTCTACTCAGTGCAGCTAGGACTCTCTCAGCAATCCTGAAAGTAGACACCGCCATTCCCATTTCCACTTTCCTTCCCAGACACACAGAACCCAGGATCTGCCCTTGGCTTGGGTGTTAGGATGTATTGTGAGTTCATATGCCCTAGGTGGCCCAGATTTACATGTAAGGCAAAGGAAAGTCAAAGGGTCAAATTCAACATTGCTGGGGATTTGCCAGCAATAAATCAAAGAACTGGCAACATAGAACTCTGAGCCATGAGAAGCCTGGTTAAGGGTATTTAGAAAGAGTCTCAGAGGCAAGAAAACAGCACAGAGGATGGGGGTTGGGGGGTGGTAAGAGCCTTTACAAAGAGCTTGCTTCTGAGCCTGGTGAAGGAGAAAATCACTGGAGGGGCACTAGGCCACTCTTGGTTATGGATGAGCCAACAGAATCAATGGCCCTGAATGCCAGCCCCAGCCCCTCGAGCTAGTAAGGACAGATTTAACACCTGTTCTGTCTGACACCAAATGCACCACACCAACTACAGGTGGGGTGACCGCCCTTCCCTCTGATATGCTGAAATCAGGGTGGGGAAAACCTGGGAACTGAGAAGAAGCTGCAAGGAATGGAATTTTCAGTACAGTGACACCCAAGGGGTGCCTGGGTAGGGGAACTGCCAAGCCAAGCAGGAGTCTTCCTCTCCCTTCCCTATTTTGGGCCCTTCCCCTTCTCCCCTGCATTGACTTGGGAAATACAGAATTCTTTCCGCATTGGCCTGCCAACAGAGCAGATACGTGGTGGAGCTTGGAATCCAGGATGTGTGATTCCAGATGTGGCCATTGGGTGGAGACACACGGTTGTCCAATCCCTCTGGCTCCAAGGCTGAGCCACATCAAGGGGTTTACCCAAAGAGCAGACTTGCTGGGCTCTAAGTTTTAAAAACAAACCAACATAGGCTTGAAATAATTTTCTAGACCTTGATAAGAAGGTCCTGGGTCAGCTTTCAAAAGGACTCAGGTGCAAGTATTTAGAAATACCTTCCACCTCCTTGGTCCAGCTGTAAATATACTGATGCTTAAACTAACTTTTTTTTTTTTTAAAGATTTTATTTATTTCACAGAGAGAGTGAGCACAAACGGGGGGAGTGGCAGGCAGAGGGAAAAGCAGACTCCCCGCTGAGCGGAGAGCCCAACACAGGGCTCGATTCCAGGACCCCAGGATCATGACCTGAACCACAGGCAGATGCTTAATGGACTGAGCTACCCCTGTGCCCCTAAACTAACATTTTTTAATCCTGCAAATATTTATCACTTTGACACTCTGTATTGGGGAATCTGAACTGTTAAACAAGGCAAGGCATAACTGGGGGAGGACACCATCCTGTACCACTGGACACACAGCAGGACAGCACCTGGGTGTCCCAGGCTTGCTCCAGTGGAAGTCATGTAAACAGCCCACTCACAGAAGATTCTGAGAAAAAAATTATATTTATACAGATAAACATATAAAAATATGGCTATAAAGATTAAGGAAACAAATGTGGCAAATGTGTTAAGATCTTAATTTTTTTTTTTAATTTGCATGAGCTGGGCGGGAGTGGCAAGGGGTGGCAGAGGCAGAGAGAGAAGATTCTCTGCTGTGCAGGGAGCCAGGCTGGGACTTGATCCCAGGACCTGAGAACCTGAGCCAAAGGCAGCCACTTAACTGACTGAGCCATCCAGGTGCCCCAGGCCTGTAAATGTTTTTAAAAATAAGTGAATCTGGGATCCCTGGGTGGCTCAGCAGTTTAGTGCCTGCCTTTGGCCTAGGGCATGATCCTGGAGTTCCGGGATCAAGTCCCACATCAGGCTCCCTGCATGGAGCCTGTTTCTCCCTCTGCCTGTGTCTCTGTCTCTCTGTCTCTCTGTGCCTCTCATGAATAAATAAATAAAATCTTTCAAAAAAAATAAGTGAATCTGCAATAAAATCTTTTTTTTTTAATTTTTATTTATTCATGATAGGCACACAGTGAGAGAGAGAGGCAGAGACACAGGCAGAGGGAGAAGCATGCTCCATGCACCGGGAGCCTGACGTGGGATTCGATCCCGGATCTCCAGGATCGCACCCTGGGCCAAAGGCAGGCGCCAAACCGCTGCGCCACCCAGGGATCCCTGCAATAAAATCTTTAAAAAGGTGGGGAGGAGTGCCTAGGTGGCTCAGTCGGTTAAGTGGCTGCCTTTGGCTCAGGTCATGATCCTGCCTTCCTGGGATGAAGCCCCCACATGCAGCCTTGCGCTCCCTGCTCAGCAGAAAGTCAGCCTCTCCCTCTTCCTCTCCCTCTCAGTCTCCCTCTGCTGCTCCCCTGCTTGTACTCTCTCTCTCTCCCTGTCATAAATAAATAAAATCTTTTTTAAAAAAATAGGTGAATTTGGGTAAAGGATAAAATAGATGATCAGGACTTTTTGGTATTGTTTTCACATTTTTTCTGTAAGTTTGAAATTGTTACAAAATAAAGGTTTTTAAAACACCAAGATCCAGGAGTCCTGGATGTAAGATTCAGACTTTCTATTACCCCTCTGATTGGGATTTGTCATTTCAGGTAACTCAGGCCAGTGGTTCTTCTGTAAAATAAAGAAAGTCATCTGTTTCCACTATATGAATAAACTTCAGGTCGCCCATTCCCAGAAAGATAAAAAAAGAGAAGAAGGAAAGAAAGAAAGAAAGAAAGAAAGAAAGAAAGAAAGAAAGAAAGAAAGAAAGAAAGAGAAAGAAAGAAATTGATTTTAATAATATATTTTATTTACCCCAGTATATCCAAAGCAGATCTTTGTGGGGGTTCTCTGGGCAACTCTGAGTTGTAGCCCAGCCCCACACCAGGTCACCATCCTCCTTCTCCCTCATCCCTGCCCGGGCCATCCTTTCCTGGCCCGAGGCTGGAAAGCGTTCTCTTGCTCCTCACTGTTCACTCAAAATCTCTGGTCTGTGCACATTCCTTCTTCTTCCAGCAAAGCCTTGAAGCTTTCGGAACTACAAAGGCAAGCAACCTTTCTCCTCTGCTTTCTGCTATGCCATGCCGTCCCTGAGGCGATGAAAACAGTAGGCCTAGTGGAATGGATTAGAACAACCAGGGACAACAGAAATGCATTGGGCAGCATTTTAAAAGTATTTTCTCTCCACAAAGTATTTTTTAAAATTTTGTTTTATGCACACGGGTGCACATGTGCGTACATGTGTGTGTGTGAGAGAGTTGTGTTGTATAGGAAAAGAGCAGTGGACAGGTCCCTAGTAAAAGAAAGACTTCCCCTAACCCTAACCACAACCCCTCCATTCCCACAGGAGAAACGATTCTAAGTTCACGGATTCCTCTTTCCAGGTTAACGCTCTGATCCTTCAGCATCTTCAGCATCAGTTGCTTGAGTGTAAGAGGGATTAGCAGAGGTCAGTGTAGGGCGTGATGGTTTGATTCAGAGGACTATGGAGTAAAGGCAACAGGGGAGGAGATTGTAGACTCTCAGTGGGCAGGGGCAGGATTTTATATCAACTGCCTTTTATTGTTACTGTATCATGTGATCTAAGCAAGCACCCTGCTATATCATTGTATCCTTACCACCAACATAGGGAGAATTTAGGGTTTTTTCAATTATAGGCTTATTTCCCATTTACAAATGAGAAACTGAAGAGGGATATATATATATTTGTGTGTGTGTATCATATATATGTGTGTATATATATACGTGTCATGTCATATCGATGATTGATAAATAGATGATAGCTATGTAGATAGGAAGGTACAAAGAATAGAGATAAATGTTGTATAGATGTATGCTATTTTTAAATATCTCAGGGAAGAAACATAAAAAATATTAACATTATTTCTAGTTGACTGAGGATAAGAATAATAGCTACACTGATTTTCATTGTCCATTCTGAAATTTTTACAGAGAATGCCTGTAAATTTTTGAGTTCTGAATCATGTAATACATTGCCTAATTTCCAATAAATAAAATTTAAAATATGGAATCAAATAAAATCTTGGTCGTGGCATTTCCTGACAAATCGCCCTAGAATGAATCTTTGTTCAGGGAAAATTCATCAGGTTGCTACTCTTCATGATGTGATTAGAAGATGCACATCCACAGGGGCCCTGGAAGAAGATTATAAAATAACTTTTAAAGAAATCTGGCTTGACAGAGATTGTTTTTCCCAAAGTCCTTCGGTATGCAGAACTTCCTGAAAGGGAGCTGGACAAATTTGTGTAGATTAGGGTGACAAGACTTCAGGGGGAAAAGATGAAGAACCAGCACACCCCCTTGTGCCATTAGACTTTCTCTGGAAAATTGGAATGGTCCTGAGACCCACTGTCGGGAGTGATATTAAGGACTCCCAAGGGGTAGCCACCACAACAGGTGGTCTACACTGGGAAATTTATCCCATACCATGCCTTAGAGATTCATGGGGCCGGGGAGTGGGGACAGTGTGTGACTATGACAGAAATACCCTCTTGATCTAGCTCCTACTATCACTCCATCCAATTTTGTTGGATGGTTGTGGTTGTTACAGCAGCTAGCATCAATTACACTTAATTATACCCTAGAACTTTGCATTTTACAGAGGATTTCTTCCTAATTGGTGGAAATTAAATAAAGATTTAAAATCTACTGAATTTGAAGAAGAGTCCTTCAAACACCCCCTTAGGTCTTAGATCCTACCTTCTACCATAGCCCTCTCTTTTAAATCATGTTCAGGTTTATTTCTCATACAGCATAAAGTTGGATAGGAAGTTACAGCAAGAAGATTTAACAATTATACATATTTATGCACCTAACAACAGACAGTTAAAATGTATGAAGCAAAAATTGACATAACTGAAGGAAGAAACAGATAGTTCTGTGATGATAGTTGAAGACCTCAATAGCCCACTCTCAATAATGGATATTATTGAGATAATATGAGATAATATGACAGGAAATAAATGAGGAAATGGAGGACTTGAACAACACAGTAAATCAGTGGGATCTAACAGATACGCACCCAACGCTCTACCCAACAACAGCACACACATTCTACAGTGCACGTGGGACATTTTCTAGGATCAACCATATGTGAGGCCATAGACTACATCTCAGTAGATTTTTAAAATAGATATCATACAAAGTATTTTCTCCATTATGGGATGAGGTTAGAAGTCAATAACAGAAATATATCAATACAGAAATAAACCCCGAAAATTCACAAATCTGTAGGAACTGAACAACACCCTCTTACACAACCAGCGAATCAAAGAAGGCATTAGGGGCAGCCTGGTGGCTCAGCGGTTTAGCGCCACCTTCAGTCCAGGGCCTGATCCTGGAGAACCAGGATCGAGTTCCACGTCAGGCTCCCTGCATGGAGCCTGCTTCTCCCTCTGCCTGTGTCTCTGCCTCTCTCTCTCTCTCTCTGTCTCTCATGAATAAATAAATAAAAATCTTTAATTAAAAAAACAAAGAAGGCATTAGAAGTACTTGTACACAAATGACAACAAAAATGCAACATACTAAACATGAGATGGATAAAAAGCAGAGCCAACAGAGAGATTTATGGCTATAAAGGCATATGTTAAAAAATGAGAACGATCTAAAATTAAAAACCTAACTTTATAATTTAGGAAACTAAAAAAAAGAAAAAAGAAAAAAAAAGAAAGAAAGAACAAAACAACCCAAAAGCTAGTAGAAGGAAGGAAACAATGAAGATTAGAGCAAAGATAAACAAGATAGAGAATGGAGGGGGGGTTACCCAGAAAACTAATGAAATCAAAACCTGTTTCTTCAAAAAAAAATCAACAAAACTGACAAAATTTTGCCTAGATAGACAAAACACACACACACACACACACACACACACACACACACACACACAGAAAGAAAACTGAAATTACCAGAATTGGAATTGAAAGTGAGAGCATGGCTGCTGACTCCATAGGAACAGATTTACAAGAGACTGTTATGAACAGCTATACATCAACTAAATAGGTAACCTAGGTGAAATGGGCAAATTCCTAGACCCTAGCAAAACTAAGTCAAGAAAAAGAAAGTCGTGGGGCAGCCCAGGTGGCTCAGCGGTTTAGCGCCACCTTCAGCCCAGGGCATGATCCTGGAGACCCAGGATCGAGTCCCACGTCCCCTTCATGGAGCCTGCTTCTCCCTCTGCCTGTGTCTCTGCCTCTCTCTCTCTCTCAATCTTTCTCTCTCTCTCTGTCTCTCAGGAATAAATAAATAAAATCTTAAAAGAAAAAAAAGAAAGTCTTGGGGCACCTGGGTGGTTCAGCCAGTTAAGCGTCCAACTCTTGATTTCAGCTCAAGTCATGATCTCAGGGTTGTGAGATTGAGCCCCACAGTGGGCTCTGCCCTCAGCAGAGAGTTGGCTTGAGCTCTCTTTCTCTCTCACTGGATCCCTCCCCCTACTTGCATGAGCTCTCTCTCTCTCTCTCTCTCTCTCTAGAAGAAGAAGAAGAAGAAGAAGAAGAAGAAGAAGAAGAAGAAGAAGAAGAAGAAGAAGAAGAAGAAGAGGAAAATCTGAACAGACTAATAACAAAATAAGGAAACTGACTTGTAACTGAAAATATCCTGATGAGATAAGCCTAGAACCAGATGGCTTCCCAGGCTAATTCTACCAAATATTTAAAGGAGAATGAATATCAATCCTTCCTACAATCTTCCAAAACCCAGAAAAAGAAGCATCATTTCCAGACTCCTTGTATGAGATCAGTATCATCCTGATACCAAATCCAGCCAAAACACTGAAAGAAAAAAAATACTATAGTCCAATATCCCTTATGAACATTGATACAAAAAAATCTTCAACAAAATACTAATAAACTGAATTCAGCAAAATGGTAAAAAGATTACACACCATGACCAAGTGGGATTTATTTCGGGGATGCAAAAATGTTTCAATGGAAAAGCTGATCAATGTAACACACTACATGAATAGAATGAAGAAGGAAAAAAATGATCATTTCAATTGACGCAGGAAAGCATTTGGCAAAATCCAACACTCTTTCATGATCAAAAATACTAACAAACTAGGAATAGAAACAAACTACTTCAACATAATAAAAAACCATGTATGAAAAGTCCACATCATACTCAATTGTGAAAGTCTAACGGCTTTTCCTCTAAGGTCAGGAACCAGGCAAGGATACCCACTTGTGCTTCTTCTATTCAGCTTAGAACTGAAAGTTCTGGCAGAGCAATTAGGCAAGAAAAATAAATAAAAGGCATCCAAATTGGATAGAAAGAGGTAAAATTATCTCTGTTTGATGATGATATGCTCTTCCATGTAGAAAACCCTCAAGGTTCCACCGAAAGAGAAAAAAAGTTAGAACTAATGAATGAATTCAGCAAAGTAACAAGATACAAAGACAACACACAAAAATCAGTTGCATTTCTACACATTAACAATGAACAATCTAGAAATTATGAAAGCAGTTCCACTGACAGTAAAATCAAAAAGAGTAAAATACTTAGGAATTAATTAAACCAAGAAAGTAGAAGACTTGTACCATGAAAACTATGAAACTACAAAACTACAAAACAAGAAATTTAAAAAGACACAAATAAATGAAAAGATATTCCATGTTCATGGATTGGAAAGTTTAATATTGTTAAGATGTCAAAACTTAAGATGTTAATACGGGGGTGTCTTAATGGATCAGTCAATTAGGGTCTGCCTTCGGCTGAGGTCATGATCCCAAGGTCCTGGGACTGAGCCCTGTGTTGGGCTCTCTACTCAGTAGGAAGACTGCTTCTCCCTCTTCCTCTGCCTTCTCATGCTCTTTATCTCTCATTCTCTGTTAAATAAATAAATAAAATCTTTTTAAAAGGATGTCAATACTACTAAAAGTGATCTACAGATTCAATACAATCCTTATCAAAATCCCAATGACATTTTTTGTAGATATAGAAAAACCCATCCTAAAATTTATACAGAATCTTATAGGACCTCATGGAATAGGAAAAACAATCTTGAAGAAGAACTGGGAAAAAAAAAAAGAGGGCCCACATTTCTGGTTCCAAAATTTAACTACAAAACCATAGTAATTAAAAGACAGTGATTCTGGGGCACCTGGTTGGACTCTTGGTTTCCCCTCAGGTCATGATCTCGGGGTCCTAGGATAGAGCCCTGTGCCAGGCTCCACACTCAGTGAGAAGACTGCTTGAGATTCTCTTTCTCTCTCTCTCTCTCTCCTTCTGCTCATCCCCCCCCCCTGCACACATGCTCTCTCTCTCTCAAATAAATAAATAAATCTTAAAAAAAAAAAGACAGTTATGCTGACATGAAGTCAAGCATAGAGACCAATGGAGTAAAATAGAATCCAGAAATTAACCCTCATATGTGTGGCCAAATTATTTTCAACAAGGAGGTCAAGGCCATTCAATGGGGGAAAGGACATTGCTTCAATAAACATTGCTAGAAAAACTGGATGTCCACATGCAAAAGAATTAAATTGGTCTCTTACCTAACAGCATATACAAAAACAAACTCAAAATGGACCAAAGGCTTAAATATAGGACATAATTTATAAAACTCTTAGAAGTAAACATAGGTCAAAAACTTCACAACATTGAATTCAGAAATGATTTTTTTGGATCTGACCCAAAGATCAGAAGCAACAAAAGAAAAAATTGACAAATGAGACAGCAAGAAAATTAAAGTTTTGTGCATCAAAAATGCTATCAACAGAGTAAAAAGGCAATCTACAGAATGAGAGAAAATAATTTCAAATTATGTATCTGATAAGGGCTTAATATCCAGAATATATGGACAACCAAAATTCAACAACAAAAAAACACATTTCAAAACTGAACAAAGTCATGTAATGTAATGAGCACTGGGTATTATGTAAGACTGAAGAATCAGTGATCGCTACCTCTGAAACTAATAATACAGTATGTTAATTAATTTAATTTAAATTTTAAAATATACGTTTTTTAAAAACTAGACAAAGGATTTGAATAAATATGTTTCAAAAAAAGACACACAGAGGAAAAGATGCTCGCTGGGGAATGCCAATCAAAATTACAATGAGATACCACCTCACATCCATTAGGGTGGCTACTATCAAAACAAACAAACAAACAAACAAACAGAAAAACAAGTGTTGGAGAGGATGTGGGGAAATTGGAACCCTTGTGGCCTGCTGGTGGGAATGTAAAATGATGTAGCTGTTGTAGAAAAAAGGATGACAGTTCCCCAAAAGCTTAAAAATAGATTTATCTAATGATTCAGCAGCTCTACTTCTGTGTATATACCTAAAAAGAATGGAAAGCAGGGTTTCAAAGAGATAGTTAAATACCATGTTTATAGCAACATATTCACAATCGTTAAAACATGAAAACCAACCACGTGTCTATCGATGGATGAAAGGATAAGCATAGGGTGATATATCCTCACAATGGGATACTATTCAGCCTTCAAAAGGGAGGAGTTTTCTTTAATACAGGATTGCAGACACATAGCAAGCATGGCTTAAATAACTTTTTTCTTCTCTCAAGATATTTCAAACTGTCTTGATATGTCTTAACATTAAAAGTAAGATTAAGAGTCTAGAGAAATGTGCCACTGGGTCTGGAGGCATGGACAAGACTGCTCTCTCTGTGCTTCAGGATCCTTGTCCATGAGACAAGGGAGACTCCATCTTCAGGGCCTTTGTATTCTCCCGAGCTCTCCGCCAGTTGTCCCCATGCCGCAGTGATCCCAGGCACTTCCATGGAGCTGTGATTTATAAAGGTATTTGGAGATACTATCCTATGGGAGCCACGTCTTTTCTCAGAGCCACATGGGAGACTGAATTCCCACTCTCCACATACAGCTGGAAGGAAGCAGAGAAGAGAGGAAGGATGTGACAAGAACTGGTGGGATGGAGGGTTCCTTGCGGGACCCCACTGGAATCCCATTCCCACTCATTGTCAGGGAAGCCAGCCAGGCTGATGGCACCCAGCTGCCTTGTTGATGACCGTCCAGGGGAGCAGGCTGAGTGGGATGTGGGTGAGGGCTATGGGGGCTGTCCCTGGGCTTCTGTGGCCCACAGAGACCTCCAGATGGTAGGGCTGGTGACACAGACTTATGTGTTCTTGATCACGCTGTACTGTGTCTCCTGCTCCAGGGTCCTCTGGGAGCGAATCCTGTTGGCCTTAGAATCCTCACTCTGGAAGTCAAACACCACAGATGAGTAGTAGGGTTCTTCCCTGGAAGCCTTCTGCTGAGAGAGAGAGATGGAAGGTTCAGGGAAAGATGGGGGAGGCATGGGCCCCCAGCTCAGGATGGAGATGGGGGCCACCCAAGGGGGGTGTGGGGGGATCTTCACAGTGCAAATGGGGATGCATCCTCTCCTACTGTCCCTCCCACACCCCTGCTTCACCCTACCTGTGAAAACACAGCACAAAGTCCCAGGCATCAGACCCAGGCTGGGGGATGTTACCTGGGATCTGCTCATTAATCATTAATCACCAAGTTAGAAAAACAAGGATGTTACTAGTCTCAGGGCCACATGTCTGGTGCATATCTCCCCTTCATCTTCTCCAAAAACTAGCCCCCGAAACTCTCCCTGAACTCTTTCACTAGCAGGTGGGTCCTGACCCCAGGGTGGGGGTGGGAGGGGAGCCTCTTCCATTTTCTGCTTTATAGTCACGATGCCTAAGGGTTGACCTACAGGGGGTCATTGATTAAAAATCTGAAAAGCAGAGTTGATACCCAAGAGATGATGGTACCAAAACAGTGGGAAATCTAACACTTACACGTGGTATACAGTGGGTGCTTAATAAATGCAATGATTTACTGACTGTTGAGCATCACTGGCCACATCGATAGCCCCGTCATCTCCCACCCCAGCTACAATGACACCAAGCTCTGGCAGGATCGACACCTTCTGTGTGGCCCTGTGCTGGAGGGGGCACAAGATCACCACGCCGGCCTGTCATTTCCCTCTCTGCCCCCTGCCACCCCAGGGTGGTGCCTCTAGCAGAGCCCAGGACCCCCATGTGGGAGCCAGGCCCTGGTACTCACCACTGTGCTATATTCCACCTCCACCTGCCTCGGTTGCACAGGCTCTGCCCGAAGTGGCCACATTGGCAGCTCCAGATTCGCATAGCAGAGCTCCCCTTGCTGAGTAGCCTGGGTGGGCAAGAGATAGGGGGTCTTGATGGGGGTCCACGGAGCCCCTCCATGGTCCAGCCCAGAGGAGCCTCTGTTCTTGCCTGTGTGCGGACATCTCCCCTACTCCCTTTATCCTCTGGGTGCCCCAGCCTCCCCGCCTGCCTCCCCCTTCCCCCGCTCTGGTCTTCTCTGGGCAGTATTTGAATGCCCCCCAACGTCAGCATCGAAGGACTCTCCCTCATTCCACTTTCTATGGCCAGAGCTCCAGAGAGGACCCAATGACCAGATCTTCCGGGGATCATTCTCTCTGCTCTGGGTGAGCACCCCACTCTATCCATCGATGATGCACTCAGCCCTCCACTGGCCAGTGGGATTGTTGAAGCTCCAGCTACCTCGGCACACCTCCAGCCCGTCTTACCTGACCAGGGGTCCGGAGTGGCTCTGAATTCTCACCAGCTAAAGAGACAAGAGAAGAGTTGGCAGTTTGAATCCCAGAACAAGGGAGGAATGGGGATCCCTATGAGCCATCGGGAGGAATAATTTCCCTAGAGACTTTGGCCCTGGGGACCTGCCACTTGGGGTCTGCCACAGGGGAGGAGTTCAAGGCTTTGGGAAAGAGTGAATCGGTTGAAGAGGGAAAAGACGAATGAATGAGTGAGTGGAGGTGTGAAGAAATGAACCAGCGGGAAGGCACCGGCTTGGGGAAAGTGGCCAAACGAAGCTAGTTCTCAAAACAGTCACTCGAAGAATGTTCCCAGGTGGTAAAAAACAGGAAAAGGACATCTGTTTAGGGACACCTGTTGGCAGGATGAAACAGTTCTGGAGATCTCTTTCACAAAAACATGAAAATGCTTAACATCACCAAACTGTAAGCTTAAGAATGGTTAAGATGGCAAATTTCATGGTAGGTGCTTTATACCACAATAAACAAAAAAAGCAGAACCAAAGGCCCTACCCCAGATGCATGGAGTCAGAACTGCTGGGGATAGGTTTGTGTTTTAGGAAGCCCTAAAATTTTTTTAGGGATGCTTGGGTGGCTCAGCGGTTGAGCATCAGCCTTTGGCTCAGGGCATGATCCTGGGGTCCTGGGATCGAGTCCCACATTGGGGTCCCCACAGGAAGCCTGCTTCTCCCTCTGCCTGTGTCTCTGCCTCTCTCTTTTCTCTCTCTCTCTCTCTCTGTGTGTCTCTCATGAATAAATAAATGTAAAAAAATTTTTTTCTAATTAAAAAAATAGTTCTATGTCCTTTGGGAGACATAGAACTGCAGCAAACCAGGAGAGGTCACAGGGGTCATCTGTTGTACTCCCTGGCCTGGGGGGCAGGCAGTACTGTCCCTCACACACAGGAGGGTCCCGTGGCTCCAAGGGGGTCATGGCTCAGGGCACACAGCCTCAGGCTTCCAGCACCTGCAGCGTGGCTCTGCAGGAGTCCTGCCTCGGGGTCAGGCTCTGCACATCCCTGGCCCCTGCCACCCAGGGACCCAGGAGCTGGTGGGCCGCGGGGGTGCGCACAGAGCCACAATGCCTTTGGTGTAGCTGCATGGCCAGGCCACCCCCAGAGCCCACCTCACTCCATGCACCAGGAGGAGATACCGCTCGACCCTCCAAGAGCCCCAAAGTCGAAGGTGAGACACATGGACCCTCAGGGGATGTATCCTTGGGAAGTGTTAGGGACCGGCCACCTGGCGCCACGGAGGGATAAGGCTGGTGGGGAAGAGACAGGGGGACCTTTCTTGGGAGGGAACGTGGCAGTGAACCAGCTGGACAGTAGCCAGCTGGACAGGAAGCATGCGGGAGGTGGAGGCCCGTCTCCCCTGGTCACACCCATGTCCCCTAGAGCCCCGCAGAGCTTGGCATCACAGCAGGTGCTCAGGACAGCAAGGTGAGGTGAAGCAACCGCCAGCAGGTGTGACAGGGCAGGCGGCAGGCTGTGGAAGAGGGGCAGGGACCATGAGGGGACAGGGGCTGAGACTTGCAGGGATGGGGCCGAGAGTCAAGATACTTGAACAGAAGCCTTTTCTCCTGTTCCAGAGGATCAGTGAAGCCAGGTGTAATCCCCCCCCCCCACACACACACACATACTGTTAAACTCTGCAGTAAGAGACTTCTAGAACATTTCACAGCAGCAACAGAAATGATAATAGGTTAAATGGAAAAAAAAAAAAAGCTGTAAAAGAGAGATTGTGGTCTGAAGCAAACCATAAGGGAGAAATCATATCTGCATAAATAAACACTGAAAAACATCTGAGGGGGCCCCTGGGTGGCTCCATCCGTTGAATGCATCTGACTCTCTATTTTGGCTCAGGTCAGGGTCTCAGGGTCATGGGATTCCCCCCCCCCCCCGCCCCCAGTCAGGCTCGGTGCATCATCTGGGGAGTCTGCTTGAGGAGTCCCTCCCCTCTGCCCTCCCCCACATGCATGCACACTTGCGCTCTCTCAAATAAATTTAATTTAATTTTAAAAAAAACCAAGGTGCTTCTATTTTTCTTCAACTCACTTTGTACTTAAATAAACTTATTTTAAGGGGAAGAAAGAAAGAAAGAAAGAAAGAAGAAAGAAAGAAAGAAAGAAAGAAAGAAAGAAAGAAAGAAAGAAAGAAAGAAAGAAAGAAAGGCAGCTGGAAGGACACACCTCAACCGTCAGTGGCTGGTTTTCCCTGCATTTCTTATTTATTATGGGATGTTTCCTTCCTTATTCATTATGGGGGATGTTTTCTTTCTTTGTGCTTTTACTTATGTTTTGAATGCTCTACAACCATCCTATGTCCCTTTTGTAGAAGGAGGCTCTCTGGGTGAAAGGGCAGAGAGGGCTAGAACCCACAGGTCTGAGGCAATCAGGGCTGAGAAAGTCTCCGTGGGAGGTCACCACGCATGGGTCCGAGTCAGGAGAGGGCACTCGGAAGTGATGTGGGACGAGCAGCCGGGGAAGAGGAAGTGGTTTTCCTTCCCTGCTTCAGGCACACACATGCTAGGGCTGACTGTGCGTCTACAGGCCTCCACGGTGGGGAGGGGTGTCGGGCAGAGGGGGCGCCTCCCGGCCCTTAGCTCAGCCAGGCTCCCGGAGCACTGCGTCTGCGCTGCACGCACCACAGATGCCCCTGAGTCATGGAGTCAAGGCGTTTTAGAGTCGAGAAGGAAATGTAAGGCTCACATGCCATCTAGGAAAGAAATCTGCGCTCCTTTGGGTGACAGCTGGGCCCCCAGCCAGCAACAAGACGGTCACATCTGTTTCTTTCTGTGCCTTGCTTTATTTCATGAGCCCTTTGAGTTTACTAAGTGCTTATTTATTGAGCGCCAGACAGAGTGCTGGGTGCATTACAAGTGTTCTCTCTCTCTCTCTCTCTCTCTTTAAGATTTTATTTATTTAATCACGACAGACATGGAGAGAGGCAGAGACACAGGCAGAGGGAGAAGCAGGCTCCATGCAGGGAGCCCGATGTGGGACTCGATCCCAGGACCCCGGGATCACGCCCTGAGCTTAAGGCAGATGCTCAACCCCTGAGCCACCTGGGTGTCCCATGTGTTCTCTCTTTTAATCTGAGCCCAGAGGAGAGCAAGTGGGCACCAGGATGCCAAAAGCGTCTGGGGTGCCCTTGTAGCTGGAGATAGTAAAGATAGGTTAACAAATACCAACTCTGTGGGTTTTCAAGTTATGGCCCCTGACCATGAGGAGTAGCAAAGGCTGGTGGGGAGACCGGCAAGGAAGCAGGTGGGGAGAATCGGTGGTGAAAGGGGCATGATGGTGCATGTACAGAGGTGCAGCCAGGAGGGGCCCCCAGTTACGTTTGGGGAGCCAGGAGAAGGAGCCAGAGGAAAAGAAGTCTGAGGGCCTTGGAGGCCCACCAGGACTGAGCCAGCAAAAGGAAGCAGAGAAGGTGCTCTAGGGGCCCAGAGCAAACGCAGGAGAGACTGATGTCATAGCTGCTACCAAGTTGTAGGAAGTCGGGCACAGCTGCCTTCCAGAGTGTGGGCAGGGGGTGGGCAGGACCGGTTGTGGAGAGACCTGGACTTGTGAAGGTGTGGGAGGTTCTAAACAGAAGAGGGTGATGGCTTCACAGACAATCCTCCAGGGAGCCGCCTCCCACAGCCTGCATCCACCATAGCGGGGACACCTCCTCTGGGGTCTGGTCTCTGGGGTCACCCAGGGTGTGCGGTCTGAGGGTACACATTTGATGCCCATTCTGGGGAACAAGGACACAGAGCCTCAAAAATGAGAGAGTGTGCCCGCTCACCCTGCACCTGGCAGGGAGCTGACTCACCTTTGACCCGTCTGTGTCTGCGAATCATCCTCCAGGCCAGCAGCGAGCTTCCCCCCAGCAGAAGCAGCAGAAGTGCCAACAAGGAGAGGAGTACTTGGAGCCTAGAGGGGGACACAGGGCCGTGTCGAGCAGGCAGGGATTTTGTAGTCCCCCCGTTTATTTGCAATAGATAGATAAGGTCACATTTCAAAAAAAGAATAGTATAGTCTCCTTTGTACACACATGCAGTGTACTTAAGAACCTTCCAGGGGCCCCTGGGTGGCTCAGTTGTTGAGTGTCTGCCTTCAGTTCAGGGTGTGACCCCTGGGTCCTGGGATCGAGTCCCACATCGGGCTCCCTGCAAGGAGCTTGCTTCTCCTTCTGCCTCTGTCTCTGCCTCTTTCTGTGTGTCTCATTATTCAGATAGAAGAAGATCTAAATGTACATTACTTTCCCCTTTCTTTCACACAAAGGAGGCATAATACAGCACTATATATTTTTTTTTACTTAGCAATACATCGTGGACATCTCTCCATGTCTGTGCATAAAGAGAACCCCCACTCTTTTCCACAGCTTGCATAGTATTCCACGACAGAGACACACATTCCATTCTTCCCTCTTAATTGGCATTTCCCACAGTCTCTTGCAACTACAAACACCGCTACCAAAAGATCACCTTGTAGCTCTATCATTTCTTTTTTTTTTTTTTTTTTTAGACTTATTTATTTGAGACAAAAAGCATGCAAGTGTGTGCCTGCATGAGTAGGGGGAGGGGCTGAGAGAGAATCTCAAGCAGACCCTTTGCAGAGCCGGACACGGGGCTCACTCAGTTCCACAACCATGAGATCGTGACTTGAGCTAAAAATCAAGAGTCGGACACTTAACTGACTGCACCACCCACACGTCCCGCAGTTCTGCTGTTTCACACTTGAACAAGCTGCAGCAGGTGGGAAGCTGACTTTGGGTCCCCCACTTGCCAGGTCCTTCTTATACGTCTAGTTTGCATTCATCATGTTCTAGTCTTTCTCCTAAGATGCACCTCCCCCACACATACCAAATTGCCCAGGCTCCAAGCCACACAAAACCTAGCTCTGCCCCTGCATGTGCATCTGCAGTCAGCTCTGGAAGTGGTGTGTTCAGGCCTTAGCTAATGTTAAGATTGTTGCTTGGGTTAACAGGAGGCCCATGGAAGGGCTTCAGGGTGTCATATAATAAGGAGTCTGAATGGGACGCCTGGCTGGCTCAGTTGGTAGAGCACGAGACTCTTGATTTCAGTGTCTTGAGTTTGAGCCGCATGTTGGGTGTGGAGATTACTTAAAAAAAAAAAAATCTAAAAAAAAAAAAAAAAAAAAAAAAAAAATCTGGGGACGCCTGGGTGGCTCAGCAGATGAGTGTCTGCCTTCGGCCCAGGGCGTGATCCCAGGAGTCCTGGGATCAAGCCTCACATCGGGCTCCCTGCGTGGAGCCTGCTTCTCTCTCTGCCTGTGTCTCTGCCTCTCTCTGTGTGTCTCTCATGAATAAATAAATAGATAAATAAATAATCTGAATAGGCTTTGCCCTGGCTCCTGGAGATGAGGCTCTAAATCCCTGGGAATTCCCTAATAGTAGGCATGCCTTTGTAATTCAAGGACCCCTTGCATGACACTTGAGTTTATGCTAAGAGATGAGGTGAGCCAGGATTGGGGCTGGGCACCAGAAGAACCAACCCCACGATTATAGAAACCTGAAATTCAGGGAGCAGATCCACAGGGGCTGGGGACTGAGTTCAATCACGTGGCCAATGATTCAACCAATCACACCTGTGTAATGGAGCCCCAGCAAGAATTCTAGGCACCAAAACTAGGAGGAGCTTCCTGGCTGGTGAGCACATCAATGCCCAAGGCAGGTGTCGTGCCCCAACTCCCCCGGGAGTCAACAGGGAAGCTCTGTGCTCAGGTTCAACCTTCTAGACCTTACCCTATATGTCTCTTCATTGTCTGGTACTGGCCCTTATTTATCCTTTATGATAAAAGCATATTTGTAAGTACAGTGCTCTCTTGCATTCTGTGAGCTATCTAGCCAATCATCAAACCCAAGGGGTTCATGGACACCTCCAAATTCATAGCCAGTTGGCCAGAAATGTGATGGCCAGGGGATCCCCAAAGTGCTCTGGCATCTAAAGCCAGGCAGTCTTATGGGGCTGAGCCCCCAGCCTTCGGGACCTTTGCTAACTCCATGTGGTCAGTGCCAGAGCTGAATCACAGTGCACAAGGTGATGCCGGGAAAAGGAGTCTGGGAACCTCAGAAATGGTTTACAACTGCACGAGTTTTTCTGGAGAGAGACTCTTTAAGCATTGTGGGATTCTCCTGGGGGTTTATGCTCCAAAAGATCAAGAATCAGAAGTTTGAAGGAAGAACCCAAGACTCTGCATCATATAGCCTGGGCTGAAGACCAGCCTGCCTCTCCTAACTACAGGAGCCGGCAAGCCGCTTAACCTCTCTGAGCCCCTGTCTCCTCCTCTGGAACATGAGGCTGGTAATGTCAAAGTTCTAGTGAGATCAGAACATGCATGTAGGACATTTAGCACCTGCCTGGTAGGATCATCAGCCCTTATTAGAAGTCCCTTTACCTTCCATTGCCATCTCGGCTTCTCCCTGGCCCTGAGCGACTCCTGAGGAGAGAGCCCAGCTCCAGGACTGGGGACAGGGGACAGGGCACCTTACCCCAGACTCTGACTTGGCTGTAATTCCTCCTGGCTGCTTGCACTGTGGGTGGCTCCCGTGGTGGTCGGGGCAGGGGATGAGGAGGACCAGTACAACTTGGTCTTCATTTCAGCTGTGATTGTCGAGATCTGAGTTACAGTGATGCTGGCAGATGAGGTAGACATTGTTGCTGGCGTGGAAACACAAATCAGAGCCCGGATAGCTCTCTCGGACTCTCCCACTCACTACTTGCCAATACATTTTTTGTTTGATTTCACACAAAATGCTCACTCAGGGCAGGGGCAGGATGGAGGATCCCGGGGGCAAAGTCTCCCCAGGGCCCTCCTGAGCCAAGTGAGCATTTCCAGAAGGGACATGGGCACTGCACTGCTCGCGCTCAACAGTCCTGATTCCATCCTGTGGAGGAGGGTCAGGACCTCGGGAGAGCCCCTTGGTCACCCCTGCACTCCAGCTTCATCCCCCTCTGGCCACAGCCACAAGCTGCCTGCCTGAGACCTCTGTCTAACCTGCAAACCTGACCATCCTGGTTGGATGCTGCACCCAGCACCTTCACCGCCTGGCGCCACCTGCCTCTCCACTCAGCTCCCACCTGCCTGCAGCGCGGCTCTGGGTGTCCGCAGGGCTGGCACCAGCGCTCTCCCTCTCGTCTTTGTACACCTTGCCTTCTTGACAGCCCCTTCTCAAGATTAAGCCAAAAGGCCAGCTCCTCCAGGAAGCCTCCCTGACTCTCTGTCTCCTCCTCCTACACAGACACAGACACAGACACACACACACATACACACACATGCACAAGCTCGTAGCAGCCATTCCAACCTGAGACCCTTCAGGCAGCCCAGGTACTGGTACTAGGGGGCATGTGAGTGTGCACAGCTCACCTGGGTTCACAGACACCACAACGGAGAAGGTGGGGTCAACCCACAGTGTGTTGATCCCACACTTGTATGTTCCTGCATCGCCTTCTGTGAGGTTCTCCAAGGTCACTGTGAAGGTGAGGTCTGCAGGATGGTCCCTGATGGACACGCGGCCTTTCGTCACTTCTCTCTGTGACTCTGTGGTCTCCACGATCTTCTTCCACACACATGGGCTTTTGCACCAGTATTTGTCATGGTCTCTGAATCCCTCCTTGTACTGACACCGCACGCTCAGGGATCCCCCCACGGTGCCCGACACGGAGTCGGGGCCACGCAGAGACGAACAGCCTAGAAAACAGCCGAGTGTGGCCCCTCAGCAGACGGGCCTGGGTCAGGGGCGCCCTGGGGGTCACCCACCAAAGTTGCCCCATCTCGCATCAGCCACCCCCTTCCAGAACCTCCCCTTCCTCTTCCGTCACTCCCAAGATTTCTTTTATCACAGCAGCCCCTTCCTCCAGACCCCAGGGTCATGAGGTCTCATCTCAATAAACCCCAGTAAAGCCCAGATGAACAAGAGAACCCTCCAACTCAGGAAGTCGGGAGAGGAACACATGCATGTACCCCCTACCTGGGAAGAAAGAATAAGGTCGGAACAGAAATTAGGGAGCTAGGTCTGGGAAACGAACAAGGGGTGGTGGAAGGGGAGGCGGGCAGGGGGGTGGGGTGACTGGGTGACGGGCACTGAGTGGGGCACTTGATGGGATGAGCACTGGGTGTGATACTATATATTGGTAAATCGAACTTCAATAAAAATATATATATATATATATTTAAATATATATATATTTTAAAAAAGAAATTAGGGAGTTAAGGAACAGAAAACAGTGGAATTAGCATATACATTGGAAAACTGATTTTTCGAATGGGAGAGACAAACATTCTAGCGGTAGCCAAATCAAGAAAAACAGGAGAAACACATATACAATGTATAAGAAGAATAACCAGGGTTATTGGAAAGCCTCTACCAATAAGTCTGTAAACTTAGATGAAACCAATGATTTTTCTATATTTAGGAAAACATAGATTACCAATATTGGCCTGGAATATATATATTTTTTTTGTGAAGATATATATTATCAAGTGAATATGCCTATTATCAAGGAGACCTTTCCTGGTGATGTGTGAGGTGCAGCACATATCAAAACATCACAGGGGGGACGCCTGGGTAGCTCAGAAGTTGAGCATCTGCCTTCGGCCCAGGGCGATCCTGGGGTCCCGGGATCGAGTCCCATGTTGAGCTCCCTGCATAGAGCCTGGTTCTCTCCCTGCCTGTGTCTCTGCCTCTCTCTCTCTGTGTCTCTCATGAATACATAAATAAGAAAAAGAAAAAAATCATATTGTGCACCATAAATATCCACAGTTTTTATTTATACCTCAATAAAGCTGAGGGGAAATGCAAAACAAACAAACAAACAAACAAAAAAACCTCTGTCTTTCAAAAAACAAAAAGAATAAAACCTGGACAGTTTTGTAAGTTAGTTCTCTCAAACCTTCAAGGAACAAATAATTTCAACTTCATTTGCACATTTATAGAGAATATAGAAGCAGGAAAACCTCCCTAATTCTTTTCATGAAGACAGCATGATATATTGAGACTAAGATGCAGCTGAATTTCTTTTTTTTTTTAAGATTTTATTTATTTATTCATGAGAGACACAGAAAGAGAAAGAGAAAGAGAAAGAGAGAGAGGGGCAGAGGCACCTCGATCTCCATCCAGGCATCCCTGAATTTCTTTTTTTTTTTTAAGATTTTATGTATTTATTCATGAGAGACAGAGAGAGAGAGAGAGAAGCAGAGACACAGGCCGAGGGAGAAGCAGGCTCCATGCAAGGAGCCCAATGTGGGACTCGATCCCAGGTCTCCAGGATCACATCCTGGGCTGAAGGCGGTGCTAACTCACTGAGCTACCCGGGCTACCCCCTGAATTTCTTAATAGAATTCATCACTTTAATAGATCAAAGAAGAAAAACCAAAATAAGAAATAAAATAAAAAGAAGAAAAAATAATCATCTACATAGATAGTGTGAAAGGATCCAACACCCATTGCTACCATTTTTAAAACATCTTGTAGGGACGCCTACCAGTGGGATTATTCTCATGAATAAATAAATAAAATCTTTAAAAAGAAACAAACAACAAAACAAAAAAAGTCTTGCAAAGAGGCACAAGTGGATGCCTTCTTTACACTTAATGCGAAACACTGGACACCTGCTCTCACCAGGGACAAAGCAGGGATGGCCACCGCCACCTCTGTCGTGGGCATCATTCTGGCTGTGCCAGCCTGTGGCCAGTGAGAGAAACAAAGGAGACAGACGGATATCCAGAAGGAATGACAAACTCCCATGTAGGCAGACCCCAGGAAAACACAAGGACTCCCTGGAGTGGGTAAGGAACAGACTAGCCGTGCTGGGGTGACTGCCTCCAAATTAATACACAAAAGGAATAGCTTACCCGTGGACAACTAGTCAGCAAACAGAGTCGAAGAAAATGTGCAATTTATAATCGAGATAACCAAAAGGAATTTAAGTACCCCAGGGACAGACCTGCCAAGGCTGGCCCGCTGGTGTGTGGAGAGCTCCTGAGAGGCTCAGAGGCCAGATCCCCAGAAACAGAAAGCCCCTGCTCCCTGGAGAAGCCCTAAATCCCGGGACGCCCGGGTGGCTCAGGGGTTGAGCGTCTGCCTTTGTCTCAGGGCGTGATCCCAGGGTCCTGGGATCGAGTCCCGCATCGGGCTCCCTGCAAGGAGCCTGCGTCTCCCTCGGCCTGTGTCTCTGCCTCTCTCTGTGTGTCTCTCATGAATAAATAAATAACATCTTTACCAGAAGAAGAAGAAGAAGAAGAAGAAGAAGAAGAAGAAGAAGAAGAAGAAGAAGAAGAAGAAGCCGCCCTCCATCTCTTCCCTCCCCGTGGCTTCTCTGCCCTCCCCTTCGCTCCCACCACCTTCTCTGCTCTGTCCCCACCTCCTTGCCTTGGGGAGACAGAGACCCTGGCCCTCAGGCCTGGCCTCTCCCCATCACAGCCTGCTCCTGCCAGTCCCCAGCCCTCCCTGCACAAGACACGGGTCCCTACCCTCAGTGGCCTCTGGGGCCCTCTCCTACCCACTCTGCTGCTACCTGCCCTCTCTTCCTTCTTCCTGTAATAATTCATCTGAAACTTCCCACAAAGCCCATCAGGGCACCCGCTGTGGCCCATGGAAGGTCAGGTGGATGACCTGGGCCTCGTCTGGCCCCTCCAGGGTGCAGCCCTTCCATCCATCCACGTCTGTGCTGGACAGAGCACACCCCGCTCTGAGGTCTGGGGGACCGCCGCCTCCCCTGCAGCCCTGCCCCTCACCTGGGACCCAGAGAAGCAGCAGAGCCCAAGGCAGCCATGCAACCCCGCCGTTCCAGACCATCTCTCTGGCACAGATGTCACCTGCAGCAGAGCCAGGCGGCTTCGTGGCGGCTTCGAGGAGGAGGAGGGCCGAGTCTCCAAGGCTTCCACTTCTGCTTTTCTTCGTGCCGGTTGCTTCCTTGTTCAATATCTTTAGATTCTATTCCTAGAGCTGGTCAGAAAGTGAAGGGCACTGAGGGAGCAAAGCCTCTGGGGACGGTGACGGGCGAGCCCCACAGGACCCATGCCCCGTCCTACCCATCCCAGCTGTGTCACAGATCCCACAGGCATTTCCAGTGCCGGGAGCCCTCCTGCTCCCCCAAGCGGCACAGGCCTGCACCCTTCCCCCCTCCATCACAGCCCCAAGACCACAGGGCCCAGTTTCCTTCCTTCTGGGCACAGTAATTCCTCTGGTTTCCTTGCGGTCAGCGTGAGGAGCCAGTGGGGTGGAGCCAGGGCCAGCGTCCTTCTCCAGGCCTGGTGGCACCTGCAGTGAGGCCGCCCCAGAGCGCTCCCCTACTATGAGCTCCCAGCTCAAGGCCCAGACCCCCAAGCTGGCACAGGGACCTCAGAGTCCCAATGATTCTTAGTCTTGGACACATGTCCTCAAGCTGTGACCTTCCTTCCTATGCAGTTTGTACTGGTCCCAGCTCAGGGATTCAGCAAACTTGCAGGGACCCCTCTCACCCTGGTTCACCTGGACCTTAGACTCCAAACACAAGTGCACACACACACACACACATCCTTGTGATGAGTGCCCTCAGCTTGCACAGTGTGGCCACATGAGCATAGGAAACCAGTCCTATCATGTGACATGTCATCTGAGAGCTTGTGGTTACTCATTCCCAGTACCACTCAGAGGGAGCCCTACACTAGCTCTGGAGGCCCAAGAATGCCCTCCCCCCCTGCTCCTTAGGGCATTTTCACTTTCCTGCTCCCTTCTGGCCACAGGAGCACCTTTCCCGGGAAGGTACAAGGGAACCAAAAAGACTCGCCCATTCTCCTTTGCAAGGTTCCAAGCACGGAGTTAGGTAGGCACCAGAAAAATTTCTAGGACAATGCAGTCATAAATTAAAAGACTCATGAAGGGACGCCTGGGTGGCTCAGCGGTTGAGCGTCTGCCTTCGGCCCAGGGCATGATTCTAGGATCCCAGGATCGAGTCCCATGTCAGGCTCCTTGCATGGAACCTGCTTCTCCCTCTGCCTGTGTCTCTGCCTCTCTCCCTCTCTCTGTGTGTCTCTCATGAATAAATAAATAAAATCTTAAAAAAAAAGAAAGAGAAAAGACTCGTGAAGCTCCAAGATCAAGATCGTGAATGGAACAGGAGACTGTAAGAGAGGTGTCATCCTTAGTGGTGTACTTAGTCTAATAATTATCAACTCTCCCCAGAGGTGCACCTTTTCCAATTTAACCACCAAAAGGCACTGCTATGGTCTCGAATGTCAAGGTTAGGAGGGGGACCCACCAGACTGAGAAGCAGGAGGCTAGGATCTCCTGTGGCTTGTCCACTTGGTGCTGGCACAATTGTCGGTAAAATATGTGGCTCCAGCAAAATGTCAGTGATCACAGCTGATCTGTGGTAGTAAACAGTATAATAATTATAAAAATACTCGAATGGGAGGTAATAATGTTGTTAGGCCAGTCTTTCCCCAAGGGAATACATCTTCACTCTAATGGAAGGCAATAGGGGAGTGCCTGGGTGGCTCAGCGGGTTAAGCATCCAATTCTTGATCTCGCCTCAGATCTCAGGGTTGTGAGTTCAACCCCCACCTTGGGCTCCATGCTGGAGCCTATTTAATATATAAAAAAAATTTTAAAAATTAAAGAAAACAAGAAAGAATGGCAACAGGAAAATAGGGTTCAATAGGGAAAGAGAGATGTGCTTCACAAGTCTGTGGGGTGCGACTCCTCTTAGGATCACAGAGAAACATCTGGACTCCTGGAGGAGGAAGGCAGGGGTATCAGTCCCTGCTGCATCCACACTGCTCACCCCAACGGGTCCACAGACATGAAGGAAGAAATGAAATGATGCATAATTGCCACACGAGGGGCACCTGGGTGGCTCAGTCCAACCTCAGGTCATGATCCCAGGGTTGTGAGATCAAGCCCCATGTCGGGATCTGTGCTGAGTGTGGAGCCTGCTCAAGATTCTCTGTCTCCCTGTCCCTCTGCCCCACCTCGTGCTTACTCTCTAAAATAAATAAAATATTTTTTAAAAATTGCCACACGATGTCAGAAGATTAGGGAAGTGATACTTTCCCCATCACACCCTAATAACCACATGTCTACACGATTTAGGGGAAGACAAGCCTGAGAGCCCCAGGCCTGAGCCCCCTTTCTCAGGGTTGAGGTGTGGGGGGGAGTCCTACAACCACAGGATCTTTCATCAAGTTCTGAGCCTCTTCCCAGTGTGGACGCACATGCTCGGAGGTCCGAGGGACAAGGGTGGACAGCGTGGGATGGGGACTCTCTGGGCGGACATGGTAGCAGCAGCCACTGCATTGAGTCCCGTGAATGGCAGGGGCCCCAGAAAAGACTTGGGGGCCATTTAGTTGTGAGGCCACTCGGCAGAACTTCCCTTTCCGATCCTTCACAGTCCCAGAACTGCCCTCTCCCCGGGGCAGTCGGTGGCTCCCACCCCTCTCCCTCTTCCTTTCTGGAGCTCAAGGCCCCTCCCGCACTGTGGGTGCCCCTCAAGCTTGGCCAAGAGGCCAAGAGGCTGGGAACTGAGGGCTGACCAGCAGGAAGCAGCCACATGACTGGCTGCTGTAGAAGAGGAGCTGACAGTTGGGGGAGTCCGTAATGAGAGGGGAGGGGGGACCCAGCACCTACTATGTGCCAGGTGCTTCGTCTCCAGGGGGTTAATATCTTCAGGGATCACTGGAGGTAAAAGGGTAACAGGGAATGAGAAGCAGTGGGGGAAGCGCAGCAGGGAAGGACCGGGAACTGGAAGCATCTGGAATCCGCCTGCCGCTCCGCTGGACTCCCTGGGACCACCTGCACCCACCTGTCTGTCCACCTCAAGGGAACCCACTCCCGCATGGCTGGACCCTCTAGGGACCCAAGCAGCTTGGCAAACCCATATTCCAGTGCATTCCATAGCCCCAGGGTCACATCCAACCAGCTAGTCATGGCCCATAACACACTCCCCTGCTTGGCCCTGGGCACGCTGTGTTCTAGACAGAGATGGAAATGTGGGTGAGCAGCTGGGTGGTGGTCCAGGCCAGAGGCCTGAGTGCGCAGTCTGTCCCCCAGAGGGCTCCTGAGGCTTCCTGTTCACAGAGCTGCTGCTCTCACAGGTGCCTAGAGCTGGAGGGAATGTGAGAATGTCTGCACCCCGGAAAGAGGACCAGCAAGGAGACCTGTCCCACAGGGGTCTGCGGAGCACAGCGGAGTATCCACTCGGGGCCTCCTCCTGGGTGTCCCCGGAGGGGCGCCCTGGGGCTCCTCGGAATCCCAGCCAGGGGGACTGGGGCATCAGCAGTGGGAGGGGCCTGGGTCATCCCCCAAGGTCATTCCTTCACCTTCAGCCTCCTGCACGTCCCCTACTCATTCATTCAAGGCTGCACTCAAGTCATCCCCTCCAAAGGCACGCCTGCCTCCTCCAGGTGCCTCTGAGCCCCTCCTGCACCCCTGTCCCCCGCAGTGTCTGTTTCGGCGTTTGCTTGCCCAGGCTGGGGTGTCGCTGAATACCCTCCTTCGCACGGTAAGACTCCTTGAAAGCAGGGAGCCCCAGGCTCCATGCCCACCGCACTGCCCAGGGAAGGGAAACCAGGACTGGGGACAGGTACAGAGAAGCCAGGCCATCGAGGCCTCTCCCGTCCTCATGCCAAACTCCATCCTCAGGAGGAAGAAAGGGATAGAACTTAAAAGGGTGCGAGTGTGTTAAGATCCATCCAACTGAGCCCTGAGGATGTGAGCTTACCCTAAACCACTGCTCAGCAGAAACTAGGTCCGAACAGAGGCCAGCAGCCGGCACACCTAGAGGGGGCGCAGGGGCAGCATCCGGCGCTTGTGCCTGTCCTCTTCCGGCTCCCCAGGGACACACAAAGTGGGCAGATGCCCCGGGGCAGCCTCCTGCCACCACTGGACCCTCATGTCTCCTGCATCACTGCTAATACCCTAGGAGGTGGGGGAGGGGATCCAGCCCTGGAGGATGCACCCCACCCTACCCTCCGCACCCCAGTGGTGACATAGGGGGTAACGCAGGCTGGTCTGGCCCTGAGCTGCCTTCCAGCTGCAGGTGTGTCTCGGGTCAGTGGGTTGGCATTTCCTTCTGTGAAGTGGGAGCAGTACTGCAGGCCCTGCGTCCCCTCCTCCATGGGAGGCTCGCGGTGACAGCAGAGACAAGGACGCACCTGTCCCTCACTTAGGCTGCTGTTTGCTGAACTCATGCCCTGAAACGTGCTTACCTCTGCTCCTCACACTCATGAGATAACTCACTTGCAAGAACCCCAACTTCTGTCCACCATACCACACCTCTCGAGTGATTGACTGCCCAGGGCAGGGGGAGAGTGGGTGCTAGAAAGCAGTGGAGGGCACCAAACTACCACCCCAGGGCGTGAGACAAGGAAGAGGTTGTTGGGTAACTGAGGTTGACAAATTGATGGGCTTGCCCGGGAGTCCTCACTCCGTCGGCCTCCCCATCATCGGCTTCTGCTTCCTCCTCCTCCCTCACCCAAGAGCAGCCCCAGGCCACTTTCTGGGTAGAATGATGCCAGACAAACATAAAACAGTTCCTGTTGGCTCTTGCCCCTGTGCTGACAGAGGGTGGGGTGGGATGACCAGCAAGCTGTCAGTTCAAAAACTTCTAATATTGGCTTCGGGAAGCACATTTGGCCTCGAGTTTGACCATGTGAGCTTCTGACCCCCTGGGAATGACCCTACCTCGGGAAGGTCAGAGGCTTCCTCAAATGCACACACATGCACCCCTATAACCTCCTTGACCCCACTGCTTATCTGTCCCAGCAGCCTTCCCACAGACATTTCCAGAAGCTGATAGAATGCATGTGTCTCGAAGGGCTAGAGGAGGCAACTGAGAGTCCATAGGACTTTGCAGTAGGTGAGCGCTAGTTATAGACGTGGCCGTGTCTCCCTCCTGTTCCAAGGAGCAGGTAAGGATTATACGTGCTGCCTGCTGGTAAACGTGAAGCTAATTGTGTCACCTCACTTTGCCTGAGTCTGGTATTTCTTTCTGGTTTTCTGTACCTCCCTGAGATCCAGACAGGTTGGAGCCACTTTCATTTCCTGAGTCTCTTAGTATATCACAAAATGAAGAGTGTCTAAAAAAGGATTAATGAAAATCAGAGCATTTAACAAATCAAAGCTTTTCACATGCAACCTACACACACACACACACACACACACACACACACAATTACAAAGTTTATAAAAATATTAACTCACGGTGTGGGCTGGCGATGGGACCCAGATGCAGAGTTATGGGAACGATACTTTCCTTCCCAGCAGAGGAAGTCCCATAAACACCGGGACTTTAAGGACAAACTCACATAGGAATAAGGTCGAAACTAAGTTTGAAGAAGGGTTCTAAGGGGCAACTAGGTGGTCAAGTGTCTGCCTTTGGCTCAAGGCGTGATCCTGGGGTCCTGGGATCGAGTCCCACATCGGGCTTCCTGCAGAGAACCTGTTTATCCCTCTGCCTGTGTCTCTGCCTCTCTCTGTGTGTCTCTCATGAATAAATAAATAAAATCTTAAAAAAAAAGAAAGAAATCCTCTAATATTGTGTTCCGGTAATGGTTGCACAACTATAGATTTACTTATAATTACTGAAATATACATAAAAAATAAGTTTTATGGCTTTATACCTAATTTTTAAAAAATAAATTTAGGGACACCTTTGTGGCATAGTCAGTTAGGCACCAGACACTTGGTTTCAACTCGGGTCATGACCTCAGAGTGGTGGGATCAAGTCCCACTTTGCACTCTGCACTCAGCATGGAGTCTGCTTGGGGTTCTCTCCCTCTCTCTCCCTCTGCCCTCCCCACCGCCTCTCTCTCTCTCTTTCTCTCTAAAATAAATAAATAAATTTTTAAAAAACAAATTTGAGGGATGCCTGGGTGGCTCAGTGGTTGAACATCTGCCTTTGGCTCAGGGCCTGATCCCAAATCCTGGGATCAAGTCCCACATCAGGCTCCTTGCATGGAGCCTGCTTCTCCTCTCTCTGCCTGTGTCTCTGCCTCTCTCTCTCTATGTCTCTCATGAATAAATACATAAATCTTAAAAAAAAAATTTGAGGCCCATGGTGAGTGTGAGCCCAAAGACCTTCTCTCTACCACCATCCCCAGCCATTCATCTCGATCTCTGTAAGTCCTATCTCCCTCCTTCCTTCACCTGCCCCAATCTCCCTCAGTCCCTTCCTGGCACTGACCAAATGTCAATATTTCAAAGAGCTGATTCCTTCCTTCCTGCAGTGTGAGAGGAACAGGGAAGGCTGTCAACAAATCAAGTAGCAAAATAGTTTAAAAAAACTTCCAAGAGAGGGAATGGGTGTCTCCCTCTCCCCAGAAAGTGAGGGATGAAGCTCGGTGGTGCAGGGACCGCTTGTCAGTAGTGCTTGAAAGACGAGGTGTGCCCTGACCTGCCCTGGCCCAAGTCATTCCTACCTGGCTCCACTGCACCCTGAATTCCAACACCTTCCATGTTTCAACTCCTGGCTGCCCTCTCCCACCTTGGATCCCTCCCAGCCCATCCCTGCCTGTCTGTTCCAGCTCTGGTGGGCCCACAGGGGACACCTGAGGGCTCCAGAAGATGGGGTGGTGGGGTCCAGAGTGAGCATAGACTGGACAGGGTAGAGCTGGGGCGAGCCCGATGGCAGACTGTGGGGCAGTGCCAGGGAGGTCCACCCGTCCCGGTCCTATTCCCAAGGTGGGGGGATCCAGGGAACACAAACCCGGCAGCGGGACCCAGCAGGCAGGAGGCAGTGCCCTCTGCACCCCCCGTAGAGAAGCTGCTCCCCCCAGGACCCAGGTCAAGTCGGAATTGGCCAGCGACGGGCAGTCCATGTAGCCACCTGTCGGTGGTTGCCAGAGCTGCCGGCTTTGTCGGGCAGGTAACTGGTCCATCTCTGCAAGCGGGGAGGCCCAGCGGCTTCTGTACACATAGCCAGGTGTGCGGCATTGATCCTTCCAGATCCCCCAGCCAGCAGACCAGGAAGAAGGGGAAGGCCCCGCCCCTTGGAGAGAGAATGTGGAGACTTCAGAGAGTGGAGGGGGGGCCTCTCTGTGGTGGACCAGGAGCCAGGGAAGGCAGGAGAGGGAGAAGCATGAAGAAGGGAACAGGACAGAGGCTGCCCAGGAGGGATGGGAGACGCTGGAACTCAGACTCTGGGATGTCTTGGACTCCTGGTTCCCAGCCGGTGAGACCCAAGGGACGCTCAGACACCCATCCAGGCAGCCAACTCTAAGCACCACACCCCCACCCCCCTGGGACTGCCCAGCTGCCTGTTAGGTTGAGCAGGCTGTTGCTCTACTTGCCTCAATTAGACTGTTCTAGAAGAAGGGCGGGGCTGAGGCTGCAGGTGGGGGTGGTGGGGCAGCAGCCTCACCTCTGGGACTGAGAAGTCAGAGGCAGGGAAACTCGTCAACCTCCCTCCCCTCTCTCCCAGTTAAGTTCTCTACCGTAAGGCTCTGGGTTCGAGGCCCAAGCACCCCAAGGCTCCTCGCCAACAGGAGCCCCTTTCTGAACGTATGTTTCGGCCACACGGGGAGGAGACCCAAGGATCTGGTGTCCAATCCCCAATCCTTCCACAGGATCAGATCCACCAAGTTGGCTCAGAAAATGAGTGAATTCTGACGATCATAAAGAGCAGGGACTCTGGATGTCTCACAGCCTGGCTTTGAACCCCAGTCCTGCCACTGACAAACTGTGCCATCTTGGCTGAGTTATCAACTTCTCTGGGCCTCAGCTTGTTCACCCGTGAAATGAGGATAATGGTCACACCAGTCCCCAGTGTCCACACCCCAGAAAGGTTTGTAGTTGCTATCTCTACTGGCTTTATCGCATCAACACCACCCTGCTGTGCTCCAGGGGAAGGTGAAGTGGGCCACAGCTTGTGCTTCTTCCTTAATCTCCAAAACCAACAGAGTAGCCTTCCTGGTCCTCGCTCTTCTGCAAGACAGCTCAAACTTCTTTCAATCCTTTTCCCAGGTCTTCTTTCCCCAATGACTAGGTGTCCCTTTCTCATCTGTCCCTCATCATCCTACAATAGCCATATCTTTGGGACCACTTTGCTGGCTCTGGCCCCACATGACGTCACACTTGGATGGGCTGCCCAGAACCCCAGGGTCTGGACAAGTCACTCCAAATTGACTTCAGGACAAGACCCGAGACGCCGCCATACTTCTGAATCCACCAGGGGGCACTCTATGCCCAGGCATGGTTTATTAGTTTAGTTGGCAACTATTTAATGACCACCTACATTGTGCCAAACCCAGAGATGGGGACATGAAGATGAAACTATGACAATTCTCCTTTCTGGGAGTTCACATTTTGGTGCGAAGCACATAAACAAAGACGGGAAAACAAAGGATTTCCTTAAAAAGTAGAAGTAGGGATCCCTGGGTGGCGCAGCGGTTTGGCGCCTGCCTTTGGCCCAGGGCGCGATCCTGGAGACCCGGGATCGAATCCCACGTCGGGCTCCCTGCATGGAGCCTGCTTCTCCCTCTGCCTATGTCTCTGCCCCTCTCTCTGTGACTATCATAAATAAATAAAATTAAAAAAAAAAAAAAAGTAGAAGTAGTACTCAGATCAAGGCAAAAGTCCCAGTGGCCTGGGTGGGAGGGGGCCTCTCCCTTCCATCAGACACAGGAAATGGTGCAGAGAAGTGGCCCCAGGGGTCCTCAATCCCAGCCCTGTGACCCTGCCTATGTCAGTCCCATCTGATTTCTGTTCTCCAGGAATTCTGGGAGAAGGATGAACAGAGCCCTTAAAAATTCCAGTAGGATATCCAGCCTGACCCCAAATAGAGCCTCAGTTCTTGGGAGGTGTGAGAGGACGACAGGCCTCAGGTCCTTCGGCTCTCCTTCTTTCTACCCCACACACCCTGCCCCCATGGCAATCCCCAAAGTATGGAAAAGTGACTGAATGTTTCCCTGTGGGCCAGTCACCCAGCTGGTCCAATGCTCCCCCAGCAGCCTTTATAGGACCATCAAGGAAGTCAGGGGTGGGGATGGTATACAACTCATCCAGGTCCCCACCACAGGGCCCCCAGGCTTGACTAACTATAACAGTCAGTGGGGTCCTGGTTAGGAATACAGCTTCCCAGGGCCACTTCAGACCTCCTGCATCAGGATTCTAAAGGGCTGGGACTGGGGATCTGTCATTTCAACAAGCTCCCGAAGATGATGCATACAATCAAACACGTTTAGGAAACTCTACTGTGCAGAATTTGGAATGCCCGGGACTCTACTTGGGCTCAGAGGTGGTGGATAAGAAAGGATTGATTAGGATAGGATAGGACAGGGGTGCCCGGGTGGCTCAGTCAGCCAGACATCTGACTCTTGATTTCGGCTCTGGTCACAATCTTAGGGTCCTGAGGTCAAGCTCCACATCAGAGCACATGTGAGCTCTCTTTCTCTCTTTCTGTCTCCCTTCCTCCCTCCTTCCCTCCTTCCCTCTTTAATTAATTACTTAATTAAAACCTTATCTTAAAAAAAATAAAAAGAAGGGGCAGCTGGGTGGCTCAGTCAGTTAAGCGTCTGCCTTCGGCTCAGGTCATGATCTCAGGGGCCTGGGATCGATAGACTTTAAGAGTTCTTTATACCCATGCAGGGGGATGGAGATAGGCAACTCTGAAGCTTCCTCCAGACAGATTTCCCTTAGGCTCCCAGAGGTCAGGGCCATTAGGGTGAGAGTCCCATTCAGGAGGATGGCCTTGGAGTCCCAGTGAAGAGTTTAGTGCTGCACTCATTGTGCCTCTGCGTCCTTGAGCATAGACGTATTTGTTAAACCATTGTGTGAGCGACGGAAAGATATCTAATGGTTATGGTTCTGGCAGTCCAGATCCTTTCAAAACTGTGTTAAAATTAGGGAATGGCGGTCCCTGGGTAGCTCAGTCAGGTAAGCACCCAACTCTTGATTTTGGCTCAGGTCATGATTTCAGAGTGGTGAGACTGAGCCCCACATCCTGCTTGAGGTTCCCTCTCTCCCTCTGCCCACCCCCGCCTGCCGCTTACACTTTCTATTTCTCTAATATAATTAAAATCCCGGGGGGGGAACAGGGTAGGATGGCTCGGACCACCTTTGGGTCATGGGTGAGGTTGCGGCCAGAGGCATCCCTGTTTACAGACCCTACAGCCCTAGCATGTGTCTTGTCTGGGGATGCTCGTAGGCCTGAATCCTGGCAGACTCTGGATTAGGAGGGAGAAGGGCCTGGGAGGCCCCAGAGAGGGGCAAGTATGCCCCAGGAGGGCAGCTAGAGGTGAAGAGGTTATGGCCTCTTTTTTTTTTTTTTTTAAGATTTTATTTATTTATTCATGAGAGACACAGAGAGAGAGAGGCAGAGACACAGGCAGAGGGAGAAGCAGAATCCATGCAGGGAAACCGATGTGGGACTCGATCCTGGGACTCCAGGATCATGCCCTGAGCCAAAGTCAGACGCTCAACCGCTGAGCCACTCAGGCATCCCCAGGATGGTCATTTTAGAAGGTATTTCCTCAGTGCCTTGCCCCCAGGAATGACGGGGTGGGGGACCTCCCTCCTGCCCTGCAAGGCTGAACTCCCTTTATGATCACCATGAGCCAGAAACTGGTCCAATGGACCAGATGTCCCTTATGCCCTCCAGGGGGAACCCAATATTGTGTGCAGGTGTTACCTGAGGTCCCTGTCTCCTTGGAAGATGGGGTTCTCCAGCCTCCTGCCAGGGGTTCTTGGGCTCAGAGCTGGTCGGTGCGGCTCACTCTTGGGGGTGGTGGACACTTGGAGCGGTGCCTCTGTGACCCAAGGTGGGCAGATGGCCCTGGCTTTATAGCTTTCCTAGGGGGTGATTGTGGGCCCATCGTGACATCCAATCACAGCTCTCTTGCCTCATTTGGGATGATGAGGGGGCAGTTTATTCCTTATTCTTTTATTGAAACATGAAAGATGAGGAAGCACACTCTCTCACCAGAGGAACTTCACTCTTCATGATTGCTCACCACCAGCCCTCCCTTGACCCAGATCTGTAGCCCATATCTGGGAAGGGGTACACAGATCTCAGTGTTCTTGGCCTACAGACAATAGATAATTGTCTCCATTTATTAATGCCATCTGCTTTCCTGGAGGAGGAAAAGAATCTCAACATGGTTCCAGGGAGACTCAGCCCCCATGTGGGGGTATCCCACAGCCTGCCTGAGAGAACCAAGCAACCACATTTGCAAGACTACACTTGTGAAGGATGCCCTACCAGCACATGTCCTCTCCCTGGGGCCTGCTGCATTCCTCAAGCGGCCTCGGTTCTGGCCTGCGCTGACAGACCCACTCCCCTTCCGCCTTGTCCAAGACCAGCCCAGGGTTTCCGGCTGAATTCCGTCTCCACCCCATTCAATATGGTAGAGCCCTAGTACCTCAGAATGGGACATGATTTGGAGATAGGAGTCTTGACAGGAATAATCAAGTTACCATGAGATCATTAGGGTGGGCCTTAATCCAATATGTCTGGTGTCCTTATAAAAAGGGGACATTTAGACACAGGGACACAACATAAAGGAAAGACGGCATGAAGAACCACAGGGAGGACGGCCATCTGCAAGCTGAGGAGAGAGGCCTGAACAGATCCTTCCTGCGGGGACCCTCAAAAGGAGCCAACACTGCCCACACCTTGATTTCGGGCTTCCAGCCTCCAGAACTGAGGCGTCCCATTTCTGTTGTTGAAGCCACTCCGTCCGTGCTGCTTTGTCAGATGGCTCTGGCAAACTAATGCACCAGGCGCCCTGCTCACTGGTCTCCAAGAGGACGGGACCTCCTAATGACTCAGAAACTCCCTTCTTGACTTCCATGTTCATGATCAAGAGAGAAACTCTCAGCCGGCTCAGGCTGCCTCAACCCCCGACACAAATACATTGGCACATGCACACACATGGGGTGGCTTTGTCAGCCAAGAACAGGCCAGGACCTTATCAATACGGTGAAGCAGGTGCAGAATTCACACGGGCTGCTCCTCCCAGACACACCCGGCAGACAGCAGCTGATGTGACACAGGAGGTGGGGTTCACGGATGACAGGGAGGGGGAATTGTGTGCCAGGGTTCAGGGTGGGGACTGATGTTGATGACAGGGTGGCAGGGAACAGGTTTTAATGAATATTGATGGAGAACTGATGAGCGAATGAATGAAAGGGTCAAACGTCATTCTCATGTCTGTATTCGCTGCCCTGAAGGACACACCAGGCTTTCTAGTGATGAGCCACCTGCATAAAAACCCTGCAAGCGGTGTTGGCGTTCCTGTGTGTTCCATGGACACAAATCTAACCCAGTCTTCTCAAAATTGCAGTTATTTGGTTAGGTGGAGGTGGAGAGGGGGCGTTGGGGGTCCCACGCACCTACGTGTGGCAAACACACTCTGTCTTCCCAACCCCCCCCCATCTTTAGCCTCCTCAAAAGTCCGCTCAAGGGGAGAAAGCACTGGAAAAAATCTTGGCTGGGTGAAAGCTGCCTATCTTTCTTGGAGGATGTGCAGAGTGAGAGGTGTGGCCAAGGACTGCTGGGGTCTGGCCTTTGTGAAGGGCAG
This sequence comes from Canis lupus baileyi, assembly GCF_048164855.1. Taxonomy (NCBI): domain Eukaryota; kingdom Metazoa; phylum Chordata; class Mammalia; order Carnivora; family Canidae; genus Canis; species Canis lupus. The sequence goes on along the minus strand of NC_132853.1, from coordinate 55,093,667 downwards.
GTGGTGACAACACCTGTGGATGAATATAGGGTGAGCTCACCTTGGGGTTCCTTTTCTTTTTCCAGATTAATTTTTTTAAATATGTAATAGATTTTCATGGAGAAGGAAAGAGTAAGAGGAAGGAGGGAGAGAGAAAGGAAACAGGAGAAAGTCTTCTTGACCCTCATCTGCGGGACCCCAGTAACCGCCCTCCCCCCAGATTTTAACCTGTTATGGTGTCTTTTGACTCTGTGCAAATACAGGTATATATGAATATCCAAGGGAGGATGACACTGTTAAAAACCTTCTCTTTTTTTATTATTTTTATTTTTATTTTTATTTTAAAACCTTCTCTTTTAAGTATGGGATTGAGTTCTTTTGAAAATTCTACTTTGCCTGTAGGGTGGGGGTGGGGAGGTGGCAGTGGTGCCAAGAGCATCTGCCCTCACCCTCTTTCTGCCCAGCACCTGGCTGTGATGACTACCCCCAAACAGTCCTGGTTAAGGATCAGATGGAATCTTCTCTAGCTGGAACTGAGTCATTTTTTTGTCCGTCTCTCAAACCCTGCTCCCCTACCACCTACCTCGATGCGTATTGCTAGTGTGTGTGTGTGTGTGTGTATGTGCACGTGCACATGTGTGTACGTGCCTGGTTTTTGCTTCCACTATGGGAAGAGACAACAGAGACCGAGCCCTGCCACATCTGGTCAGCCCCCAGGGGTCCATATCTGAACCCCAGCTGACCAGGATGCTCCCCTAACCCTCCGAGCTGACAGCCCCAGGACTCAGCTGGTGGCCTCAGCCCACTGCACCTGCTGCCCCACCTCGGATCCAGGAACCCCTGAGGCTGCTTGATGGACACATCCTGTCTCTTTCCCATGCCCAACTGTTAACAGGATTTGTGTGCCGTCAGTGCCAGGTACCTGGTCGTGCTTCTTTGAAGAATGAAGAGGTAGACCAGAGGAAGAAGAGAGGAGCAGCAAAGTTTATTGAGTGATAGGATAAAGCTCCCAGAGACGGAGGGGACCCGAGAGGGTTGCTGTTTTGGTGTTCAAAGCTAAAGGGTTTTGTAAGCTCTATGGAGGAACTATCTCGAGCATCCTGAGTGGGACTCCTGTGGACAGGGCCGCTGAGGTGTGCCCATCAGGGCTTTGATCGCGAACCTGTCTACCTACTGGGTTATTGTTCACTGTCGCTGGCCTTTTGGACTGACATCTGGAGACTAACTGCCTCAACTTGTGATAGTGACCCACGGTTTACGGTGAATTGTTTTGTCTTAGGATGTTTTGCAAAGGTCACTCCTGTAGAGGCAGTTAGACAGGATGCTATTGTGGTGCTAAGCTGTAAAACAGGATGCTAGTGCGGTTTTGTCTCAGCTGTCCTGGCTTTTTTGCTTTCTAGCTGGGGACCCTGGGCTGACTACCTAAACGTCCAATCAATCTCTAACACATCTACACTGACTGCTAGTGGCAGAAAAACACCGGAGTTTTCCTGTGCCAGGGCTCCGCTCAACACCCACATCAGGGCAGGAGCCCAAAAGGTGTTTGCACAGTGAGAGGAGCTGGCTGGTCGCATGCTGCCCAAGTGTTCTCAGGCTTAGGGTCACAGTCTCTAGGTGGGCCTTGGGGGGGTCTGTAAACCAGGGTGGAGAAGGGGATCCAGGAATACCTGGATCACAGAGTCCTGGCTGGCAGAAGCTCCCTGTTTCAGACTCAGTGCCCTGCTTACAGCAGGCTTTATGTCCCCTATAATCCCCCAGAGGGGTGTTTACTCCACCCAAGTGACACTGGGCAATGTCCGGGGACACTTTTGGTTGTGTCCAAAACTAGGGGATGGTATTGTTGCTGAGCACCGAGTGGAGGGGAGGGATGCTGTCAGCATCCTACAATGCACAGGACGACACATGGCACAAAGAATGATCCGGGCCCAATGTCAGTGGTTCAAAGCTGAGGAACCCTGTCCTACAGGCAGACTCAGGGCAGCACTGGGGCACCCTGTGCCCCGAGGCCCCAGTGCACCCACCATGCAAACAAGAGCCCAGCGGGCCTCTCCGAGGGGATTCCTCCTCTTGGGAACCAAGACCTGCAGGCCTGGGCCCCCGCTGGGTGCTGGCCCAGAGACACAGGGATGACCGCTGTAGGTGTCGGCCTGGGTCGGGGGCTCACAGCCTAGGAGGAAACAGGAAAAAGTTCGCAGGCGACGGCAACCCCCCCTGCCCTGACCCGCCCCGCCCCGGACGGGGGGCTGAGCCGGAAGCAGAGGGTCTGGGCCAGGCCCCAGGCCGGCGAGCCCTGCCTCCCCACCAACCCCCAGCCGCCCGCGGAAGCGGAGCCAGCCGGTCGGGGCCGGCTCGCCCGGGCGGCGGGGATCAGGTTGCAGGGATGTCGGGGAGGGGCGCAGGGGGCGGGGGCGGGGCGCGAGGGCGCAGGGGCGCGAGGGCGCAGGGGGCGGGGCGCGAGGGCGCAGGGGCGGGGGCGAGGGCGCAGGGGGCGGGGCGCGGGGGGCGGCCTCGGGTAGGCCGGGGGCTGGGGGCGGACCCCCGCAGGAGGGCCGTGGGAGCCCCGAGTCGACCGCACCCCCACGTCCCAGCCCGGCGGGCTGGGTGCAGAGGGGGGCCGGCGGGCTGGGTGCAGAGGCTGCGGAGGGAGCCGGGCACCGCGCGGTGCGCCCCAAGCCCGGGAGGGCAGGGCCGCGGCTGGAGCGCTCGGTTAGGGACCCTATAAAATCTTGGCGGGCGCCGTCGAATGCTGAAGCTGACTTCTTCGTGCCCCCCGGGGGGCGGTGAGCCAGAACGGGACTCCCCGGGGCCCTGGTTTGCAGGGGCCCCCGGTGCCGCTGGGACTCGGCTCCCCGCGGCTGCGCGTCCACCCAGCTCTGGGCCAGCCCTTGAGTCCCGGCCCCGCAGGCGCATCCTCAGCACAGCGTGTGCCTCGAGGTCCCCTTCAACAGCTGGGGGCCCCGATTCCGGGGCTAACGCAGAGCTGGAGGCTCAGGATGCAATTTATATATATATAATATATATATATATTTTAAAGATATTATTTATTTATTCATGAGAGACACAGCAGAGGGAGAAGCAGGCTCCATGCAGAGAGCCCGACGTGGGACTCGATCCCGGGTCTCCAGGATCACGCCCTGGGCTGAAGGCGGCGCTAAACCGCTGAGCCACCCGGGCTGCCCAGGATGCAATTTATGGATGAGGAAAGCGAGTCGGAGGAGCCAGCAAGAACGAGGTCCACGAGGTCCGCTCTGAGGAGCGAGGAAGCGTGGGGGCGGCTGGTGGAGGCGGGATGTCAGACCGTTAGGGATCCAGGAGGGAGCCGGCTCTCCCCGTCCACTCAGCCCTGGCCTGGAGTGAGGCTGCTAGCCCCCAGCGGGCAGGGACCAGGCCGTACTTCTCTCTGTCCCCAGATCAGGAGCTCAATAAGCATTAGCTGTTGCCTGAAGGCGGTTCAGTCTTTGACCCTCTTAAACACCACACCGACCCCTGCCAGTCAGGGTCTGTCCCTCTCCTTAGCATCTCCCTCCAATCCTGGCAACTTGCTATCCCACCCACTCTGGGGACCTCATGCCTGAGGGACAACAGAGAAAAGGGAAAATGGCACCTCTGGAGGCCAGAACACAGTGAAATCTGGCCTTGAAAGCAGCGGGCAGAGCCCTGGACAGCTAGTCCTGGATGCTCTGTCTTGGGGGACTCTCACGGAGTGACCTTGAGGAACTAGAAATGAAATATGAACTCAGGCTGTTAGTACCTCCATTTTACAGACCAGGAAACTGAGCTGCCCAAGGTCACAAAGCTGGGAAGCAAGAGCTGGGATCCAAACCCATAGCTGTCTGGCTCCTAGGTCATGTTCTCTGCAGAACCGCCTCCTGCTCAAAGGGCAGTTGGCTTCTGGTCCTCGCTTCCTTCCCTGGACCATGCAGTCACCCACACCCCACAGAAGGACCCACCACCCCAGCCTTCATCCATCAATATCCCTTCTCCAAGGAGAGGAAGGTCAGAGCCGCGCCCTCAGCCCAAGGATGAGGATGAGGTCAGAGCATTACCCAGCTGGAGCAGATGCTAAATAATTCATGTGGCTGCTGTGAAGCGGGGGCTGCAGCTTCCGGGAGGGCCCAGAAGGCACGCAGCAGACAGGAAACAAAATCTGGTCTCTTGCACCTGAGCCTGATCTCGGCACATCCCCATGGGGCTGGAGAAAGTTTAGTGACAAAGGGTTGGAGGGCATGACCCCGGGCAAGTCATTTCACCAGTTTCTCGCTACTCTTATGTGAGGAGTGAGCAAGTGCCTGGAGCCAGTGTAAACCAGTATAAACCGGAATGCTGGGTGTGGCCCCTGGCAGGTCCTCAGCAGGGGTATTGATCATCCCCTGACCCAGCTCTGCCTTCCCACAACCCCAGTATCTCATTCAGTGGTGCCCCTCCAGCATGCCAGGCAGCAGCAGAACTATGACAGGGGCTGTCCCCCTCTCTTGCCTCATCCCTATTTGCCCAGACTTTGTGGGGGCAGGGATGGGGATTGGCATACATCTTGGCTGTTTCCGGAGGCCCGGTTTCCTCCCTTAGAATAAATCTCCAACCCAGAAAAAAGTTAATTGGAATCAAACAGGCTTTGTTGGTCGAGAAGGGAAAGACTGGGTTAAAAATACGTGTTAGGGGGCAGCCCGGGTGGCTCAGCGGTTTAGCGCCGCCTTCAGCCCAGGGTGTGATCCTGGAGACCCGGGATCGAGTCCCACGTTGGGCTCCCTGCATGGAGCCTGCTTCTCCCTCTGCTGTGTCTCTGCCTCTGTCTCTCATGAATAAATAAATAAAATCTTAAAATATATGTGTGTGTGTGTGTGTGTGTGTGTGTGTGTGTGTGTGTGTGTGTGTGTTAGGGACACCTAGGTGGCTCAGCGGTTGAACGCATCTGCCTTGGCTCAGGGCGTGATCCTGGGGTTCTGGGATGGAGTCCCACGTTGGGATCCCTGCAGGGGGTCTGCTTCTCCCTCTGCCTATGTCTCTGGCTCTCTCCCTCTCTTTCTCTCATGAATAAATAAATAAAAATCTTTTAAAAATATATGTATTAAATCCTAGAAAAATTCTCAGTGAACACATGGGGATTCTGTGATAGTCATTCCTCTGAAACAGGCTAAGGCCCTTTAATTCTGAGCAGTTAGGGTCCAAACCACCCTGCTTGGAGCTGAGTGGCTTGACAGAGTGGGCGTGAAATGTATTGGTGTCATTCTGATATTCCCTGCAATAGGTTCTGCTCTCTGGTTTTCTTCCATTCCAAGCTCGTTTGTGATATAGCTGGACCCCTTGGGAGAAAGCATCTCTCTGCTGAAAAACACACCTGTCTCCTCCACTTGGCCAAGGACTAGAGGGAGCGGGGCCACTGGGCATCCCTGAGCCAGGCGGGCCTGGAGCTTTCAGGAGCCCATCCTTCCCAAGCCAACACTCAGATCCCCAGAGGACTCAGGACTAGGAACAAACCCACATTCACTGCAGGCTGCTCTTCGTGGCCACCTGGCAGGGCCAGGACTCACATGAGACTATTGCTTCAAAAAAAGCAAGACAGTGCCTTTATTATTCACTGTAAGGGATCTTGGGGCCACTAACCTAGATCAAGAAAAGTCTGAGGTGCACAGAGCTCCCTCTTCCCCTCCATCAGAGGGAAGTAATACTCCGTTCATGGAGCTGTGATCGGGCAATAGTGGTGATGGGGGGCATTTAGGGGGGCTGTCACAGGCAGCTGTGTGGCCCTACTCTCTGTAGGGCGTGTTAGCCCAATTTAGCTCTGGAAAGATTCTCCAGTAACAAAGGCACAGGCTGCTGGGGGTAGGAGGGTGGCGCTGGAGAGCTGCGGGTCGACGGAGGGCAGGGTCAGGCCCGGGTCTTGTTCTCTCTCCCACCCTGGGCATCCAGAGGGGACTCTGCGCTGAGCACGGAGCTCCAGGGGCATACCTGGGGAGGCCCCTCTGGACCAGCCAGCTCTGTCTGGCTCCCAAGTGCAAGACAAAACCGGGAGACAATGATGCTATAGAGATCTCATTCCTGTTAGTCCGGAGCTGGGCACATCTCTGTCCTTAGTGCCACCATCATCGGGTCCTAAGGATGACCTCCACTTACCCGGGTGGCTGTCAGGACCCTTTGGAGCATGTCGTGGGAGAGAACAGTGCCAGCACGCTTGGGGTGCCCGAGGTGAGGCAGAAATCTGTGCACCTGCCCGGCAGGCAATGGCACGAGTCGCAGTTCTGTGAGCAGCTGAGCCCCCCAGCCCCTGTGATCCAGGACTCTCAGCTGGCCCCTGAGAATGCAGCCCCAAGCCCCACCTTGTGTCTCAATGGGCCCCAGTTCGTTGCAGGTGGGGAAGGCATGGGGCCATGGCGTGCGGGGGCACGTGAGGGAAGCACCAAAGGGGCTCAGATCCGGCACCCACGGGCCACGAAGAGAAGCAGTGTCTGCCTAGGCCTCGGGCTGAGCTGTCCCAGCCCGGGGGCCTTCCTCGGTCCAGGTGGTGGCAGGAGGCCCTGATGAGAAAGCCCACTTCCGCCAGGGCTTGGCTCCAAACACCCAGGTGCAGGCGGGACAAGCTGATGCTGGACACCAGGACAGCCAGGAAGGCCCATGGTGGGAAGACGGGGCATCTGAGGATGGCCATCTGGAGAACCACAGCATGGGGACGCACGGGCTGACTGGGGGCAGGGCGCCGAGGGGGACGGAGGCGGGCTGGCCAGTTCTGTAGATCCTCGTGGCCTCGTCACTTGGGGTTCAGGAGAGGCCGGGAGGGGCAGCAAAGGGAATGGCCTAGGGCCCCAGCCCCACACCTCCGGCATCTCAGGCCCCCCCCCTGCTCAGTCCTCGGCTTCAGGTTGGTGGCCTCCGGTCCCTCCCAGCTCCAATGACAAGGACGGGAAAGGTGCTGGGCCCTGCCCAGCCCGGACCTCGGGATGCCGGAAGAGGGCTTCTACCATCTTGTTTTATTTTGCGGGGACTGAGCCTAAAGTAACCAGAAAGAACAAGCGTCAACGGGGACCCTACTGCTTGGGGCCTTTTACTAAAAACAGTGTCCGAGTCCCAGCGGGGCTGGTGCAATCTGACATCGAAGGGAAACTCTGGGAGAAGTTTGTTTTTCTTCCGGCAACCTTTCTCTCCCTTCCAACAGAGACATTTTTCTCCCCCCTACGACCGGCGTCAGAAAATAGCTTCTGACTCGTTGCGGAGAAACATTCCCAAGCTCGGGAGGGGCGGCCTTGGCAGCCCCTTTGCGAAGCCTGGGGCCGGTGTCCAAGGGTCAGAGCGCTGCTGCTCATCCAGGCCCAGGCCCCGGGCCGGGTCCCAGGGTGGGCCTCGGAAGACAGGGCTCAGGAAAACCGGGCCGGTCTTGGTGTGGCCACCTCTGGGGCCGCTGGGGCCTCTCTGGCCAGGGGCCGGGAGGGGGACACCGCTACCCTGCCTCTAAGGCCACATCCAACCCTAAAATGGCACGATTCTGGGATTCGGACTCTGGATAGAGGACAGAATGCTGTCCTGTCCACCTTTTGGCAGCCACGAGGTGTAAAAGGAGCTGATGTGGAAAGGCTTTGTTTACCATCAGGGCCTGAGCCAATGGACATGTTAATAACTGCCCAGGAATGAAGCCGACCGGAACGGGCCGACCCTTTCCACCTTTGGAAACCCACTTTGTAAACAGGTGCCGGCGCTCTCTGAGCCATGCACTTCCACCCATGCAAGCACAGCACGACCTCATAGCACAGGCCGGTGGTTCTCCACCGTGTCCCCTGAAGGAGCTGAATGGCCATCCTCCCCCAAGGGGGAGGTGAAGCTGGTCTACACCCCCACTCCCACCCCAGCAGAGCCACCTGATGGTGGGCCTGCCCTGGCCTCACACGCATGGCCAGTGGAGGGGATCCCGGAGGAAAGCTGCCTCATCTCAGATAAACCCAGATGCTGGACTAGACCCTGGACAGGAGCTGGGCCTGAAAGGTCACTCCAGTCACACACGACATGATACCCAGGCTCAGCTAAAGACACCTTCCCTGTAGGCAGGTGTCAGCCACTCAATTGCACGGGAAGAAAAAGGCGCAGTGGCTTTCACGTGAGCCGGTTTTGGGGGGAGAGAGAGGAACCACCCACGGCCCATGGAGGAGGAGGCTCATCAGTGGCCCAGAGCCCAGGTCAGAAACGACATTCCCAGAGGAAGGGCTCGTAAAGCAAAAACGTGTTTATTAGGCACCCTTGCTCCTCACAGAGGAGCAAGACCCAGGACAGACGCGCCTGAGCAATCTCTCGAGGCTGCAGGAATCCCTCGGAAGACTCCAGAAAGTGTTGGCACTGACCGGCCATCACCCAAGAAGAACACTATCTGGCTGGAGTACAAAGCCGGGACTGGCTCCTGGACTCCACAAACACTAAGGAATGGGTGAGGGGGCCTCCCGGGGACACCCACCCAGACACTGGCAGCCAGGGTTGGCCTTCTGGCTCTGAGGCAGTTTTCCAGAGCCACTGAGGGGCCGGGAGCCGTAGGAGAGCAGTGGGCTTCTCACCCAGGCCACGTCCCCAGCGCCCTCCCCAAAATCTGCCCGCCTCCTTCTGGCCGCCGACTCAGTCCCACACGTAGGGGTTTCTAAAGACCTGGGAGCTCTTGCCGTCTCTCGGTGGCGTGGCTGCCTGGTGGCTCTGGGCCGCATACATGTCTTCGGCCCTCAGGGTGGAGTTGGCACTGCCCATCACCTGGCTGTTGGCGGTGGCTCGTGGGAGGATGACGTCGTAAGCTCCTTCGGACTGGAAGGAAGGACAGGAGGTCTCACAGCCGGGTTCCGCCAGGGCGGACACACAAACACTCTGCTTCCTGCAGGGCTGCGCCTGCCAGCTCCCCCTTCCCTGCCCCCCTCACCCCCCAGCAGGGCCCCAGCTGTGGCCTGGGATGGGTGACTCCACCTCTGGAAGCGGAGGGGCTGGCCTGACCTCGAGCCCCCTCTGGGCATGGGAGTGCCAGGCCTCTGGGCATGGGAAGAGGCTTCTGGTCACCTCGGATGGCCCTGGGGCTTCCTTATTTTCGGAAGGATCCTCTTCTCAAGCCCCCTCCCTCCTGCTCCCAGTTCCTGAGGGAAATCCTGGGGCCCAGTGGACAGTGAAGCACAGTGAGTTCTACTACCTGCCTGCTGATGCTCCCAGGCTCCCTTCTCCCCAGACTCTTCCCCGAGTCCTCAAATGGCAACAGGACACCCAGGGGCATCAGAGCTGTGGGTCTGCCTGGGTGAGGACAGCTTGGCCTGCCCACATTTCTTATCTCAAAGCCTGGGTGGGCTCGTCAGATGTGGAGACCTAAAGCTCAAATTCTCTGCCTGGAACCTGGCTAGAGCTGCAGCGGCCCTCCTCCCATGTGGGGCAGACACGGCTGTGAGGTGAGGAGGGTCCAGAGGCACCCATCCTAGCTCCTGACCTGGAGGGCAGGTGAACTTCTGGCCTCACTAGCCTTATCCCTAACCCCTGGCACTACAGGGCTCCAAGACACCTTCCGTCTAATCAGACCCGGGTGGTTCTCCCACTGGTTTGCAGTCGCCTTAGCTTGCCAGCCCCTAGTAGCTCCAGGAACATCTGGGCAAGTGGGGCTCAAACCTGGGTGTGCATCAGAATCCCCACCTGGGCACTTGGTTCAGCTCCAGCTGCAGCCACACCTAGTCAGGCTCCACCCAGTGGTGGCTCAGTAAATGTTTACCTGGGGTGGGGAGGAAGGGAGCCCCCATCTATGGTCTTTGCTGATCTCTGGGGTGGTTACTCCCATCCTGGGAGACTCCAGCAGATTCCGTGTTAGATGATACTACCGGAGAGATGCTAACCAGCAGCCCCATCCCACCACTGGCCTTACACAATTTGCATTTTCAGCAAGTTCCCAGGTGATGGTAATGCTGGGGGGTTTGGGGACCACGTCTGGATCCTTCCCCCCTTCCCCCTGCCCAGGAAGCAGGACTCTATGTGCTCAGGAGTGAGGGGTGGCAAGGGTGGGACAGCTCCTGGAGGAAGGATCCTGGGGTGGGGGGGGTCCACAGCGTGAGTGACTGTGACCAGGAGACTCTGCTCCTGTCCTTCAGAGAGACTCCTTGCCCCTCCCAGCGCTTAGCTGTAGGTTCAGCTTAGGGGCTGGAGCTGGAAGTTTCATATATTCACTGTACCTGCCCCCCACCCCCAGGGAGGGGGGTGCTCACGGCAGGGAGAGGGGGTGAGAACACCACCCTGCCAGGGAGAGGGGGTGAGAACACCACCCTGCCGACCTCCTTCGTTTCCTGTTCCCAGAGTCCTGCCAAGGCAGGTCACTGACCTCTCCCCCCAGCGACTGCCAGCCCGGGAGGAGGAACATATATGGAGCGAGTGAGAATCTAACCCACTGTCTTCCTGTTCCCAACCCCCCACTGGCTAATGGAGCATCTGGTTTCCAGAACCCAGGGGAGGCGTGAGGTCGAGAACTGAGAGCTGCCGCCTGCCTGTGCGGGGAGGGGAGCCAAGGCCCTCCTGGGACAGCTGTGGTTGAGGAGTAAGTAATTACCCAGACCTGCTTTTTGGTCCTCTGTGCCTTTGGGGGGCACCAAAGAATGACACCCCCCCACCTGGCTGAAACCTTGCTTTGTTCCTCCCTAAGCTCCTGTGGGTAACGCTGGCATCTTCCACCAGCCCGGGGCCCGGGTCATTGTGTGATGCCCCATAACCCAGGGCAGGTCCCCCTGTAGTGCAGCTGAAGGCGACGTATATATCGGCTCCAGGAAGCGGGCATCAGGAGCCGAGGGGCTCCGTTCCCGAGGCTGCCACAGCAGACAGAGAGGCCTGCCTCCTCCCTACCACCTCCACCCCAGCCTGCACCAGCCCGCTCGGGCTGGGCTCCGTGGCCCCGGCAGGGTCAGACATGTGGGACCCGACTCACCGGGCCTTTGTGCATCAGGGCCATCTCGGTGGGCTGGTACACGCTGGTCAGCAGCTGCCCGTTGTACCCACTGTATGGTGACACCGGTCTCTTAGCTGCAAAGAAACGCAGGTGCGGTTTGGGGGCTGGGCTCTCAGGCAAGGCTCCCAGGGGGCACGGGCAGGGAAGAGGGGGCTTGTCCGCCCTGGCAGTACATCTAACCCAGCAAGGAAGCCTGGCCAGGGGTGGCCAACCTGGGGGTGAGGCTGCAGGTGTGGGGGCCCCTGCAGAGACCAGAGTGCCTTTGTCAGGAGTCAAGGAGAGCATGATGCTGCCTGCCTTCCGCTCTGGCTTTTCTGCAGTGTGAGGACCCCCCCCCCCTTTCAGCAAAGAAAAATGCTCCTGTCAGCAACCTTCACATCCCCATCCGCCCTCGGGGGCCAGAGGCCAAGAGGGGCACATGGGCCTTCTGCGGCCTTCCTAGATGGCCAGGCTCCAGCTCTGGCCTTTCCTACTGCAGGCCAGCTGCCAGGAGGTAGGGGAAGCAGGGAGAGCCCCCACAGCCTGAGACTTCTCATGTTGTCCCAGGGCACAGCTGGCTGCTGATCCTCCAGGACCCCAAAACCCAGAGCCCCACCAGGAGGACTGAAGGTACATCCTGTCCTGTGGCACCCTGGCAAGTTTCCAGAACTATTTTCAGCTCCGGGAATACCTCCCCACGCCATGCCTTTGGGTATACAGTCGTCCAGATTTGCTTCTATCCTGCTGGGGTTCCCAGGGAATCTGGGGAAAGCTGGCAAGCAACCCCTAGGGGCCCGAGACCAGGCTGTGCCGTAAGGGTGGCAGGTGGGTGTGTGTCTCCTGCAGGCTGATGGCCCGCAGCTCTGAGGGACCACGGCTAGGGCTGGCTTCCTAAGTGCTGGGCCCACTCGATTGATTTTTCCATTTAGATTTAAAAAAAAAAAAAAAAAAAGGAAAGAAAAAAACCCTCACAGCCCAGAAGTGTTTGCCTTGAGAGGACAAAGGCTGAGGACTCCCGCGGGCCTCATGGCCAGGCTCAGGGGGAGAGCAGGTGTGCGTGCACAAGCCCCGCCCCCACTCCAGCGTCCCACTCTGTATGCGACCGGGGGCCACCCCGCTGGGCAGATCAGGGCTTAGGTGCCAGGCAGGATGAGGGTCACTCCTTTCTTCAAAACAGAGATGGTGGGGATCTGTTTGTAGAGGAGTTCTGATTCTGGAAGTTCCCCGGTCTCTGACTCAGACTTCTGGCAGAGACCCCAGACCTGGAGACCCACAGTCAAGCAGTTCAAGTCTTAAGTCCCCAAACATCTTGATCAGCCCAGTCTGAGGTTGGGGTCAGGGGTCTGTCCCAGTCCTTCTGACCTCCAGTTCCCAGTCATGTCAGCTAAAGGGGCCTGTAGCCAGCTGGCTGAGGACAGCGTGCCACAGGACACATCAGGAAAGGCACAGCATGTGGCACACAGTAGGTGCTCAATAAATGCCAGTGGTCCTTACAATCAACAAATGCCAGAGAAATATTCTTCCTTTTGGAAGCTGGGAGCTCGAGCAACTGGCCAAATGCCCCAGAGAAGCATCCCCCACCTCCCCCACCTGCTTCTCAAACTTCTCCCCACGGGGGCTTGGCACAGGCTGCAGAAACTTCACCCATTCCGGCCTCTTCCATTTCTAGGACGCCCTCAGCCTGACCCCTCTGAGGCTGCAGGGCTGGCTGGTGCCTAGTGCTGGGCTCCAACAGGAAAGCCCCATCCCATTAACAACGAGCCAGGATAGGAGCTTGGGGACAAGCCAGCTGGATAGTGGGTGCTATTTAGATCAGGATGTGGCACAGTGCTTTTCTTAAAAAGAACAAAATCGGGGCGCCTGGGCGGCTTAGTTGGTTAAGCGTCCAACTCTCGATTTTGGCCCAGGTCACCATCTCGGGGTCGTGAGATGGAGCCCTGTGTGGGGCTCCACGCTCAGCAGGGAGTCTGCTTCTCTCTCTCCCTTTCCCCTGCCCCTCCCCTAGCTTGAACGTGTGCTCTCGGGTGCACGCTCTCTCTAAAACACATAAATAAATCTTAAAAAAAAGAACAAAATCTTAACTGAGAAGACTTTTAAAGGAAACGAAGACTATGAATATGTGCATAATAGAAAAACAAGTCCTGGAAGGGTAGTTGTAATAATAGTAAAATGACAGTAACCCACACAGCTAATAGCTAATACTTCTAGAGTACTTTCCAAGTGCCAGGCACAGACATTAGCGTAATCTTCACAAAAACCCTATATAACAGGGACCATCCTCATCCCCATTTTGCAGATGAGGAAACAGAGGCACATGGAGGTAAACGATGGGTCAGAGGCGGCACAGAACAGGAAAGAACGGGGTAAACTGGGAAGACAGCTGGGGAGGAATTACCTGTGGTGTTTGAAATTTTATAGTGAAAATACATTTGTGAACCACAGGAGTATAGAGAAAAAAAATATTTTTAAATGGACTTTAGGGACTTTAAGGCAGAAACCTAGTGATAATTCGAGAACCTTCCATTTTGCTTGGGAGACCAGCGCCCCAGTCCTGTCCTGCCGTCAAGGACGTGGAGTGATAGGGGAAGCGGGGAGGGTGTCCCTTCACCTACCTGAGGCTGGCTCATCCATGGAAAATGCCTTGTTCTCCACAAACATACTCTGGCCCTTCTGCTCTTTCAGGATGGTCTCGTAGCCTACGCCCTGGGTGGGGTACATGTCCCCCTGGTAACTTTGCTCTGGGCTGGCCTTGGTCACCTGGGAGACCTCAGGGATGACATAGAAGAGCACAAAGGCCCAGGCATTGGCGGCGAGGGCGATGGCCAGCGTGGGGTCATCCCAGGTGGGGCTGTTGCGCTGCCTGTTGCCGTACGTGTACATGACAATCCACACCACCCATATGGCAATGGAGGTGGCCGTGGTGAGCAGCACGAAGGCCCCGTGCTTCCGCCAGCGCTTGAAGCGGCCACACACGACGGGCCAGGCCCCCGTGAAGGCGCACAGCAGCAGCAGCATGACGTAGATGAGTGCCATGACAAAGTCCATGTTGGCGATGGCGCAGGGGGAGGCTGTGACCCAGGTGGCACTGCCGTTGCCCAGAGGGTCACCCTCGCCACCGCCCCGGACCAGCGTAATGATCAGCCACTCGGTGTTGATGATCACCTCCACAAGGGTGAGCAGCAGAGCCACGGTGAAGATCACCCAGCCCCGGGGCCCGTGGTTCTTCCGGGCCAGGAAGTTGAGGGCAAAGACATGCGCCACCAGGCAGGAGAAGCAGATGGCGAACAAGACTCCGAAGAGGAACCGCCGGGAGGCACAGGTAGAGAAGTTAGGCTTCACCACACAGGCGAACACGAGGCAGAAGAGGCCCAGGGTCCCCAGCAGGAAGAACACCTGGGTCCCCAGGACGCTCCGCTTTTTGGTGTCCTGCACAAAGGGGAGGCTGGCCACAAGGATGATGGTGAGGACGAAAGTGGTGACAACTCCCGCCCCGGCCACTGCCTCCAAGATAATGCCCCAAGCCCCAGAACGGTCACACAGGTTGTAGTAGAGGGGGTTGAGGTCCGGGCTGCAGCCAGGTGGCACATGGTTCTGGGCCTGGGCCCCTGAGAATAGGAAAAGAGGCAGCCCCAGGTACGTCAGCAAGGCTTTGGGGATGGCCATCCTGGCTCCCAGGCCAGGCTCCAGCTGGGTCCCTAGAGAGGGAGAGAGAGAGAGAGAGAGAGAGAGAGACCAAGAGAAAAGGCAAAATCAGTCCTCCAAGGCCAGACGCTGACACACCAGTCACTTGCTTTCCCCTAGCCTGATTCAAGGCAGACAGCGCAAGCTGATCACGAGACTGTCCCCCTGGGCTTCAGAACCCTTCTTGACACAGAAGTCCTGGAAGGCATATCAACTGATCAGGGAAGCATGTGAGATGAAGCCCATTGGTCATCTTCTCTGTCCCCAGTCATGGAAAAGGAGGCATCTGTCACTGAATTTTTAGGTTTCTCTCTCCCCAACCATAACCGGCATCTGAATACCCCCCCGCCCCCCCGCCCCCCCTCTCCCCCCCTGAGCTCTTGCAGTTTGAGCTGGGCGTGAAAGGGCTTGGGAGCAAGTCAAAACCAAGTTTATCAATCCATTTAGCACTTTCTCTCTGCCCTGAGAGTCTCTGAGTTCAGCAGGCCGACCACCGTGCCCTTCAACTCCGCCCCGGTGATGCCCACATCCATGGCCAATCAGCCATCCACTCATTCACCCAACAGGCACGTCATGAGCACCCGTGACAGGCATGACCTGCATCTGGAAAAAATGAAGAGACCAGTCCTCTTGGATTCCTACCCACCACCTCCCTTTGCCCACTCCCCACCCCCACCCCACCCCACCCCCAGCCCAGCTCTCCTCTCCTCTTCAGAATCCAAACTTCTTTGTCTAGCTCAGTTGCTGGAGTCAAGGATAAAATAATGTCTCAGCTAGGGAGTTAATGACTTCATGCAAAAATCCTCCTATGAGGCATTAACATTTTAAAAGCAAGAATGGGGAAGGGCAATGAAAACCCCAGAGGAACTCATCTGTCACAGAAGTCTTTAAGGCATTGTAGCTAAAAGGCACAAAAGAGACCTTTCATTCACGCCAGAAAGGTACCCTACGTACTACTCATTTGACCAGTCCCGATGGGCGGCTCTACCAAGTGCTGTAGATGAGCCGCAAAGACACAGAACCCCTGCTCTCGACACCAGCTGGACTGTCCCAGTGTGAAGTGGAGGTAAAGAGTCTGGCAGGTGGGACTTTAGATTTACTTGGAGAACAGAGAATCTCAATGTTCTAAACAGCCAGGTTCAAAAATACTACGAAATCCAAGCACGTACATAAAACCACCCTTATGTTGAACTAATTAGTTCTAACTGCCTCTTCCTCCTCTCTCACTTCTTGGGTCCCCAGAACTCTCCAGAAAGATGGCAACCAAGCTTTCCAGGCTGACAGTGACCACTAGTGGCTTGCAGGGGAATGGCATGATCCAACTCTTCCCGCCTTCCCTTCCTCCTTTGGGGGAGGTGATGCTTAGTCTACCCCCTTGTTTTCACCATTCCTAGTTTCCTAATTTCTAGCAGGTGAACAAAAGCCCTAAGTCTGTCAAGGGAAACTCCATAACTGATAAGTGGAAGAGTACCTACTACTGGATCAAGAGAAAAAAAAAATCAAAGATTAAGTGAAGCCGACATAATAAAAGTCATCAATTTGGGGGATCCCTGGGTGGCTCAGTGGTTTGGCGCCTGCCTTCAGCCCAGGGCGTGATCCTGGAGACCCGGGATTGAGTCCCACATCGGGCTTCCTGCATGGAGCCGGCATCTCCCTCTGCCTGTGTGTGTGTGTGTATGTGTGTGTCTCATGAATAAATAAATAAAATCTTTAAAAAAAAAAAAAAAGGTCATCAACTTTCAAAGTCCTAGGTGCGCCTTGAAAATATCATAGGTATCTCGACCTTCTCAGCTACTTCATTTTCCAGTTAGGCTTGCTTTTCCCCCAAATACTACCTATCATTAACTCTTAATAAATGAACATCTTTATTATTTTCCAAACTAACTGCATGGTCAGAGCTCAGTTTCTCTGGACTTCTAAGGCAAAAGCACGGTTTCCCCTGCTTGGAGATTTAAAAAAGCTTTTGTCGGGGACTTTGTGTAATCGTAAATCAATAAAGCATAAACTGTATTTACAAGTGCTGGAAAGAAAGAAGAAGGGTGGAGGATTAATGGGCAAGGAGGAACATCGAACCACTCCAGGGAGAGAGGTCATTTGCAAGATTATATGCTATGGGTTCCTAAGCATTCAACCCCAGCTGGGGCATTTGGGGCTCAGAACAAAGCGGCCAGAACTTGTGGTAAAGTTGGAGAGGTGGAAGTAAGCCCTGCCTGAGAAAGGCCACCCTGATTGAGCCCCCAGGTATCTGCACATCTTCAAGCACTTCACCCTCTCCTCGCTCTGGGGGCCAGTTTAAAACAGGCAATTTTTCCAAATCAGAAAATATTTAATGTGCATCTGGGGGGACAAAGGCCAGTAGTTCTCAGAGCTCTGAGAGATACAAGGATGGACAAATATAGCCTCTGACTCGATTGTTTGTTGTTTTCTCCCTGACATGGTTTTTATTATTTTTAAAGATTTTTTTACTATTTAACTATTTAGAGAAAAAGAGTACAAGTACGGGGAGCAGCAGACAGGAGAGGGAGAAGCAGGCTCCCCACTGAGCAGAGAGCCAGATGTGGGGCTGAATCGCAGGACCCCTGGATCATGACCTGAGCCGAAAGGAGCCACTTAACCGACTGAACCACTCAGGTGCCCCTGGTTTTTAAAATCTAGTACAAGGGGCGCCTGGGTGGCTCAGTCCATTAAGCATCTGTCTTGGGCTTAGGCCATGATCCTGGGGTACTGGGATCAAGCCCCACGCCTCAGGGTCCCTGCTTGGTGGGGAACCTACTTCTCAATCTCCCTCTGCTGCTCCTCCTTGCTTGTGCTATCAAATAAATAAAATATTTAAAAATAAATAAATAAAATCCAGTACGAGAAATACAGTAGGTCTATGAGAAAATGATTAAGTGCCACCCAACAGAATTTGCCTCTGGGGGAAGGAGAGGTGCTACAAGAACACAGAGGAGGAAGCTCTTCCAGCTGAGGGGGTCAGAAAGACAGAATGGAGGAGACCTTTCAACGGCATTTTATTCAGTTCTTAGCCCACCTTCATGTATGAACGGAGTCTGTTAGGGGAGACAGACTAGAAATGCTACAGGGAAGGAGGTTGGGGCATTATTCTAAAGGCAATGGGGAGCCGCTGCAAGCTTTTTTTTTTTTTTTTTTTTGGTACAAAGACGGCATAACCAGGGTTGTGGTTTAAGATCTGAATCTGGCAAAAAGCACAGGCAATTGATTTGTTGAGGACACATTCACCCGTTTAAAGATCGAGGCCAAAGGTAAAGCCAGAATGGCCAGATCTGAGAGAGCCTTTCCCAAATAAAATCTAAGGACTGCTTGGAGGTGGGAGGAAAGGACACCAAAGCTTAGGCTACAAGTTTAAATCTGATAACAACCATGTCATTACAAAAAAAAAAAGAAAAGAAACACCAAAAAACCCCCAAACCAAGCCAGGTCCCATTTAGCTCTGTCACTTACTCTTCTGATCCCATCTTGCTCTTAGAAGTACACTCTTTTACCAGCATGCAGCAACCTGGCAAGCTCTCTGCCCCACCAATGTGGGGAACTTCCAAGGAAGGAAAGAGGAACCTCTTCTGGCCCCTCCTCCCCGCCCAGGTACCGAGCTGTTCAGCTGCCCTAAAACTTACCAGCCCCAGATGAAACTAGCCATTCCCACCCAGAAAGGATCCACGTCTCTGTTCCCAGGAAAATGCAAGGGTGAGTATGGACACAGAATTACACCAACTCAGACCTAGGGCAGTGATCCGTGGAGGCCAGCAGATTTAGAGTAGGGAGCTCAGAAGAGTTGTGCTGGTTCTCTGACCTCCAGGAGTGCAGATTCAGCCAGTCAACACATGCCACCTTCTACACGCTGGAGAAGGGGAAAAGCACTGCAAAGAGCAGGACCCAGCTCTGCCTAAGAGACTCTCCCTCCTGCGAGTCCCTAAAGCCTAGACTTCTGGCTGTCTCTGAACCTTGATGGTTAAAATTCCGTGCATGTGTCTCCCCTACCAGGCTGGAAGGTCTGTGAGGGTTGTGAACAAGATAAAGACGGGATTTATCTTAGCATCCCTGCAGCATCTAGCGCGGTGCCTTGAACAGAGTAAGCATTCGCTGAACAGACTCAGTGCCTGCTTCTCCCCTGCCTTCTTCAGTGTGGAGTCACATCTCCTGTGTCAGGGCTCTCAGTGGGACCAAGGAGGGGAGTGAGAGGGGGACCTCCTCCTGCCCCATGAATTTCTCCTACATCGCCGCTGCAGCACAGCCCAGTCTCTCGGATTATTTCCTGGACAAAGGGGCCCTTTTGCTTCACCTCCTTGGAATCAGTCATACAAATATTTTTAATCATCTCTGAAATCAGCCTCTCCCCAGCTCAGCCACTCAGCCCCCAGCTCTGGTCTGAGTCAGCCCAATCCAGTTCCAGAATCCCCTTCCTCCCAGTTTCCCTCTCCAGGGGGGAAGCAGAGAGGCCTCAGCATAGTGGGGTGGGTTCAGAGGCCCAGCTAGCACTGACTGGCTGGATCAGAGGCAGTCAGGCCCTCTCCCCGTTCCAGAATAAGCCACTCCTCACCCCCGGCCCCCCCCCCCCCACCGTTCACACCGGAACCTGAGAAGCCCTAGGGCATAAGAGACCATCCTGAAGAGGGCACTAAGGGCTTTTTAATTTTTTTTTTTTTTATTTATGATAGTCACACACAGAGAGAGAGAGAGAGAGAGAGAGAGAGAGAGGCAGAGACACAGGCAGAGGGAGAAGCAGACTCCATGTACCGGGAGCCCGACGTGGAATTCGATCCCGGGTCTCCAGGATCGCGCCCTGGGCCAAAGGCAGGCGCTAAACCACTGCGCCACCCAGGGATCCCGCACTAAGGGCTTCTAAGCACCGCCCTGGTCTAGAGCTCCCAGGCTCAAGGATATGAGTAGGCTATAGACACACGGCCTGCAGTTACACTGAAGGGTGCCATGACCTCTGACAGCCCCCTCTCAAAGGCACCTAAGCTCACCCCAGGAAACCACAGAGCATCCTCCTTTCTCCCCGCTCCTCATCTGCCAGCACTCAGCAGCCTATCAGGAGAGATGGATGGACCCACCAACAGCCCTCCCACCTCCTCTCCCTGTCCCCCATCCCACCCCACCTTTCTGGAATCCTGTACTTAGGCCCTATCAACTTACCCCTGTCCAGTGGTCTCTGGTGACTAAACTCACCAATAAGAGGGGTTGGAGATGTGCAGTTAGGAGGTACCTCCTACCCAGGTTGGGAAGGGAGGGGCTTCTGGGAACCTCAGCCTAGACTTCCACATCAAGTGGGCATTTGGGCCAAAATTTCCCGAGCATTCCGAAACGTGGAAGCCTTCAAGGGTCTGCTCTGGAATGCCACTCTGGAATGCGCTCCACACCACAACCGCCCCCCTCCCCCACATACACATAGGAAGACGCAAGGTGGGAACCTCCAAGAGCACAAAATCCTATTTTGACACATTCTGCTCCCGGTGGATCAAGATCGTGGAGCTTTCAAACGATTGGCTTTTCGGGGGTGTAACAGTGCGCGGCGGGCGTCAGGATGGAGGGGCGCTACCCAACCCCTGCGGCTGCAAAGGGCCCTAGAAAAGCCCTGGAGGGAGGAGGGGGCAATGGAGTAGGGATCTAGAAGCCAAGCTGCCATAAGAAGGGGCTCTTGGATGGTCCGATTCCAAACTTCCTATAGGAAGATTCTGAGAATTTCCCTCCTGGTTCCTCGGGTCTACACCGGCCTCCCCATCCCCCGGCACCGGAGAGGAGGCCAGCCCACCCGTGGGGCCCCGACTGTGGGGTTGAGGGCAGCGCCAGGCTCCCCCCACCCCCACCCCGCCGGGTCCCCAGCCCACTCCGGTGTGCAAAGTTTCCGCGCCCGAGCGGAGTTGGCGCGGCGTCCTCCGCCCTGGGGCTCCTGCCCCGGCGCACGGCCAGCCGGCCCGACCCGGCTCTTCCGGGCGGCGGAGGGGAGGGCGGGGCGGGAAGCAGCAGCCCTTACCTGGGACGGCCACCTCCAGCCCCAAGCGGGGCGCGGGCGCGGGCGCGGGGAGAGGGGCTCGGCGGAGGGCGCGGAGCCAGGCGCGGCCCGGGCCCGGGGTGGCGGGGCCCGCGCGGGGGTCGGGGCGCAGGGCCTGCCTCTCCCGGGAACCTGGGCCGGGCTGGCCGCGCTCGGTCGCTCCTGCTGGCGCTGGCCTCTCCCTCCGCGCTCTCGGCTCCCTGCTCCGGGCGAGAGTGGGCCGGCGCCTGCATCACCGTGACATCACCTCCATTCAGGCGCTTATCGGGCGGCCGCCGCGCTCCAGGTATGTGCAATCCGTTTGCACAGTAACAAAGCGCGCGCGGCCCTCCCCCCGCCGCCGACTCACCTCCAGGCTCCGGCGAGGCGCACTTTCCGGCCGGGGAGGGAGCTCGGAGTTTCTGGCGGAGCTGGCCCGAGTGTTGTTGCTGTTTACCGCCACGCCCCCGCACACGGGCGCGCGCACTCACGCGCACTCACGCGCACTCACTTTCAGGATTCGCCTTTCCCTCCGGAAAGCGGTTTGGGGTGCAGCCCAGCGCGCTCCCTCGCCCCGCATGTCCCAGCGCTCACACGCGGACACGCGTGGGGCCCCCCGCGGTGCGTCTCAGCTAGCCTCGGTCACCTCCGCCCCGGCTCCCCCGTGGGGCACACACGCCGGGCACAGGTCGCTGCTCCCGGCTGAAGCGAGGCGCACACTCAGCAGAGTGCGTCTTTGTCACGCCTTCTGCGCCCCCTCCCCTCCCCGAGCGTGCACACGTGGACACACCACACACCGACAGTCCGCCTCCTCCACGAGCGGCCTTGCCCCCGGCACCTGGGTCACCAAACGTGCATGGGGCGGGGGGGGGGGGGGGCGCTGCGAGCGCGCCTGCCGCGGTGGGCCCGGCCGGGATCCACTCCGGATCGTGAGCAGACGGCGCCCCGGGCCCGACTTGCCTGCGCCTGGATTTCCCGCGACCGCCCCAGCACCGTCCAACTGAGCGCGCTCCCCTCCCGGCGCCCCCGTTCCCTGCTCCGACTTGTCCTAATTAGCCGTCACGGTCATGTTCCCCGCGGTCCCCTGCGCTCCGGGACGCCTCGGCCCTGACTCCGAGCCCAGCCCTCCGGCCGCCCGCGGACTCTTCCACGAGTTCGGGTACCCTCCCCGCTCCGCGCCCCACCCCCACCCCCACCCCCCACTCCCTGCCCCGGGGTCGATCAGCCGGTTGCCACCCTTTCCCCTCCGGCCCCGGGAATCGGCAGAAGGGGAACGACCGAACTGGGCGAGGGGATCCAGTCTGGGACGTCCCCGGCCCAGTAAACAAGAGGAGATTTTTTCCGGCCGCCTTCCCCTGGGGCTGCGCGCTCCGCGGGAGGTGGGCTGCGCGGCCCGGGGGCGCCCGGCGGGGCCTAGTTAGCTTGCACGCCAGGCCCGGAGGGGCCGCGCGCACCGGGAAGGGAGAGGCTGTTGGGCCTGGCCGGGGCCCAGGGGACGCGGAGGGAGGGCAGCCGCCGGGTCTCCGGGGTGCTGGTTCTTGTGACGCCGAGTTGCCTGGGGGATCGCCAGCAGCGCGCGGTCGGAGCCAGCCAGAGTCGGGGCGGGCGGCGGGGCGTGTTTGCACAGCCCCGAGGGCCCCCGGGTGGGGGCGGGGCGGGGGCAGGCTGGGGGGAGGGCGCGGGCAGAGGGGAGGGGTACCTCCGGGGCTGCTGGTGCGCCTGGGTCTACGACAGGCAGGAGTCAGACTCCGGGAATCTCCGGGCGCTGGCGGAGCGATCCACCTCAGGCCTGCCCCTCCCCTCGCGCACCGGCTCCTCGGACTCCGGGAGAGTGTTTGCTTAGCGGCCCCGGGCTGGCGGCGGGGCCCGGGGTTTTCTAGAACCTGCCTCCCTCCCTGTGCCTGGCCCTCGCTTGCAGGTCTCGGAAGTGCGGTGATCACGGAGCTGTTTCCGTTCTTTTTTAAATATTAAGAGGAAGAGCGCGTTCTGGTGCCAAGTTGCGCGTTCCTCTCCGTCTCGCTCCCCTAACGCCCTGCACCCCCGCCCCAGCCTCCCGGACCCTCGCGGCGGGCTGTGCAGCCCCGTCCCGCGCTCAGAAGCCAACCCCTAAATGAGCCGGTTACTCCCTGTGGCCTCCGGCTGTAGCTTTCATTAACCAGACACGTATTGCTGAAATCGGTTTGCTGCGAGAGCTGCCCATTAGCATAAGTGAAAAGGCGATTCCGAGGGCCAGGGATAGGGGCAGGGGAAGCGGGCTGGGAGCGGAGTTGTGGACCCAGCCCATCTTCTCAGTTTGCTTTCAAGCTTCTGGAACTCCAGCAGGTGCAGAGGACTCTCCCAAGAGGCAAGCTTCCCACCCCCCCACCCCCATCAGTCAATCAGTCTCTACCCAGGCAGGGGTCAAGTTGGGGTATCCAGTGCCTGGGCACCCCCTGGGAGCTGGGGAAGAGGCCCTCCAGCCCTGAGAGGTCAGCACCCCTGGAAATGTAGGGCAGGTTTCTGAAAAGGGTTTGCTGAGTCCCTTTTCACAGTGCCTGTCTCATTCTGGAACAGGATCTGCCTTTGAAACAAAGCAAGGCCCTTGGGGCAGATGACCCAGGGTTTTCAGCCTCCACCATCCCTGGTGCCCTTCCTTGGGCAAAGCCTGACTGGGTGAGGGGTGGTGGGACTGGAAGTCCGGATCCCGGATCTTGAGAGCACCCTCCACCAGCCCCCACGAGCCAGACTGTTGGGCCGCGGGGCTGCTGCTGGACACAGCCAGCCTGCATTGGCTAGAAGGGAAGTTCTGTGAGAGGTGTGTTGTCTTTCAAGACTCCAGGTATGGGGCGTCTGGGTCCCCAGATGCCATTCACTCAGTTTAATGACCCATAGGCATTTAAGCCTTTATGAACTCGTGTTTTCACCAAAAATGAACACTTTGTGAAGTCACCCCATATGGATACTGCCCACCCACCCTTCAGAGAGATCCTGGATTGATGGATTGTGGGGGAGTGCCTGGCTCCCTCTTTCCCCTTATATGGTGCTTGAGTTCCTGCTGGGCCATGGAAACTACTTTGATCCATCTCAACCTTCCTTCTCAGAGCTACCAGAGGCTAAGGGACTGACAAGGCCCAGGGGTCAGAAGCAGCTCTGCCACCTGCCAGCTGGGTGACCTAAACAAGTCTCTGCATCGGCCTGGGCTCTGCTTTCCTCTACTGTAAAATGGGCGTGATAAACCCACCTGGACATTTCACCCTAACATCCAGATGAATCTGATTCTAGAATGTTCCTCGCACAAGCCTGCCCCTCACAGGTGCCCAGAGGTCAGCCTCTCCTCTCCTATTGCATCCCCTGTGAACCTCAGTCCTGTCAAAATTCAAGTCCCATCTACTCTTGCAGAAGCTGCTTCTCTGATCTTCTTTCAATTCTATTTTATGGTTATCAGAATAGACTTATCATGCCATGCTCTGGGCCTTCGCCTCTACTGTTCCTTCTTCTTCCACATCCTGTCCCTCCCATCCCCCCTTCTCTGACCAAAATTTTTACAGAATCACTGTTGCCTCAAAACTCAGCTCCAATGACCCTCTGTGAAGCTTTCCTCACCTTCCCCAGAAAGAACCATGGCAGTTGCTTCTTTACCCACAGCTTTTTCTCTTTTCCAAAATTTTATTTATTAGAGAGAGAAAGAGAGAGAGCGAGCACAAGCAGGGAGAGTAGCAGGCAGAGGGAGAGGGAGAAGCAGTCTCTCCGCTGAGCAGGGAGCCCGATGCAGGGCTTGATCCCATGACCCTGATATCATGACCTAAGCCAAAGGCAGATGCTTAACCAGCTGAGCCACCCAGGCGCCCCCCACCCACAGCCTTTTATGCATTCGTTCACTTATCATTACCCCAGTATATCTTCATCAGGCCTGACAACTGTCATCTCCCCAGTTAGACTGTGCCCTCAAGAGGGGGACATGTCTCATTTTGTGGCCCCAGGCATCTGGCACAGAGCCTGTCCATTGTTCTATGGTCAGGACAGTAGCAGTAAGAGTAGCGATACAGCCCCTGGAGGGTAGTCTGCTGCAGATTTTCCCCTGGTAACAGGGGCCCTGCCTACAGTTAGCACCCACCCTGCACACCACACCAGCCCAGCCCACTGCACCAGGCCTTCCTGGGGAGCAGGCAAGCCCCAGTGCCTTCTGGAGAAGTCTACTGCCCCAGGCCAACAATGCCTTACCTTCAGAGTCTGGGCAGGGGGCCTTGGCCACCTGGCTTGGGGCACAGGGGTGAGGAGGCTAGAGGTCAGTTTTGCTCCCTAGAGGGACTTCCTTTTGCATGGGTAGCAAGAGTCGGGGATTACAGTTGCAGCTGATGGACTCCTTCTCTCAGGAGCTATTTCCTTCTGCGGGGAGTGGGAGGCCTGAGCCTGGCCCCTGGGGGGCAGCGGGAGTTGAATGCCCTTGGTCTGGTGGCCTTGCCCCAGTGAAGTGAGAACAGCCCCTCCCTGATCTGAGGGTGGAGGCCCTTGGCTCCCTGACAGGTAGGTGCCTGGAATCTTGTGCCAGGCAGCTGGGTGCCCCACAACTGGCTGGTAAACAGATTTTGCATTTGATTTTTCCTTGCTCCCAGGCTCCATATTAACTCGTTACTGCCCAGCCTATGGTGTCTGGCTAAGTCTTCTTTTCTCTTAGGTTTGTATGCCTGACCCTTGGAATAGTAGGTACCCCCTGGTTTTTATAGTAGGAAGCCAGGGGCCTGGGAGCAGGCAAGTTAAACACTAATTCACCACAACTGGCTGCCCATGGGTGATCCCCCTGGAAATGTACCCGGAAGTGGGCCTTGGGCAGAGCCTGCTGGAATGTCACCTGATGCCAAGCCCACCCACAGTGGCCACAGGTCTGCTGCTCCCCATCCCCCCTCCCTGTCCATGGCTCAGTGGCCACTAACCAACTGTCTGTGGAGGAGAGAACTGGATTTTCTGAGCTGTCCAGGTCTGGAGAATGTCCATGAACAGACAGTGGATCTAGGAACCAGGGTTAAAGCAAAGGGTCTGAGGGGTCAGGCCCCTCGGCCCACGAACGCCTTTCCAAAAACAAAAAAGAAACGTGTACACAGTACTGCACTTAGTACCCCTCACCTTCAGGAGGGGTCTCACCCCTGTCTGAGAACTTTTCAGGGACGGGATACCTGTTACCTCACTCCAGCAGCTGCAATGCCCCAGACTTATTACCTCCGTTACAGTCTACTCCCACTCCCCCCAACACCTCCAGTCACCCTGCAAACCCCCGTCCACTGGGGGACATTCCCTGACTTCACCCTGGTGCTCTGCTGACACCCTCACCAGCTCCCACTGCCTTGAATTGAAAGACGAAGCTTGCTTGCCCAGCATTCAAGGCCTCTGCAACCTACTCTCAACCTCGGGTGCCAGCCTCATTCCCCTCCTCTTCCCCACAGGAAATGGAAATGGCCACTCTAGCCCGAGAGGTCGGCTCCCAGTCTGGCCACTGGATTTGCCTTCCTGTGGCTGTACTCATGCTGTATCCCCCACTCTTCATTTGGGAAGCCCCCTTTGGGCCTCTCTCAACCAGTCCTCTTTTAAAGACCTGTGCTCCACCCAGAATTTTGGCTAGTGACCCCACCCTAGAGTTGTCCTCCCTCTGCTCCCAGAGCAAGCTCCCCTTCTAAGGCGAATTTGCTAGCCTAGCACTGTTCTGCATCGTTAATTATGAGGCTTGGTGGGGATCAGATTCTGATTTCATGTCTAGCCTTCCCTGCAGTCCCTAGGAGAGCGCTTTATAAACACAATTTTAAAAACAATAAAGGGGCTCCCGGGTGGCTCAGTAGTTGAGCGTCTGCCTTCAGCTCAGATCATGATCCTGGGATCCTGGGATCAAGTCCCGCATCAGGCTCCCCATGGAGAGAGCCTGCTTCTCCCTCTGCCTGGGTCTCTGCCTCTCTCTCTGGTGTCTCTCATGATTAAATAAATAAAATCTTTTTTAAAAAAAAGGCAATAAATACCAGTGGAATAGTGGGCTGACTGGCCAGGAGCTGAGAGACACCGCCTTCTCAAAGGGTAAGGGCAGGTCCAGGGTCTAGCCTTGGCCTTGCTGCCATCAGGAACCCACCACTCAGATCCCTGGCTCCCAGAATTCCAGGCCAGGAAGTTAAGAGAAATGCTAGCTAGTTTGATAACGCAACACTCCTAATAGCTTGCCTCTGTGTCGCACTGTGCAACTTTCAAGTGTCTTTGATATTTGATCCTTGCAACCTTACAAGTTCAAGAAAGCAGCTATTACCTCCATTTCGTAGATTGAGAAACTGAGGTTCATAAAAGCCAAGCGGCGTGCCACGGACTAAAGCCTGTTTGTTTTAACTCCATGGCATGCCGCAAAGCGCTTTTCTCATCTCCCATACAGCTCTTACCTTTTCTGCCTTAACTAGTGTACGTGTCTTGTGTCCCCAACCAGGGTGTGAGCTCTTAGAGGGAAAGATGTGTCTGTCTCCGATCTACCTTTGTCCTCTCGATGCCTTGCCCATAGTAGGACCTCGATAAGTATCTGTGAGGGAGTAAATAGATGAAGGACCCGCACAGGCCCACATAAGAGAAGGACGGACGTTGGCAACGGAGCACCTAGTGTGGAGCCGACGCCCTGCCTTGTCCCCATGATCCCTTTGCTTCAGAAGCCAGCCTCACGGCAGTGCTGTCTACACTAAACAGTCCCCTGGCCTAGGCCAGGGCCACGTGTCTCCCTCTCCAACCCCTTCTTCCTTCTCTGACTCTGTTCTCCAGGTGGCCACTAGCCCTACAGTCACTCACGTCCCCTCTGTACACACTGCCACCTGCCCCTCCACCAGCCCCTCCAGCCATGACACAATTCTGAGCAGCATCCCCCCCACCAGGATTTGAGGGCACCCTCGCTCTAACTCAGCGGGGGGTGTCCCTGGAGGGCCAGGCTCGCCGCACTCACCAGGGATGGCGCTCCACCCGCAGGGCAGGACCAGCCAGCTGGCTCCTGGGCCTCGCCGTCCCAGCTGTTCCCCTCTTGCTGCCTGCTCGGGGCTTGACTCTCTCCCTTGCCGGAAGCCCAGCTGCGGCGGCCGAGGCTGCCGGGAACCTGGCCGGGCTATTCTGGGAGCGGGCTGGAGCTCTGGGCCGCCTGGCAGCAGCTGAAATTTCAACCCCTTTGGTTTCCACACTGTTCTTCTCCTCCCCGCTGATGAGAAGACGGAGTTCGGTCATTATGCAAAATTCAGAACCACGGATGGCGCATTTGAGGGTCTTAATAGCGGCTGTGGTTACGCTAAAGTGGGCCCTGGACATAAACCACGTACCCTGCAGCCGCTGATGCAACGGCCTGCCCGCGCCCTGCGGTCGCCCAGGCGTAGCCGTGCTCCTCTGTCCCCATGCCCACCCTGCCCTTTAACCCCTCCAGACAAAGCCGATGGTGGAATTCCTCGGAGACCCTCTTCTCTTCCTTTTCTTTCTTTCCTTCTTCTTCTTCTTCTTCTTTTTTTTTTTTTTAATTAAGACTGCAGGATTTGATTCTGCAATGTAAGCAATAAAGTATGAAGACTGAGTTTGGGTGACACGATTAGAGTCATAATTAACCCAAAGTTAAGCCCCCCTCTGATTAACCTGTTTCTGGATAGCCTGCTCTTAGAAGGCCCCGGAGATGATGGGCCGGCTTCATTATCCTCGTGGGGGGGTTGGAGGCCAGGATGGGAAGAGGGCCCCCCCACCCCGAGATCACACGGTGATGGACATATGGCTTAAGTGTGGCGTTGGCCCTCCTGTCATGAAACTGTGCTTTTAGAACCAAAAGGACCCCCAGAGTTGTCCAAAGGGCACAGAACTTGCTCGTCTGTGAAAGGGGGTAATAATTCCTGCCCCATGTGATTGCTGCAAAGATTATGCCAAACCACAGACCCGAGAGCTATTGGCCAGAATGCCCATGACTTGGGACCTTCTGCCCCCAGGCTCATCTCCTTCCACTGCTGGTCTGTGCGAGGAGAGAGCGTCTCACAGAAACAGTGGTGAGGCTGGCTCCCTGGCTTTCTCCAGCCTCCGCACCCAGCTTCAGAACCAGTTCTATTGTTTAAAAAGCAGATTTCGGGGACACCTAGGTGGCTCAGTGGTTGAGTGTCTGCCTTCGGCTCAGGGCATGGCCCTTGGGGGTCCCAGGATGGAGTCCCACATCAGGCTCCCCGCAGGGAGCCTGCTTCTCCCTCCGCCTTTGTCTCTGCCTCTCTCTGTGTCTCTCATGAATAAATAAAATCTTTTTTTAAAATAAAAAGCAGATTTCGGGCTGCCTGGGTGGGTGTCCCTCATCCACTCCCATGCACTCTCTCTCTCAGTAGATAAATTAATTAGATAAATCAATACAATCTTTAAAAAACAAAAAACAGATGTCTGGACCCCATTCCTAATGTAGAACCCAAGTCTCTAGCCAAGAAGCCCAAAAGCCTGTTCTACAAGGTGCACAGGTGTGATTAGTGCTGCACACTGACCTTAAGAACCAGGGAGGCAGGGTTAAACCAAGAATTGTTCGAGTCAGCTATGAGGAAAGGAAGGGAAAATGCAGGCAAAATACAGAAAGCACGCATGCTCCGTGAAGGATCAGGTTCTCTGCTTCTCAGGAATGAGGGGCTTGGGAGCGTGAGTGCAAGGGTGGCACCAGGGTAGGAAAGCAGAGGCGATCCCCCGCGGAAGTGTTCCAGGAAACGAGAGCCTTGCAGCTTTCTCTATTCCTCCCCACACCCACCCTCAGCCTCTCCTGTGTTAAAGGCATGATTAAGGGTCAGGAAGTTGCTACGAGGCCTTTCCTCCTTTGCCTTGCCCTCCTGCCCCTTCCCCTAATATTTTCCAGCCCTGTCTGAAGTCATCCCAATGAGGGCGTGGTTCCTCAGAGCCCAAGGCTCACTCGGACTCTTTTAACCAGCGCTTCAGATGATGGTTGTGCTAGTAAAGTTTAAGAGCCACCGAAATACAAATCTCCCTTGAATTCTTCACCGGAGGAGGCGTGGGGGTAAAGTGATGGGCAAGACTAGGGGCTGAGGGGCCACTGCTGACCAGCGTGTGTGGTCATGGAGCAGTCTGGTTAGACGGACGAGCTCCTGGCAATGGGGTCTTGTTGGGGAGACAAGCAGCGAGGGTGCGGGGTGTGGAGTCCAAGTGGGGGTGGCACTGAAGTGGGAAGCATGGGCCAGACTCTTGTCTGTTGGAAGGTGAGGATTCCAGAGGCGGGAAGAATGCAGAACTCAAAAAAACATGAGCCAGTCCCAACAATAAGGCTTCATCGACATTTTTCTGGAGCTGATCCCACGTAGGTTTCTTCTTCCCGGAAGTCAGAGGCAGCCATCATTGAATTATTTTCTGCTGGTGTCTGGTCTTGCCCCTTGACACTCAACCTCCTCTTTCTAGAAATGGTAAGACTCCAGGAAAAAAAGCGGGTCAAGCTGAAGTGATGTGGGAGCCTCGGCTGCTGGTATGGGGTACTTGGGGTCATGGTGAAGTAGAGGAGGTAAGGCGATTTTCCCTCTACTCTTCTAGGTTCTCTGCTGGCAACTCTGAAATAAAAGACATGTTAACAAGAGGAAGACAAGTTTGTGAACACATATACAGGGGAAATGAGTAACTCTAAGAGCTGACTTAGAATGCAGGCCTAATGCTATCTTCAACTAAGACAGAAGAAAGAAAGGTGTGGGGAAGGCCAGTAATGGGGAGGTGACCAAGAAAATAAGGTTTGTTATGCAGATTGACGTGGGTACCTCTGGGTTGATAACATTCTCATGATTTAGAGCTCTGTCCTTCTCTTCCTGGTACCGAGAGGGAGACACCCTTACAAACGGAGATTTCCTTTATAAATGTAAATGTTCCTTTACAAAAGGGTAACTGACGGTTTCCAGAGCTCCTCCGGGTGTCTGCTGTATCTCAAAATAATCGGCTCAAAATAATCCTTTTGCCAAGGAGGCATATTTTGAGAGGAGGCAAACTCTGCCACTCTTCAGTGACAATTTAGGAAAAACCACACCCAGTGAGCTTCTTTGATGTTTTTCCAAAGAGCTCACACCTGGCTGGTCTTTAGCTACAAGCACACCTGGAGGTTCTTTGCATCCAATTTCCATAGGTTGTCTTGCTCATTCAAAGGTATATTTCAAATGAGGCTGCCTTTTCTTACTTCTGCCCCCTTTTCCTATTGCCTTATTCACTGCGACTGTTTCCTGCTATCAGATGTGGAATGGGAGCCACAGACTTAGAGAAAAAAGGGGAGTGGGTACTTGTCCTACGGGAGCTGGTGACTCCTGGGCCTTCCCTTGGCCAAGGTCACTTGGATCAGCTCAGACGAAAGCAGCCCGAACGGTAGAGATTGATTCCCGACAGCCCTTTTGCTCTAATACCGTATTGCATTTCAAAACAGTTGTGCTGCTCTCCTGGGCATTTCCTAACCCGGGCTGAAAACAGTGGCTCGTTCGCTGTCCTTGGACCCGCTCTGTCAATGAAGTAGGGTCCAGAAAAGCCCCCTCAGAGGGTGTCCTCTGGCTGCTGCCTGGTCTCACCTGCCTTTCCAGCACCCCTCCTGCAGGCTCGGGTTCTTCCAGGGCCAGAGCCACAGTCTGACCTGACTGGCTGCCCCCCACCCCCAGCACCATGGGCATGGCCAGCTGTGGTCAGTGCTTCAATGGCCTGCTGTGGGGGAGGAAATGGGAGAAGCTATAGACTCACCCAGAGTGCACCTGCAGTCACTCAGTTAAACCATGAGCACTGCATAAAGAGTCAAGAGACTGGGTACAGGACTCAGACTAACTTCTGAGTACCCGGCTGTGTAGCCATGGAGACATCTATTCACCTCTCTTGGGCTGTTTATCACCCATATAATAATGACAATGTTTAGTACTGCCCGGACTGTTTGGGTTACCTATTAACTCCTTTGATCCTCCAACATTCTATAATATGAATTACAATGGCTCTACCTGCTTATAAATGAGGCTTATAAATGAGGAAGCTCAGAGAGGCTGAAGTAATGTGTTTAAGGCCAAGAGCTCTGACCTTGGCCTCCTAACTCCTATGCATACATCTCTTTTGGGGTAGGAAAAAAAATGTATTGGCTATCGATAGTGCTGTGTAACAAATCACCATGAAATTTAGTGGCATAGAGCAACAAATGTCTATCATGACACATAGTTTCTGTGGGTCGGGAATAAAGGAGCGGATTAACTGGGGGTGTCTGGCTCAGAGTCTCTCATGAGGCTGGGGTATTGGCCAAGGCTGCGCTCATCAGGAGGGTGGACAGGGCTGGAGGGTCCATTTCCAAGATGGTGCCCTTCCATGGGGCTGGTTGTTGGCTAGATGCCTAAGTTCCTCTCCATGTAGACCGCTCTCCATCGGCTGTTTGAGTGACCTTGAGACATAACTGTAGGCTTTGCCCAGTGCAATTATCCTAAGAGAAGGCAAAGCAGAAGCTGAAAGGTAGCCACGGAAGGCACACACTGCCTTTTCCACAATATTCTATTAGTCACACAGGTCTGCCCTCTTCAGCGTGGAAGGGAACTACACAGAAAGGTAGATATCGGAAAATGGGGCCTATGGGGCCATCTTGGAGGCTGGCTGTCACAGAAAGGAATAGAGCAGCTAACAGCACCGTTGGGAGAATCAAATCAAAGAATAGATGTAAACATGCTGTAGAAGCTTGCTAGGGCTGTTGTACCACAGACTGGGTAGATTTAAACCAGAAATATATCCTCTCACTGGTCTGGAGGCTGGAGGCCCAAAATCACGGTGTCTGCAGGGCCATGTTTCCTTGGAAGGCTGCAGGGAAGAATCTTTCTTTGTCTCTCCCAGCTCCTGGTGGCCGTGGGCTCACAGCTTCTGCCCTCCAATCTCTGCTTTCTTGTCACATGGCTTCTCCCAGGGTGGATCTTTACATGGCCTCCTTATAAGAACAGAAGTCATACTGGATTTAGGATCCACCCTACTCCAGTATGACTTTACCTAAACTTGATTACATCTACAAAGACCGAACTTCCAAAGAAGGTCACATTTACGGGTATGGGGGATTGGGACTTCACCACATCTCTTCAAGCAGGTAAGAGGGTACAACTCATCCCACAACACACGCCGTGTGGTGTGTAAAATACCATATACCTGTGAGTCTGTATTGTCCTTAATTTTTTTTTTAAGATTTTATTTATTTTTTGAGAGAGAACAAGCAGGGGGAGGGGCAGAGGGAGAGAGAGAGCCCACGTGGGGCTCCATCTCATGACACTGAGATCATGAGGGGAAATCAAGAGTCAGACTCTCACCTGACTGAGCCACCCAGGTGTCCCATGTATTATCTTGAATTGCAGCACAACTGGTAGAAATTGTGATGGTGGGAGCTAATGGTTAGATCGGCCAGCCTGCTGGAGGCCATGGCCATTGTGGCCATTGGCACAGCCTTTAGGGCACTTTGAAGGTCCTGACTTCTTGGCCATTTTCCCAAGCCCAGACTGCTGTCTCTCACTGGAACTTACTCATACTTCCCAGTGGATTCTGGAGTCTAGCCACAGAATTTATCTCTATCAGATTCTTCCTTGGACACTCCATTCCCCTGAGGCTGATTCTGCTCCACGGCTTTTTCCCCTGACTGCCTCAAACATCTCCCTGGCCCATGTCTCCCTCTCTGTTTCTGAAACCCCTGTTTCTCTAAAAATTGTTTCTTGGTGGAGTCCTGGTGCCCTCCCAAGAAACACCACTCAGCCCCTTGTTCCTGGCACTCGCTGATTCCTCAGCCAAGCCAGGCACCCGGTGATGTGCGTCAGAAAATTGCCAGCTGGGCAGTGGTTTCCCGTCCCAGCTCTGCCTCCAGCAAGCTGGGTGACCTCCAGCAAGTTTCTTCACCTCTTCCTACCATAGCCTCTGAATTCGTCAGGTGTATTCCAGTGAATACCTACTGAATACTCCCAACGTGCCAGGCATGGGGCACAAAGGAAGCTGAATCACCCTCCCTGCCTCTAAGCATTTATGATCTAATCAGCAAGAGTAATGTCAACCAGTCAATGAGATACAGGGTGTTATACACGAGGTGCCATGGGAACAAAGACGAGGGTGGAGGGACTCCACGGTACTAGCTGGGAATACCGGTGGAAGAGTGTCCAGGAGAGAAGGAGCAGAGATGGGATTTAAGCTCAGTGCCAGGCTGAGTTGGACGGCCACAAATCCAGAGGTCACAACCAACAACCCTCAGTACCAATTCAACCTATAGAAATCTTCTGTTTTATCCACCCGATGTTTTTTTCCTAAAGATTTTATTTATTTATTCATGAGAGACACAGAGAGAGAGAGAGACAGAGACAGAGAGAGAGAGAGACATAGACAGAGGTAGAAGCAGGCTCCCCATGGGAACCCGATGTGGGACTTGATCCCAGGACCCCGAGATCATGACCTGAGCCGAAGGCAGATGCTCAACCACTGAGCCACCGGGGTGCCCCCCCAAAAAAAGTTGAACTCTGAGGATTGTAGGAAGGTAACCTGATTTCAGACCCAAAACTTGAGACCCAACAAGTCATTCCTAACCTTGGTTTGTGCTTATCTTATGTGAACCTTTCCACACGGAACTGTGGTGGGTACGTAGCACCCCTGAAGGCACACTGGTCCTCTGCTCCCGTCCTGCTGTCTGCTCTGGCCACACTTGAGCTGTGGCACATGGGCACTGTGCATCATCCAAGGAGCCCTGATCAGAAGACGCCTGTTCTTCTTGTCCTTGCTCTGGAACACTTCTGTTTGTCAGCTCAGCATCTGATTTAGGAGCCATAAAATACGGTCAGGGTCATGAAAGCAGCACCTTCTGAACTGTTCTAGCCCCTGTGTCAGTCTCTTAGGACTGCCCCTAACCAGCTACCACAAACGTGGTGGCTACAAACCATAGCAATGAACTTTCTCACAGTTCCGGAGGCTAGAAGTCCAACATCAAGGTGTCAGCAGGGTCGTGCCCCCTCTGAACGCTCAATGGGGAGAATCATCCCTTGCCTTTTCCAACTTCTGGTGGCTCCAAGCTCCTCTTGGCTTGTGACCATGTCCCTCTGCTCTCGGCCTCTGACTTCATGTGGCCTTTCCCTCTGTGTCTCTGGGTCTTCTTTCCCGTCTTTTATAAGGACACTCATCCTGGGTGTGGGGCTCACCTTAATCCATAATCTGAGATCATCTCATTTTGGGATCCTTATCTTTCTTTTAAATAAATTTATTTTTTATTGGTGTTCAATTTGCCAACATACAGAATAACACCCAGTGCTCATCCCGTCAAGTGCCCCCCTCAGTGCCTGTTACCCATTCACCCCCACCCCCCGCCCTCCTCCCCTTCCCACCACCCCTAGTTCATTTCCCAGAGTTAGGAGTCTTCATGTTCTGTCTCCCTTTCTGATATTTGGGATCCTTATCTTAATGATATCTCAAGCTCTTTTTCCAATAGGGTCGTATTCTGAGGATTTTTTTTTTTTTTTAGGGGAAAGAAGGAGATACCATGCAATCCTCCAAACCCCTAAATAATCCTGTTCTAGTTACTTATTGCCAAGTGACACACCATCCCAACATGTAGTGACTTCAAACAGCAACTGCCATTTTCTGATCTGTCATGGTTTCTTTGGGTTAGGAATTCGGGAGGGGCTTGGATGGGCTTGGCTTGGACAGTGGATGGAGCTGAGTGGATGGAGCTGAAACAACACGGAGCTGAGACAGCCCGGGCCTAGACAGTCATCTTCCTTCCTGCAGCCTTAAGGCCTCTTTGCGTGACCTCCTGATGTGGGCTGGTTAGAGCTTCCTCACAGCACGGCACCCTCAGAGGTCTGACCGCCTCGTGGAGAGCAAGGCAGAGAACTTGCATTTTGTGGTCCAGCTTCCAGCATCACTGAGGGTCACCTCCATGGTGCTCTGTCATTGGAGGCGGTCACAAAAGCCCACCTAGGTTCACCCTAGCTCTCTGCTGGTGTGCATCTTCCTTTACAGATGCAGACGCTAAGGTGTGGCCAGGTGAGTAAATGCCAAGTTATCGCAGCGGAGAGCCACACCTGTCCCTGGGAAGGTGGCCGCGGGGCCAGGTCTATAACCCATGCTTACGGTCGGTCAGCAGCCAGCTTCTCTTCCTCAAGTCTCTGCTCCTTCAACCCAGAAAATGGGCCTGATGGAGGCCACTGCTGCCCTCCAGGATGGTTTGGGCACGACAGGGATACAGCACAAAGCAAGCCCGTGGATGGGCAGCCAGGTGACGTGGCTTGTAGCCCTGGCTCTGTCATTCCTCTTTGTGTGGTCTTAGGTAGTTTCCTGTTCTAGAACAAAGGGAATAATGCCTGCCTGCTACTTTCATGGTTTTCATGGGTGAAATGAGGTTCAGTATGTTGGAGTGCTGGGTATGCAATTTAATGCTCTTCACATAAAAGGCATCGGGTATCTCTTTGAGTTCCTCAGAGTGTCACAAACATCCTAGCTGCTTTACGGATATTCATTGATTCTATTTTTTTTTTTTTTAAGATTTTATTTACTTATTCATGAGAGACACAGAGTGAGAGAGAGGCAGAGACACAGGCAGAGGGAGAAGCAGGCTCCACTCAGGGAGGCCGACGTGGGACTCGATCCCGGGACTCCAGGATCACAACCTGGGCCGAAGGCGGCGCCAAACCGCTGAGCCATCCGGGCTGCTCCCTCATTGATTTTAATGTAAAGGTTTCCTACCAGTCCCCTACTTATGTGTAGGCCCGCATAAGTAGGGCCGACGACCAGGAAGACCATGGGGTCTGATCATCAATGAGGGACTGCGGATTTTGGAGCTTGGGCATTCTTAATGCCCCAAGTAGCCCATGAATAAGCCTGGGGATGAGGATGAAGGGATGAAGGGATGAATCCGAGTATTCCTTTCATGAAGGGCTGTGTAAGCAAGGCACCCCAAATTTAGTGGGTTCAAACAATTTACTTTCATCTCTCATGGTTTTGTGGGTCCACGGGGTTCAACTGACAGATTCTCCCCTGGTGGAGGAGGTGGTCTTCTCTCAGACACCAGCAGGGGCTGTGGTTGTCCAAAGGCCCGACTGGGCTGGAAGTCCCAGATGCAGCTCAGGGCTCCTGCGTGCGGCCTCTCTCCCCAGCAGTATGGCCTCGCCTTCTCAAGTGGCAGCTCGTGATTTCCAGGGCAGGTAGGAATCCCAGGCCTCTCAAGGGCTGGGAGCGGATCCTGCTCAGCATCTCTGCCATATTCTGCCGGTCAGAGCAGTTACCAGGCAGTCTAGATACACGGTGCAGAGGAACGGACTCTGCCTCTCGATGGGGTGGTCGTCCAAGGAGGGCAGGAACCAGTGTCTGCTCCCTTTAGTCCCAGAACAAGGGACGGTCCCTATTCCTCAGGCTCCTGAACTGCCCAGCTGAGATGGACTGTAGTTGTGACGACACAGAGGGCCTGGCTTTGGCTGGAGCGTGGGGACACAAAGAGCCCTTCAGCCGAAAAGCCACTGGGCAGCCTCAGCCCCCACCCCCCCATCACCCAGGTGCTGCTGGCTTGCCCTGGGCCAGGGGAATGCGGGGCCACCGCAAGCCCTGGGTGCCAAGGTCAAGGCCGAGACATAGAGGCCTCAACGTGGCCAGCCTCCAGCCTGGCCTCCCTCCCACATCCTGACGCAGCTCTGACCAAGCAGTTGGATGGCTTCAGAGGGGCGGTTTCGGATCGTCTGCTGGACAGCTGTGCGGCCCAGGCCCCCATGTGGGGGCGAAGGGCAGTTTGAAGAGGCGCAGGGAGCCGAGCAGGCAGGCCTCTCCCTGCCTCCGCTGTGTGGCTGTATCTGGTTAACAGACACCTTGTCACCAGCGCCGTCCGGCTGCAGTTCTCAGGCGCCAAGGAGATGGAGCCTTGCTCTGCCAGCCTTGCCCCTCCTGCTTATTTCCTGACCTCAGATCTCTCCCTGGCTCAGGGCAGCTGCTCCCCTTAAACTTATAACACAGTCCCTGGCCTTCCAAAGCAAGAGCAGGCCACCAGCTGATTTCTAACCTTCCTGCATTCTTTCCCTGACCTTTGTCCCCTCCTACTAGTGTCCTTGGAGATCTCAGGGTGCTGGGCACCAGGTCACCGGGAACCACCTGCAAATATTCACCCATGGTGTGTTCTTTTCCCGAGGCTGCCATAACCCGCCACCACACACCTTTGAAGAAACAGAAACAGATTCTCTCCCAGGTCAGGAGGCCAGAAGTCCAAGATCAAGGCATGGGCAGGGTCGGATCCTTCTGAGGGAGCACCCACTGCATGCCCCTGTCCTGGCTTCTGGTGGCTGCGGGCAACCCTTGCTTGCGGACGCATCACTCTGGTCTCTGCCTCCATCTCACCAGGCCTCCTCTTAAGTCCCCGTGTCTCCTTTTCTGGTCCTTACAGGAGCGCTCCCATTCGACTCGATGCAGCATGATCTTGTGTCTGACCTTAATTATGTCTGTAAAGTCCCTATTTCCAAATAATATCACATTCTGAGGTTCCAGGTGGCCATGAGTTTTTGAGAGACAGCATTCAAGCCAGGACACGGAGGCATGGAGTGTTCACCCAAACTGCCCCCCCAAAGAATCTTCCCACCAGGACACTCGGCTCTCTGGGGCAAGGCAGGCGGGTACACGAGAGACGGGCCTTCCACTGAGATGGTGACTCAGTGGCCACTGTCCCCTTCCTCTGGAACGTGGAAACCCAGTTATTCCAACACACCTGATGTGGTTCCCAGGCTTCCTGGCACTCCCACCTGCTCTTCTTGGATCTGAGCTTTCATATTTCCCCTCGCAATCATAGTTACATCTGTGTGCCCTGGGGCAAGGGATTGCTCTCCTGAGCCTCAGTTTCCCTACCAGTAACGCAAGGATGCTATAAGCCACCTCATAGGGTTGCCCTGAAGATGAACCAGGTTTAACTTAGCAGCTCCAGGCGTGGCCCGGGCCATGGAAGGTGAGTCAGCCGGCAGCCACGGCCGCAGGCCTGGCCTTGCCCTTACACGTTAAGTGTTCTGTTCAGGGCTTTCCGCGTGTTATCTGAGCTAAACCTCAGTGCTCCAGGAACCAGGTACTATTTTTATCTCCATTTTATAAAACAAGGAAACTAAAGTTTAGAGAGATTAAGTAACTTGCCCAAGGTCATTCAGTGAGTAAGTGGTAACAGCTCTGAGCCGAAACCCTGTTTTTCCCACTGTAGCCTGACCCGGAGGCCCCGAGGCGCTGTGCATAAGAATAAACATATCTTGGCTCCTGGGCCCCAATGGGGGGCCCCTTGTGACCCCCACCTTGACTGCCAGCGTGTTCTCTAGACTCACATACCCCGGGAGATGGATCATTCGCTGTTATCTCCGTAAGTGGCCTACCTTGGTGATCGTGCTCACTGGGGAGATCCCTGTTCAGGTTTAATTTAAAAAGTGGGCAAAGGTGAAGTGATGGATGGGGACGGGGGTGGGGGTCAGTTCAGCAAACACCTGCTTTCCCCTCCCTCTACACAAACTCTCCTTCCCTTTGCAGTGGTGGACAGCCAGGCTCTCGGGGAGCCTGGGATACCGACTGCAGGTCCCGAGGTGTTTGGAAAGATGGCTAATCCTAAAGGCTGCTCAGACCTGCCCTAGCAGGGCTCTGGTGGATTACAGCAGGGGTCGCGGAGGGCAAACGTCATTCCATAGGCCAAATCTGGCCCCCTGCCTGTTTTTATAAATAAATTTTTACTGGAGCACAGTCACACCCATTTGTTGACAAATCTGTTGTCTGCTTTCTTGCTGCCTACAATGGCAGAGCTGGGAGATTGTGATGGAGACCCGGGCCATGATGTGGAAAATCTTTGTCGTCTGGCCTTTTATAGAAAACTGTCCACCCCTGAATTAGGGAAGTCCTCAGGCAGGCTACTTTTCTCTGAGATGATTTCTGTCTGGGCTTCTAGTTGGGCTGATAGGGGAGAGAAGAGAGTCTTTTTGTTCTGAGTCAGGACAGCCTGTTGGGGGCGGGTGTTAGTGTCTCTCCCAACTTGACAGGTGGGCTTGCTCACATCAAGATCAGGTCAGGGTCTAAGGTAGTGCTGACTCAAGGCCTGGATTACTCTTCCCCCCAACCCCGAGTCCACCGTTGGGCACTGAGCAGCTGCAGCCTCCAGCAGAGAACTACTGACTCCGAGGTCCCCGGTGTCCCGGGCAGAGGGGCTGAGAGCCTCTGTTACTTGAGCTTAGCTGTTAAAGTGACCCGGTTTATGCAGCTAGCTGGAGGGACCCAGACGCCCCACCATTCCTTCCCGTCTCCCCCTTCCGGGGGGACATCCTGGGGACCTGTCCTCCTGTTACACGCAGAGTGACAGGGCAGAGTGACCGTCGGTGGAGACTGATCCTATTAGAAACAATGGTGGTCTCTTTATGTGGTCCCTTTTCAATGGGATATCCTGGGATCCCCAAAGATTATGTCCCTGGGAGGGGCTGTGAGCAAGGGAGGGCCCCTCCTGGGTAGGTTCAAGGGTCCTGGAGAAGTCAGCACCCACACCCAGGCAGCTTCAAACACAAATAAACAAGTACAAATGCACACGGCCCCATTCCTCCTTGCTGTCCGGTAAAGGTATGCCAGCCCCTGGCTGTGCCCTTGGCCACCGAATACAGTTGGCCCAGGCTGGCCTCAGCGCCTGCTGGGCCGTCAGCATGCCCAGAACCCCGGTGCAAGCTGGCTCCTTGGGAGGCCCGCCTCAGCACCCAGCCCCCCGCTACTCTGGTGG
Source organism: Canis lupus baileyi (assembly GCF_048164855.1). Classification (NCBI taxonomy): domain Eukaryota; kingdom Metazoa; phylum Chordata; class Mammalia; order Carnivora; family Canidae; genus Canis; species Canis lupus. Next base: position 55,053,440 of record NC_132853.1, on the reverse strand, counting down.
GCTGCTGCCCCAGCAATTGATTTTTTTTAATGTACTCTGTGCTGACTTCGTTCTGTCCTGAAGCATCCCTCCCTCTGGCACCACGGTGCCCGCCTGCAGGCTGGTCTGGCCAGATACCCAGGGAGGAACATATGTCCCATACCTGGGGTTCAGAGGAAGGAGGGAGGAGCCGACTCACAGCCAACGGGGAGCCACCCCTTCGCTTTCGGTCACCTGCCCTGGATCCCAGATCCTCCTCCTGACCGATCTCAGTGGCACCCTCAGATGGAAAGTGGCCACACTGGGCCAAGCGACCCACACACGGGAGTAGAAGAGTAGCAGGGCTGCAAAATTCTGGAAGACCACAAAATACATAATTATGTTAATATATATAATCGTTGTGAACATATATAAACTTTTTTTTTAATCACAAAAGGAATTCATACTTTAAAAAAATGTGAGAGTTGTTTGAACACGAAAGACATCCTAACGGGCCCTCCCTCCTCCTTCTCCGTTTAACCCCATTCCATTCCCTTAGAGAGAAGCCAGTTTTGGCCATAGCTTTCCAGACATTTTCTGTGCTTCACTGTGTGTGTCTGGAAACAATTCCATGAGATGGGCAGGTCAGATAGGGAAGCTGCCAGTTTACAGGCAGCAAAATGGGGCCGTGGCAAGGCTCAAGACCCTGGGAGCCGAGGAAAGGCTGAAGGCAGGGAGGTCTCCAGTCCCAGGAAGGAGGCCAGTGGCATCCAGTGTCCCAATCCCCAGTGCTGGTTGGATCCCTGCATCAGGGAACCCACTTTCAGCTTCTACTCTCCTCCTAGCTTTGGTGTAGACTCGCAGGCTCACCTGTCCTAGAATCCAGAGACTTGGAAGGCAGTGCACTCAGACCCAACGATCACAGAGCACGACAGGATGGATTCCCACTCCACTTTGGATGAGATTATGTGTGCACTTTCTGGCACGATATTTGATCTGATGAAAAGCCGTGTTTCAAACGGATAAGTAATAATGCGCAGGGTAAGTCAGAAGTGTTACAATCCTTTTGCTGTCAGAGTAAAACACAAGTTCGTCTTGGGAGCTAGTGGGGAGCTGTCTGTGAAGCTTTTTATAAACACCTACCAACTCCACAGTGAGTAAAAGAAAGCAAATTTGCATTCGTCTTATTCCTCAGGCAAAATACAATCTGTTCTCCCAGGAAGCAAGGGGATGGCTGTTTTTTAAGTTTTCTATAAAATCAGCATTTCTCCCCTCCCTTAGAGCCTACACAAAGTCCGAAGTGAGTATGAAAGTCCTCGCTAGGACAAAGAGAGTTGGGGCATCATTGTAAGTCTATACCTGTGGAGTAATAAGAAAAATATTTAGGGGCGCCTGGGTGGCTCTGTCGGTTAAGCGTCTGCCTTCAGCTCAGGCCCTGATCTCGGGGTCCTGGAATTGAGTCTTGCAGTCAGCTCCCTGGTCACTGGGGAGTCTGCTTCCGCCTCTCCTCCCTCAGCTCCTCTCCTGGCTTGTGCTTTTTCTCCCACACTCTATCTCTTAAATAAATAAAATCTTAAAAAATATATAAATATATATGCAATATATATATATATTTATATTAGGGATCCCTGGGTGGCGCAGCGGTTTAGCGCCTGCCTTTGGCCCAGGGCGTGATCCTGGAGACCCGGGATCGAATCCCACGTCGGGCTCCCGGTGCATGGATCCTGCTTCTCCCTCTGCCTGTGTCTCTGCCTCTCTCTCTCTCTCTCTCTCTGTGACTATCATAAATAATAATAAAAATATATATATATATTTATATTATATATATTTAAGATTTTATTTATTTTTATATTAAGATTATATTTATGTAATATATATTTATATTATATATATTTAAGATTTTATTTATTTATACAAAAAATGTATTTTGTCTTTGTCCTCTGTTCCAGGTGCAGAACTCCTAAAGTCCTTGTCCTTTCCTAAGTGAGAGAAAGGGCTTTTGTTATTTGCAACAAGCCCTTTGGATCACAACTGAGCTTGTGCTAAAGTGGAGACTTAGTGTGGGGGTCCCTACGCAGCCTGTGGATTGGGGCTGGATATGAGGGAGAGCAAGTCATTAGACAAAGCAAGTCATTAGACATTAGACAAGACATTAGACAGAGCAAGTCATTAGACAGTAAGAGGCCCCTTCCACGGATGAGGGGCTATATAAAAGAACAAGACTTGAAAAGCTTCTGGGCTAGTGCCTCCACATGCCGGGAGGACGAAGCTCCCCAGTTCCATGGGGGCAAAAGACCTGAACAGACACTTCACCAAAGAGGACATACAGGTAGCAGGTAAGCACATCCTTAGCCATTAGGCAAGTGTAAATATAAAGCAAAACGAGATACCTCTATCCCCCTATCATACATGGCCAAATTTTTTTTTTTACATGGCCCCAAATTTTTTTTTTAATTTTTTTATTATTTATTTATGATAGGCACACAGTGAGAGAGAGAGGCAGAGACACAGGCAGAGGGAGAAGCAGGCTCCATGCACCGGGAGCCCGACGTGGGATTTGATCCTGGGTCTCCAGGATCGTGCCCTGGGCCAAAGGCAGGCGCCAAACCGCTGCGCCACCCAGGGATCCCGGCCCAAAATTTTTTAAACTGACCCTATTAAGCGCTGGCAGAGAGATGCGACACACCTAGAACTCTCCTATATAGTTGGTGGGAATGCAGAATGGTAAAGTCACTCTGGAAAACAGTTTGGCGATTTCTTATAGTTACACCTGAACACGCCCTATGACCCAGCGACCTCAATTTCTGTACATTTACCCCAGGCCAAGTTTTGTCGACCACAGTGCCAGTGACCATCTGGAGCCTGATCATTCTGCATTATGAGGCAGTCCTGGGCATCCTAGGACGTTTAGCAGCTTCCCTGACCTCTACCCACTAGACTATGCCGAGTGCACTGCAATCAAAAATGTCTCCAGGGCAGCCCGGGGGGCGGGGGGGCCCAGGGGTCTAGTGCTGCCTTCAGTCCAGGGCCTGATCCTGGAGACCCGGGATCGAGTCCCACGTCGGGCTTCCTGCATGGAGCCTGCTTCTCCCTCTGCCTGTGTCTCTGCCTCTCTCTCTTTCTCTCTCATGAGTAAATAAATTAAAAAATCTTTAAAAAAAGTCTCCAGACATTGCCAGATGTCCCCCGAGGGCAGAACTGCCTCCAGCTGAGACCCCCTGCCCTCTGAAAAGACAAACTTAAGCCTGTGCACAAATGCTTACAGCATTCTATTCATAATCACTTAACACTGGAAACAGCCCAAATGTCCTCCAGCACATGAATGGATGAACAAACTGTGGCACTGGGACGATGGAACGCGACTCAGCTGTAAAGGGAGCTATCGGCAGGTGCAATGAGAGGAATCTCAAAGGCATTATTCTGAGTGAAAAAAAAAACAGTCAAAAGGTTACATGCCATAGACTTTTCATTTCTATGACCTATTCTCAAAAAGACAACCTCCACTCCTTGCAGTGCATGAGGTTGCCAGGTGGGGAGGCCAGGAGTGGGGAGAGGGTGCGACTCCCCAAGGGCAGGCCTGCAGCGGGGTGTCAGGGCGGGTGGGGGAACTGTCCTGCCCTGGCCACAGTGGACGGTGCCATAAGTCTAAACACCAAAACACCAAAAGCAGCTAAAAGTCAGCTTTATTCTATGTTAATTTAAAAAATAAAGTGGGACACCTGGGTGGCTCAGCAGTTGAGCATCTGCCTTCAGTTCAGGGCATGATCCCGGGGTCCTGGGATTGAGTTCCACATCAGGCTCCCTGCAGAGAGTCTTCTCCCTCTGCCTGTGTCTCTGCCTCTCTCTGTGTGTCTCTCATGAATAAATAAATAAATAAATAAAATCTTAAAAAAAAAAAAGAAAGAAAACAGGTCTGGGGTATTTCAGTGGGAGTAGGGGGCAGGAATGAGAAGAGGCAGAGGGCCACAAACAAGTGGCCTCCATTGTTTGTTGGGGGTCAGGGGGCTGCTCTGGGGCTCCTTGCAGGACCTCGGGGCCATCCTTCCAGGAGCTGGGAGGGACAAGACGGTGGGAATAAAAGGGAAAGAGAACAGAATGTCAGGAGGAAGGCGCCAGCCCCTCTGTGCAGAAGCAGCACTGCAATACATGCAGAACACTTTTCTTTGTGATTCATGCAAGATTCCGAAGAGGTAGGCAGCTCACAGTGGGGCCTTCCCACTTAGCTCCTTTCAAACTCACAACAACCCTCTGAAGTGGGCGGTGGTCTCATCTAGTCTGGTCCTGCTTCACAGATGAAGTAATTGAGGGTCAGCTCAAGAGGTAACTTCCCCAGAGTCCCCCAGGTAGGATGCCGCTCACCCAGAGTTCGAGGCCAGTCTCTGACATCACAGCTGGTGCCTGAACCAGTCTGCACTGTGGCCTGGATCATGTTCTAGGCAGACATCACGGCAGGCAGTGATGTGAGTCCCCAGTACTCCCTCGGGAGGTAGGAAAAGGCGTACGGAGAGAGCCAGAAAACCTGGACGCAAGTAAGTCCTGGCTCAACCAACCTGCTGTGTGACTTCTGAGAAACCGCTTCCCCTCTCTGGGCTTCTATTTCGTCATCTGAAAGAAAGGGACTGCCCTGAGGATTGAAGGCACAGCACAGATGAAGCCGTCTGTAAAATGTCACACACTGCGCGAGTGCAGGAGGAAATGACAGCTCCCGTCCACCACCTCATTCTGTCCCAGAACTTGCTGGCCCCTCGAGGCCTGGGATTATTCCATTCCTTTCCTTTCTTTTCCTTTGCTTTACATTCCAGAGGTGGGGCCCACATAGTTGAAACTGTATTTTCTTTTTCAGTAGGTCTTGTCGTCACAGCTCAAAAATTTAAAGTTATGAAAAAGGTATATAATGAAAATGTTGGCTCCCGTGGAAGAGATGAAACCCGTTTCTTGGGTATCCATCCATCTAGAGATGTTCTATTTTTTTTTTTTAAGATTTTATGTATTTATTCATGAAAGACAAACAGAGAGAGGCAGAGACACAGGCAGAGGGAGAAGCAGAGTCCATGCAGGGAGCCCGATGCGGGATAAGATCCCAGGACCCTGGGGTCTCACCCTGAGCCGAAGCCGCTCCGGCTAGTGTCCCCATCTAGAGATGCTCTTAAGCACACACAACCGAACAAGCATATGCATTGTTTTTCTTTTACGATTTTTACCCAAATGGTAGCCTGTCAGTTCATTCATTCATTCATTCATTCGCTGAGACTCAAAACCAGCCAGGCCTGCAGCCTGTTCTACTCCTGCTTTGCTTTTCTTCAGCTTTTCCACTTTACAGTGTTAACTGGGACGTGTGTCCAGATCCATATATCAGTGGTTCCTTTGTCCTGGCTGCTGTGTTCCATCACCTGGGCATACCGTAAGGGTGGGATCCGTCGCCTATGGAGCGCACCTCTGATCCCTTGTCATTCTTTTTTTTTTTTTTTTTTTCCCTTGTCATTCTTATAAACAATGTCCCTAGGTCATTTCACAAACGTGCACAGCTGGGCATTATGCTTCTAGAAGGGGAATTGCTGGGTCACAGAATTTGTGCGTTCAGTAGATATTGCCAAATTGCCCTCTGTGGAGGTTGTGCAAGTTTAGAGTCCTGCTGGCAAAGCATGAGAGTGCCTTTCTCCATCCTTGCCAGCTCAGTGCATTGTCGAACCTTTGATCTTTGCCAATCTGCTGGGTAGAAGATGGGGCCTGGGTGTTGTTTTCATTTGATTCTTTTATTCCAAGTGAGGTTGAGCATCTTTTGAGTGCCCAGCCCTGGACCGGCTCCTCTCCACACAAAGCCGAGGGCCGTGGCCTTGACCACTACCTCCTCTGCAAGATCCGGGACTAGGTTTGTGTTTCTGGCCCCTAGCTTCTTGCTGAGTCACTCAAGAAGGAAAGGGCAGCAGGCTCAGGTTATTTCTGCCCCGGGAGCCATCTGAGCTGCCAGTCCTGGGAAGACCTTGGTCCCTGGCATTCTCTGCAGGCATCCAGCACCCATGCATACCAGATTGTTGCACCTGTCAAGTCCGGGCTCCCTGGTCCGCCTGGGAGAGAGGGGGTGTGCAGGTGGGGATCAGGGCAGGCGTGTTCACAAACTAGGCATGGAAAAAGTCTCAGCTAGACTTGGAGAGGCGACATTCGGAAGGAACGAATGAGCAAAGTCCCAAGCTGTAAGTGACAGAGTGAGAGGAGCCAGGCTGGGCACAGGGGAGGGAGGGTTTAGTTGTTGGGAAAGGATCGGCGGTGAGCCACAGAGAAGGGGTCGGGAAAATTGGGAAGAGATTCTCACCAGAAATCTCCAAAGGCATCTTGTGTGAGATGCCCCCAGCCTCAGCTGCTCAGTTCACCACATCAAGGCTCATGGTAAGCCCTGCCCAGGGTCTGAAAGTGAGCACCCTCTTGGTGCTCCTGGAGGATTCAGGCCACTGGTGCAACCAACGAGAGGCATGGAGAGGCCGGGGACCCTTGCTGGCCATCTCTGTGAGGTGGCTTGGCATCTGTGGGGCAGCCCAAGTCAACTTGTAATTTAACCCCAGTGCCACTCTATGCATTAGTTACGTCTTGCTCCCAGACGGAAGATGCCAAGAGGAGCCAGTGGCTAGGTTCCTGGGCCCTGGGGAGTCTGCCGCCGTTATTTCCAAAATCAAACAAAATGCAAATTTGCACTGGAGATTGCTGAGGCAGAGTCTTCCTGGAGCCCCGCGAAGAAGCTCAGGGCTGCTGTGTGAGTGCGTGATGACCTCTGGGCCATCTGAACCCACAGGAGAGCAGGACTGTGGCACCTGTGAGCTGTGGTAGAGCCGGGGGCCCGTTCTAGGCCACAACCTGGTCCGCAGCCCAGCCTGTCTGCTCTGCTGAAGCTGGTGATCCAGAGCTGCTCTTCAGCAGTGGACCGAGAGTGGGGGCCCCCTTGTATCTTGGATCCCACTTCTGGTCCATTCCGGGGCTCCCCGTGCGCTGCTGCTCTGTACGCCAGCTGCTGGTGCCAGGGGGAGCATCCCTGGGCAAGGGGCAGTGGGGGTGAGCTCTGCCTTCCTGCAGTGAGCTTCCTCCAGTCTTAGCCACGGCACAAAGCAGAACTTTCAAGAACCGTAGCCACAGGTGCTCTCCTCGTCGCCCCCACCGCCTCCCCCAGCCTCCCCGGGGGAAATGTATGAAAGTTGAGGTTGTCCCCCAGGGCACCAAGAAATGCTTAATTGCTTTCCGAGAGCATTGTCACCTCTCCTCTCCAGTAGCCCTCTCTACCTCTTCCCCAACCACTAGAGGCCCTTGCTTAGAAATGAGGGCTGAGGACTGTGCTCCCTGGCGGCGTCCCAAAGTAACCAGCAGCCATGCGCTGAACAGCAGCTCGCTTCTCCAAATATACTGCTGCACCTCCTTTGCTGAAAAATAAGAACCCTATGTTTGGGGGGAATAAATGTGCATTCTTCTGCGAGCCAGGCCCTCACTGACAGAGATGGATGGTGGCCCAGGCCAGCTGAGTCAGCCAGACTCTGGAGCAAGCAGACAGCGAGAACCAAGGCAGGGGTGGGAGCCAGCCAAGGAAAGTGAACTACAGAGATATTTAGAGGCTCTCATCCGGGTTAGTCAGCACCTTGTGCTACTTGATTCCAGTTGAGGGCCAAGCCGAGGGATATATGTGCTTTGTAAAGTGTAGGCTAAAAATCAGTACTGGACCTCAAAATATGTAATAATCATTCAAGCTATATATTATGGTTCAAATTATATATAATGGGAGGACGCCTGGGTGGCTCAGCGGTTAAGCGTCTGCCTTCGGCCCAGGGCGTGATCCTGGAGTCCCGGGACACCACGTGGAGCCTGCTTCTCCCTCTGCCTGTGTCTCTGCCTCTTTGTGTGTGTGTGTGTGTGTGTGTGTGTGTGTGTGTGTGTCATGAATAAATAAATAAATAAAATCTTAAAAATATATGTATATATATATATAATGGCATAATGACTCAAATACCTTAGACATATATCTCTTACTCATATAATACACCAAAGCAGGTATTCTTTTTCTTTTTTAAGTTTTTACTTAATTTTAGAGACAGAGAAAATATGTAGGGGAGGGGCATGGGGAGAACTGTCTGATGTGGGGCTGGATCCCAGGACCCTGAGATCATGATCTGAGCTGGAGGCAGACACTTAAGAGACAGAGCTATCCAGGTGCCCCTCAAGGCAGGTATCCTTTTTTTTTTTTTTTTTAAGATTTTATTTATTTATTCATGAGAGACACAGAGACACAGGCAGAGGGAGAAGCAGGCTCCATGCAGGGAGCCTGACGTGGGACTCGATCCCAGGTCCCCAGGATCAGGCCCCGGGCTGAGGGTGGCACTAAACCGCTGAGCCAGCAGGGCTGCCCAAGGCAGGTATTCTTGATAGGCCAGTGGCTTTCCTCCACGTGGTGTTCCAGGGCCCCAGGCTCTTTCCATCTGGGTTCTCTGACATTCCCCCGGGGGGCTCATTGGTGTTTACATCCAGTTGGCAGAGGAGGAAGGGAAGCAGGGGGAGACACACCTTCTTCTAATTGGCTTGGCTCAGGTGTGGCACCCATCTCTTCTGCTCACTTCCTATTGGTGGGAATGAGTCATATGACCACACCTACCTGCAAGGGCAGCTGGGAAATGTAGTTTATGCCCCTTAATAACAACTTCCGAAAGGGGAGCATGCATGCATGGGTTCTGGTGGGCCTCTAACTGTCTCTGCTAGAGGATGAAACTGAGGCAGTTAGGTCACATGACTGAGAGACACCAATTCATTCTAAGTTTAGGGAACTACCCGGAAGAATAGTGTGTGTCTTAAAGTACGGAGTCTTGCTTTGATAACTGGCAAGAAGAGAGTTTGCTTTTGCCAAGGACTAGAAGATCCAACAGCATTCGAATGGGGCAGAACTACAGGAGAGTTAGCAGAGAAGCGAACTTCTAAGAAACCTGGATCATTAGGCCTAAGAAGCTGTGCTTCAATGCACCTCCAATTGGTCTATCTATAAATTATTTGTGTCCAAACTTCCTGGCCCTCAGATTGGAACTGGGGCCTCTGGCAGAGGCTACGAGGACAAAGATGTGGATGCCTATGTGTGGACGAGGGACACAGAGTGCAGAGTGAGGCTGAACCCCAGGGTTTGAGGTGAAATCACAATGCTGCCCTTGCCTTCTCACCGGGGGTCAGCATGTACAACCTGGAGCTGTCCCTGTGCTGGCCCCTGTGTCAGCTCTCTATTGCTCACTAACCAATCACCATAACTTAGAGGCTCCACATGAGCCATTTAGCAGCTCATAGTTTTGTAGGTTAGAAGTCTGGGGTGCACTTGACTGGGTCTCTGCTTAGGGTCTCAAAGCCAAAGTCAAGGTGTTGGCCAAGCTGGGCTCTCATCAGAGGCTCTGGGGAATGATCTGCTCCCAGGGTCATTTAGGTTGTAGGCAGAACCAGCTTCCTGGGGTTGCAGGGCTGAGGTCCCCATTGCTGGCTCTTGGCTGGGGGTCTATCTGAGTTCCTAGAGGCAGCCCTAAAGTCCTTTCCATGCAGAGCCCCCACCTTCAAAGCCCATGACAGACCATCAATTCTTCCCATGCTTGGAATCCTGACTTTCCTTTAGCCGCCAGAGACTTTGCTTTTAAAGGGTTCATGTCATTAAGTCAGGCCCACCCACATGCCTGTCCTATTTGAAGGTCAGCTGATTAGTAACTGTAATTCCAATGCAAATCCCTTTTTGCTGTATAATTTTATATAACCACGGGAGCAAAACCCAAGGGAGGAGGTCATCTTAGAATTTTCCCTTCCATAGGACCAGAGGCTTTGCATCTGGGATCTTAGAGTGGTATCCTTTGGAGTTAAAGAGACTTCTGTCTTCTGGTCACAAAGCTGCTCTACCTGGTTCCACCCAGCCTCAGCACCTTGCCCACAGGTTGATCCACAAGTTGACCTACAGGCCTGGCCACAGCTCTTAACATATACAAGGGAGGTCTAAGAACAGAGAAATGCCCCCCACCGCTGCCCCTGCCAGTTCCTTTTTCTCAAAGCATCATGGGGAATGGGACACACACACACACACATACACACACACACACACACACACACACACCCAAAAGAGAGGCTCTGCATCTGAAAGAATTAAAGGCAGGCTCTGCTATGGGAGCTCACAGCTCAGAGCTAATGGCCTGATTTGCCTCCTCAACACCTCTACCTGCCTCCACCGCACTCAGGTCTCAGGCCCTGAAGAGAGCCCCAAAGTTCTCCAGCCTCACCACCCTCTTGCCTCAACCCTCCCTCACACGCCCTTTCAGGGAAAGGCAGGCCCAGGCACTGTGACTTCAGGACTTGGCAGCTCCCCTGGCATTCCCTGGCCCAGTTCCTGGCCACCCAGAAGGTGCCTGGCCCAGAGAAGCAGCTCCTGGTTTGTCCCCCACAGATGGCGTGCCACTGGGGAGGGCAGGGGAGATTGGGGTGAGGAGGTCCTGCCCACTGGGCCACTTGCTGCTGCCTCTCAGCCAGGCCCCACCACCTCGTCTCCTAGCCCTGCCTTTGGCCTGTCAGCTGGCCCAGCTTCCCTGAGGGTCTGCCCTTCACATGCTCCCAGCACCTTCTGTAACATGTGTCTAGATCCTTTTGAAGCCTCTTCCTTGTAGCAAAGACAGGTGGGGGGCCACCTCTCCCTCCACCTGGGCCTGCTCCCTTCCAGCTAGTCAGGAATGTAGGTGCCTGCAGCAAAAACCACTGAAAATGTTTTCTTGGCCGAGGGCCTGTCTCCTGGGGCCATGGGGCAGAGAGATCCTTTGTGTGGCCCCCTCTCCTTCCCAGTGAGGAGCTGGTGTCTTGGCCCCACCTGACTGGACCCTGGTCTCCCTTCTTGTTGGCAGGTTCTGGGGCCTGGAGGAATGAAGAGGGCCCCTCTTTGGGAGTCCAGTCCAATGGCTTAACCCAAAGCTCCATGCGAGGCCAGCTGCTGGGACCTGCAACTTTGCCTTTGCCCTGGAGCCCCATGGAAGACAGCAGGAGACACGGCGGGGTTCTCTACAGGCAACAAGGAGTGTGGGTGGTAGCGGGCTCTGGGAGCCCTCCCCATTCCATGGGGCTGGGACCATGCAGCCCGCTGGACAGGATTAGCTCTACAAGGATGCTCATCAGTGCGGTGTGCCTGGATGTGATGCTGGCCCGATGTGGAACTTCAAAGCTGAAAAGGAAGTATCTGATTGGCCAGATGGCTATCATTGTGCATCCAGCGTGCATTCACAGACGCATGGATAGTGACGCGCATGTGTCCCACACTGAGGAGTCAACTGGACCAGGCCAACTGCTGGGCTGGGGCCCCGGGTGGGAGTTGGGGAGAGGAAGAGGTGAGAGGCTGGGGGCCAAGACCCAGAAGGTTGACCTGTCGAGGAGTCAGGATGTCATCCTGGGGCACTGGGAAGCCACTGGAGGGCTTTGTGCAGTGACAAGGCCAGGACTGCACCCAGAAAGAAGGCTCTGGCTACAAGGGAGGAGGGCTCAAGCACGAGTCTGGAGGAAGGAGGTGAGGGGACCCTCTGGAGAGAAGACAGGCCAGTGGACAAGGCCCCTCCTCCCCCAAAGCACCAACAGTCCACGATGGAGTCTGCCAAGAAAATGATGCTAAATCTGATCTGGCACCAGGCGGCTCTGCTGAAGGAGACTTTTGTCTTCAAGCCCTTCTCTTTCCACGTTTTCTCCTCTTGTCTCCACTGGTCCCCCGCGGTTCTGCTTCTGTCCCCTGTGGTGCTGCTCCCTTTCCTCCTGGGCTCCCTCCCCTCTGTATCCTCAGACCTCTGCATGTTTTCTCTCTTTCCTCCTCCTCCTCCCCAGCCCTTGATGCCTGCCTCTTTCCCTAGCTTTTCAGGGGCCAAGCCCTCCGTTGGACACCCTTCTAAAAGAAAGAAAGAAAGAAAGAAAGAAAGAAAGAAAGAAAGAAAGAAAGAAAGAAAGAAAGAAAAGAAAGAAAGAAAAGAGAAGAGAGAAGGCAGTGGCTGGATGCAGGGCCCCTGAAATGTCTCCAGGCTGCGTGGAGGGCCCCTGCCCACTGCCCCCTCCTGCAGCGAGTATGCCAAAGTCAGGGCGCCAGAGCCGTGGCGGGGGGCAGCGAGGGGCCAGTCGCATCCCCTTCCCCGGGCTTGGCCTCCCGATGCACAGCCTGTGTGCAATGCGCAGGTCCACTGACTGCATGGCTCCCAGGCTCTGGGACTGAGAAGTCTCTGTCAGGTTGTGACCACACCCCTCCTGTGTGTGAGTGTCTGTGTGTGTGTGTGAGTGTGTATACACACATACATGCGCGCGCACATACGCAGAGACCTAAGGAAGCAGAACCAAGCCCTTGGAATTCAACAGCCATAACTGTTGCTCACCCCAAATCTCTTCCCTTCATAGCTGTGGCCCATCCACCCCAGGTGGGAGAGGACCTGTGGCTAGGGCCACAGACCCAGCGGCCACATTCAGAAGTGATTTCTTCTGCTTCTTTCCAAGGGACCAAGGAGCCACCTCGACCCACCTGACCAGCATAACCCAAGGGAGTTGGCATTAATCCCGGCCTCTCTTGGGCTCAAAAGAATCCAGATCACAATAGGTAGGGTTAGATTACTCCAGCCAGCCACTCACTTTGCAGACATAGAAACTGGGGCTTGCAGAGCTTGGGGCTCTGGGACCAGTACAGGATACATACTGGCAGCTAAATCACCTGACCCCCAGGTCACTTGACCTCCCAGGATGTCTGACCCCTACCCTCCAGGTCACTTGACCTCTCAGACCACTGCCCTTCTCCTGCCGTGTGGTTTTCCCTATGTGGAAAATCCTTTTTACTGTGCTACATAAAATAATTGCAGGGCATCCCAATGGGGTGGAGGCTGGTGGCATTGGTGTAAAAGAATTCCCCCAAGGCAGAACAAAAGAGGCAGAAGTTTATGGACTACATGACAAGGGAGCAGTGGGCAGGACAGCAGAGGAGAGTTTGTCTGCTATGAGGTGGTGGTGAGGGGCTATAGGGTAGAGTGAGGGAGTGTGAGGACAGGTGAGATTTTCCTTTTTTTTTTTTGGTAATCTCAGGAACTGGATCTTTATTTTTTAATTTTTTAAAAAGGTTTTATTTATTTATTCATGAGACACACACACACACACACACACACACACACACAGAGGGGCACAGATACAGGCAGAGGGAGAAGCAGGCTCCATTCTGTGCAGGGAGCCTGACATGGGACTTGATCCTGGGTCTCCAGGATCACATCCTGGGCTGAAGGCAGCGCTAAACTGCTGAGCCACTCGGGCTGCCCTGGATCTTTTTTTTTTTTTTTTAAGATTTTATTTATTTATTCATGAGAGACACACACAGAGAGAGAAGTAGAGACACAGGCAGAGGGAGAAGCAGGCTCCACGCAAGAAGCCCGACACGGGACTCGATCCCAGATCCCGGGATCATGGCTTGAGCCAAAGGCAGATGCCCAACCACTGAGCCATCCAGGTGTCCTCCAGGAACTGGCTCTTAATGAGCCTGTTTTCATCAGCTCGGTGGTCACTGTGGTGGTCACCCTTTTGCCTTGTTCAACTTCTTAATCCTCAAACCTGTTGCCTAAAAGTGGCCTCTACAATAATCAAAGAGTCACTCTTGAGAACAGGGATGGAGATCATGGGGTCACCTTAGAAATCTGCCATCCGCAGGGCCTGAGGCTCCCATCCCCCCTACCTTCACCCCCAGGCCAGCTCCTGGCAGGAAATAGCCTCTTACACCCTGTCAATCAGTGAGATGGATCAGAATCCTCAATACATTGATTATAACAGCGGCACAGGCAGTGGGGTGGACAGACCTGCGGCAGATTGCTCTTGCATCCCAGAGGCCTGTTCCCTTCTGGCCCAACTGGCAGGAACCCACAAGTCTCAGGCTGTGGTTTCAACTTTCAACTCAGGAGCTCAGGGATGCTCGCAGGATGCCAGAGGGGAGAGAGCCCAGAACCCAGCAGTTCTAAGTGTAGGTGCCTTGGCAGCCAGGACAGCCCCACTCTCTTTTTTTACATTTCTACCTGATTTCCTCACTGGCATCATAAAAATTAGTGTTCACTCATTTAATAAATATTTATGGAGACCATGCTTAAGGTATTGGGATAGGAGCAAGAGACAGGGCGACAGGAATCTTGCCTTCAGAAGACTGGAAGGAGAAGGTTGTGCACAAAGCCAGTGGGTTCTTGTCTAAGTTCTGAAATGTATTGGCTCTGCAACTGAGCTGTCACCTAACCTTTCCAATTTTTGGTTTGCTTGCCTGAGAAACTGGGCTGATACGCGCAGGTTGTTGGTGACAGACTGAATATACAGATGGACAGTGGCCAGACCATCTATAAAAATAGAACTGTGACCCACAATCTGCAGCAACCAGCTCAGGAATCCAATCGTGGTTTGTAGGAAGCAGCCCAGGAAGCCAGCCTGCTAGCTGCAGAGTCAGATGTGCAGGAAATCGGACCACTATCTCTAGCAACTGGTCCCAGAAGCCAAACAATAATCCCATAACAATCGGCCCTAAATGGCCCCGATGTGAGTAGTGAGTGACAGCTTCCCTAATTCTTGTCCCTGCTTGGGACCAACCAGAGACAACCAAATCTGTATGCAACCACTCAATCAGGCCCCATGCCTAGTGAGGCCCCTCACTGCAGCTGCCCTGGCCACTAGCCTGTCATCAGGGCACATCTGAGGTCTTCTGTTTGTGCCACTATAAGCTTTCCTGCTCTCTGTCTCCCTCGAGTCCCTGTCAAAACACAGGTGACGGTGGCCGACTGCTTGTAGTAAGCTCTGAAGCATTAGCCTTTGCTTGTTCTCCTGTGGGTGGCTTTCATTTATTCCCACACTGGGGTCAAAGAAATGAGGGGACGTGGGAGTTGGTTAAGAGCCCAGGACTCTAGAAGCATAAGATTGGGAAAGATTCCAGGTAGAAAGATTCCCAGCTAGGACGTGAGTAGATGTTCCGAGAAGGTAAGTGGCTGGAGCCTCTTGACTTCACCGCCTGAACTTGTTCCGGGCCACTGATCTGAGCGTGTGGGAGGTATTTGGGGCTGCCTCCTCCAGGCCTGTTCTCCTCACGTGCAGCCACGTAAGCACCATAAGGACAGTCCTCAGTGTCCTTGGCACTAGAAGTGCCAGCGGCAGCAAAATGAACAAGTCAGAGATGTGGGGAGTGAGGCCCGGCTACCAAGGGCCCCCGGGCAGGTGGCTTTACCAGCCCATCCGCAACTACCCCTTCCCTTCAGATTACCTCTGGGTCTGTGTCCAGTGTCTGGAGGAACACTTCTGAATGTCTGGACCCAGGCTAAGTTCCCACAGGCACAGGATGTCAGTAGGTTAGAAGAGCCAAGGCCCCCAATCCCTATAGTGGTGGAAGCTTTTCTCTCCCCAGCAGTGCTCCAGGGGCCACAGAGAGTGTGTGTGTGTGTGTGTGGGGGGGGCATTTTCTCCTTCTGCCCCCAGGCCTCCTCCAATTTCAGCAGACCCTGCAGGGACATCGGGGCCCCTCCATCCTGCCCTTACCCTCTCCCACCTGGACTGGCCACTGTTCTCAGGGGTCTCCAGTTTCCTGACTTGATCTAGTCTCCATAATGCCACCGGTGGGATCTTCCTGGAACACAATCAATCCTAAGAACCTTCGGAAGCTCAGCATGCCATACAGAGAGGCCTTTCACATCGGCACCAGCCCGCTCTTCCAACATTACGCCAAATTACTCGCTGTTGTCACCTGACTCCAAGAGTTCGAATAAAGGGGCATGTGCTTGCGTGTATTTGGACGTGTAGACTTCCCCTCGCACGTCGCGTCTGGATCTGGGCTCTCTGCCAACTCCAGCATCTCCCCAAGCCCTGCACGATGGTTAGATGCACAAAGCCCAGAGATAAACGTGCTCGGATCCAAGCCCTGCTCCTCTTCCAGTGCGTGCTCTTTCTATTTTTCTATTTTTCTTTTTTTTTTAAAGATTTTATTTACTTATTCATGAGAGACACCGGAGAGAGAGAGAGAGAGAGAGAGAGAGGCGGAGACACAGGCAGAGGGAGAAGCAGGCTTCCCGTGGGGAGCGCGATGTGGGACTCGATCCCAGGACCCTGGGATCACGACCTGAGCCAAAGATAGTGCTCAACCGCTGAGCCACCCACGAGTCCCCAGTTGTGTGTTCTTTGGGCAAATTTCTTAACCTCTTTGACCCTTAGTATGTCCATCTATAAAATGGACGTAATAATTCCTACCTGGTGGTGTTAGGTGAGGATTCTATGAGATGGTGCGTCTAAAACACAGCCTCGTGCCTGGGACATGAGAAGCGCTCAGAAGATGCTACGCATTCTACAAGGTGCCACATCTGGGACTGAGGAGCTTGCCCATGGAAGTGACCCAGGCCCCAACTAGTCCGACCTCCCCATATCACAGACAAGAAAACTGACCCTGCGAGGTTGGAAACGGCTTTACCCACAGTCATGCGGTGCATTGGTGTCGGAGAAGGGCCAGCGGTCTTCATTGTGTGTAGAGAGGGCACTCTGGGGAAGGGGTTTGGGTTAGTTGCCTCCATGACAGTTTGTGACACAGAAAATTCTAGAAGGGTGCTACCCTCTGGTCAATAGAACCAAGACAGACTAAAACCAGTAACAGCTGGCATGTCTTGGTGGCAGGCGATCCCTGGATCTTTGCTGGCAGGGCCCGCCACTCACTGGGGCAAAGTGAGAGCCCATCCCTCTGCTGGCAGGTGGTGCAGGACCGTCAGGCCTCAGGGAGTGGTCAGTGGGTCAGTTCCAGGACACATTGAGGGCGCTCTTGGATCTGTCTGAGTGGCTCCCTTCATGAGGGGGGTGGGGGCAAGCCCTCTGTCTTGCTCTGTGATGCAGTGACGGTGGGGCTGCGAGGCCGAGATCTGCAGAATTTTCCAGGGGTCCCAGGATGGTGCAGACGCCCCACTGAGAAACAAACAAGTGAGCCAACAAAACATGGGCCCTGTGACCAAACATTGCAGTAGTCTGAGGGCCTGGAGGAACTGAGTCCTGTTGGTGCACAGGTTAAGTCCAGATACTCAATCAGCCCCCAGGGTCACCCCCTCAATGGCCCTCTCCCCATCCCGGTGGGGAATCACTCTTGGACCCTATCCCCAGCCCCTCCACGTCTGCCGTCCCAGGGGGACAGTACAGCACCCAGCACAGCGCTCACCAGCCATCTCGCCTCTGGCCACCTCCCGCAGGCCGGGTGGGCACCCAGACCAGGAGGGACACCCTGGCGCAGACACTCAGCCTTCCATTTCAACCCCACTAACACGTCCCTGCCCCTCTTTCCTCCAGTGGACCCTCGCTCCTTCCACCATCCCACCCCCCACGGCACCTGCCCCCCTTCCACTGCACTGCCCTCCCCCAAACTCTAAGGGGTGCTGTGGCAAATAGGGGCTGCAGTGCCAGGGCATCTTGGCATTCCTAGCTCTGCTGGCTAAATATACATCTAAGCGAGTCCGGGAAGGAAACACCACAGACCAGTTAACTCTTTCACCTCCAGCAGCCACCAGAGGGCTGACATGGACGGGGTGGGGCTGGCAATTCGGTGGAGGGGTGCCCAAGGAGCCTCTGCCCAGGCTTAGCTGGAGGGCAGGAGGACCAGCCCCTCACAGCAGGCCAGAGGGATGGGGGTCTTAGGGTTAGGGCTGGAGGTGGGGACCTGTGGGAAGGAGCCCAGCTGTGCCCTCACAACCCCCCTGCCCTGTCAACACTCTTGCCCAGTAGGAGGGCAGGTGGGCAGGTGGGGGCTCCCTTGCTCAGATCTCCTGGTGGCCTGGGGCTAAATCAGGCCCTAATCCACTCAGCTCTCCTTTTACAGAGGTGAGGGAGAGCCCTGCAGGCAGGCAGCCCACCTTCTTTGGGGTGGGGGTAGGGATGGGGGCATCAGGGGGAGCAGGACAGAGGCGTGAGGGCCTAGGAACACCCTCAGACAGGAGGTGAGGGTCTCATGGCAGGTTGGCCCTGGATCAGCCTCCACCTTCCCTTCCTCCCTATGTGGTGGGTGAGCACCCCAGCACGGCAGCCCCAGCCCAGGCCTGCCTTCCTGCCTGTGCCACGCATGCTCCCAGGGCCCCACCAGGCCGTCCTAGCTAGGAATGGGGTGCTGCAGACTGGTGAGGTCAGTGGGGCTGGCAGGGGTGGGGTGAGGACTAAGGTGTGGCAGGCAAAAGACTCTCCCTCCTGCTTTGCGACCGGAAGGAAGAACTCAGTGGGCTCCAGGGAAGGTTCCAGGCAAGGATGGAACCACCCTGGGTCCCACCTCTGCCCATGACTCACTGCTTATGACTCCCTCCCTCCTCACCTCCCCGGCCCCTTTCCCTCCATCCCTGTCATGTGGGGCCACTGCCAAGCCTCAAACTCCCTTGGATGCCCAAGTGGCTGCCATGGCCAGGAGGTGGGTCCAGGGCAGGGCGGGACTGAGCTGGGGTGAGTGGGCCCCCCCAGGCTCTGATGGAGGTCCTGGGCCTCTGAACCCAGGCAGGCTCCCCACAGCAGGGAAGGCAGTTCTAGAATCCCAGGCCAGCAGGAGCGGCTGGCTGTGCCCTGCCGTGGGTGGAGGGAGAAGCCAATGAAAGGGCCCTTTACACAGTGCCACGCACAGGAAACCATTCCAACCACCAGAATGATCTGGGAAAACTGCAGTGACCTGTGGGCCCTCTGGGCTCACCAACCAGCGTGGCAGCTGGCGTGGCTTCAGGGTGGAGGAGGGTGACAAGGGGACCCGCTGATCCCTCCCACCCAGCCACTCCCCCTGGTGACGGCTGGCTGTGCGCCCCTGGGCAGGCACTTTCTCCACAGTATCTTGGATCTTCCTACAAATCTGGCTTGAAGCCCTGTGGGAGGGTTTCCCAGTGGCCAGTCCTGCAGTGCCCCCTGCTGTCCTAGCCCCCAGCGACAGGCAAAAAGAGGGGGGGCCCAAGTCCCTCCGAGGAGCTCAAGTGTCACCATCCACAGGGGTGGGCGCGGGGAAAGCCAACATCCCCAAGACTCCGGAGTCAAAGACCGTCTCATCGTCGTCCCTGCCACCACATCTATAATCTGGCTGCCCAAAGGGCTCCGTGTTTAATTCAGTCAGTCCTGCTCTCTGGGGGGGCGGGAGGGGGGGGCTCCCCAGCCTGGGTCCTGTAAACAGCTCCTAGAAGCCTCTCCCCTTGTCCTCGGATTGCCCCCTCCCACTCTCCATCCCAGAGGATGGGGGCAGTTGTGAGCCCCTTTTACCCAGCCAGCCTGCCCCCTTTTGGGGGGGACAAAAAGGCAAAGAGGAAAGAGCCATAGAGCCCCTCGAGGGGAAAGCTCAAGAAAGCTGGAAGGAAACCACAGAGGCAGTGCCAGGCCTGGGGGAGTGAGCTTGCCCTGGAAGTGCTGACGCCCCCGTGGGAGAACCCAAGACCTGAGCGCAGACAGCAGAGCAGGGGATCGTGGGCAGGCGGGCAAGCCAGCCCTGTGAGCCTCTCGGGGAGCCCCAGCGGGACGGAGAAGCCCCTGTGACCTGGGGGCCTGGGAAACCGGTCAGCGGCACATTTGCTCTCCTGCCCGAGAACAAGAGAGAAGAGGAGCAGCAGCGTCCCGATCAGGAGTAAGGACATAAGGAAAACTGTCCTGAACTCAGAGGTGCTCCCAGTGTGGACCGGAAACGATCCGCAGCTGACTGTGGGACACGAAGAGATTTCAGCAGCCGGGCTGGCGAGGGAGAGGAGGGTGAAGCGCGCCACCGTGGCCCTGTCCTCCTTCCAGAAGCCATTGAGAGTTACTAATAAAAATGCATGAAGGAAGCTTCAAGGGCAATTTTATTTATTTAATTTTTATGGAGATTTTATCCATTTATTCATGAGAGACAGAGAGAGAGAGGCAGAGACACAGGCAGAGGGAGAAGCAGGCTCCATGCAGGGAGCCCGAAGTGGGACTCGAGCCCAGGACCCCGGGATTCCACCCGGGCCGAAGGCAGGTGCCAAACCGCTGAGCCACTCAGGGGTCCCGCAAGCGCAGTTTTACTAGGACTTCACCTGTCGGGGATCTGCTTCTCCAAGTGGCGAGCTCTTCATTTTGTTAGGGGTTACACGGTTATATAAGAGGAACTGTCAGTCCATCTTGTCCGGAAGCTCTGATCGTGGTTTCCAACTCTGGCTAGGTCCAGGACCAAAAAGTTGTAAGTGACACAAAGCGGCCCTGCAGCGGCCCTTCTCCCAGTCTGCGGAGGAGCAGGAACCAGACCAGCAGACTCGCTCTTCTCCGGCTGGGGGCGCCAAGGGGGCTCCTCATCGAACCCCTCTGGGCTCCCGCATCCTCAGTCTTCCTCAGTCTGTAGGATGATGACTGTACCCAGGACGCAGGGGTGTTGGGAAAACCTGATGTCGTCCCATCCTGAGGGTGTGCGTGAGGTCACCCTGGTTCTGGTGGCTCCAGCACCCCCCTCCCCTACCTGTCTCCACAAAGCCTCCCCACCTGTTTCTGAAAGTTCCTGGTTTCGCCAGTGCTCAGGAACTGGGGAGTAAATCGGTCTTTCCCAGGACAGCCCACTGGCCGGTTCAGAGAGTGTCGTGTCATTGGTCACTCCACCGACAATGTTTTTTTCTGATTCTAGAGGGCTCTCACAGGTTTCTTACAGAGTGGGAAGAGGTTTGCTCCTCCACTGTGTTCCATTTGGTTCTGTATCAAAAAGGCGCCTTTTCCCCCCAGAAGCACTGTCCCCCATACCCTAGGGACTGCTCTTCCCCAGGTACCTGCCCTTGCACCCCCTCCTCCTTCAGCAAGGCAGGAAGCCCTGCTTCATCCAGTCCCGCCCACAGACACATCTGTGTGCACATGGTGGGGACCCTCTGTGTCCCAAATGTACCCAGGGTCAGCCTGGACCACGCTCTGCCAGCAGTGGTGGTGCTTGCAGGGCCCCCTTTTTTCCTCCCTGGACTCTTGGGGACCAGATATGTCCCAGAATTCACAACTTTTCCGAACAGAGAAAGGTCACGTGAGGCCTGTCTGTCCTATGTGCTAGATCTCGATCCCAGCAGCGTGTAGCCGCGGAGCCACTGTGTCCAGACTCGCTCGTCCTGCCTCAGGTCAGGTCAGGTTTTGTCGCTAAATGTGACTGTGGCAAGCTTGGGACAAACGCTTTGGTTTTCGGAACTCTTTAGAATTACGGATAAAGTTTAGAATTATGGAAAAAGGATGGAGGGTATGGTTCTGGGTATGGTTGAAAGTCCCCTGTTCCGGCGAGAAGAGGAAAGCTGAGTATTTATTTTGCACCGACGATGTGCTCCGCTCATGCATTTCTGGCTCTTCCGGCTAGGCCGTCCCACTAAGGAGTTGGGTGCTGGTGGGCCCCAGCCTGGACAGCCTGGACTCCAGGCCTGGACCTCCCCTTCGGGGGGAAAGGTCGGCTCTGCCTGACTGGGAAACAGAAAGCAGCCACTAATGTGTTTACCCAAAGCCCAGAGCAGGTGGGAGGTCCATCTGCTAATCTCTCCCAGCTGCCTCTCCCGGCTGGCACCACGGCCCAGAGGAGCGAGGGGCCCAGGAGAGGCTGGGAGGGGCTGGGCAGAGCCCTGGGGACCTGTCTGCTGGGCCCTCCTCCCCGTGGTGGAGAAAGAGGCCTTCCTCCAAGTGGAGCCCGCTGAGTCCTCCCTTCCCATCCCCTCCTCCCCAGCCGGATGGCCAAGAAGGCACTTCCTGTCTCAGCGGCAGCGACAATGAAAACCCTAGGGCTATTCTGGGTCCTTGAACCTGTCCTGGCTCCAGGGCAGGGAGTTAAGTGGAATGGAAGCAGGATGCTTGAGACTCAAGCCGTGGTGTCGCCCTAGGGCTGGGACATCTAATCTGCTTTAAAATCACCCCTTTTCCCAAGCAGCGCCCCCCCCACCTCTTACCGGGCCAAAACCTCTGGCTTCCCCAGCCTTGAATATGCCTGGAATCCCACCTAGCTTCCTTGCATCCTGGCTTTGCCACCTGAAGCCAGAGAAGCGATGACTCGGGAATGAAAGGTAAGCAATGGGGGGTGCGGAGGCGGGGTGGGGGGTGGCTGGAAATGATTCATGTCCATCCATCCACCCACCCATCTTGCCGTTCATTCATTCATCCAACCCACGTTCACCCAGCCTTCAGAACGTGCCAGGTGAAGCGTCCGTCACAAAGGAATGCCTGTAGCACCGGACACTTACTAACTAGCCTGTCCCTGACAGAGTCCTCTCCTTGCGCCGGGAAGTGGGGATTGCTGGTGAAGCTAAGGTGAGGGTCGGATAAATTGTACGCCCCTGCACCCGGGGAGCCACCCCCACAGGAGGGAGCCTCCCCCGCCGCCCACGTCTTAGTGGGCACACCACGAAGGCAGCAGTGTAGCTGGCCCTGAGCCACCTCCAAGCTCCCTGGTTGGGCCCTTGCTCTACATTTCTGCCCCTTTGGGAAGGCCGGGAGGCTTGAGCACAGAGCCCGCCGCCGTGCCCTCTGGCCGCGACCCCGGGGTGCAGGGCAGGTGGGCGTCGTGGATGACCTCTCGGACGGTGGCCCGGAAAGTCTTGCTGACAAGGCAGTAGAGGCCGAAGTTGACGGCGGTGTTGAGCATGGCGGTCATGTTGGCCACGTCCAAGGCCAGGTGCACCCTCCAGTCCCGGTGGACGGGGGCCACGTACAGGTGGTAGAGCATGACAAAGATCCGGGGCGCCCAAAGGAGGGCGAAGAGCGTGGTGACGCCCAGGAGGATGGCCGTACTCTTGCCCACCCGGGGCCGCGGCCCACCGTGGCTCCTCCTGCGCAGCCGCCAGATGATGGCCGAGTTGGCGGCCAGGAAAACACCGCAGGGGATGAAGTAGACGGTGAGGCAGTGGGCCCACTTGAGGACCTCGTCCAGCAGGCTGGGGGCGTCCGCGTCCCGCCACACGTCCAGCCACCAGTAGAAGGGGACGCCCGTCAGCAGGGCAGCTCCGAGGACGGTGGCGATGGCCCGGCGGCTCCGGCCCGGGGACGAGGCGGCCCGGTGGTGCAGGGGGTGGCACAGGGCGCTGTAGCGGTCGACCGTGAGCAGCACAGCGATCCACACCGAGGCGTGGTTGGCGGCAAACTCCAGGATGTTCGCCGAGCGCACCACGGCCCGGGGCACCTCGCGGGCCAGCACGGCCCCCTGCAGGAGGAACCCCACGAACACGATGACCACCTGCGTGACGATGTCCGAGGCCGTGAGCGCCAGAAGGTAGTGGTAGGAGGGCTTCCTGGTCCTGGCGGCCAGCCGGGCCAGGGCCACCGTGGTCAGGAGGTTGACTGATGACGGCAGAGGTCGCAGAGGGCAGAGGGCAGAGGCGTTAGAAGGGCGGCTCAGCCTACATTTCCGAGGCGTTATCATCGTCCCTCTCTGCCTGCTGGGCCGGGCGCCTCTTTTCCTCTTTCCAGACGCTTCTTAAAGCTCACTTTATCAGGGAGGCTAACCAGACCAGGCCTGCCCTGTCCATCCGTACACCACAGGCCACTGACTTCACCCCGGGGCAAGGCCTCTGCCTTACACACAAGCAGGGGTGGGTAATCCCACAAGGCTGAGACCACCTGTCCTTTCCTGCCTCCACTTCCCCACCTGCCCCCTAGCTCTGTTGCTTTTGGAATCAGTGGAGGGTACGGGAAGCTTTCAACCAAGCAGCCCTACATGAGCTTAGTCAGCCGAGCACAGTACCCACTGCCGGGGGGGGGGGGGATGGGGGTGGCTCTCCCTTCTGGTGAAACCTCAGCTTTAGCCGCTGAGCACCCCAAAACCTGGCCACTCACTTTTACTCCCCGCTATGCTTTGCTCCCCAAAGACCCGGATCGCCCTATAAAGTCAAAGGGTATCCTGGTGTCTAAGATTCTGGGTCTCAGGGGTCAGCACAGAGGATGGGCACCCACGGAAGAAGGACCCCTCCCATTTCTGCCCACCCTCAGCTCCCCAACCCCAGCTTCCCCACTCACCAGGCAGCCCCAGGCCCAGCAGGATGCTGTAGTAGATGACAGGGATGACACCAGCCACACACGGGGACCTCCCTGGGATTTCTGGCCAATGGCCCTCCAACTCCTGGCTTGGCCTACTGCCGTTGGCTGTGGGCAGCAGGGTCGTTTGGAGCGGGCCGGCTAGGGAGGGCAGAAGGGGGGAGTGGGGCTTCGAGCTTTAGGTCTCTCTCCAGCCTGCTCCTGCCCCTGAGATCTATTCACCCCTACTCTCTGAACACACCCTGGTCAGGCCCAGCAAATGACAATCCCTACGGCCTGGTCCACCCCACCCCTCCGTGGCCTGACGCCCCTGTTAAAGGGAAGAAGTCCTCCGTGGCGTTTTTGCTGCCGTGGACACTATTTCTTCATTGTGTTGCTGGAGGTACCCCTTCTGCCTGGGAGGCAGGGCCCTGAAACAGGCTGCAGGCACAGTCAGGGGGGCAGGGGGGCCCCGTTTCAGCATACAGATTCCTGGGGCTCTGCAGGCAGGCTGCACGGCGCTCCAGAGCGGGGCTGGGGCAGCTGTGTCTTTAGTGAGCGGCCCGGGTGATTCTCACCCACGGTGACTCACAGCGGCCACCCGGCTCTCCTCAACAGCTGCCTCGTCTCTACGGAGGGACATTACTAGGTTTCCTGCTCTTCGTCCCTAAAGAGCAGCCCTCCTCGTAGGTTAGCAATCCTGGAGCTGGGATGGCCCTGGTTTTCAGACCGGGAAACAGTCCAAAGGAGTGAAGTGACCACATACTCTGGCCCTTGCTCCTCTCAGCCCACACTTTAGGTTTTTGGTTTCAAGGTCCAGCTTTAGATTTCCTGCTGAAGCCCCCCACCCAGTCGTCCCCGCCCCTCTCCCCACCCCAGCTACACCTAGTTTTCCTGCCCCCCACTCATGGGTGATCAGCTTCAAGCTTCTTGATTCCTCACCTGTTCCTCACCTGCCTGCCACCGTCCTCCCACCCTCATTCTGGATACTTTACCTGTCTCCTGCCCCTCAAGCGTCATGCTCTTGGGTCCCGAGTCCTAGGTCACCTTGTGGCTTTTCTGGGGGTCCACACGGCTCCCTCCCAGCATCGCCAGCTCTCCAAGGGGTGGTTTGGCCCACGATTCTTCCCGCAGCACTGAGACTGAGCCGGTCAGTGCAGAGAGGTGGGGTGGTGGGAGGAGGGAGGAGGAGGAAGGAAAGGGTGGGGCCGAGGCTCAGGGGAATGAGTCTACACAGTGGATGCTGCCTGGAGCAAACCGGGATCCCCCAGGGTACTCAGGCTGGGAGAGGGGCCTTGAGGAGGTGGCTGGCCTGGGGCTCTGGATAGGCTGCCCGGTGCCCCAGGGCACTCTGGAGACTGGCCTGGGCTCAGGCAGGGCATTGACACCCTGGGTGCCAGGACTTCAGGACGAGGCAGAAGGATCCCATCTGTGGCATCAAAGAGAGGAGGGCATAAAGGCGGGGGGGCGGGGGAGACCCAGTGCAGGGCAGGGGTGAGGCTGCCATGGGCAGAGCCCAGATCTAGAGAGAGGCCTCACACGCCAGGTTTGACGGATTCAGTCCTACGGTGGAGGCAGGGGGTGGGAGGAGGAGGCTGCCTGGGGGGTTTGGGCCTGGAAGGGTGGCAGGAAGCTGTGGGCCGCGGTGGCAGTGGCCATCGGGAGAAGCCTGACCAGGCCGCCAGTAGCCCTGGGAATCCAAGACCCAGAGGCCCCCAGGAGCTGTTGTTTCCCTTGCTGTGGCGAAGTGGACCATTCCCCCAGGAATATGCAAATAAACAGCAGCAGGTGCAGCGAGCACTCTGGAGAGGCTGGAATCTGTGGCCACTGGCTCCCCCCAGCCCCGTGAGGAAATGACCAGTGCAGCCCACAGTGGGTGCCAGGGACAAAGACGTGGCCTGACTCCAGTCAGGAATCACCTGCCGTGCCCATCTCTGGGAATGAGCAGAGCTTCCGGACTCCCTAAGATAGAGCCCAGGTCTGGGGCTGGGGCTGGACCCTCAGCCCACTCCCACCTTCACACCCACCCTGGGCTAACACAGGGGACTTGTTGCCCCCTGGTGGCTGTGCTCCGACCCTGCACAACTCTGACAGTCCCCGGCCTTGGGCCCGGTCCTCTGGGTGGCAAGGCAGGACCAGAACCAGCACGACCCACTCAGATCCCCAGGCTGTGTCCGGGACCTCCGCCCGGGTCTGGGGAATTCCAGAAGCCCAGGTAATTCCTCAGGCCACCACCTCCCTGCACCAGGAGGCTGTGGGTGAACGAGGAGCTGCTGGCAGCCACGTTGAAAGGACCAAGCGTGTTCCCAAGCACTTACTCTTGTTCCTACAATTGTCACCCTCACGGCAGCCCCACAAGCTAACCCTGGTGACCTCCATTTCACATAAGAGGGGACGGAGGCTCAGAGAAGTTCAGCAGCTTGGCTAGGGCCACAGAGCCACTGTGTGACAGTGGGAATTTGAACTGAGGTTTGTTGCTCCCTTAAAGCACTTGTCACTCCCTCATGCAACCTGCCCTGGAAGAACAGGTGCACAGGCAGGAAGAGGCCAGGGAGGGCTCAGGCTTTTGGGAGGAGGGGATGTGGGTCATACAGAGCACTCAGATGGGGGGGGGGCATTGCAGTGTGTGTGTGGGGGTAGCGTGGTAGAGGTTACTGGGGCTGGAGAGTGGATGTGCCACCATAACGGGACAGCCTGGCTTCCCGGAAGCTTTCAGTAGCCTGTGAGTTACTTCAGGGAAATATTCCTTTTTGTTTATTATTAGCGTGCCCCCCCCCACCGAGTACACGGGCCTGGAACCTAAACTCATGATCCTTTGCTCCCCAGTCTAAGTGTCTGAAGGCACCCTAGCTCAGGAAGGCAGATGTTACAGATGTAAGGGAGCCTGCACTCTGGGTAGGGCTGGGTCTGGGGGCCCACTGCTTTGGGGTGAGTATTGCCCCCATCCGGCATCTGATCACCCATTCTGCAGATTCAGAAAACCATCCTGCCCCAAGCTTGCGAGAATTTTCAGTGGCTTTCACAGCACTAGAAGTTCCTTGCCCATTGGGAATCACATCTGTCTGAAATAGCTTCCCATGTAGGGTCATGGGAAAAAAAAAGTCAAGCAGAAAAATGGCATTTGAACTCAGGCTGCCGTGAGATCTCAGACAAGTCACTCAGGTTATAAACACGCTTTGTCTCAGGCAGGAAGTAGCACTCCTCTCTGGGAATTGTTCTAGCTTGTGAGCTCATCAGACTCGCTCTCAAGGAAGGATGGAGCTTCCAGATCCACAGGGCAAAATAAATCTGAGTGTCTCAGATCCTCGATCTCAACGGCTGTGCAGGGCAAATGCCCTCCTTTCTCTCTCTGGCTCCAAGACTCTCGCACACTACACACATGATGCAGGTGTATGTGCACACACACACACACACACACACTACACACATGATGCAGGTGTATGTGCGCGCGCACACACACACACACACACGAAGCAGGCACGCACTCCAGCAACTCTCAGACTAAGAAGCAGAGAACAGAGAATGCCTATTTCTGGAAAGCCACTTTCCAAATCATTAGAGGGGGTTCAGGGACAATGAAGTTAGCAATTTTAGGAGGTGGGGTTTGAGGTGACCCTTCCTAGTCTTCTTTTTTTAAAGATTTTATTTATTTATTCATGAGAGACACACAGAGAGAGGCAGAGACACAGGCAGAGGGAGAAGCAGGCTCCACGCAAGGAGCCTGATGTGGGACTCGATCCCGGGTCTCCAGGATCACACCCAGGCCGAAGGCAGGCGCTAAACCGCTGCGCCACCCAGGGATCCCCTTCCGAGTCTTCTTGGTAATCTGGGGCCGCCCGATCCCTGCACGCTGGAAATGGCATCCATCTAACTCCAGTAGGTAAATCTTAGCTTGGAGTGTACATGACAGTCACCCAACGTGCCTAGAAAATTACAGGCGTCCTGGCGTCTAAGTAGAGCACGAGAGATTGCGACACAGGTGGACTATACCTTCTAGAAACGCAGATGTAGCCCCAGGGAAGCTGGAGTTATGAAAAGAGTTTACTGAAAGCCAGTTTCCTGAGTACGGGGTTCTCTTACCAACGTCTCTTTATCGTCGATAACGTTCTTCCAGAAAATCACTGCGCGTGGAAGCAGGGATGCTCCGAGGCCCAGAACCCCCTCACACTGCGGCTCTGTCTTGCTGGGCCGGGCCGGGGAGGTGTACAGTCCATGGGAAGGGCAGGCAGGCAGCCAGGGGATGGTGGATTTGGACAAGGGGAGCCAGGCGTGAAGGTCAGGGCAGCCGGGAGGGGTTTCCGCTGGGCTGGATGGCTCCGTCTCTGCCAACCCGGACGAGGCAGGTGCCAGACCCAATTCTTGCTCTCTCCGCAGCTCTGGAGAGGGGGGTGGAGCTGTCGGCGTCTCTGTGCCAGCCGGGAGCAGAAATCAATGCATGGAGCTGGTGCCTGGGATCCAGAGAGCAGGGGAGGGCAGGCTCCATCCCAGGTCAAGGACCCAGCCTTGGGGGAAACTGTGCTGGATCTCTGGGTCCATCGATTCATCGAGCTTAAAGGACTCCCTCCCTGGAAGAGCTGGGCCAGGCCCTACTTGCTGCCCAAAAAGGTGAGGCCTCAACGGGACACACGGACACACCTACTCCCCTTGGGCTCTTGACACCCCCCCTTTTCCTTTGGATTTAGAAGAGCACTCCTCTGCACTAACCCAGTCGAGATGGTGACCTGGCTCTCTGCTTCAATTTCTCCTACAATCGGGGTGGGATGTTGGGTCTGCTGTGTGCGTCCTTGGAACTCTGGGAAGGGAAGCGTTATATTTGGAAGTTAGAAGCTGGGAAAAGAAGCCTTCTAAGAGGTAAGCGGAGAGACCTGAGGCACTGGGGAAGGTGAATTAAAGGAAGTGACAGGGCAGACAGGTGGGTACTTCAGCATCTCCAGCTCCTAGCCCAGGTTTGTACTGGTTGGGGGTGGGGGTAGGGAGCGCTCTCTGCCAAGGGCTAGCCTCTTGCAAGGTGGCCAGCCCGGCTCTGGGCAGAGCATTTCCCATGCACAGGTGCACGGTGCAGAGTGCTAGTGCTCTGTGCCCGGCCCCACCATCCTAGCTCACCTTCATCCTGGGGGATGACGGTCACAGTCCCCAGGGGACCCTCCCCAAAGGCCCATCACCCTCCCCAGGGCATGCCGGGGCTGGCCTCAAAGGGGAACGTGAAAGGAACACCAGTTATCCCATGGGTCCCTATTGGAGACCCTTGCCCTGCTCTCTGAGAGCTAGGCCACCCCAAAATGGAAGAAGGGGAGGGATGGGGGCCTGGGCCGCCACTTCCCACTTCTCCTCCAGGCCCTCCCTTTGCTGCCCGCTCACCAAGGCACTTTAGCCAAGCTGCTGCCAAGCACGCTCTGTGCCAGGACAGAGACTGGGCCTGGGGGTTGGGGGAGGGGACTGGGGGCCCTCTGGGCCAGCAGCTGCCAGAGGTCCTGGAGCCCCTGGCCTGCCCTTTGGAGAGCCTAAACCCCCCAGGAGACAACCAGCTAGCTCTGCTGGGTGGTGGAAGACGTGGGGGAGCTCGCCGGATCTGTCCCCCTCGGGGGCCCGCGGGCCACACAATAGCCCCAGGCTGCTGCTCCCTGGCTTAAGTGGTTGCCTGGGCAACAACTGGGGCCAGTTTCCACCAATCCTCGGCAGAGGCTGGATCAAGGGGAGGGAAGCTGGCTGGGAAGGGGGGCACCATCCCTTGTGCTGAATCCTATATAAGGAGGAGGGATGTGAGCGCAGTGGTCTGCGCTTCGCTGCCCCTCCAGTGAGCTCAGGGGCGGGGCACGAAGATGCTTCGCTTGGGCTGTGCCAAGCCTGGGTCCTGGGCCAGCTTCTGGGCCGTCCTGACCTTGGTGGGTCTGGCCACTCGAGCCGGTGAGTGGGCAGTGGGTGGGGTGGGGTGGGGGTGGAGGGCAGGGAGGAGAGGCCGGACCTTTCGCCGGGAGGGGGCGGTGTCCAGCAGGCCGGGAGATTTGATCGCGCCCGCCCCGCGGAGGGAAGAAGGGCTGGGAGGCAGCAGGGGTCTCAGCGACAGGAAGACCAGCCCACCGCCCACGCCGGACAGGTGGCCCCAGGCAGCCGTGGGGTGTGAACGGCCCACCCACCCGGCCCTCACCCTCCCCTTCTCCCGCTGCCTCCCTTTCTGTTACACACAGATGCTCTGCTCTCGTGTCAGCCTCCTCTCTGGTTGTCCCCACGGGCCAGGGGCCTGCGCGTGTGCGCGTGTGTTCGGGGGGTGCTCGTCCGCTGCTCTCAGACACCCACCTAGTCTCCCTCTGAGGCTCCTCACACTGTTCTCTGCTTGGGGAAGTGGCTGGCAGCGTTTCCTGTCACTGAGTTCTCTGTGACGGGAGTGCATGTCCCCATCTGACCCTCACACATCCCTGGAAGCCCAAGAGAAGGACCCGGGGTGGGCAGCCTGGAAGGGGGAGGCCAGGCTCAACACTTAGGTCCCGTGAGAGTCCCCTTCCAGCACCAGCACACCCTCTGTGTCTTCTCTGGTCCCCCCACAAGCCACCTGCTGCGAGTGGACTTCAGCCTCAGAGGTCAGGACCCAGGAGGGCAGCTGGGCCTGGAAACGGCTTCCCCTCATGCTCTGCCTCGGTCGTCCCACTTGTGCTCTGGTCCCTCCCAACCCTCACTGCTCCCCGCACCCCTAACCCATCCTTTTCTAGGGCCTCTGCAGGGCTGGCGCATGTCCTCTGGCTGGCTCCTTCCCGTCACTTCCTCAGGGAGCCGTCTAGGATTTATGCACCTCAAGCAGCCCTATCCTGACTACCGTCACTTCCTTATTTATCACAATCCCAAACTGGAGTGCTTATTTGTGTACTTACCGCCTGTCTAAGGAGCTGGTTGGTGCTTTTCTCAGTAGGTGAGCGCGGTGGGGTTCCTCGACCCTTGTCTGGTGCTCTGGCATCACGGAGACCAGTTCCCGGGCATTCCGGTTCATGATCTCTCCTCGCCAGGAATCTACCCCCCTCTGACAAGAGCATCCTCTCAGGGGCTGCTCAGGGTCAGGTTCATAAGCTTCCCCACCCGGGAAGTGCTTGTGTGCGTGCACGCTTACCTCTGCGTGCTCCAGGGGCGCAGACAAGTATGCACACAGCCTCCCCAGGCCCAGCAGCCCTCCGCCCACACCCAGGCACACGCATCCCCAGGTGGTCCCTCTGCACCCCTGGCTGGCACCCCCGGCCCAGGGGCCTTCTCAGCGGTGCTGCCTTCCTTCCTGCTGCAGCTCAGAGAGCCGATGTTGGTGGCGAGTCCACGGGCACCTCCATCAACCACTCCCAGACGCTGCTCCAACGCTTGCAGGAGCTGCTGCGGCAGGGCAATGCCAGCGACGTGGTTCTGCGGGTACAGGCCGCGGGGACGGACGAGGTCCGCGTGTTCCACACGCACCGCCTGCTGCTGGGCCTACACAGCGAGCTCTTCCGGGAGCTGCTGAGTAACCAGAGTGAGGTGGTGCTTCAGGAGCCCCGGGACTGCGCTGCTGTCTTCGACAAGTTCATCAGGTGGGCGCGGATTAGGGGAAGGCTTCCTCCCTTTCCCGGGCCCTGGCTTCTCCGCTTACGGGGTCCCAGAAGCCCTGGCCTCTCAGAAGACATTATGTGCATCCCCCAGAGGTCCATCCCCCAAGGTCTTCGCTTTTATTCGTCCCTTCTCCCCCTGCCCTTCCCACAAATCCAGCCTGACTCCCTGCCCTTGCCTGCAAGTCCCGTTGGCTCTGATGCCAGCTACCAAGTGCTCTCAGAGCTGTTTCCAAACCTGGTGTTGAGAGCTTTTAAAAACTGCAGATTCCCGGACCCCGGTCTGGGTCATCTGGCTTCAGGTCTGGGGTTGGGCTCGGCAGTGATTTTTTTATTTTCAGGCCTCCGTGTGGTTTTAGCATCTAGCCAGGTTTCCAACTGCAGGGCCAGAGGGAATAAGCCAGTGCTCTCTCTCTCATCTCCTGCTCCCTGCTGGTGTGCTGTACGGGGTGGGGGGGGGCACCATTCACACTCTAGTCAGAGCAAGTAACCCTGTTTTAACAGTTTAGACAAGATGGCTGCAGAATACCAGGCAGCAGGAAGAGGCGTAACACAGAAGGGGAAGGGTCTTCCCCCCCACCAGTCAGTTCCATGAAAGAGGTCTTCTCCCAACCCCATACTGTGCCTCTGCTGAAGGTGATTGGCTAGAATTTAGTCACATGGCCATGTCCACTCTAAAGGAGGCTTAGAGTCATCTTTTATTCCCAGAAGCAAATAGTTGGGCTAAAATGCAGCAGGAAGGGGGAGACTGGGGAGGGGGGCGGTGTTGGTGCGGCTCTCTCTCCCGGCAGCTCTCGCCACATCCCCATGGAGCGTGGGGCCTGGCAAGGGTGAGCAGAGGGATGGGAGCAGATGGGGACAGGGAGTGAATGAGCAAGAGCCACACCGGAAGAGATCCAGGGAGAAAGATGAGCTTGCAAGAAGGGGGGGGGGGCGGGTAGAGGGAATTAACCTGTGTGGAGGGCCTGCTTTGTAGCCAGTCCAGTTCATTCTCCCCCAGCTGTCACAACGACCCTGGTAACCCCTCTCCCCGGACGATTAGCAGAAGGTTCAGTGAAGTTAAATGACTTGCGCACTTGCAAGCACAATATGGATCTGAGCCTGGGGTTGTGAAGCCCAGGGCGGGTGGAGCCTCGTCTGTCCTGTAGCCTAAGGCTTGGGGCCTAGTAGATGCCCAGTAACGATGCATCCTTTCCGTGTCCCCCTGAGAAATGGTCCTTGAGAGGAAGATAGGAAGCCTCGTGGGTGGATGGGTGGGGCTGACCACAAGGCTCTCCATCCAAGGCTGTGTCCCCTTTGGGGGGGTGTCTAGGGGCATGGTGGAGGGGGGGCGCCCTGACCCAGCCCCATCTCTGCGCCCCTCCCGCAGGTACCTGTACTGCGGCGAGCTGACCGTGCTGCTGGCCCAGGCCATCCCCCTGCACCGGCTGGCCACCAAGTACGGCGTGGCCTCCCTGCAGCGCGGCGTGGCCGACTACATGCGGGCGCACCTGGCGGGCGGCGCGGGCCCTGCGGTCGGCTGGTACCACTACGCGGTGAGCACCGGGGACGAGGCCCTGCGCCAGAGCTGCCTGCAGTTCCTGGCCTGGAACCTGTCGGCCGTGGCGGCCAGCGCGGAGTGGGGCGCCGTGAGCCCCGAGCTGCTGGCGCAGCTGCTGCCGCGCTCGGACCTGGTGCTGCAGGACGAGCTGGAGCTGTTCCACGCGCTCGAGGCGTGGCTGGGCCGCACCCGCCCTGCCCCAGCTGTGGCCGAGCGCGCGCTGCGGGCCATCCGCTACCCCATGATCCCGCCGGCCCAGCTGTTCCAGCTGCAGGCGCGCTCGGCCGCCCTGGCGCGCCACGGCCCCGCGGTGGCCGACCTGCTGCTGCAGGCCTACCAGTTCCACGCCGCCTCGCCGCTGCACTTCGCCAAGTTCTTCGACGTCAATGGCAGCGCCTTCCTGCCCCGCAACTACCTCGCGCCCGCCTGGGGCGCCCCGTGGGTCATCAGCAACCCGGCCCGCGACGACCGCAGCACCAGCTTCCAGACGCAGCTGGGCCCCAGCGGCCACGACGCGGGCCGCCGGGTCACCTGGAACGTGCTCTTCTCGCCGCGCTGGCTGCCCGTCAGCCTGCGGCCCGTCTACGCGGACGCCGCGGGCACCGCGCTGCCCCCCGCACGCCCCGAGGACGGCCGGCCGCGCCTGGTGGTCACCCCGGCCAGCAGCGGTGGCGACGCGGCCGGAGTGAGCTTCCAGAAGACGGTGCTGGTGGGGGCGCGCCAGCACGGCCGCCTGCTGGTGCGCCACGCCTACAGCTTCCACCAGAGCAGCGAGGAGGCCGGCGACTTCCTGGCGCACGCGGACCTGCAGCGCCGCAACTCCGAGTACCTGGTGGAGAACGCCCTGCACCTCCACCTCATCGTCAAGCCCGTCTACCACACCCTCATCCGGACCCCCAAGTAGCCAGGCGGGCCGCGGCGGGGAGGGGCGCGCACCATCCGGGGTGCTCAGGCTGGTCCCCTGGGTGGCCCGGTGCTGGTGGCCTTGGAGCTGGGGTGCAGGGTGGTGCAGCAGGTGCCCCGTTTCACAGCTGCCTCGGAGGCCGCGCTCTTGGTTGAATAAATCGATGCTCAGAGAGCAGAGGAGGGGATGATTGTACCACCCAGTTCCAGGTAAAAGCAGCCCTCCTAGGTATGCGGGTTCCCCCATCTTTCATTAGCTTTTACCCAGGGCCCCCACCCCCACCTGGAACAGGGCAGGTAAGAGCAACGACATGGGCCAGCCTGGGAAAACTGGGGGTGGGGGGTGGGGGACGACTCCAGGACCTCTTGCTCAAGTTTTCTCACCTTGAAGCCACGAGGCTTACTTAGCTGGGCAGTTTCCGAGCCCTGATTTCCAGAGGGTACCACCTCCCACCCCCGTCTAGGTAATTAGGCTTTTTATGGTCTGAGCCACCCCAGGTCTCTGACCTCTCATGGGAGGGAGCGAGGAAGGTGTGAAGGCTTGTGGGGTGGGGCATGAACGGACTTTGCCGGCCTCACCCTTCCTAGGAACCGGCTAGAGGAAAAACCCGTCCCCTCCCACCAGGTGTTTGTAGGTTGGTGCAGTGTCACCAGCCACAGGGGGATGGGGTGTCGGGAGGGAGGAGGAAGGCAGCTGGGTTGCCTCTTAATCAGTCATGGCCCCCCTTACATTCCAGACAAGGTCTGGTTTCCAACACAACCATCAAGACCCAAATGGGATTTTATTGTTACACCGCCAAGTAACAAAACCAGATTCCCTCCTCTGCCCCAACCAGACTCTTCCGAAATGACTGTTGGCTCCTTCCCCAACCATCGGAGATGCCCTTGCCCCGGATGTGGGCTCAGGACCCTGTCCCACTAACAGCTCCCTTCCCCCTTCCATCTCCAAGGCTGAGTCCGGCCCCAGGTCTCTACAGGGTTTTGGCAACAGGGTTCTATCCAGGGCTGGGAGGTCAGGAAGTCCTGTCATCCTGGCCATGCCTCCTGAGCTTACCTCCCTTCCCCAGTGGCACTGAAAGCATGGAGCTGCTGGGCAGACACCCTCATAATTCCTGGGTCTCAGGAGCCCCAGCTTTCTGAGAGCCTGAGCTCCTGCTCACAGGCGACCCCATCTGCCCAGCCTCCATCTCCCATTTTCTGCTACACCCCATCCAGGCTTGGGGGCAGGAGGGCCGGTTCCAGACAGGACCCCTCAGGTATGCCGGAAGCGTCCGTCTTTGCCGTGGGTGCTTGTGCCGTGAGCCAGGCGGGGCCCACGGGCAGCCCGTCGGGAAATACCAGCTGGGTTGGAGTGAACAGTGAGGGGTGAGGAGTCCCCGGGGCCTGCAACAGGGTAAGGGCCAGGAACAGGGGTTTAGGAATTCCTCTCACTCCCTCTCGGGTCACCCCGTGGCCTTGAACTCCTTGGGGGCACAACCCCAAGATGCCAGTCTCACAGATACTCCGTGAGAACCCGGTTTCCAGCAATGGGTAGCCATAGGTACGGGGAGCTCAACATGCCTCCTCCCTGGGCTGGCCAAGGGCTCCCGTCCCCATTCCTTCCTTGGGTGGTACTGACCCGTGCTCTGGCTTGGAGGGAGTTTGACCTTGGCCAAAGGCAGCGTGACCTTCCCCAGATGCCGGGTACCAGGGGCTGGGTGTCCGCACACTGGCACCCTGTGATCCGAGACACTCTCCATGGGACGGGGCCCCAGGAGGTGTGTCTTGGGGCGGGAGAGCTGTGTGGGAGAACAGTGAGGTGAGTCGGGGCTGTATGGGATCTGCTACACGGATCTGCCCTGTATGCCTGCCCCCCTGCCTGCCTCCTATGCCAGCCTGGGGGACAGGGACTGAAGGTGTCCTGGGGCCTCTGGAGGAATCCAGCCCCCAGGTTCCCATCCACAGCAAAGGGGCGCAGACACGTCATCCCCCAGTCTTTCGTCTCACCCCTTGCCCCGTGACCTCAAAGGACCGGGACCTCCGCTTCCTCCTCTTGGCCTCCAGTGACTCCTCCCGTTTCTTGCCCGGGCTTTTCTTCTGGCTGCGCATCCAGGGCCCGGTGCCGTCGCCACTGTGCCCGGCTGCCTGGGACGGGGCCTCGCCTGTGCTGCTAGACAGGTTGTCCTCACTGGCAGCGTGCTGCAGGGTGGGGCTGGGCGGCCGCTTGCAGGCCAGAGGGCCGGGTGGCTGCTCGTCAGCCTCGCTGGGCGAGTGCGGAGACAGGCTGCCGCGCTCCCGGGCAGGTGGCAGCAGGTGGCGCCCCTCGCTGCCCAAAGCCCGCGAGCGCCGCCGCGCAGCCTTCACCGAGATGCACTTGGTGCCGGTCAGGATCTCCTTCCTCTCTGCAGCGGGACAGAAGGAAGGAGCACCCAACCTGGGGTCAAGACCACATATCCCTCCCCCTCCCACAACCTCCCACCCCCTCCTTCTCCTGCTAATAAAGGAGGACATGAGCAGATCCAGAAGGCCTGGGTCCCAATTCCAGCCCTCGCTTGCTATTTAAGAAACTTGGGGCAAATTTCTGAGCTTTACCTTCATCTGTAACTGGGGATGAAGTTACATCCTGAAACTAACCCTGTAGGGTTACTGTGAGGACTAACTGAGAAAGTGGGCTTCGGGGTGGGGATTCCATCTATATTTGCTCTTAGAATTACTACTGGGTGGGAAGGGGGGACAGGATCCTGAGTGCCATGTGCTCCCCATTCGGACTTCTGATTGTGTCCTCAGCCCTCTGTGCGTCCTTGAGCAGGTGGCTAATCCTCTCTGGGCACTGGGGCCTCTGTATAGAATGGGTAGCTCCAAAAGCTACCCATTTGGTGACAAAGGGTGTCACCAAAGGGTGACAAAGGCACACAAGGTGCATCCAGCAGCGCACAGGGCACGGACTGGGTGATCTGAACAGTTCAGATGCTGCTGGGCTCACGTTGACCGGGCTGGCAGGGGGCGCACCTTTGGAGGACAAGGGGATCTCCGACAGATTCTCGCTGCTGTCGGGGGAAGAGGTGATCTGGCTGCTGGGGCTGACCAGGCTGTCCTGAGTGGGGGCCTGCAAGTGAAGTGGTTGAGAAGACAAAGGCATTGGACCCACCAGGGGCCTCGTGTCTTACTCAGCAGAGACAGCGGGGCCTCAGGGGTGAAGGCCATCTTGGGAAGGCTCCACCCCAACCACGGGGTGTCTACCCTGTGCCCCCACCCCCGGCAGTGGCGCTCCATGCTCACCTCCTGGGTCACCAGGCTGCCGATCTGGATGGGGGGTGGGGTGGGCACAGAGGAGCTCTTCACCTGCCAGGCTCGAGGACTGGCTTTGAACACGCGGTTGGCTTCACTGAGGTTGGCAGAGGAGGATGGCGGCTGTTGACTGGGCTGGACCCACTAAGGTCCCAACTCCACCCCAGGGTGGGGAGAACTGTTTGTGTGACGGGAGAGAGAACCTAGGGGTCCTGGCTCCAGACTTGTGCCACCTTCTCCCTTTCATTCCTGCCCCATGGACTTAGCCCCAAACTGGGTTGGCATCCCTGGGATACAGCTCAGCGGGTGGTGGCTCAGGCTGGCAGGACTGGCTGGAAGCGGTCTCTGGCCTCACCTCTCCGCGCTGAGGGGAGGGAGGATGCTGTCCTGCAGGCGCTGGACTTCAGAGCTCAGCGTCTTCACATTCTCTGGGTCAGACTCTGGTGTCAGTGTGGTTCCTGCTGGGGTAATTTTGGGCAAGGAGCTGTCCTGGGGAGGGAAGGTGGCAGGGGGAGGACAGTCAGAAGACTTGGTCTTGGACCAGGTGACGGCAAAGGGTGACAAAGGCATGCAAGGCGACTAGGGCCTAGGTGTGGGGGAGGAGAGCAGTGGGTTTGTATTCTGGCTCACAGGGGCTAAACTGGGGTCTGCTAGGCATCCCCAGTAGCACCGCCTGATGACCTGGTCTTCTTGGGGGGGGGGCATTTGTGATTGCTCAGATAACCAATCCTGACCCTCAGACTCTGGGTGGGGACAAGTGCCAGAGAAGAATGCCCTGGGACAGGCACCTTACTGGGTCGAGGCTTTGGGCGGGGTGAGAAGGAAGGAGGGCCAAGTCCCTGGGGTGCCAGCCAGCCTGGTCCCATCTGCACCCCAGCGACCTGCAGGCACTGCCTGGGGCATCCCCCCCTCCATCCCTACCTGTGCTCATGCCCAAGCCCAGGCCTGCCCACGCTCCCACCTGCAGGGCCCTGGAGGCCACCCGGTCCATGATGGTGGCCCGCTCCAGGCTGCCCTCCTCCAGCTCCCGCAGGTACACTTCATACAGCTCCTCCAGGTGCTGCGGGACGGCCAGGTTGTAGTCTGGGGGGGGGGGGGGGTGGAGAGAGGGAGGGGCAGGGCTCAGCGCGTGCCCCGGGTCCCTCCGCGGGCCCCGGGTCCCTCCGCGGGCCTCGGGGGCCCCTGGGTGGCTCGGGGCGCGCGGGGCCTACCGTCGATGACCTGGCGCTGGCCTTGGATGATCTCGTCGCAGAGGCTGCGGTGCTGCTCCAGGCGGCGCACGGCCTCGCGGCGGTGGCGGAGCGCGCCGTCCCGGAGCAGCGCGTGCGACTGCATCTCCGTGTTCTCCACCTCGAGCTCGTGCACGCGGCACAGCAGGCTGAGCACCTGGCGCTGCTCCTCCGAGCCGATGCGCCGTGGCAGCGTCTCCT
Organism: Canis lupus baileyi; assembly: GCF_048164855.1. Lineage (NCBI taxonomy): Eukaryota > Metazoa > Chordata > Mammalia > Carnivora > Canidae > Canis > Canis lupus. Next base: position 55,014,855 of record NC_132853.1, on the reverse strand, counting down.
CCAGGCGCCGGCCCCGCGCGCGCAGCTCCCGGCAGCGCTGCTCCAGCGCCAGCTGGGGGCCGGGGTGGGGGGTCAGCGCCCGGGCTGGTCCTAACCCCCACACCCGACCCCTCCAGCCCCCGAGCACCCTCCAGGCTGAAGCCCCATTCTGAGCCTAACCCTCAAACCTTCGTCTTGGGCCCTGCAACAGGGGCTGCCCCCAAATGGCCCCTCTGGACACACTTTCTGGCCACCCTGAAACAATCTGCCCCTGGAATCAGCTCCATGGATACCGGCCGACCCCAGCCCCTCTGACCCCCTCAGGGCTCATCATGGCCCCCCAAAAGCCCCTGGTTTGCGTATGCTCCAGAACAGAAAGAAGATATCCATTATCTGGAAAAACCCTAATTAAAATACTGACTACCATTTTTTTTTTTGAGTTCTTGGTATGCAAAAGGCATTGATTTAATCTCTCCAATAACCCCACCAGGACCCCACCAGGACTACTCCCATTTTGTAGATGAGGAAGCGAGTCACAAAGGAGGAATTTAGCAAGCTCACAGAGGATCTGAGGCCTGAGCTCCCAGGTCTGAGTCCTCCCGCACCCCATCCCCAGCCCCTTCTGGCGTGGGCCTCTCAGGCCATTCCCTCCTGCCCCCAGTCCCAGGCACCTTCTGCTTCCTCAGCTTCTTCTGCTCCCCCACCAGGGCGGCAATGCTCTCCCGGGCCGAGGCCACCTCTGGGGGCTCCAGGGTGTCTGGCTGGTCATCACCCGTGTCCGAGTCCTTCTCGCTGTCATCCTTGGTGTAGGATTCCTTCCGCTGCTCCTCCCGCCATTTGAGCGCCCTGCGGGACTTCTCGTGCTCCCAGCTGTCACAGCCCCACCCCAGGGAGGCAGGGGAGTCAGGCCGCGGGGTGGGGGGCATAGCGTGCGGCTACAGTTCCCAGCCCCTCTGTCCCAGGCCCCAGAGTGGGACGTGGACGGCCCCGGGGCAGGGGGTGCTTACCCAGCAATGGTGAGCAGGTGGCGGGAGGTGTCAATCTGGACCTCCATGGCGTGATTCTCCAGCTCCAGCAGGCGTCTCCGCACGTCCATCTGCTCCTGGAAAGCGCTGATAAGTTGCTCCCGCAGCTGTCCCATCTCGGCCTGCTCACCCTGCGCACTGTGCAGTTGGACCTCGGCTGCCCAGAGGATGCGGAAGTCAGTGGAGGCAGGAGGGTCAGGCCAGGAAGGTCTGGGCCTATTTGGGGCCCGCCCTTATCCCTTTCCTCTTCTTCTTCTTCTTTTTTTTTTTTTTAAGATTTAATTTATTTATTCTTGAGAGACACACACAGAGAAGCAGAGACACAGGCAGAGGGAGTAGCAGGGTCCCTGCAGGGAGCCCGATGCGGGACCAAATCCCCGGACCCTGGGATCACGGCCAGAGCCAAAGGCAGGCGCTCAACCTCTGAGCCACCCAGGCGTCCCCCTCTTCCCTTTCTTCCCAAACTACTTCCTGTCTGACCAACTCCTCTCAAAAGACCTCCTAGATTATTACTACTTCCTCCCACACCCCATTTCCACAATGAGTCTTCAGGCTGCAGCCCAAGGGGGACTCTCATCTCCTCTGCATGAACTGGGCTTCCACTAGCCCTTATAGCACCAACTATAAAAAGGTGCCCCTTAGACACTTGTCCTCTGTTGGAAAACCATCAAAGCAAAGACAAATCTACAAGAGAAAGGTACCCGTTCCGCTGGGCACAGCCTCACAGCCCTGAGAGTGGGCCCCCACCCCCCGCAGCTGAACGCTCACATGTGTCTCACTTGTGTGATCTCATCTAATCTTAATTAACGTTAAATCTCTGGAACAGAGATCACCGTTCTGTCTGACACTTGAAGGACAGAAGGTGCAGAGCGGCTGAGTGATTAGCTAGCCCAAGGCTACCTGCCCAGAAAAGCCTGAGCCTGAGCCTGACCCCTGAGCAATCTGAGACAGGCTAGGAGGGCTGCCCGAGATGGGCTCCCACAAACGCAGACCCCCTCCCCCGCCCCCGTCACACACACCTTGGATGTGGCGAATGTCACCCCGCTCCAGCCGGCCCTGGGCTGGACCCCGCCCACCCTGCTCATCGATCTTGCATTTGAGCCTCTGGATCTCGCCCCGAAGGTCCGAGATGATGCTGGTGTACTGGGCGATGTGGTAGGAGACGTTGAGCAGGTTCTGCTTCACCTGTGGGGGCACAGCACGGGGGGCAGAGCAGGTCCAGTCACCCCGGATGCTGGGGCCAGCCTGCAGTGTCTTCTCTTTCTCTCCCCCCGCCCAACCCGGCTTCCAACCCCACAACCTATCACACTCCATGCCTCTACCAGACCCAGACTCCCAAAATGCTGCTTCCTCTGCTCATCAACCTTCAGTGACTCCCTACTGCTTGGGAGGAATGCTCTAATTCCTTCACCTGGACCCACCACTATCTCAGTTTCTACCTTAAAATTTTTTATTTATTTAATTTAGAGATAGAACATGCACGAGCCAGGGGAGGTGCAGAGGGAGAGGGGGAGAGAATCTCAAGCAGACTCCACGCTGAGCGGGGAGCGCCATGTGGGGCTAGATCCCACAACCCTGACATCAAGACCTGAGCTGAAATCAGGACTGAGCCACCAGGGCACTCCTCTCAGTTTTCATTTGATCACTGCTCCATCGGGAACGTTCTGCTCTGGTTGATGAATTGTCCTGTTGTCCCCACTCCTATCACAGATACCATCTCCTTCCTGCCCTTGAAACCACACGCTTACTGCTACCCACCTCTTCTAGAATGTGCTCCCCATCCTTCAGAGTCCCACTCACAGTCCCCAAAAAGCTCCACCAGGCCCTGCCACCCCATCTCCTCGTTCCTTCGCTGTCTCAGCATCTGCTGTTGGCATCACTTGCCACTATTAATAATATTCTGAACCATCAATGAATTGTTTCAGGGACAGGCCTCCTCCACCCGTTGAGTTTCCGGAGGGCTGGGGTAACACACAAAGCCCCTGGGACGGTGGCTGTGAAGTGTCGTGTTGCAGGAGTGTTGCTAAGTTCTATCTGGCGCGTGTCCATTCCCACCCTTCCACACACGTGGCTTGAGAGAGGCTTCCGGGGGTCCTAACGCCTTTGCCCGAGGGTGACAACGTGGGCTCGGGAGGCAGGCAGGGCCACTTCTATAGGGTCTCAGTGTCATCCATCACTGCCCAGCTGGGAAGTCACTTAACTTCCTTCAGCCTCACTTCCCTAAACTTGGAGATGGGAGTGTAGGGAGTTGGGCCTCGCTTGAGGAGCAAAGGAGGCGACACAGGGAAGCGCTCAGAATCATGACGGCCTGACAGTTAGATTGGGGGCTTTGAAAATGTCAATGTCCGAATGGGCAACTGGAAAGGAAAACCGAGGCTGGCAGGGGATGGGGCAGGGGGCGCTCAAGTGACCTTGAACAAGGCGGAGGGGACCCTCGGGAGCAGTGGGCTTCCAGCAGGTGCACACGCTTCCTGGCAGGCGGGGAAGGGCACGGGGTGACACGGGGCTGGGGAAGGAGGCCAGTGCCACGGTGGCCGGCTCCAGAGGGTGGGGTGGGGTGGCAGGGAGCCCTCCGGGGCCCGCATCTTGGCTCAGGAAGGGCCCTCACCCTGGTCTTGATGTTCTTGGCCCGGCCGGCGTAGGTCAGGGTGTTCCGGGACTCCTCGAAGGCGCTGCTGGCGGGGCTGATGTGTGCGATCATCACGGTGCGGCTGTTCCCGCCCAGGGAATCCTGGGTGGCAGGGAGGGTGGGCTGCGGTGGGCCCGGGACCGCCTCCCCAGGGTCCTGGGTCCAGCCATCCCCCCCTCCTTCTGTCCCTCCTTCCACTTCTGGTTTCTGTTCCAAATTTCCATTTGAAACTTTCCAGTATCTGACCCGGGTCAGTCCTCACCCCCACCCCCCCATTCCCCCCACCCCCGTCGCTTTCCCTTTCCCTCCCCTCATACGAGAGAATGAGAAAAGGCAGCAGCCGTGGCAGCTGGGAACCCGAGTGGAAAGGTGTCCTGTGGGCTCCCTCTCTCATCACCTCTAGCCTCTCAAGTGACCCCCAGGCCCCCCATTTCTGACTGCTAATGGTACTGCCCTTTCGGCTGGAGTGAGGGATGGGGGACAGGGGCCCCGGGCACGAAGGCTGAATGTGGCCTCATTCCATATGAAGAGCCCTGGGGATGGAGGAGGGGAGGGGAGTGGGGGTGGGAGGTGGGGATCCCCGACTCACACCCCGAGTTAGCAGCACAGTGGCCTCAGGCAAGCTCTTCACTTCCCTAATGCTTGGCTTCCTTGCTTTTTAAAAGGGCAGCAATCATGCCACGGTCCCACCTCCCAGCTTGTGGGCGCCCTGGTGGTGGCAGGCTGGTGGCGGGCTGGGGTGACGCTGCAGTTATACGGGGCCACAGACTCTGTCTTCCAGCACTTACTACCGTGGGCCCTGGGGAAGGCTACTTAACCCCTTTGCGCTTAGTTTTCTTGTCTGTAAATGGAAATAGTATTTCCCCGACGGCCGAGGTTGCTTCAGGAAGGAGGGAGCTAGTCTAGTTGGGTGAGGTCCAGCCAGGGGCAGGTCCCCAGACAGCAGACACTCTGATTCATGAGGCTGACGACCACTGGAACCCCCAAATCCAGGCAGGTCTTGGTCCCCTCAGACCTGCAGCCCTTGGGGGGGGGGTGTCAGGTGCCGCGCCTTTCTTTCCCTGCTGCCCACTCTTGGGTCAGGGTCACCTCGTAAAATTTGAGTGTCAGAAAAACAAGGAATGTTTTTTTTTAAGTATAAGTATATCCCAAATGTTGTATGGGACATACTTATGCTGAAACAAATTCTGTTGTCTATCTGAAATTCAGCTGTAGCTAGGTGGCCGTTATTTTTTAAGATTTTATTTATTTATTTGAGAGAGAGACGGAGAGTGAGAATGAGCAGGGGTGGGAAGGGACAGAGGGAGAGGGAGAAGCAGACTCTCCGCGGAGCAGGGAGCACAACTCGGGGCTCTATCCCAGGACCCTGAGATCATGACCTGAGCCAACGGCAGACACTTCACGGACTGAGCCACCCCGGCGCCCTGTATTTTTATTTGCTCAATCTGGCAGCCCTACTCCGGGTGCCCAGCGCCCCGGCCGGTGCAGCGGTACCTTCAGGAGCCGGGTGAGCTTGCTGTCCCGATAGTTGATGTACTTGTTGCTGCTCTTGTCGCTGAGTGCGTTGATGCAGTTGCCCAGCGCCAGCAGCGAGCGGTTGATGTGGGCGCCCTCCTTCATGCGCTGCCCGCGGTTCTGCGTCTGCAGGGTGAGCGGGGGCAGGGGACGGGCTTCACCGCTGCCCGGGGGACCCTGGGCCAAGGCCCCTCCCTCTCCCTTGGGGCTCAGAAATGTGGCGGTGACCGAGGGCCTGGTCTCGCCCTCCTCCCAGGGGTCATCGAGGGCATTCAAGAGGGTGAGAGAACAGGAGGGACGGAAGGCTTCTGAGGACCGTTGAGAGTCTGGCTCTCTGTCTCCCCCCCGGGGGACTGGCCCCAGGGCCCCAAGAATGACACAGCAGGAGGCTGAGGCTTCCCTGGTGGCGGCACCTGGCTCCAGGGCGCCCCGGGGTTCAGGGGAAGGAGGGAAGTGTGTGTGTGTATGGGGGGGGGCAGAGAGAGAATGTGAGGGAATGAGTGTGTGTGTGTGGAAGAAAGAATGTGTGTGTGTGAGTGTGTAGGGAAATGAGTGTGCGAGCACACGAGTGTACGTGTGGGTGCTGGGTTCCTGTCCTTTCCTTGGGCCCACGGGGACAGTGTCAAGGCCGAGGAGGAGGCTCTGCTCAAAGCTGCCTGGCTCTCAGAGCTGCGGCCTCGGGGCACCCCCCCCCCGCCCCGCTGCTGCTCCGCTGTGTCCCTCCAGGAAGGCCTTCCTGGGAGAGAGGGGTGTGCTTCCTGAACCCCCCTGTTTAAACCTAATCCCACGTGTTTGAACATGAAATCTCCCTGGCCGCTGGCCTGTCCCTGACATTTGCTAGCAGTGACATCACCTGGCCTCATCACTGGGGGGACCGTGAAACCTCCCGGTTTGCCCGAAGGAGGAGGACCCGGGGCCTACCCAGTGGGGGGCACTGTTGGAACGGGGACACCCCCCCAGGCCACAGCACCAGGTAAGCAGGGCTTAGCGGCGGGGCCAGACAAATGCTCTGAGAACTGGCGATGGGCCTTCCTCTCTCCTCAATGTGGCAGGCAGGGCCCCCTGAGTCGGAGGGTCGTCTCCCCCATCCCAGCTCCTCATCTGGGCCCACGAACCCTCATTCCCGCTGACCTTCCTCCAGGGCCGCCAGTCTCCTTCCTGGAGAAACCCTCCTCATCCCCTGCCCTATCCTACAAACAGTGGGGATACCCCCTTCCCCTCCTGTTCCTCTGTGACACTCCTCAGTCCCTTACCAGGCTCCCCCCCGCCAGGATGGCTTCCTGCCGATCCCTGGGGAGCAAGGAGGTCAGCACCCCTGCCCTCTCCCCAGCCCCCCAGAACATTCTCCCCAGTCCGGGGGGAGCTGACCTCACCTGGGAGGCACGTTCAGAGCCCGCCAGGTCAATCATGAACAGGCGGCCCTGCCGCACCTCCTGCAGAACGTTCTTGACCCGGCTGCGCTGGCGCACAGCCACCTGGAGCACGGCGTGGGAGCGAGAGGACGTCTGGTTGGCAGCCGTGGGCTCCTGGGTCCTTTGTCGGTTCCCCTTCATGAGCAGCTGCATGATCTGGGTGCGCAGTGGGTGGGGAGGACAGCACTGTTGGGGGACCACGGGGTTGCCCCCGCGCCCTGCATCTTGGAGGCTGGGGTGGGTCAGTCTGGAGGCTGGTTGCCTATTATGGCCCCCCCTGGGGTCAGCGCAGCGGGGGCACAGGGGCAGGGGGCTTCGGGGCGGGATCCTCTGTGTCTGCCCCTGCCCCTGCTCCAGCCCCCCCGCCCCAGCCTCAGCCCCCACCCTGGCCTCAACCTCCCCCCCTTCTGGCCCCGTCCCAGTCCCTCCCATGGCCCCTGCCCTTGCCCCCGCCTCTGCCCCTCCCCTGGCCCCTGCCCCTGCCCTTCCCCCTGCCCCGGCCCCTGCCCCAGCCCCAGCCCCAGCCCCAGCCCCTGCCCCAGCCCCTGCCTGGGCCCCTGTCCCAGCTGAAGGGGTAGCGACTCCCTGGCTGCAGTCCTCTGTCCCCTCCTGCCCCACAGGGCAGAATGTCCCTCTCCACTGCTCCGCTGGCTGCACAAGACTTGCCTCTTTGGCATTGATAGTGGAGACCTCGGTGATCCCAGCCACCTGGATCACCCCTTTGGAGTCCTCTCTCAGCTCTAGGTACCCCAGGGCGGGGTTCAGCAGGTCCCGGATCATCTCATTGTAGATCTGAGGGGGCGGCCGGGGGAGAGGCGGGGGACAGGTGTCACCAGGAGCCTAAGGGCTGGAGGTCCAGACAGGGACCAAATCCCCATCCGTCTTGAGCGAGAAGGGGACAGGCGCTGCCACATTCTGAGCCCCAGCCTGGGAGCTCCGGGCTCCTCCCAGAGAAACTCTGGTTAAGGACAAAGACCCCGTCCTTTCTATGGGCTGGGGGGTCAGGGGCCTTTAGCATCCACAGGGAAACCCTGGGCGGCCAGAACCCAGGATTCAGGAAGCTTCAGGACCAGGTGGGATCCCCTTTGCTGGCAGGCCCGGCGCTGAGCAGAAGAGGGGGACCTGACCGATGGCCAGCCCTGCTTGTTGCTAGGCAACCCTTCCGTTACTTCTCCGTGCACCCCCCGCCCCCCCCCCCCCCCGCAGGTGCATCTTGCTGGCTGAGTCAACGCCTGCTGGCTGAGGCTGCAACGCTTCCCTGCCCTTCCTGAGCTGTCACCCAGGAGATCATCAGCTCCCACAGGGAGTCGGGGCAGCCAGGAGCCAGTCGGAGTGCAGCCCCCTGGCGTGTCTGCTTCTTCTGTCCCCTGCACACTGTCCCCTGTCTGCAGGGTGGTGGCTCTCCCTCGGCTGGGCGCTGGGGGCTGTGGCCGGTATAAAGGCCGGCAGGTTCCGGCCTTCCCGGGTATGTGGGTCTCACCTGTCCCCATGCACATGGTGCCTGGAGATGGCGTGGCAGGGCTCACACTGTTTGGGGAAGGGGCCCTTGGTGATGGCGAGGGGCTAAGCCATCTGGGAGGGTGGCTGAACGCTTTGCTTAGGGTCGAGGCTACTTTGACGTGTGGCATGATGGCTAGGGCTTGGCTTTCTTATTTTATTTTATTTTATTTTATTTTATTATTATTTTATTTCATTATTTTATTTTATTTTTTTCAGGGCTTGGCTTTCAAGCTCTAGGATCCTGAGTTTGAATCCCTGCCCCCTCGCTCACTGGCTGATGTTGGCCTAGTGGTGTAACCTCTCTGGACCTCAGATTTTTGCAGAGTGGGGCCGACATGCGTGTGGCTGTCCGAGGGGCCTCTTGCCTAAGCTGCGGTCAGGGGAGGGCTCACCTCCAGGTAGGACATGGACACCTCATACTCCATGTCGTTGCTGGTCTCCTCAATGGCACGGAAGAGGTCATTGAGGGTCCGAACGTAGATGCCAGGCTCGTGGTCTGTGCCCAGCATGGTGTAGGTTTTCCCACAGCCTGGGGCAGAACAAGGTGGTGGGTGAGCAGGGTGGGGGTCGGAAGCGCGGCTTTGCTGGACAGGGGCTCCTGGCAAACCTGGGAACTCCCCGAAAATGGCCAGGGAGGCAGGGGGTGGGGAGGCTGGCGTTCTTGACTGGGGAAGGGGCCTCTGGGGTCAGAGGGCCCTGTGGGCATTTGGATCAGCACAATCCTTGATTCCCCAACCTCAGCTGGGGCCAGAGTAGTTCCCTGATGGAGGCCAAGGGGGCTTGGTCCTCCAGGGGACGGATGGGGCATGCAGTCTTGTCCCACGGGCTGGGCCCCTCCCTCACCTGTGGGGCCATAAGCAAAGACAGTGGCATTGTAGCCTGAGATGACGCCGTCGATGAGGCTCTTGGTAGTGGCCTGATACACCATCTCCTGCCGGGAAGAGCAGACCCGTCAGGGGCCCGGGGTACAGGCAGGGCAGAGCTCGCATACCAACTGGCGCGTCCTGGGCCCCAGCTCGGGCAGCTTCTGTTTCTGGGGCTCTCAGCCCGAGGAGAAGCAGGGGCGGGGAGTGGAGGCTGGGGGTCTCTGCTTTCGCCCCATGGGGGACACCAGCCTGAGAAAGAGCTCAGGACACCTGAGACACCTGCTCCCTACCCCTCCCTGCCCCGACGACGCATTACATCTGCTCCTGGGAGCATCCCCCAGATGGCCAAGACAGGGGTCCCTGGGAGGGTGTCAGCTTCCCCGAGTCTCTGCTCCCTGCACCAGATGGGCTTCACGCGCCCTCCTCCAGCTCCCGTGGGGGCCAGCCCGGGGGTGTGGCAGGTGGGTGCCCACGTAGGGTGGCTTCCGCACACCGACTCAGATGTGTTGGTGCAGGAGGCTGGGCTCAAGCCATGCAGGTACAGGCACATTTGCATGCATGAGGCCCCGGGAGAGTGGGAAGCCAGAGAGCAAGCAGTGGAGGGAAGGCTGAGGGTCAGTGGCAGGTCCCCTGCAGGCTCCGTCCTGGGTGGGGGGGATGGGAGGGAGGACAAAGGTTGGAGAGAGGCTCCTGTATGTCCCTAGGCCCAGACCCTCCCTCACCTGGGTGGCAGTGAAGTCAAAGGCCACGTCAAACAGGTAGGACTTCTCCCGGGAACGGTGTGCCCGCAGGATGTCGTCAGGGTCCTCCATCGGGTCCATGAGAACCACCATCTGCAAAAGGCCCCGAGGGGCCTCTGGCTGTCACCAGGGAGCCATGGGCTCACATTGAGGTCATAGGTTCCCGAGCCCAAGCCCAGCCTTGCCCCATCGGCTCCTGGGTGTCTGATCTGGGTGCCTGGCTCTGGATGCCCCAAGGAGAAGCCTCCTAACACCTAACATTGCCCCAAGGATGCTGAGAGGGCCATGAGGGACCTGAGCGGCCCTTCCTCTAATTGTGACACCACGCCCACGTACCTCTACTGAAGGGGGAGGAACAGCAACAATGGCTTCCATTTATTACATATTTATTGTGTGTGTCGGGACCTGCTTTAAGCACTTTGGACACATAGACTTGCTCAACCCCCCGCTCCAAGGCCAGTTGGTGAGGCCCATAATCATTCCCATCTACAGATGAGGACATGGGACCCAGAGAAGTCACTTGTCTAAGCTCACGTACCAGCAGGTGGGGGAACCAGGACTCAAAACCCGGGATCTGGGTTCAAAGCCTGCAGCCCCTTCCCCACTTCTGTGCGGCACCTGAGACCCTCCCTGCCTCACCCCTCTGCACCCTGCCCTCAGTCAGCAGGGAGACCCAGGGGTGGAGCAAAGAGCCACTGACTGCTGGGTGACGGGGGCAAGGAAAGCACGCTGGGCTTGGGGACTGTCCACTGGTGTCAGAGAGGGAGGCTTGGGTTGACTTATCAATGGTCCCTGCAGCCTTGAGCCTGAGCTGGGGGTGGGAGGAGGGGCTCAGGGTTGGAAGCTAGGATGATGCTACAGGTTGGCCATCCCTGGGCTCCCCTCCCTGCCAGGTAGGGGCATCTATGCTCTCTGTATGCATGTGGGGGTGGGGGGCGCTGGGAGGATACACAAGGGACCTCACCAGGCTCCTCCTCTGCTCCAAGGTAATCAAGGGACCTATTTTCCAGAACAATCTCCAAGCCTGCTCCACACCCAGCTCCACTCTGCCCTTCCCTTGACCTGGGTGTCCTGCGTGTGCTAAGCCCAGTCTTGGACTCTGAGGGAAGGAGCGGAGGAAGGAGGCTGAGTCTTGGCCAGAGGTTCTTGGCCTGGGGAAGGAGGAGAGAGAGACTGCCCAGACTCACGAAATGCCAGAAGACATTCAAAGATGCGTGGGAGGGCTGGAGCCAGGGGGCATTTAGGACAAGGTGGGAGAGTAAGTCAGGGCAAGGTCCGCATGCCCATGCTACCCTTGTTAGCAGAGTGGCCTTGAGTGGGCACTTTAACTGCCTGGGCCTGGGTCTCTTCCTCCGCCAGACGGGCCTGCAGGGCTATGGCGAGCCCATGAGATGATGTGTGTGGCGTGTGTGGGCACAGCACGGGGCATATGCTAAGTGCCCAAGGGTCTTCATTCAAGGGGATGTGAGGAGGGACAGCGGGGATGATGCAGGTGACACAGCCCCCCCCTCACTGAGGAGGGGGCCACCGGGATGCCACGGGCTCTGGGCCTGCCTGAGTTCCCTGGGGAGCTGAGCTGCCAGGTTGGGTCCCTGTCCTCCTCGGGCACCCCACACCTCCTTGGGGTGCCGCCTGAGAGGCAGTTCTGTGTTCAGGAGCACCCAGGCTCATGCTGGACAGTGAGGGCAAAACAAGTCCCGGCTGTGCTCTGGGGCCGATGGTGGTCGCAGGTGCCCTCCGCTCCCAGTTCCCACTGGGTGGTAAAGAGGGAGGGAGTGGGCACCTTCACACTCAGCCCCTCCTCCTGGCACGTAATAACAATAGCTCATCTTCACCCACTGCTTTCACATGAATTCGTAATTATTACTCTCAGATGGTGACACTGGGGCCCAAAGTCACATAGTTAAGGAATGGTGGGGCCAGGACTGGAGCCCTGGAAGCCTGGCTCCTGGGCTCCCTCCCCACCATTGTGAACCTCTCAATGCTCCTTCTCCTCCCTCGGGGGCCTTGCAGGGTGGGGTGTCGTGGTGGAAGGGTGTCCCCCTGCCAAGTGAGGCCTCAGCACCCACTATGCCCACCAGCCCTACCTAATGTGACTCTGGTGATGAGATGCTGACCAAAGAGGCAAACTGAGTCCCAACAGAGGACAGGCACTGAGGAGGATGGGCTGTCCTAGTGCCATCCTAGGTTGCACAGACCATGACAGAGCTCCCATCCTAGGCCGGTGACAGCCCTGAAAAGGGCTTGAGAACAGACAAGGCATGAGGGGCAATCACCCCGAGAGACAGACGGGCTGACAGTGAGGTAGCAGGAGGCCAGCCTGGAGGCCAGCCCGGCTCCATACCTTTGGGAGATCCACAGTGGGTCCCTCTGGAGGCAGCCCCTTCGAGTGCCAGGATTTAGAAGGTCCCGTCCTGGAAGGGCCACAGCTTGGGACTCCCACCAGACTCCTCACAGCACCTAGGTGTGTGTTGATGTCAACTCCCTGCCCCTTCACTACCTGGATGCTGGCAGTAGGTACACACCTGTGCTCACTGCGCGTAGACTGGTCTGACTCTGGGGATCCCAGCAGGGCCCTCTCCGGGGATTCTCATGGAGGACGGAGGACAGAGTGGGTAAGGCATCCCCCCCAGGAGGCCCAGCCTCGAGAGTTTCACCTAGAAGTCTCATCCAACCAGGTAATTTCAGGTAGACCAGGTGGCAGGGGTGGGGTGTGGGGTAAAGCTCCAGATGGGCTGGGCAGGGGTTTTGTGCAGGGAAAGAATGAGGTCGCTGACTTGGCCCGCTCGCAGCTTGCCAGAGGCTGGGTGGCCACAGGGAGGTGAGTGCAGGGCGTCCGGTCCCACACTGTCACGTGGAGTGCCCACCTGTCCCCAGCCACCTCCTCAGGGCTTCAGCCCCAATGCCCTGCCAGCCTCCTCCAGGATCCGGTTCCCGTCTCAGGCCCCAAAGCCAACAGCATAAGCTCTGATCAAGTTTCAGACCCCAATGAAGACAGAGCCGCCTACAAGTCCCCTGGCATGGGTCCCAGTGGGGTGCAGCAGGAACCTGACCAGCCGAGCCAGCTCTCACCCCTGAGGCGCCAGCGCTCCTGCTGCCGCGGGGAGGGCCGGCCGGCTGAGGGGCACCCTCTGGGGGTCTGCGGTGCAGGGGGGAAGTGAGCAGCATGCACAGATGCTCATCACCCACCGATCACCTTCCAACAGCCTCTGGGCACTGCCGAGTTCAAGGCACCCCGGACATTTGGTTCCTTTGCAGTCCAGACTCCTGAATCAGTACATTGTCAGCACAGCTGCCGTGACCCCTCTTAAAGAGGTCTTTGTCTGGGTCTCCATCTGCCTGGTCCCCAGCCCACGCCCCCCCCTCCCGAGCATCACCCCCATCCCTGTCCACTCGGCCATACAACGGAGTCCCTGTGCCCCTCGGCCAGGTGAACTGGAGCTGAGCCGCGGAGGGCTGGGGAGGGGGAGCTCCGGGCTGCCGCCCCAGAGAGCCGCACAGGGCGCGCAGGGCAGGGGGGCCCTGTGTATACCAGGCAGTAAGGGAGAGGTGGTGTCCCCGTGGCTGACTCGACAGGAGGCAGAGTGTAGGGAGGGCCACTGATCCTGCCTTACGGCTACAGGAAGGCTTCCTGGAAGAGGTGGTGCCAGCACGGAGTCTTAAAGGATCAGCAGGCCTTGGCAGAGAGACGGGAGGGGAGGGGAACATTCTAGAGAAAAGCGTGAGCAAGGCCATGGGGTGAGAGGCAGGCTGTGGGCATCGGTTCTCGGCTCAGAAATCTCAAGGGGGTTCTTGTGAGACATGCAGGGTTTCGGGGAGCACTCAGGGCCTTCCCTCCTGTCCTCACTCACGGGATCTCCAGAGCATGAGCCCAAGATGGCCATAGAGGCGAGCCACGTGCTGTTCCCTGTGCAGCCTCCAACGCACCCCCTAAATGTCACCCTGGCCGGCGCCCAGCGTATGCCTGAGGAATGTTTGCTGAATAAAGCCGCCTTTGGGGGAGCTCTGTGTGTGCCGGGCGCAGTGCTAAGTGCTTTGCACACATTTTCCCGGACACTCCCAGCATCCCTCCGCTGTGATGGGGAATCGGATTGCTGATATCCCAAAGCTGCACTGCCAAGCTCAGAGCTGGTCCCAGGATCCGGGCTCCCCCGAGCACCAGGCCACCCACCACCCCTGCCTCCCGAGTGAAGGAGCGGAGCAAAAGCAGCCTGGCTGGGCAAATGCCCACCCGCTATGCGTTGAACTGTGGCCTCCCCAGATTCAAACGTTGAAGTCCTAACCCCTCAGAACCTCAGAACGTGACTTTATTTGGAGACGGGGTCACTGCAGATGTAACTGGTTAAGATGAGGTCACACTGGAGTAGCGGGGGCCCTAAACCCAGTACGACCGCTGTCCTTCTGGAAAGGCCGAGTTTGGACACAGACACGTGTCGCGGGAAGAGGACCTGAAGGGACACAGGGACAAGACGGCCGTCTGCCAGCTGAGCAGGGAGGCCTGGACGCATCCTCCCCTCGGGGCCCTCAGAAGGAGCCAACCCTTTGGGCTTTCTGGCCTCCAGGATGGTAGGAGAATCGATTTCTGTGGTTAAAGTCGTTTCGTCTGTGGTATTTCGTTATTTTGGTCTTGCAAAGTGTACCATTACCCAAGGCAGCCTCACCCGCTGCAGGGAGGGGGGCGCGGTCTGTTGGAACCTGGCCCCTCCCTCAGCCCTGAGGTGGCCCTCACCTTCACCATCCCCGGGTCATCCTCTTTCCCGCCCATGGCAGGCTGGCCGCCTGCCCCTGGGAGGCTCCGGGGGGACATGGATCACACAGCGTCCACAGGGGCCTCCCAACGCTGGCGAGAGGGCCAGGAGCGGGAAGGCGGGCTCTGCTCCCCAAATTGCCCCAAGTTCCAGGCTTCCGGGCTCAGCAGAGGCCCCCCTGCCTCCCTCTCAGACCTGCTCTTAATTCAGGGCAGATTTTGCCCTTTCCACGGTTCCAGACATTGAGCCTGGAAGCCCAAGATCCATGGGGCAGGACGGGGCCTCGGGCTAGCGGGCGGATGTGTGGAAACTCTGTCCCCGTGTAGACCGGGCTCCTCCCCAGCATCTCCTAGGTGAGAAATACCTCGGACAAAGCGTAACACGAGTTCTTCCGGCTACGCGCCACTAAGCTGCCTGCGCTCTGCTCAGCGTTGCAGTTTTAATTGGCTTCTTCCCGGCCTCCAGGTGGTGAGACACAGGCCAGGGTTGCTCAGTCCTGGCACTACTGACACTCGGGACAGGCTCGCTCTTAGGGGACCTGTCCTGTGCACTGCAGGCCGCGTAGCAGCATCACTGGCCATCAGGTGCCAGTAACACAACTTCCTCCCAGCCATGGCATAGCCAAATGTCCCCTGGAGGGCAAGAATCAGCACCCCCCCGCCCCGCCCCGACACTGAAAACCTCTGACCTACATCATTCCTCCTCAAGCCTTTGAGACTGGCAGTGAAGATCTCCAAGGAAAGGGGTGCCATAAATCGGGTTTGGGGGTCAACACTGCTGGGGGACCTTGCGGAGACGACATCACCTCTCTGGGCCTCAAGTTCTTTCCAGTTAGAAGTTGGGGAGGGCCGACAGGGCCATCGCCTTGAGAGAAGAGCTCACACCAACACAACCAGCCTACTCAGGAAGCCCCAGCTGAGAGGCAGACTCTGGGAAGGCCCCAGTCTGGGAGATTCCAGCTCCAGTCCAGGGAGCCCGGCAAGCAGCCCCGTTATTCTCAGGGTGTAAACATGCCAGGGCAAGACTAAAGCTGACTCCAGGTGGGTAGCGCCCTTGTGAGGCTGCTTCTGGATTTTTGTTTGCTGTTTCTTTAAGAAGGAGAATTTGTTGCTGGTCGGGTTTCTAGTTGTAAAGGTACCATCCTGGGAGCGCTCTCAAGAATGGAGACTTTGAACCCAAGAAGGCTGTCCCCTTCAGGCTAGGCAGAAAGGATGGGAGGGGAGCCCGCCGAGCTCATAAAGCCACCAAGGCCCAGCTGGCTGCTCAGCACAGAGCCACACCTGCCCAGGCCCCCATCTGCCTACAGGACTCTGGGGGCCCTGAGGCCCAGGATGAGGGGAGGCCTCACCTCGAGGGTGTAGATAGGGCTGCATCCGGCATGGCTTGCAAACACCTCCATTGGAGTCCCCCAGGGACCGTGCAAGAGGCCGACCCCCAGGCACTGCCCAGAGTCACTGAATCAGCGTCTCTGGGGAAGCAGCCGCATGCAGCTGCTTCTTGACCTAGCACCTGCCTCGCACCCATCCAGTCACTAGGTGTGAGGATCCTACATCCTGGCAGCCTTATTCCCAACGGCCAAGAAGTGGGAAACAACCCGAACACCCATCACCTGATGAGGGGCCAACAAAATGTGGTGCATCCATCCCCTGGGATGTCATCCAGCCTCAAAAAGGAAGGAAGTGCCGACACTGGGGAGTGGGGAATGGGGGCCACCCTTGAAAACGTGATGTTCAGTGACGGAGCCAAACACTAAGGACCACAGAGTGCAAGATTCCATTTAATGAAGCGTCCAGAATCGGCGGATGCATAAAGATGGAAAGTAGACGAGTGGTTGGCTGGGGCAGGGAGAGGCCGGGGAGATGGTTGGGGAGAGGGTTGGTGGGGGGGCACATGGTAGAGAACCCTCAGATCCCTTCCCAGTCACTCCCTGCCAGGCTTAGCTCTTTGGGGCAACAGGGCCGAGAAGCACCCGGAGGGTGGGTGGGTAGGGAAGGGGGCTGAAGGTGGGCGCCCCCCACAGCACCCATGTGTGACCCTTGGCATCTGTCACCCTACACTTTCTTTCTCTTTCGCAGGAGCTGTGCCTGTGGCTGGGCTCTTCCTGCCATGATCTCCTGTAAGCCTCCCAAAGCTCTCGGGCAGAGCGGGGCAGATTCTTAATGCCCAGTCTTCCAACCAGGACAAAGAGGCTGGAGGCTGGCCAGGACCTGAGGGCCTGGGCGTGGCTCCTCGGACAGGACCCCAGGAGCCCAGGGGTGACAGTGGGACTTGGAGGAGACAAAGGCTAATTAGGGGATTACACATATTGTCGGTGACTTAAATCCTGTAGGCAAACCACCTGGAAGGCAGGGAGGAGGGCCAGCAGGCTGTGGGCTAGGTTGGAGGCGGGGAGCGGGAGGGAGGATGTAGAGCTTCTCCTACCCGGGATCTTGTGGGCCCCAGCAGCCTCTCGGCTTGCACCTGCTCTCTCTTCGCGGTCGTCGATGGCATCCCCGAGGGGTCTGGGGTCAGGGTCCAGCCCCGCTCAGGTACTAGTAGAAGACCGAGCTCCTACCGACAGTCTTCCAGGAACACATGGGTGGGGAGGTGACCATTTGGGGACCGTTGGGGTGAGAGCTCTGACACAGGAGGCGGGCCAAGTGTCACTTACCTCTAGGCTGGAAGCCATCCCGTATTTCAGCCCTTACATAAACTACCATCTATTAGACCCCTACTGTGTGCCAGGCGCTTGGAAGCACTGTGCATACATTAGCCCACAAAAACCTCCGAAGGTCTTATGATTCTGGTGCTGGATTGCAAGGGGGACCCTAAGACCACAAGCCTGCCAAGGCCCCCAGGCCATCCCCTTTACGAATCTCCACCCTCACTCCAGCCTCCCCAGAATCCAGGCACACTGGCCTCCTATCCCCGGAGCACACTTTGCCTGTGGGAGTGTCCACCTCTGCAGAGCCTTGTTGCTACAACCTGAGCATCTCCAGAACAATGCCTAGCTCTGAGGGAGGCTGTCCTAGGACCCCTCATGGTGGCCCAAGCCAAGTCGGTCCACCTTTCTCGACTCAGAACCCACTGCGAACCCACGATGGGTGGGCCTTGGCAGCATGGCTCTCTGCTGACCACCAGGACTGACAGTGGCCCCCGGGCTGCTCTGCTCAGCGGCTCCTCTCACCCCCAGGTCTGCGACGGCAACATCCAGGGAAAGGTAACTCACCCAACACAGAGGGGAGGCAGAGCCCAGAATCCCAGGCTAGAAGAATCTGGGTTGGGGAGCTCCTCTGTGGCACTGAGCCACATGGACCAAGGTGGTCATGAGTAAGAGAGCAATGGAAAGCGGTGGGTACGGGGCAACTCTTCATCCCAGCCACACATGCAGGGCACCATGAGGCCGCTTGGGCCCTCCTGCATCTTGGCTAGGAAGAGATTCTGTGGCCATGGTGTCCTGGGGATGCTCCCAAGGTCCCCCCATTGGCCCTCCAGGGTCCAGACCTCAGGTGGAAGGAACAGCGCTACTCGGTCAGCGAAGGCAACGGAGCCTGCATCCCTGAAACCCCCCCAGGGTTGGAGACACAGGCTGGGAGGGTCAGGCCTGCAGACACACTGTGGGGGTCACCGGAGAAGGACAGAAGCCTGGGGGTGGGAAACGGGGTCAGAGAGGAAGGCAAGGCAAGTGGGCCCTCCCTCTGGCCTCTCGGACCCCTGTGTCCCCCTCCTGCTTTCCAGGGCCCTATTTGTCAGTGGAGGGATGGCAGGGTTTTAGGAGGTTCCCAGCCTGCCACGTGCTGTGGCTATTCCAAAAACACAGGCCAGGCAAGCCCTCTTCGAACCCCGTGGGGACAGGAGGCGCTTGAGGCCAGAAGCCCAGAGCTTTCTCTACAGGCCCCGGAGTCTGTGCTGACAGCCTCGAGCCCATACTGCTCAGAGGAGCCTCCCTGCATCTCTAAGCTGACAAAGGAGAAGCCCTGTTAGGACTGCCCAGCCCAGAACCTTCTTAGAGATACTGCTTGGCCTGATTGGGCGGGACCCTCCCTCTCTGTTCACAAGGACAGAAAGGAGCCAGTGTGTGGCGTGTGTGGGCACACAATGGGCTGCGCCCTAGAGAGTGCTTCCATCAACGCCAGTTAATATCCATCAGCCCCCACTCCGGCCGGGAGCCAGGAGCAGCCCAGAAAGAGAACCATCATTGTCCCAGCCCCGAGGACCTGATATTCTGGGGGACAAGTTGGACAAACAGGGAGTGGCCCCTGCCTGGAAGGAGGTTTCTTCCTCCTTCCTCCTTCTCGTGGGCCAACCCAGCAGCTCTGGGGAGAATTCGGCCGCTAATTGATGCTGTCCACTCACAGCTATTAACTCCTACTGGGTACCAGGTACCAGGGAAGCACCAAGCAGGCAGTAACCTACAAAGACCTTCTAGAGAGGTCCTTACGGCGGCAGATGAGGCGGGTGAGGCTCCTAGAAGCAACCTGCCCAAGGCCACACGGCTGGCAGTGACAGGACCTACCCCACACCAGTCAGGTGTACTCACCCTCCTCCAGCCAGGCCTACGCAGGAGCCAGACAGGGTCCTCCCAGCCACCCCCTGCTTTCTCCGAGGTCTCTGAGGAAGGCTACCCTTTCCCAAGAGTGAACAGAGGAGGGGCACCTGAGCGGCTCTGTCCATTAAGGGAGCCAACTCTTGGTTTCGGCTCAGGCCCTGATCTCAGGGTCCGAGATTGAGCCCCCCATCAGGCTCTGTGCTCAGCACATAGTCTGCTTGTCCCTCTCCCTCTCCTCCTCCTCCTCCTTTCTCTCTCACAATCTCTATCTCTCATAAAAAAAAAAAAAAAAAAACTTTCAAAAAAAAGTGGCCAGAAGAGGAAATCAGGAGGCTGGTGAGCCCGGGCTCTGCTGTGCCCATCGGAGCTGAAAGAAGAGGCAGGGGTGGGCACCCGTCCTTAGGGGAGCCCAGAGGCAGGCGGGCATGCAGGCTGGCTGGCCTGCCTCCAGCTCACGTCTCACGGCCCTTGGGCTTCCTGAGTCCAGCCCGCCGGGCCCAGCAGGTGCCCACTCGGGCCCTTCGCTGTACGGCGCAGTGCCGCTGGACTTCTCTGACTCGCCAGGATATCCTGGCATCTCGATGAGCCCCGACAGTCAGGAGAAACCAGCAGCAGCAGCCGCCGAGCCGTCCCCACCTCTGTGCCCACCCCCACCCCGGCACCTGCACCCTCACCTGCTTACCCAAACAGACCTCCGGGCCGTGGTCTAAGAGTGCGCCGTCTGGCCCCTGCCACGTCCCCCGTTGGCCCTCTCTCTCCTGCTTGAGCCACACTGGCCTTTGCTGTCACCCTTTGCCTTTGCACGTGCTATGGCCTCTGGCTGAAAGGTCTCCCTTCACGCACGTCCAAAGTACCCTTCACCTCTCCTGCTTTGCCTCGAGCACCATCTCCTGAGGGAGCCCTCCCCGACCTCTGACCTCTGCGTCAATGACCTCTGGGTCCTGGCCCAGGACCACACATGCATTTCTCCACCGGCCTCTTTGGGGTTAATTCTTTGATTAGCATTTTGTCGCCCTGTATGGGACCCTAAGGTACCGGAGGAAGGGCAGGGTCTTTTCTGCTCTCTGTGGTTTCCAGCTCTGAGCGCTGCCCCAGTGTGTTGTGGGTACTTGGTAAAGATTTGCCTCCTGTGCAGACGGACGTGGGACTCGCCCTGCCCACCTCATCACAGCGACATGAGGACCAGGAGAACAACCAGATATCCAAAGACTTCACGAAACACAGTCTTTGCAAAACATGAACCGGGTGTAGGCTTGAGCTCTAGACCACGTCGGGCCCATGGAAGGTATGTGAAATTTTTATGGCTGGATTGGGGAGCCCAGGCCCTCCCTCCACCACACACACTAGGGAAGCTTTCAGCTCTCCTTGGATCAATCTGGGAAGGCTTCCTGGAAGAAGAACCCTGGTTTTCTTGACAGTGTCATCAATGACACAACTAAGGGTTCAGTGGATGGAGGAAGGGTGATGCTGCAAGCCACAGGGGACCCTCCTGCCCCACCCGGTGAGCAGGTGCCTGCCCTGCCAGGTGTGAGCAGACCTCTGCCCTGCCCTTTCAGCTCCCAGCCACAGCCCCGGATACCTGCTCGTCCACTTTATGGGCGATGAGCGTGGCTCCTTCCTCCAGCTCTGCCACGCTGATGGGCCGGACCCGGAGTGCCACCTAGGAGGGAAGGCACATCCCCGAGATTAGAAGGAGAGGGCCGGGCGGGGCAGATGGAGGGACGAGAGGACCCCGGGATTCCCCTGGGCAAGCCCCCTGGGTACTCCCCTGTGCGGCCATCCCAGGCCCCCTTGGTCTTAAGGAAAACACAGTGGTTCAAGGCCACCACCCGGGTGGGGAGGAGGGGAGGGTCCACGGCAGGTGGGCACCGTGTGAGCCTCTGAATTTCCCCAGGAGCCCAGGCCCCAGGGGAGAGAGCTGACTGCTCCTCCAGCCTGCATCAGTCACACGCCCAAATAAAGCACCTGCAGCTCCCCAGGGCTTTGAACCTGGAGCCTGGGCACTGGAGCAGCCCCGGTTGGTGGTGGGCCGGGGCTGAGGCTGGGCCCACGGAGCTTCACCTTGATGTCCTTACAACCCGTGACCGCGTTCCTACCCAGCACAGCACCATGGGGGTGCTCCCTCCTCTCCCCACTCTCCAGCCAGTAAGAGCTGGTGGGTCTTCATCCTGTGCATGCGTCTCAGGATGAGACCCAGAGAACAAGGGGGTGCATTTCTTCTGCCGGCCAAGGGGAAATGCCTGCTGGGTATCCTGATGGAACCTCACGCCAAGTAAGAACATCACCCTCCAAGGGACCTCTGCTGTCTGCTAGATCATCTTTACCGGCGGCCTCCTTGGCCAAACCCCACACCCCATGAGTGGGAGAGGAGGATCCTCCATCCCTGCCCCGGGGGGATGGAGGCCATGCAGGCCAAGGCAGCCATTTTCAAGAGGCACATTCTAAACTGCCAGAGAGAATATTCCAGAGCCTGGGGCTTTCTTGGGGCTGCGGTCAAACTCCTCTTTGGAGCCATAAATTTACCCTGTAGAGGCAGGGTGTCTGGGGGTGGCATTATCCTGCAGTTGGATTGTCACCCACCTGCTGGTGACACGGTCCTCCCTTCCAAGGCCTTGGGAGTTAGGGTATGGGCCACCCCAGGGTGAGGGAGGGGAGGGGCAGTGACCTTGGGGTCACTGAGCCTCCCCCTCGATGCTTTGACATGGCACTGCTGATAATCGGGAGTCTGTCTTTTTTTTTTTTTTTTTAAGTAGATTCCACACCCAGCATGGAGCCCAACACGGGACTTGAACTCACAACCCCAAATTCAAGACCTGGACTGAGAGCAAGAGTCAGATGTTTAACTGACTGAGCCGTCCAGGCCCCGCCAGGGGTCTGTTATTCAGTCGCTACTTGCTCCGGAGACCCTCACTCACACCTCATCTGCCCCAGCCCCCAGGGCTCAGGGAGGCGGTGCGTCTTGGTTGCTTCCACACTTCTCTGAAATACTGGACAGCATCTGGGCTGCAGCCCAGTAACCAGCCTCTCTCAACCCCATGCCAGCAGCTCCAGCACCTGGGAGGTGGGGGGGGTCCTGTCTGCCCACCTCTGATTCCCAACCCCTTTAAGCTCCAGACCCCACAGGGCTAGGGGAAACTCCCGCTCTCCGTCGCTGCCCCTGGCTTTTCTATTTTTTTTTTCCCCCCTGGCTTTTCTAGATCAGAGAGCAATCTCGCCCCAGAGACCCCTCTGCTCAAGCTTTGGGGTTTGGGGGGGTCCCCTGGTGGGAAGGTGTAAAGGGGGAGTGTGGGGTTGGAGCCCGGCTGCCTTCAGGCATCAGCAGGACGGCTGTGATACCTTCCTTCTTGGCATCCAGGACTTGGGGAAAGTTGCTCTGGACAGTCTCCCCCCCTCCAGCTCCCTCCTGCACCCCCACCCTCGAGACACAGGGCTGCTGTGACTGTGCCGGGTCAGGGCTATGGATGGGGGCGAGGAGGAGGTCGTCGGGGTCTCACCATGAGCTGCTGGTCCTTGGAGTCCCCGCTGTCCTTCATGCTTGCGGCGGGTGGAGGGGCTCAGGCGGCGACAGCGGGCATGGCCGAGCCGCCCGCCGCGGGTCCCTGGCAGCCCGGCTGCACCGCCGCTGCCTGACAACCCGAAACCAACAACGCGCCCGCGGCCAAGGGCGCCGACCGGGGGCGGGGCAAGGGGAGGGCCCCGACGGCGCCTCCCGCCCCTGCGCCCCCGCCCCCCGCGCTGCAGCCGACTGTGGGCCGCCTCCGCCGGGGAGGCGCCGAGCCTGCGCTGCTCCCGGCCGCTGCCGGCGCGTCCTTCCCGCCCTCGGGGGCCCTGCGTCCGTTTGGGAGCTCCTGGGCGTCCCCCTGCACCCCCTCCCACCTCCCTGCAAGGGGCGCCCGGCCGCGCGCGCACCTGCTGCCTGCCTGCCTGCGGCTGTCTGGGCTTCCTGGTGCTTCCAAGGGCACAGCGCGCATCGCATCGTGGCAGGGGCTGGGGTCTCTGGGGCCCTGTCTCCACCCCTTGTCCAGCGGCAGAGGCGTACAGAGATGTCTCTGCCCAGGCCGTGCCCCTGCCCGGTGCCGGAGAGCACCTGTATATGCCTCCCGGTGTTTCACAGTAGAGCCTGCCTCAGTGTCCCCCGCTGCCGAACAAGGCCTTACAGGTAAACCAGAACCTAGGTCTGTGTGCCCTGCTGGCTCCCGGCCTGCTGAAAGAGCCACCATCCTGTGCCAGAAAGTGTGAGGTGCATGCTGCAGTCTACACTGTCGGTGAGCATAACAGCAATTGCACAGGGAAGGAGCCTAGTGGATAGATTCCCGGCCTCAGGAGGCCCTTGGAAAACAGGGCTCCAATGTGCATCCAACTTGCTAAGCCACGGAGAGCCGGTGTTTCCTGTCGCTGCTCTGGGCCTTGGTGTCCTCCGGGTCCTGTGGGCTCATCTCTCTTCTCCTGCGCCCCCACCCCCGGTGAAGCTGAGCCAGGCAGGCCCCCTGCAAAGACTGCGTGAGGGAAACAGGCCGGGATCTCTTCCCGCGGCAGGAGCTGGGTAAGGAAGAGCCGTTCATTCCCCCCGAGGCTGTCTCAGACAGCCTGGCACGCATCCAGGGGCAGAGCACGATGCCAGCCTGCACCCTGGGACTGGCTTCCCCGGCCGCCCCCGAGGAGCTTGTGTTCGGTGTAGTTATTAATAAACAGTCGCAGGGAGCCACCTGTGGCCTTGGATTGGGTACCTGGATAAGCCCGGTGAAGCTTGGTGGAAACCAAACACTCCTGCGTTGCGGGGAGGGGGTCCCCTAAGGTTTTGTCCTGTTCTCTGGCCCCCGAGGCTGCACACCACGGCTGGCTGGTTTGCAAACGGGCGTGCTGCAGCGAGAATCAGCTAAGCCTGAAGATGTGCATGTGGATAGAAACCGTGCAAATATAGTGAAAGGGAATAAAGGGGAAAGGAGAAAAAAATGAGTGGGAAATATCAGAAAGGGAGACAGAACATGAGAGATTCTTAACTCTGGGAAATGAACTAGGGGTGGTGGAAGGGGAGGTGGGCGGGGGGTGGGGGTGACTGGGTGGCAGGCACTGAGGTGGGCACTTGACAGGATGAGCACTGGGTGTTATTCTATATGTTGGCAAATTAAACAACAATAAAAAATAAATTTATAAAAAAAATAAACACAGACACACAAAAAATAAAAAAATAAAACTACAAAAAAGAAAAGAAAAGAAAGAAAAGAAAGAAAAGAAAAGAAAAGAAAAGAAAAGAAAAGAAAAGAAAAGAAAAAGAAACCACGCTCCCAGCTTGTGGGCCAGACCCTGCATCTATCTGGATCAGCCAACCGAGACCCCTGGTCATTTGGCCTAGGGCTCTTTTTTCTTTCTTTTCTGTTCCTCCACATGCATGAAGCCCACCCAGGATGGCCCAAGGGGGTAAAGTAGGAGAGGCTGCTGGGCAGGAGGCCACAGCCCGCCTTACCTAGAGACTCGTCACAGCGTTGTCTCTGTTCTCAAACCGAGTCCTCCACCCGCCTTCTGTGTTTGTCAACGACACCGCTGAGCCACCAGTCACATCAGTCACATCCCCTTTCTCTTCATCCTCTCTGTTCAGATCCTCTACCTTTGCAAGTGTTTCGCCTTTCCATCGACACCCCCCCCCCCGCCCCGCCCCACCGAGCTCCAGCTTTTAGCACCTGTCACCGGAGCAATGCACTGCCCCCCCTCGCGGTGCCCCTGCCCCCGGTCTTGCCCACTTTGAGGAGGTGCGGCTCTAACGCATAAGCAAAGGCAACTACCTCTCTCTCCACATCTCCTCATGCCTCCTCCCAGCCTCATCTCCCTGGGCCCATCACAGATGCAGGTTCCCCCCACACTGACTGCTTGCTTGTTCTCCAACACACGCGGGTCCTGGGTCCCACTCTCAGGCCTTTGCGCACATCTGTCCCCCTGCCTCTACGCACTTTCCAACATCTGTCAAACTCCTGCTCATCCTCCATATCAGACCCCTCTTCTCCACAAAACTCGACTTATGCCCTTAGGGACCCATGAGAGTGAGCTCCACGAGGGCAGGGACCAGGTTCAGTGCAGACCCTCCACACGCCGAGTCCGTCCGGGAATCGGATCCCTCATCCATTCCCGTTGCTTCTGTCCCTCCTCTGCATCCCCACTGCTCCTGCCCGGGGGCTGGGACCTCACAGTGTCCCCTCTGGATGGCCATAGCAGCCTGCATGATTTCTCTACCTTCCAGTCAATTGACCAGCATCGTCCTAAAAGACAGATCGGCATCGTTACTTCCCTCGAGATCCCGCCGTGGCTCCCCGCTGCCTTCCACACGGAACGTGCCCCTGAGCCTGGAGTCCTGGCCTTCTCTGCCTCATCTTTGGCCCATCCCCTCGTCCTACCCCTGCGCTGGCCGTGCTCAACCGTGGGCAGCATTCCCGATGGGCTGCTCCCTCCGATCATCCCTGGAGGTCCGTCCTCCACTTGTCGGGCTGGCACAGACAAATGGCTTCTTCAAAACTCATCGTACACGTCCTTTCCCCCTTTTCTGAGCTCTTCAGATCTTCATTCACTTACTTGAAGATTCCAGTGGGCCAAAGGCTCCCCTCGGAGGAGGCCACTGCTGGGCTCTTGGATGTCGATGTCACCAGTGACCATTATTTCCACGAAACAACTGTATGTTCGGTCAGAAATCTGTGACATTCTCCACCTCCTTCCAAACCTGCCCGCAGCTGGAATCCACTGGTTGCGATGGGCCCTGAGCACTTTCTAAAACCCTGTGACTCTCTGGGGCCCTGTGACTCTCTGGGCCAAAAGTCGGCCCCTGCTTGTGAGAGGCTATGGCTACCTATAGCCTGGGAGGGCGAATGAAAGGCCCCTGGGAAACAAGACATCCATCGAGGATTTTCCTCTTTTATATATATATATTTTTTAAAGATTTTATTTATTTATTCATGAGAGACACAGAGAGAGAGGCAGAGACAGAGGCAGAGGGAGAAGCAGGCTCCATGCAGGGAGCCTGATGTGGGACTCGATCCTGGGTCTCCAGGATCACACCCTGGGCCAAAGGCAGGCGCCAAACCATTGAGCCACCCAGGCGTCCCCTGAGGATTTTCCTCTTAAGAAGCCCTCCTTCCTGCTAGCATCCCACTCGGAGCATACTGTGCATCCTGGAAGATGTCACTCTGTGCTATTGTCGTACGATATTTCCCTGTGTATTTGTCAGCTCTTGTCTCTCCCATTTGGCGTACAAACTCCAGGAGAGCAGAGTCTGCGTCTGGCTTGCTCACCACTCTGTGGTCTGTGGTCTGTACCTGGCAGGGTGTTGGGTGCAGGGTGCAGACCTTGGAGCTCAACCCTTTCCACCTGCCGGTAAGCTCCAGAGGGCACTGCCTCTGTCCACTGTTTTGTCTTCATCCCATAGGTTCTTAGCACTCAGAGGAGCTGGCTCTGGGGTCTCTGGTTCTGGGAGCCAGGGAAGAGCCAAAAGGGGTTCTGGTGTGACCCTGGGGGTTTCCAGTAGTCACCTTTGCCTAGCCTGACAGTCAGTGTCCCCCCAGGGGCCTCCGACCGAAGGGCCACAGTAGCCAGTACCCCACAGTAGCCAGCAGTAAATGTGGGACAGTGACCTCCCCCCGGTCCACTGGGCGGTCATAGTTGCAGGCTGAAGCGTCATCAAGTCGGCTGAGCAGAACAGGACCCAGAGAAGCAGCACGCTCTCCCGCAGGTGTGCACACACAGACGGGAGGGCCCTCCCTGTGCTGTGGACCCCAGGGCTGGCTGCCGTTGCCACCACTTTCCAGCCCTGCTCGGATGTGTTCCCGCATCCAGGCCCCACCGTTGACATTTTGCATTCTGTGCCCATGGGGGAGGGGGTTTCCAGCAGCCTCTGGTTCTCCAGTGATGCTTCGTGGTCTTGTTTTGCTTCCCTTGGAGAAGACTAAGCCGGTTCTGGGTGAGGCCGGTTCACAGGGAGGAGAAGTTCATGGCCGTGAGGATAGGCAGTGCTGGGCATCACCCCACAGAGCCCCCACTGCCCTCTGCCCGGCGATGTCACAGCTGTCCTGTCCTCCGCCATGCCCACTCCATCCCTGCCTCAGGGCGCTCTCTGAAGGTGTTTTTAGGCTCCAGCAGATGGCTCGCCCCAGCAGGTGGCTCACCTTTGCAAGCACCTGCCAAAGGCTCAAATCCTATTATAGAAAAGAATATTCTCCCTTGGAGTTTGTCATCCTAGCCACTCATGGAGGGGTCCGTCAGTGTCCTGGGGCTGATGCAACAGGCAGGGCACTGTGACTCTCTCCCCCGACAATTCATTTGCAGAAATATTTTTTCTCTAAGTCAGGGTTTCTCAGTGTATTGACATTTGGGCTGGATCACTCTCTGTAGCGAGGCCTGTCCTGTGCCTTGTAGGATATTGGAAAGCACCCCTGGCCTCCACCCACTGGAAGCCAGAAGCACCCCGAATCCCTTATGTCAATCCAAAGTGTGCATGTGCCCAGACATTGCCAAATGTCCCGTCGGGGGCAAAATCACCCCCAGTTGAAACCACGGCTCTATGGGCAGCTCGGGGGCTCACTAAGGCGCCTATCGCGGGAGACGGTACAGAGCGGGACACACAGCGTGTGGGCGCCCTCTGCTCCGATGGCAATGCCAGGCGGGGAGCAGAATCCTGGCCAGCCCACTCCTCTCCCTGGGACTCAGGCATTGGTCCCTCTCTCTGTGTCTCATGTGGCACATCGGTGACTTGGGGATTGAAGATGGGTATCGCACTTTTGGGGCTATTGTGAAGATCACGCACTCGATCAATATGGCCCATAATGATTATTTTATCCAAGTCTAGCCATAAGGGCAACTTGATGTTTGTTTTTCCTTTGGTCACAAAGGGTGGCTGGCCCTGGGTCCCTCCCTATTTTTTAAAGGCCACTTTGGGTCAATGTTCGGACCATCCGACACCTACAGAATGAATGGCAGTTGGGGGACTTCTGGTGCAAGCCGGCTCTGGGGGGCCCCCTTGCCTCCGGTGTTTCTGGTAATGGTCCCTCAATGCCCTGCTGTGCCCGGTTCCTGGTGTCCCCATGGGCCCTGCGTGTGCCTGTCGTGCAGGGTGGAGACTGAGCTGTCTGGGCTCCTGTCCCCGCTCTGCCCTGTGCTAGCTTTGTGACCCCGGGCGAGTCCTCATACTTCTCCCGGGATCTGAATGTTCCTCTGCAGAGTAAGGATAATTGGAATACCAACCTTCCGGGGATTTCTGTAAAAAGAATTAGATGAGATAACACGCAAAGCTCTCAGCACAGGATGCACCATTATTATTAATTTAATTTTGTAAGAATTAAGATAGTAGACAGCTTGCAGGCATCCAAGAATAATCCAACTTGTTGGCGCATCTCCTCTCAGAGGTAAACGTGCCCGGGAGGGGAGGGGTGGTGAGGGACATTTTAGAAGTGGACGGACTGTGTTTCCCAGTTATATGTGGGTGGGGGGTCAGGAAGGGAGAAGGAGAAGCCCCTCTCTCCCGCGCACGGGTCTTTCGGAGGCCCCACCACGGTTGAGGCTAGCCTGCCTGGAGGCTCTGCAAGCATTGAAGGAAAATGATTATCCAAAAGCCGTGGGGAGGCTGAACCCAAGGGAACACACAAGCCATGGGGAGGCTGAACCCAAGGGAACACAGGGGGCCTGGCTTAAAGGCCCAGGGTGTGCTCGGCTGGCTGAGAGGAGCCGTCCCCAGCTCGGGCATGAGCCTTGCCTCCTCCCTTCGTCCAAGGGGTCCCTTGGGACTGGCTTCAGTGAGTCAATGGGGGCCAGCCCTTTGCGGGGTGTCGGGTCGGGTCAGGGTAGCCCTGCTACCCCAGCCCTCCCTCCGCTGACACTTTAAGGGAGGTGCTCAGGGCCCACGAGCAAAGCCAGTGCAGGGCCAGGAGGTGGGAGACGGAGGCGTGGAGCGAGTGGGGCCGCGGGCACGGCTGACCTGACCCTTCTAGGTCGGAGTCTCGACATGGGCAGCTTCTTCCTCCCCTTGGTCCTCTCCTTCCACCTCTTCGTCTGCCTTCAGATCCTGTTTCGGCAGAAACAGTGCAGAATCGGAGACTGTTACCCGCTCTGTGGGCCTGGGAGCTGCTCAGAGCCAGCGGGTGTGGACGGCAGCAACGGCCTAGGGCACCTGACAGACTCGGGTACAAGTCCTACTTTTGTCGCCTTGCTGCCTGGGTGACCTCGGGCTAGCTCCTCCTGAGTCTCCTTGGCCCCCTCCCCTGTAAAGTGGACGTGATTCCTCGCAGGCTGTGACCCGGATTAGAAATAATGGGTATAAGGACCCAGCCCCACTTTCTCAGCCAGAAAGTGCTCCCCTAGTCCTAGCGGTGAGGGGGACACGGATGGATGAGCTCAGCACGAATCGCACCCGGACACCAGGCGGGGTCGGCGGCCCGGCCACCACACCTCCACCTTCCCAGGCCCTCCTGCCTGGGCCTCGGGCTCACTGGGCCCCGGGGCCTCCATCTGGCGGCCACATGCGTGTCCCCGGGACTGGCCCAGAGAGGGAAGGAGGGCCATGGGAAGTGTGGAGCCCACCTGGAGACTTAGGATTTCTCAGGAGGAAGGGAATAATGCCTCCCATTTTCCGGGTGGACAAGTTAAGGTCCACCTGCTGAGGCCACTTGCCCGAGGTGATCCAGGAGGTCAGCGAGCCCAGCTGGGGGCACCCAGGCCAGGGGCTCCTCCCCCGCTCCCAGTGTCCTCGCCCCTCCCCCATGCCCCACCTCTCCTCCCCACTGCTCCCCCCTGTGTCCCTGTCCCTCCTCCCCATCCCTCCTCCCTGCCCCGCTCGGGACCTACAGGCTTTGACTTCTTCATGGCTTCCACCTCCTTCTTCTTCAGCTCCGTGAAGATGATGTCGAAGAACTCCTCCTCGGCCTTGGTGACCAGCTCCTCCAGGGTGAGGATGGGCTCCTCCTCCCTCTGGTCGTCCTCCTTGCCCTCCACCTTGCCTTTCTCCTTCAGCCGCATCTCCCGGTGCCTGGCCTCCAGAATCTTCTCCCGCCGTGTCTCCCGCTCAAATATCTGGGGGACACGGTGACAGGGGGCCCCGTGAGAAGAAGGCGGTGGCCGGCTCCCAGCTTGGGACTCCGCTCAGCCCCGAAGGCAAGAAAGGAGGGACACTGAGGTGGGGAGGCAGGAGCGGAGCCGCTGAGTCGCGCAGTT
This sequence comes from Canis lupus baileyi, assembly GCF_048164855.1. Classification (NCBI taxonomy): domain Eukaryota; kingdom Metazoa; phylum Chordata; class Mammalia; order Carnivora; family Canidae; genus Canis; species Canis lupus. Next base: position 54,984,732 of record NC_132853.1, on the reverse strand, counting down.
CCGAGGGGTTCCCAGAACACAGCTGGTGGCTGTGCATGGGGGGCCCTAGACCCCGGGGACACCTGCTCCTGCTGGGGGCCGGGCCCACAGTCCCAGCAGAGCCAGGGTGTTGGCTTTCAGCTCCACAGTATGTGTGCACAGTGCTGGGGAGGCCCCACCGCAGGGGGGCCCCCAGAGGTGGGGTGGGGGGGTGGTACCCAATCTCAGCCTCCCAGCCCTCTTCCCCAGGGTCCCCGCCTTCCCTCTGTTTTCTCTAACAGCATCTCTGAGCCTTTGACAGGTTCTATTGCAAAGAAATGTCATCTGTGAAGCTAGACGCACTGTCCTATCAAACCACTTGGACAGTGACCAGCTGGGAGGGGAGAGGTGACTGGCCCAGGGTGGCTCTGCTACTATGTAGGCTACCGCGTGGGCTACTGGGTGGGCAAGCCAGGGCTGGTTCAGACACTCCTGACCCCACCTCCATGCTCATTTAGGACACCTCGCGGCCTCCCCAGAGGTCCCCGCATTTCCCAGGCGGTGAGAGGGGAGCCCGACAGTTTTCTCTGGCTAGCCTCCTCTGCTCCGGGGGCCAGGTCAGCCCGGGGCACGTACAGAGGAAGCTGTGTTCTTCTCGTTCCTCTGGAGTGTGCACAGCCCATTGGAGACTTCCAGCAGCGTGGTGGTGCCCAGCTGGGAACCACAGGCGATGAAACACCCGTTGTCCTGCACCCGGAGGCAGAAGAGGGCCTCGTCACACACCTGTTGGAGGGGCCAGACAGACCTGGTTGAGGAGGAGAGACTTAGCTGATGATCTGGCCCCGGGAAGGGGCGCACTTAGCCAAGCTCTGTGTTCAAACACCCTCAGGGACTCCTCTGACTCATAAAATGAAGCTCAGGCTCTGAGAATGGCTGTCAAGACACTTTGCCCCCTGCCCTCCTCCCCTCCACCCCTCAGTCCCCAGCCCCATGTCCATCCTGCAGTTTCCCAAACCCGACACCCTTCCATGGTGCAAGGCAGCAGGGCTCAGCTCTAGCTCTGCAAACGTGACATTAGCTGAGGACAGAAGGGTCAGCTGCCAGGAGCCCATCCCAGGGCTGCTGAAGGGATAGGTCAGGCTTTCTGCTTCTCTTTTCTTTTTAAGTTTCTCCCAAGTGATTTTGCTGAGCCTCTAGGGCTTGAGGGCCTGGCTGTATGGGGAGTGGGGTATACATGACCTTCAGACTGAGGGCAGGTTCACATTGCTTGAACACAAAGTCCCAGATGTCCAGGGTCCCATCCATCTTGGTGGTGAAGAAAACTGCCGGCCTCACTGGGCTCCAGGCACCATCGGTGAGGTAAGCCATGTGGTACCTGTGGGGATCCTGGGGTCAGGACCGCTGTGACTGGGAGGGACAGAGGGGCCGCTAAGCTACGGCTCTACTCATCCATGCCCCCTGGACTCTAGGGTCTCATTGCTGGGTAGGAAGTTCTTTCTTGTGTCTGACTTCTAATTATGCCAACCTCACTCACCAGCAGTTCACAGTGGGCATTTTAAAGGTTCTGGTGCTGAGGCACCTGGGTAGTGCAGTCAGTTAAGCATCTGACTCTTGATTTTGGCTCAGGTCATGATCCCAGAGTCCTGGGATCGAGCCTTGAATTGGCCTCTGTTTGGCAGGGAGCCTGCTCCTCCCTCTTCCTTTGTCCCTCTCCCAGCTTGTGCTCTCTCTCTCTCTCTTTCAAATCAATAAATCAATCTTAAAAAAACACAAAAAAACAAAACAAAAAAAGTCTCTCGTCCTGCCCAGGGGCTAGCCACTGGTGTTTCTCCACAGCTAACTCCAGGGAACAGGCTCATGTTGCTGGATCTGGGCCCAGTCTTTCAGCCGTGGGACTCACTGAAAGGAATCAGAGGAAGAGTGTGCCCAGAAAAGTTCCCAATATTGACATTAGAAGAGTGCTATATTTCCTACTTGGTAGGATCTAGATTTTTTGATGATTTCTGTGGTGGGGAATGCAATCAGATCCCTATCTTACACCATATATAAAATATCAACTCAAAATGAGTTAAAGATTTAAACCTAAGACCTGCAACCATAAACCTCCTAGAAGAAAACATAGGGAAAAGCTTCTTGACATTGGCTTTGGCAACCATTTTCTGGATATAACGCCAGGAGCACAAGCAATAAAGGCAAAAATAAACAAGTGGGGTACGAAAAATGAAAAAGCAACCTATGGAATGGGAGAAAATATTTGCAAGTCTTATATGTGAGAAAGGGTTACTATTCAAAATGTATAAGGAACTTCTACCAAAAAACTCAATAGTGAAAAAGCAAATAACCTGATCAAAAAATGGGCGATGGACTTGAACAGGTATTTCTCCAAAGAAGACATATAGATGACCAATAGGTTCATGAAAAGGTGCTCACCATCACTCATCATCAGACAAATGCAAATCAAAACCACAAAGAGATTAAAGAGAAGAAAAACAAAAGCACACACACGGAGATAGCTCCTCACACCTCTTAGAATGGCCATGATCAAAAAAGACAAGAAACAGTGTTCCTGAGGATGTGGAGGAAAGAGAATCCTCGTCGTGCAGGGTTGGTGAGAATGCAAACTGGTGCAGCCACTGTGGAAAACAGTGTGGAGGTGCCTGAAAATACAAAACATAGAACTACCCTACGATCCAGCAATCTCACTTCTGGGTATTCATCCAAAGAAACTAAAAAACAAAACAAAACAAAAAAAAAAAAACAGAAATTGGATAAATTTCTTTGATATTTATCCAAAGAAATTGGATAAAAATCAGAATCTCAAAGAAATTAAAATCAGAATCTCAATGCCTGCACTCTCAGGTTCATTGCATCATTATTCACAACAGCCAAGAAATGGAAACAACAACCCAAATGACTATCAGCAGGTGAATGAATAAAGGAAATGTAGTCTGGAAATTCAATGGGATATTATTCAGCCTTAAAAAAAGGAGACCTTGGGCAGCCCGGGTCTCAGAGGTTTAGCGCCGCCTTCGGCCCAGGGCGTGATCCTGGAGACCCGGGATCGAGTCCCACATTGGGCTCCCTGCATGGAGTCTTCTTCTCCCTCTGCCTATGTCTCTGCCTCTCTCTCTCTCTCTCTCTCTGTGTGTATGTCTCTCATGAATAAATAAATAAAAATCTTAAAAAAAGAAAAAGGAGATCTTGCTATTGGCAGCAACGTGGATGGACCTGGAGGACGTTGTGCTAAGTGAAATGAGCCAGACCCAGAAAGACAGATATGACATGATCTCACTTATATGTGGAGTCTTAAAAAGTCAAACTCACAGCAGCAGAGAGTAGAGCGCTGGTTGCCAGGGGCTGGGGGGGGAGGGGAAAATAGGAAGGTGATGGTCGAAGGGTTCAAACTTTCATTTATGCAAGATAAATAAGTTCTGGAGACCTAGTGTGATCTGGTAGCGCCTCTAGCTAATGACGCTGTACCAAATAGTAAAATTTGTTAACAGGTTAGGTTTCCTGCTGCATGTTCTTACCCCCTCCCTCCCTCCCAAGAATACTTATAATAAAGGGGGTAGGAGAGAGGTGATAGGTATGTTTATGGCTTTGATGGTGGTGATGGTTTCACAGGTGCAACTTATCCCCACACTCAGAGAGCTGTGGGCACTAAGGATGTGCAGCCTTTTCCATGTCAGTGACACCTCAGTAAAATGGGTGAACATCTGTATCTGCACATGAAATGAAAGAGTCTATATGTGAGATGAGTTGAGTCTATAGCTATGTATGAGATGGAGAGTCAGAACCTGGGCAGGTGGTGTGGTGCCCTCCAACTCACTATGGGACCGGGAACAGAGTGCTACCTCTGGACCTCTCCCTCCACCCTGTAGAATGTGGAGATTGGACTGGATTTCTGCTCCAAAAGCAAAGACAGGCTGAATCCTAAAGCCCCCCGGGAAATCCTTAGCATGCCTATTCCTGGGTCAAATGCAAGATCTAATACAGCAGCCCTGGAATCTGGACTTAAAAAAAGGGGACACCTGGGTGCCTCAGCGGTTGAGTGTCTGCCTTCAGCCCAGGGCGTGATCCTGGGATCCAGGGATCGAGTCCCACATCGGGCTCCCTGCATGGAGCCTGCTTCTCCCTCTGCCTGTGTCTCTGCCTCTCTCTCTGTCTGCCTCTTGTGAATAAATAAAATCTTAAAAAAAAAAAAAAAAACTTCCTTAAAAAAAAAAATCCTTCCCAGGAGATCCTGATGCAACCAGATCTGGGAACCTTTGGATAAGAAGATGCCCATTCAGGTCCACAGCAGCACCAGCACTGCAGGAGTCTGTGCGTCAGCTGGAAAGGAACCCCAGATTCACACAAATGAAGGCTGAGAGGGCGCCTGTCCCTCCACCTCATGCCTCTGCTCTGGTCTCTTGGTTCTGCGTCATTGCAGCATCTCTGGGGATGTGGCTCTCCCCGGCTCACCCAGGGGCAGTGGGGCCACCCTGAGGATCCGTCTCACGGCACCCCCCTTGGCCTCTCCTCTGAGCAGACTCGGGGAGCCCTCAGGCTCCTCTGATCCTCCTACAGAGCTCACCGCTCTGTCCCTCTCTGCTCCTACATGCCCACCGTCACGGGAGAGGACACCCACCGAGCTGTCCTGATGAGGTGCCCAGATTCTTAATCCAAGCTTCCTGGGTTCAGACCCCACCTCAGCTCCTTACCAGCTGAGGGACCAGGAGCAAGTGGCCTTGCTTCCTCTTGGTTCTGTCCCCTGACGCAGACAAGAGGAGCATGAAAATTACCCCAAGGCTGTAATTATTGCCAGCCCAGGCTGTTTGAGGCACACTCCTTCAGGAAGTGGCTGCATTAGGCCACTCCTAGCACAAGCTCAGGCGTGTGTGGAGGGGTGTTCTCTCCATTTTGCACATAGAGGCTCAGGGCATTCCGGGGCCCTCTCTGTCCCTCTCCCCCTCCCTCTTACTTGGTCCACATGATGGATGACTCCCGGCTGTCCTCTGACCAGATGCGGGCGGTCCAGTCACCGACTGTCAGGAAGTTCTTTGGGTAGAATGGATTTCTCTGGAGGGCATAAATGGGGCCATGGTGGCCTGAGAAGGTGCACACAATCTTCTCGGCTGACGTCTTGGCCTTGCGGTTGCAGGAGATGACAATGCCTTGCTCGGTGCCCACCATGAACTTGGTTGGCTGTGGAGGGGGTGACACAGGAGTGGAAGGCACCATGAATCATCATCTCTGGGCTTCATTGTCCTGGCGAGCGGCCTGCTGGGGTTGGGGTGTTGGGATCCAGAGGTACTGGGAGGGCTTTTGGTGAAGGCCTCCGCTCATGCTGTTCTCCAGCTTCTCCTGAGGAGCTGGCCCCACCTGTTCCCCGATCAGATCCCACCCTCCACTAGCACCTGCTCTAGGGCCCCATTTTTTTTCTCAAGATTTTATTTCTTTATTCATGAGAAACACACAGAGAGAAGCAGAGACACGAGCAGAAGGAGGAGCAGGCTCCCTGCGGGGAGCCCAATGTGGGACTTGATCCCAGGACCCCCGGATCATGCCCTGAGTCGAAGGCAGATGCTCAACTGCTGAGCCACCCGGTGCCCCAAGGGCCCTATCTTAAGGGAGCCCTCTCGACTCTTCTAGGCCCTGGAGAGACTCATCAGCAGCAACATGAGGAACACCTCTGCATGTAGCATCATTGTGTCCACTAGGCCTTTTGTCATAAAGATCCTGAATGTCTGTTCACAGATAAGTGAATGACTGAAAGAATAAATAGTGTAAAACATGAGGCTGGAAGGGCCCTCGGCCAGCCCCCAGCTACTCCCTGCAGACCTGGGCTACACTGCATCCCCATGGCCATAGCACCGTTACTCACAGCAGCAAACACGGAAAAGCAACCCAGGTGTCCCAACCCAAGTGACGTGGATGGCTGCACAAAATGTGGTCTGTACCTACAGTGGAACACCACTCGGCTTTAAAAAGGAAGGAAATTCGTGGCTTTAAAAAGGAAGAACAGGGATGCCTGGTGGCTCAGCGGTTTAGCCCTGCCTTCAGCCCAGGGCGTGATCCTGAAGACCCAGGATGGAGTCCCACATCGGGCTCCCTGCATGGAGCCTGCTTCTCCCTCTTCCTGTCTCTCTCTCTCTCTCTCTCTTTCTGTGTCTCTCATGAATAAAATAATATCTTTAAGGAAAAAAAGAAAAAGGAAGAACAGGAGCACCTGGGAGCTCAGTCAGTCAAGCATCCAACGCTTGATTTTAGCTCAGGTCATGATCTCAGGGTCATGATATCCATCCAGCAAGGTGTTGGGCTTCGCACTTAGTGGGGGGTCTGCTTGAGATTCTCTCTCTCCCTTTCCCTCTGCCTCTCCCTCTGCTCACGTGTGCACTCTGTTTCTCTCAAATAAATAAATAAATAACATATTTAAAAAAGGGGCACCTGGGTGACTCAGTTGGTTAAGCGTCCGCCTTCAGCTCATGTCATGATCCCAGCATCAGGCTCTCTGCTCAGTGGGGACTCTGCTCCTCTCTCTGCCTCTTCCCTCTGCTCATACTCACTCTTACTCTCTCTCTCTAATAAATAAAATCTTAAAAAAACAAACAAACAAACAACTGGACTACAGGCTGGAGGTCAAAGGAAAATGAGGAGATAGTTTGAAAGGCCCAGGAGAGTGAGTGATGAAGTACACGGTGCGGCTCCTATGAGCTCATAACAGGGAGAAGCACCCAGATCCGGGTGGCCCCTGTGCCGCCAGCCTCAGGCTTCTTGGCAGGGTCGGCATGGTGAGCCTGGGCCTTGACTCCGAGCCCTGGGTCTGAGCCCCGGGAGCACCGTGTTCTAGAGCGCATGACTTACCACACTAAGACTCATCCATTTATGGATGAGTGGTGTGTGATTACACAAGCTCATCGTGCAAGACAGTCGTTAGTGTCTGGCCCACAGCCTGTGCTGTCACAGGCGTGGGAGAGCTGGGGCCTAGCGGGGGCATGGGCACCACATCCAGCACCTGCTCTAGACATCCCTGATTTCAGGACAGGATGCTTCTCTGCATCATTTCTCCCTTCACTATGACACCCAGGGGTGGGGGTCAGCTAAATTGTCTTCCACCCCACTTCACCCTCACTGGTTCCCCAGCCTCAGGTGAGGACTGTCAGGGCAGGGGTGAAGCCAGAGCACCTCTACCACCCAAGGACCTGGGAGTGATGTCACGTGACCTGAAAGTAAACAAGAGATAACCCCCAAGGGGGAGCCAGGCCTAGGCTTCAGCAAAACATAAACCAGGAATCAGCCCAAGACAAGACTCCTCTGGAAAAGTCAATTTCTTGCTTTGGAGAGAGTCTTCATTTGCTGCTTCTAGAAGCTTCTGTCTTTTGACACATTCACTTTACTGGTCAATTTTGATATTTCTTTATGGTTCCTCCTCCTTTTTGCTAAACGCCGTAACTGTGCCTGTGCTCTGTTTTCCAAGGAGCCTCCTCTGACCTCATTTCCCTCCCTAACGTCTCTTCTTTCCCCCCAGAAAGTGAAGTAACCCCCACGAGGCAGAAGCAGGGCCTGGCCGCTCCGTGTTGGTCTCCGGCAGGGCTCTTCCCCCAGAATGGGGCCTTTCTGGAATCCAGTCCTCAGTGAAAACCTGCCTTCCAAACCTGCCTTCCGCCCAGTGCAGCCACTAGCCAGGCGGTGACTTCGTGCAACTGAGACTGATTGGCTTCTTTCCGCGAGGAGCTCTGCTGTCCCCTGCTGTCCCCTGCTGGAAAGTCCTTGGAATGACCACGCAGGTCCAGGATGACCGCACTGGGGCCGCCCCTCTGTGGAGCAGCTGCCTGGTGCACACAGTAGTCCCGGGCTGGCCTCGGCTCTAGCTGCCCCAGGGATGGAAAGTCCTGGAAGGGAGAGCTGGGGACACTCACCAAGGTAGACTCAAACTCCAGGGAGATGGCTCCCAAGGCGCTCTCCAACTGCTCCTTCCTGGTAATGTCCAGGATCACCACCTCGGTGGGTTCGCTCATCTTTCGGATATCCCACCACATGACCTGATGGGAGGATGGGGCCACTGTGAGACCAGAGGTCCCTCCATTGCCCTGGCTTTTGCCTTTCCTACCTCCGTCACCTTCCTGGGGCCAGTCACTGGGGCCAAAGGGGTGCGTGTTAGAGGCGCCCCGCGACCTACAGGACAAATGCACTTTGAAGAACCACCACTCCGGCCCACGGTCTCCCCCTGGCTGATCATCAGGGTTATGGGCAAGCTTCATAAAACCCAGATGCTGGGGCCTCACTCCAGACCTACTGCATCAAAATGGCCAAATGTGGGCTCTGGAATCTGAATTCTTAGAGCATCCCCACAATATGGCAATACATAGCAATGTTGTAAACCCTGTATGCTTTTTTTTTTTTTTAAGATTTTGTTTATTTATTCATAAGAGTCACACAGAGAAAGAGAGAGAGACAGACACACAGGCAGAGGGAGAAGTAGGCTCCATGCAGGGGGCCCCATGCGGGACTTGATCCCAGCACTCCAGGATCACACCCTGAGCTGAAGGCAGATGCTCAACCGCTGAGCCACCCAGACGTCCCGGCCTGTATGCTTTGATCCAGAAATCCCACCACATGCTATCAGTGTGCCTTTGCATGTGTGCAAAAACCTATATACAAATATACTCTTTGCTATGTTATTCCTATGATGACAACATATTGAAATCCACTTAAATGAATTATAGTATACCCAATGCAGTTTTTTTTTTTCTTTTAAGTAGGCTCCATGCACAGTGTGGGCTCAAACTCACTACTCTAAGATCAAGACCTGAACTAAGGGCAGCCCTGGTAGCCTAGCGGTTTAGCACCACCTTCAGCCCGGGGTGTGGTCCTGGGGCCCCGGGATAGAGTCCCACGTCGGGCTCCCTGCATGGAGCCTGCTTCTTCCTCTGCCTGTGTCTCTGCCATTCTTTCTCTCTCTCTGTGTCCGTCATAAATAAATAAAAAATCTTAAATAAAAAATAGAAATAAAAAAATAAAAAAAGACCTGAACAAAGATCAAGAGTTGGACACTTAACCGAATGAGCCACCCAGGTGTCCCCCTAATGCAGTTCTTAACAGGCATGGGGCACTGCTTTATGAAATAGGACATTTTCAAGATATACTAAGTGAAAAATATCAAGTGCAGTTATTTGCCTATGTGTAAGGTGTGCAGAAAGAGAGTGAAGACAGATGTATTCACTCCTATATACAGAGACTATCTCTGAAGGCAGCTGTAAGAAACTGAGGCAGGTGGGCACCTGTGGGGAGGGGGTTGGAAGGCTTGTGGGCAGAGGAGGGAGGAAGGTGTTTTCCTGTCTGCCCTTTTGTACCTTTTGGATTTTGTTCTATGTGCACTTACTCCTCAAATTTTTTTTAAAGATGTTATTTATTTATTTGACAGAGAGAGGGCTGCCTGGGTGGCTCAGCGCTTAAAGCATCTGCCTTCAGCTCAGGGCATGATCCTGGAATCCTGGGGTCGAGTCCCACATCGGGCTCCCTGCATGGAGCCTGCTTCTCCATCTGCCTCTCTCTCTCTCTCTCTCTCTGTGTCTCTCATGAATACGTAAGTAAATAAAATAAAAAAAAAAAAGAATGTTTATTTGACAGAGAGAGCAAGAGAGAACAAGCGGGGGCGGGGGGGCAGCGGGCAGCAGAGGGAGAGGGAGAAGCAGACTCCCGCTGAGCAGGATCCCAGATCATGACCGGAGCCAAAGGCAGATTTAGCTGACTGAACCACCCAGGCACCCCTACTACTCTTCAATTTTAAAATAAAATGCAAAAGGAAATATTTCCCCTGGGAATTCTGAAGGGGAACCAGGGAGGTATCACTGCTCCCCACATTCCCGCCCCCTACAGTGGCTGGCTAGGTACCTGCCCATCTGTGGATGCTGAGAAGCATTCAGTGCCGGTCTTCGACTGCAGCCAGATGCTGCCATACACAGGGTCTCGATGGCTGAACTCAATGGTGGACAGCTCCGCCACCAGGCTGCCCTTCCGGGTGTCCCAACAGGCTAGCAGGGGGGAGGAAATGAGAGGAAGGTGAACAGAAGTCCAGGCTCCCTTCCCTGGTGCAGGGAGCACAGCATGGGGGGATGCTGCTTCCCTTGGTTTGGCAGGTATGTGGTTTTTTAGAATCAGGACTCGATCCAAACCTGCCTGAGTTTCCTATCAACCCCCGAAGTTCTCACACAATCTCTATGCAAGCTTCACTCATTCCATTGAGCTCGTACCATGGTTGAGCGTCACACCAGGCCCTCGGGAAGCCTCTGGGAATAAGACTGTCCCCCTCTCCTTGAGAGGCAGGAGGAGGGATCGGCAAGTAGAGCTCATGCTGGGATGGTCAGGGCAAGCACCCTGGAAGGAGTACGAAGGAGCACGGACCAAGGATGAGTCTAGGATAGGGGTGGGCGGGGGGCAGCCAGAGAGAAGAGTGTCTCCACCCCAGGGAAAGGCTCCTGAATAGAAGAATGTTGAGGCCAGTTTCTCCTTCCCTTTTGTCCTCTGCACCTTGGCTGCCTCTGGTGGGAGATGGGAATGCAGCTCACAGACCCTTTATTCAGATCCATTACTAAGACTTCACCTCTTCTGCTTTACCAAAAAAGCCTCGGAATGTATCCAGTTTCTGTCTTGGCAGATTTTGTTTTCATTTTGCCATGAGTGTGCAGCAAGGATCCACTCTGTTACACAGAGCTATTTCTAGGAAAGCCAGTTTTGTAAAACGGCAACAAAAAACATGATCCATGTTTTGATTTATGGACTCAAAGTCCAAGGCATTGGCCCCTGGATCTGCCTGGCCCAGGAAGGGGTTTTCCCTAAGCAGAATACCACTTGGGGGTGGGCCCTCCTTCAGTCCCTCCCACAGGCAGCAGAGCCCCAGAGTCAGGGCCACTCTGAGCTGGCGTGAAAAGCCTTGAAAGGGGTTATGAATAATGAGCGAGGCAAGACTCGTGAATAAATCATGGCACAGTGGCTCCACTCATCTTCTAAAGCCCTGGCACCCAGGTAATTTGTCAGGGAGACTTTTGGAAGCCTATGTCTGTTCTTGGGGAGGAGGTGGCAGGTCTTAGAGAGAGGGTCAGAGGCCTCAGAAGAGTGTCTAAGAAGATTCTCTGCCATCCTGCTCTTACTCTGGGAGGGAGAGAAGGGAAGGCAGAGAATATGTGAAGGGAGAAGGGTAGAGGGCTATTTTCAGGTCCAAGGTCGAGTCAGGCCTGGGGTGTGGCCACGGAGGCTGAGTGTCTGCTGCTTGGGGGCCAGGCAGGACCCACATGGGCAGCTTCCTTCCAAGATCCCTATGCATCTAAAACCCAGTTTTCTAGGTGTTCTATCAACAAAACCAGTAGACTAAGGATCTCTGAAAATCTCCTCCATAAAAGCATAAAAGCAATGAGAAAACTGGCAACAATCACCAGTCAGCTTTTTCGGAACAAGGTAGCCAAAGTGTTACAGCCATCCAGAGAGTGTTCAGGAGAAAGCTGAATGCTAGTAAGGACAGTGAGTTTTGTGGCATTTTTAACTTTCCCTAGTTAAGACCCCACACTCTCCAAATCCCACGGTAGCCTTGAAAAAATAACATTCTGCCTTCCTGGTGAAAATCTGTAACCTGGCAGCCACAGGAGGGGAAAAGCAGCCAGAGCTCATTCAGAGTCTCCTGTCTCCAGTCTCCTATCTGACCTGTCTGGTGGTTCCCCTGAAAGTTGTATTCGACCTGCCTTGGAACTTGCCAAGTGAAAAAAAGTCTTATTATGGAGGCAACTGTTGGAAATAATGACAATTACAGGCAACTGATTAACTTCGCAGCTTCCTGAAGTAGTGGATAGCAGATAGGCAAACAGCAAACTAACCACTAAGCTTGAAAGGCAAGCCTGAAAAAAAAAAAAAAGGCAAGCCTGGAGAACAAGATGTCTGTCAGGGTTTTGCAAAGCTCCAACACATTCCTAGAGATCTGGAAGGCCATATGCCCGGGTAGGGCTGTGTGTGTGCCCGGTTCTCTGCACACATTCAGGAAAGAACCGAGGAGGTCCTCAGCTCCTACTTCTGGTTGACCCTGAGGCTCTGTGCAGAGGCTCAGGAAGGGCTGGCAGTTGCCAGCTGCACACAAGCTCTTAGCAAAGAGACTAGTTGGCTGCAGGTGCTAAAGGAAATCTCTGCCCAGCCACTAAGCTAACCAAGCAGACTGTGGCGGCCACACACGATAGAGTACAGACGTCATAGAATTGGTTCAGAAAATTTACTGAAGAAATGAACAAGTACAACAAACTACAGCAATGAAAACAAACCCTGTTCAGGTATGAATGTCTGATTTCCGAAGTTCCCACTTTATATTAGGTAAAGAGGGCAATTTTCTTTTTCTTTTTTTTTTTTAAAGATTTTATTTATTTATTCATGAGAGACACACATAGAGAGGCAAAGACACAGGCAGAGGGAGAAGCAGGCTTCCTGCCAGGAGCCCGATGTGGGAACTTGATCCTGGAATTCTGGGATCACGCCTTGAGCCCGAGGCAGACGCTCAACCACTGAGCCACCCAGGCGTCCCCAAGAAGGCAATTTTCTTTTTTTTCTTTTTTTATTTTTATTTATTTATGATAGTCACGCACACACACACAGAGAGAGAGAGAGAGAGAGGCAGAGACATAGGCCGAGGGAGAAGCAGGCTCCATGCACCGGGAGCCCGACGTGGGACTCGATCCCGGGTCTCCAGGATCGCGCCCTGGGCCAAAGGCAGGTGCTAAACCGCTGCGCCACCCAGGGATCCCAGAAGGCAATTTTCAACAACAACAACAACAACAAAAAGTTGCAAGTTATACCAAGAAACAAGAAAATATATAGGTAGGAAAAAAGGCAACAAATACAGACTGTCCCCAAGGAAGCCCAGGTGTTGGACTTACTGGACAAAAACTTCACATCATTAATTTTAAAGATGTTCAAAGAACTACAAGAAACAGTATCTATAGAAGTAAAGTATGAGAATGGCATGTTGCAAAATAAGAAATATCCATAAAGAAATAGGATTATTATTATTTTTAGAGAGACAAAGAGATGGTAAGCAGGGGAAGGGCTAAGGGGGAGGGAAAGAGAATCTCAAATAGAGTCCTCACTCAGCATGGAGTCAACACGGGGCTTGATCTCACCACCTTGAAACCATGACCCAAGCTGAAACCAAGAGTCAGATGCTTAACTGATGGAGCCACCCCGGCGCCCCAAGAGATAGGAATTCTTCTTAAAAGGAAGAACAAAATAGAAATTCTGAAGTTGGAAAATACATTCTCTGAAATGAAAATTCAGTAGAGGGGCTCAACAACAGACTCAAGCAGGCAGAAGACCGAGCTGGAGGTAGGTCATTTGAGATGATCCAGTCTGAGAAACACAAAGGAAGAGAAATGGAATTACCACAGCTGATTCAAGAAGAAAGAGAATGTGTGAAGCGATCTAGAACAGGTAAAGAAGGAGTTGTGCTAGTGGGGTGCCTGGGTGGCTTAGTTGGTTGAGCCTCTGACTCTTGATTTTGGCTCAGGTCATGATTTCAGCGTTGGGAGATCGAACCCCAGTGTTGGCTCTGTGCTCAGTGCAGTCTGCTTGAGATTCTCTCTTTCTCTCTCTCTTTCTCCCCCCTGTCCCCTCCCCCAGGCACAAGCTCTAAATAGATAAATAAATAATAAATAAATAGAATTTTACCAAAAAATGAAGGTGCATTAGCAGTTTTTAACTTCTGATAAAGAAGGACCAGATGTCTTCACTGGTGAATTCCACTGAATATTTATTCATTCATTTATTTATTCATGAGAGACACACAGAGAGAGAGGCAGAGACACAGACAGAGGGAGAAGCAGGCTCCCCGAAGGGAGCCTGATGCGAGACTTGATCCCAGGACCCTTGGATCATGACCGGAGCCAAAAGCAGATGCTCAACTACTGAGCCACCCAGGCTTCCCTTTACTGAACATTTAAAGGAGAATTAGTACCAAACTCTTCCAATAGTCAGAGAAGGAGGGAACGCATCCCCACTCATTGTGCGTGGCGGGAATCCATCACACCCATCCCCGTACAGGTGTCTCTGCCTGCCTCTCTCGAGATGGGGCTCCCCACGGGTCTCATTATCCCTTTGCCCCCTGCTACGCTAGCCCAGCTCCAGGCAGGTAGGCAGTAAATGCTCCTTGATTTTATACTTGACCTATCATTTTCTTAAAACTTTTGTTCTGAACTGGTTTTAGACTTACTTGAACTATTGCCACTAGAGACAACTAGAACTATTACAACTACTGCTGAGCTATGAGCAAAACACGACTCACCCGGAGGTCTGGAGTCCATCCCCTGTGGCAAGCTCCCACTTCCCTCTGTGCCCGAAGGGTGGCCCGGGGCAGGTATGTGGGCCCTGGTGGACAGCAGCAGGGGCTGGGCTGGCTCCCAGTGAAGCCCGGGGCCCCTCCTTACCGAGCTGCCCGTTGTAGCAGCCTCCCAAAAGCACGTGAGAATCTTTGGGGTTGTACTCCAAGGTGACAAGAGGAGAAGACGGCTTCAGGACAATTTCAGGCTTATTGGGATTTTCTATAAAACAAGCAAACAAACAAAATGGTCCCACCAGCTCTAGAAAGAAAAGGACAGGGTCAAACAGCCCGATCCTTCTAGAGGTGGGAGTTGGGAAGCGGCGGATGGCGGGAAAGTGGAAGCCCCTCCTGTCTTTCTCTAGGCTGCAAGTTCTAGGCCCTGGTGGCCAGAATCTGGCACTCTTGACCGTAGGGACTCTTCTAGTAGTTTTATTTCTGGTAATCAGGAGTGTGTGTGCATGTGTGCATGTGTGTGTACATTCTGCAGGTTTGATAGGAAACCAGGTATGACCACAAGTTTTTGTTTGTTTGTTTGTTTGTTTTTTAACACAAAGCCAACTCTCCTTGACTTCTCCAAACCAGTTTCTTGGTCTGTATAGTGGGGCTAATGGTGGGATCCACCCCCAGGGTTGCTGTAAGCATCTGTTGGGCTGGTCCAGAGCGTCATGTGCTCCGTTCTGAGTTTGGCACCCACGCCTACTAATAAGACCTAATGTTTCTTTTCAAAATGGTGACAGAGATGGGACGGTTGACAGTGTGTAGCCCACCGTCGCTGGCTACCCACCAGGCACTTGCTCTCAGAGTCAGTGTTTCTGTCAATAAGGGTCTGTCCCTTAGAGACCTTATTAGCAGACCCTTATTAGTGGACACACTGCCCCTACTGGCCGTGGGTTAAGGACAAACGGCAGGAAAGGTGGGACAGAGGTGAGTCTATCTGAATTGGGATTTGGGGGGGGTCTGGTCTTGAATGCCCTGATCAAGGATCTGGAAATGAAGGGAGTTTCCTGCTTCTGACGTGGCTCTGGTTTGGCTGCTCCTGAACCTGGACAGCGAAGGGATGAGGGGCTTTCTGGGGTCCCTGGCCCCTCCCTGTGAGGGACCAGCCCTGTGAGAGTCCCCGGCCTGTAGCTTCTACCTCCCACTCTTGTGTTATGCTGGTCTCTGCCCTGCCCCCTCAGCTTTTCCAGCCACCTGAACCCCTTCGCTTCTCACCTAGGTCCCAGATGTACGATTCGTGGCTCATGCCTTCAGGTGCCCGTTGAAAATTCAAGCAAGAATATGCCACTGCCAACTTCCTGTTGCCATCCGGGTGCCAGGAGAGATGCGTGGCTGACCGCTTGATCTCCTGGGGATCCCTTTACCGGAGGGCAAGAGGGCAGAAGACTGGAGTGGAGTGAAAGGCTCCTCACACCTCTTATTTAATCAATTATTTCTTTTTGAAAGACTTTTTTTTTCTTTTTCTTTTTAGATTGAGAGACAGCAGGGGAGGGAGCAGAGGGAGAGGGAGAGAATCCCAGTGCAGAGTCCTACTCAGGGCTTGATGTCAGGACCCTGAGATCATGACTTGAGCTAAAATCAAGTTGGACATTCAACCGACAAAACCACCCAGGCACCCCATAGAAAATTTATTTTAAGAACAAAGTTTAGGGGGATCCCTGGGTGGCTCAGCAGTTTAGCGCCTGCCTTTGGCCCAGGACGCGATCCTGGAGACCCGGGATCGAGTCCCACGTTGGGCTCCCTGCATGGAGCCTGCTTCTCCCTCCTCCTGTGTTTTTGCCTCTCTCTCTCTCTCTCTCTCTCTGTCTATCATAAATAAATAAATAAATCTTAAAAAAAAAAGTCTCTTTAAAAAAAAAAAAAAGAACAAAGTTTAGGGACTCCTTTAATCAAAAACCCACTCTCACCGGCCATAGATAAAAGGCATTGATAAATACTAAACCCATGGAAATAAAAAAATATTAAGTTCTAGTCCGATATTTTCATTTGCTTTAAGTTTTGGGTCTGAGGGCTGATTTCGCATTGCTATTGAAATAAAAGGGAAAGTGGAGAATCCAGAAATATTGCTCCTGGCTATTTACCCAAAAGAGCTGCAAACTTCTGTCCACACAAAATATTACATGTGAATGTTTCCAGCAGCTTTACTCATATTTGCCCAGACTTGGAACCAACCGAGACATCCTTCAGCAGGTGAGCGGATAAATAAGCTGGGGTCCATCCAGGCAAGGGAATATTATTCAGCATTAAAAAGAAATGAGCTATAAAGCCATGAAAATATATGGTGGAAATATAACACACATCACTAAGTGAGGGAAACCAGTCTGTAAAAGGCCTTAAACTGTATGATTCCAACTATGTGACATTCCGGAAAAGGCAAAACCATGGAGACAGTAAAGAGATCACGCGTTGGCCAAGGGCTTGAGGGTAGGGAGGGATGAATATATCCTGTGGGTGGACCACAGGATTTTAGGGCAGTGAAGCTACTCTGTATGATACATTTGTCAAGACTCACAGAATGTGCAACACAAGGAGGGAGCCCTAATGTAAACTATGGACTTTGGGGTGCCATAGGCTATAGGTCATGTCCCTCAGATTCAAATGTTGAAACCTAATCTCCATGATGGTATTAGGGGGTGGCTATGGGTGGTGATGAGGCCCTGAGCCCTTTAGGATGGGATTAGAACCTGACAAAGGGGCTCTAGAGAACTCCCTCTCCCTTTCCGCCATGTGAGTTCACAGGGAGAAAATGGCAGTCTGTGAACCAGGAAGTGGGTCTTCACCCAACACAGAACCGACCACCCTGTTCTGAGACTTCCAGCCTCTGGAACTGTGAGAAAGAAACTTCTGTTGTTTATAAGCCACCCAGGTTATGGTACTAAGCACCTGAATGCTGGTTCATGAGGGTGACGGAGGCCCCACCCTGGGGCGGGGTGTTGATGGTGGGGAAGCTGTGGGGGTGCAGGGTGGAGGGGGTGTGGGGCAACTCTCCGTCCTTTTTTTTTTTTTTTTAACTCTCTGTACTTTCTAATCAGTTTTGCTATAGGCCTAAAGCTGCTCTGAAAAATAAACTCTTAATTTAAAAAAAGAGGAGGAGGAAGGAGAACGAGCAAGAAGTAGCAAAGGCCTACACTGAGACTTTGCCCTTGAAGTAATCAGAAGGAACAAAGGAAAGTGGGGAGCCACACAGCTTTCTCACTCCATGGTTCCTCCATTTCACTCCTCCCCGGGAGCACTGTTATAATAAGAGGAGTGCAGGCTGGGATCCAGGAGACCAGAGTTCCTTCCTCCACTGTGTGTCCTGAGAGCTGTCCCCTCCTAGGGGTGGTCACCCCCTCATCTGTCAACTGTTGAGGCTGGATGGGACGATTTCCAACCCACCGTCCTGCTAAGGTGTCCCTATGGAAGGTCAGACCCCAGCAGGACAGCCCGCGCCCTGCCCTAGCCCCCTTCTCCTGGCCGCCCTTGGCCCCGTTCTGCACATGGTAACTCAGCCCTGGATCACAAAAGGGTCCTTCCCAGTTGTGCTGGGACTGGGTCAAGTGCTCCCCAGGACCCTCAGGGACGAATCTCTCCAGAATTGGCATTTGAGGCTAGCCACTTCCAAAATCACAGGGATATATATATATATATATATATATATATATATATATATATATTTTTTTTTTTTTTTTCAAGCAAAAAAAAAAAAAAAAAAAACAAAACAGAAAGTGCTACCCTATGTACTGTTCTGCACCTTGTTTGTTCTGGTTTGGTTTCACAAAGTAAATCTTGTCAGGGAAGGGGCTGCCTCCTTCATTCCTTTTTTGTTTTGTTTTTTGTTTTTTGTTTTTGTTTTTGTTTTTACTGAAGTTCGATTTGCCAACATGTAGTATAACACCCAGTGCTCATCCCACCAAGTGCCCTCCCCAGTGCCCGTCACCCGCCTCCTTCATTCCGACAGCAGTGTAGTATCCGCTGTGTGGGCTTCCCCGAATTGCTGGAAGCAGTCCCCTACCGGATTTAGCTTGCTTCCAGTCTCTGGCTAGCACACCCCCTGCGGCAGTGAATGTCCACTCACGCAGTGATTCCACACTCACGTTATCTATGGGATGGTCCTGGTGTCACACTGCTGTCCTT
Organism: Canis lupus baileyi; assembly: GCF_048164855.1. Taxonomy (NCBI): domain Eukaryota; kingdom Metazoa; phylum Chordata; class Mammalia; order Carnivora; family Canidae; genus Canis; species Canis lupus. The sequence continues at coordinate 54,966,332 of NC_132853.1, read as the reverse complement.
GGAGCTTATTATCAGGTACACTCCCGTGAGTGTGGGACAAGGGTCCCGTCTGCCCACAGTGCTGTTGGCTCACGGATGTCCCATATTTTGTACTCATTCTGCCCCGCAGGGATCGACCCGCCTTGCACAGAGCTCTGCAAATTCCCTTAGTCTTTCTCTGGAGTCAGTCCTCGTTCTCCCTCAACCAGACCTGCCCCCAAGGTAGGGACCAGTTGGATGCTGGGTGTTCCATCGCTCTGCTCCTTACCGAGCTCAGAGCGCAGATGGCATCGTACCCACGGCATGGAGTGGTCGGCAAGGAGTGGTGACCTCTGGAAGCACCCACCCCGTATGGATGACAGAGATCGGCCAGACATCTGAGAGGTACCTGAAAACATTGATGGTTTTAGCTGAAGGGGCCTCCTCTGTCACTTCTACTGCATCCTCGTCGTCAAAATACTCCTGGTAGATGTCGATGGCATTATTCTGCTTGATGCAGTGCTCCATGATCTGAGGAGGACACATGCAGAGCATCTTAGCAGGAAGAGGACGTCCCTGCAGCCTGAGCGGGACTGCGATGGAGTCTGGGAGGGACAAGACATAGCCAGTGGTCTTTCCCCTTCCTTCCAGCCCATGTGTTCTCAATGGTGGTGACATCACCTCCCACTGGGTAAACACTGGTTGGGGGGGGCGGGTCAAATAATAGGACTTTTTATGTATAAAGCACAGACATATATAGAGGACATAAGCAATATACGAATGGCATTAAGATTTGATGGGGGAGGCGATTTGGAAAAAAAGGTCTGAAAAGGCTCTTTGGGGGACAGCAACGAAACAGGATGATCCCTCCATATGCAGCAGCTATCTCCTGGCTGGCACCCAGAGGGCCCTCTCCATTTTTCCAGATGTCCAACAAGGAAAAGCCCAAGCTCAAGTGTCTCCTCTTCCAGGAAGCTCTCCCCAATCCCTTCAGCAGGAAGTCAAATCTCCCTCCTTATGGAGCAGAATAGCCAGTCATCCCTCATCTTCCAGCATGTCTTTCTATATTACATGGTGATATCTTGGTCCTTGTCTTTGGCCTCCAGGGGATTACACACTCTTTGGGGCAGGATGTATGTGAGTTTTTGCTATTATTATTATTATTATTATTACAATTCATTTTTGGAGTCTCTGCTGTGCCTGGCAGAGGCTTGAAGCCCAGTCCAAAAGTGTTGAAGGAATGAATGAATGATCCCTCTTGGCAGGTGGCTGCTGGGTGGGGTTCTTTGGGGTCCTCTTTGCTCAAAGGGAGCACTTGTTGGACTCCTCTTGAAGCCCATCCAGCCCTTGCACCTTCCCGTCTTCCCCTTTGGCCTGCTATTGCGGACTGGTCTGCCTGCTTCGGTCTGGAAGGTTCCTGAAGGCAGTCTGTGTTCTTTCCCCGAGTAGCCACGGGAGCCGAGCACAGCGCCAGGCACGGCCAGGGCTTCGCATGCAGGCGGGGAGCCCCAATGATGGCTGGGCCCAAGGGAGCCTTACCGAGCCGAGCTGCATGATGGTGTTGATGTAGTTCTCGTCCTTCTCCACCTTCTTCCGGAACCGGATGGTCTGCTCCAGCTCTAGGGGGTTCACATCCTTGGGCCAGCCCCCCTCGACGTGGTTAATCCCCCGGGTCTCCATCTCAAACCGCTCTGTGTTGGCCTAAACAAAGAGCCACGGCTGAGAACATGCCTGCCCCTGTGTCCCTTCCACCAACCAGGATCCCGGGCCCATCGACCCCAAGCCCTGGACGCTCGGGGATGGACCCATGTGGCCAAAGCCACAATGCTGTCAGGTTTCAGCAAGGATCTTTCTGGTCCTCGGGTGGTCATAGGTAGCCACGAAAGTGCCATCCTATGGAGCCAGCAGCTTTGCGGCTGAGGCCACTGGCCGTGGAAAATCCAGTCCCGACTTTATCTAATGGACCAGGGGAGCCCACCCGTCTGTTCTGTCCGATCCCAAAGAAAAAGAAGTGAATGAGCCTGATCTGCTTTATCGTATACAAAGTCACAGGAATTGAAACTTGGAAAGTTGGGAATCTGCAACTTTCTCCCTGTTCTCTGGGGCAGGGAGGATGGTGGATACAGATGTAGTTTACCCCATAAACTTGTTGCTTTGCCTCCTTTCTATTTTTCTCCTCCCATTTTTAAAATTGTGGGAAAATACATATAAATTTACCATTTTAACCATTTAAAAACATATGATTCTGTGGCATTAGGGGCCTTCTCGAGGTTGTATCACCATCACCCCCTTTAGTTCCAGAACTTTCTCATCACCCCAAGTGGAGACCCCAAACCCATTAAGCAGTCGCTCCCCTCCTCCTTTCCTTTCTAAGCCAGGGCTCACAAAAGCAGTGAGTCTTCACGGGGTGGACCCGCCGACAGGAGACCCTAAGGCCATCCTGCTTAGTTAGCTACTCCGTGGACAATGTCACCCCGGTCTCTGTGACAGCATTTAGCCCTGGGAAAGCAGGAAACTCAGTGTTTGAACCATGAGTTACTGGAACCACCCACAGTCAAGTGTGACTTTCACTGGGTTGATTTGGGACATGACAAAGTGGGTTCCCTCCTTCAAGCTAGTTTTCTCTCAGCGATGCCTGGCATTGTGCGAGGCGGCTCACACACCCGCTTTAGACGGACAGGAGCTCAAACTTCAACATGAGGCTCCACTCTGGTATCATGGAGGCCCCTCTGACCAGAACTTTCCATGGTACCCTTTCCTTTTCACATGCTGGGCAGGTGCCTATAGATCTGAATCTCTACTCCCTCAGGATACCTCTCCCAGCTGTACCACACGCCTAAGACGCCTCTAGCAAGAGTCTTAGGGGTGAGACCAGAGCCCACAGGAGAGAGAACATCTTGCTTCATGTTCATCTGGCCCAGGGAATGGCTGGTCTGGGGTCTTTTCCTGCCCCTGGGCACCGCGGTGGGTCATGGGGCAATTCTGGAATTCTGGCCTCATACTTCCAGCATCTGCATTGGGCCACTCTAACTGGCTCCCAGTCACCCTGAGAGTCACCCAGTCCCACTTACCGCCCTGCCCGGCCACCCTGCCAGGCTACATGCTCACTGGTCTGGGCCCCCGGAGCAGGGACCCACCTCATGCTCTGACATGCTAGTGGAGCACTGGATGCCCTTGTCCACGGGGTTCCTTTCCACAAACTGCTCGGCCAGCTCGGGGTTGGGCGGGATGTCGATGTTCAGCTCGGCCTGGCGGTCTGAGAAGTTGCATTGCTTCCCAAACTCGCTTCGCTTCTTGACGTACACATACACGATCTCCATGGTACCGGCTGCTGTGGGGGGCAGAGGGAGGGGGTGCAGTAAGGGGCCCCACGTGGCTGCTTCCCCGTCCCCAGGGGCATCACCAGGGGTGGCTCCAGGTTCCCAGTCTGGTTGAGGGGAGGGGTCAAGGGGGTAAGTTCAGAAGCCGCATCAGCATTTTAAAAAAAATCATTTATTGAGTAATGACTACATGGGTTATTTTGTTCAGTTCTTGGGATTGCCCTCTGAGGTGGATGATAAAATCTCCATTTTACTTTGAAGGAATCTCATACTTAGAGATGCCCTGAGTGCCCTGCCTGGGACCACATAGTTAATAAGGGGTGCAGCCACTCTGACTGACTCCACAGCTCTTACTCACCAAATGATAGTGTTTACTGAATTAATATGTTCATTGGGAGGCAGGACGAAATACTGAAGCGATTACATTGCATGCACTAGACCTGGTCATACAGCACAGAGATTTGAGAGCCCAGGCGTCTCTGGAAACTCTCCCTCCCAACCACCTGATTGTCCACAAGACCACCCCTTCCTGGAGTTTTAGGTATGGGACTCTACCCTCCACCACTCCCCCCATGTAGAGCCTCCTCCCTCTACATCACTCCAACCATGATGGGGCTGGGAGTCCACCTGGGAAGGGGAGAGAGCCAGACCATTTCCCAACATGCCTTTAAAAGAACTGGTCACGACGGCACAGTGGGGAATTGGCAGGCAGGCTGGGCTGAACGCTGACTTCAAGTCCTGGCCCTGCCACTCACCAGCTGCTTGACCATGGCTGGGTCACCGGGTCACTCCCGCACCTGACACACTGAGCTGCTGAGCTGCTGAAACGCAAGGCTCTGAGAGTTGGCCACAGAGCCAGCATTTGTATGTAATGCAGGGAAGGCTTCTCTCACGGATGCTAACTGGAAGTCTTAGGCAGTTCCCATAAATTGCTCTTCTCTGCACTGTCCCCTGTCACATCAGGAGACTCTGTGGGGTGACTTCCATGACTGGCTGTCTGATGAGGTCTATGACATTGCACTATAGAGGTTAGCAGAGCTGCCCATTTGCTGGCCACTCCTAACTCTCAGAAAGTGTGTCTGTGATGGCAAGCTCCCCAGGGCTCGGCTCTCAGGTCTGTGAGGCTCTTGGGCCTGCAGGGAGCCCTTGGATGAGCGGGTGGGAGCGGTGGGGAAGACGGCCGTACAAGAGCCTTGCTGTGGTTTGTTTTACGACTGAAGGTTTTTGGTCACCCAGAGTTTAGCTTCTTGCCTGTGAGCAAGTATTGCTACCTTTGAATGAAAGGGGGACCTGGTGGGAACGTTCTTGGAGGACATGTGTCCTGCTTTAAGTAAAACCCACAGAAAAATATCCAAACTTAGTAAACAGATGAAAAATGCAACAGAGATGCTAGAGGAGTAACTCATTTTCCCAAGCAACGTTGTATTGGAGTTTTTTTATTTTTATTATTTTTATTTTTTTTTTATATTGGAGTTTTTGCCTAAGGAGGCCCTCCGGGGGAACCCAAAGTGAGTCTATTTTTTAAATCTAATTACATAGACTTTTTAGGAATTCATAGGTTTTGTGAATGCCAGACTTCATGCTTTATATTTGTTCTTACAGTTTCCATTCTTTCACTTACTCATTCAGCAGACATTTACTTGAAGCAGCATAATCAAGAAGGTGCAGTACTGGCATAAGGACGGACATAAATATCAATGGAACAACATTGAGAGTTCAGAAATAAACCTTTATATTTATGGCCAACTTATTTTGAAAAAGGTACGAAGGCAGCTCAACAGAGAAATGATGGTCTCTTCAACAAATAGTGCTGGGCCAACTGGATGTTCACATGGGACAGAATGACCGTGGACCCCCTACCTCACACCACACACACACACATTAATGCAAAGTGGATCACAGGCATCAATGTAAGAGCTAAAACCATAACACTAAGGGGGAAGAACACAGAGGGAAATCTTCGTGACCCTGATAGGGCAGATTTCTTAGATAAGGCATCAGAAGCATGGTCCATAAAGCAAAAAACAATGATAAATGGGACTTCGTTTGCACCTCAGAAAATAACATTGGGGCTCCTGGGTAGCTCAGTCAGTTAAGCGTCTGACTCTTGGTTTTGGCTCAGGTCATGATCTTCGGGTTGTGAGATCAATTCTCATGTTGGGCTCCACACTGGGCATTGGAACCTGTTTCAGATTCTGTCTCTGCCCCTCCCACCTCCAGGTCAAACGCTCATGCTCTTTCTCTCTCTCTCTAAAAAAGCCAAAAAAACCCTAAATCCGTAACATTAAGAAAATGAAAAGACAAGTCAGACTTGAAGAAAATATCTGTAAATCGTATCTTAAAAAGGACTTGCATCTAGAATATATAGGCACCTGTGGGGTCCTTGGCACTGTGAGCAGTAGTCTGCAGGTGCCCTCACTGCATGCCCCCCATGGCCCTTCAGATACAATTCTTGTTCTGCATATGAAGAACCCAATGCTCAGTGAGCTTAAACACCTTGTCAAAGGTCACAGCTCTTAAGTTGAGGCAGAGCCGGGGCCCAGGCCCATCTGGCTCTAAAGTGATGATCCTTAACCTTGGCTACATGCGTAGAAGCTCCGGGGGCGGGGGGCGGGGCGGCTGTTTATAAAATCACATTGCTCAGGTTGAACAGCAGACTAATGAAATCAGAATCTCTCCCTGGAATTTTTCAAACTCCCCAGGATAATTCCAGCATGCAGCCAAGGTTAAGAACTACCAACTTAAAGTGAGGGTTCTTAATCGCTCAGCCAGCCTGTCTCAAACCTGGGACGTTCGTTCACAGTATGGAGATTCCCAGGCCTCCTCTCGCAAATGCTGACCATGTGTTTGGGCTGGGGCCTGTAGTGTGTATTTTTCACAATCTCCCCTGGATGAACATTATGACCAGACACATGTCTAGTCTGCCTCCCCTCACCTCCAAGGCTGCAAGGAACCAGACCAGTGGGCCCTGGCTGGCTGGCCCCTGAGCTATAGGGCCAAGGGCCGTGTGACAGCCCAGGAGCACGTGCCCGAGGTGGCCTTCGGCCTTGGAGCAGCTGAGGCAGAGGCGAAGGGGTGAGGGTGGGAAGGTTAACCCCTTGATCTCTTTGTATCCACATACATTGTTCCTCCAAGACAGCACCACCCCAACCCACTCCTAGGCCCAGAACGGCGCTACCTGAATCAGACTCACAGAAAACAGGATTTTCTGCTCTTTCTAACGGTTTGGAGACTGTAGCCAGGAGAGGTAGAAGCAATGGCTCAGACCCCAGAGGGTGGGAAGAGAAGTCCAACTTGCAGGAGGTGGCCCTAATGTGTTCCTTCTCTATGGGCAAAAACATACAATCTTGTAAAGAAGAACCAGTGGGTCCATTCTGGCCTCTGCCCGCACATCGTTGTGGGGCCACAGGGCGGCTCCTGGGTCCCTACCGTGACCGGCTGCCTGTCTCTCCCTCTGTTAAAAGACAATTGCTGAAAAAGCCAGCTCTTTGGACATACAAGGAGGCCTAAGAGCATGAGGAAACTCCAAGGACACAAAATAGCCTCTTTAGCCCAGACCATATTCGAAACAGCTTGCTTTCCTTCCCGGTGCCTCCCAAGACCAAGCTAGGAGCGAGAACAGAGGCATTGTTTTCTATCTGGAGGCAGACAGAGGGGACATTTAAAGGCTGGCCTGGTGACGGGAAGACAGCTCATTCAGGGGCCCAGAGCGGGCTCTTTTTCACCAGCCGGCAGAGCCCGAAGATGAATAGGGAGGTCAGCCCTGGGGGTCTCAGGAGGTCTCTCCTCACTTGGTGAGACAAGTGCCACTAGCTGGGCTTCCCCAGGCGGCACTGTCTGTCTGCAAAGGGGACCTCCGAGGGGGGTAGGGGGCAGGCAGGAACCCTGGCCTCTGGGAGTTGGGGGATGCGGTCCCCCACCCGTGGGAACCTAGAGACCCAGGGGCATGCGGGACTCTGCAGTGAGTCTCAAACACAAGAAACATAGGGCTGGAGGCGTGCTGGCTGGGAGCGTCGAAACTGCAACCGTCTCCCACACCCCGGGACGGTCAGATCGGAACCTTCACCAATGAGAAAAACTCCTCTTGTGCAATGACAGTGAGTAAAGTGATTCCTAGAAAGAACCTCCCTGACTCATGAGAAAGTGTGTTTTCCAAGTTTGGGGTGGAGCTCAGGGTGGGAGCTTAGTGGGGAGGCAAGAGGAGGGTGGCTGCTTTCCCTCCACGCCGGACTCCACGTAATATAAACACGAGAACACTTTCCTCTTCCTCGTGGTCCCTGGGGCAGCCCCCAGTGTTTGTGCCAGGGATTGATGGCCTCTGTGTGGCACCCGGCCGGGCTTCCTTCTCTCTTCCTTACGTCTTTGCGGATTTTCCAGAATTTAGGGTCTTAAGGGACTTACTTGCCTTCAAATGAGGCAGATCTCCCTAGGAACCCACCCCGCCCCCTAGCACCGCGTCATCCCACCTGGGCAACGCCATCGAGGCACACTGGGGTCAACCTGGGGGGAGCTGAGGCACGTGGATGATGAGGACAAGCAGAATGGGGAGGAGGACCCCAGGACCCCAGGCTGGCTGTGTTGGTGTCTACCAGCGATACCCCCACTACGACGCTGGGGGCAGACCATGCACTTTTCACTTACCCCTGTCCCCAGTGCCTGGTGCAGCAAGGAGCCCAACACTCCCTCCGTCCCATGCTGCTCCCATGCTGCGTACCAGCCCGGGCCCAGGGTTCTCCCCCAGAACCCTTTCTCCCCTCCTCTTCCATTTCTCATCAGAAAAGCACAGCCCAGCGAGGTAAAGATGTGAGAGGGGGAAGCGCAGGGTCTGAAAACCCGAGAACACCCCTCTGTGGTTCCAGACATTGTGATAAACTCTGAACGCGTTGCAGGAAGGTGGAAGCGACCCTGTGACCTTGAGCATGGTATCCCAACCCGGGCAAGAAGGTCCCGCTCCGGGCAAGGAGAAAATAAAACCGTGCATTTCAGGGATTGGCTGCCTAGTCGGTGATCAATAATTATGAATTCCCTGCCCACCCTTCTTATCAGAAAGCCCACCTCCTGCCATTCCAGCCCAGAACGTACTTCCCAGCCAGCCAGCTGTGAACCCTGTGGAGGTCTCCCCGGCCCAGCCTCCAGGAGACTTGGTGGATCAGGACCAGACCGACTGGGAGCACGGGGTGCGGGAGGGAAGCTGACCAGAACCTGCAGGCTCCTGTGACTCGGGAGGAGTGAGGGCAGCCGGGTCGGAGGGGCGGGGACCCCCAGCACCCAGCGTCCAGAGCTCTCCCGGATGGCTGCCCCCAGGAGGAGCTCCTTGCACCCTCGCTGATTACCACCCTCGGGGGCTCCCCGCTTCACTCCTCTCCTCTTCAGCCTCCAGATCCACCCCCGGCCCGCGTCCTTACCCTCCTCGGTCCGCTCCTGTGGCCGCCGGGGCCGCAAGGGAAGCACCTGAGCCTCTGCGCCCACCTGGCGCTGCTCAAACGGCTCCGACCCGCGGAGTTGACCTGTTGCCTAGCAACCCTGGCCGGGCCGGGACGCGGGGCGGGGCGGAGCACGTGACCCTCCTCTCCCCCAGCGTCTAGAGGAGGAGGTCTCCAGAGTTAGGAGAAAAAGTAACCGGGTGAGTGGTTCTCATCACACTGGAGATAATAACCGGCCGTGGGATCTCTGCCAGGTGCTTATCCAAGTCTACAGAAAGGCACTGGGCAGGATCCTGCGAAAATGCAAAGTATTGTAGTCCACGCTGGGCAAGTCCTGGGCCCTGGCTGGTGATGCCCTGGCTGGTGATGCCCGGCTCTGCTGTTTATGGGCCTGTGGTCTGGCAGGCTGTCTTACTGCTCCTTCCTATGGGATTCCTCGACCCCTCAGCGGGCATCTCCCCTGTGCAACCGTAGGCCCTGCACACTGCACAACCACGAAGCCTGACTACACAACCAGGGTGGATGCTCCTGGGCGGTAGGGGTGGGTGTTCCATGTAAACGCCCACTGAGTGTTCACTGAATGCATGAGTGAATAAAATGAAGTTCCTCCCGGGGATGAGGCAATGAAGCGAGATGGTCTAAACTGGAAGCACGGGGTTGGCGGTTAGCACACAGGGGTTTGGATCCCAGCGGGGCCACTTACTCCTTACTCATCATATGACCCTGGGAGAGTTACTTTGTTTTTCTAAGACCGAACGTTGTTCATCTACAAAATGAGGGGACAGGGACCCCGAATTGGGAGGCCCAACTGAGCCAACACAGCGGAGTGCCCAGGCCCGTGCTGTTGGCGGAGTCTGCACCCAAACCCAAGCCAGCCCTGTACTTGCCACCACAGGGAAGCAGGCTACCCAAGTTCAGGGATGGGCACTTGAGGTCGGGACTGGGGTAGACAGGGGCTGTGTCAGCCAAAAAGTGGGATTGGGGATTGGAATTGGTCTTGAAAAATGGTGATGAGCTGCAGGGGAAGGAGTGGGGAGAGCATTGCAGATTGGGGGGAAGGGTGATCGTGATGGAGAAAGACATTTAGGGTGGGGGTGGATGTATCATTGTGGCAGGAGTTGACAGTCCCTGTAGGGGAGAAAATGAGACGGGGATTTGCAAAGGTCAGCTGGGCCAGTTTGCGGGGATGTTCTGAGAGGAAGGCTCAGGCAGCTGGACAGCTTCCGTGGGTTTTTGGAGTTGAGAAATTACAGAGAGAAAGCAAATTCCCTCCCACTCCTGTTCCCCATCTTCTCCATAAATGTGTCTTCATCGCCACCCATCTGCCTCTAACTGGGCAGGTGCAAAAAATTCCCAACCATTCTAACAAGCCCCAAAGTGACGGCTGCCACCAACAACCCCCCTCCCTTAGCTCCTGCTACCACCAGTGCCTCCAAGCAAAGGGCTGTCTCGGGGTGGGTGCTGAGGGCGGTGATGGGGGCTGGGTGCGTGAGGATCTGAAAGCCACATTGAACTGGCTCTGTGCACTCAGAAGCGAATCAGACCCAGACAAAGCATCCAGAAGAAACAGATCGGCTCCACAATGGAGCATTGGCTGGTTGGGACTGGAAACACAGACATCCTCCTCGCCCTCCCCCCAGCCCTGGAGAGCTGAGACCCTCAGCACATGCATTAATCCCTGGGTGGGAAAGTGGGGGCACTGGATAGTGGAGAATGGGGAAATGGGAAAAGTTGAAGGAGTCCTGTGGCTGCCTTTTTCATATTATCGCAATGATTTATTACAGGTTCCCCACCCCCACCTGCAGGGTGCATGCTTGACAGGGCCTTGGACAGCTCTGTTCTCTGGCAAAGCAGCAGTCATCTCAGCCACCCTGGGAAGCCAGCATGAGGTCATGGAATTAGGAGATGCCCAGGCATCCAGATAAAAACAACTTTCAGTGTCTCCCGGATGTCTGCCCAATCACAGGGGAATTGGCTACTGAGATTCTTCGCTGAGAGCAGCCCCGGGCCCTAGCCACCCCTAGGTCTGTCCAGGATCCACTGTACTCCTGTCCAACCCTCACTATGATTTTTCCAATCTTTTTTCTATTATGGTAAAATATACATGACACAAAATTGATCGCCGTAACCATAGTTAAGAGTGTGGTTTAGTGGCATTAAGTACATTCACAGTGTTGTGCCGCCATCACCACCATCCATCCCCAGAACTTTTCCATCATGCATAACTGGATCTCTATACCCATTAAACAATAAGTCCTCATTTTCCCCTTCCCCAGCTCCTGGCACCCGCAAACCTACTTTCTGTCTCTGATTTTGACTACTCTCTGTACCTATTGTAAGTGGAATCACACATCGTCTTTTGTGTCTGACTTATTTCACTTGGCACAGTATCCTCAAAGTTCATCCATGGTGTAGCCTGTATCAGACTTCTCTTCCTTTTTAAGACTGAGTAATATTCCATTATCTGTATAGATGGCATTTTTTATTTTTATTTATCTACTCATCCACGGATGGACGCGAGGGTTGCTGCCACTTTTTTTTTTTTTTTTTTTTACTATTGGGAATAATGGTGCTGTGAACCTGGGTGTACAAACATGTCTTCAAGACTGCTTTCGATTCTTTTGGGAAGTAGAATTAATTTCTGGGTTCTATGGTCATTCTATTGACTTCACAGAATTTCTTGATTTTTAATTTATTTTATTTTATTTTATTTTTTTTGATTTTTAATTTTTTGAAGAGCCTCCATACTGGTTGCTACAGCAGCTGTACCTTTTTGCATTCCTGCTGATAGTGCACAAGGGTTCCAGTTTCTCCACATCCTTTCCAACAGTTGTTCTTTTCGGGGTTTTGATAGTAGCCCTCTTAATGGATGTGGGGCAATGTTTCACCATAGCATTGATTTACGTTTCCCCAGCAATGACTGATGGTGAGCATCTTTTCATGTGCTTGTTGACCATCTGTATGTCTTCTTTGGAGACATGTCTACTCAAGTCCTATGTCTAGTTTTTTTTAAATTTATTTATTAATCAGAGATACAGAGAGAGAGAGAGAGAGAGAGGTAGAGACGCAGGCAGAGGGAGAAGCAGGCTCCAGGCAGGGAGCCCGATGTGGGACTTGATCCCGGGTCTCCAGAATCAGCCCCTGGGCTAAAGGTGGCGCTAAACCACTGAGCCACCGGGGCTGCCCCTATATCTAGTTTTGAATCAAGTTTTATTTTGTTGTTGTTGATTTCTCTATTTATTCTGGATATTAATCCCTTATCAGATATATGATTTGCAAATGTTTTCTCCCATTTCGTGGGTTGCCTTTTTGTTCTGTCAATAGTGTCTTTTGGTGGCTCCAACTTGTCTCTCTTTTTTTTTTTTTTTTTCATTATTTGTACCTTTAGGGTCGTGCTCCAGAAATCATTGCCAAATCTGATGTTGTGAAGCTCTTACCCTATGTTTTCTGCTAAGGGCTTCATAGTGTTAGGTCCTACATTAAGGTCTTTTATCCGTTTTGAGTTGATTTTTGTATTTGTTATTAGGTAAGGGAGCAACTTAATTTTTTCCCATGTGGATATCCAGTTTTTCCAGCACCATTTGTTGAAAAGATTGCCTTTTTCCCCATTGAATGCTCTTGACCCCTCCTTTTTTAAATTAAAGATTTATTTATTTTAGAAAGTGGGGGAGAGGGAGAAGGGGAGAGAATCTAAGCAAACTCCCTGCTGAGCATGGAACCTGACATGGGGCTTTATCTTATGACCCTGAGATTATGAACTGAGCTGAAACCAAAAGTCAGACACTTAACTGACTGCACCACCCTGGTGCCTTAACTCCCTTGTTGAAAATCATTTGAACATGTCTTTGAGGATTTGTTTCTGGACTCTTTTTTTTTCCACTGGTCTCTGTGTCTGATGTCATGCCAGCATTTCTCTCTTAATTATAGTGGCTTTGTAATGAGTTTTGGAAACAGAAGTGTGAGTCTTTCAGCTGTGTCCTTCTTTTTCAAGATTCTTTTGCTTATTTGGGGCCCTAGGAGATTCCATATGGATTTTAAGATGCGTTTTTCTATCTCTGCAAAAAATGTCACTTTTCAATGAGGCCTTTGGGAGGTGATTAGTCATGTGATGGAGCTCTCATGAATGGGATTAGCATTTGTATAAAAGAGACCCCACAGAACTCCCTAGTCCCTTCTGCCATGTGAGAACATAGAGAAGAGGCACCATCTATGAACCCGGAAGCCTTGCCTATTTGTAAACTCAGTGAAGTCAAGGGCCAATTTGCCTTAGATGTTTCTGTAGTCCCCAAATTTAGAGAAGGTGATGTGCTTCTCTAGGTCAGCAAACTGTAAACTACTATAAGAGGAAATATTTTAGGCTGCAGATTAAGAAGAAAATCAAAGACATTTTGTAGATACTTATATGATAAGGGAGAAAACATTTCCCACACATTCTTGATTAACAAATCAAAATATAATTTTTCTGTAATACAGGCTTATTAATGAGAAGAGTGGAATTCTTTGGAAGGGAGATAACATTTTGTTTAACTGAAGTTCAGAATTAGTATTCTCTACTGTCAAAATCAGTTGCAAATAACTGATTTAAAAAAAAACATTAAAAAAATATAGAAGCTATGCTTACAGGTCATATAAGGCAGCAGGTCAGACTAGGCTCACAGGCAATAGTTTGCTAGCCCCTGTGCTAAGCAATCAATGCATTTTTGAAGGGAGAAAATAGAAATTTGAAAAGGAGAGGAGAGGAAGGTAAATGCTCCTGATGTGTGTGTATCTGTCAGTGGGCACACAATGTCTCTCGAGGGTTGCTGCATCAGCAGTTTAGAGCCAAGAGGCAGTGATATTGCTCCTGCTGCTTTGAAATATGAGACCTTGAAGTTTGGGAAGAGGGAAAACGCACAGCACAGCATAGTTTAGGACTGCTGGAGATGAGTCGGCTTTGGAGCAGGGACCACTCTGCCACTGCTCCACATGGCGAAGTTGGCCCTGAATGACAAACACACACCCCTGTTCCTGGCAAAGGCTCTGTTTACAGAGGGGCCCGATGAAGTTCATTACTTTGGGAGCAGGATCCTGGGTCTGGGTCGGGGCTGTTCAGAGATGTTTAGAAACAGTGAGACTGAGCTGGCAGGCTGGCAGGTAGAAGACTGCATGGCTTGGCAGAGAGGCCTATTCACCCCCCTCCTTTCCCTCGAGACAGGAATGCAGAAATGCAGCTCGAAGGGTATCACACGTGGGGACCCAAACCACCCTGGAGCTTGTGCACTCCCATGTGGCCTCCTTCCTACTTCGTGCAGAGCCTGCCTGCAGCTTGGGTCTTCTCTGCAGATCCCAGAGTCAATGAAAGCCCACAAAGTGAATCTCATTTGAGTATTGAATTGCAGTTACCTTTAAAAAAAATCAGATTTGGTGGTGGGGGTGGGCGGGGGGGGGGGGCGGGGAGGCGGTGGGGGAGTGGCACCTGGGTGTCTCAGCAGGTTGAGTGTCTATCTATTGATTTTGGCTCAGGTCCTAAGATTGAGCCTCACGTCAGGCTCTGTGCTGATCAGGGAGTCTACTTGAGATTCTCTGTTTTCTTCTCCCCTCTAAAATAAATAAATCTTAAAAAAAAAAAAATCAGGGCGATCCCTGGGTGGCTCAGTGGTTTAACGCCTGCCTTTGGCCCAGGGTGTGATCCTAGAGACCCGGGATCAAGTCCCACGTCAGGCTCCCTGCATGGAGCCTGCTTCTCCCTCTGCCTGTCTCTCTCTCTGTGAATAAATAAATAAAATCTTTAAAAAACAAAACAAAACAAAACAAAACAAATCAGATTGGTTTCTCCATTGCTCCAAGCCTTTTCCCCATTGCTCTTGGTGTCCTGAGCCGAGAGAGAAAGGCACCTGTCCTGCTAGATGGGGTGGGGGAAACATTCCTACTTCAGAAACGCCCTAGTTCTGACGCTCAGCTTTGAGGGATGAGCAGTTCTGAGGCTGGCATGTTCTGCTGTACAGAACCTGTTGTATCACGTCTCAAGTGCTCCAAAGGATGTCTAAGCTGCTCCCTTCAGGAAGTTCCTTGAAATGCAGTTGATTCTGGGAGCCTAGGCTGCTGTGCAGAAGAGTAAACAGGGTGTAGGGCCACAGGCACAGAGTTGGTGTCCGCCCTGTGCGAAGGGTACAGAGCATCTCAGGTGCCCCTGCCCAGAGACACCCCCATGGAGACACAACTTTGGCACAGAGTGCAGCAAAGAAAGACCCACGGGAAAGCTGGGTGAGCTTGCAGCAACCTCACATCTCACCTGGGGGATGTGACCACTGCCCCAACCCCATAAAATTGGACAGAGGTGCCCGGCTTGGGCTCTGGGTTGGACACCTGGGCTTGGCCGCTTGCTCCAAGTCCTGTCTTTTAGTTTTTGCACTGCAATCAGTCCAATCTGCAGAGAAGCCCTCCCTCCCATAACCCAGCCTGCAGGGAGCTTGCGGCACTCTCGTTATTTCCTGCTGCGGAGGAAGTCAGACGAGAGCGCACATTTTAGTACAAGTGGTTTATTTCTCCCCAGGTGAGGGCGCACATGCATCAAGCAGAGGTGTGCCCACCTGGCTCCTTCAGGAACTACCCAAAGGATTCTAGTTTAGTTTATACGCATTCAAAACAACTCTACAGTCGCCAACAACAAAATGTTAAGAAGCAACATCTCGACGTCGCAGAGTTCCTATCTGCGTGCGACGTGGCCATACACAGATACGTTTATGGTACACGGTACATACAGGTTAACGCAGGTGAGGCAAGAGTCCAGGCTGCCTTATGGCCCTCTTCTGTCGTAGAGGTGTGGCTGGGCACCAAGAGCTGCTCTGCTGTCAGTGTCCTGATGGGAAAGTGGCTCTTTGAAAATGGAAATGGAGCCCTCGTTCCCAGCCAGGTCATCCCGTGTCCCTGGTTTTGGGTGTGCAAGGCTGCGTGGGCTTCCGTGCTGTGCACTCCAAGTTGCCAGGAGATTAGAAGCACCAGAGACCCTAACCCTGGATCCTCAGCAGGCAGGATGGTGGGTCATTTCCTCCTGGCCAATAAGCTACTTCTCACGGAGCAAGTGGAGCTCAGGGGGCCCAGGACAACGGGATGGAATGGGATTAGGGAAGAAGAGGCCCATCTCAGGGCAACACACATCACCATCCCACTTTGCTAAAACCTTTAAGACAAACTTGCCTGAAGACATAAGGGAGGGGACATTCACTTGGGCAGCCCCCAGGACAGGAGAGTGCGTGCAGTTGTCCCTCTAAGCTTTTCTGTCCTAAAGGGCCTCCCTCCTTGAACGTGATGAACCCACATCCCCACCAAGCAGCAGCTCGGGACAGTATGTCTCATGGTCTCTACTTTGTTTATAAATCTTCCCTTCCTTCAGATCCATAAAGAACTGGCTGATGCCAGCAAAATCTGCAAAGCAATGGCATACAACCCAGGGGTAAGGAATGAGCCCTACATCTATTGTAAAAACTGGATGCACTAGGAGTTTCAATTCTTTGGATAATCAAAATATTCAAAACACTGGGTGGGGGGAGGGAGAGTTAGTGTCGCTTTCAAAGTGTCTATTAATACCTGAGACTGTCCCTATCTGTAGTGAACAAACTCACAGCATTGATTCTGGAATGGAGAGGTGGTGGAGGGTGGTGGGAGAGGGGTAGAAGGTGGCAGCTGTTGCCCACATCCCCACAGGGTCTCACTGTGGAAGCCTTCCAGGGATGCAGCCATGGTCCCCGGCCCTGGGGCCACCCACCGCACAGCTCCCCAGCACCTTCCCTCTGTGGTCCAGGGAGGGTCCGTCTGGCTCCGGGGATCGATTTGGACAGTGTCCCATTGTATCAGAGACATCACCTGCCTTAATCTCCTGATCAGCCCGTCCACCTTTACCTGCAGGGAAACGCTGCCCACCAGCCGTGCAGCCGGGAGGAGAGAGGGGACTCGGAGACAATGGCCACCTGGACCCGCGAGCCAGGTTTGCGGGAGCCAGAGGCCCGGCAATAAGATCCAGGAGGACCTACATCTCTCAGGTGATGCCCGACCTGGCCCTCTTCGATGCCAGCTCCCATCTGGTGAGGGAGAGGATGTAGGGGTGAGCGGAACCAGGCTCCCAGCTTCAGCTTGGCCAAGCACCTGGGGGCATTTCTGGCGTGGACAGGAGGGCGAAGAGGGAGAGGCTGGCCTGAGTCACGGGTCTTCTGTCTGCCTGGGCTTTCGGTTGGGAATCTCGGCTGAGCTCAGGTCGATACCCCCGCATCGCTGACGCTCCTCCGCAGCCCGAGAGCCTGACAATCCTGTGGGCCGGCGCCCAGTCTCCAGATGCCTTTGGTTTCTATTAAAGAAACGCAGCTCGCGTTGGCCTTCATTCAAAACCAAACCGGCTCGGGGAGGCAGGCACCTCTGCAGACAGGGTGTTAGGCTGGAAACTCATTGCCGTAGTGTCTCAGGTGCTCGTCCGCCACGGACAGGTAGGTGGCCCTCATGCTGGGGGAATACTGTGCAAGAGAAGGAAGGGGTCCGGTCAGGGGTGGCCGCACAGGACCCTGCACCAGACCCTGGGCTAGTGAGGGTGCGGGAGCTCCCTGGGGACTGGGGGCAGGGTGGGTCTCTATCATAGGCGTTGTGGGAGCACTAGAGTGGCTTGGCCAAGGCTTCGTTGCTGGCCATGCCTCCAGTCCTGAGCCACCCGGACACCTGGCTCCCAGCCTCAAGTGCAAGACGCCCACAGGCCAGCCACCCTCCCTCCGCTATGGCAGCCACGTCCACTCCGGGGCCCACCACCAGCACCCAGGACCATGTCAAGTGCCCCAGTGCACTGGGGAGCCTGCCTAGCGAGTAGGCTGAGGGGATGGGTCCACGGATTCAGAGACCCACATTCAAATCCCAGTGACCCAGTGACACATCTTCCTCATCCCAGGACCTTGGCTCGGGCTCTCCACCCTCTGCCAGCCTCAGGTGCCTCCTCCGCAAAAGGGACCTGAGTGCCCTCAGCAGTTGCAGGGCAAGGACGGGATGCTAGCAAACAGGTGACGCCCCTTGCACGGCGGTTCTCAAACTCGGCTGTGCATTACAAACACCTGGGAGCCTAAAAAAATCCTGATGCCCAGGCCATGCCCACCAATATTTTTTTTATTGAGGCCAAACCCACACCGCATGAACTTCAACATCTTAAGGTGCCACCAGCATTTTTTTTTTAAAGCTCTTCCAAATGCAGCCGAGTTGGAGAAGCAGTGACCTAACGCAAGGTAAGTTCTGACCGCAGTCTAGCTACGGCTCTGGGCAGAGATGGGGCTTCCCACGTGCCCACAGTTCACATCCCAGGACCTGATTCTGCATTTTGAACGAGCGCCAGATGCTGCTGGTCTGCTGACGTGGAATAGCAGGGTTCAGCAGGACTCGAGTGTCTCCTGGCCAGAGGCAAGTTTTGGGGGGTCCAGGTCCAGGCCATTGACACCAGAGGAGGAACACATGCTCCAGCTATCGAGGGCTTGGAGGTGGGTGCTGGGGCTCTGCAACCCAAAGGTTCACAACCAGGGGTGATTTTGCCCCCAGGGACATCTGGCAATGTCTGAAGGCATTTTTGGTTATCCCAACTGGTGGCTAGGGAGCAGGGGAGCCACCAATATCAGACAGGTAGTGGCCAGGGAGGTAGCTAAACATCCTGCAGTGCCCAGGGCATCCCCGTCCCCTAGAATGACCCGGCCCATCAATAGCGTGGAGGGTGAGGAAGCCTGTATCAGACTGACGTTCTCCCCGGGGGCTTCCCAGACCTTCAGAACACGTTGGAAATGCTCCACCCCAGATTTCCTGGGGACCAGGAGCCCGTGTTGCAATAAGTCCTCAGATGATTCTGACACACACCCATGTGTGAGCATCTCCTTGAAGTACTATTCCCCAAACTTCCCAGATGATGAGGATCACTGGCTGCTTGATACACTTAGAACTTCCCAGGTGCCGCCCCGGATCGTCCGCTTCAGCGAGCCTAGAGTCCCGGTACTGATATTCTTAATAATTGCCTGGGTCACTTTTGCCCGCCAAGTCTAGGACATGGTGCCTGAGAGGACACGAGGGATTTCTCGAAGGGAGAGCTGGGGGGGGGGGGCGCATTTCCAGCCAATGGGACAGGCTGTACATTCCGACTGCCTTGCTTGCTATCACCCCCGTAGTGAAATCCCCGTCTGTGCCAGAGATGCGGCTGGCAGAGGGAGGGAACCATCCAAACATGAAATGTGCCAGTTGCCGAGTACTGAGGAGTGTTCAGAGCAGGTGCAGTGGGAGGGCAGGGAGAGCCAGCTGTGCCATCTATGGGGGTGAACATCCACACCCTCATGCTAGGGGTTGTGGTCAGCACCACCTGCCGATGCCTCTGCACCCCTTGCATGGCAGGTGATGGTGGGGAGGGTTCCTCCCTGGGGCAAGTAGAGCTGGGTGGGGCAGGGCAGCCAACTCTGAAGCAGTGAGAGTTCCTGAGCAGGTCTGAACTCTGGGGAGGAGAGGGACTCTGTCCTTGAGCCTTGCAAATAAGGTTAGCTCTTGATTATCTCTGCTAATGGCAGGGAGAGTGGCCTGGATCTTTCAAAACAGAAGGTAATCCAAAAACCATTTTTATTTGGCATCCCAGTGTACTGAGTGATTCTTCATGCACAGCAGCAGATTTCCCCCTAATTATGTTTCGCTCAGATTATTATTAAAATTAATCTGCATTCCTGGGCCTGCAGCAGCTGGTAGCAGGAGAAGGAACCCAGGAGGCATCTGGGTAGAGAAAGCCAGGGTGGGAATTTAAAATGTTGGCTCTGACCATCCCACTGTCCCTTCCTGAGGACCCCGGGACTCAAGAGCTGGGCCTGGGTCTGGGGCTGTGCGGCTAAGGAGAGCAGGGGAGGTGCTCTGGGCAAAACCCAGCAAGATGGGGTGATGGTGGGAAAGAAGGGGGACTGGTCAAGGTGGGGTCTCTCAACCATGGCACTGGGGACAAGTGGGGCTGGATCTGTGTGGTCAGGATGTGGTGTGTGTGGAAGGATGCTGAGCAGCATCCCTGGCCTCTACCTGCTAGGTGCTCATAGCACCTGCCCCTCCAATTGTGACAATCAAAAATGCCTACGGACAGGCCAAGTGTCACCTGGGGGCCAAACAGCCCTGGGGTGAAAACCCTGCTCAGAGGTGGCTCACATGCCACCTGCTGCACCGGACCTCCTCAGATTCCACAGACCAGGAGGGTCAGCTCCTCCCTCCAGGCCCCAAAGCACTTATCCCAAGAGCCTCCCCTCTGCAGGTCAGACAGGTGCTTGTGAGACACTGATTAGGTCTCCACCTCTTTCCCGGGAGCACCATCTGTGTTTGGGGCTGACTCACTGGATGCGAGGATCCTGGTTCTCAGGGCCCGGGCACGTCCTGCAGTCCCCAGCGCTTCTAGCTCAGCAGCTGGACGGCCCCTTCCAAACCCCCTGAATTCACGTGCCTCGTGTCCGGCCAGGCGGAGGCAGGGGCGCCTCCCCAACAGATGCTGAGAACTCTGCTGCGAACCTCTCCCCATCGCAGACTCCTGGACTTGCTCTCTGCTCCCCTCCCACCCCCACATCTTATAAATGCCTTAGCTTGTGGAGAAGGTGGGGTGGGAAGAGGGTGTAAAACAAACAGCTCCCATTTAGAGCATCTACGGCATCACACACACACACACACACACACACACACAGTGATCGAAATTCCCCCCACAGTGAGGTGTGTGCTGTTACCATCCCCCTTCTACAGTGGGGAAACTGAGGCACACAGAGGCGACATGCTTGTCCAAGGTCACAGGGGTCATAAGCAACGAGCTGGGTGTGAACCCAGGCATTTGGTACCGGAGTCCGTGTCCTTGAACTGCACGGTCTCCTGTCTCCACGTGCAACAATGTCCTCTGGGAGAGGACAAAGCCTTTTCTCGGCAACTCCACCCGCTCCTGCCACCGGCTCCTGCCCCGGCCCGGCATCTCTGTTCCCTGGCTGGAGGAAGGGTGGTGTCCCAGCTGCCACCCCACAGCCCAGGGGGTCAAGGGGTTAAAGGCGACCCAAAGCCGAACCATTTCCCTCGAGCAAACAGGATGCACTCTTTCTTTAGATTATTTCCTTCAGCAAACTTATCACTGCAAATGATTTCTCTGTCCCTCTGAGATGTATATAAACCTTCTTATAGGCTAAACCAGGCTCTTGCCAGCTTTACGATCCGGGAACATTTTCTTCAGGGCCTGGGAGCCATCTCATTGGAAGGTAAGCATCACGGAGGACTGTCCCCATCTCTGTGGCAACTAGTGACACTGAGGGCCACCCTAACCTAACCGGCAGATGCTTACGATGGACTGGAGCGACAAAGGTGCTGTGGAGTCTTGCTTGGGGACAGGCATGCACTGGGGTGAGCCTGCCTTGCTACGAGGCGAGCTTCCTGTCTGCCACGACCTTAGTGGATCGTCTGGGATGTGCACGGCAGCCTCGTCCAACAACAAACCTGTTTCATTTTTGTCTACCTTTGCAGAGGAGATTCAACGGGTGGGCAGGAGGGCTCATCTTTAATCATTTCTCCCACAAGGGCCATAGGTGTGATTTTGCCCTGAGAGCCCAGGTTACCGTGGGAGGAGGGGAGCCTCTTCCGATGAGCGGCACGTTCTCGTAGCGTGGGTTCCCGCCGAAGAGCATGGCCTGGTTCCTGCGGGGCCGAGAGGAGAGCTCAGGACGGGGAGGCGTGGTGTGTGGGGACCGGGGTCCTCGGGTTGCTACAGGAGGGGCCCATGGGGGTGCAGGTATGAGCTGGTGCGAGCTGGGGGAGGGAGATGTGCCAGGGAGGAGGTGCGGGCAGGAATATCTGGGAAAGCACTTGGGGAGGCCCAGGAGGGAAGCAGCGGACGGGGTGACGGGGTGCCAGGGGCCAGGAGCAGCACGGCCTGGAGAAATACAGCTTCTGGGGCCTGCGATTTGCCCTGAGTGTCTATGCTGGAAGGCCTGGCATCTACAGGGGGTTCCTCGTCTGGCAGAGGTGCTGTCCTCAGAGCTAGCTCCCGGGGGGCTAGGCGGGGTGGCCCTGCCCCAGCCCCGACGTGTGGGGGCAGGTACAAGGGGATGCCCGGGGAGCCCCTGCCGTACATGTACTCCGAGACCGGGGCGTTGGAGATGGTCTGAGCCGGGGGCTGCAAACTGGTCTGGCTGCCCAGGCCGCTGCTGTAGCTGCAGAAGCTGCGAAGCTGCCCCCGAGGTGGGTTGTGAGCGGCGATGCGTCGGGCCTGGGGGTTGAAAGGGTCGTCACTGTCGATGTCGTCATAGTCTCTGTTCCTAGAACAACACACAGGACACAGCCGGCCGTGAGGGCTGAGGCTTGGAGGCAGCGGGATCCTGGTCTGCTTCCCAATCTTTGCTCCCAGGACTCTCTCTGGCCACACGTGTCCCTTTCAGGTGCCTGGAAAACACGGTCCTCTGCCCTGCCTCACACAGATCACTCCGCCAGTTCCCAACTTCACGTCCCCTCCTCCAGGAAGCGCCCCCTGCTGACCCCGTCACACTGACCCTCCCTGCCCTGCTTCCTTTTGTCTGATCTACCCAGAGGCACAGAAATACCATCTCACCTCTACCTCCTCAATGAGAATGTAGGTGCCCCGCTAACAGTGCTACCACCTATCCTTCTTGCCCCTCCAGCACCCAGAGCCCTCATTATCTCACACCACAAAGTCCTGCATGGAAAAGCGGACAAGCAGGGGGACACCAGGTTGTGGAATGACACACCGTCACCATTCTCAGCTCTGCTCCTGCCCTGGCTCCTTGGAATCTCCTTTTGGAGTCTGTCTGGACTCTTCCAGAAGCTTCTGCAGAAATCCAGCCAGCCCGTTCGGGCTGAATACCTGGGTCCCCTGCTGCCATCATTCGTCCCAGATTATCAGTTCCAGGCTAAGTCCCAGAGCAGAGCTTCCTGCATGCTCCCCCGGGGAAGCCCCCAGGCAGCCTACCTGGTGGTTAAGTGCTTCCAGGCCCGAGGCCCCGCACAGATCATGGTGGAGAAGGCCAGGGCAGCCAGGAGAGAGAAGAGGCCAAGGTAGAGCAAGCCCTCAATGCCATCATAGCAGATGCCAGCAAGGGCGTCCAGGTAGTCCTGCAGGAGAAGGACATGCAGCTGGAAGGCAGGTGGGGGCAGAGCCTGGGATCTGAGCTTGTCTCCGACACCCCCTGTCCCCAGGCCTGGGCCTGGCATCTCCTACCTTTCCCCATCCCAAGCCTTTTGTCCAGCCATTAAAGGTCCATACTCTGGAACCCAACAGCAGGGGCTTCTTGGGTTCACTTCTTAAGCACGTGCTGACCACCTACTGTGCACAAGGGTCAGCTCTGGGTATGACAGACACAGCTGCGGGGCAGGCGAGCCAGAAGACAGGCGACATTTAATCTAAGGCCAGCAAGGCAAGGAGTGGACTGTGCCTTGAGCAGATGAGGGAAGGAGACAAGCATGACATGTTCAGAAAAGAAAAAAGGCCAGCAAGAGACAGGATGGAGTGGCGCCAGTTCCCACGAGGCCTTGTAGGCACGTGAGCAGCTTGCATTTGATCAGAAGGTGACGGGATGTGAGGGAAGGGATGTGACCCAACTCACTTTTACAAAGACCGCCGTGTATGAAAGGTCATGGGAGGCAAGGGGGCAAGAGAAGGTGGAGGCCGTCAGGAGGCCACGGCTGTCACCCAGGGGAGCAGGGTGGTGCTTGGATTGTGGCGGAAGTGGGGAGAGAAAAGTGGACGGATTCAAGATACGCCTGTGAGTCTAGATGCTAGGATTTGCTGAGGGACTGGATGTGGGAGGTGCAGAGGGGGAGAGGATACACACATGTTCTCCGCTCTCAAGTCAGAATGGCAGGGTCCAAACCCAAACCCTTGACTTGATGGCTCTGGAACCTTCAGTGAGCTACTTTATAGATCTATAGCTCTGTATGTACGTATCTATCCATCCATCCACACATGCATACAGTTTCCTTATCTATAAAACTGCCCACGAAATAACATGTATTTCACGATATTAACTGTGACAACTAAGGATACAAACCGCCCAGAACAAGGTGAGCACCGAATCAAGTACTCAACAAATGGCAGCTGTGATCATTATATGACCCTTCATGCTAAATCTGTATGGGATGTGATAAGCGTCCACAAGCACTGGCTTACTGCTTGGGGTGGGGTGGGGGGCTCACATACACCCAGATTATTCCCCGCATTAGAGGCTCTCTGGTATTCCGAACTCTTGGAGAAATGACCTGGCAATGAGCAGGGGATGTCCACATGCAGCCAGGGAGATGGACAGGTTGACCAGATGGCTGGGAGTCTGGACAACTGGAGAATAGCCTCCTTCATGTATGTTGGGGTCCCCCAGTGTTCTAGAGTGAATCCTACCCCCATCCCTTGGTACCTTTCATTGACTCTCCTCATCTTAGCTACTTCAGAGAAACAAGAAGCCAGACACCTCTTCTGCCTTCCTACTGTTTGGCTTCTGTGCCATGCCAGGGCCTTGTGCAAGGAGCCCAGGCAACCACTCTCCTAGCATCTCCTGGCTTCTGTCTGGGAAAATGTGGTGTGCCCGGGTGCCCCCACCCGCCTGCCACCCAGGGCCACCCAAGCACCTTGTGTAACCCTCGGCAATCCAGCATGGCTGTCAGCTGGTGAAGGTTGGACTCCGATGAGTTCAACAGGAGCTGGATCCCGAGCAGGTCTTTCTGAAGCAGGAGGAGGCAAACACGCAGAGAGGCCGATAGGCAGACAGTGAGCGGTGGGGGCGGGCTTGCGGACACAACCCCAGGCAGCAGCGTGTGCAAAGAGGCCAGGGAGCGCTCTCCACAGCCTGGCTCTGCGGAGCCCTGGAGCTCGGGAGGGGTGGGGTGGGGTGGGGAGGGTGGTCAGGGTCCAGCTGAGGCTCCCCCTCTTCCAGCACAGATGCTGTGGGAGGCAGCCGCCTTACCTCTGCTGTGGGGAAGAGGGGCACAGCAAACTGCAGCAGGCCGGCCACCTGGATCTGCATGGTGGTGAGCGAGCGCTGGAAGGCGGTCAGTGCCTGGCCGGGAGACACCACAGCCCTGCTGTGAGGCTCCGCTTCCCAGAAGCTGTTCCCCGGCAGCCCTCCCTGATTCCTGCCTTTCCCCTCATCCCTCAGGTTGACAGCAGCACAGTCTTCAAAGTGTGGTCCTCAGACTAGCAGCGTCAGCCTCATAAGGAAGGAAAAAGCACCCAGCCACCCCCCAGCTCACTGGTCGGTGCTGGGACCTGGGGTGCAGAGGAGGCTGTGGGCAGGGTGATGACCAGGCTGGGTGGGCGTACCTGCTGGAAGGGGCTGCTTCCGCTCTGACTGCAGTATAGGTAGTAGCGGGTCACCTCTGCAAGGCAAAGCTATCGGTGTCGGGCGGGAGTGCTCAAGCGACCGGGCCCTCACCCTCCTCAGTGGCCAAGCCAGTCCCCAAACTCCCCAAGGAGGCGCTTCTAACAAATGGCCCAGAGATCCCCCCCCCCCCCGGACCTAAGGTGTGGGGGTTGGGGGACGGAGGGGGGACCACAGGGCTGAAAGGTGTGGCCGGCCGCGGACCTGGTCTAAGTACCCGGAGCGGCTCTGACAGCAGAGGCTCCGAGGGTTCATTACCTGTGCGGATCTGGCCCTCTGTGACATTCAGGATGAAGGTGTCGGGAGCCGAGCAGAAGTCACTGGTGCCCTGAGCCAAGGAGAGACGGGGAGCGGTGGAAGAAAGTTCTGACACCAGCCCCCGGCGGGGAGCTGGCGCCCTCAGGCCCCACGGCTTGGACCCCCGCTCTGTCCTCCTTGGGCTCGAGTCCTGGCTCTGCCCCTTCCTAGCTCGGCCTCACTTATAACATGGAGAGAAAAACGCTACCCTCCCTGTGAATTAATCTAAGTAAAACACCCAGGAAGGCGAGTGTCGGAGAGCTCGCACTCTGCAGTGTTAGCTCTTACTCTGTGTCTGAACGATGCTTCTGGGACAGACCTCAGGGACACGTGCACATTGTACAACGCGTGTGGGGGAGTTACTGCACCACGGGCCTCGTTCATCTCGGTTGTGTTTTCGGTCTTGTTGTTATCAAGCTCCACATGCTTTCAGGGTGTCGATTTATGAAGCATCCCCCCTTCTTGCCCCAGACTCTCTTCCTAAAGAGTTATGTTGGCATTGAATCCATCTCTGGGCCTTTAGGTATGGGTTCTGCTCAGGATAAGATGGGGGATTGGGAAGACTGGGGGCTGGGGGTTAGGGGACGTAGGCTCCAGGCTCTGGCAGTGATGAGCTGGAGGGCCCGGGCCCCACAGCATGGCCTGGAGAGGTGACTGCTAAGGGCCATGAGGGAGCTGGAGTCTGCCCTGGGATTGGTGGCAGCAGGAATGCCATCCCCTGAGCCAGGCCTGGGGGTGCAGTGGGACACCAGGTAAAGGAGCCCCTCCCCATCTTTCAGAGCAGCCAGGGGAAGCTCTGGTCCTCCAACCTGTTCCTAGAACACGTGCCCTGCTCTAGCACATGCTCCCCAAGCAGAGGAACCCCCCCTCCCCACAGCCCTCCACTGCGGGTGCCTCCTTCAGAAGCTGCTGCCTCAGGCTTCCAGGCTCGAGCTTCACGCACTCATCCACTGAGCGGATAAATACACATTTAGCACCTACTAGGTGCCACGTGCTGGTCCAGGCATGAGATACAGGGCAAGCTGTATCAGGGTACTTATGGTCTGGAAAGGGTGTGTGTGTAGGGGGTGGGTTGGGGAATAAAGTGCCGCTTTAGATGCAGAGCTCTCACAGAGCCACGTCTGCACAAGCACGCACACACATACACCTGCGCTCACACCCAACCATGTGCTCAGGACCCGGGGAGAATTGCTCCACATGCAAATCACTCACCTACATCCATGAGATTGACTTATCACTACAGATCAGAGCCACTGTACCAGCAGGCCCGGGGATGCACCCTTACCCCTGTGGCTGGAGTGGCAAAGAGCGGGGAGTCAGACCTGAGTGGGGGAAGAGAGGCTGCCAGCCTGGCCTGGGTCACGGCCCCCAAAGTTTGGGGTCCAAAGAGCAACAAGAGGCCCCTGTCAGAGAGGCTCCCCTGGGGATGTGGCCTCCCACCCCACTCAGGCAGGTCTGCCTTCCAGACCCTTCAGTGAGGATACAACTTTGCTGTCAGTGTAGAGATAGGCCCCTGTGTGCACTACTCACAGTGGGGACCAGGGAAGAGGCAGGGGCACTGAGCACAGGCAGAGAAGCCCAGTGTCCAGCCCAGCTGAGCCGGCTCCGGAGAGCAGAGGTGACCGTCTGCAGGGGTCCCCTGCGCCCCTCACATAACAACCTAGATGTGTGGCAAGCAAACCAACGAGGTTCCTGCTTATTGAACATCTCCCATACGCCTCCCGGGGGTTAACTGACCCACCTCATCCATCA
Source organism: Canis lupus baileyi (assembly GCF_048164855.1). Classification (NCBI taxonomy): domain Eukaryota; kingdom Metazoa; phylum Chordata; class Mammalia; order Carnivora; family Canidae; genus Canis; species Canis lupus. The sequence continues at coordinate 54,939,230 of NC_132853.1, read as the reverse complement.
ACAATCCTTGAAGGCAAGAGCTACCCTTCTCCCCATCTCCTCATTTCACACTTGAGGAAACTGAGGTCTGGGGAGCATCAGGATTTTCCTGGGGGCCCCCACTGGGGCGGCGGGCGGCCGGGGGGCAGGGTATGTGGAACAGGCAGGAGGTTCCAGAGGCCATCCTCCTACCTGCCTAGCGGGACTCAGTGAAGTGGGTCTGGCCTCCCCCTCAGTGGCTGGATTTGTGGGGAACACTCTGCTCAGGTGCCCCGTGTGCCTGGATGACCCCTCCCCCCTGCCCCCAGCCCCCGTGGCCCCCTTCCTTCTTCCCTGGTGCTTTCTCCCCTCTCAGCCCTCAGCCCCTCCCCACGTCGGGGTGGTTAAGGGGGTGGGCAGCACAACACGACTTGGGGGGCCAAAGCCCAGAGCTCAGCTCCCCAAGCTCCCACCGGGAGCAGATACTCAGGGGCACAGCTCCTTCCTGGAGGGGACAGGGAAGGAATGGGGAGGGAGGGGCTCAGCGGCTGTGCTCCTCTGTGCTCAGGCCCCACAGCTCTGGAGAGAGCAGGCCTCCCAGGGCAGGGCCAGCAGGACCACACAAAAGCTCCCACAGCAGCCTGTGCCGGCGGCCTCCCGCCCCGCTCGTCCTCACCCCGCTCCCCATTAGGATGCAGCACGGTCCGCGGCCCTCTCAAAGGCGCATTCAGCTCCCTCACAACACTCTCACACAGGCCTGACTCAACAATTAGGGAAATGGCCTTCGTCGCCAGGCCAGCGCTGGCAGCCCTGGGGCGCCCAGCTGGGAGATGAAATCGCCCCTGGTCTCCCTGAACACTGGAGCCAGGGGAGAGGGAGAAGGCCCCGCTGGGCGGGAGCTGTCTCCCAACGGGCAGCTCAAGGCAGCAAGCTGGAAGCCTCCACCTCTTCCAGAAGGCAGAGCTGCCCAAGGCGCAGGAGAGCCCCCCCAGAAAGCTTGCCTTGTGCAAGCTTCCCTGTGTTCACACTTGTCCCCAGAAGGGAGGCTGTCGGTCAGGCAGCTGTGCGTGTTGCTCTAGCCAGCAGCTGCTCCCTGGACTATGGACCCGCGCAGCTCCTGACCACGACAGGATGCTCTGGCGTGACCTGGGGCCTCCCCTCCTGCCCTTCCCTGCATCTGGAGGGGCTCCAGCCCTTGGGATGTAGGCTCATGCCTGTCTAGTTCTCCCTGAGGCAGGGGTTCCCTGAAACCCCCTGGTAAATCCTGGCCATCCCCTCACTCACACACACGCAGCATGCACCTCCATGGTATCCATTCTCACATGTCACAGTGATCTGCGTACACGTCTTTCTCCTGCAGGCTCAGACTATGTCAGGGTGTCCTGCTGGGCACCTGGATCCTTGGGCACCTGGCACCACAGAACACCACAGGGCCAGAGAGTCAGCTGAATGAATGACGCGTGGACAGTTTAACCTGAGTGTCTGGTGCAGGGAAGACCAAACATACCCACATAGGAAGCTTCCCCCGGCTTGGGTTTTTTTTTTTTTTTTTTTTAAAAACACCCTCAGGCACCACATCCAGAAATACACACCATTGTGTCTCAGGCCGTGTGTGTGAGCCCAAGGCGACGGGACGGAAGGCAAGCTAAATGCCACATTCCAACATTCCCAGTGCCCAGGGAAGCTGGCCAAAGAGCGTGCTTCTGAAGCTTCTCTGGTTAGACCCTGCCCCTCCCCATCAGACCCGGTTCGTTCTTCACACCCAGAGAGGTCACCTGGCCATCCGAGCTTGGCCTTACAAGCAGCGGCTGGGAATGGGCCAATGGGGCGGGAAAGGAGTCAGGGATCAGACGTCTTAGCTTGGCTTTGCCCCCAATACCTCATGATCTTGGGTAAGCCTCTTCCTTTCTCTGGGCCTCTGTCCCCATAGGAAGGGCAAGGGGGCTGGTGGGGGTGATCCAAGCCCCATCAGTTCCGAGATTCTAGGTTAGGGCAGAGACCGGAAGCTGGCCCTGCCCTGGGGGCTCTGGACGGGACACAACAACTTGCCACCAGAGAGACGGTCCTGGTCAGACCATCCCCCTACCCCCACCCCCACTCACCACTGCTGCAGCGCTGTCAGCGGCCAGAGACGTCCAGCTGAGGAACAGGCCCAGCACCCCACAGCACAGCATCCTACGAGAGAGGCATAGCCAGTGGGATCCAGGCACAGGCTGGCAGGCGGGAACGCCAGATGGCTGTCACCCCACCAACCTCCAGTGCCCTTCCTCCGAGACACCATCCTGTCCTCCCCTGGCCCCTGAGACTCTTGCAGTGGCCCCTAATAGCAGCCTGCTGGGCAAGAGGCATAGAGCCCAGTGCCTGGAGCATAGGTTCCTAGGCCAAAGAGAAACAGCCCGGAGGGCACAAGCTATGGGGAAGTGTTGATTAGCGATCCTGAAGGCTCTAATGCTTGGGCCACATTCCTTCAGCTGCTCAGTGGTCAGGCCTCGGGGACGGTGGGGACACATGGAGGCAAGCCCAGTCCTTGCTTGGTGACCAGATGGTAAGTCAATGGCTGCCGTCTCCCTCGGCTGGGGGCCAAGGAGGCGTCAGATGGTGGCTTCAGGCTGCTGCCCCCACCACCCTCCAAGCCTGGCCAGGCCCCCGTCTCTCTATGATGGGGACACCATCACCCCATATGCTTGCCCGCCTCCCCGGCCCCGCAGGCAGGGGTACTCACGAGGCCAAGAGACACCTGGAGCGCCTGGCCAGTCCCAGGCAGGCAATAAGGCAGATGACCAGGTCCAGGATGAAGAGCAGGAGGTAGGAAAGCCATCTGGGTGGATGGGGAGTGACAGTCAGGGGGAGGTGTCACCCCACCTGGTGCCCAGCGGGGAAGCCTGCACAGAAGCCCCCAGGCCCGCTTAACCCTTCGTTAGGACAAACTGCTCCGAGCCAGCAGCCGAGCAGAGGAGATGAGGCTGCGCCCCCCATCTGCCTGGACAAAGGGGTCACACCGAGGATCTAAACCAGTACTGTCAGCTAGCACTCTGCAGTGACGGGCATGTCCTAGATCGCTGCACTGCCCACTGCCTCTGTCCCGGCCCACAGGTGGATCTGGAGAATGGAGATATGGTTTGTGCAACAGAGACTTAATTTCTAATCTTAGCTGCTTTTGAGTAATTTAAATCCCAGTGCCGCATGTGGTAGTGGCTGCGCGCGCCAGGCAGGGCAGGTCTATGTGGTCTCTCTGCAGCCTCCCAGCAGGCACTTCTTTGGAGCCTGGTTCCTGTTGCCTCGAGAACTCTCACCGGCGTCAGATCAGGCCTGACATTTATGTCCGCAGATCTCAGAAAGGCCCTAAGATGCCTGCTTCTGTGACGAAGGCTCAGCCTGGCCTCCCCGAGGCCTCCCGTCTTTCCCTCCAGCTGCCTGGACTCACCACTTAGGGCCTGTACATTCCTTTCACCAACATTTGTGTCAGGCATGGGGCTTAGCGCCATCCGGGGTGCCTGGATGCGGGGGTGGCGGGGGAGATCCTTCCCTGACCACCAGAGAGCTCAGGCCAGGGCATCCCGGGGTACCCTTCACGCCTCGGGCCTCCCACCCCCAGGGCTGCGTGGACAGGGAAAGGCAGTCACACACCCGCTGGCAGACCCCGACGAGCTGCCTCCCTCCCTTGGGACTCAGTTTCCAAACCTCTACTGCTGGGTAGAAGGCTACTTGCTCACTAAGTCCAAAGGGTTGATAAGGCACGCCATCGAGGGATCTCCAAGTCCCTGCTTTCCTGTCCTCGAAAGCGCGGGCTGGGGAATCCAGAGTGCCTAAATCCAAAGGCGTTGAACCGAGCCCAAGCAAAGCCCTGGAAAGCCCTGGAGCTCCTTTCTCTTCTGCAGAGGATCCCCAGGGGTTCCTCAGAACTGAGCACCAGCCTCATCTAACAGCCCCACACTGTGGGGTGGGGGGGGGCAAACCGAAGGGACCCCCAAAGAGGGAAGTCTTTGGACCCTTATTATTTCTCTGGATGCAACTGCCAAATAAACCCATGGAGCCCTCCTCTCCAGTAATGGTTTGCTGCTCCATTAACAGCAGGGGGAGGGAGAGGAGTCTGGAGTGTTGTGGGTGGGAGCAGGGTGGAGCTGGAAGTCCGAGGCTCCCAGAGGGAGGGGAGCACGCTGAGGCCACCTGGCAGCCAAGCCAGGTTCTTCCGGCCTTTATGAGTGGAGGCTGAGTGCCAAGAAAGGGTGCTAATCAAGACCCCTGACTCCTTGCCCAGAGAGGGGCAGGCCTGCTGCATGCAGGGGCTCCCAGGACTGGAGCAGGGGGTGTGGGGGGATGTGCAGGGTCCTCCCGCCATCACGGAGCCAGTTTTCCTAGAATCAGAGTCAGGGCAGGAAGGGACCTCAGGATCCCATTTTGCAGCCACCAGGCACCTCTCAAATCCCTGGTTTCACATTTCAAACCTAGAGGTTTCTCATTACCCCTCTCCCTGCTGCGCCCACGGGCAGGAAATCAGGTTAGGAGTGCCTCTAACTCACTCTTCGAGATCGTGTTTCAATGCGTTTTCTCTGCATCCACACCTCGTGTTGTAAGGAGTTCCTGGAAACAGCTCTGCGAGGCGGATGTGTTTTCCCAGAGGAGCCCAGCAGTGATCCGAGATGTGTTTCTAACCAAGAACTTGGCTCCGGCAGGAGCTGCGCGAGGCCCTTACTCCCAAAGCTCTCCTGGATCTGGCCTCCGAGGACGCCTCGGTCACACCCGTTATGAGCCTCTCGGAGAGGCTTGGCTTTTTATTGCCTCTGATACTTAGTCTTTGTAATCAAAGTGGTAAAAAATATTAGCTTAGCTGGAGGGCTCCGCTCTAGAACCATCTGGAAAGCAAAGATGGGGAGTCTGTTCAGGGGAGCCCAGAAGGCTGGCTAGCTCGAGGAATAAGGCTTCTGTTCCAGGACAGCCCGGGGAGAGGAGCCGGCAAACAGCAGATGGAGGAGGGGACACGACACCATCTGTTTTCAGGAGCCACCGGTGCTGGTGTCCTCAGACCAGGCCTTGTCTGCCTCGGCCTGAATGGGGGAGCTGCGGACGGGGGCTCAGAGGGGACCCCCTCGGTGACCCATGCTGAAACAGCTGAGATGCACGGCCACCACCCTTCCTCTCATTTTTAATGAAATCATCTTAAAAATAAGTCCCTTTTTAAAATAAAAAATAAAATAAAATAAATAAATAAATAAAAAATAAAAAAAAATAAGTCCCTTTTGACATGCAAACTCTGACCGATTTCATCTTTGTCAGCGTCCGACGTCCGACGCACTCAGATGTACACGGCCTCGCTGCAGGCCCACTTGCAGAGAAAGGCAGGGTCAAAGCGGGCACCCACTCTCCACCTGCCCCGCACCCCTCCCCCACAAGTGAGGTTCCCAATGCTCGGAAACGAATGGCCTTCATGTCACAGGGCTAATCAGATGCCACTGTTTCAGGTCACGGGTCACGGCCAGTCCCGAGTCAGGAGTGTCAGGAGTTTCCGTTGCTTGGGAGAAAGGCAGTTTTGAATGTGAGAAAGGAAAACAAAAAAATCCCCACAAAACCTAGTGAGAAGCTGGATGTGACACCCTGGGGATGCAGGGGCTGCAGAGATGAGTGGGGAGCGGGAAGCGCCAGCCAGAGCTGGGGGCTGACTTCATGGGCTTCCCTTGCCAAAGGTCTGGCTTTATCCTGGGGGGAGGGTTGGGGAGGAGGAGCCCTGGACATGGTTTGGGGCGTGTGTGTGTGTGTGTGTGTGTGTGTGTGTGTGTCCAACCAGAAGCGTTTCCTCTGTGACCTTATTAGTCAGCCTGGGGTGGGGTTTTCTCATAAAAGAGAAATGAATCCAGAAAACCAGAGTAAATCGTGCAACGGGGCTGGTGAAGCCTCTGACATTTGCTAATGGCTTGATAGGAAACTAAGACATTTAGGGGGTAGGGGGTAGATCCAAAGAGCTGATACTTGTTCTGCAGGACTCATTTATCCATCCCTCCCCAGAGCCTCCCACCCTGCAAGGCACTGGGCCCTGGCGGTGCACAGATGTGCACTTCACCAGTGTAGAGCCCCCTTAGGCCAGGAGCCACCCAAAGCCAAGACTGCCTCGTCCTTCCTTGGCTCACCCCAGATCTCCACTAGGATCCTGCACACGGAGGGCGGCAGCGGGTCTCCAGTCAGTGGACCCGTGTCCAGCGCCTTCACCCAGGATGGTGTCTGGGGAGGCAGGGGAGACGTACACGGACTCCAAAGGTTACGGAGGTCCGAGTTTGTGTATCTGAGTATGGCAATGGTAGTGCCCCTCAGCCTCCCATCCCTTAGGTTCTACAGAAGTGAAGCTGGGGCACCTCTGGGTTTGCTAAGAAGCTGCCACCGGGGAAGCTCTATGCAGGCGGAGAGGCCAGCGTCCCCCTGGCCCCCTGCACCCCTGTGGTCTGTAGGCACAGGGAAATCCTGCCCCACAAACCCCCCTGGCAGGCGAGGAACCTATAGACCACTGGCATCTCACCCAGCACCAGCCACAGAGGATGCTGGTCTCGGAGGAGTCCCTGGAGGCCAGCTTCAGCCCCTAGGGCCCGATCTTGGCACGTTACCGCTCCTTTACCCCTTTCTGGGTCTCTGGGGCCTGCCTGCAGGAGGCTGTCCACTACTCGGCACGCACACTCCTCTGACCTCAGTAACGGCTCACGAAGGCCTTCTGGCAGTAGCACCAACCTGCCTGGGCCCCCAGATGCAGGCTGGGACGAGGGAGGCCGCTGGAGCCCCCGGTGCCCCTCCCGCTGGCCTCTCACCTGTAGTACTCCACGTAGCCAGTCTGGTCGGCCAGCTCGGTCAGCTCCGTGGTGACCTCCCTCCACACGGGCAGCCCTGAGAGCTGGACCATGATGTTGCCGGCCATCTGCTGCACGAACTTCAGCGTCTGGATATAATCACCCCGTGCTGCAAAGATCTCACTGAGCCGAGCCAGGTGCTGCTCCAGGTCCACCTCCATCTTTTGGGTGGTTCCGGACACCTGGGGGAGGGCCAGGGTTGTGAATCTGGCCTCCTGGGGGCCGAAGCCAAGGGGGTACACATCCTGATCCTAACTCTGGAGTAGGAGGAGGCCAGCAAGCAGCAGGAGGACCGAGGCCCTGATGTCCCTGCATCCGGGGCAGGCCCGATCTGGTCTTAACCGAGACCCCGGCTCATCTGGGGATGAGGAAACAAGCAGGGGAACCCATTTTGCTTCCTTGACGATTCCCTTAAAACGTAACACCTTGGATTCTAAGTTCTTTTTCAGATTGCAGGATAGGACGTTTAACGGAAAAGCTCCTCTGTCGCTACCTGACCTTTTGTTCCCACTATGGGATTTCTAAATGCCTCCCAAGAGAAAGGGTTTGTTGTGGACCTAGCAACAGTTCCCGGCGTCCGGAGCCTGCGTGAAAGCAGAACAATAGGACTTTGAAATGACACGCAGGGACCAATCCTGCCTCTGAAGAGCCTGGACATGTGGCAGGAGGAGAGGGGGGCCTGTTCTGTGGGCTCACGCAGCCCCCCACCCCTGCCCGGCCGTCCTGCCAGGTGGAGGGACAGGCTCCCTCCCATGGCTGGGGCTGCGAGGGCCTTCCTGGAAGGAAGTGACTTCCTTCCAATGGCACAGAGGGAAGGACGATGGCAGTCCTGTCCTTGGCTTTCCAACAAGGAGCCCAGGTACGCGGCCTGGTACCAGGAAGGTGCTGCCAACCAGCCTAGACAAAGGGTCCCCGCCAGACCCAGGGACGTGGCCTGGGAACCCCAAGCTCGGCCCTCCAAGCCTGCGCTGAGCCTGCAGCTCAGAGGTTCCGTAGGCCAAACCCACAAGCACGCGTGGCTGGAAGGCCGTGCGTGCGCCAGTCCCCGTCTGTGGGCTTGGGTCGCTCCCCCAGGTCTGGAAGGAAGATGCGATGCCACTGGGAACGGGCGGGAGCGTCCCAGCGGCAGCCCAGCAACGAGCCGATGAGACACGGCTCCTGGTGACCCACGGCTGGCGCGGTAGGGAGCTTGGGGGCCACTTTGTGGCCTTCCACATCTGCGCTCCTCTGTGACGCCCCGCCCCGCTCCAGAAGACAGAATGGCCCTCTTTGTTCTGTTCTGTTTTGTTTTTTCAATGTCAGCAGCTTTGTTCCATTTTCCGGCTTGTCCCTGGTTCTTCCAAGCTGGTGAAGGACTAACGGATATCAGAGAGCAGGGATGCTCCGGGTTGGGGAGCTTATGGCTTCACGCAGAAGGAAAAGACACACAAGCAGATGCCCTATTGCCCCAATAAGCTCTCCTTTCAGCTCAGTAAGGTCAATGCGCTTTATAGCCATTGATCCAAAAGGCGCTAGTACCACATGCTGAGATCAGAATATTTTTATGTTCCTATTATTACAGATAACGGACTTCAGAGCAAAGGGCTGCCACAAGTGGTCTGGGAACTTTTTCTGCAAGACGACTTTTCCTCCTTCCATAGCTCTACAGTTTTAACTTCTTAAATCTTTCCTTGAAAGATTCTAAGAAAAAAAAAATTAAAAAAAAAAAAGAAAAAAAAAGATTTTAAGATCGAAAGATTCTTAAATCTCTCCTTGAAAAAAACGGAAGCCAATAAACATCTGCCAGGCCCTCTTTTCCCCTCTTGTCGTCCTCCCAGAGGAAACAAACAAATTAAAACCACAACATTGGGATCCCTGGGTGGCTCAGCGATTGGGTGTCTGCCTTCGGCCCAGGGTGTGATCCCGGGGTCCCAGGATTGAGTCCCACATGGGGCTCCCTGCATGGAGCCTGCTTCTCCCTCTGCCTGTGTCTCTGCCTCTCTCTCTCGGTCTCTCATGAATAAATTAATAAAATCTTAAAAAAAATAAAAAATAAAATAAAATCACAACATTGACCTACATATAGCTCCCTGGTCCCCACTCCACCCCGGGTCCTTAGAGGGTTACACAGAGCTCCCAAGAGACAGGGCCGCCCTGGAGTTGGGGCAGAGTTCTCCTCCCTGGGGAAGAGCTCTGTGAGCAAGCAGGTGTCAAATCTCTTGTCCCCATAGGATGGAAGAGTGGTTCTCCAGGTGTGGTCCCTGGACCAGCAGCAGCAGCAGGGGTGACCAGATATAAATTCTCAGCCCTGTCCCAGACCTACAGAATCAGAAACTCTGGGGAGGGCCCAGTGATCTGCAATCTGCATTTATCAAGCACTCCAGGGGATTCAGATGCAGGCTTCAGTGTGAAAACCCCCAGGGCAGGGGCACCTGGATGGCTCAGTGGGATAAGCCTGACTCTTGTTTTTGTCTCTGGGCACGATCTCAGGGTTGTGAGATCTTTGCTGGGCAAGGAACCTGCTAGAGATTCCCTCTCTTCCCCTTCTGCTCCATCCCCCAACCCCTCTCTGTCAAAAAAAGGAAACCCTCCAGCAGAGGAGGAAGTTTCTCCACTTACTGAGGTTTTCTAGAAGGGCAGCTGTACCAGGGGAACGAGGGGTGGAGCCTGTGCAGGTTTGGGGGAGGGCCCTAGAGAGAAGGGCTAAACCGGAACACACTAGCTTCCAACCCTGCGCCAGGAATGTAACCTCTCCTGTCCCAGATTCCTCACCCAAGGGCTGCCCACAGGCTTACTGCTGGCTCTAACACGACAGTCCCTAGGAGCCACCCTGGCCACTGGAACATGTGGCTCAAATCTGAGTCAGCCAAGCTCACGGGGCCCTTATGTTAAGCTAAGACCCCGAGGGGTGAGAGGAACGCCTGGTTCCCTGAGTGAGTCACTGGAGCCCAGGCTCCCCCTTTACTGCAGTAGGGGAGGTGGATGGGGGGCACTGGGCCACAGAAAGGTCCCAGCTGGCACTCCCAAATGACCCTTTATGAGCTCCCCAAATCAAAGTGTGCAGGTGATCCAGTACCCTGTTAGGCCTGCCTGAGCCTTGGGTAGCACCCACCCCCCACCCACCCCGCACTGGGGCCCTCAGGGTGCAAGAGCACAGGGTGGAGCTTCTGGTCCAGGAAGGAGAACCCTGGTCCACCTCGCTCTGACCTGTGCTCCAAGTCCTGCCTTCCCCAGCCCCCACCAACCCAAGCCTCCTGTCTCCTTCAGGGTAATTAGAGGAACATACATAATTACGGTAATTATAATAATGGCACGCATTGTCACAGCCACTCCCACTCGGGGGGCTTTGTAGATTACCAGGCACTTTCATTGATATTATGTCCTCGAGCATCCTTTCCCCCCGTGTTTGTTTGGTCTTCACCCCTCGAATCTGGGGAGCCCTCCAAAATCTGCTCCCTCCCTTGCAGCTCTCAGGACCGGGAGTGTTGTGTGCCCACCTCGAGGCCCAAACCAGTCTCCCAGTGAGGCCCCAGAGCCCTGCCTTTCCACTGGGAGCAAATGCCTGGCCACCCAGAGGAGGCAGGCTGTGATCATCGTCAGGATGGAGGCAGCTCCTAGCTGGCTGGACCATCACAAAACCCTGGGACTCTGGTCATCGACTTTCAGGAATGGCGCAGAGAAGACGAGGGGCTGATGTCCAGGGAAACACAGAACCTTTCCCCTTGGGAACATGGGAGAGTTTGGAGACGTGCGGCTTGCTGTGCAAGTCCACATCTGGCCTGGAGCACTCAGCCCTCAGGGCAGATGGGCCAGTCTGGGGGCTTGTTCCAGCTGCCCCCCTGTACATTCTCATCTTACGGGATAAGGACACAAAGAACCCAAACTCTCCCATCAGGATGGCACTGGGATTCTCTCCTCGGTCCCTGGGGGAGACAAGGGCCATTCCTTATGGTGGTCACAAGTCAACCAGTGCAGGTCATGGCTCTGGGGCTTCCCCAGGCAGACTCTCCTTTTGGGGCTGGGTTCCTCCTCTAGGGGGTCTGGTGCCGGTGGGTGGAGGGAGAGCGGGCGGCAGGGCCTAGAGGCAGTAACCACCAGAGCCCCTTCTCCACCAGGGCGGAGGGGCCGGGAGGGTGAGGCCCCCATGCCTCCAGGGCTGCCCAGGCCTGTTTGGCCTCGAGGCCACCTTCAATGCCCCATCCCAGCCACCCCATCCTCACCCTATAGAGTGGCCTCTGCCCAGTGTCTGGATGACACAGTCTCCCAGCGATGGGTACCAGCGGACACAAGGGGTGACGGACAAGTGCTACAGGACAGGTGTGTCCCGATTTGGCATGGGACCCTCCACTCCCCAGAAGGGCTCTCTCTGAGGCCAGACGCACTTCAGCGGCCTTCCTGGGTGCGAGGACCAGCAGGGCTGTCTCTTTAAGAAGCGCCCCCACCTACCCCCAGGGCTGCTGAGGGATTAAGGCCTTAGAGGAGCTTAGGGAGAAGGAGGGGCAAAGAGGTCGAATCCTCTTCTAGCAAGTACCAGGGCAATGTCCAAATGCTCTGGCTGGGGCTGGACTTTGTGCTTGAGGCTGCCCGATGACACAAACTGGCTATTTGCTGAGGTCACCCCCCCCCGCCCCGTTGGGGTCCAGAGGGGATGGGGAACAGCATGGATATCCAGGGACTGGCTTCCCTGAAAATTGCCCTTCGCCTTTTCCATTGGGGCTTTTCTAGGGGCACGGGGTCAATCTGGAAACAGCCCAAAACACCTGCCATTTATGGTGCAAGTGACAAGCATCCGGGGGGCCAAGAGGCCAAGGTCAGTGTTGGAGAAAACCCTGGTAACCCTGCTTGGTGTCTCACTCAGGCCAGAGGCCCAGCAGCGTGGCTCCTGCCCTCAAAGGGCAGCACTTCCTCTGGCCAGACCACACAATCCTCCGTCCTGAGACCCCAGTTGGAACCGGAGTCTGGAGGACACCTCACCTCGCCACCCCTCGGGGTGCCTTAGTTGGCTCTGAAGAGCTTCACGCCTTGACATCTTCTGGACCCCATGATACTCCCTATACAGCATTTGAAGTGAACACCATGGGGTGGATTTTCACGTTCAGGCTCCCCTTGGACAAATGGGGAAGTGCTCAGCCCTCCTGAGGTCAACAGGGCTGGATTCCACGGCCGCCACCTAACCCCCCTGCCACCCTCCATGTCCCTGCTGGACCCAGCCAGCCTTTGTCCTTTGGTCCTCACCCGTGTCCTCACCACCCCTCCCTGCCTGAAGGGCAGAAATGGCCTGTTTACTCCCAGCAGGACCAACTGCAGCCCCAAGGGGAGGCCACCCCGCCCTCCCCGCCAGAGCCAAGCCTGCTGGGATGTGACTGGGGCCCTTGTTCTGAGCACACTGACCTCACGGGCTGCACCCGGCCCGGCCCGGCCCGCTGCCGCCCATGAGCCTTACCAGCGCGTCTATCCCGGAGAAGGTGTGGTTCGCGTTGTCCAAGGAGTAGATGAGCTGGTACACGCCGTCGTTGGTTTCGCTATTTCCATAGAAACCGACACCCACCGCAGCACTGCAGGCAAGACCCCAAACAAAGTTAGAGGCGACTCCCAGAGAAAGTTGTTAAATGAAAAAACAAAAAACAAAAAAAAAAAACCTGTATTTTTTAGAGCAATTTTATTTTATCATAAGTAGCCATGATCAGCGTGGAGCCCAACGTGGGACTTGAACTCATGACTCTGAGATCCAGACCTGAGCTGAGATCAACAGTCAGGTGCTTAACTGACTGAGCCCCCGGCCCCAGGCGCTCCTAGAGTAGTTTTAGGTTCACAGCAAAGTTAAGCAGAGGTACAGAGATTTCCCATATACCCCTGCTGCCCTAACAGCCACCCCACTCCCGCCACTCCCCACCACACCGGTACATTCCGCACACTGATCCACCTACACCGACAAGTCAGTATCACCCAGAGTCCACGGTCCACCCTGGGGATCACTCTTGGGCTCGTGCATTCTGTGGGTTTGAGCAAATGTAAGGCACGTCTCCACCACTAGAGTAGCCTACAGAGTAGTTTCCAGGCCCTAAAAATCTGTGCTCCACCCCCCCTCCCCCACAACCCCTGATCTTTTTACTGCCTCCAACATTTCGCCTTTCCCAGAACGTCATATGGTTGGAATCCTATAGTTTGGCGCCCTTTCAGACTGGAGTCGCTCACTGAGTGATCTGCATGTAAGGCCTTTTCGTAGCTAAATACCTCATTTCTCTCTAGCACTGAAGAATATTCCATTTTTCTGGACGGACCACAGTTTATTTACCCATTTGCCTGCTGAAGGGCAGCTTGGTTGCCTCCGAGTTTGGGTGATCATGAACGAAGCTGCCATAAATACCCATGGAAAGTCGGTTATGGACTACGGAGCTCTTTCCTGGGCTGTATGGGAGGGAAGGGAGTTCTGGAAGGTGACCCCGGTGGGGGGAGGGGTAGAGGTGAAGGTTCCTGGCCAGGTTCCTGGCCTGGCTGGCTAGCTCTACAGAACATTTCCTTTAGGCGGGGAATACTACTACCGTCTTCCAGTCCAGCAGCTCCAAAGGGGAGGGGGCTGCTGGCCTGGCCTTTGGGATTCTGCGGCAGTAGGTCTGGGAACTGTACCTCTACCAGCTCCCAGATGACTGTCATCGGGAGGCTCGAGGACCACCAAAGTCTCTCCTGAAACTTCCAGGAGCTGGGGGACCCCACTTCCATCCTCTACCCTTTCCTTCGGCTTCCCCACAGCAGCCATGAGGCGGCCTGCTGTACTGAAAACTTCAGCTGGGAGAAAGTTCCTTCTTACACTGAGCCGAGGCCCACCTCCTGGCTCCTGACTGTCCTTGGGGGCAGCCCGAAAGAAGCCTCCAATTCTGCGGGATGCCCTTCCGACATCAGAACGCGGCTCCCCGTCCCCCTTCCCTCCTGCCATCCGGGTCAGACGCATGTCCTCCAGACCCTGGTCCACGTCACCACTGTCCACCACGTTCAAGCCCCTCTCCGACCGGTCACTGTCACTCTTACACGTGGCCCCCCCGTGAGGCACCCACAGCCGGTGTCCATCCAGCTCCGTGCACTGGGGGCCAACCCTGGCACCCCCTCTCTGCACCGCTGACCCTGTGGCTCTACAACCCCCGTGGGGTTCCTCGCGGGAACTACCACTGAGCCCAGCCTCTCCTGCTTCCTGTAGCGCTGCGCTGGTTTCTGTTTTGTTTAAGCAAAAGCAGAACTTTCAGTCTATCCCTGTGAAACTGCATCTAGTTGGTTTTCGTCCAACATTCCAGCCTGGACAAATCATCTCAAATCTCGCCTACGTCATCTGCCTTGTTTCATCTGATGCGCACCACCGGGGTGATGGTGGGCGGGGGGGGGGGGGGGGGGGGGGGGGGAGAGGGCGGGGAGCAGGCATCTGGAGGTTCACTAAGCAGCCTCCTGAGTCTTCACCCAGAACACTAACTTTAGGGAGGGCGGGGGTGGGCGACGAATGCACACGTGCACACACTCGCACGTCTTCTTTTCTTGTTCAAGAGGGAGGATCTGGGATGGAACCCCCGGGGGGGACGTTTTAGAGAAACCTCCCCCCCGGGGGGTGCTCAGCCCTGAGCTCAGTGTTTCTTGAGAAGTGGTGCGTGGACCACAGGACGGAGTCGCCCGGAGCGCCTGTTATCATGCACGCACATGCGCTGGCTACCGTTCGGCATCCTGCTGTGTATTCTGTGCCTCCAACCAGAATGTTCAACTGGCTTTGAATCCACTTAGCTGCACCACTGTCCAGTCCCTGCTTCTCCGCAGCACTCATGGGGACCACACGTCCAGCTGAGATGCTCCTGCATGAGATGTACTGTAGCTCTATGAGCTTCTATTTAGTGACTTTATTATTTTATTATCATTATTATTTTTTTATTATGCTCTGAAAAAATACCTCGTTTGCTCCTTGCTGTTTATAACCTCCACTGGTGATCTGTGAGCACACTGTCATGATCTAGTGTTTTCTGAGGATTCAGCATCCAGCCAAAGCCTTTCCATCCCTAGCCCTGTTTTTGAGACCGGAGATATTCTAATTTTCTGCCTTCCCATAGTCTAGATTTATCGGCGCTGGCCCAGGAGGGCACCAAGACCAGAAATTTCCTGGACCAGAAATTGCTCTGGCTGTTTCATGAGGGACTCCCAGCCCTCTCTGGGAGTCACTGGTCCTACTGGGGCCACACAGACCATTCTGGTGGAGGGAAAAGACAGGATAAATGTGGTGGTGGCTCTGCCCATCTTTCCCCGTATAAAATCCTGAGCTTTCCTCCTATCCCTCTGGCCATTTTGGGAACCTGCGGTTGGTACTTCCTCTTATGGGTCAAATCTCCCCTCTTCTTACTAACAGAGCTCAACTCGATCTCTCCCTCCTGATCATCCCAATGTCACCTCAGATCCCTCTACTTTTACCTCTTCTACTCCCCTTCCCCGACCCTCCCGCTCAACTCCTTCCGATCTGAGCACAACTCCAGAGAAGGTGACTGGCAACCCTTCCACTTACTGCTGGTCCCCCAAAACCCTTGTAGCACCCCCACCCTAGCCCCCCTCACCAGCTCTCTCTTCTTTCAGTTCCTTAAATGTTCTGGGCTCCCTCCTGCCACAGGGCTTTTGCACACACTCCTCTTTCTTCTGCCTGAAGTATCTCCTCCCAGCTTGCCCCCTACCCTTGCCTGGTCCCCCTGTGGATCTTGGTGTCCATCACTCAGGAATGCCCGACTCAAACAGGCCATCCAGCTACGCTTGTTCCTTTCCTCTGAACTTATTCCCTAGTTTACTCAAATTAAACAAATGTGTGATTCTCTGCCTCTCTGACCAAGAGCCGCAGAAGGCAGATTTAGGGCCTGTGCTGCTTACCGCTGGCTCTCGCTTGCCTGGTACAAAGAGCATGTAGAATTTTGAAGAATGAATCATGCCACATGCATTCCTTCTGTTCTGTTTTCCTTAAACGGCCGGTAATTATTACTTATTAGAACGGACCTTCCAAAGTCATTCTTACTCTCCTAAAGTTTTCTTCGGTCATTTGCCGTGTTTTTGAAAAAAAATCTGAGTTCACACAGAGAGGGCTCACTGTGTAGTGAGCACAACTGGTGTCTCAGCTGTCTCCTGCCCCCCCTGCTCACCCCCACAGCAGGAGGCTTTTATTCCAGTTACTTGGTGGGAGCTCCTCTCTGCTGGGAGTCAAGACTCGTCTTTGAACTCCTGGCTTAGAAGTCTTTCCTTGTTGTTTATGATTTCGGACCGGCTGCATGCCCCCACCCCCACCCCCACCCCAGAACCCAGGCCTAGTGCTCAGCACTTTGGCATTGCTGCTGCGCTGCTTCCGGTTGCTTCCTACCCTGGCTTCAGGGACCCTTATGCTGCAGGCAGGACAGGATGTGAGCATGCTCTGACGGAGAAGAAACCGCAGATGAAGTGAGGCCAGCAGCCCAGGCGCCCTCACTCCCAGGCCACTGCGTCCTGCCTGCCGCTCGTCCTGCTGCCCAGTCAGAGAGCTAAGTCCCGCTGTGGGTTCTTGGATGCAATGGGGCGCTTAGCAATGAGGGTCTCTACCCCAAAAGAGTGACCACCTCCAGGAGCATCTCAGGGTGGATCTCAGGGTAGATCCAAGGCTTTTGGAAAAATCTGTTGCCATGAAAACAAAAAAATACAACCAACTCCCCAAAACGGGGCCAGCATATTTTGTGGGTACTGCCTGGGCAATGTGGGCTCTTGCATGGGGTTAGAAACCCTCAGGGGCCACCCAAAGCAAAGAAGGCCCAGCTCATGGCACTAAGAGATACTGATCTCTTGAGAAGATGGAATTGATGTAGACTGCAGTCGAATGTTTTCTGACCTCGCAGCTGGGAAGGTCCCAGGATGCAAACAGCAGACACCCCCTCTGTGCAGGAATGCCATCTGGTAAACTGCTCAAGGTGTTCCTTGTGGGGCCGCCAGGCTGAACACGACTGCTCAGGGCAGAGGTACACTAGGGAGACCCCATCACCACCCCCATGCATCGGATGCCTGTTGCTTGGCAAGAACAGGGACAGATTTCACCCTACGGAAGGCCCTGCCATCAAGGTACCTGGGGGCTTGGTCAGGAGAATGTGGCCGGGGAGCAGATGAGCCACTTGGGGTTGGGGGTGTAGTGGGGGCTGGCAGCAGAGAGAGAGGAAAGGGCATCAGGGTCAAAGACTAACCACCAGCAAGACCCGGAGGGTCAGGCCCACACAAGCTGACTTTTCCATCTGAGGGCACAAGGCCTGCCTCGACCCCTTGCACGCGGAGCCCCGGGCAGAGGGACACTCACCAGCAGATGAGCCCGGCCACCACCGCCGTCCAGGTGACACAGCACGGGTTGCGCCGCTTGGTCTGCACGGCCTCGTCCTGTCTGCAGCAGCACACGCAGACCACGTAGGCCGCGAGGAAAATGAGGTTCAGGCCCAGGCAGATGGCGGCCACCAGCCCCAGCAGCAGCAGTGACTGAAGAGAAGAGGCTCGGTGTCAGCACTTGGTCCCATGGCGGGGTTCGAGAAGCGCCCCGTCCGGGGGCCCTGAGCTCCCACTGGGGCTGTGGCTGTCCCCCCTCCTCCCCTGGTTGAGGCTCCTGGCCGGACACAGTGCCTGGCGCTCAGGCCCGGCGGGCAGAGGGACGGGAGGACAGGTGGATGCCGCGTGGACGGTGGAGGCCGGGAAGTAGGAGCAGCTCGAGGCTGGGTCCTGGTGGGTGGCTTACACCCCTGCATGAAGCCACAGACCAGGCCCCGCCCCATGGGCCTATCCGAGCCGTTCAAGAGACAAGGCAGGAACCACCCGCTGGCGGTGAGGGCTGTGGGTGCTGAGCTGCGTGGCTGGGGGCAGACAAGGGGAGGGCCGTCCCCAAGGGTCCGAGGGCCGTGGGCTCCTGGAGGACTCCGGTTTGGGCAGGATGTTTTGGAAGCTGAGAGGAACCTAGGACAGGGCCAGGAAGGGAGGCCTGGCGCACCTGCTTCCTCCAAGCCTCATTTTAGATGCTGGGGTCCCTCCCGGGGAGCGAGAAGCCAGCTCTGTGCTGGAGAGGGTGGGGGGGAGTCAGAACATGCACTGTGGGGTCCCATTCACTGCAGCCACAAAGGGAGAGCCATCCCTTCCCCGCTTCCCCCCAACCCTGGTGCCGGTGGTAGCAGCAAAGCCCCCAATTCTTTTTTTCAGCCCCCAGTTCTGAAGGGGGCAGGAGGTGCTGTCTCGGGCCAGCCGAGCATCTTGGGGTCCTGCAAAGCGAGCTGCTGTCAGGACGTCCGGAGGCAACCCCCAACCCCCTTGCCCTCCAGTCTCTCCATTCAGCCAGATGGACGCCAGATGGCACGAGGATCGGTGGCCACCAGCCAGGCCGGGACCTGGCTGGCAGCCTCACCCTGCTCCCCACGTGCTCCCGGGCAGTCCCCGGGCCCAAGCCCCCCAGCACTCTAGTGCGGGCTGTTGGGCTGGGAGCCTGTTGCAGGGAACCCAAGCGCTGCTGGTGGCAACGGGCAGAGTCGGGCAGGTGCCGGGACCTCCCGGTCTCAGGGGGAGACCAGACCTGGGTCGGACGGTGCACACACAGGAGGCAACCCTGCCAAACAGAGGTGGGCCTGCAGTCCTCAGGCCAGGGCCATTTTGGGGGGACGGGCAGACCCTCAGTGGTGGGGCACCTGCTGGGCCTGCCCTGTCTTGAGGTCTGCGAGGCCCCGGGTTGGCCTTCGGACCTGATTCATTCTGCTCCTCTGACCATCTGGACCTGTGGCTTCTGAGCCTCATGGACAAATGGCCAAAGTGGTGGGGACAGCCCAGAAGAGGGCCAGAGGGATAGCTCATTTGGGAGATGGTGGAGGTATCGTAGCAAGAGCTTCACCTCCACCTGGGATAAATGTCACGGGTACCGCAGGACCTTGCCTCCTTCCCTCAGCCGCATGGATGGCCTCGTGGACCCAAACACATCACTCCTGCTGAAGTGTCCCCAAAGTCCTCATGGTGTGGCCAGGCTGGGCTCCCGGCCTGGACCATTCGGCCTGTCCTGTGACTGAGGCAGGAGGCCCCCCTCCCCATCCGGTGAGACAGTGAAAAGGAGCTGCCACCTGGGCGCCCCCCAGCCCATGCCCCCTCACTGGAGAGTGCCAGGCCAAGGCGAAGGCGGCCAAAGAGGACGGGCGTTAGGGGCCGGCTACTCAGAGTGAAGTTCATCCGGCACATAGGGACATCTCTTGGAGCGCTGAATCTCGTTAGAAATTCAGGGTCTCAGGGCACCTGGAGGCTTAGTCGGTCAAGTATCTGCCTTCAGTTCAAGTTATGATCTCAGAGTCCTAGGATCAAGCCCCACGTAGGGCTCCCTGCTCAGCGGGGACCCTGTTTTTCCTTCTTCCTCTGCTGCACCCCCTGCTTGTGCTCTCTGGCTCTATCTCTGTGTCAAATGAGTAAACGCAAAAAATTTTTTTTTAAATACTTTATTTATTTATTAATGAGAGACACAGAGAGAGAGGCAGAGACACAGGCAGAGGGAGAAGCAGGCTCACTGCAGGGAGCCCAATGCGGGACTCGATCCCAGGACCCCGGGATCATGACTTGAGCCGAAGGCAGATGCTCAACCACTTGAGATGCTCAAGCCACCCAGGTGTCCAGTAAAAAATCTTTAAAAAGAAAGAAAAAAAGAAGTGCAGAGTCTCAAGCCTCGTTCTGGACCCTAGTGAATCAGAAGTGCATCTAGAGATGATCCCAGGAGACCAGAGTCCCACTCGAGTCTGGGGAGCACTGATGAGTGTCAACAGACTTTCTCAAGCCTTTTCCAGAAGCTTAACATTTCTTGACACAGACCTGCTCAGCAGAGCCCGGCTCTACAGGGCCTCCTCTACCCGAGGAGAGGACAGCAATGCCACACTTTGTCCTGGCCACCCCCGTGCAGGCCCCTGAGGCCCCTCTGCTAAAACCCGGGGTTCCCCTGACCAATCTGCAAACCACCGGGCAACGTGCCTCCCCCACGAGCCACGAGCCGGCAAGGCCACGCCTGGTCATCCACCCTACAGAGAGGAGGCTCGTGTTCCCCACACGACACACACGCGAGTGTCCACGGCAGCTTCCTACAGTGGTCCCAGCCCCAGAGCAGGAACGAACAAGCGTCCACCAGCCGGAGAACAGACACACAGGACGCGCTGTGGCCCGAAGCCCTGAGCTGGAATACCACGGAGCCGCAGGAAGAAAGCCACAGCCACCACGGGCGGCGGATGGTCTCAGGCCCGGAGGGTGGGGGACGCAAGCCAGGCCAAGCGGCAGACACAAAGCACCAAGTCAGAGAAGGGCACCTACAGTGAGTGACGGGTGGGCACAGGAGCCACCCCTGGTGGGGATGGCCCTGGAGGGGGCTGTGAGGGGCCCCTAGGGGGTGGGGACGGTCTCTCTCATGCACCAATTCAGGTGCACACTTCAGGCTGTGCACTTTCCTGTAAGCGGTTCCTGATGAAACAAAACAAAAAAAGCAACAGAGACCCAGACAGACCTTTTGTGTACATTAGAGCGTGGGCAGCATCCAGACCTCCTCCCAGCTGGTCTGGACAGTCCCAGTCCCAGTCTTTCCCCAAACAGGAAAAGCCACGACTCTACCACGTGTCCCACCCGGCAAGGAAGCACCTCCAAGGAGCAGTCTAGATGTGGCTTGGTGACGTTTCAGTCTCCCCAAAGCACAGCCAGCTGGTGTCCTTGGTCTGTGCGGTAGCTCCCCTGCTTTCTGTTCTCAGAGCCCGCTCGGGCCCCTGTACCCCGCCCCTGCTGCAGCCCAGTCCCAGGGGCAGGGCCTTCCCAGCCAGCCAGCCAGCCGGCCTCAAGTAGGTGCACATCCCACATTCCCATTTGGGAAACCCAAATGCAGGGCCCTTTGGTTCGCAGTTTGCCTCCAGGACTCCCCCATGGGGTGCTGGGTGACGGGGGTGGGGGAGCAGGGCGCAGAAGGAAGGGAGGAGGGAGGAGCTGGAGGGAGGAGGGAGTGGTAGCAGCAGAAGTGTCCCCCCCCCCTCCCTGCCACCTGGGTGTCACCTGCCAACATCTAATAGGCAATTATTTTCCTGCCCCTAATTAACACTGCAAGCCCCTGTGGGTGTGGCAGGTGGGGGGGGGGGGAGAGCAAACTTCCCTTCCAGAGGGAGCTGGGTGCTCTGCTCACCTGTCCCCTGCTGACTGAGCCTGGCAGGCAGGTGCCCACCCCAGGTGTGCCTCCACCGGGCCAGTTGGGTGCCCCCTCCCTGCCCTGCCCAACACTCAGCCCACAGCTCCACCGCGGGGCTCGGCCTCCAGCCTCTGACCTCACTGAAGTGACTTCAATTCGTTCTGGTTTGCCACTTTGTGATGAGAAACCCAGAGCAAGAAACCAGGCCCAGGCTGGGGCAGCACTCTGGGAACGCTGACCCCGAGGGACTTCTGCACTCGGGGGAGGAGGTGGTAGCCTGAGACCCCCACCCCCCATCCCAAGAGGTCAGGAGACAGCTAGAGAGGGGGTCAGCCTAGGGGTGAAGCCACAGGGAGGGGAGCTGGAGCCCTTGGAGGGAGGGGTTAAGCCCCCCCCCAATGGCCCTCCAGCAGGGGAGAGGGGTGCAGCGTGATTGTCCGATGACCATGACTCAGTGTTCAGGCGGGATGAATGGGGCTTCCTCATCCAACTTGGGCTCCTGGGCTGGGTTCCCAGCCTGGCCTTTCCTCCTGAGACCTGCCCCCAAGGCAGGGGGTGGGGGGACCCCAGTGGTGCTGGGGCTAGCCCCAGCCTGTCGGCTCCCCTGGCCTGAGGACACACACTTGGGACTCTCTGCGGGAGCCTAGGAACGGAACCACCCAAAGTTAACGCATGAAAATACATGTCTAAATGTAAAAAGTTAAAAAAAGTCTCTATCTCCTCATGCATGTCCCCAAAGAATGG
Organism: Canis lupus baileyi; assembly: GCF_048164855.1. NCBI lineage: Eukaryota > Metazoa > Chordata > Mammalia > Carnivora > Canidae > Canis > Canis lupus. Next base: position 54,917,549 of record NC_132853.1, on the reverse strand, counting down.
CTGGTCCACGAAGCAGGGAAAGACGTGGGACAGGAAGCACACGTGTGGCTCTTGCACTTTGAAAGAGGCAACCGTTAACATCTGCACAGCCTTCTGGAGCTTACTAAGACATTTCGAGTACATTAGTTCATCAGCGCCTGGCCTCCCTGTAATGGGGGCGGGGGTGGGGGGCTGTGGGGAAGCCGGAGGAGGGAACTCCAGTGGCTTGTTCTGGGAAAGACACAGAGCTGAGCTCAGTGGTTTTCTCCAGGAAGAGCCCCTGCTTCCCCAGGAACGTTCTGGGAGCTGAATTTGCTCAGATTATTCCAGGTCACCAGGCGAGCTGCTAGTCTGTCATTTCCACTCTTCTAAGACCACCCCCCCTCCCCTGCTTTTTTTCCAGATCCCTGCACAGCTTTTCCCTTCGGAGCTTTCCTCCAGGCCTGCACCTGCCTCTTTCCATCCCCACACGGTCTTTAGTTACGCACGCACGCACCGCACCACAAGCCGGTACCGTTCACTTGGACACTTGGGGCGTGATCAGAGTTCATTCTCTGATCGCTGTCGGGAGAAGAAAGTCTCTTCCTTCTGTATCACCCCGAGGAGTACTGTCCTTGGACACATGACTGAACCCCAAAGCCAGCCCGTCTCATGGTTTGTATCCCTGGGTCCTACTACGTGCTACGGGACCCGCTACTAGGTACTTAGCACGCTGCATGGAGCATCTCATCGAACACTTGCAGATGAGGGGAGTGAGGATCAGAGAGGTGTGGACGCCTGCCACGACACACAGTAAGTGGTAAAACCAATCGGGAGTTCAACCCAGACAGCTGGATGGCCCAGCCCCAGCCCTACCTACTCAGCTGCTGGAGCCTGGAGCCGAGGCCCTGGCAGCGCTGGGCATCACGTGACCCTGAGTCTGGCACAGCATTTGGCCTTCATCAAGTTTGCTAAGTACTCAGATGACTGACAGGAGAAGGTGCCCATCCATGGCGTTAACTGACCTGCCACGTGGGAGGAAGGGAGTTTTCGGGAGAGACCCACGGTCAGACAAATGGGCGATTTACCCAAACAGGAGCCACGTCAAGCCAGACTCCGCATCCGGGCCCACTGCAACCACATCCCACTCAGGGCCCTCAGGAGGAGGGCCGGGAGGGGCCTCCCAGGGTCGGGCTGCCAGGAGCAGTGGCCCACGGGAAGGGGATGCCCTCTGGAGTCATCTGATGCCCAGCACAGTGTGCCAGGGTCTACACGGAGAGGAACAGGGCCGGGACTGTGAGCGGGTCCCTCTGGCTCAGCTGCCACCTCTCCAGGGGATGAGTGGGGGTGGGGAGGTTCAGGCCCCGCCAGCCACAGCTGCAGGCTGGACAGGTGCTGTCTCTGGGGCCATCGAGGCAGGGGAGTGCCCGGCCACCACCCCTCGCACATCTAGAGGTGTTCTTGACTCAGCCAGTTTGGATTTCCTCTCTAGGAGAGGAGAAAATTATGGTTGGAGACCCCAGGTACAGGATCTAGGGCGCAGGGTTAGAAACACAAACACACACACACACACACACACACACACACAGAGCAACAGCACAGCTGTCTCAGAAATCATATCCGCCTCTTTTCATGCATTCATTGGGAGCGGAAGATTCCCTGGAGCTATCCCCAGGCGGCGGCATTCTCAGGGAACGCTGACTTCCTCAGGCAGAGCTCGGGAGAGGGAGGGCAGACACGGATTAGGAGGGGGCCTGGCCCGCCCAACCGCCCCGAGACAGCAGGAAGGGGTCCTCATTCTCCCCTCTTTCTGGAAGGGCAGGCACCTTGTGCCTGCGGCCTGAGGGCCACCGGGACACAGGAGCTATTATTAGACTCCCTGTCCCGGTGCACTGCAAGCCCCGGGCCGGGTCAGGGGAGAGGCAAACAGCTGACACCCGGCTCAGCCTGCAGAGACTCAGCAGAGGCCCCCGCTCCCGGACCTGCGGGGTGGGGCAGGTAGAGGCCACCGGGGGTCAAAGTCCCAACACCCCAGCGTTGCTCTCATTGCTCTCAACACGTGGGCTCCCTCCCGGTTTTTTCAGCTTGAATCTTTGACCCAACAGTGCACTGACTCAGCTGGGCCACAGGGGCCCGAGCAGGCTTGGCCAGACCCGAGCATCTTTAGCTCTGCCCCGGCTGCGAGGTCCGGGGAGCCCCTCCCCACCCAGGGGAGGACAGACGGCAGAGGGAAGGGCCCGCAGGGCGAGGAAAGGGCAGAAGCGCAGGGCTGGGGGGAGTGGCTGGCCCAGAAGCGGGGACCCCAGGGTCCAGGGCCGTGCAGCTTCCCCCCCGGGGGAGAGGCCCCCAGCCCCGCCGTCCAGGAGGGGCCCAGGCAGAGGTGCGGGCGGCGGCTCCCGCCCTGCAGGCAGGGGCTGGGCAGGAGGGGGCTGCGGAGTCGAACTCGGAGAACAGCTTCTGCTCCAACTTCTCCCCGGCCACGCACCCCCGGAAAGAGCGCGCCCGTCTGGGGACCCGAGGCGCCCCTGGCATCCCCACAGCTCGCGCCGGGGACCCCCCCCCCGGCTCCAGGCACGAGGGGGCACGAAGGTCCCCTCCCCCGGCGCTCGGCCCCCGCGCCCTTCCTCCCGGTTCCCCATCGCTGGCAGAGCGCCCATCTTTCCAGCTTCCCCGGCCCACGAGGTTCCGGAGGCCCGAGGCCAAGCGTCCCGGGGGAGAAAGGGACAGGGGTGACGAGGCTGCGGGGGAGCGTAGGGGGCGGGCCGGCAGGGGCTCGGGTGGCGCGGCGACGTGGGGGCCCGCCGTGGCCGGGGTCCGCGCGGCGCGTTCTCACCTCCCGGTAACTCTCATCGCGGGGGTTGAATGTGCTGTCCACCGGCTGCAGGCGCAGGCCCAGGTGCGGGACGCTGTGCAGCCACGACACCCACCAGGGCGCGACGTACTCCACGCGCGCGGCCGGCATGGCTGTGCCCGAGTGCGCCCGCCTGCTGCGGCCGCCGCGGCTGCCCGGCCCGGGACGCGCGCCCCGGCCCCGCCCCGCCCCGCCCCGCCCCGCCCCGCCCCGCCTGCCCATGCCCCGCCCACCTCGGGCCCCGCCCCCAGGCCAGCCCCGCCCATCCCACCTCAGGCCCCGCCCATTCAGGCCCCGCCCCCTGCCCCTCCCGGGCCCGACCCGCGCCCCGGGCACGCCCCCGGGCTGCAAGCAGGGGCGGGGACCGTCCTCGCGAACCCGCAGAATCCAGAATCCTGTTTTGGATTCCCTCCTTGCCCCGCGGTCGAATTGAGGTGGGAGGAAAAGGGAGAACTGCCCCCAACGCTCCTGTTTCTCCCCGGCCGCCTCGAGGTCCCGGGCTTCTCGTTGCTTGTTCTCCAATCAGGAGGTAGCGTGTCAGCCCTGGCTTGAGGGGCGACGCGGCCGCTCCCAGGGCTTCCAGAGGGAAGTAAGTTGAGAGTTTGGGGACTGCCCAGAGCAGCAGCCTGCCCCTGGGTCGCTGGTTGTAAATTCACTCTCAGTCGTTTATGGAGCATCCGCTGTGCAAGCCACGTGGCCTCAGAGAAGTCAGGTGTGGATCCGTCCCGGGAGCGCCCAGTGCATCCGCCCCGACCGCTAACTGATGCTGCTTTGGAAGCACTGGGAGCTGGGGAAAGCGCTGTGATTCTTCCTGGCAAGCGGCCCGGGGCGGGCCTCCTGGAGGAAGGGGCCCTCCAGGCTGGAGGGAGAGGAGGAGAGCCCTGGGAGTGCCCGGAAAGGCTGGCCTTCTCGGGGAGACACGAGGCCATCTACAGCACACATTTACTGAGCACCTACTATGTGCCAGGCACTGAACAGGGCAGATGAAAACCCTTGGCCAGGGGTACGGTGCTTGGGCGACCGCGCACTTGGGCGGAAAGCAAAAGCCGAGCAGGGTCAGCGGACCAGGATGCGCTTGAGGGCAGCTGCTGATCCATAAACTCTTGTGGATGCCTGGCCCTGAGTATGCTGAGCACTCACAGAGGCCCCAGGCATGAAAAGGAGGTTCTGGAACTGCAAACAGCAGTGGTGTTATTGGGGCACGGCAGGGGGAGGAGGCAAGGAGAGGTGAGGCTTGAGACAAGGACAAGGTCAGGGTAAAGGGACACCTGAGGTCTAAGTGGGGGCGGAGGAGTTAGGGGTCCCCAGGGATTGGGCTGGAGTTGGACACAGTCTGGGGGGTGATCATGAGGGTCAAGGGCAGCGACGTGGCTGAGAAAGGGGACTCCAGAGAAACTCCTGAGTTTTCAGCTCCGGGGAGCTGGGTGTGGTGCCCTGAAAAGGTGGCTGCCGGAGGAGGCGTGGACCACAGATGTCCCTACCAGGACCGCTACCAGAGGTCCAGGGGCCAGGAGAGGGATCCCCACTTGTACTGGTGGTCCCAGTTCCCTGACCCTGACTGCGGCTGGCTCATCATCTGCGCATGCCCAAAGCTGAGCCGCTGAGGGGGCCACAGAAGGCCCTAGACCCCTCCTTTTCTCATAGGGTTTTTCATGAATTGAACAAACTTTAGCTGAGCACCGTCTCGGTTCTAGGGAATTCAGTGACCTACGAAATATCTGCGTTCTTGTCTGCATGGGGTCTGGAGCTTACCAGGGGAGGAAAGGCAGCTCTTCCCCCCAGTGATGAGCTACTCATTGCTTTCAGGTCTGGTGTTGGTAACAGGGTGTCCTGGGCGAGGGTTCTGCGTAGAGACAGTACATTATGAGATCGGGTGGTGGGGGTGTAAGGGTGTAGAAGGGGAATCAGAGGCTGAGTGCCCCCCTCCAGGGCAGTGGTGTAAGAGGGAACTTTTCCTTGTGATGGAAACAGAAATTCTGATTGCAGGCGTGTTTATACAACTCTAAGTGTTTGTCAAAAGTCATAGAATTGCACACCAAGAAGGGTGAATTTCACTGTAAATTTTGCCTCAATAAACCTTACTTTAAAATAAATACCTTTATTTATTTATTTATTTATTTATTTATTTTTAAAAAGGAGGGGCGGGGGTGGGTGGAGATAGGCAAGGGCCATTTCCCCCAAGGGCCTGGTAAGGATTTTGGTCTTTGAAGCCGCCTGCAGAGGACAACGCATCTGATGCAATGTCCTGGGAGCCCCCTCAGCAGGCGAGCTTTGACACCCGGCATGACGATGCCGCCCTGGCACCTCCGTGATGGGCCCTGCTTGGTGCCACATGCACAGTCTCCCCTCCTGTCTCTCTCCCTGTGGACAGCACAGAAGGCCCCAGCTGCTGATCCTGCCTCCTGAATGCGCCCGGAAGTTTGGGGATTTGGCATTCCTCTAGAAGATTAGAGTCACAACAGTAGCTGTAAGCCTGCAGGGGAGGGAGGGCAAGATACCAGTGGGAGGGTCTGGCTCCTGGGAGCCGCTGGCCCTGGGGATTGACCTTGAACCTGGTACAGGGGAGTCCTGCCCAAGGGGGTGGGGGTTGGTCCCAGAGAAGGAGGAGGTGGGGCAAGGGGCAGGCCTGCACACAGGCTTGAAGACAGACCACCAAGGCTAGCCTTCAGGACCAGCGCTGCAGCCAAGTGGGTGCAGCAACCAACACCCAAACCTGCTCTGCCAGTCTGCACCCAGCCAGACAGTGATCCTTCTGGCTTCTTCCCCAGAGGCCTGCTGACCTAGGCAGGCGAGCCTGCGGAGCAGAGCAGAGCAGAGCACAGGAGCAGGAGACCTCCTGGGACTCTTCACGGAGCTGAAGTGGGAACAGCACTCCTGCCCCTTCCCAACCAGCCCCGCGGCCCACACCTGGCCACTCAGCCCGTGTGCAGCAGCACTGGGCTCACCCGGGCCGACAAGCGGACCTCGGCAACTGCTTTGGCCACCTGAGGGCTCAACATCTACCTGGGCACCAAACCAACTTACTCAGAACGTCTGCGGTCAGCCTTGGCCACCGTGGCGAATTTTGAGCAAGCGCCCCAAATGGCTCCAAGGCACCAGCCAGGGCTGAGAACCCCGGCAGGAAAGGGTGCCTTCTCCAGGCACGGAGGCCAGACACATGCCGCAGGGCTTGTCTCCTAGGAGCTGGGGCCTGTCTCTGCACAATGTGCCGGGACAAAGGGAGCCCAAGTGGCAAGCCTTCCCTCTCTGCCTGGGAATCTCCAACACCCAGAGAACGGGGAGGCCTGGAAGCCACGGAGGCCGCTCCATCCTGGGTGGGTCGCTGAGCACCCTGAAGAGACCCACGCCTCTCACGACTGGATTCAGGTTCCCTTACAGCCTTACAACTTCTTTAGGAGAAAAAAAAAAAAAAAAAAAAAGCCACCGCAGCTAATTCAGGCACTAGGCTACTTGGGAGGGGATTTTATCCTGTAACCATCTCTAGACCCGCGCTGGAGACCGCTCACTAGGAGTGTGTCGCCACCTGGCGGCCTGTCCAGACATGACCCGCATTCATCTCCAAATTGCCAGGTGCCACAAGGGGACGGAACCGTCACTCTTAGGTCATTCCCCCCTACGATAGACCGAGGTTGTCAATGCCGGATGTGCCACAACCACACGGACACTCGGGCAACGTCGGGAAAGGCAGCCTGGCGGACCCCACTCAGCCGCCTATGAACCAGCCCTGCGCACGGCGCCCGGCCCGTGGAGGCAGCGTTCCCGGTTTCCTCTGCTTAAACCACGTGCACCAAAAGGAGGAGGAGGCCCAACCCCACTGCTTGCCCCTGGAGGGGATTCTATGAGGCGCCGCCTGCTGGCTGTGGGGCACCGTCGCCCGCCATCAAAGCTGATCTCAGGGCCTCTTCTGATAACTGTCCCCTTCTTGATTTTTCCGTGACTCTGGGCAGAGACTTGCAGTTCTTCCCTGGGGCTGGTTATCGGTGCACAGCGCTCAACAGTGAGGTCATTTCTCGGGAGCATGCTAGTTGGCAGGCGGAACCTGGATTCAATCCCCAAGGAGTTGGGGCTGGCTGGGACCTGGGCTGCCTTCATGCTGGGATTTTGGGCCCTTACGAGCAGTGGGCCACTCACACCCCTCACCCTACTGCCATGAGGCCCAGGGTCACACTTCCTGCAAGAACCCTGGTTCCTCCCCAACTTTCACCTGGATTTAACACACTGGTCTTTCAGTCCCAGATCTTGTTCCTGGTTCCTCTTCCCTGGGTGGCCCGCTTTGCTGGGCTAACACTCACCTGCTCTTACCAATCATCTTATCACACCCTAAATGTTCTTAAGCTCCACGTTACCTTGAGCAGCACTTAGGAAACAAAGGGTCTTAGTCTGAATAAAAAGCCTCAGCCTCTCCTACATGGTGGATCTGAAGGCAGAGCTCTGTTCGGAGGATGGGATGGCTCAGCCTGTAGCTATTTCCAAGAAGCTAATCAACTCCACCCTGTAACTATCATCTTCATTAATAGGAAGCTCACTTTACCTAATGGACTTTTAAATGCTATGAGGGCATCCTGGGTTACTTCCACAAATATCTCTGTTTCCATCTACTTATTTTCAAACTTAGGCTAAGAGGATGGTTTTATTTGTCCACTGAAGTCACAGCGTAAGATGAGGGATGCAAATAGGTGGCAACCAGGAGCCACCCCCCCCTTGCCCCTGTTCCCACCCAAAGCCATGACCAAGTAATATTTCCCTTCCCACCCTCAAAGACAAAAGACGTTATAAGAATTTTTAAAATTTTAATACAGTTCAAATCAGTGGGCCAGGTTCATTTTAGCTCCTTCACTGCCAAACCTAGAGGAAAAGAGATACAAAAGTGAGTCACCTCGAACATACACATTTTATTTAGTTACTCTTGCTTGTCTGGACTTTGTACTCAAGCTAATAAGGGTGAACAAAACTCAGAAATTAAGCAGAAAATGGTGGTTGTGCTTAAAATATTAAGTTAATTGAAATTGTGAAATCAAGCCTCACATCAGGCTCCATACTGAGCATGGAGCCTGCTTAAGATCCTCAATCTCTGCCCCTCTTGCATGCTCACTCTTAAAAAAGGTGGGGGGCTGGGGTGACTGGGTGATGGGCACTGAGGGGGCACTTGGCGGGATGAGCACTGGGTGTTATGCTATATGTTGGCAAATTGAACTCCAATAAAAAAAATAAAAAAAGAAAAAGAAAAATAAATTTTAAAAAAAGGGGAAAAAAATTAAGTTAGCGTTAGGGGTGCCTAGATGGTGCAATGGGTTTAGCATCTGACTCCTGGTTTCCACTCAGGTTGTGATCTCAGGGTTGTGAGATCACGTCCCATGTGGGGCTCCACGCTCAGCAGGGTCTGCTTAGGACTCTCCCTCCCTTTGCCCCCCTCACCCCCACCATGTTTTCTCTCTAAAATAAAGAAACCGGGCAGCCCTGGTGGCGCAGTGGTTTGGCGCCGCCTGCAGCCTGGGGTGTGATCCTAGAGACCCGGGATTGAGTCCCACATAGGGCTCCCTGCGTGGAGCCTGCTTCTCCCTCTGTCTGTGTCTCTGCCCCTCTCTCTGTGTGTCTATGAATAAATAAATAAAATCTTAAAAAAAAAAATAAAATAAAATAAAGAAACCTTAAGGGAGTAAAACATAAAACCAAGTTAGTGTTTGATCAACAAAAACAACCAAAACACACATTCCCTCTCTCGGCCTTCATGAGGAGCTCTCAAAAAGTTCTTAGAAAGCCAAGCTGCACTGGAGACCTTTCCACTGGAAGCAGCAGCCTCTGAGACCACTCTGCACCCTAGGCCATCTCCCTGCAGTCAGGATGGCTAAACCTAGGCTCATGGCCTACAGTAGTTAATTTTCCAATCTGCAAAACTGAGGATCGGTACCAGCATCTACCTTGTAGGGTTGTGGGGAGAAGGAAGAATTATCCAGAGTAAGTGTTAGCTGTTACTATTCTGGGTCAGAAAAGGACGGACAGGAGTAAAACAAACTGTCCTCTGGCCAGGGAAACATTCTGGTATGGGATGTAAACTCTGAGAACCACAAGTATTCATTCCTTGCACTACCAACAGCAAGAGAGATATTAAGACAAGCTGCAAAATGGACTTTCCTCAATCTGGGGACTACTTAAGAAACGCAACAGTGAAGCACGCACCTTCCACATTTCTGATCAGCCCCCCAGGATTCCAGGCTCGCTTACCTGGGGGCAGAGACTGCTTGAGTTTCTCTGCCTTCTCTTTGTCTGTGATGACCAAAGTATAAAGATATCGGCTGCATCGAACTTTAAACTTCACATTATCCTTATTCTTCTTGATCTTGACGGCTACCAAAGAGACCAGAATTGGCAATTAAAGTTATTGCAGAAAAGCCATCACGCAGTTCACCCATTTTAAATTTATGCAGAAAAGCGGCATTTGTGGCAGCAACCGTGGTCAGGGCTGTGCTTACCTCCCTGTATCGTCCCCTTTGTGGAAACAGAAAACCAGAGGTCCTCTAAGACTTCAATATTTTAGAGTGTCAGAAACCTAGTTCCTTTATATCAGTGTCAGAGCCTAAGACTTAACGGTAACTGGTTTACACACAAAAACATAGGAATCTGCTACATGGAACACCACCCGAGAACATTCTGTATCCATCTTATTATTTTTAAGATTTTATTTATTTGTTCATGAGAGACACAGAGACACAGGCAGAGGGAGAAGCAGGCTCCCAGTGGGGAGCCCAATGCAGGACTTGGGACTCCGATTACCAGACCCTGGGATCACGCCCTGAGCCTAAAGCAGGTGCTCAATTGCTGAGCCACCCAGGCGTCCCTATCCATCTTATTTTTTTAAAGGATTAACAGTACCTCATCAAATGAGGAAGTGGATTATCTGCTCTGATCAAGAACTTTCTACCTCTCTAATTATAGGAATAGGTTCTCCGCCCCTGGGGCAATGGCAACCACTTCCTTTAGGATACCCATCCCCTTGCCCGAGTTATGCGCTAAAGCTTTTCCTTACATTTTAAAACCCATTTTCCAGGCTCTGGCCACTGGAGGACACTGACTTTCCTGAAAGTTAGTTATTTCATGTATCCATCAAAACTCATCTTTAAAGATTTTATGTATTTATTCATGAGACACACAGAGAGAGAGAGAGAGAGAGAGAGAGAGAGGCGGAGACACAGGCAGAGGGAAGCAGGCTCCCTGCAGGGGGCCTGATGTTGGACTTGATCCCAGGACCCCTGGGATCATGCCCCGAGCCAAAGGTAGATGCTCAACCACTAAGCCACCCAGGCGTCACTCATTCTAACTTTAAAAACAGCCATTATTACAAACTCACTAAAGTGCCAATCATGAATCAGGTGGCTAAGGTCCACTCTGAGGCTCCAGCGTCTCAGCCTGTGTGCCTCACCAGACACGCACTCAGCCCTCACAGAAGCAGGGAGATTAACCTAGACTCACAACTCCATCTCTGCTGGAAACTGAAGAAATGAGGCACATCACAGGAGAAAGCACTCAAGCCTGCCCAAGGCCATGGCTGCCTCAGCTTGTTTTAGTAAATTCAACAAACTGGGTATTCATTCAAATCAACCTGTTTTGCTATCTTAACATTCCTCTTAAAGCTAAGTGCACTGCATGGCCCCTAGCAGCTGGCGGACGCCTATCAATTAAGTTGAACATCTGTAAGGGAAGACATATGGAGCTTTTAAAAGAAAAAGCTTTATCCCACACCACCGTACTGCGCAGTACTTCACTTAGCAGAAACAAGGAATCTGTACGCCAATGTTCAAGGGACCAGGATTCGAAATAGCCAAAAGGTAGAAACCACCCAAATGTCCACGCTGGATGAACAAGCTGTGGCACACCTGCATGATGGAGTATTTGGCCTTAAAAAGGAAACTGACAAATGCTTCACAACACGGATGAACCCCAAGACCCTGGCTAGATGAAGCCAGCCAGTCATGCAAGGACAAACACTGATTTCCTTCACTGGAGCATCTCGAGCAGTCAGATCCACAAAGCAAGCAGAATGGAGGAAGCCGGGCACTGGAGGGAGAGGATGGCGAGTTAGTGTTTGAGTGTAGTTTCAGTTTTGCAAGGTCACAAGTTCAGAAAATGTAGCTCGAAAGGTCCCTAGTGCCAGTGGACTGTACACCTAAGTGAGGCTTGTGTTATGCCTATTTATAATTATGAATGTTTTGAAATGCTGACTCAACAAACACTGAGCACTCTACGGTGTCCACAGGACCATAACCCCGGACCCTCACAGGCCACTCGGTCTAAAATCAGGATCCTGAATTCCAGTTCTTCTTCATAGTGAGGAGTCTCAAGGGTCCTTAAGATGTGAGCCTTGCACCAATACCTGGGACAGATGCTATTATCAGCCCCCCTTCAATGGAGGAAAAAGGTAGTGTTGTGTTTACATGTGTTGAGGACAGCTACCTGACAGGATTAGGATTGGAGCCAGGCAGTGACCCCAATGTCCCCAGTCTGAACGAGACAGTCACAATAACCTCTTTATAGCACGACAGTGTCACTGGTCTCTGAAGAATCGGACAGGGCATGGGACGCCTGGGTGACTTAGTGGTTAAGCGTCTGTCTTCGGCTCAGGTCATGATCCTAGGGTCCCGGGATCGAGTCCCACATCAGGTTCCCCGCAGGGAGCCTGCTTCTCCCTCTGTGTTTCTGCCTGTCTGTCTCTCTCATGAATAAATAAATAAAAATCTTAAAAAAAAAAAAAAAAAGAATTGGACAGGGCAGATGCTCCTACCTGTTCCCACAGATGACAACCAAACAGCCCTAGAGGATCACAGGCAGAGGGACACTAATAGGACCCTCCGCATCCCCGTGAACCAACTACAGCGCTCTCCCCACGCTCCCACCACTTCATCCTTCCACTGACAGAGCATTAGGGCCTTGGCCACCTCAAGCTGTCAGCAGAACACGGCTCTACTTTCACAAATGACTGATGTTCTCTTGATGACACATCTGTGAGCAGGAAAGGAAGCTTTAAGGAGCATTTGATGTGGCAGCAAATGAAGACTATGGACTACCCAGCCCCCCATGTGAATTCAAGATCTACACAGTACGAGGCATGAGCCCCCCCTCCCACCAGGGGTGCACCAGTGAGAACACAGGGCACCGGGGGCTGGTACTTGATCCACCCAAAGCTTGCTGCTGTAGGCTTCTGATGCATCGTCCCCTTTTCCTTATTCATGGGCGAGGGAAACTAACTCCTACAGCTCCCTGTGCGGGGCCTGTATCAGGAGAAGCGGGCCTAGAACCCATCGCGGCACCAAGGTCAGGGTTCCCGGACGTGCGTTTCCAGACTTGCACCTAGTTAAGGACTCTGCTCGGACCATGTACCTTTTCTGAAATAAGGATGGATTAAAAAATGCTCACAACTAAAAAAAAATGCTCACAATGAAGAAGGGAACACAGTACCCAACAAAGTTCTTTCTTCTGGGAAACAGGAGAAAATCCCTGCTCTTGGCAGCCAGGCATAGGCTTCAACAGCCGCCCTCGGTCTGATACTCCGGAAATGAGGGTCTGGGGGTAAAGGTCTAGGAAGGAACTGGAGGGAGGTCTAGGACAGGGACGGTGTGTGTGTGTGTCCAGGGTTAGGTTAGGGACCAGAGGAAGGACTGCGGGAAGGTCTAGGGCATGGCCAGGGTGGGGGTCCCAAGGTGGAGATGGGGTGAAATCTAGAGTGCGATGGAGAGGTCCAGGGTTAGGGAACAGGGAAGGACCAGGGAAAGGTCTAGGGTAGGGATGCTGTGAGATTGGGGTGGGGGGTGGGGGGCGCAGAGTTATAGACCAGGGGAGGGACCTGGGAAGGTGCAGGGTTATGGATCAGGAAGGACCAGGGTAGGGATGCTGTGAGATTGGGGGGGGGGGGGGGTGGCAGAGTTACAGACCAGGGAGGGGAGGGACTGCAAGAAGGTGCAGGGTTAGGGAGCAGGGAAGCACCAGGGTAGGGATGCTGCGAGATGGGGGAGGGGGGGCAGAGTTACAGACCAGAGGAGGGACGCGGGAAGGTGCAAGGTTAGGGAGCAGGGAAGGTGTGGGGTAGGGATGCTGAGGGATTGGGGGGGCGCGGCAGTTACAGACCAGGGGAGGGACGCGGGAAGGTGCAGGGTTAGGGAGCAGGGAAGGACCAGGGTAGGGATGCTGCGAGATGGGGGGGAGGGGGGGGGCAGAGTTACAGACCAGGGGAGGGACGCGGGAAGGTGCAAGGTTAGGGAGCAGGGAAGGTGTGGGGTAGGGATGCTGCGAGATGGGGCGGGGGGCAGAGTTACAGACCAGGGGAGGGACGCGGGAAGGACCAGGGTAGGGATGCCGGGGCGGGCGGGGGGCAGAGTTACAGACCAGGGCCGCACGCCCGGGCCGACCACTTACATTTGGCGTCCTTCCGCCGGGCCGTCAGCAGGAAGTCCTTGATTTCCTCGATTTTGCGAGGCTGCAACGCAAAGCCAGCGCTGGTGAGCCGCGCGGACGCCGCTTCCGGCCGTGACCCGAGCACCGCCACCAGCTCCTCACGGGAACCGGGGGCCCCCGCCCCCCGCCCTCCCCGAGGGGGTCCAGCGCGGGCCACACTCACCATGGCAACGGGGTCGCGGGGGTCAGCGCGCGGCCGGCACCTGCGGGGACACCGACGTCGGCGTCAGCGGGGCGCGGGGAGCGGCCACGACCCCGCTTCTCCTCCCCTCCCCCCGCCGAAATGCCCCGGCCGCCGCGCTCCAGCCTCCTTCCCCGCACCCGCGGCCCACGCCCGGGGCCCCCAGGCCTCACCCACTCGCGGATTACCCCGGATGGCCCCCCAGGCTCCCTTTACCCGCAGAGACACTCACGGCAGGCGGCAGGAATGGAGAACGGAAGAGAGCGAGACTTCCGTTTCCGGGCGGTTAACCCCGCCCTCGAAGGAAACCGGGTACGGTGTCTGCCGAGGGTCTAGAATCATGATGGCGTTCGTCCTTTCCCATGGCAGCGCCTCTGCCCCCTACTGGCCGAGACTAATAGTGCCGACCAGGAAGAAAATGCTGGGCCGCCTCCCTCCCCCCTGCCCTTCCCTCCACTGTCTTTTCCTTCCCCGTCCCCAGCCCCCTCCTCCGCTTTGCTAGGCTTGATCTCACATCCGGTTTAAAGACCCAACACTTATTATCCACCACTCTCTTTAGACGTGTGCACTGAGCATCTTTTGCAGAGATTTTTCTTTTTCGCATTTAAATAAAGGGATCCCCCCTGTGTGCATTTGTGAGCCTCTCTGTAGGGCTTTCTCCTATTTCCTTGTGGTCACCTTTTCTGCAGACCTCTAACCTGTCCCGAGCGAGCAAGGTCCTCTTTTCCACTTGCCTCTTCCAGTTCCTTTAAGAACAGGTGTGCATAAGGGTAAATTAATACCTCCCAGTCGCTGACATTCATGGGGCACTTAAATGGGGCATCTATCCCCTGGGGTCTCCCATCTCCAGGGGCACCGGGGAGAGGTGGCTCTTGTCTTCACCCCAATTTTGCCCGCCGGGGAGAAGGAAGGCTTGTCCTTGCAGGAAGGGGTGAAGCCGGGATTGGAGCCCACAGAGGGCAGATCCCAGGCCCCGGCTCCTGGCGGCTGCTTTGGGACCCGGTGCACCAGACCCGGGCTGGCAGCTCTGGGAAGGCAGCGGTGCCTTTGCCCCTTGGGTTCGGGTCCCCCCAGCTCCATACCGTGTCTGGATTGTTTTCTCCCCAAGCATTCACCCTCTGCTCTCGCACAAGCGTCTTTTCAGGCGGGCTCCGGGAAACCCGAGGTTATCGATTTTACTTTTATCTCCCCCTTTGATTTCTATGTTTCGATCTCTCTACAAACGTCTACGTTTGATTCTATTTGTCCCCCCCCCCCAGTTTAATAACTGCACAACAGGATGTAATTGCTGCGTGTTTATCATCACCCGGCGGCCCACCCGAAGAGATGGACTGCCTCGCCGTGAACTTTACACTGACCTCACTCTTCTCCATCCCTCCTTCCTTCCCTCCCTCCCTTCCCTTAGAGGGTCCCAGCTGGAGCATCTTCCTAGACTTACTGGGGATTCAGGGAGGGATGAACCGGCTGTCCTTGCCCCAGGGAGGTCACAAAGTGCTCCGACGGTGTAGGGAGCCTCTTAAAAGAAGCCGAGCTGTGTGTGTCTAACTCCAGATCCATCTGGGTGTCAACAGTAGGAAATGTTCATGGGGAGGAGCCTAACTTTACCTTGCCTGAAGGTCGGGGTCCAGTCTGGGAATCATGGGGCCCTCAGCTCTGACCCGAGAAAAACATCCCCAAACTCCACAGCCTGATTTTGCCAGTCGTCCTCCATCCCAGGCTGAGGATTTTCTGGCCTTTTGTTCTCCGAGGCTCAGCCACAGGCAGCCAGCCACCCTTCCAGGTGGTTCCAGGCGCTTGCTTGTGCTGTCCCTACTGATACTAAGTCCTGCCCAGCTTCCACTCCCCCTACGGCAGGACGCTTCACCTCCACTGCCTGTCACTTATCACTCCTGCAGCAGGTCCTTGCACACACCTCCTGATAAACTGTGTGACAGTTTGAACTTTGGAGACATCTGTGCTGACTTTTCTTTGAAGATAAGAATGGGGCTCAGCGTTCTGTTGATAACTCTGGAGATTTTATCTATCTGTCTATCATCAATCAATCAATCAATCAATCAATCATCTGGTAGGTACTCCTTGCTGACGTTGATGTGGGAAACAAAGGCAGAAGAGAAATTATTACATGTCCTCGCTACCTACAGCCCATTGACAAGTCCACAAAACAGGCAGAGTGACCTTCCTCTAGGGACGCAGCTGCCTCGATGCTAATACTTTGCTATAGGGCAAAAGGCAATCTTGGCCTGACCCCCAGGATCCTGTAAGTCTACTTTATTATTTTTTTTAAATTTTTTTTCTTTTTCTTTTCCTGTAAGTCTACTTTAACACACAAAAATTCCTTTAGAAATTTCCTTGAGGGGCGCCTGGGTGACTCAGTGGTTGAGCATCTGCCTTCTGCTCAGGTCTCGATCCCGGGGTCCAGGGATCGAGTCCCTCATCGGGTTCCCCACAGGGAGCCTGCTTCTCCCCACGCCTATGTCTCAGCCTCTCTCTGTGTGTATCTCATGAATAAATACATTAAAAAGAGAAATTTTATTTCCACCCCACCTCCCCGCAAGATAAATATTGGCAATCATCCCCCAAGCATATGACCCACCCATATACATTGGAAGGGTCTCATGACTAGGGTTTTATTAGACGGCAATAAAGGACCCTTTCCCAACAATACGTGGCCCCCTCAAGGTCCTGGAAGGTCCAGGCTTGGCTCCTTCATGTACTTGCTTCTAGTGCGAAGTGTGTGGGGTGATACGACCTCTCTCCTTCCTCATGGGGCTTCTATGAAGGCTCCATGGGATACATGAAAAAGTTAAGGCCCAGGCGGTCCAGATCGGCTCCAGGAGGTCTGGAAACAGCCCCAGGCTCTGGATGTAGTGCCCAACAGTGGCCGGAAGGCGGCACCAAGGCCCTGCCTGGACATGGAAATTAAATGCTCCTGTGCCTTCCAGAATCGGGGGCTGCGAGTACTCATATAAGTGACAAGGAATGTGTGCACGGTATTTCATCCCTGATGGGGTGCTTTCGTATCTACTATCTCATTTAATAACCTCCAGGAGGCACCTGCCTTTGGCTGCTGGCGGGACTGGCCCTCAAGACACCTTGGGGCAGGGGTGGGGGATACAGGGGGGTGTTTGTATTAAACCCTGTGGGTTTTCAGCGGGGCGGGGGGTAGTTTGCAGTCCCTCTGGCTGAACCCGGTTACCTGGGAAAAGGATGGGGAGACAGGGAAGGAGCCCAGGGTGGGCACTGGGGCTGGTGCTTCTTGGAGGGGGTCCCATGATGGCGAGACTATAGGAATGTGAGCGACCCCCTCCTCCAGCACCCACCACCCTCAAGTCGGAGAGAACCTCAGGGGCCCTGACCCGAAAGCCACAGAGCAGGACTGGTCAGACTGGAACAGGATCTCTCAAACTGGGCGCCACACACCTTTGGGCCTGGCTCATGCTCCGCAGGGGCGGGCGTCTCGCCGATCATTCTAGGAGGGTTAGCAGTCCCTGCCCCCCGCCCCCACCAGACACCAGACCCCCACGACCCTGACGAACAAGCGCATCCCCAGACATGGCCAGACGTCCCCTGGCGGCAAAATCGCTTCTTGTTGAGGGCCACCGGCCTAGAAGGACAAGGCCAGGAGAATATTCATTATTATGATGGGTGTCTGGTCCCCCTGGGCCTGTGGCCAGGTCGCTTCTGGGCACAGCCCACTATCTTTGACCCCACGGTCACTTCTCGTTTTTTTTTTTTTTTAAAGCTTTAATTTATTTATTTATGAGACACTCACACACACACACACACAGAGACAGAGGCAGAGACACAGGCAGAGGGAGAAGCAGGCTCCATGCAGGGAGCCCGACATGGGACTCGATCCTGGGACTCCAGGATCACATCCTGGGCAGAAGGCAGGGGCTAAACCGCTGAGCGGCCCAGGGATCCCCCTGACTTCTCGTTCTGGAGGCTAGCCCTTTGTCTGGGCTGCTCCAAGGATCAGCCTCCTCTGCTGCCTGCCTGGGGCTCTGGCCGGCTGGCAGGGCGGGGTGTCAGGGGGGCGCGGGGAACACAGGGCAGCCCCAGGGGCCGGAAGCTCACAAAAGTAGGAAGAGGATTCTCCTCCTCAGTGGGTTGGAGGCCTGGTGTAGGGGTGGGTGGGGTGGGAGAAAGGGCTCTCGGCCCCCCACCCCGCGCCCCGACCTTAAGGGGTGCGTAAGGGGGTGAAGGGCCACCTGCCCCGGGAGCTCACGGATGAAATGGATTCCAGCCAGTTCCCGGGAGGCCGCTGTCAGCCAGGCCCTGTGCGGGGCGCTTTCCCTGTCACAGCGACATCCTTTCGGCCCAGCTTTGTGCCAGGCCCCTGCAGGTGTGACAACACAGATCCCGCCGATCTGTCTGCATCTCAAGGGACTCCCAGACTGGCGCGGGCGGTGGTGGTAAGTGCAGTCTGTGCTCCTCATGGTGGGACCAGGAGGGGGCCCTGGGCGGGGTGGGGCAGGGGCGGGCGCTGATCCAGGCTGGGGATGGGGCGGCCCCAGGGAAATCCTCCAGGAGGAAGGCACCATGACGCTGATTCACAAGGGAAAGGAGCCCCCCCTCCGCCTCCGGCCCCGTTGCAGCCTCAGATCAGCCTGCCAGAATGTGCAAACCCTCAAGGCAGATGAATTCCAGGAGGGCTGGAAGGAAGAGGCGATCAGACTGGGTGGCATCAATCCAAGAGGTCTTCCTGGACGAGGCATTGGGATATAGGATGGGAAGAAAGGTGTTTCGGGACGCCTGGGTGGCTCAGTCGGTTAAGCATCCAATTCTTGATCTCAGCTCCAGTCTGATCTCAGGGTCATGTGTTCAAGCCCCACATTGGGTTCCACGCTGGGCCTGGACCCTAGACAAGAAAACAACAGCAGCAACAACAACTATTTCTGGAGACAGTCTCAGGTTCAGATCCTGTGTCTGGCTGGGAGACGTTGAGCCTCGGCGGCATCTCTGAGCCTCGGTCTCGCTGTGGAGGGGCACCCTGCGCTCCTGCCAAGCCTCCTGGGCCACCGCGCCAATTTTGCGCAACCTGCACAACCGTCTGCGGCTGCCCTGCTTATGAGAAACCAGAAGACACGAGGAACAGAAAGTGCTTAGCCCAGCAGCTGGCTCTGGAACCGTGAGTTGAATGCGATCCCGGGCAGGAGCTGCCAGCGGATTTGCAGAGCCACCACCTGGGGCAGAGCAGGCCAGGCCGAGGGCCGGGCGTCCCTCCCTCCCCAGGGCTGGCGGGCGAGGCAGGTGGAGGAGGGCACCCCTGGGAAAGCCGGCCTGGGCTTCTCTGGCGGGAGCCCCGCCCGATGACACCTCCTCACCCCCACCCCCCTCGCACGGGCCCCTCAGTCTGCGAACCGCTTCCATGGTGTCCAATCCGCTACCGTAAAAAGGAGAGATTAGGTGCCATCCGCTGCTGAAGAAAATGATACCGGGCAGAGGGGAATCCATCTTGAGCGTAAAGGACAGTCACCCCCCCTATATATCAACGTGTGCAGGGGTGAGGGGACGTGGGAGTAAGAGAGAGAAAGGGCACAGTCCCTTCAAAGTGAGGGACAGGGGCCAGCCTATCGGCTTGTATGTATCTTGCATTATGCAGCGGGAGAGAGAAAATCCATGGAGCTGTCAGCAGCTCAATGCATTCACACTGCAGACGTCCCCATCTCGGGATGCTCCAGACGGATGCTCCAAATTAAAAACCAGGGGAGGGGGAGAGGGGCTGAAGGGGTGGGAGATAAACACCCTGACAGACCAGAGGGAAGGAAGGAATGCAACTGAGGATCTGGGAAAATTAAAGTCCATAAATCCTGAGGCTCAGGGAGCGTCCTGGGTGCGAGTGATGGGAGACCCTGGGTCTGGGGCCCCCTCTGCCAGGTGGGAGTCCCCAGGGGGGATGGGGGGTGTGGGCAGGCCTCTCAGAGGCCTCCTCCTCTGAAGGAGCCGGTGGTGAGTGGGGGGAGGAGCATGAGGGTGGGGGAAGCAGAGAGATGTGGATGATGCCCTTATAACCTGGGGTGGGGGTGTGGGGGGGTGTGAGGGGTCCTCTGAGTGGGGGGCAGGTCTGTGGATGGTAGGAGCTGCACAGAGGCAGTGGGCAGTGCTTTGCTCCCTAATTGCTCCCTCCCATGAAGCTCTGGCCTCTGCTCATCATTCCCTAGGTGGTGCCCACATCCCCTCCTGTCCCTGTCTGTTTGTCTGGCTCTTGCTGTCTGTGAGTCCACGTCCTGCCCTGCTTTTCCGGCAGCTTCAGAGATGGTTGCCTTCTGCCCCCCTCTCATCAGGGGCTGGGGGCTGGTTCAGTCCCTTCTTCTGGCCCTTGGATGGCAAGCTCATGGGGGAGCCCGAGGATGTCCGTCCGCATGTCCTTCCAGAGCGGGCCAGCTGCCGTGCACACTGCTAGAAGGGCATGAGCTAGCGGGCCAAGGGCCTGCCTGTCCCCACCCACCCATCCATGCTCCCCACCACCCCCAAGACCCACCTGCCCAGGGAGGGTCGACAGAAGAGAAACCCAGAGCCAGCCCCATGGGGGGTGTGGGAGGCTGACAGGTGCCGGCTCCAGGGGAGACCCGCTTCCCACCACTCCATCCCCACCCCCACCTTTACATCCTTCTCGGTCCTGACAGGAAACAGGTGCAGCACTGGGTGACTGGAGGATAATTTTAATAAAGGAACTGGCTTTGAAGGCGTGGGCAGGTGCATGAAGGAGGGAGGCAGGTGGGAGGGGGTGTCACCTTTCCAGAGATGGGGCTGTGGGGAGGGAAGGGCTGCGTGACTGGGGCTCAGACCTTCAGTGGAGCTCCAGCCAAAGGACGAGCTCAACCCAGCAACCTCTCAGGAAGAGCTGGAGAATGAATCGCTTGAGCTCTCTCTCTGTCCTCTCCCTGGTCCTCCTTCCCTCTCTCTCTCTAGACTCCTGCCAGGGCACCCCATTGGCCGAACCAAACAGGGTCATGGTGGTCTCCCTTGGGGCATGGAGCAGGGTGGAGGTGTTGATTCAGAGACAGTGGGAGATACCCCGTCCACTACTTCTCCCCACAGAGGGTCTGCTTCCACCCTGGGGTGGCCTTATGACCTATGGCCTTGTCACCATGGGTCTTTTTCATGGTCCAGGACAGAGACGTTCCCCAGGGCTCAGAAGGCTGTCTTCTTTCCTGCGCATCACCCAAACAAGTCCCCATGTTCTTGATCCCCCAAACCCAGGCCAGGTATCCAGGTTAATGTGTGTGTCAACAGGTGCAGACTTACTTATTCTGTGCACAGGTAAGCCCACATACGTGCATCCTGTGCACAGGTGAGCCCACCCGTGTGCATGCTGCACACAAGTGAGCCCACACACATGCATCCTGTGCACAGGTGAGCCCACCCGTGTGCATCCTGTGTGCAGGTGAGTCCGCATACATGCGTCCTGCACACAGGTGAGCCCATCTGCATGCGTCCTGCACACAGGTGAGGCTGCATGCACGCACAGCCACACAGCCACCTGTGCTTCCAGAGAAACAGGTCCAAAGCTTCACGGTGTTACGTCACCCAGGACAAGTTCTACCAATTAAACTGGTGACCGCGTTTCCAAAAGCAATTACTGGACGGCTGCAATGCCTCCCAAGGGGAGGAGATTACAGAGAGCGCTCAAGGCTGCTGCGTGGCTGGAAGCAGGGGCTCCAGGGGTCTGTGGGCTGCCTGTGTCTGAGGACCACGTGCACGTGTACCTGCCTCAGAGCACGTGCGTGAGCTCCGCCCCCCCCGCCCCCCGCAGAGGAAGCCAGAACTGGGGAAGGGAGATGCCAGGGTTGTAGCCACGGAGGCTGGCAGCCCCACAGCTAGGGTGGGAACTGGGTCACTATTCCCACATCCTCCCTGGATCCTTCTCTGGGGTTTGCAAACAGGGAGAGAACCAGTCTGTACAAAGTCAGACTCGATCCCAAGGGTTTGGGGAAGGGGCATGCCTGCTTGTGAGCAAGGAGAAGCAAAGTGGCAGGGGTGCCCACCGAGAGAAGCCTTTGCCACTGCCTCCTCCTGGGAGGCTCCCCGCAGCCACACCACTCCCTGCCGCCTCCGGGATGGCAGCGTCTTTGGAGAAGGAAGGGTGGCGGCAGAAGGGGCCCCGGCGACCGTCCTGCCTGGCTAAGTCTCTGGGAAGGGGGCTCTCCCCGGGGGCTGCGGCCCACGTCCTGGGGTGACTGTTTCCTCACCAATTCCACTGCTCTCAGAGCCCTGGTGGAGGGGACATGGCAGTTCCTTCACTCTGTCCTTCCCTCTGGGGGACACCTGGGTGGCTCTGTGGTTTAGCATCCCCCTTAGGCTCAGGTCATGATCCTGGGGTCCTGCGATCCAGTCCTGCATCGGGCTCCCAGCATGGAGCCTGCTTCTCCCTCTGCCTGTGTCTCTGCCTGTCTCTCTCTCTCTGTGTCTCTCATGAGTAAATAAATAAAATCTAAGACAAATAAACAAACAAACTTCCCTTTGAGCCCTTGCTGGACGGGCTGATCTATTAGTGGAGCAAGATAGGTGCAGTTGGCCTGTTAACTGTATCTTCATCCCAGACCTCCAGGGAGAGGGTCTGAGTGGCCGCAGTCCATGGTCAACATGGCCCAACCCTTGAATTTAACCTTCTAAGAGCAGAGGCCTGGGTGGGACCAGAAGAGCCTGGGTATGTGTGTGGCTGACTGGTATGACCACATGAGACCCGGAGAGGAGGCCTGGTGGGACAGCCATGAATGAGGAACTCTCCCTGTGGCTTCAGGAAGACCAGGGAACAAGAGCTACCACTGTGTTGACTGCCTAGTAGGCATCAGATGCCATACCAGCTGGTCCATGAAGATCATCTCCTATAATCCTTACAATAACACCCCCCCACCCCCCCGTGAGGCAGGATTCCAATCCCCATTTTACTGATGAGGCCTCTGAAGCACAGAGAGGTTAAGCTACTAGCCCAAGGCCATACAGCTAGTAATTAGAGGACCAAAGGATGCCTCATTGCTTGGGCCTGGAGTGTTCCCTTGTGGAAAGCCTTTTGCCTTTCTCTCCAGGGACTGGGTGGGTCACAGTTGCTAAAGAAGGGCCAAAACTGAGATGACTCATTTAATCTGCAAATATTTGTTGAGCGCCTCATCTGCACAGGGACTGAGGTTCTAGAGATGCACAGACATGGACACATTTTTCTTTTTTTTTGTCCTCATGGTGCTAGCCCTCCAGCCTGGGAGATGGGCTTTCTGCCCTGTGCCCTTCTCAGAGCCAGCTCCGCAGCTCCTGCTGAGGGGGTGGGGGTGGCTGTGCCCTGCTCCCCATGACTGTGTGACTGCCCCCCATGGCCTCAGATAACTGTACTAACCCGGGGACAATCTTGGGTTTGGAATTAAAATCGAGAGGCTCTAGTGTGTGGTGGATTGTTCTGGGATTTCATGCAAAAGAGCAGGCAAAGGCCCCTTCTTTGATGGGGGGAAGGCACAGAACTTTCTGCCCCAGGTACGGTGAGGTCCCCTCCCCACATTCCCACCTTTTCCTGCAGCTGGTTTGAATTGCTTCCCACTTTTGGAAATGGAATAATCCTTAAGGTAGAGGTCGTGGTTGGGGCATGTGATCCCCCTACTGCAGGAACACAGGAGAGGGGACTGGGCTCCTGCCTCGGGACCTCAGCAAGTGTATAGGATCTCAGCAGGCTGAGAAGAGAGGCAGGAGGCTTTTTAGGGACTGAGAGGAGAACCCAGCAGAGGGAACAGTACATACAAAGATGGGGAGAGACTCAAGACATGCCCAAGGGCCTTCTGATATGGGTATGCTGGCAGTTTAAAATCTGGCTTTCTTCTTTGTTTTCTTAAGATTTTATTTATTTGAGAGAGAGAGAGAGAGTGAGCGAAAGAGCGCGCAGAAGTAGAGGGAGCAGCAGAGGGAGCACCAGGCTTCCCACTGAGCAGAGAGCCTAATGTGGGGCTCTATCCCAGGACGCTGGGATCCTGACCTGAGCCGAAGGCAGATGCTAAACCAACTGAGCCAGCCAGGTGCCCCTAAAATCTGGCTTTCTGACAAAAAAAGTTCTTAATTTGTAGCATTTGCCAGTTCCTACGGTGCAAGTGCTCCCCCTGTAGCTGATTCCCAACTGTCTGTGTGAGGTCGACTTTTTTTTTTTTTTTTTTATGATAGTCACACAGAGAGAGAGAGAGAGAGAGAGGCAGAGACACAGGCAGAGGGAGAAGCAGGCTCCATGCACCGGGAGCCCGATGTGGGATTCGATCCCAGGTCTCCAGGATCGCGCCCTGGGCCAAAGGCAGGCGCCAAACCGCTGCGCCATCCAGGGATCCCTGAGGTCGACTTTTGAATGTGTAGCAAGCAGCTTTCACGAGCTGGTGTAAGCCAGTTCCAGCAGGGCATGCATCGGGTCATGTGCCATTGCCTGAATGGGGGGGGTGGGGGGGGGCATGTGGGAGGATAGGTGGGGAGGACGAGGAGGAGGATTGAGACAGGATCAGGAAGGGTTTTGAAGGTCACATTTGGGAGTTTGAGCTTCCATTCGGGGTGGCGGAAGCCCAGGCCCTGACTGGGTGACGGTGGGTGTGTGGGAAGCAGCAGCTGGAGGCTTTCTGCTGTCCTCCGGCCTGGCCTTTCTTTAAATTGGTCCCCTGAACCACCCCCAGAGGGTCTGAGCCGGGTATTAGGCCTGGAAAGGGGTGTACAGAATGTGAGGTGCATTCTTTTCTGATGAAGAGGGAGAAGAGGAGCCCTAACTCACCCCCAGCCAGCCGCACCTTGGGGCCATTCCTCATCTTAATGAGCCCATCCAAATCTCGTTTGCTAATGAGAGATTTAATGGTCACAAACTGACAGGCGAGACAGAGAGGGGGGACGGGAAGGTCGTTCTGAAGAGGAGCGTGTAGCTAAGTGCCATCTCCCACCTGCCCACCCGGTGCCGGCCCAGAGTGGGCGAGGGGTGCGAAACAGGGATTGGCTTGACCTCACCTCCACCCGGGGCTCCCGGCTGGCCCCGTGGGCCAGCACCGCGCACAGGGCACAGCTCTGTTCGGCGCTACCACCCTCTGCAATGTCCTCCATGCTCCTTGTGCACCCTGGTTTTCCAAGGCTCAGAGGGGAGGTCACTTCCCCCTGGAAACCTTGCACGCAGCCCCACATGGGTGAGGGCCCACGACGTCTTCATGCCAACTTTTGCACAGTCTCGTAGCACCTATGTCAAGGTGCTAAAATGCTACCTTTCCCTGGCTGTTTTCCCTACTGGTTTGTAAGCACCTTGAGTGGTTACTGGATACTGACCACATGCCCAGCACTGTGCAAGCCATGAGAGAGTCTCTTGAGAAATGAATGAATGGATGGACCAGTGAATAAGTGAGTAGACAGAGGAGCTGGGGAAAGAATGCATGAATTCTGTGTTAGATGAATCAATCAATGGATATAGAATCATGGCCAGGCAATGGAAAGGGTGGGTAAGGATTTGGATGCAAAAGAAATATCCCATCCCTTAGGTGGCATACACAAGACAGACAGGGATATCAGAACAGAGATTTCCAGAAATCTCCAAATCCACTCCCCCATTCTTCCATCATACAGGTCAACCCACAATAACAACTACACATTCCAGCATTCTTTGCAGTTAACTGTGCCCATGTGTCTACCTTGTAGCCAGTGGGGTATAAGGAGAAGTGGCCCTTCTCCTGCCCTTCTCTTTCTGTTCCTCCTTCCTGTTGGTTGAACTATGGGGGGTGATGGCTGGAGTTGGACTTGGAAGCCAGCCAGCTGGGAGCAACATGTCAGAAGAAGGGTGAGTCTTGGGAGGACTGTGCAGAGCAGATCTCGACCAGCCCTGGGTTGCAATGGGAGAGGGAAATTAGCCTCTAACTCTTTTTTCCGTTATTTTAGATTTCAACGATCAACTGAATCTAATCCTAAGTAATCTATGTACCACTGTGAAAGAGAGGCCCAAACATAAAAGTAAAGAGCAAACCAGCACAGCGCAGAGCATGGAAGCCAGCGCTGAACAGGCTGCCTGAGGTTAATCCAGGGGGGCTTCGAGGCTAGATCTTGAAGGGGGAGGAGGCACATGAGGAGTAGTGTGGTGCAGTAATTGTTGGAATGGTGACTGGGCTCCCAAATCCTGAGCTCCTTCCCTCCTCCAGCCTGGAAGACCTGCTTGCATCTTGTTCTGTGGTCAGCATCCTGGGAAAGAGGAAGGTACCTGGCCACGGCTGCCGGGTCCGGGCAGCCAGGAATCCTTGCTGGAGCTTGGGACATAGAGAAGACCAGAGACCCATGAGTGCAGCTCTGGTCTGCAGCAAAGAGCACTGGACAGGGAGTCAGATTGTGTCAGATTGCTGGGTGTGGGTGTTTTCTCCACTTCCTCTCCCGTGTTGGAAGGCCCTCAGTCGGCCATGGCTGGCTGCTGGGTTGTTTGTGGGGCAATTCCTCAGGCTGGGACTGGGGGGGCCTGTAGATGTGAGGCTGGCTCAGGATGGGACATCTTCCTGTGGCCTGGTTCTGGGAATCTGTAGAGCTTGGAGAGCAGGCTCCGATGGTAGGTGTGGAAGGCGGAATTCTAAGATGACTCCATTGACCCACACTATTGTATGATCCTCTTCCCTGGAGCGTGGCTTGGACCTATGACTTCCTTCTAACCCATAGACTATGGCAAAGGTGAAGGTATTTTGCAGATGTAATTAAGGTCTCTCTAAACAGCTAACTTTAAGTTTATTAAAATGGAGATTACCCTGGGTGGGCCTGACGTAATCAGGGGAGCTCCTTCAGAGCCAACCTGAAAATCGGAGGCTTCTCTCCTGCTGGCTTTGAGGCAGCCAGCGGCCAGGGCTCTAAAGCTGTAAGGAAATGGATTTTGCCAAGACCTCCGTGTGTCTGAAAGAGGACTCAGCCTCAGAGGAGACCCCAGTCCCAGCCCACACCTCGAGTGCAGCCTGGCGAGGCCCCGACCAGACTCCTGACCCACGGCAGCTGCGAGATAATACACGTGTGTTGTTCTGAGCCACTAAGTCTGTGGCAGTTTGTTACCGAGCCATAAAAGATTCGTACAGAGGGTCAGATACGCCTGGACGGACCTGCTTTGCTCCAGCCCCCGCGGCCCGCCTCTCTCAAGCTGGGAGATGAGGCTGGAATCACTGCTTGTGGCGACGTGACAATGAGACAGAAAATTAAAATCCAAGAAGGAGCGATTCGCAAACTGTAATCTCGGCAAACAGTGGCACTTAGATTTCCTGTTATTGATCCCCTCAGTGGATATTCTCCAATCTCGTAATTACAGAAGGGCTTTTTCAATTTGGGCTGAATCGCCGCCCCCTCCCCAGCCCACCCTCCACTCCCCTCCTTGATTCCTTTAAACTCACCATAAAGCAGGGTAGATTGTATGCACAGTAGATTGTATGTGGAGTCTAAATAAACGGTGCTAATCATTGTAATTGAAATCCGATCCCGGCAGCGGGACGGCTCCTCCGAGCGGCCATCCTCCTCTTATCTCTCTGGAGCAGGGAGCAAATCCTGCCTTTGGCTGGCTGCCCGCTGGGGGACTTTGGCTTCTCCGGCTGACCCCCTGCGAGTTCCCAGGTGCCGCGTGGTTGCTGGGAGATGCAACCGGTGCCGGGACCCCCCTGGGCTGAGTTAAGCTTGTTTATCTCCCCGCATCCAGGCACGGTCCTGCGAGAGCGCACACTAGGTCCCTTGTGCCCGGCTCCTGTTGGCCGCTGGACAGTTCCCCCTAGTGAACCCCGAGGTTCCCAGTGAGGGGTGGCCAGCTCTGTCCCCCTCCTCCAGGAACAGTGGGCAGTGACTGCAGACATTTCTGGGTACCCCCAACTTGGGAGGATGGGGTTCTGCTTGACGCTAGTGGGTAGAGCCGGGGATGCTGCTAAGCACCCCCACAGGGTGCAGGGTGACTCCCAGCACGAAGAGTGGTCTTCGCCCAAAGTGGCAGGAAGTAGTGTGCGGGTCGGGGAACCCTAACTGGAGCCCTGCTTGAGCTCATCTCTTTCTGTGGAACAGAAAGGACAGAAGTAGCCAGAGGTGAGAGATTTGGGGCCATCGGACTTGGATGGTCACACACACCCTCTTCCCCAGACTTGGTTCAGACATCACCTCTTCTGGGGTCTCCGTGCCACGGCCTGTGTGCCGCGTCCCTCCACAGTGATATACAGGTGGTCTCCTCCGCGTTTGTCATCCCCTACACAAGCTAGCTGTTCAGGAAATCATACTAACTCAGGATGACACAGGTCCAGACAACGGTTACCTTTGGGGAAGGCAGTGACAGGAAAGGTCAAGAGGGGGCCTCTGGGCTGGTTCACAGAGCTGGTTCACAGAGCTGTCCGCTTGGCAAGAATGCGCCATGCTCTGCGCTTACGATCTGTGTGTTGTCTGAGTGTATTTCACAATTCGATAGAAAGAGTAAAAAGATTTGGCTTCTGTTCAGTCTGGCCCACCCTGCCCTTGATTTTAACCTTATCCAGGGGGAGACTGTGTCTGACTTCTCTCTATAGTCCTCTGTCTCTTTCATCTGGAACCTTCAATCCCTCCCAGACAGCTCTTCCTTTGTAAGGGGGTGATAATAATGATATTTGCCACATGTATTTTTTAAAGATTTTATGTATTTATTCATGAGAGACACACAGAGAGAGGCAGAGACATAGGCAGAGGGAGAAGCAGGCTCCACGCAGGAAGCCCGGTGAGGGACTTGATCCCAGGACCCCGGGATCATGCCCTGAGCCAAAGGAAGATGCTCAACCACCGAGCCATCCAGGCGCCCCTGCATATGGTTTTAAAATATTTTTTTCCATCTCAAATTACTTAGCACACTGCCTGGCACCTAAGGGCGCGGCCTGTGTTATTATTAGCAGTTTAGTGAAAGTTTGCGGAATGACTGAATGATCTAACTGGAAGCATTCGCACACCTAAGCACCTGCACCTGGCTGCCCCACGCCCCGGTTCCCCAGGCCACTGTCATCCTCGCTGTTCCTGTGTGGGGGAGCCCTCAGGCCACAGCTTCCTGGCCTGATTCCTCCGTCCAGAGCCCCCTCCCCACAATGTGCTGGCTAAGAGCACGTTAAGGAGAGATTGTCCCACTGAAGTAATTACCAATGCAGGCATTAGGGAGACATTTAGCACTCACTGAAAGATATTTTTCCCTAGCAAGCCCATTAAACCCCAGCATTTAACCAGGAACCACAAATCTCAGCCCCAGGGAGACCCTGCCACTCCTTACCCGGGAACGCGGGGGAGCCCCTGGCTTTACGGTTTTTGCTTCTCATTGCTCTTTTCTCCAGTTTTCAGCAGGAAAAGATAACTCCCAGGCTGACTGATGGACCCCCTGTGGCCCCTGAGGAGCCAGAGCTCCTTTAGCTTCTAGGACATCTAACTGGCTGCTGTAGGGGCAGCAGGGCTCCTTCCCTTTGGGCACATGGCCAACACCGAGGGAGGGCTCACTGGCTTGGGTGTGGGAAGGGGAAACACTCAGTTCTGAAAGCTGCTAAACTATATGCTCCACTCACGGTCCCCGTCGGAGGGGAGGGGCCGCAGGGGCTCCCCTCTTCTCTTCTATGGGGCTCTCCGTGACTCCAAGACTTGGCCGAGCCTGTTGGAACCCTGAATCAAAGTCTAAGCCAAAAGCAACCCTGCAGATGAGACGGGAGGTGGGTATCTGTCCAGGAGGTAGGGCTTGGTGACACTGCGTGGGAGGTGGGACACAGTCCACACTTAGAGACAGTGGCTGTGGCAGCAGCTGGGGTTTGGAGGAGGATGACCAGACCCAGGGCCAGCAGAGCAGCAGCTGGGGCCTGAGTGAGTGTCTCCAGTGTTCTTGTCTCATCCTTTCCATACATCCTCCCTGTTGGCTGAGATTTGGTTCCTTGACAGAGAGACTGCATGTCCTCATTTGCCCAGGATAGTTCTGGTTTATGTCTACTGTCCTGGCATAATAACTAGCGGCTCTTCCTTTCCCTAAACAATGTCCTGGCTTAGACCTTAGGTCACACAGGGAGAGCACCATGATGGCATCTGGGGACCATCTGGACACGAGATAAGGCTGGTGGAATCATGATGCAGGGTGTGGCTGCGGCCTGGGCCAGTCCCCTAGCTGCTCCTTGCCTGTCCTCCACCAGGTGAAGGCAGAAATTGAGAGGAAGCATCTCAAAACTTCCATAGCCACTGACAAGGTAATTGCATGCCTGTTGATTTAACAGTAACAAAAATTAGGCTTCTTTTTGTGAATTATTTGAATTTTTTTTTTCTAGCAATTCATGTTTATACTATTTGCACAGAGCAGGAATGGCACAGACACTTTGGAAAAACAGTTTGGCAGTTCCTAAAAACGTTAAACATATGACCTCTTTGCTTAAAGCTACCATATGATCCAGCAGTTCTAGGTTTATATATACCCTAGGTTTATATATGAAAATATACATTGTACACGAATGTTTATTGCTGTTATTCCTAATGGCTAAAAAAGCGAAGCAACCTAGAATGTCCATCGGGGCGCCTGGGTGGCTCAGTCAGTTGAGCGTCTGCCTTCAGCTCAGGTCATGATCTCAGGGTTCTGGGATCGAGCTCCATGTTGGGTTCCCTGCTCGGCGAGGAGTCTGCTTCTTCCTCTGCCCCTCCTCCTGCTTGTGCTCCCTTTCTCCCTCTGTCAAATGAATGAATGAAATCTTTAAAAATAAATGAATAAATAAATAAAATGTCCATCAGCTGGAACAGGTACACAAAATGTGGTCTACTCATGCCCCGAATATTCTCCAGCCACAAGAAGGAAGGTACCAGTAGCACCTGCTACAACGTGGCTGAAGCTTGAACATACTTTGCTACGTGAGGCAAGTCAGACCCCAAAGGTGTATGATTCCAGTTTGGTGAAAGGTCCAGACTCAGTAAATGTCTAGAGAGAGAAAGCAGGTTAGCAGGCTAGTGGGTGCTGGGTGCTGAGGAATGATTGCTAATGAGGGTGGGGTTTCTTTTGGGGGGATGAAAATGTCCTGGAATTAGGTAGTGGGGAGGACCACACACCCTCATGAAAATACTACAAACCCCTGAGATGCACACCTTAAAAGAGTAAGCCTTATGGTTTGTGAATTATGCCTTAAAAAAATTTTTTTTTAGAGTATTGATCCCCCACTGGTGGGTGACTGAAAAGCTGGTCCTGCGCTACCTGTGGCCGAATGGCACGGACCCAGTTCACCTTCAGATGAGGAAACCGAACTCCAGCCACGGGGAGGGGACCCTGCTTTCCGGCGGTGAGCTCAGCATTGGCATCATCAGCTTATGTCTGCTCTGCTCCCCAATGGGCAGTTCTGGGCATCAGTCAGCTCATCAGCAATGGGGTACAAGGATGTCTGGGAAACTCTGGAAGTTGGTCCTTATGCCTCCCCCTGAAACATGTCTCCAAAAAAAGGCTGTTTCTGGGGAGGGTGGGAGTGGACGGGCCTGCCTGGCCTTGGCTCTCTTGCCTGGCTCCCTCCTTCATGAGGAAGGCATGCGGGGCTGCTCACAGACAGGGAGACCAGGGGCTGGTTTCCCTGCCCCGCGGGGGCTCCATTGGCTCTGCCAAATCCAGAGGAGCTTGCAGGCAGGAAGAGGTGTGGGCAGCACCCGCAGTCGGGGCTACCTGCCGCTCAGCACCTGGCCTGCTGGCCCCTGAGCAGAGCAGAGTCGGTCTGCAGCCAGGACGAATAATGACAGCAATCACGATGGTGGCTGGAGTTGTGGGCACCTGCTCCAGCCTCGGTTCTATGCTAAGGGCGTTGCAAATACTGTCATACCCTGCCCCCCCCCCCCGCCCCGCCCCGCACTGAGCCTCTCGGTGGGTGTTACTATTTCTAGGGTACCCTGCGGAAATCCACTTTTCGAGGGAAGCAGCTACCTCGCTTGCATGCAGGGCTGCTAGGCATATCCTGCACCGTGTGCGCTCCCCCCTCTGCCTGCACACAGAGAAGAGAGCTGCCTGCCGAGGGAGGGGAACAAGTCTGCGGAGGGGGACCCGCAGGAAGAGCCATCTGAATGTGTGTGGTGGGGTGCCCATGCCTGTGCAGGGTCACCCACGTTGTCCCTGCCTGGGCAGACCTTTGGGAGGGAAGCTGGCGCCGGTGCTGAAAACCCCAGGGCCCAGTTGGGAGGGAGGCAGGGGGATGGACCCGATGACCCTGCAGTCTTCTGGACTCTTGAGTCTGCTGTGTGGCTTGCACAAAGGAAGTTCTGGGAGACTCTGTGGGTTCCAGGCACCCTCTCCTAACTTCCATGCTTGTGTTCTGGGTACTGGGCAATTGGGGTCTTGGTCCAAATGGGGGGGAACCAGGATGGACATAGGATGCCTGGTCTTTTTTGGGTTTTTAGGGAAACATGGGGGCCTGTTGGGGCCCTACATAGAAAGGATTCCAAACAAGAGCAAGCTGAGGCCTCTGAGGGCATGAGGAGCAGCTACACCAGGGAAGCTTCTGGAAGCATGCATTAGGGCAGGGTCTGGAAGAGAAGGGAAGGCGGCCGGCAGGAGGAGGGAGGTGGAGGCTGCCGGTGGGGGGCATTTCAGGACATCCCACCATCATTTAACTTTCCTTCCGTGGCTCCGTAGCATCACTCACTCCGAATGCAGATCATAAAAATTACAATTGATGTTTCAATTAGTTATAATTTACAGAGCGATTACATTTAATTTCTCTTTTATTGTATTTTAATGGCTTCAAATTTCTTGTTGATGAGATTCAGCCCCAGGCTCGGAAGCCAAGGCCGGAGGGTGGGGAGGGGGCTCGGGTTCTTAAGGGGGCAGGTGGGCTAGAGATGGCTCCGGGAGCATCTTGCCTTCTTGGGTCCCCTCCGCAGCCCCACACAGTCGCTCCTCAGACTTCACTGTCTGGGGCTGGAGAGTGGGCGGGAGGAGGCCTGGGGCCCTCCCTGCGCCCTGCGGGCATCTGTTGAAATGATCCCGGCTAATGGACAAGGAGTATTTGCATCTTCCTAACTAAGGATCCGGGGGAAAGAGGTGGAGGCAAGGGGAGGGGCTGGATGAGGAGCCAGCCTGAGACCCTGGCTGGGCTGTGGCCAAATCGATGAGCTGTGCCGCTTCTGCAGGCTTCTGGAACCAGAGGCCACCCACCGAGGGGCTCAGCCTCCGAGCCTGGAGCACAGACAGCAGCCAGGCAGAGCACATTTGCATTCCTTGGTGCCCAGCTCGGGGAGCCCTTGGTCACCCCAGTCCTTAATAACTCAGGAAGCCACAGCCTTGGTTTTCTGGCCCCCAGCTCCCGAGCAGTTCTTTTTGAAGCTTCTAGTTATTTGGAAGAACCTCCCTGGCATCCGGCTCCCAGGGGGGAGGATGGCTGGAGGGGTGGTGGGGTGGCGAGGGGCAGCTTGGCTGCCGAGGAAGGGACCTCGGGTGCGCAGTCCTGAAACCGTGGCCTCTCAGCTCTCCTTTGGTCCCTGAGGGGCTGACCCCACGCTGGGCTTTTCTGCCACTTGGTGACGGGACACAATGCCACCTCCTTTGAAGAAGCTTCAGAGCGTTTCCCAGGAAGGGTCCCAGATCAGTCACGAAGCAGCCTGGGTTCTGCTAAGATGGTGAGCAGAGAGAGAGGACAGCACACGGGGCTCCCCTCTTCTCAGCTTCCCCAGGTGCTAGAGGAGTCAGCACCTCGAAGCCCTGAACTGGGGGCCAGAAGCAGATCAGAGGCCCTGAACCAGGCCGAGGAAGGGTCCGCTTTGGAGAAGCTGCGCCTGGCTGCCGGTTCAGAGGGGCTGTCTAGACGGGGCTGGGAGGCTGGGGTCCCACTTGCAGTGGGGAGGGCTGAGGCCCAGCTCCTGCAGCGGGGGTAGGGGGGTGCTGATGGAGAAGACCCAGTACCCAGTACCCACCCCCCCCATGCCTCGGGGCTGTCCTGCGCCTGCCCCTGGCCCCGGTCCCCGGGCACTGCCTGGCCCACTGGCTGGGGGAGGGCTGCAGAGATGGGCCTCATCCATCCAGCACACGGAGGGTCGGGAAACCTTATCAAGGAAGGAAATGTCTCGAGGAATGGAAATTTCAGTCTGGAGAGGAAGGGACCAGAGGGTGACTGCACTCTCCGACTTCCAAACAATTAAACGAGGAGGGCGAAGACCCACTAGGGCTTTTACGTCCTGCTGACCCTGTCATCTTTTTAGGCCAGAGAACCAGCAGCTCTGTCTCTAGCGCTTCGCCGGCTCCCCAGAGCGCTTAGCTTTCTGACAGTTCCAGTGTCCTCAGCGATGACTAGCAAGCACTCCAGTTTTTCCTAATTAATCAGATAAAAAAAAAAAAAAAGAAAGAAATAGATCGTTTATCAAGGGTTCTTCTCTTTATTCAGAAATCCCTCACACTGTCTGAATGGGGGCAGGCTGTTTAGCTTCTGTGGGCCTCTGTTTACCCATTGTGGTGGTGGTGGTTGCAGGGAGGGGGGTGGCGTTAAATTAGAAACCCCCCAGGAAAAAAAGAAAGAAACCCCCCAGGACCATTCACACATGGGCATGGCCAAGGCACTCGGAGGAGGAAAGGGTCCCCTGCAGTGAGCCGCGTCAGTAGGCGTGGCTTGGAGAAGTGAGCTGGGTCCCTGTTTCCAAATAAGGCCACACTCTGGGGTTTCCGGTGGATGTGCCTTTTTAGGGGTGTAGGGGTCAGGGCAGGCTGCCCCCAGTTGGGCCTCTTTGGCATGAAGACTATCTTGAGTTAAAAAGCAATCCAAACCGGGCTGATTCAGAAAAAGTTCCTTACCTACCCCACCTCCCCCTCCACTGCCTAAAAAGAACTCAGGCAGAGGACCTGCTCCAGGAACAACGCTGTCACCATGGAAAACTTTATTAGGATATGACCAGGGAGGCCAAGCAGGGTGGGAGCGAGCAGGGCCTCCTGGACCCAGGTCCTCTCTGTCCCGTTGTTTCCGAGTGGCCCAGCAAGCATTTCCCTGCTTTTCACCTTCCCGTGAATTGCATTTCTTCTGCTTGAAGTCCCAGACCCCTACCCCCTCCTCCTTAGTTCAGGGTGACAGATGTACCTCACTGCGCCTGACTCTTTTTGGTACTTCCGTGTCTGTGTGGATTCCCTGCACGTATGCTATTAAATTTGATTTTCTCCTGTTAATCTGTCTCGTGTCAACTTGATTCTTAGTCTGGCTGGAAGGACCTTGAGGAGGACGGGACATTCTTGCTGCCGGACAGGGGACGCTATTCTACTCACTGCACCTCCGGAGCGTCTGCCTGCCTGTTCCTGGTAACTCACCCACCTTCATTCGGGGGGATCGCCTGCCCCAATCTCCCCCTTTGTCTCAGGATTCTGGTGGGCTGTCAGTGTCTGTGTCCTTCACCATCCGCCTGGCCACACGGACAGACGCATGACCCCTGGGCGATTGAACCTGTCTCTCGGGCCATGGAAATGGATCCCAGGACTGGGGATCTGAGTCCCCTTAGAGTCACCTCTGACATATTCCTTGGGGTGTCTTCAGTGGGAAAGAGAGAGAGAGGGAGAGAGCCCCCCAGGACCCTGAGCTAGGATCATGCCTGCCTGGAGAGGCCCGTGTCCACCTCCCTCCGTTGTGCTGTATTACAGGGCAAGGCTGGTGACAAAAAGCAGCAGAAGCTAGAGACGGGGACGTGATGATTGGGGTTAAGAAAGACAGATTGAGAGAAGTGGGGGAAAACCTGACACCATCCTCCCAGAATCCAGCCTGCCCACACCCAGCTCCGCAGCTTATTTCCCGACATATCTATGGGGGCCACTGAACCCCCCTTCTCTGCTCGATTGAATTTGAGTTTCATTTTTGTCACTTGCTGCCAAACAGTGTATGAAATAATGAGTAGCCATTGGTGGCAGTGCTCAAGGAGGCTGGGTGAGCAACCTTCAGTGACGGTATCAGATGGGATTCCTGCTTTGGGCAGGGGGCTGTACTGGATTAATGGTTTCATTAAGCACTTATTAGGCACCTCCTGTGTGCTAGGTACTGGGGATGCAGAGACGAAAGACAATGGTGAAGTCGTCTTGCATTTATGGAAAGTAGGTCAGTTACAGGATGTGGCGGGGGGTGGAGGGGGGAGGCTTAGGTAGCTAGCAGGCGGTGGGGTGGGAGCCCTCTGCAGCTCAGGAGGTGATTCCCTGTGCTTGGCACACAGCAGGTCCTCGGGAAGCATTTGTTGAATAAATGAGTTTAGATTATTGTGTGGTTCACCTGTTTATGATGACCAGTTATTCACCCTGCGTGCATCTTCTTCCTTTGCATACCTGCCCTGCAGCGTGCGCATGCGTGTATGCGTGTGCAAACACACACACACACACACACACACACACACACAGTCAGCTGCCTGGTACAGTGCTGGGCACCTGGGACTGCTGAATAAGCATCTGTGGTCCACATGATGGAGCGCTGGCAGATGAATGATTGGCAGAAAGCTGCTTCCATATATCTTGCTGTCTGTGGCCCTCCCTGAGCCGGCTCCTGGAATCTGGCCTGTGCTCAGCTCCTGTGATTCACTTTGTGGATTATCCATGACGTGTTCCGTCCAAGGTCTGTCTCTCCTTGCCCCCCAGGAATGCTTCTGGGCCGTCTTTAAGGCACACATGGCCTTTACTTTTCTCTCTCTCTCTCTCTCTCTCTTTTTTTTTTTTACACACAGCCTTTTCCACAGTGTTTTTTTTTTTTAAGATTTTATTTATTTATTCATGAGAGACAGAGAGAGAGAGAGAGAGGCAGAGACACAGGCAGAGGGAGAGGCAGGCTCCATGCAGGGAGCCCGATGTGGGACTCGATCCCAGGCCTCCAGGATCACACTCTGGGCTGAAGGCGGCTCTAAACTGCTGAGCCACCCAGGCCTCAACAGTGGTTCTTGACCCCCTTACTATGTGGGGGCCTTGGTGGGGGCACTTCAAGAGGATGGGGAGGGAAATTGCAGAGGGAAGCGTGGGCTAGGGGTCTCCCTGTTTCTAGGTACTTCTATAGTTGTCCTACCTGGAGGATGACTCTGTGCTGCAGGTCCCCCGCGGAACACTAGATGGCGGTGTTTCTTAATGGATGGAGGGTGGGCGTCTGGAGCAGGGATGCTCAAGAGGGACGGTCTAGACTCTTAAGGGATGAGGGTCCGAGTTGTGCCCATTTTAGAGATGGGCACGGTGAGTTCAGGGAACACAGCCAAGGCATAAGTAAGGGTTTCTCTGGATAACACGCAGCGAGCCAAGGGACCCCAGGTTCAGCCTGTTTCTTTAGCACCTTCCTCTGCAGGGGTGCCTGGGATGGGAGCAGCCACATGCGAGTGGGAAGGTGCCAGAGGGGAGGGGTGGTACTGGTGAGTCACATCCGGTAAGGGTGAAGGCGGCCCCAACATGGAGCGGGAAGACCCAGAGGGGGTCTGGCTGGCTAAGGAGGCAGCGGGAGAGAGAAGGGAGCCAGCCAGGTTGAGGAGGCTCCACTTCCAAAGCAGATTCCATCCCACAGTGAATTAAATGCAGCCTTAGTCTCATTTCTCTTGGGGAGGTCCATCCTTCCAGTCCCCCCCTGCCCCTCCCCAAGTATCCTTCAGACCTGGCCTTGTCCCAGGTGCCCAGGGGGCCCTTGGTGAGTGTGCCTGGTGGAGGTCGTTGATACCGAGGAATAGGGGAGCAGGTGGAGAGTGGCCAGGAATGGGAGGTGCGCTCCGAAGCGCATAGGGGCAGACCTCAGGATCCTAGAGCCTGAGGCAGGGATAGGGATCGGCTCCTGGGTCCCCTGTACAGCGGCGATGACTCAACACCGCTTGGGTGGTGGTCGCCTCCATTGGAAGTGATGGGGGCATCTTGGGGCACACCCGACAGATGCTTATGTGGTTTAACCAGAGATAAGAAAGTTATCTGCTGCCTACACTATGTTCCCTATGAGCCTGAAGTTCTATTATTAGAGACTGATTTATTTAGGTCAAGCCATGACTCCCCCCACTGCCCCCAGGAGTTTTACATACAGTTTCTTGCATGTAATAGACCATCCAGTAAATATTTGTCAACTGAGTCTCCATTAAAATGAAAATACCCTGAGGTAAACCACTTTTGTTTGCAAACATTTCACTGTGAATTAGTTTATCACACTAACTAGTGCCCCTAACAAGTTTCCTGAGAGGAAGAGACACAGGCCGCAGATGTGTTCCGAGGAGGTACCTGGGGAGACAAAGAGGTTTGGAATTTGGGCCAACACCAGAGGAAGATGTGCCTTGGCTGAGAGTGAGGGCCAGTGCGCCCAAGGTCATCACAATGACATTGGGGGTGTCTGCTGCCGGCAAATATGACCGTACCCCTCCTCGGTTGAAAACTCCCGAACGGATGAGCCCTGGGTGTTATTCTATATGTTGACAAACTGAACACCAATAAAAAATACATTTATTAAAAATAAATAAAATAAAATACTCAAATTCAAAGAAGAAACTTATACAAAAAAAGAAAGAAAGAAAGAAAGAAAGAAAGAAAGAAAGAAAAAGAAAAAAAAAAGAAAGAAAACTTCCGAACGATCCCCATAGTCCTCAGGTAAATGTTCCAAGGTTACAAAGGTCCAATTAATTATTCAAATTTAGCTTAGATGTCACTTCCTCCAGGCAGTCTTCCATGACCCGTCCGTCCAGTGCAGACAAGGTTTTCCTTCTACATGGTGCTGTGCTCTCATAACGCTTATATCAAGGAATTCTAAGAGGTTAATAAAAAGTAGTACCTGCTGAGAGGTCCAAAAAAAAAAATTCCAATTGTATAGGAGGCTTCTAATAAAAAGTGACCGTTGTCTGCCTGTACCAGTCGAAGTCCGGTCAGGAAAACAGAAACCACGTCAGTTATTTTAGCAGCGAGAATTTGCTATGGAGAATTGGCTACCCATGCAGTGGAAGATTGAAAAGAGAAAGAACGCTGAGGTAGCAGGGACACAGGAACTGCAAAGAGAGGCCATCACTTCTGGGGCGGGCCGCACAAAAGAGGGGGGTTACGTGACCCCCCTGAAGCTTGAGGCGACTGCGTGGAGCCAGGCTCAGGCCCCCGCTGGGGGCCACTGGCTAACTGGTGCTGCTGTGTTTGCAGGTGTGTGATGATGCGATGACGATCGAGCAGAGTGACGAGCAGAGTGTCACCCTTCCTCATGGCTGAGTAGTACTCCAGCGCACACGTGGCCCGCACCTTCTTTATCCATCCATCCATCTATGGGCGCTTAGGTGGCGTCTGCATCTTTGCTCTTGTGAATAATGCTGCAGTGGACC
The DNA here is from genome assembly GCF_048164855.1 of Canis lupus baileyi. NCBI lineage: Eukaryota > Metazoa > Chordata > Mammalia > Carnivora > Canidae > Canis > Canis lupus. The sequence continues at coordinate 54,878,937 of NC_132853.1, read as the reverse complement.
TGGGGGTGCTCGTGGGGGGCTGTTGGTCTTGTCTGTCCACTTATTCTTAATGCACCTTCAGCACCTGTTGCTCCGATACGCTCCGTGGCAACCAGCCCTTTCCCATCCTCCTTGTGTCAGTTGACACGTCACTTTTTTGGAGGTGCCTTGATACCATCTAAGGGTCCCTGCGGTGTTGCCCTCTGTGGCTCCTCACCCCTGTGTTTTTTTCGTGCTCCCTTGACATGCTGTGATTCCTGCATTCATACGTTGGCTTGTCTGCGGTCTGTCTCCCAGCCTAGAATATCATCCCTACGAGGACAAGGGTTGCCTGGCACGTCCACTGCTGTGCTACCTGCCCCTTTTTCCATGAGTGATGGACGGCAGGGGGGTGGAGAGGGGCCGGGTGGCCCGGTGACACTCAGCCTGACCCTGGGGAAGGAAAAGAAGTTGAAATTTCTGAGCACAACCAAGGGTCGGTGGTCTGATCTTTGTATAGAGAGATGGGAGTGTGTGTGTGTGTGTGTGTGTGTGTGTGTGTGTGTGTGTAGGGGGTGAAGCTTGCTTTGAGTCAGAAACCCAGCTCTTGTCACATCACACAGGAAAGCCTGAAGGAGGGGAGTGGGAAAGGTGCTAAATAAAGCCAAAATCTCATTGTCTCCGGTCTTCTGATTACCAGGTACTTAGATTGCAGGTTACACAGTCAGCAGTGATGAGCTGTAATTGCAGATGCTTTCCATGGTTATTTTTCCCCTGGAAAATAAAGTGATACCTGTAATTTCCCCAAAGATGTGCTCCAGTCTTCCCGAGACTCTGTCCTGAGACAGAGGCTGGGCAGCCTTTACTACCCCGTGACCACGGGGTCCCCTCTCCCCTTCTTGGCGAATGGGTGGGCTGGCTAGGGGTTTCCTGGTCTAGATCCTGCCGCCAACTTGCTGGCTAATTCTGGACCTCAGTCTGCCCATCGGCGCTATGGGTTTGGGGAGGCAAGGTGGGTGGGGACTGAATCCCAGGAGAACGCAAGGATGTCATGGAAGGAACTCTTGGGAGCCAAGATGAGCAAGCAAGGTGGAGAATCCAGGAGGCCTGGGAGTCGGCATTGGCCCCAAGGAGCAGGCCACGATGTGGTGATTATCAGTCTTGGGGCAGGGGCTGCCCGCATCAGCCTTGGACAGGGCCAGAAAGAGGTCACAATGTCACCGTTCCCCAACTCGCACCCATGCCCCCAGCTCCAGGTTACTGCTAACCTCAGGGGAAGCTCAACCTCCACCAGCTTGGTCCTGCCCGTTTGCCAGCCCGCTTGCTCCACCTCTAGGACTCGCGATCGGAAATTTGGAGCTTCGAAACTGCCTGGTCCTACTGCCCGTGGTTGAGGGGGTGGGAGGGGAGGACCCCTGAGCTCGCTGCCCAGGGGACTCTGTGCTCCTGGACCCCCAGGGGTAGCCCCAACTGGGCTTTCCGCGGGGACCCTGTGACACGCTGACCTGTTCATGGTGCTGGGCTTTGGGGCTTGGGTGCTTTGGGCTTCTGGGGGGCTGGCCCGGGCCCCAGGGACCTTGCATAGTGTTGTTTTAATGGGAAGATGTGCTCCAAGCTTTCAGGTTCCAAACAGCAGATTTTTCAAAGCACTTTTGGGGCCAGGCCTATTCCCAAGCTGGGGACGGACAGCCTGTGCTGGCTTCCGGGCTCAGGAAGACAGGTGCAGGCAAGCGGGGCTTTCTGCTCTGCATGACCTCGCTTGTCCAGCTCCTCCGTTGCGGAGTTCCCTGCTCCAGGCTCCCCCGAGGTTCAGCTCAGTCTCCCGATGGGTTGCTCCCCCCCGCTCTGTACCAGTGTGCGCCCAGGGGCCACTGGGGTTTCCCTGGGCTTGTAACAAGAGACGGGAGGCTCTCTGATGTACCACCTTCTCTCTTTCTTTCTTGAACGAGACCCGGAAGGGGAAGACAAACTTTCCATCTGGGTAGAAGTGATGAGTCATTCCTCCAAGGTCCGTAGGAAGATTCATCTACAGAGCAGGCATCTGGTACCTGACCCACATCCACTTGCCCCACCTCTGATCCAGGCCGGCAGGGAGACAGTCCCCCGCAGGCTTCCTTCGGTTCCTGCTGTGGTGCCTCAAGCAAGGGCACGGATCTGTGTTTCTGCCCCAGGGCTGCTGTGCTGCAGAGGATGCTAGCAGAGCTCGGCAGGCCCTTGTTCCCTGCTGGGGTGGGGGGTGGTGTGCAGGGGACGTGCTGGGGCAATGGGGCATAGCTCCTGCCCCTAGTGCTACCCGGGCACAACCCCAAGGAGCAGTCTGTACTATTCTCAGGACTGGTCTTGGAGGAGGTGAGACCTCAGTGGCCTGGCTTGTTTGGATTGCTTTAGTTTGTCCCTGTGTCATTTCCTTCCTTCCTGCTCCCTGGGGCCATCTCCCAAAGAAAATATCTGCACCCATGTCCTCATCTCAGGCTCTACTTTTGGGAGAACCCAGGCTATGATGCCTACCTTTCAGAGGGTCACCAGGGGGAACAGGGCAATAGAGAGGAGCTAAGGTTTTGAGGTCCAGGTCAGTTCTCAGGCTGGGCTGGGGTACTCCCAGGGGGCAATGCAGCAAGCAGGAGATGAAAAGTGCCTAGGGACCTTAGCGGGCTCTTCTAATTTAGGTTGACAGTGACCCGAGCCTCTGGACCTGGGCTCAGGAGCGCCAGGGGGTCACCCACTGCCTGGCCACTTGAAGTTGCACAGGTAGGGCTCTGGCCTGGACAAGCATGGGAATGTGCTGAAGTCCTGTCCCTGCGACACGGTCATGGAAGCTCTGTAACACTGAGCTGGGCCAGGATGGCTTCCCTCACTCCCGCTTTCTCTTTTGGCTTCAACTTTCCTTGTGGTTTCTCAGTCTGATCCGTTCCTTTGCCCAGCGTGCTAGTCTTCCTAGGACTGCTGTAACAGGAACCACAGACTGGGTGGCTTACAACAGCAAAAAAGCATCCTCTCACGGTTCTGGGGGCTGGGAGTCAGAAGTCAAGGTGTCAGTGGCCATGCTCCCTCTAAACCCATGGGAGGGACCCTTCCTTGCCTTCTCTCTTCCCCCCACATTCCTTAGCCTTCTTTGACTTGTGGATGTATCGCTCCAATCTCTACCTGGCCATTTTACACCCATGTGTGTGTTTATATCCAAATTTCCCTCTCACATGGGGAACGAAGTCCTAATGGATTAGGACCCACCCTAAAGACCTCATCTTAACTCGGTTACATCTGCAAAGACCCGGTTTCGAAGTGAGGTCACTCTCACAGATACTAGGGGTGAGGACTTCTGTGTATCTTTTGGGGAACACAATTCAACCTATAACACTCTTCTGCATTGGTGCCTGGGCTAGGTTGGGCTGACCCAACCTGTCACCTTTGTTTCCCTCCAGGATGGAGGGAGCAGATGAGAGAGGAAGGGAGTGCATGGGGTAGGCAGGGCACAAATGTGGGGAGCAATGAGAGAAAAGGAAGAGTCAGGATGCTGTGCTTTCAGGTGACCTCTCAGGTAGCAAATAGGTGTCCAGGCTTTTGGGATAGCCTCCAGGTATTCAGGGAAGGGTATCCCATTAGCTCCCTTTTAACTGTCTTAGAAATAGGCTGACCAACCTTGTTTGCCTGGGATTTTCCTGGTTTTGGCATGGAAAGACCTCATCCTGGCCTCATCCTGGCCTCATCCCCTCCATCCTGGCAAACCAGTCCTTTTGGTTATTCTCCTTGGAGAAAACAGGGGCGTCTGGCTGGGAAGTGACAGGGAAAGTCCATACAAGTTACATCCTGGTCACTGAGGAATGTGTGTCCAGCAGACGGTGAGGTTCTCACGGAGGTGTACGGGGGATGGGGCAGGACACCAACCCAGAACGTGAGGCAGGTGAGACAGCCGAGTTTGGGTTTTCTTAATGTAATCTCTATGCCCAACGTGGGGCTCGAACTCATGACTCCAAGATCAAGAGTCGCATTCTCTACCCATTGAGCCAGCCAGGCACCCTGATGGCAGAATTTTGAATCTGAGCAAACACTGGGTTTGTCTCAAGGTATCTCACTGGGTTTAGAAAGGACCTTATGCTGTTTAGTCCGGAGATGTGGTTTAGGTTTGGGTTACTCTGCTCCTGGACAGAAGTTTCCAAGGAGACCCGGAAGAGTGTGGAACAGGAACAAATGGGACAACAGCTCACTTAGTTTCTTGGGGGGCCCAATTTATGCATTTATTTAAGAAGCATTTATTGAGCATCTACTATGTTCCAGAAACAATTGTAGTCCTTTGAGATATGTCAATGGACAAAACAGGTAACAGTGGCGGCCCTCATGGGGCTCACCCTCTCCTGGGGAGCTGAATGCGACAGTCATAATAACGGAGTCACTTTCCTGGTATGTTAGGAGGCCACGGGAGCCAATGAAGAAGAGAAAGAGCAGAAGCCAAGTGATATGGGAAGATGGGGAGGCAGGGGAGCAGGATATAGATTAAGTAAGTGGTCAGGGGAGGGACAATTCGAGAAGGAGACACATGAGCGGGAGCAGGTGAGTGGTGGCTTGCCCTGCGAGCTCTGGGGGTGGCCCATCCTTCGTTCTTATTGGCAAATGATACCTCAGGCTCCCACTGTCCTCACTCAGGCCCCTGGGAAAAGAAGGTCCAGGGCCAAGTCCATTCGGTCCGGGTCCTTTCCCTGCAGGGAGATGACTGGTCTCTTGTCCAGGAAGTCACAGCATCCATCTTAGTGTGACACCTCAGAAGCATACGTGGTCATTTAAGGGATCCCAAATTGGGTTCTTGGGGCCTCTTGGAAGCCTCCCTTCAGCACGTGTGACTTTGCCTTCATTTTCAGGCATGGTGCCCCTTCCCCCTATCATCCCCTGTGAGGACATTCTCCTAATGGGGTGATTTCATGCAAACACATTAAAAAAGCCGCAGTGCACTAGGGAAGCTGCCATAATCCTTTTGTGCAATATCTCTGTTCACTGCATTAATGATCCTCTCCAGATTACCCATTTCCTAACAAACCATTAACACAGAAAGGAGGCGAGGAGGGGAAGAGGGAAGGAGGAGGGAGGGGGCTGAGGCAGGGGCCACCAACTGCACAGCTCAAGCTAACAGCAGACCGGGTTCTGCATGCCCCCCTGCTTCTTGCATGTGGGGAGAAGGCAAGGGCTGTGGGGCTGGCATCTCTCCCGGGGACACGGACCCTCATGAGACAAGGAGGGGTTCTCTGGTCCCACTGTCACTGAGAAGACATCCAGGCTCTGAACCAGGCCTCCCGGTGAGGGCAGCTCTGAGAGGAGCTGGGTCAGTGTCCAAAGGGGACGGAATGAGATTGAGAATCCCACCTAGACTGGGAATCCCTAGACTGGGAATGAATGAAACGAGTGGGTTGGTTCAGCATCACCCAGGCCATGAGCAGGGGGGCTGGGATTTGGACCCAAGTGTCTTTAGCTGTGCAGAGCTCACTGGTTCATCAAAGCCTCCTGCTATGGATAAACCCTTTGGGGTGAGGCATGTGTTGTTCCTGCTTTCTGGAAGATTGCTGATGGCCTCCTGGTCACCCTATCAGTCGCGCCCCTACAGGGTAAGATTGATGACTCAGAGTCATCCTCACAAATGAGCGCTTCCCGTGTCCTGCTTCCTGCATGCTCCTCTGCTCTCCTGTTCTCCTTGCACCGGGGGGTTCCCCTTCGCCCCCAGGACTGTGCTGTGCCCAGCAGCATGTGGCCCCGTGCTGGACCCTGTGCAGACAGGAGCCTCTGACTCCAGGCCTTTCTGGGAACTGCTTTCCACCCTCCGGCCCCCAGCTCCACTTCAGGCCTCACTGGCCGTTCTCATGAACCAGGGCAGAAAGTAGCCTTCTCCAATAGGAAAGCATAATAAGATCTATGGGATTTAATAAGATCATCCAAGATTTGGCTCTACTGCAGTTTTCTGGTGACACCGCGTTCTTTGGGGAGGTAAATTTCCTTCTCTTTAATCCACTGTATCTTAAGCAGGTGACCCACTCTGTGTTATTACAAGCAGGTTATTATTACCATAAATCCTTCTGCTTCTACTTCTTCCATTTACATTAAATATAGTCTCTGTTATGGCGCCTAAATTAGCTTTCATACGAGGAAATCTCTGTGTAATTTAAAGGAGATGGGGAATAGGAGTGAGGCTGGGGGAGGGGGAGGGCCAAAGGGAATGGGTATGAAGGCTTCTCACCCCAAAGAAGGACGAGGCCTGGGCTCACTCCTTCCTGATGTGCTTGGAGCCCCGAGGAATGGGGGCATCCCTGAGTCCTTTCACCCCTTCATTTGTGTATTTGGAGAATACTTGCCAGACAGGTGCAGTGCCTGGCCACAGGGATCAAAAACACTGGAGACGCTGCACGATTCCGATTATATGACATTCTCCAGAAGCCAAGAAGATGGAGACAGTAAAAAGATCAGGGGTCACCAAGGGCTTGAGGGAGACAGAGGAGAATGAAAGGATGAGGCACAGAGGATTTTAGGACAGTGCAAGATTCTGTATGAGACCACAGTGATGGACACATGTCATTGTACGTTGGTTACAAAGCGTCAACCCCCATGTAAACTATGGATGTTAGTTAACGATAACGTTATCAGTTTTGGTTCATCAGTCGTGACAAGAGCCACACTAACACAAAATATAAATAATAAGAAATCCTATGGGCATGGATGGAGAGGCTATCTGGGAACTTTCTGTATGTTCTGATCAATTTTTCTGCAAATTGCTTTTAAAAAAAGAAAGTCTATTAGTTTCCAAAAATAAAAAATAAAAAAACCATGATGGAGAGAATGTGGGAGCCTATTATAGTGTCCCAGCCTGGTGGGGGCAGTGTACCCGCCCAATGGTTTTCTCTCAAGAATTTGTGGGAGCGCTCCACGTCGGTTTTATTTTTTTTATTTATTTTATTTTATTTATTTTTTTCCATGTCGGTTTTAAACGGGAAGCTCTGTTCTAGGCTTTAGGGAGACAGTAATAAATATGACACAGTTCTTGCGCTCCCAGAGCTTACATTCGGAGGTGGGGAGTCTGGCACCAAGGAAGTAACCCAATACGTCAATACGAGGAGTTGAGACAGTGGAATGTTCTATGGAGAAAATAAACAGGGAATGTACACGATGCTGTTCATTCAGGTCAGAAGCTGGGAACAGTGTCTGTGCTGGATGGTCTCTGTTTGCTCCCCCAGATTCTCTCTCCCACTTTGTCCAGGGGGCTGAGTGGAAGTAAACTCCTATTCTTTTGTGGAGAGCATCTGCAGGGACGAGGGAGGGAGGGAGGTAAAGCTGGGTTTTTCCCAAGATTCCCACTCTGGCAAATAGATCAACACTCTGGCAGATAGTTCTGGAAATGGCTCTGTCTCCTTGCCCCCCACATCAGGCCCAGGGGTGGTACTAGCTCCAGGCATTGCCTTATACCTGGCAGTCTAGCTACACCCTTAGGTTTGGAAGCGGTCCTCTTATTGAACTGGCCTCCAATGACCCAATTTGACTGCGCCATGTCTTTTCTATCAGGAATCTGACTGATGGTATCTCTCTTAGGAACACAGTCATGCAAAGGTCTGGGGAGAGCTCTGGAAGTGGGGGCCATGCAAATGCAAAGGCCCTAAGAGGGTATGGACTTGCTGTGTGGGTGAAACCAGAAGAAAGGAAGGCTGGTCGGGCAAAAGCTGGGTGAGTAAACGACTGAGTTATGCAAAACAGGGCCCGAGTCTAGTTATGGCTTGATCCTTGTAGGGTCAGGCAGGCCAGGCAGAGAGTAGGGTTTTCCATTTTTTCTTGAACTTGTGATTTTTAAAAAAATATATTTTAAAGGTAAAATTTACATAAAGGGGAAATGCACAGATCTTAAGTGTCCAGTTTGATGAGTTTTGACAAACGAAAACACTGGTGTATCTGAACCCCTTTCCAATCAGAATATAAAAATTCCCAGGGCGCCTGGGTGGCTCAGTGGTTGAGTGTCTCTGCCTTTGGCTCAGGTTGTGATCCCAGGGTCCTGGGATCGAGTCCCACATCAGGTTCCCGGCAAGGAACCTGCTCCTCCCTCTGTCTATGTTTCTGGCTCTCTTTGTGTCTCTCATTAATAAATAAATAAATAAAAATCTTAAAAAATATATTATAAAAATTCCCTTGTGCCGCCTTTCAGTTAATTTTACCCCCTCTAGAGGTGATCACAGCTCTGATTTCCATCACCATTGATTAGCTTCGCCCATTCTTGAACTTTACTTAAATGAGATCCTACTGTAAGTACTCCTTTGTGTCGGTCTTCTCTTGGTCAGCGTGTTACCTGTGAGACTCACGCATGTTCTGCAGGTTTCAGCAGTTCCATTCTTTGTACTGCTGAGGAGCACTCCACTGCACAAATAAACTACGGTTTGTTGGTTCATCTCTTGCTAACGGACTTTTCAGTTGTTCCCTCTTTGTGGTTATTATAACGCGGATCTGCATTTTCTTGTACAGATGTTCTTGCACACCCACGTCATCATTTGTCCTGGGTAAATGCCGGGAGGATGGCCCACCGGGTAGGTAAATGCTTGACAATTTCCTAAGGTGATCGGACCACTTTATAAAACTCCGACACCCGTGGGTGACAGTCCCATTTGCTCCATGTTCTTGTCAATGCTGGTTCTTGCCCTTTTGATTTTAGTTGTCCTAGTGAATGCGTGGTAATAACTCACTGTGGTCTTAATTTGCGTTTCTCTCATGACTCATGATATTGATCATCTTCTCCTGATCATCTTCTCCTATGCTTCTTTTGCAATTCTTTTTAATAAAAGATTTATTTATTTTTAGAGAGAGAGAGTGAACGAGTGAGTGGGAGGAGGGGCAGAGGGAGAGGGAGAGAGAGAATCCCAGGTAGACTCCCTGCTGAGCTTAGAGCTGGACTGGACTCGGGACTCAATCCCAGGACCCTGAGTTCATGACCTAAAGTGAAATTGAGGTTGGCTGCTTAACTGACTGAGACACCCAGGAGGCCCTTATTTTGCAATTCTTATATTTTCTTTTGTGAAGTGTCTGTTCAAACCTTTTGCCCATATTTTTTTATTAGGTTGTATGTCTTTCTTTTTTTTTTTTTTTTTTTTTTGTATGTCTTTCTTTTATTGATGATATTGTTCTTTGTATATTCTGGATGGAAATCTTTTGATATATATTTGCCATGTATATACACATATGTGTATATATTTTTTATTTTATATAAGTATAAATTATACATTTATTCATAAATTTATAAATAAAATTATTTCTATATATTTTATTTCTACATATTTTATATATATACATATACATAAAAATTGAAAAGAAAAAATACAGAATGAGATAAAATATGTATGTATATATGGCAAATATGTTCTCTCAGTCTCTATTTTTTCATTTTCTTTTTTTAAAATTGAAGTCTAGCTAACTTCGAGTGCTATATTAGTTTCAGGTGTACAATATAGCAATTCAACAATTCTATAATTACTTAGTGCTCTGCTCATCATGATAAGTATATTCTTAATCCCCTTCATCTATTTCACCCAATCCTCACCCCTCTCTGGGAACCATAGTTTGTTCTCTATAGTTAAGAATTTGGTTTTTGGTTTCTTTTTTTTCTTTGCTTGTTTGTTTTGTTTCTTAAATTCCAGATATGAATGAACTTATATTGTATTTGTTTTTCTCTGGCTTATTTCACTTAGCATTACACCTTCTTGTTGCAAATGGCAAGATCTCATTTTTTTTTAAAGATTTTATTTATTTATTCATGAGAGACACACACAGAGAGAGGCAGAGACATAGGCAGAGGGAGAAGCAGGCTCCACACAGGGATCCCGACGTGGGATTCGATCCCAGGTCTCCAGGATCACATCCTGGGCTGAAGGTGGTGCTAAACCGCTGAGCCACCTGGGCTGCCCAAGATCTCATTTTTTAATGACTGAGTAGTATTTTATTGCATATATATATATGAATATATATATATATATTCATCAATGGATGGATACTTGAGTTGCTTCCATATCTTAACATTTGTAAATAATGGTGCTATAGACATAGAAGTGCCTATATCTCTTTGAATTAATGCTTTCATTTTCTTTGGGTAAATATCCAGTAGCACAATTATTGGATCATATGATAATTCTATTTTACATTTTTTGGGGAGCCTCCATATTGTTTTTCACAGTGACTGCACCAATTTGCATTCCCACCAGCAGTTCTCGAGTGTTTGTACTTCTCCACATCCTCATCCACACTTATTTCTTGTCTTTTGATTCTAGCCATCCTGATAGGTTTTGATTTCATTTCTCTGATGATTAAGGATGTTGAGTCTTTTCATTTTCTTTTTAAGATTGAGACATAATTGACATATAACATCGTATCAGTTTTAGGTGTATGACATAATGATTTGATATATGTGTATATTGTGAAATGATCACCACAATAAGTTTAGTTAACATCCATCACCACATGTATAGTTACAGCTTCTTTCTTGTGATGACTGTTTTTCCATTTTCTTAATGGTATCTTTTGATGAGAAGTGTTTCTTGATACTGTTTAATTTGATCATTAAAAAATGATTAGTACTTTTTGTGTCTCTTCTAAGAAATATTTGCCTATCTTAAGTTTATAGGAGATTTTCTCCCCTAAGATCTGTAGTTTTAGCTTTCATGTTTACATCAATAAGCCTTCTCAAATAATTTTGTGTATGGTGTGAGGTAAGGGTCAAGGTTTTTTTTTCTATAGAGATACCCAGTTATTTCAGCATGTTTGTTGAAAATATTTTTTTCCTCATTGAATTACCTTTGTGTCTTTCAAAAATCAATTGACTATGTATGTGTGAGTCTATTCCTGGACTATGTCATTGATTTATTTGTTTGCCCTTATACCAATAACATACTGTCTTATAGCTTTATAGCAAGTCTTAAAATTGGGTAATATGAGTCTTCCAATTTATCCCTTTTAAAAGATTGTTTTGGCTAGTCTAGTTCCTTTGCATTTTCATATAAATTTTAGACTCGCCTTGTCATTTTCTACAGAAAAGCCTGCTGAGATTTTGATAGGGATTGTCTTGAATCTATAGATCAATTTGAGAAGTAGTTACATCTTAAAATACAGAGTCTTTGAATCCACAAATATAGTATATAATCCATTTTTTTTAAAGATTTTATTTATTTATTCATGATAGTCACAGAGAGAGAGAGAGAGAGGCAGAGACACAGGCAGAGGGAGAAGCAGGCTCCATGCACCGGGAGCCCGATGTGGGATTCGATCCCGGGTCTCCAGGATCGCGCCCTGGGCCAAAGGCAGGCGCCAAACCGCTGCGCCACCCAGGGATCCCTATATAATCCATTTATTTAGATCTTAAAACTTTGCTTTTTTTCAGCAGTGTTTTGTAGTTTTCAATATAAAAGTCTTGCACAGCTTTTGCTAGGTTTATTGGTTTATTCCTAAATATTTTACATATTTGGATATCATTATTAATTGGATCCGTTGTTTTCATTTTCTAATGGTTTTTTGTGTATAGAAAAAACAAATTTTTGGTATATTGATTTGTTTTCTGCAATTTTGCTAAATTAACTTTAGTTCTAGTATTTTTATTAGATTCTTTCATTTTTTAAAAATATAAATAATTATCGCAAGTGTTAAAAAGAGTTTTCTTCTTCTTTTCCAAGAAGTAGATAGTTTATTTATTTAATTTTCTTGCCGTATTGCTCTGGTTAGAACTTCCAGTGCAATGTTAAGTCAAAGGGCAGAGAGCAGAAATCTTTGTTTCCCCCTGTCTTAGGAGGAACATATTCAGTATTTTGCCATTAAGCGTCATTGTAGGTATGTTGTACATGCCTTTTATCTGATTGAAGTATTTATCCTGCAATTCTTAGTTTGCTGAGGGTTCTATGTAAGGAGTGGGTGTTGAGTTTCTGAATATTTTGAGATCTTGAGCATTTTCTCCTTTGATTCATTAATACACTGAATTAAATTGCTTGATATTGGAATGTTGAACCAATCCTGCATTCCCAGGATAAATTATATTTGATTGAATTTATACATTCATATACATAAAATGTGTTATACATTTTTATATATTGCTGTATTTATTTGCCAACATTTATTAAGAGGCTTTAATTTTTTAAACTATGTTCATAAGGTATATTGATCAGTAATTTGCCTTCTCATACCATCTATTACAGGTTTGGGGTATAGGATCGTGCTCATCGCATAAAAAGAGTTAAAGAATGTTCCCCTATTTTCTATATTCTAGAATTTTATGTAAGATTGGCATTATTTCTTTTTTATATGTTCAATACCTTTACCAGTGAAGTCATCTGGGCCTAGAGCTTTCTTTGTTGGAAGATTTTTTTTTTAAGTAGGATTTTCATCTCTTAAATAGGTATATAACTGTTTTCATTTCTATTTCTTCTTGAGTTAGCTTTGATAATTTCTGTGTTTCAAAGACTTTGTCCTTTTCATGTAAGTTGATAAACTTTTTTCCTAATGTTGTGTATGATTACCATTTGAGTTTTTGTAGGATTTGTAGTGATATCCTCTCACTCATTACACTGGTAAATTGTGTTTTCTCTTTTTTTCTTGATCAGCTTTGGTAGGGGACTATCAACCATATTAATCTTTGAGATGAAGCAAATTTTGAACCTTGTTAAATGTTTTCTATTTCATGGATTCTTGCTATTACATTATATATTTTATTATCTTTTTTATTTCCTTTCTTCTGCTTACTTTGGTTTTAATTTCCTTTTCTTTTTCTAGCTTCCTAAAGTAGGATCTTAGATATTTGATTTTAAACCTTTCTTCTTCTAATAAAGACGTTTAAAGGTATAAATCTCCCTATAAGCACTGTTTTAGTGGCATTCCACAGATTTTTAAAAGTGAACTTATTGAAGTGTGAATTGTACAAAATGAAATTCAACAATTTTAGGTGTACAATTTACTGAGTTTTGACTGATGTAATTACCCATGCGACTACCACCACATCCAAAATATAAAACATTCCCATCACCCCTCTCCCTCCTCTTCCCCTCTCCCTCTACCCCCTCATCTCTCTTCCTCCTCCTCTCCCTCCCTCTTCCTCCTCCTCTTCTCTCCCTCCCCCCTTCCTCCCTCTCCATGCTCCTCCCCCTTCTCCATTCACCTCCCCTCTCCCTCCTTCTCCCCTCCTTCTCCCCCTCCCTCCCCCTCCTCTCTCCCTCCTCTTCTCCCTCCCTCCTCCTCCTCTCTCCCTTCTCCTCTCCCTCCCTCCTCTTCTTCTCTCCCTCCCCCTCTTCCTCCCTCCTCCTCCCCTCTCTCTCCTCCTCCGTATTCCCATCACCCCCTCAAAAGTGTCTCTTTTAGCCAATCCTCTTCCTGCTCCTACAGTCACTGGTGATTTGCTTTCTATCATATCATTTTTCCTTTTCTAGAATTTCATGTAAATTATACAGTATATAGTTATCTTAGTCTATTTGGGCTGTTAAAACAGAATATCACAGCCTGGGTATCTTATGAACAAGAGAACTTTATTTCTTGTGGTTCTGGAGACTGGGAAATCCACCACAAAGGCATCTGCAGGTTTGGTGTCTGGTGTGTCATGCTTCCTGGGCCATTGATGACCATCTTCTCCCCGTGTCCTCACAAGGCAGAAGGGAGGAGGGAGCTCTCTGGTGGCTCTCATAAGGGCACTAATCTGCTTCATGAGGGCTCCACCCTCATGACCCAATCGGCTCCCAGAGGCCCTGCCAGACTCAGCTGGAACCACCCAGCTAAGCCATTCATAGATTCCTGATGTTTACATTGTTATGTGAGATAATAAACATTTGTTGTTTTAGTCTGCTTAGTTTCAGAATAATTTTTTACACAGCAGTATATATTTGTATTTATATATATCCATAGGTAGATTGATAGGGTTTAAAGGAGTTTAGAATTAAACAAAATTAGATTTCTTTAACTGTGAGACTTCTCAAAAGCATGTATTATGCTGCCACATACCATGAGGGTACAAAATATTTAAGCTTTCCAAAATTTATTTGACTGCAGATCCTCTGGGATCTATGCATTCTCTTGCCTCTTCCTGCTTTTACTTTTTTGCATAGCATCTCTGGCAACTAGTTTGGAGGAAACATGCTGGAGAGAAGGAGGAGGAAAAGGAGGAGGGGGCAGAGGAGGGATGGGGAGGAGGGACAAGAGGAGGGGGAAGGAGGGGGAGGAGGAGGGATGGGGAGGTGGGACAAGAGGAGGGGGGAGGTGAGGGGGAGGAGGGAGAGGGGGAGGAGGGAGAGGGGGAGGAGAGATGGGGAAGATGAGAGGGGAAGAGGAAAGTGGAGGAGGAGAGGGGGAGAAGGAGGAGGGAGAGGGGGAGGAGGAAGGAGGAAGGAGAGGAGCAGAAGGAGGGAGGGGGGAGGAGGGAGAGGGGAGGAGGAAGGAGAGGGGGAGGAAGAAGGAGAGAAGCAGAAGGAGGGAGGGGGAGGAGGGAGAGGGGGAGGAGGAAGGAGAGGAGCAGAAGGAGGGAGGGGAGGAGGGAGAGGGGGAGGAGGGAGGGGGAGGAGGAAGGAGAGGGGAGGAGGGAGAGGGGGAAGAGAAGAGGTGGGAGGAGGGAGAGGGGGAGGAAGAAGGAGAGGAGCAGAAGGAGGGAGGAGGAGGAGGGAGAGGGGGAGGAGGAAGGAGAGGAGCAGGAGGGAGGGGGAGGAGGGAGGGGGGAGGAGGAAGGAGAGGAGCAGAAGGAGGGAGGGGGAGGAGGAAGGAGAGGAGCAGAAGGAGGGAGGGGGAGGAGGGAGAGGGGAGGAGGAGGGAGAGGGGAGGAGTGGGAGGTGGGAGGAGGAAGGATGCCACTTTGTCTCTTCAATCTTAGTTTCATTGTCTGCAATAAGAATTGGATTTAATAACCTCAGGACTCTGTGCTCTAATATTTTAAGCCCCCCCCCAACCTGGTCACTCCTCAGCCAGTTAGGGCTCACTGGGAACACTGGGAGCCAGATTAATCAAGGAGGCTAGAAGTCATAGGTATGCTAATGCTTTATGTTAATGACTGATGAGAGCGGGTAATTGGAGATGGCGGGATGGTGCAGAGATGCGGAGGAATTTCTGTTCTTAGAGAAAATATTGCATTCAAAGAGCTTAAGAATGATTAATGGAAGGTCTGGAATTACCAAGAGCAACCAGTAGAAACTGGAGCAGGAACTGTTCAGGGGGAATAACCTTGAGGAGACAGTGGGCCTGGGGCTGGGGACATTCTGTGGACCCGAGGCAAGACGGGACCTGGACAGCAGCTTGGATGTGGCTCAGGGCCTGGACGGTCGGGGTCGGACCTCTGTGCGCACCCGGCCCCCCTCAGCCGCATCTGGTCGCACCCCATGCCTGCTTCCCACCTGACTCGGGGGCCGGGGGATCTCGGGGGCCTGGGAGAGACCCCGAGGGGAGAGGGATCATCAGCACATCAGGGCCGTGTCTAGAAGGGCACTGTTTACAGAGCTTGATTGACTGGTCCCTTGGGTGCTGTGAAAGGGAAATGACCCGGGTTGAAACGAAAGTGGTGGTGAGGCTGTTTCCTTGAAGGAGAGAGAGCCTGGGTGTCCTCTTCATGGGGACCCCTGGGGAGGGGGGCACTGCATCCAGACACTTCTCCTGGGCGCGCTTGTCTCTTGTGGGGGCCCTGAACCCGCGTTGCAGAGCCAATGCGTGGGTCAGTGGCCTGTCTCTTCCTGTGGAGACCCGCATGGTTGGGATTCCGGGCGCTGCCACCGGGCATTTAGAATCCTGTCAGTGGTGGATGAGGGATGGGGAGAGCACGTCCGCCCGGGAGGCCCTGCCCTGAACCCG
This sequence comes from Canis lupus baileyi, assembly GCF_048164855.1. Taxonomy (NCBI): domain Eukaryota; kingdom Metazoa; phylum Chordata; class Mammalia; order Carnivora; family Canidae; genus Canis; species Canis lupus. The sequence continues at coordinate 54,863,184 of NC_132853.1, read as the reverse complement.
ATGCCGCTGATCGAGGCCGCCTCCCGCCTCTCCACCTCCTCTGGTGCCAGGCCCAGGGCCCAGGACCCACCCCACCTCCCCACCCTTCTCACCCAGGCCAGGGTGCCCCCAGAGAGCCTGGTCCCTCAGGCAGTCTCCCGGGGCACCTCCGGCCATTCCGGCTCCGGGGTGACAGATGGGGCTGCCCACCTCCTGTCCCCATTCCTGCCTCATCCCACCCTCACCTTCCAGCCGACGTGTGATGGGAAGAGTCGGGTTGCACGCACGTGTCCCACGGAGCCTGGGGTGAGGATGCCACAGGCTCACGGGGAGAAGACGAGGCGAAGACACGGGGTGCCCCCGACCCATTCTGGGGGCCTTGTCCTGGCCTGACCCCGAGGAGCAGGGCCCCGATCCTCCCCGCCAGCAGACAGAGCTTTCCTTAGAGCACCTCAAGCCCCTTAGTCGGGTTCCTTCCAATCCGGGAGGTGTCGAGGTCTTCTCGCTCAGGTATCTCCAGACTTCACACGAGATCCTCTGCAGTCTTGGACGCAAATGAAACCCAACCCAGCAACCCAGTGGCTCAAACGGATGGAACTAGAGCTGCCCCCACTTACAGGAGAACAGCGAGCCCTGCTTGCTCACCCTGCCTTGGCCGGCGGCCCTCCGCGAGGCTGTGAGGCACCCCTGGTTCTCCCTAGAGGCCAGCCTGAAACCTGGTGATGCAGGAAGCCGGCAAAGGAGTTCCTGTTTAGTGGCTACGAGCTCCAGGTCTGCAAGCTGGAAAGGGTTCGGGACGCAGGGCCACGGCTGCAGGCTAGCAGCGTGCCCCATACCTCCCGCCTCAACACTTAAAAATGCTTAAGGCCGTGAGTTTTATGTCGTGCGTATTTTACCAAAATAAAAATGAAGACAGGACACCATGTAGATGACGCAGCCTCCTGTCGCAGATGGGAAGCTGAGACCCAGAGGGGGATGACGGACCGTCCAGTTTGTGAGCTGCCCCCGGGCTGGGTCAGAACCCAGATCTTGGGGTGACCCCCCCAGGGCCTGGCTTTCTGCGCTGAGCCGCTCTCAGCTCAGGCCCCGTGGGGGGTAGGGGGAGCCCCAGGCACAGAGCGGAGGCAGCAGGTGAGCGGAGGCCCCAGAAACAAGGTGGAGGTGGAGGAGGGGCCCCTCCTGGAAGTTCTTGACAGGAGGCCCCCACAAACCTCACCCATTTTGGGTGGCTTGCCGCAGTTTCACCAAATGAGTTTTTTAATTGCTTGATTTACTTATCTCGTCTCGGATCTGCTGATATACTCTGCTGCCATTTAATTGCTTGAAAAGTTGAGCAGTTTTTCATGTTTTAAGGAGTGCTGAATTGTATAATTAAAACACTAACAGTGTAAATCAACAGTGCAGAAGAAAGACAGCAGAGAATTAAGCAAGTGTGTTGGCATAATAATAAAATCAAACCGGCATGAAGAGGGCCCGTTGCCGTGAAGGTGCTGAATACTAATGACACCTGTGCCTGGGGTGGGGGCGGGGCTCACGGGACTCTGATGTGCACCCTCTCCTCCTTCTGGGCGGATAAGGGAGGTTGCTGCCCATGGAAGTGGGTGTGCTGGGGGCACGGGGCGGGGCACAGCCTCTGTCCAGGAAGGGCTTTTAATTAGCATGTGGGAGGTAGTGAGTGCCTGGGGCCGAGGCCTTGGGGCTGGGTGGGCCAGGCCGGAGGGCAAGGTGGGAGAGGCAGGAGTGGGGGTGCGCTCCCCCAGGATCTCCCTTTCTTCCCGACATTGGCCTTGGCCGGTTGGCATTAGCTCAAGGGGATGGGCAGCAGGTGCTGGGAGTGTGTCATGTCTTCCCTCCCTCTGTCCTTCTGCCTCTCTCCTTCCCTCCCTCACCCCTCCTCCCTGCGGGGTTCATGCCCACCGTGAGACAGTCAAATGATATAGAGACACTTAACACCAAACTTGAAAGCTCACCCTTGCCTTCTCCTGAAGCCCCTCCTGCCTCTTCCCTCCCCATCTGCAAGGTAGAGGGAGATGGGAACAGGGGTGAAGCGTGGAGGTGAAGGCTCAGGCATGGATCCTGGCAGGACTCACCTGAACCAGCCCCGAAACGCTCAGGTTAAAAAAACAGGTGAGCATTTCCTGAAGAGCACAAAGTGGAACACTGGCCCAGGGAAGTGCTCTGTGAAAAAAGAGTTTTGTAGCCAATACTTCTGGAAAGTGCTAAATTAGAACAAAATATATATATTTTTTAAATGCAAGGTTTCTGCAAACCTTGAGCTTGCTGATGCGTCTGGTCTCCTTGCCTCCCAGCAGGGTAAATTCGCTGACCGTGAAGCCTGTTGGTTCAAGGCTCATGAATTTGCAGCCCACGGAGGATGGCTTCCAGGGATGACGCTTTGGGTGCTGGTGAAAAAGCACTTTCCTTCAGTCGTTGAGCTGTGGTCACATCCCAGGCTGATCACTGGTCGGCCAGCTCTGTGACCTTGGGTATGTCCTACTACCTCTCTGGGCCCTGGGTCCCCCGCCTACCCAATGAGAGGGATGCTTCCCATTCCTGGTCTGGTGAGAGGTAGGGGATGCTGGATGGGAATGAGGTCAGCCTGGGGCTGACAGTGGGGCCAGACCAAGCCTGGCAGAGGCGTGCTCTCTCTCAGCAATGCCCACTGTCCCCCCTTCCTACACCACCAAGATATGACAGCTCTTTTTTTTTAAAGATTTTATTTATTTATTCATGAGAGACCCACAGAGAGAGGCAGAGACACAGGCAGAGGGAGAAGCAGGCTCCCTGCGGGGGGCTCAATGCAGGACTCAATCCCAGGACCCAGGATTATGCCCTAAACCAAAGGCAGATGCTCAACCACTGAGCTACCCTGTTGCCCCGATATGATGGCATTTAATGATGCAGTGGCTCCCGGAGCCCTGAAACCCAAGACAGAAAACTGGGCAGGTGCTGTGGCAAGTTGGAACCAGCTGGACACGGGATGGATGCTGGATGGGGAGGAGCAAAGCTGATCTGTGGAAATGTGGCCACTGGCAGGGTAGGGAGGAGGGGAAGGTGGGGGAAGGCATCACCTGGGCACAGAAGAGAAGGGTGTGGCCAAAATAGTAATCATGATAAATAATATTTTAAGGTAATAAATAAATAAATATATATATTAAAGATTTTATTCACTCATGAGAGACACACAGAGAGAGAGAGAGGCAGAGACACAGGCAGAGGGAGAAGCAGGCTCCATGCAGGGAGCCCGGTGTGGGACTAGATCCCGGGTCTCCAGGATCATGCTCTGAGCCGAAGGCAGGCACTTAACCAGCCAGGCATCCCAAGGTAATATTTTTTAAAGAGCCAAAATTAATGCCAAAAAATATCTATGACCAACAAAATATCGACATTTAAATAAAAACATGATCCAGGCCTGCACTTGCATAACTCGTTTCTCTGGCCTTCACCCCGATCCTGGCCCCGAGAGCTAATAACCATTTTGTGCACCTGCAGAGGGTTCCCCAAGGGGCCTCCCCTTCAGCTGGACAGGACCTCCATCTCCTGTGAGTCCTCAGGGCACCGAGCCCCTCTTTCACGGCACTTGTGAGGCGCTCATTCGTTTACCCCCATCTCTAGCTTGGAATTCCTGAAGACAGACCATGTAATGGGCTAACTGGGTGATGAGCACCAAGGAGGGCACTTGATGGGATGAGCACTGGGTGTTATACTATATGTTGGCAAATTGAATTTAAATTTTAAAAAATGTTAAAAAAAAAAAAAAAGATCCATTTCCCCAGTCCCACACCCTGCGTGTCCACGAACTGAGTTCAGGAGTGAGCTGTGTGGCCAGGGTTGGGCTGCTCCCTCCTCGATGCTGGAACCCTCCTGGTGAGGCTGGGCACGTCTGCTGGGGTGGCCCTGGGGCCCCGGGGACTGAGCTAGTCGGTGTTATGTCCCTAAGTGGGGAGGGGTCTGCTGCAGTGGAGAGCTCCTGGCCGCTCTGCTACGGTCACGCCGACCACCGTGGATACCCCCTTTATAGGCATTGCCCCATTTGATCTCTCCGACAGCCCTGCAGGTTGGTATCAATATCCCCATTTTGCAGATGAGTAAATGGATGCAGTTAAACTGCAGTTAAACCTCTGAAGGTTGGGACGCCTGGGTGGCTCAGTGGTTGAGCATCCACCTTTGGCTCAGGGTGTGATCCAGGGGTCCTGGGATCGAGTCCCACATCGGGCTCCCTGTAGGGAGCCTGCTTCTCCCTCTGCCTGTGTCTCTGCCTCAATCTCTCTGTGTCTCTCATGAATAAATAAAGAAAATCTTAAAAAAAAAAAAAAACCCTCACAGCTTAAAAAGCTAGTAAACGATGGGGGCAGGATTTGACCCCATGTTGGCCACATGCCTAACCTCTGAGGTCTGCTGTCTCAGAAGTGGAGATGGGGACCCTCTTCACATCTGGGTGGGTGCTTTTCCAGACTGGTAGGCTCCTGAGTAAGAGATGGGGAGGGGGGCTCTGATGACTGTTCCTCTTGCCCACGGAGAAGGGGAGAAGGGGAGAAGGAGAGGATTTTTCTCTGGAATCCCTGCACACGTCTGTCCATCTACTGTCCCTCTGGGGCATCCTCCATCGCCCCTGCCCCATGTAACCCCCCACACTGGGTGGGGCTGCTGGGAGTTGTTCTCATTAGTAAAATTGCTTCCAGGCCTGTTCTGGCCTTAGCCCACCTATATTGATAAGTCTTCGGCTGCAGGCTTATTATTTGATATTTATACCACCCTGGTCCTCACCTTCATGATGGATGGTTCGCGTGTCAGGATCAATATGGCCCTCTCACATTTACATATGTGTATTATTAATAAACAGTAAGTCACCCAGGCAGCCCAGCTCTACTGGATTTTCTGTCCCTTGCATCAGGCCAGATGGCTGGTATTGATCTGTTTGATCAGGAGGGGACACAGAGCAGAGCACAGAACATTCGGGGCGGAGGGTCTGGAAATCACAGCAGTGCTGTCCGCACTACTGCTCCGCCCTGTGTCTGACAGTCCGGCTCCTTTGCACACTCCGGGGCAGAGGAGGACCCTTCCTGGGTTGGGGTCCTCTGCAGACAGTGGTCGCCAGGCTGGTGGATGGCTTTCTTCTTGTCCACCTTGGCCTCTCCACGCCCACTGCCCTCACCCAGGGCCTTAGCAGAGCACACCTGGGCACTGGCTGGCCTCCTAACTGGCCTTCCAGCCATCCCTGCCCCGGGTCCCACTCCCTCTGCTAGGAGGCGTTCCTTCCTGCGGGATCCCTGTCTGGAGGAATCACCATGCTGCTCTGAAATCCCCTGTTCTTTCCACATACAAACTCCTCGGTCTGCTTCCAGATCCTCAGTAATCTACCTGCCAGCTGACCTGTTGTCACACTTTTCCCTAACCTGTAGCTTCACTAGCCTGACCCTTCATTCCAACTCCCACCCCCCCCCCACTGTTTATTCTGTTCCCCACACCCAGAACACCCTTCCAGATGTCTCCATCATTACACAATCTATTTGTGTTTCAAGGTCAGCTCAAGTCCCACCCATCCCATGAGGTGCTGCCTGACTTTTCAGGTGACCGTTAACTGCCTTGCCCCTCAACATCCTCTTCTCCATTCTGTTGTCCATGCAGCAAATATTTGGCAGGTGCTTCCCATGTGCCAGAGCACCGGATTAGCTTCTGGGGTCTTTTTTTTTTTTTTTTAAGATTTCATTCATTTATTCATGAGACACACAGAGAGAGAGGCAAAGACACAGGCAGAGGGAGAAGCAGGCTCCATGCAGGGAGCCCGAAGTGGGACTTGATCCCGGGACCCCGGGATCATACCCTGAGCTGAAGTCAGACGCTCAACCGCTGAGCCACCCAGGTGTCCCAACTTCTTGGGTCTTAATGGTAACAAAAACTAATCACAATCCTCAAGAGCTCGGAGTCTAGTGCAGAAGGAAGACATCCATCAAAGAGTTGCAGAGAGGAATGCAAAATTAAATAGAGGTTAGTCTCATGAAGGAGAGATACCAGTTAGTACCAGTGGGGCTCGTTAGAGAGGGGTTGGTCAGAGAGAGGAGAAATGTCTTCTTAAAAGCGGGTATTTCAGGCAGGTGAGTGGGAAAGCATCTCAGGCTGAAGTGACACTCAGGTTGAGTGACACGACCAAGCTTTTTACTTACCTATAGTTGTGGAAGGAACAACAGGTGCAAAAGCCCAGTGGTAGGAGGGAGTGCAGAGAGTTTGGGAAACTGGAAGAAGCCAGTGTGGCCAAAATACAGCAATCAGGACAGTGTGGGTGGAAATGGATTGAGGTGGGGTGGGTGAATTGGGCAGGGGCGAGACCTTGCAGGGCCCTTCATAGGTGGTGTCAGGGAATGGTTCTTTTTCCTAAGATCACTAGGAAACCAGCAGAAAGTTTTAAAAAGAGGCAATATGATTTGACTTGCCTTTTGAAAAGCTCACTGTTGTTGTGTGGACAATAGGTGGGAGGGGACAAGGCTGGTGGTAAGGAGGGCCAGTAGGGGACCAAGGCAACAGTTCATGTAGGAGATGATGGTAGGGGGGCGGCAGTGGGGATGGAGAGCAGTGGACCGGGTTGAATGGTATTTAGGAAGCAAAGCCATCAGAACTCAGTGACATTTGGGATATGGGGGGTGGAGGAGGAGGCAGGGTGGTCAGTTTATGATTCATGACCCTAGACAGAGCCACTCATCAGCTGGGGAGAGTAGTAGAATGTCGAGTTGACGGTGGTGGGTGGGTGGTACATAAGCCGGGACATGGATGGATGGAGGTCAGGGTCTTTGAAGCACCCAGGAGGCAATGTTGGATGCTCAGGCTGGGGTGCAGAAGAGAGACTTTGCCTGGAGATAGACGGCACAGAGACTGGGGTGGCAGAGATGAGAGCCCTGGAGAGAAAGAAGACAGGGAGAAAAGAGGACCAGCGCCAGGCGCTGGGGACGCCCCCCCACCCCCGCCGCACCGTGTGCTGCCTGCAATTCTCTACCCCTTCCAGTCCATCTCCAGGCACACGGTATGCGCTCCAGAAGGCGGCACTGAGCGAATGAGTGTACAGTCCGTGATCTCTATCTGGTTGGCCTGCCAGCTGTACTGAAGGCAGGGCTGTGTTTTGGCTTTGCCCCTGCCCTCCCTTGCACTAACCCTCATAGTACCAGTGACAGTGGGGTCCCTTCTTCATGCCAGGGACTCAATCAATGGTCTCCTCGAGGCTCATCATCCAGATAAGGAAATGGCCTTGGAGTGGTTTCTACTTACCTATGGTTGTGGAACAAACCACTCTAAAACGTCGTGTCTCCAAACAGGTAGCATTTATTTTGCTCCTGACCCTGCACTTTGGGTGGGACTTGGTGGGCAGCGTGGGGACAGCCCGTTGTTGCTCCTCGAGCATCCATCGATGGGGCTGGAAGATCCATCTTGAAATAATTCATTCACACACCCGGCAAATTGGGTCTGGTCGTTGGCCATGGAACACCATCCATAAAACCTTCCCATGAACAAAAAGTAAGCAGAACATGGCCTTTTCCTGTGGGAGGGATTTTGGCCATCCCAGCCTTATGTCTAATTTGTCCCGAAGGCCATCCTGGGTGACACCCCCCGCCCGCCCCCCCCCCCCACTCCACTCTCCACCTTCCATCTGGCCTGAAGAACAGCTTGGACTTGCTGGGTTCCCCATTGGTCATTACTGATCATCCTATTTCCCTCCAGGAGAGTGTCCGCTTTCTCTGTGACATCATCCCCTTGGATATTTACCAGGACAGTAGCTGTTTATTTTGCTCTTTGTATCCTCACTGTTACTAGAAAAGATTTAAAGCAGGCAAAGCGACTGCATAAAATATAAGAAGACAAAAAAAATAAAAAAAAATAAAATATAAGAAGACTAATGTAAATACAAAGTTTGAAGGAAAGAAGAAAGGAAGCAGGATGGAGCAGAAATAGACCAAAAAAAAAAAAAAAAAAAGGCATGCCTGGGTGCATTAGACGTTGAAGTGGGTTTGCTTCAAAGTTTTCCAATAATCAGAGTGCAAGGAGCTGCATGGTCATGAACATGTTCACGGTGGCCAGAAGATGAAAAGGGCCGGGAGTTATAACTGAGCTGGAGGAGAAAGCATTTGATCCAGAACTGAGACAATATTGCAAATGAAGCTGCTTTAAACATCCCTGGAATCCAATCCTTGGGGGCAATTTTGCCTCCAAGGGGAAGATTGGTAATGCCTGGAGCCCTTTGGTTATGGCAGCTGGTGGGGAGGAGGGCTTGCTGCTTGCATCTAGAGAGCAGAGGCCAGGGATGCTGTAAAGGTCTACAGTGAACGCACGGGACGGCCGTCCACCCCCACAAAGGATGACGTGACCCAGAATGTCAACCGTGCCTGGTCGAGAAACTCTGGTCCAGCCCTTTCTTTGGGCTGGCGACAAAGCACGCCTTAAAGGCCAATCTTTTTGGCTCTTTTGTAATGAGTCCTTCTTGGAAAAGACTCAAAATTCCCTGGCCCGAGATCCTCCCTTCTCTGGGGGGAAAGAATACTGCTTGAGATTCCTTGAATCTTAGAATGAAAAAGCTAGATCATTGAGGCCAGCGCCCCCATTGGTCACCACGTTTATGCTGCCCCGCCGGCGGCGTCCTGCACTTGGCCAGAGTCTCTGGGGGAGATCCTGCCTTTTACAGGCTCACAGCCCAAGAGCAGAAACCTTCCCCCACCCCAGGGTGGCACGGATTCTCTGCAGAGTCCCAAGATTGGCTCCGAAAGAACCAGAACCTCAGAACGGGAAGAGGTGAGCAGGAGCCTGATGGACTGGGGAGCCTTTCCGCAGGGGACCCCCTGTTCCCCACACTCTTTCTGGGCCCCAGGGTTTGGCACAGACTTCCCCCGCTACCAGGAATGTCTCTCTGTTCTCTGAAAGGTGGTGTGATCTAGGGGAAGGAAGCTGTGCTCCCTAGAGAGCCCTGGGCCCCGTGTTCTGGAGCAGACACATGCCACATGCCACATGTGTGTCACTTTTCCACCGTGCAGCCTGGGGGTGGGCTCTTGCCCCCGAGCCGATGAACAGACGCATCCTGTGCTGAGCATGGCACAAAGCAGGTGCCTGGCCGTGCTGCCTCCCTTTCCCTTCCTGTGGGAAGTCTGAAAACATGGCCTTAACTTGTTTATGCTGCTTCTCCCACCAAAGGGTGGGGTCTATGTGTCCTCCCCTGGCATCTGGGCTCTGTCACACGTTGGCCTACAGATGTCGGTACAGGTGACACTGCATCTGTTTCTGGGCCTGGTCCTTGAGTAGCAGGCGGCTTCCACTTCCTGCCTCGTGGGACAGTCACTCCGGGGCCTCAGTCGCCACGTTGAGAGGAAGCCGAGAGCCACATGGAGAGGCCAGTGTGGCGTTTGGGCCCACGGCCCCAGGGACAGCCGTCACATCTCAGTGAGGGAGCTTTCAGATGGTCCTGGCCCCAGCTGTCAAGCCCCCAGCCTGCGAACCACCTCGGCTGCTGCGTGTGGAGCCAAGATGAGGGGTCTTCCCGAGTCCTGCCCAAAGTACAGATTCAGAAGCCAAAGAAATGATTGCTGTTTGGAGCCTCCCAGTTGGGGGAGGGGATCTGTTACGAAGCAATGGATGGATGAAGCATGGCCTTCACGTCCTTTCCTTCGAGTCATTCACCAAACATTTTTTAGCAGCTGACATGTGTCAGCCACACTGTAGATGCTGTAATTAGAGCAGTGAGAAATGAACAGGTATCCTTACCCTCTTGGAGATGATGTTCTAGCAAGGGAGACAGACAATAAGTAAATAAATAAATAAAATATTTAAAAACATCAAATAGTGGTGGGGAAAAAAAACGAAGCAGACAAGGGAACAGGAAGCACCAGGTGCCAGGGAAGACCTCACCACACAGGTGGCATTGCATAAAGACACGAAGGAGGGATCCCTGGGTGGCGCAGCGGTTTGGCGCCTGCCTTTGGCCCAGGGCGCGATCCTGGAGACCTGGGATCGAGTCCCACATCGGGCTCCCGGTGCATGGAGCCTGCTTCTCCCTCTGCCTGTGTCTCTGCCTCTCTCTCTCTCTGTAACTATCATAAATAAATAAAAAAAAAAAATTAAAAAAAAAAAAAAGACACGAAGGAAATGAGAGAATCAGCCACGTGGGTCCCCAGGTGGAGGGAACAGCAAGTGCAAAGGCCCTGTGGCAGTGGTGTGTCTGGAATGTGTGAGGAGCATCCAGTGGAACTGGATGGAGTGTGTGCAGGGGCAACAGTAGAATATGGGACCAGGGTGATGGCAGTCAGATTGCGTAGACCTATGGACCCCTCCCAGGACCTTTTTTTTTTTTTTTAAAGATTTTATTTATTTATTTATGAGAGACACAGTGGCAGAGAGAAAGGCAGAGACACAGGCAGAGGGAGAAGCAGGCTCCATGCAGGGAGCCGGACGTGGGACTCGATCCCAGGTCTCCAGGATCATGCCCTGGGCTAAAAGCAGGCGCAAAACTGCTGAGCCACCTGGGCTGCCCCTTCCCAGGACTTTTTACTCTTGTGGGGGTTTTGAGTGGAAGAGTAACACATCTGAACAGGATCGCTGTGGCTCAAAGATGAAACCAGGGAGACCGCTTAGGAGGCCACTGCAATGACCCGGGGACAGGTGCTAACCCCAGTACCTTCAGCCAGGGTAGTAGTGATGGGGGTGGTGAACAGTGGTCAGAATCTTGCTATATTTTGAAGGCACAGCTACCAGCAGTTGCTGAAGGCTTGGACACGGGGGAGTGGGGGGGATGGCAGGAGAGCAGCCAAGGCGGCTCCTAGGGTTTGGTCTGAGCAAATGGAAGATGGGCTCGCCCTTTACTACAATGTAAGATGGTGGAGGAGGGTTTGTGCACGAAGGGAGAGGTTCAGAGGCTCCATTTGGGGCATGTTCAGTTTGAGATCCTGAGGTCCACAGCCTCCATGATGACCCCAGCGTCCCCCTCTTCTTGTACCCACCGTTGTGTGCCCCCCACCCCACACACTGTGCCAGGGTTGCTCTCTGTGTGACCGATGCAACATGGCAGAAGTGATCCCAACCCCCTTCGGAGATTAGGTTGTGAGACACTGTACCTCCTGTGGGTGTCAATCTCTGCCTCGATTTCTCTGTTGGACCACTGGCTCTGGGGGAAAGCCAGCAGCCCCCCTATGAGCAGCCCCATGGAGAGGCCCAGGTGGGAAGAGACTGAAGCTTCCAGCCAGCAGCCACGGGAGTGGACATGCAGGTCGAGCCAGAGCCACCCGGCTAGGCCGCTCCTGGACTCTGGACCCTCGGACGCTGTGTGGGATCGCAAATGTCGCGTGTTTTAAGCTGCTAAGTTTCGGGGTCATTAGTGGGTAATCAGTACTGATCTGTATCAAACATCCAAGTGGAAATGTCGGGTAGGCATTCCAGATCTTCAAGTCTGGAAGTCACAGAAGCGGTTCAGGCTGGGATATACATTTGGGAGTCAATATACAGATGATATTTCTTATTAGAAGATTTTCTTTATTCATTCATGAGACACACACACACACACAGAGACTGAGAGAGAGAGAGAGAGAGAGAGAGAGAGAGATGCAGGCAGAGGGAGAAGCACGGTCCATGCAGGGAGCCCGATGCAAGACTCGATCCCAGAACCCTGGGATCATGCTCTGGGCCAAAGGCAGATGCCCAACCTCTGAGCCCCCCAGGCGCCCCACAGATGATATTAAAAGCCACCCAGAGCAGATGACTCCCTCTGAGGAAGCTTTTCCGTCTTCTCCCCTTCCAGGCTGTGTCAGACGTCGGCCTGGGCCTTTGCTGTGACGCTGCGCTGGGATGACTTTGCTTTGTGCCCGATCCCGCAGCACATTCTGGAACAACTTTGTTTTCTCTGTGTCTGCTTCTGAGTCTGGCATGAACTGTAGATACTCCATAAATGCTGCGGAAAGCACAAAGGCATGCTGGGCCTTGGAAGGAGAAGCGGACGCGGGAAGTATTCTGGTGGGCCCCCCTCCAGGGTGATGTCCACCTGCCAGCTTCGGCCTCTCAGAGCCTGCAGGGTGGCTCCTTGCCTCGAAAAGGCCCCGTTACCCTCACGTGCAGCCAGAAAGAGGCTGCATTAGTATTCTCGGGGAGCCCTCAATCAGGGACAATTACCTCTCATGGAGTGTGTGGGGCGGATCATTCTAGATCATGTGCTTCGTACTGTTTCTTAGAGTAGTCCCTCAGGATTAAGCCGGGTCCCCCTCTTTGGTAGCCAGTTTATTAACAGCGCTTTCCTGGCTGCCTTCCCTTCTCTGGATCACCTCCCTGCTCTCCTGCCGGGTCCCCCGTACTTCTCAAATCCTTCTCCCAGGACCTGCTTCTCGGGGAACCAAACCACAACTGTGGAGAAGCAGGATTGGGAGAGATGGAGAAGTGAGGGCTTCCCACGCCAGGGAGTGGCCCGGAGGGAGGGCTGGGCAGTGCGCACAGGGCATCCTGGAGCTAGGTCCCCGGGAGTGTGACCCTCACCGATCGGCAGGGAGGACTGTGGGCTTTCCAATGCTGGTCCTGGTCTTTTTTTTTTTTTTTTTTTTTTTAAGGTCCCGGTTTTGGAGCGTTGCTGAGCCACACCAGGTGGGGTGACCTCTGATCGGGAAGTTCTGCCCCTGGCCTGGAGCTTGGACTCCGCGGGGTCTCTTTCCTCCTTGAAAAGGGAGAGGGGTGGGGGTGAGGCTGGCCGCCCCAGCTCGCAGCCTGCAGCTGGCTCCACCTGGAGTCGAAGAAAGCTCTCTGCGCTGGAGGATGCTCTTCTAGGGCAGGATGACACTTTGCCAGCATGTCAGCGCGTGTGATTGCGTGACGACCCAGAGCCGAGAGCATCTGCTCTCCTCCAGGCGGCTTTCCTAGAGAGGTGGCAGGTGGAGAGAGATGCAGAAGCCTCCATGTGGTGGCTGGTGCCCGGTTCCCCGAGTCCCACCCAGCCTCCCCCCTCTGCCCAGGGCCTCTTCAGCTCCGGGCTTCTAATTCTCCTGCTTTGCTCCCAGGCCCTTGTATCACCTCCCTGTGTCTGGCTGCTGTGTCCTAAGGGCTGCAGCCCCCCACTAGTCCTCCCACCCATGTCCTAGCTCACCAGAGGTAGCACCCACATGTGCAACCAGATTCATGCCATACCCGGCACTGCTGGGCACCCATCGTGTCCCAGGCTGGGAGATTCCACTGGGAGCATGGAGAGGCCCCCAGGTGGGAACCTACAGCTGAGAGAGGAAGGCCCAGCATCAAGAACTAGAACAAGGGACAGTAATCAACCCCCCCACCTCCAGGTCGTGGTGAGGTATCCCCTTCAAGGGCTCCTCTGTGCTTGATGCTTTCCTGCACATAAACTCACCAAGTCCTCCTAACTACGTGGAGGAAGGGACTACCAATCCCCAGATTCATGGTCCTCCTTTCTCCACTGCTCTGAGCCTGGGGGCCAGGTCTATGCAGGCCGCATCCCCTAGGCTCTCTTGACTCAAGCTGCTGGGCTGGGGGCTGCAGAGGGCAGCAGCTGGAAAGGCGGGAGGCAGACTGGGCATCCCCTACTCCCCCTCCCAGGTCACAGCTGGCTCCTCCATCAAAGGCTCCATTCTGGTTCCCCGTTCGGAGGCCTTGTCTACAGCAAGGTGACGTCTCTGGCTTTCTCCAGGCCACTCACACCCGTTGCATTTCCAGGCGTTTCTCTGCCCCTGGGTGGGCCCTGTAACCTTGCCTCCATCTATGGCAAGGGTCCCTTCCAGGGCCAGCTTTATTGACAGGTGCCCTGTGCAGTCACCCTGCCCAGAAGGCACCTCCCCTGCGGAGGGCAAATGCTGCCCTGTCATCATCTTGAAATTCTTTTTTTTTTTTTAAAGATTTTATTTATTTATTCATGAGAGACACACACAGAGAGAGACAGAGACACAGGCAGAGAGAGAAGCAGGCTCCATGCAGGGAGCCCGATGCCGGACTCGATCCTGGGTCTCCAGGACCACACCCCGGGCTAAACTGCTGGGCCACCCAGGGATCCCCATCATCTTGAAATTCTTAACACGTTTTCAATAAGGGGCTTACATCTTCATTTTGCGCCAGATCTGCAAATGGCCTCTCCTGGTGCCTTCGCTCAACTTTCCGGTCGCTGCCAGGGGCCGTCCGCATCCTGGCCGGTCCACTTTACATCAGGCAAATGGCATTTGAAGGAAGCTCAATAACCAGGATGAGGCCACACGCCACTCAGTGGCAGAGCTGGGATTTGAACCCAGGACCTGTGCCTCGTAGCCTGTGCTCTTTCCAGTTTGAGGAGCCCAGTGATATGCCTGTGATGGAAATTGCAGGAAACTTTGCATACACACTGATTGCTTCTCCTTTGATGGGAAAGTGACGAGGCTTCCTGGGGCCTCTATTTCTCTGCTCATGATTCGGGCTGTTTTCCTGATTGTCTTGGCCCAGCCTGGTTCAGAGCCTGCCGCCTGCGCGGAATCACTAATGCGGCTGCCCTGACCTCCTGGTGATGGAGGGCCACCCCCCCCATCAACCCTGCGGCTCCTGAACGGGGTGCCTGCCCAGCCCCTGCCCACCACCTGCTGCTCCCAGCAGAAAGAACCTCACTCCTGTGCCGCCGCCGAGAAGCTGTGGTCCTGACATGACGGATGAGGAACGGAAATTTGGAAGGGGCTCAAAGCTCTTGCTGGCTGCCTCTAATTTTATTTTGAATAGAAGGAGAAAGAAAGGGGGCACCAGCAGACAGGAGCTGTTTCCCCTGGTGGGGATGAGCAGTGAATCAAGATAAATGGAGGCTCTTTTCGAGAATTTGTTCAGACCCCCAAACTCTGCTTCCCCTGGCAGACAAATCCGTGCCTGGGGTGCCGGGGCAAGGTGCAGGACCCTCGGGGCCTCCACTGATGTACTGGGGGTCTGGAGGGAGGGTTTCACGGTTCCTCTCTGTCTTTGGTCCTGGCCTTTGTGGCTAATACGGTCCCTTTGGAGCCCAGTGGACGTTGGGAGGTTAAGGGGATGGACACTGACCCCTAATTAGACAAGTGGGTTCATTTGCTCTTTCATTTCTCGCAGCCCTGCAGGTACAATCTTGAGTCAAACTAGAAGGTTCTGGCTTTCACGGAGGAAGTAAGCTTGAGCCTTGTCTTACCGCTTCTCAGCTGGGTGACCTTGAACAGGCTCCCCAACCTCTCAGGGCTTCACGGAACTTCTAGAGGCGCAGAGAAAATTGCACTGATTTCTGGCGTAGATGTGAGCCTCCGAGTTGGTGCAGATAAAACGCCTCGCCCGAGATCCGCTGCAGGATTCAGACCCCAAATACACTCGCTGCTGTTATCTGGCCGGTGACCGCAGGAGCCACAAGGCACAGGGAGGGGAGGGTGCGAGAGGAATGGTGTCCCAAGTCTGTGCCCTGTTTGTAAGTGCCCAGTGATGGGAGGTGGAGGGTACGGGGTGGGGGGGATCCCCCAGACGCCCCACCCCTAGGAAACACAATTCAGAGAAAAACACCCCCCTGGGTCTCCGCAGTCTCTGTGTTCCAGCTGTAGGTTCGCAGCTCCAGGGGGGACCCGGCTCTCCCCTCGACCTCGTTAAAGTCGGAGGGGTGTATAAATCAACCAAAATAATTCACGACGATCATTAGCGACTCCAAGGCGGCATCTTCTACCGGCAGCTTTAAATTAAAAACGGCGCAAAACTGCGGTTTTTAAAACACATCAGCTCTGTTTCCTCCCCCCTGCCTGCTGTAATCGAAGGCTGCTGGGATCTAATGAAATGCATTAGCATCTCCAGTCCCCCCTGGCTACTGGTTACAGGAAGGAGGCTGCTTTGCGGTGGGGAGTGGAAGAGAGGTGTCGGGAGGCGCGGGGGTGCCTCCCTCCTCTCCCAGCCCCTGGTGCGGAGCCTCCCAGCCGCGGGGCTTGCATGCAGTGGCCGTGCTGCCCAGGGACCACCGAGGAGCAAAGGGTTCCCTTCGCCCGGTTTCCCTTTCTGCACCTGCAGAGGCCTGGCGCGCGCCGGGCAGCCCCACCCTGGACCCCGGGCCAGTGGCGCACAGCAAGACTTTCTCCATCCACGTGGGGCCTCTCCTCCTCCCCGGGCACCTCTAACCTGGTGTCCCCGTCATGCCCCTAAAATTGAGCCAGCTGGGCAAGCAAGCCAGAAACTTTGCAGACGTGGCCGCCCCCTTTCTGCAAAAGGCCGGAGAGGTTCTTGTGCCCCTCGGTCTCATGCGCCTGGGTGGCTTCCTTCTCCACCTGGACGCTGCAGAATTTGGGTGGAGCAGCTCTTTCTCACTGGGGCGCTGCCTTGCACCTTGCAGGGTGCTTGGCTCCTGCGCACTTGACCCAGTGCCCTCCCAGTCAGTGCAAGGAGGACAAATGCCCAACGGGTTACGTGTGCCTCGCGGATACGGCACCTCCCAGGTGGAGATGCACTGTGTTTCGTCACCGCCGCCAGGTTCAGCCACTCTCTGCTTAACTCTGATTTTTCTGAAATAAGCGCCGACGGACCCTTTCCTTAGAAACCCTCGCTGTGATTCTCCATTGCATTGTCACTGCTCAGGTGTGTCTGCACTGGGGAGTACGGTTGGGGGGTAGGGGACCCCCGGCATTACCCTCCCTGGCAAAGTTCCAACTCCTTAGCATGGCACCCACTGGGAGAGTTGCCCTGCTGCCCGAACCCTTTGCTCTGCTCTCCTAGGCCGAGCCACATGCCTGCTGCTTCGTCCCTGGCTCACGGAGGCTGTGCTCGGTGGCCCTTTGCCTGTCACGTCTCACTCTTGCAGCATCAGACGTGCTCGGGCCTTTGGCCAGGGCCTGGGGTTGCCCCCTTTCAGAGGCAAAGCTGAGACTCCCCGGGAGGTTATGCTCAGGCAGGGAGGCCGGTGGCTCTTTCCAGCCCCCTGCCAATGCTCTAGAACCTTCTTACAACTACCCATTCATTCATTCATTTGTTTGTTCACCCTTGATTTGTGTTCTGACGTCCCTCCTGGTCTCTTCCCCGGGCTTTCTCCACGGTAGGAGGAAAGCGTCCGGACAGGTACAGCTGGGGCACAAGAGGGTTAATGCCCGACAGTGGGGACGGAATAGGTGGGCTGCATGCTTAGGTCAGCAGGGCGGCTGTAAGGTGCAGGGAGCCCAGTGTCCCTTGGTGTGGGACGCTTCATTGCCTCTCTCCCTTCCTGTTCACTCTCCCTGGCCCCTCCCTCCTGCTTCCTGGGTGCACAGGAGTCCTCATCACAGCCTCTGTTTCCAAGGGACCCAGATGGAGACCAAGAGTCTGGCCCAGTCTGGGATGCAGAGAAAGAGATCTCGGCACCTGATGCAGGTGGGAAGAAGGGATGCCATGTCCTCCGGCACCTGCTCACCTTCACCGCCACCCCCACCTACCATGGACGGAGCGCACAGGGCCAAGGGCCTGCTGCAGATGGCCCACTGGTGAGGACAGAGCAGGACACCAGCTCAAGGGGCTCTCCGGGCTTTCCTGTCCAGACCAGCTCCTTGCAGAGTGGGAAGGTGGCAGGCCCTCCCTGGGTGCGGGGCTGTGTGTGTGTGTGTGTGTGTGTGTACTGTACAGACTCTGAATTGGCCAGAGTTGCTGAGCACCAGGTCAGGGGTCACTGCTCCAAGCAGGAGCTGCTGGTAGCACAGGGAATATTCATATTTCTTGGGGTGGGGCAGGGAGGGCGCACAGCTGGACCCCTGGGGGCTTGAGCAAGGTGGGGGCCTCCCCACCTGCTGGACTGACTCACCAGACAGCTTACCTGCCCATGTGTCTCCTGCAGTGCCTTGCAGGTAACAAGTGCTCAAATTAACATGGGTAGAAATAGAGCAAAACCCCCCACATCAAAATTGGGAAACAATCCTGCTGGGCAGGCCCGGGCTGCCCCCTTCCCCTCTTCGGGAGCAGGGCCCTCGGAGAGCCTGGCATCCTGCTGTCCTTGGGGGTGGCTGACAGATAGGGAGGAGAGGCAGGGAGGACAGCCTGTCATAGGGTGGGGGCTTTGATCCTTGCCCCAGATCACGTCCTGGTGGTCGTGTCCTTACCCCTGGCCCGCCAGCCCTCGGCTCAGCCCCTTCCCCCAACAAAACAGCCTTCAAGGACCACCCGCCCACCTCACCCCAGCCCTGGCTCCTCCCATCCCCACCCCAGTCCAGACCCGCCTGGAGGCCTGGGTGGCAACCATATGTTTAGGATGCTTGATTGCTGCTGTTGTGAGCCAGAAGGGCTGTTTGGGAAAGGGTACTCAGTCAAAGCTGTGTTTATATACACAAGGGCCGGCGTCTTTTTATTATGCATAATTATACGCTTCTTAATGCACAGGCTTTCTGAGGCATTCCCCCCCTCAACCTCCCCCCCCCCAATAAGCCGCAGCAGGGAGGGTGTGTTCGGGGTGGGTGGGGGCCCAGAGACGGGGGCGCCCTCCTCTCCTTGACTCCGGGGCCTCTGGGTCCGGCTGATAGATGGCTGCTGGCTCGCTCTTCCCCGGAACTCACTCTTCCGAGGGGATCTGGGGAGATGAGACGTGGAAACGTTGCAGAGCGTGTTGTGAAGCCTCTGATCTCTCCCTCCTCGTCTTTGAGCCGAAGCCTCGGATTTGCACTCCTCACCTCCTCCCGCAAGGAAAGCGTTAGATCCTTCCCCACCGCCGCAGCTTCTGGAGTCTGCACCCTGCAATTCTCTTCTTCTAAACTTCCCAAACTGGACTCCGAAGGCTGACATGGCATTTTATTAGCTGATCACGAGAGTCCAGGTGAAGCTTCTGCTAATCAGAAAGATCATAGTGGTGGTGGCGGCTTTGGGTTTGTACAATATAACGGGGCTGGGCGCCCTGGGTTCGAATCCAGACTCCGCCGTCTACACCATGGGTCAGCTGTGTGACCTTGGGGTGGCCATTTAACCTCTCTGAGCCCCGGTTTTCACGTTGGTAAAATGGGAAAAATATTAGCTCCCCTCGGCATGTCGAGCACCTGGAGCCTGGGAAATGCTTTGTCAGTGAGGATTTTGGCTTCATCCTTGAGGCCTCCGGCTCAGCTCAGACGCAGTGAACACTCACCAGGTAGTTATCGCAGCAAGGAATGAATGAGCACTGGGTTTGGAATCAGGGTGTCTTTGTTTACCAGCCACAGAGCCAGGCGGTTGTGGGACGTCTGAGCTTCTTTGAGCTGCAGGTGATGAGCTAACAGATTGGCCCACAAGCCTGTGAAGGTTCGGCTAATCCAGAGACATGAGGCTAAAGCACAGATGATGTCGAGCGTGGAGCCCGATGCCAACACATGCCCCATGTTACTGAAGGCTGATATTTCTGCCAGTAGTAGTTGACTATTTAAAAGGTTTTGTCTTGGGGATCCCTGGGTGGCACAGCGGTTTGGCGCCTGCCTTTGGCCCAGGGCGCTATCCTGGAGACCCGGGATCGAATCCCACGTCAGGCTCCCGGTGCATGGAGCCTGCTTCTCCCTCTGCCTGTGTCTCTGCCTCTCTCTCTCTCTCTCTCTCTCTCTGTGACTATCATAAATAAATAAAAATTAAAAAAAAAAAATAAAAGGTTTTGTCTTTCCATCATCCCAGGTGACGGAATGAAACAACCCGAGGCCTGCGCAGGCCTGTCTCCAGCCCCGAGTTCACAAATAAGAAAGTGGAGCTTCAGAAAGATCAGCTGGGGGGATCTGAGCTCTTGAAGATTGTGATTAGTTTTTGTTACCATTAAGACCCAAGAAGTTGAGACACCTGGGTGGATCAGCAGCTGAGCGTCTGCCTTCAGCTCAGGGTGTGACCCCGGGGTCACAGGATCGAGTACCACATCGGGCTCCTTGCATGGAGCCTGCTTCTCCCTCTGTCTGTGTCTCTGCCTCTCTCTCTCTCTCTCTCTCTGTCTCTCATGATAAATAAATAAAATCTTTAAAAAGAAAAAAGAAAAAGAAAGATCAGCTGGATTTGCCTGAGCTTGCACAGCGCCCCCCCGCCCCCCCCCCCCCCCCCCCCGCCCAGAGCCTGGATCCCCCCACACCCTGTGCCCTGCTCAATAAACAAGTTGTTACTTTAATTCCAAAGCTAGTTGTCCAATTCTCTGAGACTATCCCCACACTTTTAAATGTAGGAGATGCTGGAGCTCTGGGGTGTTCTGTTAATCCACCCTCTTCTCCCTTCCTCAAAGCCTGCTTCCACCAAGAAGCCCTCCTGGGATAAAGTTATCCGCTTGGTCTTGAGAACCCTTTATTTTCAGGGCCTCCTACCCCGGCAACTTGGGGAGACTGAGGAGACAGTGAGACTTGTAGGTTGATGCTGAGATGGAGCTCACCTTGGAAGAAGTGGACAAACTCCCGTGTTGGGTCAGGACACTCGGGATGTTGGGAGCATCCGTGTCTACCTGACATGTTCTGTGTCAATGATTTTATCCTATGGCCCATATTGATCCTGTCCGAACCCCCTGAATGTCCTATATTTAGCTTTGGCCCCCAAACATGACCAAAGTCATGCAGGTAGAGCTATTTTTCAAACTTACCTGGGCATTCGGTGTTTTTATTTGCTAAATCTGGCAACTCTAGATATTGGTGACTTCCCTAGGTGGGAGGTGGCATGGGGTGGGGGGGCTGGGGTCCTCCTGACTCCCCACCACGGTGCCTGGGACCAGCCTTCCTTCTGGTCTCACCACCTCCCCGCCCTGCGGGGGCAGGACTGGCTGGGCTCCGAAGCCAGGGAGAAGCCAAGCGCCTGGGGCCGCAGCCTGGATGAGCCTGCAAATTGGCAGTAAAGGAACCGTCCTTGGTAATAGAGAGATTTACCATCTGAAGGGCAGCCCCTCCCTCTTGAAGAGGCGATTAGTTCTGAAGCACTTTCCTGTGGGTTTGTTCCAGGGACATCGGAGGCCCCCATTACTCTCTCCCCTTCCCACCCCCAACCATCCCCCAGAGATTTAGAACCTGGAGGTGATCTTCCTTCTTGCTTCCATTACTTCAGCGCCTGAGTTACGAGCCTTTATTCCTCCAAAAGCTCTTCACTCGACCTCAGGCTGCAAAATCTAAGGAGCTGTGGGAGCGGCCTCCTTGTGGTCGGGGTGGCACCTGCCCTGGACCCGTGGGGGCACCGGGCCTCCCTATTCATTTAGCTCATTTATAGGCTGGTTCTCCTGTCCGCCCCGTAAGCTAACCACCTTGGTCTAGGCCTCAACCTCTCTGAAATGCATTTTCTTATTGTGTAAAATAAGGCAGTGGAGACGGATGCCTCCTAAAGCCTCTCGCAAAGCTGTGATTCCTTCCCGCCAGCTTGGACCCACTTGGTACCCACTCCCCCCATAAACAGAGTTAGAGGTCACGGCCTCCTGCCTCCTCCCGCTTGCCCTCCAGACCTCCACCTCACCTGGCCAGGCAGAGTCAGCCCCTCAGGAGAGGGAGAGAGGGAGAGACAGAGAGGGGCAGGAGGTGGGGATCGGGGATAGGGGATCAGGCAAAGCTAAAAGAAGACAGGAAAGGACAGACTCGGTTGTGATTCTCTCACTCAATGAACAGAGCACATTAAGGATTAATTCCCTCCCCTCTCCTGTTTACTGTGGTTTCTCCCCCCTCTGGTGCAGGGACGAGAGGCTTTGCATCAAGATTAGTTGTTTCACAGTAAGGCTGCAATTTGCCCGACGCGTTTGTCATTAGGGGAGCCCAAGCACCGTTCACAGGAGCTTGAGCCCCTTGTCCTTGCTTTGCTCCCCGGTGTCTGTCCCTTTCTCATGCAGACAAACAGGGTCCCAGAGGGAGATGGAGTCTTCCCAGGTTTGTAGGTTGGGTGCACTGCTAAGGTCTAGGGGTGGGGGGGGGGGAGGCAGGGTCAAGCTCACCCTGCAGGCCTGCCCTCCTGAAAGGCTGATGCTTCTGTCTCTCCAGAGGGCCTCTCTCTCTCTCTCTCTCCCCCACTAGCGGCCAGACCAGGCATGTGGGTGAGCCAGGACGGTCAGCAGCACCGCCCGAGGGATGGGGAGAGATTTGCTGCTCCCTCCCAGGTCGGCCAGTGTGGGGGAAGGGAGAGAAGGCAGCTCTGATAAGGATGAAACAAAATGAATGTGTTTTCAAAGTTTCCCCCAGGCCCCAGCAGGATTCTGCAAAACTGTAATCCTATATTATAAATAGATGGAATTGCCTTTTTTTTTTTAACCCATTGGAGATGCAAAGCCAGCTGCTCTCTCTCTCTCTCTCTCTGTCTCTCTCAAGACAACTGACAAAATGAGAAGGTAAGCTGCCTATTTGTCTCCGCATCCAGATGCGGTAAAGGGAAGTGCAGGGAACTGTTGGTCCCAGAGGCCTGTTCTGTTTGTTTCTGAAGCTTGGAGCAGTTCAGTGCCCCCACCAGCGATCGGGTCATTCAGTTCAGAAATAGACTGACGGGTTGGGACAATATGAAGCAGATGGGGCAACCGGTGGCTGCCCTGAGTCCTCCCTGAGACTCCTTTTCCCACCAAGGGTCTGGGTGGGCATCATTGGGACGAAGCTGGGAACACCCACCACCATTGCATTTAAAGGTCACAAGTGGGGGGCACCTGGGTGGCTCATTTGGTGAAGTCTCTGCCTTTGGCTCAGGTCACGATCTCAGGGTCCTGGAATGGAGCCTGGCACAGGGCTCCCTGCTCCACGGGGAGCCTGCTTCTCTCTCTCCCTCTATATGCTGCTCACCCTGCTTGTGCTCTCTCTCTCTTCTCCGTCAAATAAATAAATAAAATCTTAAAAAAAAATTTTAAAAAAGTCACAAGGCCCATCATCAAAGTGCCTGGGCACAGAGCCTAATGAAACCCCAACAAGGGGACTGGAGTGATCCCAGGTCTGTGGGGCCACTGAAGGATTTTCAGGTGATCAGATGTGTGTCTTAGCTGCCAGCTGCCATTGGAGGTCACTTGGGGGTCGGGGTGGGTGGCCAGGAGTAGGGGATGGAAGATTGAGTGGAAGCACGCAGGAAGCCTGGCTCGGAGTGATGGTGATGGGCTTTGCAAGAGTAGCGGGAGAGCTGGGCTTGGATTTCAGGCCTGTTGAGCATGGCAAGCCACGGCTTGGTGGTCCCTGGCTTGGGCACTAGGTGAGCAGGGGTGTTGTCCACTCAGGTAGGGGATGGAGAGTAGGAGCCAATCTGATGAGTGGAACTGGAGACATCCTGAGTTTGAAGTCCTGAGCTCGGGTGAAGGGTCTCAGCCATCTGGCCAATTTGGTGATATTTAAATGATACCTTCAGAAACAACAACTTTTTAAAAGGTAACTGGAAAGAAGCAGCCAGAGGGGTGAAAAGCAGGAGAGCACGTGTGATAAGAAACAGGAAAGAAGAATGTATTAGGGCTTTCCAGAGAAACAGAGCCAATGGGATATTCATATGTGTATAAGAGGAGATTGATGGGGATGGCTCCTGTGATTCTGGAGGATGAGAGGTCCCGCAGTCTGCCACCTGCAAGCTGGGGACCCAGGAAAGCCGGTGGTGTAGTTCAGCCCTGGTCCAAAGGCCTGGAACCAGGAGCTCCAACGGCCAAGTGCAGGAGGAGACGGGCATCCAGCTCTAGAAGAGAGAACTCACCTTTCCTTCTCTCCCCCTTTAGGTTCCATTTGGTCCTCAGGGGACCGGATGGTGCCTGCCTACGCCGGCAGGAGCAGATCTCTTCCCCCAGCCTGCTGAATCGAATGCTCCATCTCTTCCAGAAACCCCCTGATGGACAGACCCAGAAATAAGGCTTCCCCAGCTGTCTGGCCATCCCCTAGCGCAGTCAAGTTGACACAGGAAATTGGCCATCACAGAGAAAACCCAGAAAGCTGACAGCATCCACCCCTTCTTCGCAGAAGCCAAACAAGTTCTGAAGGGGTGGCATAGGTCCCATTACACTTGTCATCAACGCAGCCCCCTCTGTCCTTGGTAAAAGCGGGTCCAGCGGAGAGGTGGGAGCAGGTACCTGGTCACGTAGGTTGGGGGTGGATGGGGTCTTCTGGTATATATTCTTAAGACATTTCTAGACCTTTGCATCCTCCTGCCCCCTGAGGTCGGAGCTCAGGAAAGCAGAAAGCAAATTATTGGTGTCTAATAGTTTACCAGTTGTTCGGGACACCAGCTGGCTGGAGTGGGGGGCCCTCAGGACGGATAGTGAAGAACAGTAGGAAGTACCAAAGTGCTATTTAAAAAAACCCAATATAGGAAAGCCTGGGTGGCTCAGCGGTTGAGCATCTGCCTTTGGCTCAGGGCGTGATCCCTGTCCCAGGATCGAGTCCCACATCTGGCTCCCTGCATGGAGCCTCCTTCTCCCTCTGCCTGTGTCTCTGCCTCTCTCTGTGTCTCGCATGAATAAATAAAGAAAATCTTTAAAATAAAATAAAATAAAATAAAATAAAATAAAACCCCAATATAACCCCAAGAACCATAATTGTCATCCCACCCAGGTGGGCAGACAGAGCCGGTGACAGTCAGCTGCTGCTCAGGGTCACTTGGTTGGGCAGAGGCGGGTTACCACATGGTGCAGGCCGCTGTCGGGGGAACAGTCAGCATCCCCGGGCCACTCCAAGCCCCTTCCTCCCCGTCTCCACTCTGTGAAGTGTCCCCCACCTCGACCCCAGGTCTTTCCTGAGCTTCTTCAGTGGCCTGAGCATCAGGTGCAGTCTACGGCTGGAATGAAGAGGTTGCTGGGAAGCCAGTGTTAAGGACCTACTCGGAGCCACTGGGCTATGGGGGTGCACTCCTGTCCGGGTGCACCCCCATGGCCCCTGCGAGGCTGCTGGGCCAGGCTTGCCAGCTCCTGGCTTTGTCCAGGGCATCCCAGAGCCAAACGGGGGCTTTGGAGGGGGTGTCCAAGGGGAGGGGCAGCCCGACTCCCCCAAATCCCGCTCACCCCGCCAAGACGCCTAAGGGTCCGTTTGCTGAGTTCACTCG
Organism: Canis lupus baileyi; assembly: GCF_048164855.1. NCBI lineage: Eukaryota > Metazoa > Chordata > Mammalia > Carnivora > Canidae > Canis > Canis lupus. The sequence continues at coordinate 54,838,365 of NC_132853.1, read as the reverse complement.
GTGCCTTCCACCCCTCAGTCCTTGTTGACCGGTTTTCACTTTGTCTTCATCGCGGCGTTTTAAGGAAGCGACCTGCAGCCCACGAGAGGTTCTGGAGATGGTCAGGCCCAGAGGCTCACTCGGGCTATTTCGTGTAATGAGGTTTATGGACGAACGAGGCCATATGAAGGCGGGAGTCCCAGCGGGCCCAGGAGCAGCCAGATTGTCGGCTACCAGCCACCACGTTGAGTGCAGGAGGAGATACACAGCCTGCGTCCTGGAGGCTGGAAGGGGGTCATTCTGGGTCACAGAAGCTCTGGGAGCGGGGCTGGTCCTGGGCCCTATAAAGATAGGACGGGCACATCTAAGGCAGATCAACAAGGTGCACATGAGAGTGGGGACCCTCTCCCATTCCTACTGCGGCCCCAGAGCCCCCACGGCGGGCCCACGCTCTCTCCCATCAGGCAGCCTTCCCGCCCTGCAAACCCGAAGGAGCCCAGCCAGGGGTGCCCATCCCCACTGGCCCGGGACCCAGGGGCCAGTGTGTTACCTACACTCTGCAAGTAGGGAGGGAAGGAAGGAGGGTGGCTGAGACTCATGTCTTGAGTGGCCTTGCGGGGCTGTGCCCAGCCTTTCCAGGGCCTTGTGCCGGCTGCCGGTTCTCTCTGCTCCACCCCTACTCCTCCCTCCCACCCTGGCTCTCCCCTCCTCTGTCCTCCCTGTGCCTTTTCCTCCCTACCCCCTTCACACTTAGGCTGCCAAGGCGAGGGAAGAGGAGGCCCCTCCTACAGGAAGCACAGAGACTGTAGAGCTGAGGGAGCAGCTGTGGCTGTGGGATCAAGGGGGGACTTGCATCTACTCAGTTGAGCCTCACTTCTTAGCTGCCCACTCTGTGCCAGGCCCCCCACTACGTGCTTTACAAACCCGCGTGGAGGTAGTTCTTTCTGCCAGTATACAGGTAAGAAAATGATGAGGCACAGAGTGGTTATGTGACTCGTCCAAAAGCACACAGCTGACAAATGGGGGAGTCTGCTCTGAACCCGTGTTTGTCTGACCCAGAGTTCTTACGCAAACCCACTACTTTATGCTCTGGTGGGGAGACAAGGGACTCCTTCTGACCTTCAGCTTGGTGGGCCCAGGGACGGGAGACCTCGGTCACTGGCATCCCAGGTGGAGTCTGTAGGGAAACCCATACCCTCTCTCTCCCCAGGTGGGTTGTCCCCTGGGCTTCTTCGGGGGCAGAATCAGCCCCTCATCCTTTCCTCTCCTCTCTCGGCCCTGCCCAGCGACGCTTCACGCTGACTCCTCTGTACATCAAACTGGCCACCTCTCCTTGGGTCCTTCCCCACTTTCCAAGGTCAGTCCTGATTCATATCTGCCTGGCCACGTGGGTTCCAGGGCGACCCGCCCACCTCCTTGGGCAAAGCCTCCCCCATCCCGGGAAGGGGATGGGCAGGGTCAGTCTCCCTGAGTTACTCTGGAGGCTCCTCTCTCCTCCTGGCCAAGCCCAAGGCCTTAGAGTTGACTTGGGTACATCCAGGATGCCAGGCTTCTCTGCAAAAATACCAGGAGTGGATCCCACCCCCACCCCATAGACCCCCGTCCCTGGGAGGCCTGCCTTTGACGGCACTGCTGGTTCTTAGTTACCGTCTTGGGAAGCGGTGGTGGCCCTTGCTCTCAGGGAGCTGGCGCCTCCCGAGCCCCGATCCCCTCCCCACCAGTGGGGGGCCAGGAGGCCAGGTCATGGGAGATCATTTCTGGTGGAAGGAAGCGGTGCAGGGCCTCTGCAGCAAGACGAAATGTAGGACAACAGCCCTTCTGGCTCACTGCTCGTGCTATTGAAAACAGCACCAGCCAGAAAATACTTGCTAATGGCCTTCTCCCAATCTCCTTCTAGATAATGATAAATAATGTGTACTTTTAGTTTGGAATTGAAACTCATCTCTGTATTTCTGGTGTGTTTCACATGTTTCCCCCCCGCCCTTCTCCCTCGGGGTCTGAAAACTAGATATTTGTGCATTTGCTGTGTGCATTTATTCCCTGCCAGAAGTTGACATATAGACTCATTAATTCCTCCACACTTGTGCTCACCCCCAGACACTCACCTGGCTGGACCAGGAGGGAAGCTGCGTCCCAGTGGGCTCTTCTAAAGGAATCCTGTGGACCGGACCGGGGGACAGATATGTCCTGGATGTGGGGGTTTGGGGTCCCTTTCAGTGATCTCTCATTCCTCTACTCAGGCGTGCCCTGAGGGTTACATTCCCTGAGTTTCTGATTCAGTAGGTCTGGGATAGGACCCAGAAGTTGCATTTCTAACAAATTCCCAGGTGATAATGGTGCAGTGGTCCCAGAGACCACACTTTGAGAACCACTGGTCTAAATCCTTGCTACTCGGGGCGCCTGGGTGGCTCAGTGGTTGAGCGGCTGCCTTCGGCTCTGGGTGTGGTCCTGGAGTCTGGGGATCAAGTCCCGCATCAGGCTCCCCAGGAAGCCTGCTTCTCCCTTTGCCAGTGTCTCTGCCACTCTCTCTGTGTCTCTCAGGAATAAATAAATGAAATCTTAAAAAAAGAAATCCTTTCTACTCAAAGTGTGGTCCTGGGACCAGCAGCTTTAGCATGACCTGAGAGCTACTTAGAGATGCAGAAGCTTGGGCTCCACCCCAGGTATAATCAGTTTTGCATTTTAGCAAATCCCAGGTGATCTGAATGTGTATTGCTTTGGAGAAGCACTGGCCTAGGTGATTATTCAATGTTCCTTTCAGCACAGTGGCCTTGATCTTGACTGTGCATCAGAATCTCCTGGGGAGCTTTTAAAACATCTCTAAGCCCAGGCTGTGCCCCAGGTCAATTAAACCAGCACCTCTGGGGTGGGGTTCAGGCATGTGTGTTTTTTAAAAAGCTTCCCTGTGATTGCAGTGCATGGCCACCCCTGAGAACCGCTGCTCCTGGTTCACCTTGAAGGAGACTGCAAGTCATGCTTCTTTCCTTCATGGCTGCTCACCCATGCCCACTTTTCTGGCTCAGAGAGAGCTCAGCTTTGCCTGACCCAGGGTCATCCATCTTTCCGGCGTGCTTCTGTGGGCTTCTGTAGTGCATCCTTCTCTCTCATTTCAGTTGAGCGCACTGGGTGGAGAGTTGGAGAAGCAGCAGAGGCAGCAAGAATTGCCTGAGCCAGGCTTTGGTTACCCCGTGGGTGTGGTTAGAGCAGCACCCACAAAAGCCCACTTTCCATGCTTCTGAAATCCCACTGACGTTCCTTTGAATTAATTGCAGAGTATCAAACACCGAGCCAACCTGTGATCACTGTCCCCTACCAGGTCCGTGACAGACATCACTAATCAATCAGGGCATGCGTTCTCATTGAGCCCAGAGGTGGCTCAGAGGACTTGTGTCTGCAGTGTTCCAGCATCCGGGACCAGTGGGACATGGCGGGGCTATGGAAAACATTGACCTTTCCAGGGTGGAAAGCATCTGCCCCTTGTCCTGAGGGGGGCAAGAATCAGGTTATTGGTGAGATAAGCGTGACTTACTCATCAGCTCCTAGAAAGAAGGAGCAGGTTTCCAAGCGGAAGGGAGCGTGGTAGCAGAGAGAGAGAGGTCTGGAGAATGGGTCACTGTCCTGGAGGCAGTTCTGGGACGCCAAATTCAGGATGGGGCTTTTGGGGAGAGGAGGGTTCCTTCTTCTCGTGTTTCTGTTGCCTCCGCTGCAAGGTGTGTGTATGGGGGGATTGGCCAAGAGGGGAAGAGGGGCCAAGGGCAAGATTCTCCAACTTCAGTGCTGTACGTGGGGCTGGGACTGGGTGTGACGATTTGGGGAAGGTCTTAGCTTCAGCCAGGCTTGTGGAGGTGGGGTGGGGGGAGACCCTCACTCAGTGCAGGAGGTCCTGGCTGGAGGGCAGCCCTGGGACCCCCACAGATGACAGTGGGAGATTGCAAGGCAGGCCAGAGGCTCTCTTCTGCCCAGCTTGGGGTGCTGGTGGGGAGCTCCAGGAGAGGTAGAGGCAGATGAGCAGGTCTCCCCACCAATCCTCTTCTTGGCTACTCCCCAGATTGGATTTGTGGAAAAGAGGATGGAATTGTGGAGCATGTTCTCCAGAGCAACAGGGGCCTGCTCTGCGGAGGGGAGTTTAACAAAGAGGTAGGCCAAAGAGAGGAGACGGAACCTCTAGGTGGGGAGAGAAAGAGGACAATAAAGGAGATGAACCAGAAGACGGTTCTCCTTAAGGGCTGTGTGTTCATTCACTCGTGATCTCCACATTTCTCACTGAACACCTATTCTCAGGCCGGCTAGAATCTGGTTAGTCCTTTCCTGCGGGGATGAGTCCACTTTGGGACCACCTTGGTAGCACTGAGGTTGGGGGCAGAGGAGATCTTACCAGCTCAACAGCTCGAGCTGCTACCACAGACACCTCAGCGCACCCTGGCTAGAATAAAGGAAGCCGAGGAACCCTGGCCTTCCGGCCTTCGGGTGGCTGAAGAGGCAGAGGGGACCTCTAGTGCAGTCTGTGAGTGAGACGGGGTCTCTCACACTACTGGTCCAGTGGAGAACCCTGTCTTCAGAAAAGGGATGAAGACCCAGATCCGGGCCCCCAGCTGCCCTAGCCCGGACGGGATGCAGCCAATGGGGTGCGTGTCCAGGTAGTGGACACCCCAAGGATGGGAAGCCGATGCAGCGTGGAGCATCCTCCAGACACACGGAGGGTGGGTTTCATGAGGTGGTTGGCTAAGAGGCAGGGGGCTGGCCCTGGTGACCTAATGGGCCCTGGAGAGCCCCTCCATGGCCTGGGCACCCCTGTAGTCCAGCAAATCTCCTCCCATGTCCTGGAACCATCCAGCAGGAGGCTTTGCTGATTTCTAGTGACCTTGACTCGTCCCCCTCCCCACTTGAATGGAGAAGCATCTGCACTGCTTGTCATCTCTGCCAGTCCAGAGCCAGCCTTTCAAATGACCTGCTTCATCCCTGGCTGCGGTCGGAGCCTGAGAAGCGATGCGCTCCATTTCCATTTTTTCCTGAAGGCACCCCCTACCCCGGCCCCCATCCCTCAGTGTCTTGGGGAGCCATGGGCACCCCCTCCTGCCCCTCCCACAGTCCTGCCTGCACTTGCCTGGCTGCCAGCAGAACCCAGGCTGCCTGGATGGATTGACTTGTTGGAGAGAGTATTTATTTTAAGAAGCATTTCACCCCGGGTTTTGCTGTGCTTGGCTTATTACCCATAAATATCAACTAACAGAAAAGGGGTGGCCTCTGGGAGGAGTGGATGTTTTGGATGGAAACCAAGAGCTGACATGTTCCCTGGGTGGGAGAGACGAGGGAACAGTTCCCATAATTGGCCTCTACAGGGAGATCCAAACGCATCGTCCTGAGATCCTAGAGCGCTGCCACCGAGGCAGTCCCGCGCCACAGCGCGCACCTGGGAGGGCCTGGACCTAGCTGGGCGGGCAGTGACCTCAACCCCGGCCAGAGAGTGAGGGACAGAAGAAGGGGTGCCCCGAGGGTGGGGTTAAGGACCAGGGCTTGCAGGGGGCTTCATGGAGGGGTGATTTTAGCAAAGGTGTGGCTGAGTGAGTTAAAGAGAGGAATGGCCTTCTGGGAGGGGAGCAGTAGGGCAAAGGCGTGGGAGTCCGCCTGGGGGACTGGCTCCCCAGGGGAGGGGGTGGTGAGGAGTTGGGCTGAGGGAGGCAGGGACGTGAGGGCCCCTTTCTGCAGAGCCAGGAGGCAGCCTCGTGAGGCAGTCCTGGGACGGGGAGGCAGCCAGTGTGACTCGGTCACTAGCCTGTTCTTGCTCGTCCCGGGATGCTGCTCCTGACCGCTGGTGCGGTTTAGGGACGATCACCTGTTTCTCTCTCCTCTCCTTTCCTTTCCTGGAAATGGAAACTTCCTCTGGAGCTTGGACATAGAGGAGGGTCAGGATAAGCTGATCCAGTCTGCAGGGGGGTGGAGTGACCGCTCTGAGACCTTCCCAGGAGGAGTCTGGCTCCTCTCACCCCCTCGCTCCCTGCTGTTCCCATGGAACCCGGGGTGCTCCCAGGAGGGCCGCTGCTGGAGGCAGTTTGGTGACTCCGATCTGCGCCTTCTAAGGGATTGTGGACTGAAGTGTGTGTAGGTGTGTCTCTGTATGTGAGAGCATGTGTGAATGTCCGCGTGTGTGTGCCTGTGTGGATAGGGGGTGGATCTTGGACTTCCTGCCCCAGCATCAAGAATCCCCTGAGCCCCACCCCTGAGGCCCAGGGCAAGCCCCGACCCACAGCCAGCTCCACACTGGCCTGTCCCCACATTTAAGGCAGAACTGACTTCCTGGCAGGAAGGCCACCCTGTCAGCCCACTGAGGCTTTTCCTCCTCTTTGCACCAAGCTCCTCCTCGACCACCCTCCAAATCCCTGATCCTTAATCCCCAACCCCCCAACCCTCCCAAGGTGGGCCCAGACCCAGACCTTGACGCAGGTCACTGTTAATGAACTTCACTCTTCCCAAGTCCCTGGGGATAGGCGTGTGACTCACGCCGTCCAGTCGCAGGACCCCAGCCCTCAGCCAAAGGGCTGGAGAGCAGGGCCAAAGTCCTTCCCCGGAGCTAGTCCGTCTCTTGCTCAGATGCTAGTGTGGGGAGTTGGGCGTGTGGGGGGCCTGGTGGCCATCCTCACCACCATGTGAGAGACAGCCTGTCTGTGGCCACGACCAGCAAATGTGCACATCGACAGGGGTGGGTGGGTGAGGAGACAGGGCCAGGTGGGGATGAAGACTGAGGCACGGGCAGGGCCCATATTGGTCCCGAAGTCCTGGTTCCTGTGATCTCTCTTCTTATTCCGAATCCTCCCAGTGACAAGAGCCCATAAACTCCACTTTGACTAGAGCTGGAGCTAGTTGAGCTCATTCTCAGTCACGTGCAGGTTAGAGTTCTGAGTGATATATTGGCCTTCACAGGCCATGTCCTGGCCCACCCACCTGTCCCCATTCTCTCAAGTGGCCAGGGTTCCATTATACATTCCCCGTATTGTCCTCTCTCTCCTCCTGATTAGAATCAAATGTCTGTTTTTCAAGCCTTTCTGTCCCTCTCCCCTTCCCTGTGCTGATAAGACATGGGGCCCTTGCCTTTCTCCCTGCTACAGAAACAAAGTAGCATATGAAGTAGCATAGAGAAGTTTCTAGATGTCTGGGCACTACCAAGGTTGAGAAACCTTGGGTGAAGACATGACTCACGTTGTCTTGGTCATGCCGACATTGAGGGCAAGGGGGCAGGACCCAGGAGACAGGAGGAGTGTGGCATTCCTGGCTCCGGACTCTGCTTCTCCTGGTGTGAAAGCCCCCTTCATCCATAGCCCCTGCCCCTTCTCGCTTCCGGCATTTATGCCTGGTAGGTGTCGGCCAGTTTACTATCTCTATTACTTTTTCAACATGGAAATATCTGGGATTTTTTTCCCCTTTATAAAAATAATTCCTCCTCCATCCCCAGACCACATGCTCGAATTAGACAATCCTGGCAAGGAGAGGACAGTTCATCCAACCTTCTGCCCAATGTAAGAGGCTTGGCCACAGCAAATGACATATGGTGAGTTACTGATGCATGTACGCTGCCGAGACGGGCAGCTCACTACCTTGTGGGGCGGCCTTTCCACTGCGGGGCAGCTCTAATTGCTGGAAAGTTCTTCCCTTTGTTTAGCTAAAATCTGGCACCAAGATGCCCTTGGTTGAAGGCCTGCCCTCTGGAGCACTGCAAAGTCAATCTGTTCTTCTTGCACATGACAGCTTTCACACCGTTGAAGACAGTTAGCATGTCCCTCGTGCATTCTCTTTTTCTCTGGTCAAACACCCTGATTTCTGAGAAGCACATCAGAGGTGGAACGGCTTCAGAGCCCTCGTCGGCCTGGTTTTCATGCCCTCCAATGCCCCTCCTGGAGTCTCATACCCAGTCAGAGAAATATTTTCTGGAGGGGCTCAACCCCGTGACCAGCCAAGGGGACACAGCGGTCCCACGCTGCAGAGTTGGCATTGTGTGTGCATCAGAGTTGGCATTGTGTTTAGCACATTCCTGGGCCCATCCCCTGAGATTCTGGATCAGTAAGTCTGAGACTAGGCCCCAGAATAACTTTTAAGCAGAGCTGCACAGCCAGTTCTGTTGATAAGCTATTTTTTTCGTAGGAAAATTGAGGTGTGTAGGTGGGACGGGATGGGCGGGGCACCATGCAGCCAGTGGATTCAGCAGGACTCATCTGTTTGCAAGACACAGAAACCCAGCATAACTAGCCTATGCAAACAGGGGATGTTTGGGTCCAGGAGCTGCAAGGGATCCTGAGATAGCAGGAGTTTGGTCTTTGGGAACGGGATCGAGGACTCAAAGTTCAGTGTGGTGACGAAAATGGCCATAAGTAGTCCAAATTCATATTCTCTTGGCTTATTGACCTCAACTGGAAAGGTATTCTGTTCCTCTCCACACCCACCCCCTGCCCCCAACCCCGCCAGTATCTTTAATTTAATTCTAGGGAAGGATTTTTATTGGTCCAACTTGGATCTCCTTCCAGTGATCATGGTTGGCACAGAGATGGGCTATGACAATTGGATCATGGAGCTACCCTTGCCCTACACTGGAGAAGGATGGGGACACCAGGTGAGGGAGAGCAAGTTCTCAGGGAAGGGATGCTGGCCACATGTCCATCATAGCTGACCTGCAGGAGGGCCATCTAGGGTTTTCTTACGAAAAGAAAGGTCTATTTCAACTTTTGGATGGAGGCAGCATTCTTCTAGAAATAACAGGATTTTTAAGGGCCTTGTTATGATCACCAACTGTGATTAAAAAAGAAAAAAGAAGGATGTTGGGGGGACCACAAATGCTAGTCTAGTCATTTACGAACCTCGATTCGGCCTGCAGGCCCTGGTGGGTCCCATCTGTCTGGGACTGGTCTCTCCTTGTTTCACTGGCACGAACCTTGTCTCGTCCATCATACTGAGGCCTGGGACCATAGACATGTAGCTTCTCTGTTTCTTCTCTTACCCATTGTCCAGCATTTGTGTGCGGTTTACATGTTAAAGAGAGTGCATGCACCATATTTCATGGTTTTACATCTGTCTACTCTTTCTAGTTTGCATCCCTCAAAAGCAGGGTCTATGTCTAGTATGATTCTGACATCACAGCATAAACTCAACACCATGCCTTGGGGTGGCATAAATGGCTAGCTGACCAATAAAAATACGTGCCACCATGGTGTAGGACCCTTGCTGGGACATAGCTGTCTGGCCAGGGACCATGTTTCCCAGCCCCTCTTGCATCTACGTGGGACCACACAGCTGGTTCTCATCAATGGAACATGAATGGAAATGCTGACTGTCACTTCTGGGTCAAGGTGGTTAGTTAAGCTTTGCGTGTAAGATTTCCACGCTTTCTGGTTTCTTCTGCCAGCTGGATGCAGAGACTCCAACAGAGGTCCTCCAGGATGTCCTAGGCACAGCTGAGCCTCAAGATGGAAGGGACCTAGGTCCCTGAGTCACCACCTGGAGGAGAGTCTCTCAAACGTTCTAATTAATCAGCGACATCCACATTTAATTTCGAGTGACTAGAAAATACATATTTATTGTGTTAAGCCATTAAGATTTTGGAGCTGACTGCTAATATAAGTTACTGATTACTGTACTAGGCTCCGTAAGAACTGGAGGGGGTGTGTGGCTGGGTCTGGAGTGGACTGCTCCACAGCCGACCACTCTTCTTTCCTACATGGGTTCATCTACTGATTCATCCGTGTGCTCCTCCATCCTTCCAGCCAGGCACAAAGGCAGTGTGCTTGCAGGGAGCAGATGTGCTGGGCTTTCTCACCTCGCTCCATGGGTTCCCCAGGTTACAAACCACCCCCAGCTCAGGGGCAGGGGCTGGCTGGTCAGGGCTGGATCCTGGGGAGGGCACAGGACCAGAGCCAGTGGTGCAAACAGGAACCTGCCAGTGAACCCAGCCAGTTCACTGCCAGGGTGACCTTGAGAGGAGCAAGGAGCAAAGAGAAAAACACAGAGCCGGCTCCCTCCTGTCTTAGGGTCCCTTGAAGGCCCCCTGCTGGCGGGAACTAGCTGGGCACCGCCGGCAGAGCAGAAATGGGGTCCTAGCCCAGGGCTTCACAGCTCAGAGTGACTCTCAAGTTTGGACTTGAGTGGCGACAGCTACAGAACCAGCAGAGTTTTTAGCTTGAATCCTCTGACCTGACTGCTTTGCTGTGAGGCACCCTCTCTGGAGCCTAGCACCCTAGGAGCCAGTTCATGTCCACAGCCTCCCTGCCAGTCTGAGGGCTGACATCCTGGGGACACACCTGGCCCAGGGCTCCAGGTCCTAGAGAGATTCAGGAAGACAGGCTCCAGAGAGTGTTCATGGTCTTTGGTGCAGCCGCTCCGCCGCGGGGTGCTCCGGGTGCTGGGTGCAGAGGTGAGATGAGCTGTGTGGGTTCCCCCCCACCACCACTCAGAGGAGCTGCGGGAAGGCTGCAGCTCCCCTGGGTCCTCCTAGGAAGGCAGCCGTGGCCTCTCAGCGATTTGGCTAAGATTGAGAACGCAGGATGGCAACACTCCCTCTCATTGCCGTGTGACCTTGAGGGAACGAATTACCTTCTCAAGTCTTGATTTTCTTCCTCTGTACAATGCCCCCCGAGGGCCATCATGCAGTTTGGGGGTAACGCATATAAAGCACAGTGCCTGGCACATAGTAGACACATGATAAGCGGCAGGAACGGTGATTATTCAGAGGAATGGGGGATCCCAGGAGTCTGTCTTTGACCTCGAGACTACTGCAGTGGCCTCACTTTATGGGGTGGAGGGCCCCCAGGGAGCAAGAAGTACAGACAGAGAGAGGGAACATGGGTGCCTGAGGCTCCTGGACCCTCCCCATTCCCAGGCAGGTATTGGGGGTCCCGCTACCGAGCCCGTGGGGGTTGGGGAGTGGTTGTCCCACCCTGATGAAGCACTTGAAGGCCCCCAGCACAAAAAGAAACTGTCCTGCCCCGTGGCAGCCTCCCTTCCAGCCTGTGGTGGCCCCAAGGAGGACTGTGCAAGTACCTAACCGTGTGCATAATTTCTTGATTCCGCTGCAGTGGAAGTTTGGATCAGAGCGAGTGGGTGTAAAGAATGTCAAGCAAGATTCGATTACAATTTTTATTTTGGAAAAACCTTCATCAAAATATGTATATCTAATTAGGACAATTACAGCACAGGAACAAAAAACTGATTAAAAATCAGACACTCCATAAATTACAAGTGTTTTTCTCCAGCTGGGGCACATCTCCGGCTGCCGAGCTGCAAGGCCAATCAATGGGGCCGGCGCTCTGGGAGCAAGAGGGAGGAGGTGGTGACTCTCGGGACAGGACTGCAGGGGGTGGCTGTTGAGAGTAGGCTTTGGGGAGGGGTGGTCCCGCCACCACCTGACTGTCACCCAGGGCATGGAGGCAGCTGGGCCTGCTTAGGGACAGGAAGAGCTGCTCACGGGTGGAGGAGCAGGGGTCTGGTGGGGTCTGGATATGGCTGTGTGCCTGTGTGCAAGTGTGTATGTGTGCATTTCGTCGAGCCCGAGCAGCAGATCATGCATGTGCACACATGTACGATGGCACGTGAGCATCTGTGCAAACATCTGTATCACGGCCGGAAGATGCAACTGTCTGGGCAGAAGAAAAATGCACAGCAGCATCTGGAGCGTTGTGCCAGCGGCAGGCGTGGTGCAGAGGGAGAGCAAGCAGGCAGCTTGTCATACGTGCCTGGGCACCACCAGCTTGGGATGGGCACCAGGCCGGCAGAGCTGCCCTTTTAAGATGTCGCAAAAAGAACAGGCTACCACACAAGGATGTCCACACCCCAATCCCTGGCGCCTGTAAAGATGTCACCCTCCGTGGCTTAAGGGACTTTGCAGATGTGATTAAGTTAAGGATTTCGGGACGGGGAGCTCATCCTGGATTACTTGGGCGAGTCCAATGTCATCACGAGGGTCCTTAAAAGTGAAAGAGGGTGGCTGGAGAAGGAGATGTGACAGCAACGGAATGATTAGAGACGGTCTATGTCATCGGCTTTAAAGATGGACCACAAGCCAAGGGATGAGCATGGCCTCCAGGGGCTGGAAAGGGAGGAAAAGCAATTGTCCTTAGAGCCTCCAGGAGGAACACAGCCCCGCTGATGTTCCGATCTTAGCCCTCGGAGAAGGTGGGACCTTGCACCCACCGAGCTGTGAGTCCATACACGTGGGCCATTTTAAACCGCTGCGTTGGTGACCATTTGCTACAGCAGCGACAGGAGAGGAGAGGAGCGCCGAAGGGATTTTGCCCTTTTCCATCCAGGTGGAGACATCGGACCTCAGAGGCGCCAAGTGATTTGCTGGGGTTCCCGCAGCCAGCCGGTGGGGGGCCACTGTGTGAGGCAGGCTGACCTCAGAGCCTAAGTGGGCCTCTCCCGCCTGTTGGCCCAACCACGCCGCCTCCCGCAGAGCAGTCGTGAGGGCCGGACTTCTCATTCCCAGGCCAGCTCCCAGCTCAAGCCCCACTGCTGCCGGCTCAGAGAAGATGGGATGGGGGTGGGGGGCATCTGGGATGAGCACATTGAAAAGCTTGGACAAAAAAAAAAAGAAAAAGAAAAACTTGGACAGGTTCCAGTTAAAGCCATGGTCGAAGGTGGCTTGTGTGTGCGCCCTCCGAGGAGAGGAAGGGGCTTATGTCTGAGCCCGAAGCCAGCTTCCAGGCAGGGGGTTCTCTGGCTCCCCAGCCCATCCCACTCCAGCCTGCCTCAGCCCCTCTGCTCCTTCCTCCCCACTCAACCCCAACCCCCCTGAGTCTGCGCTCCCGGGGTCCGAGCTTCAGCAGCTTCACGGCCTTCAGAAGCTCGGGGATAGATTACGCGGGCTCAGAGCCTCGCAGCCCTGGGCAGGAAGGCGGCGAGGTCATGGGTGGAGAAGCCCCTGGCCCCTGACACCCTCTACCCTGCTCTGAGGCCACCCAGCATGCCAGGCGGTGCCAAGAGTCCTAGAGCACCATCCAACACGGCCCGGGGCGGAGGGGGATGCCGGCAAGAGATACTGGCTGAGGAGCCAGGCCAGCTGGGTCCCATTGCTGATTCCCTTGGGAGGCTTGCTTGACTCATTTCCCCTGCTGGGCCTTAGTTTCCTTGTCTGTAACCTGGGCTACTTAGAGAACATTCTAGAGATTCCCTCTAGCTTAGACCTGCTGACCCTGCTGGCTAGGGTTCTCTTCCTGTCTGTGATAGTCGGGCATCCCGGGGCCTGTGCATGGCTCTCTCCTGTTTGCATGTTCTTGAGGAATGTGGCTATAGGGTGAGGGCAGCAAGGGGCTTGAACTGAGTGTCAGGGCTGCCTCCTGGCCTCCGGGGGATGGAATGGGGACAGTGAGTCTTGCTTTGCAGGAGGTTGCCCTCAACGGCCATGGTAAGAACCATCCTCAGATATAGCACCCCACTTTTTACATCCTTCCTCACCTCAGAAGATGCTGTCTCCCAGGCCTGCTCTCCTGGGCTTCTTCCTCTGGCCCCAGGGAGGAGCTTTTGTGTGTGTGGTGACAGAGAGGCTTGGCTGGATCCACTCTAATGGGATCCATAGACTTGTCTCAAGCAAGATTCCGATTGGCTGGCTTGGATCATGTGATCTTCTTGGAACCAGTCACTCTGACCAGAGCAATGCAGTAGCATGACAGCTCAACCTCGTGATCACATGTGTGATGTCACAGGATCACATCTGTAACCAGTAGGCGGGGTCACTCGGGCTACCATGTTTGAAGCCCCTAGAATCACATGTAGCAATGATGAGTTCCCCCAAAGAGCCTCAACCAAGATGGAACAGCATGTTAGGCAGACAAGAATATTTTCCCCAAATGCCCACCACGTCCCAGGCCCTGTCCTGAGGGGCTCCTTGGGACATCTATTCCAGATGACTTAGGGAGTCGATCCGCTTTACCTGGGACAGGTGAAGTCATCCCTAGCTCACACCTTGTTTTCAAGGGACTCTGGAAAGAAGGTCTGTGCTTGGTGCTCTAAGGTCTCCTCCGCTAGGCATGGGGGAGACTGAGGTGGCTCTAAAATGCTCCCCTAATGGCCACGTCATTCATTCTGTGCTTTAGCTGGCATTCTGTGGCACCTTGGCACCCAGGCACCATAGTCCCAGGACATCCCAGTGTGTGAATGTGCGTGTCCGTGTGTGTGTTGTGAGGGTGGTGACTGTCAGAGGCTTGGAACTCTCAGTCTTACAGACAAGGGGGCGGCAGGGCAAGAGGGCGATCTTCAGGACCACTGCTGTGTCTCTGGCCCTTGTCCTACAGCGTCTGCAGCTCCCTGATTATTATTCTGGGCCCAGACAGAGGCAGCTGTGTGGCAGTAGGGGAAGCTGACAGACAGTGACAGGTGACACCGGCTGCTGGGTCTTCCTTCTGTCAAATCCGGCTCTGCTATCTCTGGTGCCCCGGACGGCCCTGCGATGCCCTCTGGCACCTTCTTCTCCAGCCCCCACTGAGGCCAAAGTAGGGGGGGCGGTGTCAGGTGTGAAAGCCCCGATGCTGGTCGGTGCCTGTTTGCTGCTCCAAGGGCCCCCCTTCATGCTTCCCCTGCTCTGCTCAGCATCACTGGGGCTGCCCACGGCGGCTGGCTCCTGGCTGGTTTTGGCCAATGCTAGAGGTTGAAAGTTCCTGTTCCCCCAGATTCTTATGTTGAAAACCAACCCCCAGTGTGATGGCATTTGGAGGTGGGGTCTTGGGGGGGTGATCAGGCCATGACCAGGGGGATCAGAGCCTTAATGGGCGGGACTCGTGCCCTTACAAGGAGACCCCAGATCGGCCCTCACCTTTGCCACCTGGTGAGGACGGAGAGGAGGCGGCCGTCTATGGAGCAGGACGTGGGCCTCCACCAGACACCTTGATCTTGGCCTCCAGCCCCCAGAACCGTGAGGATGAGCCGTCTGTGGTGTAATCCCAAGTCTCCGGGATTTCCATGAGAACAGCCCGAACAGATGAAGGCGGCCAGCGAGGCCCAGGCAGGGAGAGCTGAGGGCAGGAAGGTGGAGATGGGGGGTGTTTCTTCTCCTGTGTTTGCTTCTTGTCCTGCTCTCTTGAGCTTGAGGGAGCCGGCTCCTCCTGTGGCTCCCACCCGGGATGCAGCAGCTTTGTGCCGCGCTGGTCCTGAGTCCCCTCACCGTCCGCTGCCGCGCTTCTCAGTTGTCTTTCACCTGTGTGGCCACGTCCCCATGTGCATGATTCCCCTTTAGACCCTCAGAGTGGCATCTGCTTTCTGCTTGGCCTCTGATGCTGCCATCACCTGGTGGGGCCTCAGGCGAAATTCTCTTCTGTCAACAGCAAGCTGTGTGACCTTGGGCTAGTTGCTGTCCCTCTCTGGACTCAACTATTCCTATCTGTAAAAGGCCAGACAGTGGCCCCTGATGAATCCTGGACCCTCTGCCAGGGGACGCAGGGCTTTTCTAGATGCTCTTCTGGGGGCTCCTTGGGCCCCCTGGTCCCCTAATAGCGCCCCTGTGATCCCCTAAAGCTGCTCCACCTCCCTCATCTGGGAGGTGTGAGCGGCGGGAGAGACTCACTCAAGCAGCTTGGCATTAATTCCTAAAGCCCACTTCCCCATATATGCAGGGCTCAGAATAGGAGGGGGCAGTCAGAACCACAGATGCTTTCCAGAAGGATCTCTCCTCCACGGGTGGAGGAAAGTAAGGGGCGAGAATGCGATGGTGAGGTCTGGGTGGAGACCCCTGGGGCCCCTTCCCTGGGAGCCTGCCTCTCACCCCCGCGAGCCTAGACAGAGGGCACTGCGGGGCAGGGGAAGCCACGGGGAGCAGGGAGCAGGAGGGAGGGAGGAGGAGATCAGAGCCGAGGCGAGGCCTTGTTTTGGGTTTGAAATGCCCAAGCTGTTAATTTGAGAATAATCAATGCTAATTTGCACATATCTGGCTGCTATAGCAGGTTATCTATTTCCCGTCAAGATGCCCCAGAAGCTCCCACGGCTCTTCCCCAGCGCTGTCCACCCAACCTCCCCCTGCTGCTGGGAGGTGCTGCGGGCTGGCCCGCCGGGGAGCCGGTGGTCCCCCCCCACCCAGATGCTGAGCCCAGCCCCAGCTGCCAGCGGGGCTGGAGGCAGCCCAGGGGGCTGGAGAGGAGAGGGCTAGGGGGCCGGCCAACGCCTGGCGGGAGGAGAATTAAGCAGAAGTGCAAATTACCCAAACCCGTGATTAACATTTCTTCCAAATCTGCATGAATATTAAAGCGCAACCCACCCTGGTCCCCACACAATGAATTCTGCATGAATCTTAAGATAAATCGTTTGGATAACTTAGCGGCAGCTGTACTCCCCTGCTGCCAGCTGCCTCCCAAAATCATTTCAAGGCGGGTAAGAGGGGAGAAGGAGGGGAGAGTGAGGGACAGCGGGAGGGGGCACAAGCGGTGCTTGTCACTTTGGGTCCTTCCGCTCAGGCTTCGGGGCCTGGGCTGCACGTGAGGAGTGGGGTGCACGAAGCCTGGACTTGGCCGGTAGTGAGGGCTGGAGCGGCAAGTGCTGCAGCCACCGTGGAACCTTTCTTGAGTTCCTGGAAGAACCCCCAGGACGTCCTGAGGTGCCCGCTCCATCCTCCCGCTTCCCCTAAGGAGCAAACCAGCCCGCTCAGCCCTCAGCCTGAGCTCCACCCTCCTGGAGGGCAGCTGCTCTCAACGGGGGTGATTATTCCTCCCCCCCACCCCAGGGGACATTGGGGGATGTCTGGAGATATTTTTGATGATCACGATAGTATTGAGAGGGTAGAGGTTACAGATGCTGCTAAACATCCCATGACATGCAGGACTGCCCCTCTCCCCCAGTGACAAAGAACGGTCTGGCCCCTAATGTCACCAGTGCCCAAGCTGACAGCTTACTTCGGTGTCTCCGCCTTACCAGGGGGACATCTGGGCTTCCTCCCAACCTACCCGCGGGCTAGAAGTGAGTTACCAGGGGGCCCTGGGTGGGAGCTGGGAGTCAGGTTTTGACTTTTGGAGCCTGGCAGCGTCACCACCGTGACTATCATTGTACCAGGCAGGGTCTCCGCGCAAACAGATGGCACCAGCTAGGGGTTCCAGAGAAGACAGTCTGATGAAGGGGCCGTTTGTACATACTTGTGTGCTGAGCTAAGGGAACGAACACGGTGATGCAGAATCTGGGGACCAGCACCAGTGGGGGAGGCTTTACCACCTGGACGGCCAAAGGGGTGAGGGAGAGGGGTGTTTTTACCGGAGCCTGCGGAGTCTGGAGCCCTGGAGAAGGGGGGTGCTCCAGAGCGGCAGTAGGCCAGGAAGAAGGGGGGTGGAACCAACACCCCAACCTCTCTCTCCTCTTGCCCTCAGCCTCGTGCCAGTGCCTTCGATTGGTCAAACCCACCTACAAGCCAGGGACCAGAGGATCCAGTCAATTGGCCTGTAGAGGGGGCCCTTCCGGGGTGCAGAGCAGAGAGGAGAAAGAAGGCCTTCAGTGGAATGGCAGCCGGGGGCAGGGGGTAGGATGGGGTAGGAATGGAACCAAGAGTGGCCAGGACATCCTCCTTCTCAGCACCACGGGAAGCCACCAGGAGGGCACCCTCCGGGAACTGCTCCCAGGTGCTCAACACATAGAAAGAAACCCCACGGAACAACCCGCATCACAGACAAGAGTGAATGGCAACAAAATGCCTTTGGGAAAAGTCCAGACTTTTCCAGTGGTTGAGCTAGGGTTAAAATGGATCCGCTGGGGAGGGAATCTCAGAAAGAGCTTCAGTAAGCCAATGGCGTGCTGGGATTCAATTTACAAAAATGCTGTTTAAGCACAAATGCGCAGGAGCCCATCCACTGTATCAAGGGAATTCCACTTATAATAGTCAGAGGAAGACCAACCACCCCGGCAACCCCCAGCGTGTCCCGAGGTGGGACGGGTTCCTTGGGGATGGCGGGTTGGCATCTCCAGGACTTACTGAAGACTGGGTGTGGGTGTGATGGACAAAGGACTGGAGAGTGAACATTCAGGCTTTTGGCCTGACAATGGGGGCACAGTGGTGGTGCCTCTGGATGTGGGAATGACGGGGACCGGGGCTGGGAATCGGGTTCTAGTGGACTCCAAAGCCCCACGGCCCGTTCCCTTCCCTGTTCCAGGTGGCGGCTCTCCTCCCTGGCTGCAGGGAGGTTGGCAGCATTTGCAGAGCTGCTGGGGTACCCTAGGAAGAGGTTTGGCCCTGAGAGTACCAATGCCCCCCCCCCTCCAGAGGTAAGCAGACTGGAGGGGCTGCCTCCCGTTCCCTGTCTTAAGCAGCAGCCTAACAAGAAGTAGACAAACAGGAGCGCTTTTCAGCTCAGCGGGGTGATGGGGGGAGAGAATTAAAATCCCATTATAAAAACACTGCAGAGGCTGCTGGCAGCCTTGTTGATGATCATTTACACCAATGTGCACACACCGAAACCTTCCTTGCTGTGACTCAGGCCACACAGGCAGCCAGGGAGAGCTTTCTGGAGTGAAGTCAACCTGGCTCTGCCACCTGCCTCCTTCGGGCTTGGGACATCAGGCAAGCAGTTGAACCTCCCTTGGTCTCAACTTAAGTTCTCTTGGGTGCGGGAAGCCTTGTTTCTGTTTGCTCTCCAGACCACTCCCCACTTTTTTTCTTTTTCTTTTTCTTTCTTTTTCTTTTTCTTTTTCTTTTTTTTCACCTGCATAGTGCCTGGCCTGGGAGGTTGGCCTCTGGCTTGCTGGAGTGTGGCGCCACCCGGAGCTCCAAGGGAGGGCCAGAGCAGGGGGCACTTTGGCTCCTCGGCTCTCCCTGCCAGGGCTGGCTCGGCAGAGGCTGTCAGTGGCCTTTCCCCTGTGGCCACCTCTGCCTCCAAGTTCTCCCTTAGCGTCATCAGCCCTGGGTGTGCAATGGCTTCCTTCCCTTGCAGTGTCCTTGGTACCCCCCAGTGGGTCCATCTCGCTCCCATTGCCTGGGCCCCTCAGCCTTGCTCCACCTCCATCAATGGCGCGTCCATTTGACCCTCCTCCATCAGCGCTTTCAGGTGGGCCCCCAGCTTCCTACCAGGACCCCGACAATCCACCCGCCACAGGGGACTGGTGGTGATGGTCAATGCCACAAGTGTGGGAAGGTGTCTAACGCAGGGCAGGGCCTGGAGAGAGCACCCGGGGAGCGGGGTTAGGACTAGACTGTCTGGGGTTTTGTCCCAGCTCTACCCCTCAGTAACTTAGCTGTGGGACTGCAGACCCCTGGTTATGCTCTCTGCTGCTTGTTTGCCTCTAAAAATGATGATGGTGATGATGATGATGATGATGTTGTGACAAACGTCACAGGGTGGTCGTGAGGATCGAATAAGTAAATTCATGTGAAGTTTTAAAATGGCACATCACAAAGCACCAGAAACATCAGCTACTCCGTGTTATGGTGATAGGTTCTCCCGCATCTTCCAGGTCACACAGAAGGCTCAGTCAGCAATCAACCTCCCTCCGTCTTTGAATAATGTGATTATGAGACAGTTTCTTCTGTGCTTAGGACTGCGAGGCCATCTCTGTCCTAGGGGAGGCCCCTGCTGCCCAGCTCCTGTCCCTCAAACACCCATTCCTGAGCGCTCCAGTGAGGTCTTGGGAATCCAGTTATGGATATCTCTGGTCCCCAGCAGGACTGTGGTTTGCTGAGGGTCTGCTTAGTCATAAATGTGTATCAAGGGCCTAACATAGGCCAGGCACTGCACTGAGCCTTGGGAATCCTGTGTTAAACCTACAAAGACTCTCCTTCTGCTTTGGGGTACTCTATTCAGTTAGGATCAGAAATGGCCCCTGAGCCACAGGAACTGGGCGAGAAGTTGAGTGTCAGTGGCTCTAGGGTTCTTGGCTGCTTGGATGAGTTTGGGAATGACTCTATAACCAGCTGTGTCCTACAGATGTCACATGCTACACTCATCTTCCTTTGTTGGACTTGGCACGATTCTGGCCAGAGGCCTTTCTTACAAAGAAAGTCCATGAATTTTAACTACCACCGCCACCACCACCACTACTATCACCATCACAATGATAGCAAGCAGCTTGTCCTCTTTGAGCCATCTTTTCTCCAGGACAGAAGATGGCACAACAGGATCGTTGGCAACCTTCTTTCTCAGGTTCTTCATTTTTAGGTCCAGAAATAGGTTCTCCTCCGGTCCCCAGGGGCTAGGTGTGCTCCACGAAAATCTTAGAGTGAGGCTTTCAGAAAAGAGGTCAGGCTGGTTTGGCCACTTGATTAAGGTCTGCTTGAGTTTATAAGGCTTAGGACCTCTATCACTTTTCATTCTCAACTTCCCCGCCCCCTGTACCTCACCTGTGCTCCCTGCATGGGCTCTGGGGCAGGAGAACCTGCTCCACTCTAGCTGTGTGACCTCAGGCAAGTTGTTGAAACTCTTCGAACCTAAATTTCTATATTTATAAATGAGAATTAGAATATCAGCTTCAGAGGCTCCCGGGGGGCTCTGGTGGTGAAGCGTTTGACTCTTGATTTCAACCCAGGGCCATGAGTTCAAGCCCAGTGTGGAGACTACTTAAAAAAATAAATAGGGGTGCCTGGGTGGTACAGTTGGTTGGGTGTCCGACTCTTGATTTTGACCCATGTCATGATCTCAGGGTCCTGGTATTGAGCCCAGCTCTGAGTTCAGTGAGGGGTCTGCTTGTCCCTCTCCCTCTGCCCCTCTCCCTGCTTGTGCTCTCTCTCTTTCCAAAAATAAATAAATTAAATCTTCTTCTCTTCTTCTTCTTCTTCTTCTTCTTCTTCTTCTTCTTCTTCTTCTTCTTCTTCTTCTTCTTCTTCTTCTTTCTTTTTCTTTTCTTCTTCTTCTTTTAAAGAATACAACTTCATAAGATTGTGATGAAGTATGTCAGTAAACCACTTGATCTAGTGTCTGGCACATAGTAAATCCTCCTTGGATTCTGTCTCTCCTCTTTATTTATGTTTAGGTACCATCTTCATGGTTATAGCATCTTTGTCTTGTTCATGTTATCCATAGATGTGTGACAAACCACCTCAAACTTAGTGATATAAAACAATAATCATTTATTCTTGCTGCCTCTCATGGTTTGGGGGTTATCCAGTCAGTTCTCACTTGGATTTCAATCAGAAAGTTGCTGGAGTCATCCTGAAGACCTCCTCACTCTCATGTCTGGTGGTTGATGCTGGCTTTTGGCCAAGACCTTAATTGGAGCTGCCTGCAGAGACACCTATACGTGACCTCTCCATGTGGCCTGGGCTTCCTCACAGCATTGCAGCTGGCTTCCAAGAGGAAGCATCCCAGGTAGCCAAATGGAAGCTCTGTTGCCTTTTTTGGACCTAGCTTTGGAGGTCACATAGCATCACTCCTGCCATACTATGCTGATTGAGGGAGTCACTAAGGTCTACTTAGGTTCGAGGGAAAGAGACTCTTCATCTTGATGGGAGAAAGGCAAGTCACATCATGAGAAGACTGTGTAGGAGGGAGATACTGTTGCCGCCATTTTTGGAATATAATCTTCCATAATTTTATCCCTTCAGTAGACCTTGATATTTTCTTGTCCTCAGATAGTCAGCCTCTTAGCCCCCTTGGTGGTACTTACTGGGTTAGACGATACCCTCTCCCCACCCTTTGAGAAATCTAGTCCATTAGGAAGAGCAGTATCCTAGAAGCACAAACTCTGGTTCCTTGACTCAACTCTGTGTGGTGCTTCTGAGGCAGTCTGGAGCTATTCACTGCTCCATCTCTATTTCCATGCCTTCAGAATTATGGAGCTTCAGAGGAAAAAGGATTGTTTATTACAACTGAGTTTTCCACTCTGGTTAGCTCAGCACTTCTCCATCCAAAAGAAGAAAATCAAATCATTTTATGGGATCAAGACTGTGATATCCACAGCCACAACCCTCCAAACACCAGCTTTTCTGGTTCAGGAACTCATTCCCAAAAACCTCCTCTCTGGCCCACCATCATCCCAGAGGCCAAGAGGCCCCTACACTTATCTTTTCTTCTATCCTTACTGTATTATCTCTTGCTACATAACACATTACCCTAAAATTTAGTGGCTAGAACCAACACACATATAGTATTATCTCACAGCCTATGTGTCAGGAATCCTGGTGCAGCTCAGCTGGGCCCTAGGCTCAGGAGCTCTCACAAGGCTGCAAACTGTTGGCTGGGGCTGCAGTCTCATCTGAAATCTTGGCTGGGGAAGGATTCACTTCCAAGCTCACTTGTGGTTATCATCAGGCCTCGGTCCCTCTCTGTGTCTTGGCTGGAGGCCTCCCTCATTTCTTTGCCATGTGGGTCCTTCCACAGGACAACTCTCAACCTGGCAGCTTGCCTTGTTACAATGAGAAAGTGAGCAAGCAAGAGAGTGAGAGCAATATGGAGGTCACAGTGTTTTATAGCCTAATCTTGAAAATGACATCTTTGCCGTATCCCATTCCTTAGACACCCAGGCCACTGAGTCCAGCCCACATTCCAGGTGAGGCCTTTGCATAAGGCATGAATACCAGGAAATGGGGACCATTGAGAGCCATTTTAGAAGCTGCCTACCACAGTCTCCATGGCCACGGGATTTGGGGGAGGCAGACGTGAGAGTCTCAGCTTTGCCAATAATAAAAGTGGTTAGATGTTGTACATGACTTTTCATAACAGCATTATACAGAATAACCAAAACATAGAAACAATCCATATGTCCATCAGTGGATGAATGGAGAAGTACGATGTGGTATATCCATACAATGAAATATTATTTGACAATAAAAAGAGATCAAGTACTGATACATATCAGAATATGGATGCACTTTGAAAATATACCAAGTGAGAGAAGCCTATCACAAAGGGCCGCATATTGTATGATTCCATTTATATGAATTGTTCAGAATACGTAAATCTACAGAGATAGATAGATTAGTGGTTGCCGGGGGCTGAGGGAGATGGGGTTGAATGGTGGTTCTGTTTTTGTTTGTTAGTTTGTTTTGTTTTAGAGAGTGAGAGAGAATGTGTGAGAATGGGGGCAGGGGCAGAGACAGAGGGAGGGAGAGAGCCTTAAGTGGGGCTTGATTTCATGACCCTGAGATCATGACCTGCACTGAAATCAAGAGTTAGGTGCTTAACCAACTGAGCTACCCAGGCATCCCTGAATGGTGGCTCGTAAATGATAACCCCAGAACTTGTGAATGTGACCTTATTAGGAAGAAGGGGTCTTTGAAGATGTAATTAAGGATTTCAAGATGAGATCATCTTAGATTTAGGGTGAACCCTAAATCCAATGACACGTATCCTTGTAAGAGAAAGGCAGAGGGCGATCTGGAACTGAGACATATAGAGGAGATCACGTGAAGATGAGGGCAGAGACTAGAGGAGTGGGACCACAAACCAAGGAGCACCTGGCGCCTCCAGAGGTGGAAGGGTCAAGGAAAGATCCTCCTCTAGAGCCTTTGTATGGAATGTGGCCCTGCCAACACCTTGATTTCAGACTCTGACCTCCACAACTGTGAGAGAATCAATTTCTGTTGTTTTAAACCACTGAGTGTGTGGTAATTTGTTACAGCAGCCCCAGAAAACTAATTCAGGGGATAGTGGCTAAAGGGTACATGGCTTTTTTGGGGGAGGGGTGATGAAAATACTCTAGAATTGATTGTGGTGATGGCTACACAACCCTGTGTATAACCTAAGAACCATTGAGTTGGATATTTTAAAAAGGTAGGTTACATGATATGTGAAATATATCTCAATAAAACTAAAAATAAAGTGGTTGGGGATTTGCCCATCTTCCAGCAAGGCAGGGCCAGAGGCAGACCAGAAGATGGACAGCCTTGGGTGGTTCCATGCTGCTAAGTCACTCCCCTGGACAGTATTTGTCTCCGCTGACCCTTGTCCCATGTCCCCAGTCAGATTGGTGCCATATAAGGAGGCAATGTGCTGAGGAGATGATCACACCTTCCCTGTTTCCTCTTTCTCATACATATTACCATCCCCTCCTTTTCATGTTCAACTTTCTCTTCTCACCCTGCAGTTTTCACTCTGTGCTGCTACCCCCCGCCACCCCATTTTGTGTGCCGGCTTCATCCCCCTTTTCCCCTTCCCTCACCCCTTCCAAATTGTAAAGCTCCAGGGTGGAATCCATTTCCAATCCCTCAGATGTCAGGGGAATTGAAAGCATGGCAAATATTTCCGAGATCTAAATTACACCGACCCCGGAAGGCAGAACTTGCAGTATAATCCAGGTTATGAATTGTAAATCAGACGCCATGCAAAGTACTTGCAAAAATTCAATAAAGCTTTTGCTCCCAGCACAGCAAAGCCGGGCCTAAGGAAGCAGGAGGAAGCAGCTGGGGAAAGAAGGAAGGAAAGGGAGGCGTGTGATGGGGTGGGGAGGGCAGAGGTGGGCGGGGCTGCTCCAGCACCCAGGGCAAGGCTCTCATGGCCAGCAGCTGCCCCCTGTTCCTGTTGTAGGAGTCAAGAGGTCTCCATGGCCTTTGGATAACACATCCTCCAAGATTTAATCCAATCTTTCAAATAAGAATATTATATTTACCAGGCAGGCTAACCTAAGGAGGCAGTGGAAGTGAAGGGGGGCTTCTGGATCACTCATTTGGCATCAACTGTCAGACTGCCTGTTTATACAAGTTGTTACTGAGATGCTTTTACAGGTCCATAGCTGGTGACAGTCACCAATACATATGTAGTAGAGGATGCCCTGCCTGATATGAAATTTGTTTTCATCTCTCTGTTAGTGAGAAAGAAGTCAGAGAACTCATTGTGGATGTAGCCACAGTGATATGGCCACCTCTTAGAATGGGGAGGGAATGCAGCAGACCCCGAGGCTCATCTAAGAGTCTTATTTAGAAGTGAAATTGAAGAGCAATGGCCTCACTTTGTGGCTAGAAGGGGGTGGCACAAAGGCTTTTAGGAGTTAAGGACTGGCTATTGCAAGAGAAAGGAAAGGAAGGGGGTGGGGGCGGGGGGTGAGGGGAGAATCAGCACAGCCACTCACTTCTCTGCTGGATGCCAGGGCTGGAGGTACACAGAGGTACAGCATTTCTGCCAGCCTGAGCTGGGAGCTTACTGGGAGGATCATATTTTGTACAGTGACATTTCTGGAGCGCAAGAAGGTCAATAGTCCCATTCACTCAAGAATTGAAGAGAAACAAGAAGTGAGTGGAGATTGGGTCTCGCTGCTCACACCTGCCTTCACAGGTGTCACACTACATCTGCACAGATGACCCATTGATTCATGTCACATCCACCTGCTGCACACTGTGCTGGCCGCCAGGATTATAAGGGTAAAACGAGGTCCTTCGTTGAGCAGCTCTGATGGAGACAGGTTGAGTCCTGCATCCCTGCCTCCCAGGTGCTCAGAAGATCCAAGTGTTGGGTGCCAACCTCAGGGACAGATCAGGTGCTGCCCTTAGTCACAACAGAACTATGGAGCTGGTATAAAGGAGATTTGAACCGCCAGTGTTGGGAGGGGCTGCCAACACAAGGCTTTAGGAGGCCCAAATGTTCCCAGCCTATTAATAGTCATGATGAGAAGGATGTGGAAAGCCTTCTCTTCAGGTGCTCAGGGCTCTGCCAGGCAATTAAAATGCAGCATTGCACTCGGCTCTAATGAGGACACCATTAATATTGGGGGCAGTCCTAGCTCTGGGCTGCATTCTGTAGGACCAGCGAGGACCAGTGAGGCCTGGCCAGAAAGAGCTCAGCACAGTCTTTTTCCTGTGTAAAAAGATCTCTGTCTGTCTGCCTGTCTGTCTCCTTCCTTGCTTCCTCCTGTCCCCTGCTCGCCCTTGAAGATCATGGAGAACATGCAGTGCAGGTATGAACCTGAGTCTGCTTAAAACACCCAGGGCTTATGGGGCTCAGCTCTACTACCTGTGGACCTTGGGCAAGTGGCTTCCTCCCTAACACACACAGCATGATCCATACCTCTTGATATTCATGTGCTTGTTTAATTCCCACCGCTCAGGTGTTGGCTTCTAACCAATAGAATACAGGAAGGGTGATGGAATGTCACTTCCATGATTAGGCTCTATGAGATTTCAATCTGATTGTTGGCCGATTGTTAATTCCATTGCCTTCTGGCTGGCATGCTTTGATGGAGCAAACTGGCATGTTGGAGAGGCTCACATGGCAAGGACTGACCTCCTGCCAACAGTCAGCTAGCAGCTGAGACCCTCAGTCCAACAACCCTGAAGGAACTGAATCCTGCCAACAACCACATGAGCTTGGACTTGGACCCTTCCCCACTCAAGCCTTCAGATGAGACTACAGCTCTGGCCAACACCTTGATTGCAGCCCTAAGGTGGAGGATGCAGATGAACCAGGTGTGGACCCTCAGAAACTATGAGATAAAAACGGTGTGTTTTAAGCCTCTAGATTTTGGGATAAGCTGTTACCCAGCAATAGATAACTAAGACAGCAAATGGTTTAACTTTTCAGTTTTTCATTTTTCATCTGCAAAACAGTCCTGATCCTACTATCCTATAGGACTATCCAGAGGATAGACTGATTAGGTGCCTCTAAGGTGTGTTTTACAGTGCTGAGCACCCAGGAAACAGGGACTAGCAGCTTCATTATTAATTTACATCCTCCTAAATAATAATGGCTGTCCTGGACCACTGTGTTTAGAACTCCTGCGCTGCCTCACCCTTAATGCACAGACATTTATGCAGCTCACTCTCTCTGTGTCCAGTCCTGTCCCAGCTGCATCTACGAGAATACCAATGAGATCTGATAGAGTGCCTCAGTAACAATGTCTGCTTGCATTTATTTACTTTATTTTTAGTTTTAAAAGATTTTCTTTACTTGAGAGTGAGAGAGAGTAAGAGGGAGAGCATGAACAGGGGAGAGGGGACAGAAGGAGAGGGAGAAGCCGACTCCCTGCTGAGCAAGGAGCCTGATTTGGGGCTCGATCCCAGGACCCTGAGATCATGACCTGAGCCAAAGGCAGACACTTAACTGAATGAGCCACCCAAGCAACCCTGCTTACATTTATTTATTTTTTTAAAGAGTTTATTTTTTCATGGAAGACAGAGAGAGAGAGAGAAGCAGAGACACTGGAGGAGGGAGAAGCAGACTCCGCGCAGGGAGCCTGACGTGGGACTTGATCCCGGGTCTCCAGGATCACATCCTGGGCTGAAGGCAGCGCTAAACCGCTGAGCCACCCAGGCTGCCCCCTGCTTACATTTATTTAGAGCTTTCCAGTGTACAAAGCTCACTAATATTGCACTCGCTTGACTGGCAAAGTAGCCATCAGGGTCCTCCCAAAGCAAATTCACTTGGGGTATGTTTTCAGAAAGGACAGAACCCATCTTCCTACTTTTGGGCACCCTCCTCTGGTTCCTGTCCTGCCTAGATCTTAAGCAACTACTGAAGATTAGAGTTTATAGGGGATTTTTTTTATTGAGGTAAAATTCTCAAAAGTTAAAATTAATCACTTCAAAGTGTACAGTCCAGTGGCATTTAGTACATTCCCCATGTTGGACAGTCAGTACTTCTATCTAGCTCCAAAACAGTTTTCAGTATCATAGAAGGAAACCCATAACCATTAGTCAGCCCATTCCACCTCCTGCCCCCCCAGCCCCTAGTCTCCTTTCTGTCTCTGTGGATTTGTATATTCTGGACATTTCATATAAGTGGAATCATGGACTATATGGCTGCTTGTGTCTGGCTTCTTTCACTTAGCATATTTTCAAGATTCCATGACGTAGTGTGCATCAATGCTTCATTCTTATTTATGGCTGAGTAATATTCCACCACATGGACAAACCAGATTCTGTTTGTGGTAAAGGAAACAGGCCTGCTGCAGGAGGAGCTGGCCCAGGTTACATGAGCCATCTGCGGCTGAGTCAGAGCCAGGACTGGTGATGTGGCTCTGGTGGGCTGATGTTTGCCCATGTCTGAGGTCTCCTTCTTAGCACATTGCTGGGCCACATTTACCCTTCACAGTTTGGGAAGGGCAATGGTGTCAGAAACTCCCAGGGCCGGCCCCTAAAAATCTCTTGAACAATCCTCTACACTCTGTCCCTTAGCTCATTGTGCAGCTGGCTGTGAGTGATTTAGTGCAGGGAGCCTGAGGACGAGGGGTCAGTGGGCCATGAGTTGGAAGGAGTCTAAGACCCGCAGGGAGTAGAGCCCATTCACCTCAGTAGGAGTAAGCAATAAACCTTTGTTAAGTTGCTGATTTATTTTTTAAAATGAGCTCAGTGGTGATTTTGCCCCCCAGTGGACATTTGACAGTCTGGGGACATTTTTGATTGCTATGATTGGGAGTTGCTACTTGCATCTAGTGGGTAGAGGCCAGCAATGCTATGAAACATCCTGTAGTGCACAGAACAGCCCCTACAACAGAGAAACCCCAAATATCAGTGATGTCATGTTGAAGAACCTGGCCTTAGCTAGTGTATCTGTTTTCTAGTTCTGGATCTTTCTGTGATGTCTGCTCACCTGACCTGAGTTCTAACCACTCTGGGCCATCAGGTACCTTTCCCTGTCTGACCTCTGCTCTGGCTCTCCTCCTGTCCCATCACCGACCTGGCCATCACGGTCTGTCTCACATCAGCATCTCTTCTTGGACCCATCACCTGACCAGACCCTCCCAAGCCTGCTGCTTCCTTCTGTGAAGGCCCTGCCAGCTCGCAGCTCCTCTGGCTTCTTCTGGCCTCCGTAGTGATGGTGTCTGCTGCATTTAGTCCTAGCCGGAAGCTGCCCAAGAAATGTGTCAGTGAAGCTCCAGCTTCTGTGTTACACCAACAACAGCTGATCCAATTTTTCTTAATTAGTACATTTAATTATTAGTAACATTTTGCTTAAGTAGAATTAATTACCCCGTCACCAGCTCTGGCCAACTATGTCTTCTCACCATAGCTTCCTATTGATATGCTACTGAGGCCATATTCTCCACTCTCCCTCTGAGGGAATGGGGCTTTTGGCAAAGGCTCCTGGGAGTGAAGTCCCCACTTTGTGCACCTGTTGAGTACACCAGCCAAGATATTAAATCAAGAGAGAAATTGTGGGTGGGTGTGGCTGAGCCCCAGGTGGGGACAGAGAGACAGCTGCCCAAAACGATTAGCGTCTTTTTTCCTCTGGGCTGAATCTAACCCCTGGAAAGTTAAAGTTTTCTTTTCTCTTCTTTCCTTTAAAAAATATTTTATTTATTTATTTTAGAGAGAAAGAGCAAGCATGAGTGGGGGCAGGGTCGGAAGGCAAGGGAGAGAGAGAATCTCAAGCAGACTCCATGCTGAGTGAGGAGCCCGATGTGGGGCTCAGTCAGTCCTACAACCCCAAGATCATGACCTGAGCCAAAATCAAGAGTCAGATGCTTAACTGACTGAGCCGCTCAGGTGCCCTTGGGAAGTTCCTTACTGCATGTGGCTGGGAGATTCCAAAACGAGTATTCAGAGCAACTATTCAGCCAGGGGTGGTGGTGAGGAGGCAGACAGTGAGGCCCATTCTGCTTTTGTCAGCTACCTGCTTCAAGGTGGTCAAGAAAGAAGGTCTCAGCCCAGCTAGCATGTCTGGATTTTTCCAGAGGCTCCCACTTTTGGATTCAGGCAAGCAGCATTCCAGGAGATGCCATGGGGAACAAGAATGAGTGTAGCTACTCATATACCTTATCAACCTGCTCTTGCTTCCAAATGTACATTGAAGGGAACTCAAGAACTATTGGAGCTAGCCAGTTAGGGCAATTGTTTAAACTAGAGTTCTCAAATGTTCCAGAGAGCCTGCATCCCAGGAGATGCTCTGGGATGAAACAAAGGAGTAGATTCAGAGCCACTAAAATTTGGGAAACAGTGCATTCTACATGCAGCTCTTAGAGTCATGTGACCAAGCCTGTGGATTCCAGTGCTCTCATCTCATCCCATCACTCAAGGATGCTTGACCCCAGGCAAGTCACTTATTCTCTGCATCTTGGTTTACTCAGCGGTAACATGGGCATAAAACAGCACCGACGTGTACGGTGCTTGGAACATTGGACTGTGGTCTCCTTGGGTGATTATTATTATTATACCATCATTGTCATCATCATTATCATATCATCAAGATGATAAAGGATCTGAGAAGCCCTGAATCTAAACAATCTGTTAATTTTCATTAGCTCAGAGCTTCCCAAATTTATTCAACCACAAAAACTTTCCAGACCTGTAGAACCCCAATTTCTTGGGACATATTTTAGAAAATGCTGGTCTAAGCACTCTAGGGCTATGTTTTCCTGGAAGGTGTCTGGAAATAACCTGTAATTTACTGTGCAAATGCATTCCAGGGCTTGACCTCCAGACCCCTCTTCTTGATCAGTTCTTCAGCATTTGGGTCACAATGGGCCAAGATGCTCCTCAGTTTTGTGCTATTTTCTCATGGTTCTCTAGCCTTTACTTTGTGCCAGGATCACCTCAATAAACCACTTCCCATGGTCAGGGCTCAAGTCTCCATGGTGCCTAGTTGAGTCCATGGTTCTGATAGTGTCAAGTATGTTAGTCTCCAAACATCTTATCCACTTCTCCATGTTGATCTGGATATCCTTTGGGAATCAGGGATCATCTTGAGTCTATGTCCAGGGATGAATGAATGATGGGTGCATAACCCATAGTGCCAACTGAACAGGGCAGAAACAGAGAATTCCACCCAGCTCCAGTCCTGGCTGGATCAGGGCCACCACCTGCAGCAAAGACCAGGGTGGAGTGGAAGGGGCCCTAAATTTGGAGTCTGAAAACTAAAGTTCAGATTCTAGCTTGCTGGCAGCATGACCTTAGATGAATTGCTTAACCTTCCTGATCCCATCTGGAAGATGGAAATGCCTATATTCTCCAAGACCCCGTCATAGGGTTGTGTTGAAGATCAGAGCAGATGCTATATGGGAAAGCACCTTGTCCTGAGGAAAATGCCATGGTGTGACCCCTTGGCGCTGTCATCCCATTCCTCCCTCCCCACCCCCTTGCCATCATCCCAACTGGGACTGGCATGGCGAGCAGGACAGAAGCCTGAGCAGTCACAACAATGTCAGGAATGAGCATTATTATGTGCTGTGACAATATTTGATGAATTTATATGTGCCTAGGGGAGCAGACTAAGTAGGTGAATAAAGTGAGAATATTCTCTGTGACAATCAATATTCCTTCAATTGAACCATCTCTGCAGATCTGACATTTTGATTTTTCTTTTTTTTTTTTTTGGATGTATTAACTGGATTTATGCTTCCATATAGTGGAAACAGTGGGGATAAGAGGTGGTGGCAGCATCAACAGATTAGGTGCTTCGGGGGCACCTGGGAAGGCTGTTGGGAGTGGATTCATTTCCATAAGGATCCCAGAGAAGTAGCAGCCGATGCCCCTCCATTGGGCTCACCTGGCTGCTGTGGTGCAGTTCTGGAAGGCCCCAGCTGCCTATAGTTCTTCGAGCTCCAGCTTGAGTGCTGGGAAAGGAGCCAGTTCAGGCTCAGGAGCCCTCCCGCCCTGGCCCAGGCTACCAGACAGGGGCTGGATCAGCTCTGGACAGAAGAAAGAGCCAGATGAATTCTCCAGGGCCTTTCTGGGGTGCAGGTGAAGCAGACAGGCTCTGACTGCTGCCTGGGTTCAGTTGCTGGCTCGGTCCCTTGCTAATATAGAAGTTCATGACCTTAGGCCACGTTCATAATATCTTTTGTCTCAGTTTATCCATTCGCAAAATGGAGCTGATAATAAAACTAACTTGGACTGAGTACCAATCCAAGGTAGGTGCCAGGCATCCTTTTCAGAGCTTTCCATGGTTTGATGTACCTAATCTTCACAACACACCAATGGGATGGGTATAATAATAGTCCCATTTGCAGATGAGGAAATGTAGAGACATAGCTATGGATTTTAGGCAGCTGAGGGTTTGAAATTCAGCTCTGTCACTGAATGCTATATAAGCCACGATTCTTCATGGAAAAAGGTACAACTCAAAGGAGCTCAAGCAAAAAAAGGGGTGGCAATATTGACTTGGTAGCTGGGAAGGACATTGGGGTTGCTCGAGGAATCCTAGAAAGGAAAGACTCTAAACTCTTCCAGAATGTTCTAGAACCTTCTAAAGTCTCCAGCACGTTTGGGGTTGGAAGGCCCCCCCCCCCTAGTCTCACCTGCAATTTTGCCGTCTGTCGTCACCTGTCACTGTCTATCTCTGCTCTCTCTTCTAGGTTGCTTTGTAAGGCCAGATGGCACAGAGCTTGGAGCAATGTCTCTGGAATCTGACTGCCCATGTTTGTACCTCGATTGCCACTTACTAGCAATGTGACTTTGGGCAAGCCCTGCAGCGTCTCTGAACCTTTGTTACTCATCTGTAAAAGGGAATAATGATACAACCTTCCTCCTGGGTTTATTAAATCCTCCTCCTCACAGGAGAATTAAATGAATTACTATATATAAAGCGTGTGGAGTAGTGCCCGACATGTGGTAAATGCTCAGTCAAGTTGGGAGTCAGAGTTCCTCGGTCAGATTCTTTTCCTCCATGCGACAGGCAGCCTTAGCTTCACCAGATCATCTGAGATCATTTTTGTCCCTGAGCCCATGAACCCATCAATCCCCCATAAGGATTCTGACTGTCCGCTCCTGATGTTAACCACTATCATCAGGCCAAGTGAGATGCTAAGATGGCCTAGACCTGGTTCAAATATTTATCCCTGAGAGGAAATTTGGAATAAGCCCAAAGATCACCGGTGTCACCAATGGAAAACCAGGCAGTTCAGAACACGTTCTCACAGGCTGGTTCTAGCCTTTCCGTGTCTTGGAGCTGTTTTATGACTCTGTAAATTGTGGATAACCGAGAGAAGTGCGAAATAACTCTTGTCTATAGACATGCAAATAAATTCTGTCTGGTGGTTCAATTGATTTCCTTCCTTCTTAAGGAGCAAGTCACTTGCAGCCTTTGTAAATTCACATCTACTTTCCTTTGCTCTGTATAAATTTATGCCTTTTAGATTTTTCCTTTGGATTAGCTGTAACATCTGCCTGGTTCCATCACTAATATTAAGCCAAATAAAATCTTTAACATGTGTTAAGGTACGACAGTCGCAATCTTGCCTTTTGGGCCAAGTTATCCTTCAACACGTCTGGCGATTGGAATGTTCACTAAGCAGACCACAAAATAATCACCACGCTCGAGTGTCCTAATGGCGTGAACTTCATCCACTTACTTCCCCTCCGGGCCGTAGTTTTATCATCCACAAAATGGGAAATACTGACTGCATACCCCAGGCGATGCTGTGAGAATTTCTAAGAAACCTATGAAAGTGTCCAACCCACATCTGGGCACACAGGGGACGCACAGTGAAGGGGGCCGTTGTCACAGGCACGGTGCTGGTGTTGTTGCTGGTGTCACAGATGGTCCTGGTCATGCATCACGGGTGTTGGAAGGTAGGGGGAGGGACAAGAGGCAGCATGCATTCTCTGGGGCTCATGTGGCTGGCACCAAAGAGGAGACTTCTCTGAGCAAAGCCACATGTGCCCTGTGTCCTAAGAGCCTCCAGAGATGTCAGTGACCACATCCCTCCATCCCCCAAGTGCACTCAACGTGGAGAAGAGCCACAGACTTAGGAATTCCAGCTTGGGGAAGTCCAGTGACATGGAGACAAGGTTTGGACTTGTCAGGACACATAAGGGGATGGTCGGGGGAACGCAGAAGAGAGGTGGGAACATGAGTGTGGCTGCTTATTTCTGGGCCAGGCATATGTGAACACGTGGCTCTGGGGACAGCATCTTCCATGCTGCACCTGTCAGCTTGGCCCCTCAGCTGTGTGGCCTCTCCGATAGCTTGAATCCATTCCTTTGGACTGGAGGAAGCCTCGGTGATCTCATCAAAGTGGGTCCGCCCTGCTAAGGGGAAGGCCCTACTGCGTATCAGGTGGTAAGTGTTGAACTCTGTCAGACAGCAGCCTGCGTACCTGATGCATTGCCCAGCCAGCTTTAACCGCAAATGCATTCCTAGCTTTCGCTCTTCCTGGCTTTGACCTAAGGATGAGCAGAAATAGTTTGAAAGTGTTCATGGGACTTTCTCCTCCGTCTTTCCCGTTGCATCTTGTGCTTGCCTAGCTAGGTGTTGGGTACGACCACATCCAAATTGACCGTGCAGCTCAGCATGCTTAGGGTGAAAGATCCCCCAGTGCTCCCTTCCGCCCTCATCCTCGGTTTATACTCGCCCGACCTAGCTGGGTTCCTGGGAAGCCAGCTGGAGGGCAGGAGAGTCACCTTGGCCAGCTGACGAGGGGTGGGTGAGGGTGGCGAGGTGATCCTACATAGCGTCTGGGGTCAGGGGCCAGCGGGGCACTGGGGCTCTGTGGGTATGTCGGGAGAGGGCTTTGAGTCTTGGGCAATTGGAGAGAACCAGACCGACTCACCACAGGCTCACACGACCAATGATGACTTGGAAAACTGACCGTGGGCTTTATCAGGTAAGACGTGTGACCGAGGAGCTCGCCAGAGGCAGGGGATGGCTGTCCTTCCTGGCTCGAGGACACAGCTGGCCACGTCCCTCCCCGCTCCTACTCAAGCTCATCATGCCCTGCCTCTGCATTTTCCTGAGTCATCCAAACAGGCTCCAGTGACTCAAACCCAAGTTGCTGGATCAGACAGGGCTGCCATACAGGACTCCCCCCACCCCAACCCCTTTATCCTTCCCATCCTGCTGGTGGAGACGGAGTGCCCCTCTTAGAGACCAACGAAGCAGCAGCATAAACAACAGTGCGTGCACCCTACGTGGCCTGGTGATTTCCCTCTTATTCTCCCCTACTTTTCCTCTGCTCACCTGGACTGGCCAGAAAGGCTGCCTCTTCCAACGTCCCCAAGGCAACCACTCTGTCAGCGAGGACTCTTGAACCCATGGCAACCTGCCAGATGCTGCTCCTACAAGCCAGCTCTTACTGGCTGGCCGTCTGCCAGCAATGCTGCTGCCCTCGGTGGGTCATGATGACCTCTGAGGAGGGTGCCAGACCCCAGCATGCACTCGCTTCTGCAAGAAGGTAACCCAAGTCCCAGAGCCTCCTACTTCTGTTTAAGTGGATTTGATGTCCGCTTCAAGAGGGTCTCCTGGGCACACAATGATTCTGATGGGCCTTGGAAATGAAATAGGATTTTGGCTGACCTTGGTTGGGGGGGTGTCCCTCTATCTTTCTTTTGTTCTCTGTGGTGACCACCAAGCCTGGCCTAGGGGTTCAACCTTTCCCCATTTCTTCCCATTTAGAACTTCAGGTTTTTTTTTTTAAGATTTTATTTATTTATTCATCACACACACACACACACACACACACAGAGAGAGAGAGAGAGAGAGAGAGAGGCAGAGACAAAGGCAGAGGGAGAAGCAGGGAGCTCGATGTGGTACTCAATCACTCCAGGATCATGCCCTGGGACGAAGGCAGGCGCCAAACCACTGAGTTACCCAGGGATCCCCTAGAACTTCAGTTTTTGACATCCATGTCCCTTTATCTCCATCCATCCATCCATCCATCCATTTATCATCCATTCACCCATCATCCACCCACCATCCACCCATCAATTCATCCCACCATCCACCCACCCACCATCCTCTTATTCACCTGCCCATCTACCCAGGAACCATCCCCTACCCACCCACCCATCCATCCACACAACCATACACCCACCCACACACCCACCCACTATCCACCCACTCACCCATCCATCCATAATCCATCCACCATCCATTCACCCACCATCCCCACCATCTACCCATCAATTCATCTAATCATCCATCCGCCCATCCACCCAGGAACCATTCCCTACCCACCCACCCACCCATCCATTCACCCACACACCATCCATCCATTCACCCATCCATCTATCCATCCACCTACCCTACATATCTCTCTCTGCCTTTTCCCCCTTTCCTGATATCAGCTAGAATTTCCCCAAAGAATTTCAGTAAAAATTAAAGGAAATAATTATACAGGATATGTAAACCTTCCTATTCAAACTGCAAACAACGCACAATACAGTCAGACTTCCAAAATTCTACACACTGGTCTGATCCCCTGGTAGCTGAGGCTGTCACTCCTGGTGTGGTATAGTGGTTAAAAAAACCACTTGAGACCAGATTGCCTGGGCTCAAATCTCAGCTCTGCTGCTGACCTTGTGGCCTTGGGCAAGTTTGTTAATGTGCCTCAGTGCCTCTTCTGTAAAATGGGAATAATAAAAGTAACTCTTTGAAAGGACAGGTACGAGAAAGAAACCAATACTTAATCTGTGCAAAGAACTTAACCAGGCCTCGGGATAGAGTAACTAATATGATACCGGAGGGTCAGTTCTTATTATTACTAGTACTGGGCACATCAGCTCTGTCTGAAATCCTTCCCCATCAAGAGCCCCCTAATTTGGGTTCTTGGCAAGTCCTCCTTTGATGTGAGGCTGCTGCATACGGCTGTACAGGTTGCATACTGCACACCCCAACTCTGTACACCCCTGTCCCCCGCTTGCCCCCAGGGAGGACTTGGGGCAGCACTTCAGGCAGACAGTCGCAGCAAACAGTGTCTGCAGTAAGACTGGGGGGTGACCTGCAAGGTCCTGGATGGATCTTACTACTTCAGGATGGTGCCCAAGGATCCCTGCTGTTCCCTGTGGCATCCCCTCCCCTTGAGGGTGGGCTCACCTGCTTGCCTCTAACCTGGCACAAGGGATGGGATCCGTGATCAGGTTACAAGAGACTCCTCTCTCATTTGTAGGCTCTTTCTATCGCCGCTCGCCTTGCACGCTTTGATGGGTCGAGCTGCCGTGTTGAAAGGCCCACATGGCTAGGAACTGAGGCCTTCCCCTCGGTAGGGGTGTCCCCCAGACTTCTCGACTCACCGCAGATCCTGCACGGAGAGGTGCACTGATCGGATCTTTCAGGCTGAGTCCACTTGTCTGTTCCGAGGCAAGTTGTGTAGACCAGGAGAGGATGTCAACATGTGTGCGGAGTGCTTTGAACTCTTGAGCATCCCAGATGCTGTTTCAGCATTTCCCAGAAAAGCAGGCCTTGAGATCAGTGTCCCGATCGAGTTCAAGGCTGCCGGTGGCTGCTGGCTGCGGGGAGAGAGACTACCTGTGGTATTCGTGTGAATCCTTAACCTCTGCAGAGAGGACGGGAATTGGTGTGACCCCGGAAGACTGAGTAGCAGCAGGAGAGACTGATGTGTGATGTCTTGAAGAACTTCCAGGCTGTTAGGAGTCTTAACAATTTCTTTCGGGTGTCAAGAAGAGGTAGCCAGGGGCCAAGCAGCCCTGGAAGCTGGGGTGAGACAAATGGCTACTTTTAATCTTCGGCAGCAGCTGGGCTTGGCCTTGAGCTGACTCACCTCACAGACATTCATGACCTGTTGGGAGCAAGACGCAAACAGAGCCATCATCCAACATCGCGTTGTTCTCTGTCTTAGCGAGAACAAGGGGTGGGCAGTGGATAAAACAAACAAGCGGAGGAAAGAGATTTCATGTTTTTCTAATAGAATGAGGTAAGGAGCGGAAAAAAAAACAAAACAATTTCAGTCCCGTACTTCTGAGCTACCGGCACAGGCCCCCCCCACCCCCGGCAATAAGAACCACAAAGCCAAGTTCGATAAAGATGAAGAACAGCACGTCTGTGTCTCTGGAATGAGCTGCGTGTCCCCAGTGAGGCCTGGAGGGGAGAGAAATGAAGGGCTTTTGGAAATCGGCCACTTTTTTGAGGTGGTGGACGCTTCTGGCTCTAGGAACGGAAGGGCCGCAGCAACAGCAGATGAAGGCTGCCGTGGGCCTGGGCCTCAGAGGTGCACGGAGCCGCTGTGACAGGTGTCAATCAGCATTGACAGCCACTAGGTTCAGCTGCCATGGCTTTGCTGCCTCTCAAGCCTTGGCTGCAATCGCCTCGGAGTGGGATTCAAGAGAGGGGCAAGGCAGGAGGTTTAGAGCCTGCTTTTGGGGGCATTTGGCTCCCGGCCTGGTGGTACCCGGAGCGGCTCTCTGGCCCAGGGCGGCACGGCCCCTCTGTGAGCCTGTTTCTTCATCCGTAACAGGCAGAGGGTGGGCTAGACCAGTGCTTCTCCTCCCTGGAGGGGCAGGGCCCGGGCATGACTGGTTGTGCAAAATTTTCCCAGGAGATTCTCACTAGCTGGGTGGAGGCCAGGAGTCTCCAGGCCTGGAGTCTACACAGCTGGACGTTGACCCTTGACAATCTCTAAAGACTCTCCCTCCAAAATGGGACAATGGGACACCAGGCAGCACCCTGGCCTGCTCCCAGACCTCTCCACTGGGAATAGCTGAGGACATTGAATCCCTGTAACTGGGGTCACGCTAGGGCCCCTTGACAGCCCTAGGGGAAGGAGGCCTGCATGGGATGATGCAGTGGCCACAGGGACCCAGGTGAACTGGCGGCAGGCTCCAGCTCGGAGGTCTGCAGGGTCAGCCTTGAGTCCGATTGCCCGGCTTCCCGGTGGTGTGACTTTTCTAGGCCCGCTTTCTCTGCAGGGTACAGGTGATAATCATACCTGCCTCACAGGTGAGATCAGACAGGATGCTCAGGACAGTGGCTGGCACATGGAGGTAAGTGGTGATTGGTTCCCTGTATGGACTGCATGCTCCAGGAACACAGGGCTGGCCCGTCCTGGGTTGAGGTTGGCGAACCCGGCATCCAACCGAAGGCCTGGTATGCGGCAGGCTGTGCCTACACTTCGGTGGATGTATGAATGGAAGGGAAGAAAATGAAGGAAGGGAAGGAAAGAGTAAGACAGAGAATGAGAGAATGGATTGCCTTTAGACGCTGACCAGTGACAGAATGTGCCTGGCGTGCTTCGAGGTGGCCCCTCCAGGGAGAGGGACCCACAGAACAGGCCTTGCCCCTTGTCGTGAGGGGGGAGAGGAGGGGAGGCAAGGGAACCCGTTCCTGACAACTCCTGAAAACCAGGCCTCTGACCCCATAAGCCCAAATCAACACGAATGCCGCCGTTGACCCCCTAAGGATGGGGGGTTGGGGCTGGGCTCCTCTAACAAAGCAGATAAAGACAACCCTTTTCACTTATCCTTTCTTTTGCTGTCGCATCAAAGCCATTTTATTGGTGCAGTTTTGAGAAGTGTTTTTTAATCTCTCCGATGATAGCTTCCCTATATGCTCTTGTTGTAAATCACGCGGTGATCGTACGAGCCCCCCAACCCCCATTGCCGACCTCGGGGGGGCTCCGCTGTGGAGTTCCATACTGACATTTCCATGACTGTCTACCTCTTGCCCCTGTTTCACCCCAGCTGCGGGTTCCTGCGGCCTGCAGGAGCCTCAGCCACACGTGGCCGTCGTCCTGGGGACGGCCGTGGCAATGCCTGCCACCGCCTTGGGTCAGGTGGGCCCTTCAAAGCAAACCCAGATCCTCAGGCCTCCCCAGGAGCAGTTTGCCTCCCACTGCCCCCCTAAGCCCCCCACCCCCTCCCCCACCCCAGCAAGGGGCTCAGGGCTCTGGGCTCCCGGCTGTGCGGCCCTGCCTCCCCAACCTGTTGGCAGCACTAATTGCCTGGCACACCAGCAGCTCTCCAACACGTCACCAGCCTCCCCAGCTAATGACTCATCCTTGCACGGCCATTTGTTTGTGCTGGTTTCAGACAGACTAATGCTTTTAATGGCACATAATCATTTTTCAGAAGTCATTTGATGCCACTAATCATCTCGGTAATACGCCGCGATGGAACGCATAATGACATTCGGAACAGGACAAATGGCAGCGTGATTCCTGCCTTCCCCGCTTTAATCTATATTTTACCACATGCCTGGCTGTTAATGACACCGGGTGCCGTTAATAAACAACTGCCTTAGGATTTTTTCCCCCTTGGGGGTTTGGAAGGGCAGTGGGGCACCTGTTAAAAATAATTCCTTCGGGGAGTGACTTGCAGGAGTCGTGAGATGAGGAAAGCAAGCAGCTGGCAGAGGCAGCTTCTAGAAAGACTTGCCCTTCCCACCCAGGGGCCAAGGCCTGGCTCGGATGTGCTCTGCTCAGATGAGGTGTGTGTGTCCAATGAGAAGAACAGATGAAGGGAGTACCTGCAAGGTAGCAAGTGGCCGAGGATTCTGGGCCAGGGGGTTTGAAGTGGATTCTCTAGTAGGAAGGTTCCATGGAGAAATGGGTTTTCCCAGAGAGAGGTGTCAAGCAGGCCCAGGGAAGCCTAGCTGGGGTGGGCACTGTGAAATGTGGCAGATACCCAATGGAAGGTCTTCTCATCCACCAGGGCCTCTGGTCAGGGTGAGGGGCTGGGGTCAGTGTGAGGACCCTCCTGAGGCCTCCCAGGGGTCTCATCAGGCCGGGGGTACTGGACATGTGCCATCTTACCCTTGACCCCGGTGCTTGGGGCTCAAGGAAGGGTGGGAGTAGCCTGAGACTGGCCTGGGATTTCCATTCTAAGATGGTTCTGTTTGGTTGCAAAGTACATAAAATCATGGCCCGTGCAAGGCCCTTGAGTCTGAGAGGCTTAAATATTTGCCATCCTCAGATCGCTCCTCCGGCCCTACTTCCCTTATGACAAATCTTTGGGAAATGACTTAAATAACACTTTTTGCTCATGTCTGCCAGAGAGTGACAGGGGCTGGGCTGGACACCACTTCAGGAGACCAGGGGACAAGGCAGAGGGTGCATGTCTTGGGTTCTGGCAACAGACCATTTCCATTCTTGGCGTCCCACCCTCCTGAGAAGGGACCTCCATACAGGAGGGCTAGTTTTCTGTTCCACCTCTGTCTCCTTCTCTTGGGTCTCCGGGAAGACAATGGCATCCCAAGTCCCATGGGTAAGTCCCTGCACATTAATGACCCTGGAAATCTGGGGCTGGGGTATTGGCAAGCCAGGGGGAGCCAGCACGGGCCTGCAGAGCCTGTGGATGGCGGTCCAGGAGGCTAAGAGCAGGCTTGCTGATGCCAGAGGCCAAGATCTCAGCCCTGGCTCCATCACATAGCAAGTGTGCAATGCTGGGCAGGTAACCACTCATTTATACAAGGGCATTAATGGCATCTCACTTGCTGAGGGTCCCGTGAAGATGAAACAATGCATGTGAAATACTGAGCGCCAAGTAGGACCTCGTGCAACATTAGTTATTCCGGTGGCAGCTCCAGACTCAGCCCCCCGGCAAGGGGACAACCCGACCTCAGATGCGGGTTGGCGGATCAGGACAGGAGCTTGAAGGGACGAGGTGGGCAGTCCCCACCTTGGGGAGGTGTCCGTGAGCGTGGGGGTCTGCAGCGGGTTCCCCTTTGCACCGTTGCAGCCCCCGGGGGCTGTGCAGTCTCCTGTCGGTATTACATCAAGAAGATGCACAGAGATTCGGGGGCAAGCCATCTGTTAGCAAGCGGGAAAGCCCCCGGCGTCCTTGCCAGTGTTTAATAATTTAGCGTAAGCTGCTGGATGAGGGCTGACCGGAGCTCTGACATCCATTTTAATAACGCACTTCTGCACCCTCCTCAGATGCCCGCCCCAGGGACCGGGGGCTGCCACAAAGCCCGCACATCCCCATCCACCCCAGCCTCCCACTCAGAGGTGGGGCAGGTGCCGAATGCAGCCCCATGGGCCTGGTTCCAGGAGAAACCTCTGGAACACAGGCTCGGGGAGCCTCTGGCTGGGACGGCCATCCCGGAGGCGCAGGCTGT
This sequence comes from Canis lupus baileyi, assembly GCF_048164855.1. Taxonomy (NCBI): domain Eukaryota; kingdom Metazoa; phylum Chordata; class Mammalia; order Carnivora; family Canidae; genus Canis; species Canis lupus. Next base: position 54,796,867 of record NC_132853.1, on the reverse strand, counting down.
GTCAGGCCGGCCTACACCAGGGCCGCTCAGGAGGGCTCTCTCCAAACCCAGATCGGCAGTAGTAGCTGCCACTTGTGAGTGAGCAGCTCCTCTGTGCATATGCTGGCTGTCTTCCCTTTAATGATCTCATGCGGTCCTCCGGATCTTGAGAGCCACGCATGGGTGTCTTATAGACAAGGAAACCTGGTCTCGGAAAAGTCAAGTAGCTTGTAAAGCTAGCAAGTGGCAGAACAGGGATCCAACCTGGTGATAGAAGCCAATATTCCCGTTCTTCACCGTGTTGGAGAGCTGCACGTTCTTCTCAACTAAATAAGAAACTGAGACTGGATTTCTGGAAGCTTCTCTCCCTCCCTCCCTCATTCCCCTTTTCCTTTCCTTTCCTTTCCTTTCCTTTCCTTTCCTTTCCTTTCCTTTCCTTTCCTTTCCTTTCCTTTCCTTTCCTTTCCTTTCCTTTCCTTTCCTTTCCTTTCCTTTCCTTTCCTTTCCTTTCCTTTCCTTTCCTTTCCTTTCCTTTCCTTTCCTTTCCTTTCCTTTCCCATTAAATACTGCTCTGATGCTTCTTGTCAACTAGGCCTAAGCTAGAGGAGGAAAAAACCCCGAATATTATCTAGGCCACCTTCCTGCAGAGTGAAGTCCAGTGGATGCGCTGCCTGGGACCCCAGGAGAAGACGATCCGCAGTGATGCTCCCCCAGTCCTGAATCCTCCATGTTGGGGTACCCTCTGACAGCTCAGGCCGAGAAGCGGAGTGTGAAGAGGGCAGTCAGTGCTTAGAGAAAGCTAGGCCAACCCTCAAGGGCCTAAGCAGGGCCTCAGGGCCTTGGGTCGCTCCTGCGTATCTCCCTGGGGACATGGAGATTGGCAAATAGTTGCTTATACTGTGCTGCCCTAGGACTTCTCCGGGGCTGACAACGGGACGCTGTGAGGTGGGGCAGCGGCCTCGGGGCAGTGCTGCCTGGAGCAGGAGTGAGGGGCAGAGGTGGGGGGGTCCGGGGATGGGGTGGGGTGGCAGCAAATCCCAGACTGTAGGGTCTGTACCCCTGCCCCCCCGACCCCACCCTGCGCCTCCATTTCTGTTTTTACGGCCCAAGTACAAATGATGGAGAGTGGGCATGGGAGGGCAGCAGGCCGTGGGGGAACTATATTTACTCACAGGCAATGGCTGGCATGTCTGTCTAGTGAAACCCGCAATTTCATTGTCTCAAGAGCACAGACGTGCCAGGAAAACACATCTCCGAATTGCCTCTTCTTTCTGCTTTCCTCTATCGGTCCCCCAGGGTCTTACGGCTGAATCTTCTCTCCCTGCACAGCCTAGGAGGGTCATTCTTCTAGGGACACACACCCATGAAATGAGGGGTGGGGGATGGTTTCAGCATCAGGTGCAGGAGAGCCCTGAGCACTCACCCTGCAAGGCTGGCGGAGGGATGATCTGGGCCCTACGCGCTGGGTGCAGGATCCTGTGTGGTTTTCCATGGTACCTCAGCACCCTGTAGGCTGCCTGGCCCCCAGGAGGAACTCTGGAACTGCTGGTTCAAGAAATGAACAGAAGGTGGACGGACAGCCCCATATATGGTGCCCAGGCCACCCTCACCTCTTTCTGGCTCTGTGGTCCTTTGTTCTCATTCCTAAATGGAGATCATGGTGCCTGCCTTCGGGTTTTTTCTGAGGATTAAGTGAAATCACAGCCGTTCAAGAGTTTGGCTTAGCGTAGGGTAAGTGCCCATTGAACTCTCCCCCGCCCCCCACCACAAACCACCCACACTACATCCACACAGGGGGAGCGACCGGGCACTAAGAGACCCAACGATTGTGCACACAACCACATGGATGCATCTGAAACAAAGTTTTCTAAGCAAGGGAAACCAGACTCAAGGCTGCCCAGTGCACATGACCTGCTGGAAAAGACCAAGCTATGGGGCGGGGGAGGTGGGGAAAGACAGCTGGGTGGTGGCCGAGGCCTGGGGGAGGGAGTACGAGTTGACCACAGAGGGCACGGAGGAACTTTTTGGGGTGATGGTGCTGCATCTTGCATGTGATGGTGCTGCAAGATTATGCATTTGTTAAAACTCCCGGAGCAATTCCACTTTTTAAAAGGGTCAACTTTATGGAAATAATATCTTAATTAAAGGAAATGAATCAAAAAAGTCTATGGACCCTGAAATGATTAAGAAAAAGAATCCCAAAAGAGCCTCTCTGGCCTTTGGAAGACTCATGTGGTCGACTGCGTCCTGATTACTTCCATCACCTGCTCCGAAGGCCACGGGGGGGGGGGGGGCGGGGGGGCGGGCATCAGCATTTGCTGCCAGTGGGGAGAAGGAGTCCAAGACCTGGCTCAGAGGAACACTTCTCTGGGGGGAGGTAGCCAAAGTGGAAACTTCACACCCGGACGCCCGAGCTTTGGCTAATGGGGGCCCCATGGTTCATGTCCGGGAAATAACTAATGGTACCGGGATCGTCAGGTTAAGAAAGCCCGAGCCCATTAGGGAGGTAGGTGGAGGACATGGGCTGATGTGGAGCGCCCGGTGGGGGTGCATTCCCTGCCTGATGGGTGGCTTCAGTCAAGTGGCAAACCCACGGGCGTAAGCTGGCGTCCCGTGATAGGTCAGTTGGAGTTGCAGCAGGCCGCAAAGGTCCTGTTAGTACCTCCGTCATTAAGCAATATCGACACAGGTAATTTGCTTCACTCTTTGGATGCAGAGTTAAATGACTCATCATTATCTTATTAATGCAATCAGAGGCTGAAAATGAAGCCTGAAGCCCGACTGGCATTTCGCCTCAGCAGCACTTTCTGGAGGGGTCAGACGTTCAGAGACCTCTGGCTCGCTTCCCTGACATTTTCTCTCACTTCCTAAGACCTCGAGCTTTGTCCTCCTGCCTCCCGGGGTCGCTGGGCAGGTGCTCTCTCCCGGGATGATGCTCTGGACCCGTGAGCTACCCCCCACCCCCCTGAATCCTGGCCCCTGGGGTGGCCACTTTGGCAACCGGGCTGGGCTTCCGGGAGCTGCCCTTCTGTAGCCTCACAGGAGTGGCGGGGTCGGGGTGGTGGGGGGGCCCAGGCTTAGGTTTGGCTGATTGGAAGAGGGACCACCTCCCGCATACCTGACCTGAGCCACGCTGTCCCATGGCCAGTACTGTTCCTCCCTGCTCTGTGGTTGTGCAACGAGGGCTTGGGAAGGGTGTGCATCCAGCTGTGAGTAACAGCGCCCAGCTGCAAGTGGCAGATGGGAGCGTCTTCCTCCTCCCACGGGAATCTGGAGGTGCATGTTCCGGGGGCGTCAGCACAGTGATGCCCGTGCTCTGGGCGGACAGCCTCTTGGAGTTTTCTCAGCCTTTTGGCAGCAGCCCAGGACTCACCTCCTCACCCATCTGTTGAGAGGCAGCCAGGAGTAGCGGGCAACAGCTTCTACAACCTCTCCCTCTCCCTCTCTCTTCCTCCTCCTCCTCTCTTCCTCTCTTAAAAAATAAGGTGAGGCAGGTGCCTGGGTGGCCTAGTCGGTTGGGCATCTGCCTTTGGCTCGGGTCATGATCCCGGGGTCCTGGGATCGAGTCCCGCGCTGGGCACCCTGCTCTGGGAATCTGCTTCTCCCTCTACCCCTTCCTCCTGCTTGGGATCTCTCTCTCACGTTCTTTCTTTCTCCATAAAACAAAACAAAACAAAACAAAACAAAACAAAACAAAACAAAACAGTAAGGGGAGGCAATCTTTCCCAGAGACCCCAGTGGAATCCTCTGGGTGTCGTCCAGGCTGTGCACATGTTCCAGTCCTAGCTACAAGGGAGTAGCTGTGATTTTAACCCTGGGGGCAGGAGGTGGTCTTTGCAGAAGGAGGGTGGGAGGGTGGCGGGAGTACCTTGCCCAACACCATCACCCAAGAGTGCCCGGTCGGTGTTTGTGTTGTCCCCAGAGCACATTCTCTCTGAAACTCTTAAGCCAAACTGCAGAGTCCTCCCTCCCTAGGCAGTGGGGGAGTAAGGAGAGCCAGAATCAGCCTCCCCGTTCGGAGGCCAAAGAGCTCGGGTGGGAGAAGGTGGTGCACACACAGGACCCCGAGCACCCCTCTAAACCCATGTTCCCGGCAAGCCCCGCCTCACAGAGAACCTCCCCAAAGTTCTGCTATGGCCTTTATCACTGTGACCAGGGAATCAGCGGTTCTGGATGAGAGAACATTTCTGATTATGAGGGGCTTTCTCCTCTCAGCGGGAAAATCCCTCACATTTAACCACTTTTGAAAGAAATATTTCTAAAATGTGTTTCCTTGCTCTTTCCGCTCAGTTTCTGTCCTTTGAGATGGGCCAGCATCCTGGGCACCTGGGTGGCTCAGTGGTTGAGCATCTGCCTTTGGCTCAGGTCGAGATCCTGGGGTCCTGGGATCGAGTCCCCATATCGGGCTCCCTGCAGGGAGTCTGCCTATGTCTCTGCCTCTCTCTGTGGGTCTTTCATGAATAAATAAATAATCTTAAAAAAAAATAAATGGCCACCATCCTGCTCACTCCATTGATTTGGAGGGTTTAAAACAAACAAAGTAAAACCCAAAACACATGAAACCAGAGATGTTAGGTTTTTATGTTCTATCACATCAGGAGATCCAGGCAGCATGGTGGGGTGGGTGGGAGGGGGGCTGTGAGTCTCTATTCTCTCCTCTCTAAGCTTATCAGGTTCCAAAGAATAGAGTCCCAGCGGACTGTCCTCAGCACCCAGAGGGCACTTCCTCTTTTGTTTTCTGGTCTAGCTTCCCTGATAGACAAAATCGCTGATGGCAGGGTGACACTCCACACCTCTGGCGGGGGAGGCCTACAAACTCGCAGATCTGCCCCGGACGGCAGCCCCGGCCTCTGGGACTGTCCCGGGGCCACCCAGCTGTCAGCCGGGCCCCTCAGAGCTGCCCGGGTGCTGCCTCTGGCTGCTGGCACCCACTGCGGCCCCTCCTGTTTGGGCAGCCTGACGTCTGGCCATCGTCCCAGCTCTACGGGACCACAGCAGCCAGGCTAGCCCTCCGCCCCTCCTGAGCGTCACCTTTTGAGCATCACGACAGGCACGCCCTGGGAAGTGACTGCGGTGTGTCCCTTCCCTAAGAGGCCGAGCCTCTGTGCTCTGCTGGTTAGCGTGTTCTTTGATTTCTTCCTTCGTTTCTCCTTGCTCGTCGTGATTGCTTTGGTTTTTATAAGCTCTGCCTGATTTGGAAGGTAAAAGGCAAGAAACAAAACTTGTGAAACCAGAAACATTAATTTTTCACACTACACTACATCAGAGGCTCTGGACGGGGGGCTGCGGGCCCCTTCTCACTTCTCCTAGGGAATAAAGCCTGGGGCTTTCCTTAAGATGCAGAGGGCGTCTCCTCCTACATTTCCAGCCCCTGCCTCCCCGTCGGATGAAACTGCCGAGGGGCTCACTGTCGGATGCGGGGGCATTGCTGCGTGTGTGGGATGCTGAAGGATGAGCAGTCACAGGGACACGCTGTAACCAAGCTTTCAGTGGCTTTGAGGAAGGAAGAAAAGCAGATGGGACAGGAAGGCAAGTCAAGAAAGGGAAAAGACAAGGTTAGCTCACGTTTATTCAGTGCCTCCTCTGCCTGCCAGGTTCTTTGCACACCTCTGGAGGCAAGCACTTGTCCCCCCATTTACGGGTGATAAAACAGAGGCAAAGGCGGGGGGGTTAGGGAACTCCCCAAAGCTCACCAGCTGGGAAGAGGCAGAGCTGGAGGATTTGCAGACACCTGCATACAACCCCAATGTCCTGGAACCCAGGCGGGCAGTGTGGCTCAGTGGTCTGCACCCGAATGAGGCCCGGGAGTGTGGGATCCGAGCTGTGCCCCGAGCCTCTGCTGAACCCCAGCAGGCCTCAATTTCCCTCGCTGTGCAGAACTGGCCTGAGCTCATTGCCAGCTGCCGCCCACGGTGCAAGGGGCTTCCTGCAGGCCATATGAAAACCCCGCAGGCTGTGGCTTCTCCCTGGAAACAGGGAGGCTGGGTTCTTCTGGTCATGCGATGCAGGACTGTCAGCCTTGGGGATCAGGGCTGGGCTGCACCCACCGGGCCGGCTGCAGGTAGGCGGAGGAAAGCGCCGGCTCTACTCTGGGGGCCTGGCAACCGCCCGGAAGGTGTCTGTGGGCATGGCATCTGCAACTACTCCCTGCATCACACCTTCTTCCTTTTCTTTCCTTGCACTGGCTCCCAATGCACCCTCCCTGCCTCCCCACCTCTCACCCCGAGGAGAGGGCGGGCTGCTCAGGTAGAGGATGGAGAGAGCGCCTTGTCACACACAGTCCGGCCATGGTCCCTCCGGCGAAGGCCAGACCTCTAAGTAGAAGGGGCCAGGGCTCAGACCAGGTCTCCTCCTTCCTGTCCCATCTGGAAAGGACCAGAGGAGACTCTAGGAGGCCCGGAGGGATTCCAGCCCTGCTCAGGTGGGTGAGCTCCCAAGTCACATGTCAGGTATGATCCTGTGGCTTGCCTGAGCCTCAGGGTTCTGTCCATGAATCATCTTCTGGAAGCCTCCCAACCCTCCATGGAGAAGGCTGTCCGGCTGCCAAAAATTCCGTCACCCAGTCATCTCAAACCAGCAAATGAGTTGGTCGTGACATTCCGGTTTCCACGAAGATCAGAAGCTCGGAGGGCCCAGCGGGCCAGGCAGGCTGGACTAGTGGCGGTCACTCTGAGTGGCTTGAGGGAGAGGCCCAAAGAGAATCAGAATAATAGCTCACATAGAGCGAGGGCCACCTAGGTGCCGGGTGCTGCGACTTACCCGATAACCGCACTTAGCTGTCCTAACTCGCTTACGAGGGAGGTTCTAACGCTCAGCCCCATGAGGAAGATGAGGAAGCTGGGGCACAGAGAGCCCAAGAAGCTGCCCGAGATCACACAGCGAATGAGGAGTGATGATGGAGCTTAAGCCCCCATCTCTGGCTCCGGTGGCCTGGCTTTCCTCACGACGCCAGGTGGTTCCAGCAGCCACAGTGAGCTCTCCGTATTCAGGACGGAACAGTTCCTAGGACACTGGCACTTCAGTTGGCACCAGAAGAAGAACCGAAATAGGACACGCCAAATGGATCCAGTTTCGCCTGAAGTTCAGCCTGCAAGGTTTCGAGGTGCATCCCGGGGCAGGGAAGCAGATTAAAGCTGGGCCCCAGGCACTCCTTACCCTCGCTGCCTTCCGCCCCCTGCCTTCGCCCCGCTCGACGAGCTGTGCAGTGTCAGGGTCTGACTTGGCTCGTAGGGCTGGTTTTAAAAAGGCATCTCACTCATGCTATTGAGATTTCAGAAATAAATGCTCTGCACCACTGATCAGAACGCCCGGAGTCAACAGAGCCGGTGACATCTTAAGAAATGCACCCGGTACTTAAGGCTTTCATCTTAATTATACATGTTCAAATCATAGACAGATTTTCTCCTTCTGGTCCTGAATATCAGAGCTGCCAAATCCAATTGAATCATCTTCTTTTAAATGCATTTTGCAGTATGCGTTTTGCCGTTTCCCAATTTCCATTGTAAACGAGCACCAGAATTGTGCTGAGGGCCCTTTTCTTACAGGCTGCATTATTCAACCACCAAATGAAGAAAGGAAAATGCTGATTGCAAAAGAATTAAAAAGTGGTCCTGGGCAGCCTCGAGGCTTTGGCTGGGACTGGATGTGGCCAGGCCCAGGAACTGGCTCTGTTAGGGGGTTTTGGTCTCTTTTCCCCAGGCAGGGATGGTGGAGGGTGGTGTTCCTTGGACGGGCTGCACTGTGGTGCCAAAGAAGTCGGCTCTCAGGCCTGCTTCCTGGGTTGGGTGGGAGAGAGGGCCGCGGATGTCGGCAGGACCGATGTCACGATCTTCTGCGTCGATGCCACCTGCTTTAATTTCTGCTGTGGCTCAGATGTACCAGGGGAGGCAGCTCCTGGATGAGTCCCAGGGAAGGATTTGACTATCACAAGCAGTCCGGACGTCAGCGCCCTTGTCCACTGGCTGTGCCCACCTCTTCCGCCTTCCCAGGAATGGGGTGGGGCGAGGGGCTCCTAGGTTGAAGGTTGTGACAGCTGCTGGGGTGCGAGGAGGATGAATGCCTGGGGTTCTGCTAAGGTCTGACTTCTGTTTCTTTGCTTCTTGTCCTCTCTCTGCTCCAGCGGGCACTCCTCAGCAGGATCTGCAATGGTTCTCTGCACCTGCAACGAGCACCTGCTTTCTCCTTTATATGGATTTCATCTAAAGGCCAAAGCCCAGGCAGGCCCAGTGGTACAGCGGTTTAGCACCGCCTGCAGCCTGGGGTGTGATCCTGGAGACCCGGGATCGAGTCCCACGTCGAGCTCCCTGCATGGAGTCTGCTTCTCCCTCTGCCTGTGTCTCTGCCTCTTCTCTCTCTCTCTCTTATGAATAAATAAATAAAATTTAAAAAAAAAAGAAAAAAAAAAAAAAAGGCCAAAGCCCTGGCCTGCCAGCACAGAGGTCGTTGGGCCCATTTCACAGAGGGAAAGAATGTGCTTTTGCTTCAGACAGGGGCTCTGGAGCTCGGCTGTCAGCAGCTGGATCCCAACCATGGGCAAATTTCTCAACCAGGAGGTGACCAAGTCTCCAGGGTGGAGTCCTGCAAACAGGATTCGCATCCTTGTAAAAGGGACCCCGGAGAGCTCTCTTGCTGTCTCTCCACCACAGGTGGCTATAGCAAGAAGCCAGCAGTCTGCAACCCGAGGAGGTTCCTCCCCAGAACCCGAGCCTGCTGACACCTGGTCACGGACTTCCAGCCTCCAGTGCTGTGAGGAATAACTTCAGGTTGTTTACAAGCCCTCTCCCCCTGCCCCCGGCCTGTGATACTTTGTCGTAGTGGCCTGGACTCACTGGGACAGTTAGAGAACCTCCGCTGGGTGCGACACATTCTGTGTTGTTTAATCCACCATTTGTCTGAGTCAAGGGCACTCATAGGTGAGAAGAGTGAGCTCCAAGACTTTAAAGGACTTATAAAAATCACGTGGTAAGTACAGAGGCAGGAATTGAACCGGCTCTGACTCGAGCTCCTCCCTATTTCCCAACTACAGACAGGACCGCCCAGCTACCCTCCTCGGGGTAGCTCCAGGTTTGAGCTGCTCTGACACCGTCTCCACAATGTCATTCTGTCCTCACCTCCCACATCCCAGCCAGGGCTCCGGGCTTTAAAATTTGGGGGTCTCTCAAATAAACAAAATTTTAAATATTTTTTAAAAGGGGGCACCTGGGTGGCTCAGTCAGTTAAGCATCTAACTCTTGATTTCAGCTCAGGTCATGATCTCAGGGTGGCAGGATCAAGCGCCGTGGGAGCCTCCCTGCTCAGCACAGAGTCTACTTGAGGTTTTCTCTCCCTCTCCTTTTGTCCCTCCCCTGCTCTCTCTCTCTCTCTCTCTCATTCTCTCCCTCTTTTAAATAAATAAATGAAATCTTTAAAAATTGAGGGTCTCTTGAGGTACCTGGGTAGCTCAGTAGTTTAAGTGTCTGACTCTTGATTTCAGCTCAGGTCATGATCTCAGAGTCATGAGATTGAGCCCTGCATCAGGCTCCACCCTGGGTGTAGAGCCTGCTTAAGATTCTCTCTCTCCCTCTGCCCCTCTCCGCCTAAAAAAGTTGGGGGACATCACAGCTCCCTTAAGAAACTACAGTCCTGGACTCAATCACACCAGCCACAGAAAATTCCAAACTACTTATAAATAATGCCACACGGGGTCTCAATGTGTGTATTAAAAGGTGGAATGTAGCAGTTGTGGGGATGACTGGGTGAGCCCTCTGAAGCACCCCTACTTCTGCCCCAGAAGCAGCAGGAAGGCCAGCTACATGTCTTCAACAGCCCAGTTCAACCTGAAAATGCAAGCCTCCTTGATAAAAAAAAAAAGCAGAAAGGACGATTTTTCCTTTCTTTCATTAGTCTCCTTCTCTCTGTCTCTCCATCTCTGCCTCTCTCCATGGGTCAGGATGTTTTTATTTGCTATTTACTTGTAGCACTCCTTCCCTATGGGAACAGTTGTGGGTGGGTGCAGACGCACAGGGGCCCCATCCCACAATTCGGTGTGTGGGTGTGCATACTGAGCCCCCGCCCCCCGACACCCAGGCCCCCATCAGGGATGAGAGGCCACAGCAGTTGCTGAAAGGGTGGGAGAGTGGGCAGCTGAGAAGCACCCCCAGGGAGATGGGGGAGCAAGGAGGTCCCCAGAGTACCCTTCATTGTCCCACTGGACTTCATGTATAAATGGCGAGTTCAAAGGTAAAAGTATTAAGACTTAAGATGAGACCCTTCGAGCATGGAGCGCTATATGACAGCTGAGGTCATGTGCCCATGAAGCTGGTCTTGGTGGCCTTGGAGCTGGTGTGCTCTTAGAAATGCAATCACATCGCCCTACGTCCCTGGCCACTTGCTGGCAGTTGGCTTTTCTTTGCACAGGCAAGATTCGCTGGGTTACCACCCAGCTCAGCACCAGGAGGGTCAGTCTTCTGCTCCGTGGGAGGCACAGCTGTCTTTAGGCAACACCCGCCCAACACACGGTTCCCCCAGGCCCCAGCCCGGTGCTCGGGAAGGCCCTTCCCTGGTTCTACCCAGGCCTGGGACTCCTCTAGGTGAATCGGCAGCAGCCAAGGCAGCGAGCTGTCTGATGCTACTCTACATTTGCGTTGTACGGGGATGAGTAGATAAAGGTGCTAATAAGACAGAGTGCTAATTAATTGTGGCAAGCTCTGTAACTTTGCTATTTAAGGCTGAAAGGGAAAGGCATTTATGGGTTTTTTTCCCTTCCACCAGCCCTCCTATACAATTATTTCATCTGCGGCAGAAAATGTGCAGATCGCTAATAATTATTAAATCTGATCATTCTCAGCCTCCAAGCTGCAGACAGCATGCTGGCACATGCCCAGCTCCTGGCCCCACCATCAAGTTCAGATGAGGCAGAGGGAGGGGCGCTGACCCTGCTGTCTCCGGGGGATGGGAGAGGACTGGGTGTCTCCCCACGGTGCACCTCTCGCCCCTGGCTGGAGAGAAGCCCTTCCTTCTGCTTTGCCACGTGTAACTGTGCACAAGCCTTCTGGCTTCTCTGCGCGTGTTGCGAGTGGCAATCACCCCGGAAAATAACTGGTGGACACGCACCCACATCTAAGACGTGTTCTCAAGAGCCTTCACTTCTGGACAGGTGTTGTTAATGACCGAGGGCCCCAGGGTCCAGGTGAAGAAGACGCTGGTGTCTTCATGGTCTGCAGACAAGCAGAGTCAAAGAAGATGAGCTTTTAGACTCGGAGCTCTGAGGGTAGTGGCTGACTCCCTCAAAGGGTTAACCGTACAGGGTTCCCTGAAGGAACATTTTAGAGGCAGAAGTCGGTGCATTAGGCACGTTTCTGGCTTCTGTAAACCTGATGCTTTAACATCTGCCCTGCACACACGGGCCAGACACAGCCTGAGTCACCTGGCCTTGCCCCCGTCACCCCTGTCCCTCCAGTGGGCACAGTCCTCCTCCTACAGGCGTACGTTTCAAATGAAAACCAACCAATTCAGAGCCTACACCCCCAGCCACCTCTCCTACCAGGGCTCTCACACGCCAGGCCACTAGACACCTGCTCTCAGCACTCCAGCGGCTGGTGTCAGACAACTCGGGATGGCCTCAGAGCCCTCTGAAGTTTCTCAGGCTAGCCACTCGTGCCCACAGTTCCCTCTCCCTCTGCCTCATGACCAACTCTGGTGCTTCTCCATGTGGCCTCCCTGTGGCATGCTGTGTACCTTGGGATCTATGAGTATAATAAACCTTTTTTTGGGGGGAGGAGCACGCTTGAGCTTTGTGTGTGCACACACAAGGGGAAGGGAGGGGGAGAGGGAGAGGGAAAAACAGAATCTTTATTTTTTTTAATTTAAATTCAATTTAGTTAACATAAACCATATTATTAGTTTCTGAGGTAGAATGTAGTGATTCATCAGTTGCATAAGACACCCGGTGCTCATGCCATCACGTGCCCTCCTTAATGCCCGTCACCCAGTTACCCCAGCTCCCTACCCCCCCTTCCCTCCCACAACCCTCAGTTTGTTTCCTATGATTAAGAGTCTCTTATGGTTTGCCTCCCTCTCTGTTTTCATTTTATTTTTCCTCCTTTCCCTATGTTCATCTGTTTTGTTTCTTAAATTCCACATATGCGTGAAATCATAATAGCATTTGTCTTTCGGAAAGGGAATCTTAAGCAGGCTCCATGCTGAGCGCAGAGCTCGATGCGGGGCTCGATCTCAAGACCCTGAGATCGTGACCTGAGCCGTAATCAAGAGCCGGATGCTCAGCCCACTGAGGCGGTCAGGCGCCCTGAGTATAATAAACTTTTTGATGGCAGTTGGCATCCCCTCCCCTCCCCGCCCCCCAGCAGAAACAGCCCAACTGAAACAACCGGGTTAAGGGAATCAGCAAGGACCAGTGAACCATCGGGGAGGAGCCAGGGAGCCGCAGGCCGAGGAGGGGGCATCGCTGATAGAGGCCAGCACAAGCCGGTGCTTGGGGAGTGGGTGCCTGCCAGGTGTGGCCGTACGGAGAGGAGCGGAGTCATTGCCAAACTGCAGTTCTGCAGCGAGAGGGTGGGGAATAAACACCCCTGCTTTTCTCTGTTCCCGGCTCTGGACGCCAGCCAGGGCCTCCCCTCGTGTGAGTGGAAGCAGACACCTGAGGTCAGCTCCCGGACCCCCAGGAGGGCAGAGCGGGGCAGAGGGATCGGGTGTGTGTGTGTGTGTGTGTGTGTGTGTGTGTGTGTGTAACCATTAAGAAGACCTTTCTTAGTGAACAGCCAGGTGTTTGGAAATGGATGGGGGGATTCGGAGAAGTCTTTGATATTTGGTGTCCGAGCAGACGGATCCAGGGTGGGTGGATCTCAGGGTGGTTTAGACCAGCACTTCTCGAACAGTGCTGTATACACAGGACCCCTCAGGGTGCTCAGCCTGTCCTGGTCATCCGTTTCCATCTGGCCTGTCCTCCTAGCCCTCTGTCCATCTGTTCATCATTTTGGAGGGCCTTTGAAATTCATGTTTCTCCCTCCACCTCACGTGAGGGTGGATAAAAGCATTTCTCACCATCTGGCCAGGAATCAACTTCTCTAAGACAGCCTGACCCTGAGTAACTTAAAAAAGGGTAAGTTTAATTGGCTGTAATTAACACAAACAAATTGGTTTGACACCAGTGTTCCTTCTCCCCCTGAATCTGTAGTTCCTTTCTGGACTTGCCAAAGAAAAGACCCGGAAGGGACTTTGAAAGGTGGGTGGCTCTGTGGGCCCGTGGCTCCCAGTCCCCTGCGGTCCAGTGGCTGGGGTGGGGGTGAGGCGGAGGGTGGGAGGGAGGGGTGGCATCCAAGTTTGCTGCCATTTCTTGGACCTTTGCTCCGAGCCTGCCGCTCTGCTGGGGTGGCATGGTTGCCTCGGTCACCCTCTCCCTGCAGAGGCCTCACTCGTCCCTCTTGATGGAGGAGGAACTGAGGCTGGGCTGGATGTAGCAGCAACACTGGACCTGGCTTTGTGTCTGATTATAATGTCAGCGCTCCTTGTTCCCCGTCCCGAATGGCCCCCAAGCAGGACGATGACCGTGAGAGGGAAGGGAGGCCTCCCCTTGCTGCTAGGTCTAAGGGAGGGGATGAAATCTCAGCAATCCAGATGGATAGTACTTTAATGCAATATTTTTTAAAAAATAAAAATTAGGGGCGCCTGGGTGGCTCAGTGGTTGAGTGTCTGTGTTTGGCTCAGGGCATGATCCTGGGGTCCTGGGATTGAGTCCCGCATCGGGCTCCCTGCAGGGAGCCTGCTTCTCCCTCTGCCTGTGTCTCTGCCTCGCTCTGTGTGTCTCTCATGAATAAATACATAAAATCTTAAAAAAAAATAAAAATAAAATAAAAATTAGTCCAAGATGTCCATGATGAAGAAATTATTCAGATTCCGAATGAAGGCAGGGTCTGTTTGGGCAAGGATTAGGGGAGGGGGGTGAGTGCCGGGGTGGGGGGATCTGGTCTTTCTCTAACACCTGGACATCTTGTTTCCCATAGATTTCCAGCTCAGGCCTACTCTACACAGTGGGGAGGAAGGGGGAACTGAGTCAGCCTCCCTTCCAGCCCCTGTAGATGGGGTAAAAGTGCTTCCCTCTTGGGTGTGCAAAGGTGTTAAATAAACGTGAGCTTCTTATCCTTTCCTTGTCCTGACTTCCCTTCTTATCTGAACTGCTTTCCTTTCCTTCTTCAATTATGCTTAAAGCTTGGTTGCCCCCGTGCCTGTGAGACAGCTGGTCCTTCAGCATCCCACATGTGCAATGATTCTTCACGTGTCAGATGGCGACACCCTTGGCCATCTCATCTCTGGGAAGGAAGCATACTGAGATTTGGGGCATCCCCTTGAATTTTGTGCTAAAGGTTCACCTCAGCCCTTCATCAAATGCTTAAGAAAATCTTTACCCCTCGTCGTCCCACCTGCCGGCCTCCCCAGTTGGGCTCACCTTGGTTGCGTTGCAGGGAAGGGAAGTCCCCCCCCAATCCCACTGTCCTCAGAGGCAGGGGAGGGTCCCAGGGGTGGTCAGAGCCACTTGTAGATGCAAGCAGTGATGATGCTGTCACTGTCCCATGCTGCCTCATTTTCAAACCGAGGCTCCAGAATGCTTAGCGGTCTGGTCTTCTACCTCTTTGAATGATGTGATGCCTTCCAGAAGTGGGGTGGGGGGATGGGTTAAGATCCAGAGTGAACCTGCTTTCTGGTTTAGTTCCCTGGCAGCAGGTGGCAGGGGCCCCAGGGTGTCTAGGAGGCTCAGGGCCCCGGGAGACAGGAAGGCATGGAGGAGGGCACGATCCGTCTGGACCCCTCTGCCCTGTTGTGGGAGGGTCACCTGGCCTTGCTCCTTCTCCCAGCCTGCACATTGCTCGTCTGTCCTGGGGGCTGCCTCCGGGAAGGGTGCCCCCCCAACTGTTGAAGAGCCAGCGGGAGCTGTGGGGCTGAGCGGGTCCCTGTCTCCCTAGACGGCGGCTTTGCTCCCGCTGAGCGGAGAGGAAGGAGCACTGGGCTCTCTCCCCAGGAAGAGCGTGAAGATTAATTAGGCAAGCCTGTGAAGGGCTTGGAAGTGAGAAGTGTGGCCTTTTCCTCTCCGGGTGCCTTCCCCGGGGAGGAGACACTTCAGTGGGGCGCCGAGAGCTCCTGGGGCTCGGCCTTAGGAGGAGACTGTCCCTCCCTCCTTGCCTTACCCTCCTCTGTCCCCCAGACCGGGAGTGTCCCCTCCCCTCTGCCACCTCCCCCAGCAAATCAATTTCAGCAGGGAAAGGAACAAGGCTATTACAGTTAACACCGCTCCGCCCGGAGTCGCTGGGTCTTCGCTATTCATCATTCCTAATTAATTAAAAAGTAATTACTTATGGATCCGACTTTCATTATTTACACCCCCCAGGCTGTGAGGATATTACTTTCCTCTGTCCCTCTGGTACCCTAAGCTGCTCTGGTGCCAGCAATTGCAGTGCCAACCATGGCGAGGACCGATCGCTTGTGGCCATCCTCGTTGGGGGCATCCGAATCCCCATCAGAGGCCACTCAGGCCTTGGGGGTTTGCAGCTCCCCCTGAGAGCCCAGGAGGGGACTTTGCTCTGCCTGGCAGGTGAAACTTCTCAGCACCAGAGCAACATCCAAACCCTGCTACCCCACGTGTGGTCACGGATCAGCAGCAGCGGCAGCAGCAGCAACGTCACCTGAGGACTCATCACCTCGGCAGACCCTCCATCCCCCTCCCACACCTGCTGGATCAGAATCTGCATTTTGACAACATCCCTAGGGCCTCTGGCGGGCGTTCAGGTATGAGAAGCTCCGTCCCAGTGGGCAGAGAGCAGAGCTTGTCTGTGCCGACTCTCCCGGGTGCTGCGCGCACCCTGCAGGGGTGTACCACACACCACCCCGCGTGGGGCCTGACTTCTGGTCCCCGCCCACAACCCCATGCGCCCGGTGGGTGTGATCCGTGTACCAAGCCCCTCCGCCCCCTCGCCCGGGGTCCTCAGGGTGCTGATTCCTGCCTCATCCGCCGCATGAGGCTGTTGTCAGGATTAATCAGGATAACGTATATGAAAGTGCTCTGGAAACCATAAGTGGTGCTTCAAACAGCGTTCTAATAAATGTTCACCTGGCCCATCGCCGTTCACCAGCTTCCCGGGCTGCTCCCCGCAGTGGAGTCCTTTTCAATTCCTTTCCTGCCCTCAAAATTTATTCATCCAGAGTTCGATCTGTTCCCTCCTGTCTGAGCGCGTGTAATCTGGTCAACGAATCCCGGCTAATTACTCATGGGTGTGGGGGTGGAGGTTTCCCTCCTCCTGAGCCCATAACAGAGCTGCCCTGGAGAAGGGCATTAGACACCTGCGGCTTTCTCCCCTCGGAGGCTTATGAAGTGTGCAGACTTGGGTTAAAAGTGCCGTCTCCGTGCATCACGTGTCCTCAGGGGTCCAGAGGGGATGCTTCCCCTCTCGGAGTGGCTGTGAGGAGTCAGCGAGCTCCCTGGTGTCCGTCCTTCAGTTCACTGCAGTTGTGCTGATGCTGGTTGCTTCAGTCCCAGGCTTGGCCCCGGCATCGCCAGACCAGGACACACGGGGGCCGGGGGGTGCCTGGGGAAGTCAGATGGCTTTCTCACATCCATGGCCAGGGCCATCTAGGCAGAAACGGGGACCTGAGGACCCAGTCGTGGAGGCTACTCTGGGGAAGTCTAGAGGGGTGAGAGGTTCTGATCCTGGCAGCTACCCTGCCTGAGCAGGAACTCTGGACACGTTCAGCAGGATCGTCCTGCCAGGCTCCTGAAGCGACATTGGCCACACGGAGCGGCTGTTCCATTCTTTTCTCTCATTTCCAGTGAATCTGCTTGGTGTTCAACTGTGTATAAGACACAATCAGGGGATGCCTGGACGGCTCAGTGGTTGAGCATCAGCCTTCAGCCCAGGGTGTGATCCTGGGGTCCTGAGATCGAGTCCTACATCAGGCTCCTTGTGGGGAGCCTGCTTTTCCCTCTGCCTGTGTCTCTGACTCTGTGTCTCTCATGAATAAACAAAATCTTAAAAAAAAAGACACCACCAAAATGTAGGGGTGCCTGGGTGGCTCAGTCTGTGAAACATCTTCCTTGGGCTCAGGTCATGATCCCAGGGTCCTGGGATCGAGCCACTCATCAGGCTCTGTGCTCAGCATGGAGTCTGCTTGTCCCTCTCCTTCTCTCTCTGCCCCCTGTTCGTACTCTCTCTCTCTCTCTCAAATAAATAAATAAAATCTTAAAAAAAAAAAAAAAGACAGGACCAGAACTAGAGCCGGGGGTGGGCAGTGCAGGGGTGGGGCAGGAGGGGGTGGAAGGAAGCAGGGTGGGGAGTGGTACAAGAGAGGAAAGGAAAGACAGTCCTGCTACAGGTGATCCTGGCAGTTCAGACGGTGAGCCCTTAGCTGGGGCTCTGTGCTGGGGGGAGGCAATCACCTTCTGGAAGGTGGAATCTGCAAATCTTAGATAAGAAGACGCAACAACAGCACCTTGGCCAGGCCTCGGGTCCTTTGTCAATTGCCTCTCCAGACCCCATTGAAATTTCACAGACGACACTGGCATGAACAGCAGCTGGCCCCCCAGTCCTGAGGATGGAGCCCCAACCCCCCACCCCCACCCCGGCGACACCCAACAGGACCCACAGGATCATGTATTGTGGTATTAATTAGGATACTGTTTTCATCGCAGTGGAGGGTTCAGATGACCTAGAATGACTTGGTTGGGTTCTACTTCCCCATTCCAGGGTGTCTTTCCACTTGCCTGTCCTGGGGGCACTTGCAGGGCTGAAAGCCGAAGCTGTGAACACCACCCTTTGTCCTCCTGCTCCTGGGAAAGCCTTGGCTCACCGAGCAGACTGTGCCAGGTGGCCCAAAGTGGGAGAGACAGAGGCCCGAACCTTTGCAAGCACAGAGGCAGAAGCATCAAAAGGAGGGAGGCTCCCCATGAGAAGGAAGGGGGAGATGGGGGTGTCCTTGCGTTCTGCTCCCTTGAAAATCCCTGGGTGTGGGGTTGCAGGGGCTGCCGGCCGGGCACCAGGGCTCCCCTCCTCAGCAGAGCCCGAGGCTGAACCCGGCACAGAGGCTGTGGAGCTGCCCCCCTTCAAAGGGCTCAGGGCAGACCACACACTCCCCGAATGTTCTATCCTTCCAGGGACTGCTGTTCCTTCATAGGATCCTGGGGAGGGAGGCAACAGGGCAGGAGCCCCAGTGCTGAACAAGAACTGAGCTTCCTGCCATCCCCACAGGAGTCAGGTTTGGAGTTAGATCGGATCTGAATAAAATAAAGTCATGCACCATTTCCTGCCCTCTCGAGATGGAGGTTGCAAACGTATTCCATGGCATAACACTGGGAGGAGGAGACAGGATTACTTCATTAAATGAATGGCTTCCATCTCCCAGGGAATCCATTGCTCGGTCCATCTGTTGCCACCTTGCCTGGTGAATGGACATGGTGGAGGGAAGTGACCCAAGTGGGGCCAGCGTTGGGCCTTGTTAAAGTGTTCAGCCATCTGTGTTGACACACGCATGGCCTGGAGGAGCTCACCCCTGAGATGCTCTGGAACAGCCCCGCCGAGCCACCCGGAGGATCCTGTTCTGGGTGAGCTATTCCCACAGCAGGCTCTTCCATGTTTTCCACCAAATGCCCACGAGTCAGGCAGCAGACATGGCCTGGGGAGACCTGAGGGTCAGGGTCATGCAAAGCACTTTCCAACAGCTGTTGTAAACCACACGGGGTCTAGCATTTGGCATCCTTGCTTCCCCGTTACCAGCAGAGTCCCCACCCCCACGTGGCAGCAGGGAGTCCAACCTGTTATGGGTTCCTCACTGCAAGGATTGCTGGGAAGTCCCGAGGAACCCTTGGGTCATCTCAGCCACTTATGGAGATTCATCACTGCCCTGTGTGTTAGGTCTTACAAAGAGTGTCGCAGGGCTGCTGCCCACAACGTCCCCCTCATTGTGCCCAAAGTACAGCACCCCTACATTTGTGTGTGCTGGAGCCGCCTTACACAGGCGTATGGGTGCAGATGGTTGAATTTCAGGAATTTTTAAACTATTGTGGGAGTGCAATGGACCTTGAAGACGGTGGACCTGTGCAGGTCCACTTATATGTTGTTGTTTTGTTTTGTTTTTATAAATACAGTACAGCACTGTAAAGGTATCTTCTCTTCTTTATGATTTTCTTTTTAAATTTATTTATTTGAGGGAGAGTGAGAGAGAGAGGATGTGTACATGCACAGAGGGAATGGGAAAGGCAGACTCCCCACTGAGCAGGGAGCCCGATGTGGGGCTCCATCCCAGGACCCCAGGATCATGACCTGAGCCGAAGGCAGACGCTTAACCTACTGAGCCACCCAGGGACCCCTTTCTTATGATTTTCTTAATAACATTTTTTCCTCTAGCTTCCTTTATTGTAAAAATAGAGTGTATAATACACGGAACCTCCAAAATAAGTGTTAATTGACTATGTTATTGGTAAGGCTTTTGGCCAACAGTTGCTATTAGTAGTTAAGTTTTGGGGGAGTCAAAAGCTACATATGGACTTTCAACTGGGGGCAGCACCCCAAGCCCCGAGTTGTTCAAGGGTCAACTAACTGTATTTACACTATGGAAATTGGCAAACACTACAAATGAGGGTCCCTTCTTCCTTTTTGGAGAGCCAGTTGTTAACATTTAGCAACTAAACACCGGGTACCCCATTCATTACCTGTGGACCGAACCTTTTCCCTGGAGGCTTGGAGCAGACAGGGGGAATTATAACCCAGGAAAAAAAGCACAAGTGGCTTGCTGACCCCAGGGCCCAAGGGGTCCCCTCCTCACTTCAACCTTCTTAGGCCCCCCTCTATGGCCTTGACTCAGGCCTGGTATTTGAGATAAGGCCACTTACCTCCTCTGGGGAGCGCTCAAGCGGCTGTCCCCTCTTTAGACTCTGGGCCTCCAATTCTCTGAAGCACGTTGGGAGAGGAAATTTTATTCTTACTTTAAAGCACTCATGATTTCAGAGGACACTTTCATTGATATGCAAAGCATTGGTTCGTCTTCCGTCAAACTTATTAGCTCCTCATTGTGTTCTTTCTCGCTCTGGAAGTGGGGGCTAGCTTTGCAAAAGCACGAGGCCCATTAAGAGGGTCACCCCCCCAAACAAGGGGCCAGGCTGCTCTCATCGGGAGATTCCAATTTGTGTCTCTAGATTAAAAAAAAAAAAAAAGAAAATCTACAACCGTAGGAAGCTTTAACAACAGGACTTCCTCGTTGCCTGGGCATCTCTGAGCCTGTGTGCGTGTGTGTGTGTATATGTGCACCTGCATGTAGGTGCGTGTGTGCGCATATGTTCATGTGTGTGTGTTGAACTTTACCTGAGCCCTGTGTTCCTGAGAACCAGCAAAGATTGAAGGGATCCCCTCACCCTTTTGTTCCTGAAACTGGCTTCCTGAAATAATCCTTCCCCACACGCTAAGGTTCAAGGACTGCTGACCAGGCCAGCCTCCAACCCTCCGAATTCTCATTGTTTGCCTAATAAATGATTTGCTGAACTGCTTGTCCCCACTGATCAATCAGAACAAAATACTCCTCAGCTGAGTTAAGCTTCTCTCCTTCCTCCAGGCCTGCGAACGCTGGGCCGCCCTCCGCCTGAGCCTACTACACACAGGCCTCCTGAGAGCAGGCTGGCCTCAGGGCAAGACCTTCTCTGATCTACTCTTCCATCACGCCACCTTTCATCCCACTTCCCTCACCGGGTTCCTTCCCGCCTTGTGTTCTCCTCCCCGTACAAGAAAACTCCTTTTGCTGAGCTCTTGGGACGCCTGTGAATCTCACGGTCAAAGCCTCCTCCCAACCGCGGTGACCCCTGCCCCTGTAGCAACGGGGGTCCCCTGCAGTAATAATCCTTTTGAGCAAAGTCCCTCCTTACCGAGTCTGAATTTGTTTTCATCAGACGCCAGTCTCCCCAGGGGTGCCTTGTAGGCTGAGGGGAACCCAACGGAGTCAAAGCTGGGGCAGAGCAAACACAGGTCTCCTAGGAAGAGTCAACCATGGGGAGGGCATGGGGGTGGAGGAAGGTTAAGAAAGCTGGGGTGGGGGGGTGCTACCTGTGGGCACAGAGAGGGATGAGGCGTGCTTCCTGCCTTCTCAGGAACCTCACCGAGGAAATGAGACTCATCCTTGCAGTGTTACAGAGCCTGACTCTGTTGGGAGGAAAAATTTCCCTCTACCGGCTTAGGTCCGTTGCTTTATTTCACATGCATGCGGGAGTACTCTATGAGGAGTTGCTCTCCAAGCAGCCAGGGGTGAAGGTTTCTAGACCAGCTTTAATGGGGGTGGTGGAGGGGGGCACACTTAGGGCTTCCGTGGGAAAGCATGGAAAGTTCTGCCGTAGCTTGTGTTGCAGATGGAATGTCTGAGGCCTACCTATGCGCACCTTGAAACCCTCGCCCCCAATGTGATGGTATTTGAGATAAGGCCTCTGAGAGGTCAGAGGGTTAGATGGTGTCGTGAGGGCGGGTCCTCACCATGGGCCTGGTGACCTTGTGAAGAGGGGCTCCAGAGAGCCTGCTCTCTCTGCGCCAGAGGGTGGCCGTCGGCAAGCCAGGCAGAGAGCTCTCACCAGAACCCTTCTGGACGGGCATCCTGGTCTTGGGCTTCCAGCCTCCAGGGCTGTGAGAAAATTAATTTCCGTTGCCGAAGCTCCCGGGTCTGTGGTATTTCGTGGTGGCAGCCTGAGCAGAGAGAGACAGGGCGTTTACACAACTGTCTTGGAATGCCACGGTGTGAAAGGTCAGTGGTCTCCCCGTCTGGAGACGCACTCAGGGCACGGTTAGTAGCAGCAGGATGCTCCGGGGATCTCTGCTTTAGTCAGATAAAGGAAGCCCAGAAAAGGCTTCCTGCTGCATTTGCTTTATCTCAGAAGTCCTAGTTTCGAGTCAGCTTGGCATCATTCTGGTGGGTTGTCAATCCCTTTAACTCCCGACTGTCTCCTGTCTTGTGTCAGTATGGACAGCAGGCGGGGAGGGGGGCGGGAAGGGGTCCCGGGGGTGCACTTGCCTTGGGCTTGGCCCCTGGGAAGAGGTAGGCCCCTCACATGGGCAAGGCCTCTCTCAGAAGCCTTTCCCACGCCTGTCTCCGGGGGCCCCAGGCCACTCGTCTGGCACGGCTGGGCCAGAGGCAGTCCAGGAGGCTGAGTGATGGGCCCATATGAGGCTGCATCCCTAGGAGGAGAACCAGCCCCCCACTTCCTCTTCCTTCCCCAGGATTTGGACAAGCAGAGACCAGCAGGCTTCATGTGCCGGGGCGGGGGGCTGTGGGTGCAGAGGCGAGAGGAAGCACCCTAGAGCGGCGGGGAGACTGTGCGTCGGGGACCCCCATGGGGCGGGTGGGCTGGGTGGAGGTCATGAAGAATTTTGAATATCAGGACAAGGAATTTGGGATTGGGGAGTTTAGAAGTCCTCCTTCAAAGATTCTGTGCATTTATGAATTTTTACAATGGCAGGCGTCACATTTACAATAAAAACAAGATTTTTGGACAAAGGAGACAAACAAGGGAATAGCGTGCTCGAAGTGCAGAATTAGAACGGGGGAGGAGGGGGTGCAGAGAAAACATCTAGACAATTCATAGACCCGAAGCTTTAGTAGCAGGCGGGTAGGAGGGAATCAGACGGCGGCGATGCCTCCGAGGGCGCCGTGGGAGAAATGGGTGTGTGTGTGTGTGTGTGTGTGTGTGTGTGTGTGCAAAGTGCTCTTTGAAGAAATCATTGAGATATTACGGTTTGCATATTGGGGGGTCCTGGGCAGCAGGAGTTTCACGGTCCCGGCCCTCGCCACCTGGGGGTGCCCCTGCCAGCCGGTAGTTGACCCCGTTCGGTAAACCGAGGCAGGTGAGCTCCGAGCCCCTCACTGGGCTGCTTTCTCGGCCTCGGGGCCTCGGAGCCGGCCTCAGCCTGGCTCCATGCCCCTTCCTGTGGGGACTCGGTCGGTAAGTCTTTATTTCCTGTGCCTCGTGGCTTCCGAGTGAGAGATCAAACTTTAGAGGGAGCTGAAAAAGCAATTAACTTCACTCAAAGTGGAGGATATTGTTTTGTGCCACCAGACGATTTTTTTCCCCCAGAAAAATGACGCCCTCAAAATCAACATTTGATTTAGTCTTTGTTCGTTTTAAGAATGATGTGAGGATATGAACAGGCAACATGGGACTTTATAAAAAAAAATGATGCAGCTGAAATAATTTTAAGGCTGGATTTCAGCTTTGCATTTGCTTTCTGGAAAGCCTGTACCAATTTACACTGCACCAGCGTGTCTGAGGAGGGCCTGGTTCTTCATAACCTCAGCAGCAGTGAGAATTATAATTTAAAAAAATGTTCATTTGACAGCAAAATATTGCTTTGTTGTGCGTTTCTTTGTTTACAGTGAAGAGGAGCATTATTTCCTCTGGTTGTTAACCTCTCGCATTTCTTTCTTGCTTTTCGTAATAGGCTTCCGTCTCTGTCCATTTGTTCCTCCTCATTGCTTTGCATGAGCTCTTTACATATTATAGTTAATGTCCCTCCATCACCGTCAGGGGTCCTTGTTTTCCGCATCCCCATGACCCGACTCTCTAAATTTATAAGGTTGCAGAGGGAACCAAAGTTTGCCCGAACACAACAATATCCACTCGTGGGCTGTCCTTGCACACTCCTGCCACACCCCGCTGTAGTGTCTGCCCCTCCCCTCTTCATCGGACTTGGGGGCTGGTCTGCTCCTGTTAGCCATATGTCATAAACATGCCTGAGTAGCACGCAAAACAGTTTCGAATTTTGCCAAAGATGCAACATTTCTCGAGGTTGATCAAAGTGATTTTGGAGAATTATCTGAATCCCATGCAGGGCTACTAGCGAGTGAGGGAATAGCAGAATCCAGCCGGTTAACAATTACAGAAGAGAGAAATCTCGCAGGCTGATGAAATGACAGGAACTTCAAAAGAGAGAGATTTGAATTTTAGAGGATTAAGACAGGCCATTGGGAAAATTGATGACGCCTTCAAATATTTTTTGCAAAAATGTCCTCTTTATGATTGTGCTGTGAAAGTCAAGTGTGGAATCAAGGATGTTGTATCAAGCTATCAGACAATCTTGTCAGAAAAATTATGCCCCCCAAATCAACATTTGACTTATCCTTTGTTCACTCAAAGAAATGAAGAGTTGCAGTCCCGCCCACCTTTGTGAAATGTAAGCTATGACAACTGTTCCGCAATTTGTAGTTTCTCTTGAAATGGAAAGTCACAGACATTTCTTTCTTTCCACCTTTGCAATGGAGTCACTTTGTGGCCCTTGGGTCCTAATCCCACTTTTTCTGGAATAACGAGGACCTTTGAGATGCAGGCTTCTCTGTAACAAGAAGGTCTGCTAATCCCTGTCCCCAGTTTGTGGCGCTGTGGGCACCCCGGTACAGTCCCAAAGACCCAGTGCAGGGCTTTTGTCTCAGTCAACCCCTCTGGTGCCCGGTGGTCTCCTTAGGGCACGCAGAGGACATAGGACTGGGGGACATGAAAGCATTTCCTTCCCGGAGGCCAGGAAGGTTCATGGTGTGAAGGATCCCAACCCTGGCCACGCTGGTTCCCATGAACACAGTGGCTGGGCACCTGCTGGCATGGCTCTGAGCCACAAGGAATGGCGGTTCCAGCGCACACACAGGTTTGTGAACCTGGCCCAAAGTGCTGGAAATTGTTCTGTGTCAAACTGCTCTTGGATGCACGAGCGATGTCCTTGCCGTGGTTTGGCTGGACTGTGCATCACGCCGTGTGTCAGGATGGGCTCCTGTGTCCAAACCTTGCACGAAACCTTATTTCCCTCTTTGTCTCCTTGGGGCTCTGTTCTCTCTCGTCTTGACCCTACAAGCTGTTCCTTTTTCCCTCTGCCATCCTGATGGCTATCTAAAATATTTTCCTACCTCTCTGCCAGCAGAGGCTGCCCTAAATTCCTACACATACTCCTTGGATAGGTTTTTAAAGAAATGGGACACAAATTAAATTGCATTTTTAGCAGGCATTATATTCTTTTTTCAATGTGCTTCTAATGCTTTATGCCACAGGGATGTTTCATTGTCCCATAATTCCATCCCTTGGTCTTTTTTCCTTCATGACTTCCCATTGCATTTAAGCCTTGAGAGTCCTTTAAATATTGATTTGTGCTTTGATTTTTAAAAATTTTAATTATTATTATTTTAATTTTTGGATGGTTTTCCATTTAGTTCTCAATATATCTAGAATGTGTTTCTGCAGACAGGGGGAGGCGCCCTGTTTGGTTTCTCATGGCCGTGGTAGAGGTGTGCAGAGACAACCACGCAATCTCAGTGGCATGTCCCGTGGGCCTCCATTCTGGGGTTCATCCATCCTCCGCACGTTGGCTGGGTGGTGCTGGAGGTCCTCTGGGGCTCAGGGGAGCTGGACTCAGGCTATGGCTGGAATTAGGTATGTTCCACGTGTCTCCTGTCCACCTCAGACCAATGAGCTGGTACCACGTGTTCTTTCCCTAGGGGTGGCCCAGACCTGAGAGGGCAAGCTCATTTCAAGCCTTTGCTTACTTTGCATCTGCTTGTATCCTCCCCCTGGCCAAAGCAGGTTCAACAGGTAGGCCTGATGTCAAGGGTGGGGAAGGTCACCCCGCCTTCCTTGAGGCCATGGCACAGAAACGGATGAGTCATTCTACCACAGGGCAGTGAAGCACCCAGCTGGAAATTCAATCTAGCACACTAGTCAATTTTTCCAGCACCATTTTGAATGGGCCACCCTTTAAAATTCATTTTACGGGCCTGGGGAAGCACCGTGAAGGAGTAACCCTGCAACGCTCCTTGAATCCCATTCTCACAGATCTGGTGGGACACAGAGGGGCAGTGGAAGCCTGAGGTGACTCAGCAGCGGCCGCTCTGGGCTCTTCGAGACACTTCTCCATCCAAACAGCAGATCTAGGGCATTGCACTCCTGGGTCCCTCACAGGTCATCCCGGGGCACGGGTCAGCTGGGTGTGAATGCATGAGACGTGTGCACTCGCGCACACACACATGCATGTGGCTGAGATGATGACTCTCTTCAAGGCCAGTAATGATAAGAATAGTAATAAAGACAGCTAACCTTTTTGTGCTCTCCCTAGGTTCTAGGCGCTGTTTGAGCTTCTACACGGGGAGGTGTGTTGGGGGAGGCTGAGCATTGATTACTCTGCACAAAGAGGCCATTGTCCTAACCTTTCCGTTTCCCTGTATGATGATCAGCTGCTCCTCTCCTCTCCTCTCTGCCATTTAATAAGGACGAGGCAGGCAAGAGAAGATGCTGTAAAATCCAATTAACTCAGGCTTCAAAAGGCACGGTCTCCATGTGGTGCCAGCTCCCTCTACCACAAACAACAGTCAGGCGGACTGCTGGCTTCCCAGAGGCAGGTGCGCTGGGGAGGAGGGCTGCTGTGCGCATCCCGAGTCTCCAGGCAAAAAGGCCCAAGGTTAACATGACTCCTTCCTCCCCAAGGCCGAGCTGGGGAGCGGAGAGTGCTGGGAGGGTGTGATGCATGGTGTGGGGCCTCCGGTGGCCCCCTCCCCTGCTCCCTCCACTCCCCCCACCCCCCGCCCCTTTATTCCCACCAAACTCTCAGCTCTCTAGAAGCCACCACGTGCAGCGCATCCGCCCCGGCCTCCGAGGAAGGCCGCTCCCAGGTTAGCAGATTCGGTCCCAGGCCGCGTGCTGGCAGCCAGAGCCCATCTCGGGGAGCGGGTGGGAGCGGGCTCTGCTGCAGGCAGATGTTTCCGTTCGGAGCGGAGATGGGGTGGGGGGTGTGCAGAGCCACGTGTGCAGATGGGTGGGAGCGGAGAGGGAGCCTGGGGGGCTGTGAGCAGGAGCAATGCAGATGGTGTCAGTCGAACGCAATTTCGGTGGCAGACGATTTTGATGAAGCGCCGTGCAAACCTGCCGCAGCCCGCGAGCTTTTCCGGTGCTTTCCGCCACCTCCCCCGCCCTACAGCCAGGGTTTCCACTGGAACCAT
This sequence comes from Canis lupus baileyi, assembly GCF_048164855.1. Taxonomy (NCBI): domain Eukaryota; kingdom Metazoa; phylum Chordata; class Mammalia; order Carnivora; family Canidae; genus Canis; species Canis lupus. Next base: position 54,769,912 of record NC_132853.1, on the reverse strand, counting down.
CCCCACCAGCCCCCCATGACTGGGACCCGCCTGCCTGGTGCTCCTGATTCCCGGCCCGGCCCGTCCCTGACCTCTGGGAGCTTCCCACCACTCCTGCTAGGCCTCCAGAACTTTCCTGCCTTTGGCATCTCGCGCCTCCTCATGCCCCTTCCACCGATAAATTTCCTCCACCTGCCCGGGCTTGAAACCCACCCGAGATTCTTGGACCCCCCAGCCACGGAGGATGGGCCTGTTTTCCTCTCCTTGTATCTGTACCCCCAGCCCCAAGATTATGGTGCAAGTAACTCTAGGTCAGAAAATGCCAGACAACATCTGCTGGGATCTCTTGGGACACTCACCTTTGGGTCCCTGAGCTACCTGGAAGTTCAACTCCCAGGATGTGAGGAAGCTCAGATGAGGTGAAGAAGCCGGGTGCAGGGGCTCCCGCGGGCAGAGCCCAGCCTCAGTAAGCATCATCCTCTGGACAGGTGATGCTTAGCCTCCAGGTGGTTCCAGCCTCCCACAGGTGAGTCTCCCCTGCCATCGGGCCTTCCCAGCCGAAGACCCAGATAATGGAGCAGAGACAAGTCATGCCTGCCATCCTCTGTCCAAATTCCCATGGAATCTCTGAGCATAATAAAATGGTTCATTTACGCCACTAAGTTTTGAGGTGGTTTGTCATGCAGCAAATGGCACCGTTAGCAATCGCCATTCTCACTAAATCACACCATTCATCTTGGCATCTCTGTCAGGCTGGCACAGAGATACGCTTCAGTATCTCAAACTACCCCTGTCATTGTAGGGAATTGGAGAGGGTAGAAAGGGTGGGTTGTAGAGGGGACTCGTCACAGGATCGCCAGTTAAAATACAGGGTGACGAGTTAGATTTGGATTCCAGATAAATTCCAGAAATCTATTCATTATAAATTTGGTATAAGTATATACCAGGCAATAGTTGGAATATACTTATGCTAAATGAATTATCTGCCATTTATCTGATATTCAAATTGTACTGGGTACCCTTATTTTTATTTGTAAAATCTGGAAAGTCTGAAAAGTAGAGGCCCAAGGTCCTGGACGCTCTTCCCAATGTCCTAATGCTCCGGGAAGTCATGTTGCTTCCGCAGCAGGCAGCAGGGGCTCCCATCTGCACCTGTGCCCAGGACATCTATCCTCATAGCACAGGCCCTGGGGTCTTGTCAGAAAAGACTCCCAAGACTTCAGGAAGCTGTCTACAGGGGCCCGAATGATGGCAGCCAGAAGAGAAAGCTGGCTCTGCCCATGGGTTGAATTCCTTGTTCCAAGTGAGGATGGATTCATTCTCTCTAGAACAAAATAGAGAGGTGCCCACCTAGGTAGGTGCTTCTCCCCATCCCAGCCTGGTGCACCTCTCTTCTGGTTCCCCGGAGCTTCCCTGGCTCTTGCCAGACAGAAGAGAGTAAGAGGGGTTCCTTCCTTTTCCCAACCAACCAGTCCTTTAATTCTAGCATTTGGGTTCATTACCCAATAATGAAAACTGGCTCATTCTCAGTCTGCTGCTGTGTCTTCTAGATCATCATGGCCAGAGAAGTCTCAATCTCTCCATCCTGCAGTTTGCTGTTTTACTTTTCACCAGCTCATTAGCCCAAGCAATAATAATGAGCCCATCTATTCCTTCCTTCTCCCTCCCATCTTGCCCGGGCCCTAATCCCAGGGGAGAGCTTGGCAGTCCACCCCAGGCAGCCCTGTTTTAAGTAGTGTAAACGGGCCCTTGGCTGTTCATTCATTCATTCATTCATTCATTCAACAAATATTTATTGAGTGCTTAGTAGAGGCCAGGTGCAGTAGCTGGGGCCAGGCAGTACTTGGAAAGTCAAATGACAAAATAAGCAAAGGAAAAGTCATAAAAGAAATGGGGCCACCTCTCCTTTAAAATAAAAAGATCTTATTATTTTATTTGAGAGAGAGAGAGAGAGCTCACAAGCAGGGGGAAGGGGTGGAGGGAGAAGAAGACTCCCCACTGAGCAGGGAGCCTGACCCAGGGCCCCATCCCAAGACCCTGAGATCATGACCTGAGCTGAAGGCAGATGCTTAACTGACTGAGCCACCCAGGTGTCCCACCACCTCTCCTGATACAGGGAAGAAGTGTCTGAGGAGGGTGGGGGATGAGTGTGAAGAGCGGAGCCTAGGTTCCTGAAACACAGGTAACCTGAAATCCTAATTAAAAGATAGCTATCACCACCCACATCATTCTCTTTATCCTCATAACAGATTTAGAAGGAAAAAAAAAAAAAACAGGATCAGGGTTGGGGTGAGCAGCTAGCGAGCAGCTAGCACACACTTCCACCATCCTCTCACCGTACTAGTTACTAATGCTGTGTAACAAATCACCCCAAAATGTAGTGGCTTAAAAAACACTTGTTTATTATCTCCCAGTTTATTCTGGTTGTCAGGAGAATCCAGAAGCAGCTCAGCTGGGGGGGTCGTGGTTTAGTATCTTTCAGGAGGTTGTGGTCATGATGTCTCGGTGTTGGCCGGGGCTGCAGTCTGGGACTCCGCGTGCAGAGCAAGTCACTCAAATGGCAGTTGTTGGAGGCCTTGGCTCCTTGCTGGCTGCTGGCAGGGGAGCCTGGGCTCCATTCCACGTGGGCCTCTTCGTAGGGCGGCCTGCAACATGGCAGCTGGCTTCCCCCAGTCCGCAGTGTCTTCCATAACCTAACCTCACACATGCCACGCCACGGCTTCGGTCATATTCTCTTAGTCCCAGAAACCAGCCCTGGTGCAGCATAGGAAGAGACTGCACACAGATGTGAGTACCAGGGTTGGGGGGGCACCGAGGTCATCCTAGAGCCTGGCTACCACACTCACTTTTTCCTACTGCATGCCTCATCTCCTATTGTGTCCTTGGTCCACGTTCAACAAGTACTTATCGAGCATCTGCTAGGTGCAGGCCTGACCTCCGGGAATTCATCAGTGATTGAAACCGATTCATCGATTGAGACCGATGCAAACACCTGACTGGGCTCACGTTTGGCTGTGGGCTGAATACACTGCCAGTTCAGTGAAGGAGATGCTGGGGGCCGGTCTCTGAGTGTGTCCCCTGACGTGTGTGTGCATGTGTTCATGTCTGTGTGCATGCGTATGCACTGCGCGTACATGTGTGTGCGCCCCTATGTGCACATGCACATGTACATATGTGTATTGTGTGTGCACGTGTGCCCATGTGTGCGCACATGTGTTCATACATGTGTATATTGTGTGTGCATGTGTGCCTCTGCAGGTGTGTATGTATGTGCCTGTGTGCACATGTATGTGTGCACATGCATGCATGCATGTGTATATTGTGTGTGCATGTGTGCCTCTGCGGGTGTGTATATATATTGTATGTGTGCCTGTGTGCACATGTATGCGTGCATATGTGTGTATATATGTGTAGGTGTGTATGTATATTGTGTGTGCCTGTGTGCACGTGTGTACATATGTGTGCATATGTGTGTACCTATGTGTATATATAGTACATGTGTGTACATGTATATGTGCGTGTGTAGTGTATGTGTGTGTGCATGTGTGCCATGCAGGTGTGTATGTATATTGTATGTGTGTGCCTGTGTGCACATGTGTGTGCATACGTGTGTATATTGTGTGTGGATATGTATGTGTGCATGTGTGCATCCGCGGGTGTGTGTATATTGCATGTGTATGTGTGCACATGTATGTGTGCATGTGTGCATGTCTAGATTGTATGTGTATGTGTGCATGTTGTCCCTGTGTGTGTCCATATAGTATATGTGGATGTATGTGTGCACGTGTATGTGTATGCTGTGTGTGTATGTGTGTGTGCACACACATGTGTTCTTTCAAGAGCGTGGGGTCTTCTCCTTCCTCTTCCATACTTGCCGCTCTGTAATGCTCACATGTGCTGCTATTGCCGAAATCATGTCTGGAGCTCCCTTTTGGAATTACCTGGAACCCAGGTGGATTCTTTCCAACATCCCCAAAGGTAATAAAGCAGTTTCTTTGGAACCAGCTTCTTTCTGGGGGGGGCAGTGGTCGGTGACTCGCCAGTTGGAGCTTGCTCTGGTGCAGACTAATTCAGAATTCAGCAACCACCCCTACCTTTATCCACTCCCCCTCCCCCACAGACAGCTAAAGGTAAAACATTTCTCACGAACCAACTCCAAAGTCAGTTTCAAAAGGTGAATTTCAAAACAAGATGCTTTCCATAATGGCCACATCCCTGGAATAAATGTACAACTTCCCAGAGGGACCATTTGAATAAAATGCCCTCATTCTGTTGGAGGAGTTCTGGAATGTTCTTTCCAAAAACTTTTGTTACTTTCTACTCAGACCTTATGGAGATTCCCATTCTCTAGTCTTTTTTTTTTTTTTTTTTTCTTGTGTCGGTGTTGTGTCCGGTTTTCACGGGTTTTGTTGGGAGGGGGTGCTTTTCAGGGTGGGTACAGAGGGGTCCTCCTGTCATCACCACCTTTCGGGGTGAGCTGGAAATTGGGGCTCCGGTCTGCTTGGGGCCCCGCAGTCCGCCTTTCCTTCTGGCCCCAGAGTGCAGGTGTCCTCGATGGGCCTCTTGCCACTGTTTGTGGGGAAGCAGATGGCGACACACAGAATTGTGTGACTCGGTCTCTGGCACATTACCGGCCTCTCCCCCCCCCTTCTCCTATCATGTCACATAAGGGTGTCTTTATAGTTTGGTAAACAATCATTCCGTTTGATCTGCGTTCAGCCCGCCCTCTCTTCCTGCTAGTACAAATAATTTGGCAACATAAACACTGTCATCGGTGACGGTTTGCAAGCTCCTTTCCATCAAGTGCGCTTTATTTATTTATTAAAAAAAAAAAAAGGAAAGAAACTCTGGAAGATATCAGAGTGGGTTATGTTTCTTTCTTCTGTCTGTAGAATTTCAGGAGATTTGATAAAAAGTTCTGACAGCTGGCAAGCTAAGGCTGCTTTTTTTTTAAGTGAGGGCTAATAAATATCCTCTCAGATCAAGAGCGAATCCAGGGCTGGTGGCTGAGAAGGGGGTTGCCCCCCTCCCCGTGCTGTTGTTACTGCGCCACGTGCAGAGCCCGGCTCGGCTAAGCACGCTGGAGTGGCATTGAAACGAATCCAATACTTCACCATCTGGCCCTGATTGTAAACATGTGTATACAAAGTGAGTGTCACTTCAGCTAATTCACGAGGGCCTGGCTGCCTTGGCGGTGGCTGCAGCTGTCCCCAGGGTAGGAGGCGGGAGCGATGGCCCCAGAGGCCGGCCGGGCACGCAGGTGGGCGGCCAGAGGGAGGCCTGGCGGCCGGGCCCGCGTCCACACTTCCAGAGGGGCGGCTCTCTGGCCCCCACTTTGGCGCTTCATCATTCTCCATTCAGTCCCTGAACACCCGGGAGGCGGGCCGGGTGACCCTCCCGTTTCTCTAGTCAAGAGACGCGCACTTAAGAAGTTAGCATTGAATCAAAATAAATCCCTACCAGCAACTTCTTTTTCATGCCCGTGCGACGGGCCTTTCTGCTCTTGTCTGCATAGATTTCTGCTATTTCTGCATTTGCTGGGCACAGGGAAGAGCCCCATCTTCCTCCCTCTGGGGTGCAGGGAGCTAAGCATGAGTTGTCTCTCAAGGGCGGAGCCCTGGGATCCTGGCTAAGTTGGCATAATCCGCCCCCCACCCCCATCCTGGGCCTCACTTTTACCATCTTTCAAATGGGATCATGACCCCTACACCTTTGTGTTCGCTTGCAGGGGCCTCCCAGCCCTGGCCCCCCGAGTGGATGAGGGGGATGGTTGAGACAGGTGCGTGCCGCTGAAGGCGGGTCCAGCTGGGAGGGACGAGCATCTCGGTGCACACTCAGAAGTCACCGCTTGTCGGTCTTTGCGGCTCACGCCTGTCTTTCCTGCACCGCTTGCCACCTCTCTTGGAAAGTTTTGATTGGGTTCCACCTGGCAGGTGTAGCTGTAGCTGCTGCTATTGCTTTGTTCCAGGAAACAAAGAGCTGCTCCCAGGAGGCCAGGTGGCAGCCTGGGTGGGCAGGCCCCTCCCTGCCCCTCCCTGTCCCCAGGCCCTTGTCGCCAGGGCGCCAGGCTGGCGGCTCAGTCGGTTAAGCGCATCTGACTTTGGCTCAGATCATGCATGATCCCAGGGTCCTGGGATTGAGCCCCGGTCGGGCTCCCCGCTCAGCAGGGAGTCTGCTCCTCCCTAGGCCTCTCTCCCCCTGCTCATGCTCTCCCTCTTTCTCAAATAAATAAATAAAATCTTAAAAAAAGAAAAAAAGAAAGAAGAGCAGTTTCCCCTACCCTCTACGCACCCCCCTACTCTGCCCAAAGGAACCAGGGACACGTCTCCTCAACTCCTCCCCCCCCCCATGCTGCTCAAAAACACGACAGATTTAATTTTCTACACGTGTGAAAAAAAATGTACTTTTCCAAACAGCCCCAGGGACACCAAAAGGGAGAGAAAGCTAATTATCTTCTGCATTTTCTTGCACGGGGGAGAGTGTGGCAGGAGGGATGGGAGAGCAGACATGGGCAGGGCCAAGCCAAGACAGTACCTCAGAGGGCAGGGAGGTGGCACTGTCGGCACTTTGGGAAGTGGGGGTCAAGGCGGGGAGCGCGGGGAGCCTGTGCTTCCTGTTCCCAGAGCTGGCATCCAGAGCCTGTTGACAGGACCCTGCGGCCACCAGGCAGCCCCACAGGTGCGGCTCGGCCAAGGTCAGCGGCACGACAGCCCTGGCCCTGCTGAGCTGGTGCCACGGGGAGGCCACTGAGAGGTGGCCTTTGGGACACAAAGCCCTTCTGTTCCCTCCCGGGGCCCAATAGCAGGGGCCGGCAGGAGGCAAGGCTCCGAGGAAGAGAGTAGTGACTCCCAGGGAAGGGGGCAAACAAGGGCCTGTGGCAACCCAACAGCCCAAACCTAAAGAATCAAAATGAGACAATTCTACTGCATGACACCCTCCCCATGACAGGCGCCTAATTAAAGCTGGACAGAAACAGGCAAGAAAACCACTTAATCTAGACGATATTTGCCTTGCTAATTTAGGTGTGCGAGAACGTGTGTGTGTTTTCCTGTTGGGTGAGTGTTTATAAAATCTTAATTAGGTTGTGTGTGTTGGAATAGAGATGGAAATACGTCTTTTTTTTTTTTGGTCTTTTTTTTTTTTTTTTTTTTTTTCTGTAATGGTCTCACTTCCCCAGGGGACATTAAAGCTCCATACACAATATTCTCTGAGCAGGGAAAATAGTAATGGCCTTTGACGATGGGTTCTAGGAGAGGAGGAAGAGGCTCTGATTCAATCACAGATGGATGCCTGATAGCTTATTTTTTTTTTTTAAATCAAAACCCCAAATTGGACTTAAAGCAGCTATTTATAACCTGTCAGGAGAAGCCAGCATTTCAATATCCATCTCATGCTGAATAAATTTTTAACGACCTTTAATGTGACAGCTAAGCAGGGGCAGAAGGCAGGCACCACGCCGTGCACGCAGTGGGCATCGGGGGTCGAGGGGAACGGTGGAAGGGAACGTGGGCAGTGGGTGCGGGAGACCCCTGGACACCTCTTCCCTCCTTCTCCCACCTTTGCCCAGCCAGCAGCGTCCCACTCTTGGAACCAAGCTCCAACACCCCCTCTCTCTGGCTCACTCAAAGGGAGCGTGCCTGGGGAACATGAAAAGGAACAGCACGATTGCAGGAGAGAGGCCCTGCGAACAAGAGGCTCGGCCTGGCTGAGATGACAGCCTTGGGGCAATTCAGGCCGGCCCTCCACAGAGGTGGCCCCTTGAAAGCAAGCCGACCACCTGGGTGATGCGAAGGGGCTTGTGTTCAGGGGACAGTGCCAGGGATGTAGACAGCCAGGATGCAATGATCGAGAATGACAACCATGGAGCCCATCTCCTAAGCCGTGGTCTGACTCCGGGAGAGGGGCCAGGTCACTCATGTGTTCCATACCCTTTCTAGAACCCGTTTACGGGCCCCTGGCACCTGCAGCTTGTAATGAAAGCTGAGATCTTCTGACATAGGACCAAAGGATAGGGTCCTCCTGACAGACGAATGGTGTTGCTCACCAGCCCTACCTTTCCAGTGAGCCAGTCAAGGTGCTCCCGTCAGGCAGCTCAGCGCCTGTCAGGCAGGACTGTGCATATACATCCCCTGCATCTTGTGAAGCTGCACATTCTGATTCAGTGTGTCTAGGGACGGCCTGAGATTTTGCCTTTCTAACCAGTGCCCAGGTGAGGCTGAGGCTACTGGTCCAGCGACCACACTTTGAGTGGTCTAGCGCCCAGAGCAGCGGTTCTGGAATAGGAGCCTCACTCATCCATCTGCCTCACTCAGAAGTCTCCTTGAAAATACAGATTGCTGGCCCCACCCCCGGGGGTTTCTAATGGAATAGGTCTGAGGTAGAGCCTGGGAATTGCATCTCTAAGGAGCTCAGGTGATACGGGGTCAGGAGATGACCCCTCTGTGCCTGAGGCTGAGATCCACCCTGGGAGCTCGGGGTTGAGCAGCGGAGAGGAGACGGGGACAGGACGTGTGACGGACAAGGACGCAGCCTTCCTGACGAGCAAGTGCATGCCAGGTGCTGCAGGTACCTGCAATCGGGCTTGGAAGAGTCGGTCAAATGCAGATGAGTGGGAAGGAAGGGGGCATTCCGGGTGGAGGCACCTGTTTATGGAGCCTGCGGAAGTAGAAGAATGCCAGGACGTTTGGAGGAGAGCCACCTTTCCACCCTGCTTCCCGCATGAGGATCACAAAGGGAAGGACTGTCCCCCCTCTGCCCGGACCAGGAGCTGCTCACCCGTGACTGCATGTTTTTAGAATATCTGGGGAGATACCACATATTACTGAGGCCTCAGCCTCTCCTCCAGAGATTCTGAATTAATGGGTGGGACCTAGACGTAGTGGTGTTTTTTTTGTTTGTTTGTTTGTTTTGTTTTTTTGTGGGCTTTTTTGGTTTTGTCTTGTTTTTTAAAGTAAAGCTTCTCCAGAGATTCTAATACACAGACTTGAGATCCTCTGGCCTAGACCCAAGTACGTTCCCATTCATCCAGCTGCAGTTTGTCGGGGAGCTGGGCAAAGGATGGCCCCTCCCTTATTTATCACACCTCTGCCACATCCCCACCCCCCGCTCCCCCCAAAGCAGGTAGCTGAGCATCTGGTAAACATCTGCCTTGTTCCACCCAGAGCAGGGTGACCTACTTTTTTTGCCTGTGGCTTCCCTCGCATCGAGGGGCTCTTGGGACGGAGGGGCAGATGGAAATGTCAGCATGTCTGTGTTGATGCTGCATTTGGGTGTCACCCAAGCTCTTGTTTCTCTGTCAGATTCCGGATGCGGTATTTAGATAGTAAACCGCTGCCGCCAGGCACTTGCTGCGGGGATCAAAGCATCCGGCAGCATCCAGAGACGTCCTGGGGTTCTGGCTGCCAAGCGCTGGCAGCTCTGGGCTTAGGGCAGGATGAGGCCGGTGCACGGGCTGTGTCAGCTCGAATACAGACCCGCGCGGGAAAACGGCACACCTGGGGAGATCCCGCTTCACCTCCAATGCCCACTCTCCCGGCTACCGGACGGCAGGCTGGGTGCGCACCTGGGCACCCCAAGCTCCCCTGAGACGTGGGCCAGGCTGCCATTCACTCTGATGGCTGCCGTCTCTGGGTCCCGTGACTCCGCATCCTTCACCGTGAAGGGAGATGGGGCCCTGTAAGATGAGGAGGTCATCTTCGAAGGTTCCATCGTAAGGGTTTCATCATGGAGATCAGATACCTGGAAGGAACCCGGGGGCTCAGGACTCTCCCCTCCTTTCCTTCCACGTCTTCCCTTGAGGGAAAAGCAAAGAGAGGCTGCCCACCCTCCCTTCTATGGTCCTTCAGATTTGGAGGGTCTTGGATGCACCTCTAGCGTGTCTTCTGCGGACCCCAGACTGAGGACAGGCTCCAGGAGGAGCTAAGCCCGCATGAGGTGTCTGGCTCCGGCAACAAACCCAAACACAAGGGCCCTCCTGGGAAGTGGCCCTGGGTGTGCTCTGCCAGTCCCCAGCCGCTGCCCGCTGCTGGCCTTCCTACAGGCAGCAGGGGCCACTGAGTCTCTCCACCCAAGCCCTCAAAGGCCTTCAATGGTTTCGTGTGCCCCTTCGCATTTCTCAGGAGGTGCTGCTATTGATATCCCCCTGGTTGGATTTCTGAAAGAACAGTTGGCCTCATCTTGACAAGAGTTTGGAAGAAGCATGTGGCCGGGATACAACTGGGTTCAGGTTTTGGCTCCATGCCCTCCTTCTCCCCAACCTTCGATTCTTCCCCTTGATGCAGAGGAAGTGAGATGCTAGCCCCTCCTCACTCCAGCACAGGCACCTGTTTTCCAAACTTTGAGAGGCTCTGGTCCTCCCATTAGGACCAAGCCCCCCGACTCCCGCCGCAGACCCTGGATGTTTTTTGTTCTGAGAGGCTTGGGACATTTCTCTAGCCTTCCAGCCACTGTTCTATTGGCTCAGAGAGGCAGGGAAGGGAGGTGGGGAGTCCAGCAGGAAGGGGCTATTTTGCGCATGCTCATGGAAGCACGTGACGGAAAAGGCGGGAGGAGACCCCCCTCCGCGGGAATGGGAAGGGGCTGTTCCCTCCTAACATTTTGTTCCTAAACGATGTGTGGCTGCGGGGTGGCCGCCACAGGAAGTCATCGGGCGGGGTCCCGGGAGTGGTGGTTTGGGGGCAATGGCAGGGATGCCCCTGTCTTAGCGCCCATGCATCCGGAGTGCTGGGTGTGACCTCTGAGACAGGCCCTGGGTGGGAAGATGAGTCTGTTGGGCATGCATGCAGGGGTGAAACGGCGGACAGAGCAGACAGGGACTCAGCACCTGGGGGTAACCCCTAATGTCCCTCCCATTCCTGAAAGCCTGGGCTTCTAAGTTTCTCAGAATAAGGAATAACTGAGAGCACCTCCCAGTCCTCATCCTTGGGAGCTTCCAAACAGGACACCTGTTCCTTGCCCCTCAGTGCAGAGAAAGCAAACAGCAATGGGAGCAGGTGCAAACAGAGCTGATCCCAGCTGCTTAGCCCTCCTGGCCCTGGGCCCAGCCTACCTTTATCTGTGCCACTGCCTCCCCCCCAGCCACATGGCCCCATTCTGCGCGCCCCCTCCCCTGCTCGCACGGGCCCTCCACTGGCCATCTCGCCCTGGATCTCAGGTAAGCTCCAGCTCGAACACGAACACCGCGCCCTCCATGCCACCTTGGTGTCTTCCCCTCGGCCTCCTCTCTACCCCTCCCACCTGTCCAAGCGGGAAATAATCTTCCTCCTTGGAATTCTCGGAACACTTTTTCTATACTTGGTCATGGTACACATCAATTCCTCCTTTTTATCCGAGTTATCTACCTGCATATCTTATATCATCTCCGAGCTGGCAAGCTTCTTAATGACAGGAGTCATACCTCACCCAGCTTTATGGCCGCACTGCACCCAGCCCTGCAAATGTTGATTGAATGAATAGAAACTCAACCTAGTGACATTCTGGGGACGTGTGTCACCATGAGAAGGTTATTCATCTCTGCCTTGCTCTTGCCTGAAATTGGGGCTCTCTTTTGGTCGAAGGAAGGTGGTGGGGTAGGCTCATTCCTCTGAGTTGTCCATCAGTCAACAGGCATTTCCTGGTACACACCATGAGCATACTATGTGTACCATATGACAGCAATAGGTGCTGGGGGCTACACACAGGATGGGTCACAGGTCATTGTCACTGTCCACCTCCCAGCCTCTAGTAGTAACAACCCCCTGACTCCGCAGTTAGTTCAGCTGTGGACAGTGATAGGAATCCCACTGTAGAGCCTCCCCCAACTCCACTGTCCAACTCCCCCCAGACCTGCTCTTCTCCTCTACTTTGCGTGTCTTTAATCAGCCTTGTCTCTTTTCTCTGTTCCTCATTCACTCTGTCCATCCTCTGTGTATTGTTTCTTTTTTTTAAAGATTTTATTTATGTATTCATGCGAGGCACAGAGAGAGAGGCAGAGACACAGGCAGAGGGATAAGCAGACTCCCTATGGGGAGCTCGATCCCAGGACCCTGAGCGGAAGGCAGATGTCAACCACTGAGCCACCCAGGTGTCCTTGGTCGTGTCTTATACACAGTTGTGGGTCTCAATCTCAGGACCCTAGGATCACGACCTGAGCCAAAGGCAGATGCTCAACCACTGAGTCACCCAGGTGCCCCCTGTGTATTGTTTCATATCACAGTGTCTGTCACACTTATGACTTCTATGGTCAAGGCCAAAGTGAAAGGCCTGATAGCACAGTGGCTTACAGAAGAAAGTACATTTCTCTCTCACCTGGCATCAGCAGGGCCTCTCTGCTTCTCTCTGGGTCATTCAAGATCACATTCCTCCACTGTGTTGCTCTGTCCATTCCTAGGTATTTCTGCCATAGACATGACTAACAATGGCTTGAAGTGGGCTCAAGCTGTAGGATGAGAAAAGACAACTTGGAGAAGGTCTTTGCTCGGGTGGTACCTTCTCGATGCGGCCCATCATGAGCATTCTCATACTCAGTTTTCTGCGGTGATGGTGCTGTGTAACAAACAACCCCAAATTACAGGTTGTGGTAGACAGCATTCTAAAAATGTCCCATCAAGATTCCCATGGGGTGCCTGGATGGCTCAGTCGGTTGAGTGTCTGACTTTTGATTTTGGCTCGGGTCATGATCTCAGGGTCATGAGATCAAGCCCCGTGTTGGGCTCCATGCTCAGTAAGGAGTGTGCTTGAGAGTCTCTGATTCTCTCTCTCCCTCTGCCCCCTCCCCCCAATACATAAATAAGTAAGTTTTTTTTTTTAAAAAAAAGATTCCCCTCCTATGGCTAGTCAATTGAACATGATTCTGGGCACTGCTGCGAACGGATTTTGCAGATGTGAGGAAGGTGACTCATCAGATGACCTGAAGCTAGGGAGATTATCCTGGAATATCTGGGCAGACCTAATGCAATGTCATGAACTCTTAAAATCAGAAAGAAAGGCAGAAAAGTCAGAGCAACGGGACAGAAGAGGGAGAAGGAAGATGTGGGAGAGGGGGACACCAGGGAGATTCCAAGAGTGAGAAGCCTTCTATGTGCCATTGCTGGTCCTGAGAAGTAAGGACCAGCCAGAAGCTTCTAGAATACAGCAATGTCCAGCTGATGTCCAGCAAGGGAATAGGCCTTGGTGTTAAGACCTTCTAGAAATGGAATTCAGCCAGCAACATGAATGAGCTTGGCATCAGAGTCTCCCCAGAGCCTGTTGGGAAGAACCTCACTGGCTGACACCTACATTTGGTCCTTCTAATGGCCTAAAACTGTCACATGGCCAAGGCTGGATCAGTAGGGTGGGGGAAATGTACTCACCTATCCTGGGTCGGGCAGTGGTGGCAGACGGCTAAGTCACCGGCAGAGAGCCACGATACAGGATTCTGCTAGAAGGAGGGAGTGGTAGGTTCACTGGGACACGTCCTATGACGTGGTCCCCCTGGAGCTCTCACCTCCTCCGAAGACGGTTTAACTCACCTACATCCTATGTTTACTGGCGGTGTGTATCTCACCACACTGGAAATGCATGCCCCACGAAGGTAGGACATGCTGTCCGCTTTGCTGCCAAATGGATCTTCGAGCACTTGGATCTGACCTGGAGCAAAACGAGAGGTCAGGAGACATGGGTGGAATGCACAAGTGAGTGAATGATCTGAGCTGCGACACCATCACCAAAGTCCTCATCGTGGTCTGGGACTCATTTTGTGTACGGGAAGCCGCCCTCCCTTCCCCCAGGTGGGGTGGACAGAAACCTCATCACGAGGAAAAATACACTCGGTTTCTAGGTCTGGTCTGGAATCTCCAATGGTCTCAGGGGGTTGTTTGCAATTCTAAAAATAACCCTCAAAAAAAAAAAAAAAAACCTGCTGTTCTCACAACCCTTTTCTCCCTCCTGGCTGCTGGAGGAGCCCGTGTCTATAAATTCAAACAATAGGGCATGCCAAGTCCCCAGAGGCCTCACTTATGGAGCTAAAATAATAATCCCGGGGTTTTGGCAGGATTTTCTGGATACCGTTTGGCTTCGCTTGAGCGTGAAAGGACTGGCCGTCCCTGCCAAATGTAACCACCATGCCAAAAAGCTGGCCGAGGTTGTTAGCGCCTTTTGGAGTCAACTAATTGGTGTATTCAACTGGTGTTTGTTGGGTGCCAGGCATGGGCATCTGTTAACCCCTGCAGGCCTCCCAACAGGAGACATTGTAGCCCGTGCTGTAGAGACAGGGAAGCCACGCAGCTGGAGGTGATGAACCTCAGGGCTTAGCCTGCCTCTCATAGGCCAGGGCTCATTCACTTCTGTGGGTGGATCATTCCAGAATTCCTGAAACTGGACTTGCCCAGGGTGTGACCAGTATGGCAGTATGGTGTGGCTGAAGCCGTGGTGCTGGTGTTGTGTGTGTGTGTGTGTGTGTGTGTGTGTGTGTGACAGAGACAGAGACAGACAGAGAGAGAGAGAGAGAGAGAGAGAGAGAGATCTTCCATAACCTATGATCTAGTTCTTGGCACCCTCATTGCAGAACTTTTAAAGGACTCCTGGACTCTGAATATCATGGCCTGGGGGGGTGGTAGTGAAGGTGGTGTGAAAGAGCACATATAAGGGACGAAGGGATGAGGGCTGACTCGCTCACTACAGTCTTGACTGGGAACTCGTTGTCCTAAGAACCTGGGGTCCTTCCCAGAACCCACCATCGTCATCACTGCCACAACATCATTAATAACATTTATTGAGCATTTGCTATGCATTAGGCGCCCGCTCAAAAATCCTATAGCTTAGGTGGTATAATTATTCCATTTTACAGAAAAAGGAGACTGAGGCTCAGTGTAGGATGGTGCCCCCACTCAGTAAGCAGGGGAGCGGAGTCGGCCCCCCGGCTGCTTCCAGGGCCCTGGGTCTTAATCTCTATGCTACCTAACGTCTGTTAGAAAGTAGAACGCTGCATTTATGGAGTGCTCCAGAGTCACCCACTCAGGAGTTAGCGAAGGGAGCCCTGAGGGCAGGGCCCTGGGGGGACCCGGGATCAAGAGGCCCTGACCTCCTGAGGTGGGGGAGGGGAGATTGATACAGGCAGTTGTATTAAAATGCAAATTTCTGCCTTGCTTGCTGGTTTATCATCTGACTCGTTCGTTATACAATTTGCCAGTTATAGAAGAAAAATTACCATAATGGGGCCCTGGGGAATGGTTGTAAAAAGGAGACCAAACGTTACTTATCGGCCGTTCCACTACAATTATCTACTGCGTTTGTTCTTTTCCTCCTCGGGGAAAATGAAACCATCAGTGCCAGCGACGGGTGCTGACCGCCGGAGGGAGCACCCTCTGAAGGGGCGTGGAGGCAGAGCCTTTGATTTGCTCTGCACCCCTTTTCTCCCCCTCCCAGTCGGCAGACCCCCCCCCCCCCAGCTGGTCCCTTGCTGGGGCAGCTCCCTCTGCAGAGAGAGCAGGGGTGATTTTCTGCGCAGGAAGAGAGGCGGAGGGCAGGCAGGTGGACTTGAGCCGTGTCCTCTCCCGGGAGCACCCTTGGTGCTGAGCTGTGGCCAATCTGAGGGACCCACTGAGCGTCTCTCCCCAGACTGCCCTGGTGCCGCTGGGGACCCCGCAAGGCTGCAGGTAGCTGGGCTTCCGCAGGGGTGCCCTTGCCTTGCGGGCTGCACCCTGCCGAGAGAGCACCAATGCCCTGGGGCCCTGACAACTTTGGGGGCTCTGAGATACCTTCTTCCCTAGCCCGTATCTGCCAGCCTCACCCCGCTCGTGGGCTCCTCGCAGCCAGGTGCTCGGTCTTATTCAGCTTGCTTCTTCCAGCAACTAGCTTAGTGCTGGAGACATAATAAGCAGGAAATAAATATTTGATGAATGAATGAAAGTGTCCGTCTGTGAACACATGTCTCTATGTTTTCAGGTTATTCTAAAGTTGTCTTCCCCATGGTCTGACTTCCTTCAGGTCCAGCCAAATCTTCTCCAGGCCCTAAGGCCTCTGATGATTTTGTAGGCTTCTATAACCAGCATATTAAAATAGTCAGGGGAGCAGATAACGATGTTCTGAAGCCCATGCATACTGTTCAGATATTTTTACTTTTTACAAGCCTTAGGCTTCCCTATCATTCTTTTACACTCCACAGTGGACTTAAGGAATTTTTTTTTTTTTTTTTTTTTTGGTCTTAGTTCCTAGAGTACCGGCTCCTCATTTATTTCTGCCACAGTATGACGGATAAACCTTCAAGGCTCCCCTGAGTTCAATTTACAAAGGACAAATTTAAAGCGATGTACTAGAATCTCTGAAAGTGTTAGGCGGGTAGCCCTCCGACATCTGGTTTCCTGGACTCTGCGAAGAGAGAGTCATGGCTTGACTCTTGGAGTTCACCCCATTTCTTACAAGTTATCCTTAAGCTGGGGGTATGTGTGTGGGAGGTTGCCATGCCCTGGTACCTGTGGTCAGGGAGCTAGAGGGTCTAAACGCAAAGTTCTAGTTTGATATCTGGCTGTCCGTCCCTTTTAGAGGCAAAACTAATAAATATACATTCCCAGATGGCAGGCAAGTCGATTCAGCAGCTTTGTAGAGAAGACAGTGCATTATTTGTACCTCTAAGCCTTTTGCCTAAGGGACCAGACATTTCCCTCTGGCCCGAAGGTTCTTTTCCAAAGAGGAAGATGAGGGTATGAAGTGAGAGGATGCAAAGCTCTTCTCTGACATCCCCAAATCTCTAGAGCAAGTGTCAGCAAACTGTGGCAAAATCCAGCCTGATGTCCTGCAAGGTAAGAATGGTTTTTACTTCTTCAAATGGTTGAAAAAGTCAAAAGAATAATATTCCATGACATGTGAAAATTAAATTCAAGTGTCAAGTGTCAATGTCCACAAATAAAGTTTTATTGGATACACAGCCATGCTCACCTGTCTCTGTGTTTAAGGCTGCTTTCCCACGACGGTGCCGGAGCTGAATACTTGTACAAAGACTGCTGGGCCTGCAAAGCTGAAAATATTTACCATTTGGCCCTCTGCAGAAAAGGTTTGCTGACCCCTGCTCTCCTGCCCAGGTGACCCTTCTGCCCCTACACCCCAT
Organism: Canis lupus baileyi; assembly: GCF_048164855.1. Taxonomy (NCBI): domain Eukaryota; kingdom Metazoa; phylum Chordata; class Mammalia; order Carnivora; family Canidae; genus Canis; species Canis lupus. The sequence goes on along the minus strand of NC_132853.1, from coordinate 54,752,874 downwards.
GGTGTCCCCTGGGCAATCTGAATGTCATGGGAAATTTTCTTTCCTTTGCAGTAGATTTTCTCCTACCTTACTTGCACTTTTTAAGAGGAAGAGGGAAAGTATTGAACGATGACATTGGCAGCTAGTGATTCTTGGGCTCTTACATTTTTTGTGACCTAGCTGAAGTCACTTAATTTGTCTTGGGACCTCATCATGCTCCCACTGAAAAATACCACTTCCAGGGCAGCCTGGGTGGCTCAGCGGTTTAGCGCCGCCTTCAGCCCGCGGCGTGATCCTGGAGACCCAGGACTGAGTCCCACGTTGGGCTCCCTGCATGGAGCCTGCTTCTCCCTCTGCCTGTGTCTCTGCCTCTCTTTCTCTCTCTGTGTGTGTCTCTCATGAATGAATAAATAAAATCTTAAAAAAAGAAAGAAAGAAAAATACCACTTCCAGAAAACGATGGGCAAGTCAGACCCGCTGGTAGGTCGCTGCCGATCTTGCCACCCGAAGAGCCTGACCTCTGAGGACTGGCCTTCTTGAGAGTGTTCTGTCTCTGCCTTGGATGCGCTTGTCCTTGTTAAACATGCCACAATTTTTGGCTTTGAAAATATTCTCGTAACAACAGGCACGTAGTATTGAATGTTCAACTGATAGGCACTTATTCAGCACCTACACGGACAAATGCTGTACCGCACACTGGGGAGATATGGGAAGATGTAGAAAGATGAGGACCCTGGGTTCTGGTAGTCTTAACCCGTGTATCTATTACAGGCACAGCCCAGCACAGGACGGAGACACACCCATGGGTACTGGGTGCCCACCGCATGGGTGCTGCTACTTTGCATGTGGTTCTCACAACAGTGTCCATGGAAGACAAGAGCCCCCTTTCCAGACGAGGTAACCCAGGCTCAGTACCAGTGTCCCCCATCCAGTACGTGGTCTTCAATCAGCTGGTGTCTGCTGTCCCCTTGCCAGTAGAGAGCATACATAGTCTCAATGGAGAAAGGAACAGAAAAAGATGGCACCACTGTGGCTTCACAGACTCAACTCTGCAAAATGGAAAGGGAATAGGGAAGGGTGAGCTGGTGTATTTTGGAAAACATCTCCCACTTAAGTTTTAGGGTCTACTCAAGGAAGAAATTTTCTAAGTTCTCTGGTCCCTGCTGTGTTTTTAGCTGGGCAAGTGCTCGCAGGAGGGTGAGGTGATAAATTATTTCGTTCTGCTTTGAAGTACTAGCCGGCATGTCTGTCTTCTTCGCTGGATTATAAACTCCTGGTGACAGGAACAGTCTCTCAATCAACCATATATCCCAAGCAAACAATTTTTAAGTACCCACTATATGCCAGGCACTGTGCTCACTGTGGGGTACAATGCTTTGTATGCAGTAGATGCTCAGGAAATGCTCATGAAATAGAGGAGTGTCTGCCGAAATTCATGCCAATGCTAGGCCTTTTCTAAAAGCTCCTGGGACATACCAGAACTCTTAAAAAAAGAGGATGACAGAGATATTTGGAATATCCATATTTCCCCATTCTCCTACTCCACCCTGCATCTCTGCTGTGACAGGGATGTTCTATCTATCACTAAGTGGGGTCAGCAGGTTGACGCCAGATTTACTGTTTCTTCCTAAATCTTGTCCTGTTAATCCATGAAGGAGGTGAAATTTCTTCTCCAATCCCTTTCTCTTTGCTCCCAGGATGAACCAGGTGGGCATCCTCTTGGCATCTACCACTAGGAGCCATCATCCAGACAACTGCCCTCCTAGGGGCTAAGCCAGGAAATGAAGGCCAGAGGCTCATCTCGAAATTCCAGTTTCTAGTCTGAGGCCACATTGTCTTCTTGGACAATTGACAATAGGTGACCTTGCCCCTCATGCAGCGTGTGGCCTTGACAAGATAGCCTCTCCAAACACCATCAATCAACCCAACATCCATAAAAGAGGTATGCCTGAACAAGTGGTCATTTTGTAGCCATCTCTCGTCTTGAGAGTTTGGGGTGGTGGACAGAGCCCCCAAGAAGAACAAATCTCTTTAATGTTCAAAGAATGTACCCTCCCAGACCCTGCCACCTCTGTCCCTTCCTCTTTATAGCCCACAAAACTGTCAAAGTGCAACTTGCTCCCCAGACACCATACTACCCCTTTGAGGGCAGAATGTGTCTTGCTCAACCTGAGAAGGGCAGGACAATGTTTGCGGCTTCCAAGGTGATCTCCAAGGGTCTTGGGAGCTTTGGGAGAGTTTGTGAATTTGTTGACACTGACTTTGCACAGCATTACCCGTATCCCTTGCTCCCACCCCTTCTGGACTCTGTCCACTTGAGTTTTTGAACTTCAGTCCTCCCGTCCTGCCACCTAGGCTTGCCTTTGGGATTCAGGGAGAATCTGCATCTGTGAATTTGGAATGTCTAAGTGCATGTTATAGGGACAAAAGCAGGTTCTTCAGTCTCCATGTTATTGCCATTTGGAGCCTGCTCCTCCTGTGACTCTGTGTGTGTGTGTGTGTGTGTGTGTGTGTGTGTGTGAGCGTGTGTGTGTATGTGGAGGGGGGTCTGTCCTCTGCACCCTATGACGGTTTTATGGCATCTACCCACCAGACACCAGTAGCACTTCCTTCCTCTGGCTGCGACAGCCAAAATATCTCCAGACATTCCTAATGTGGCCTTGGGGCCAAGATCACCCCTGGCTGAGAATCACTGAGAAAAAGGAAAAATAAATCATTAGTATTTTTTTTGTTTTGTTTTGAATTCACGACTATGCCACAAAAGCTGTGTAGTGACCCACAGCCCTTGACCTTGGGTTGTTCCATTCCCTATTAGCCTCTGGGCTCTCACCTTCTACCAGACCATCCTGACCACCCCCTACATATATCCTTCCTTCCCCCAACAGGCTTCATGCCCCCATTAATTCCACCCCCACCCCATGGGGCAGCCGCTCCTTAAGGCACAGGGAGGCACGCTGGTTAGCGGCTGATGGGTGAATCGACACGGTAAAGGGTGAAGGGAACTGGCATGGGGGTGAGCAGACCAAGAAGGGGTGGGTGGGGAGCTCAAAACTATAGGATGTCATAGTCCGGAGAGAGATGGGATTTCTGAGTAGGACATAGGAGGTGACTTCACTTGTTAAATATTTAGAGCTTAACAGGGAAGCGGTTGTTTTATCTCCTTCAACCTTCTGACTAATCGACTATTTGATTAACTCTGAATCTCTTTGCCTTTTAAATGTTTAACTTTATAAGTCGTTGTCTCGATTGGTTAATGCATTCCATTGTCTTCTCTTCCCTCCCGGGCTGGGTGTTCTCCTCTGGCTGGGGAGGGGAGGCAGCCAGCCTTTCCTCCTGGGGACAACCCACGCTGCAGTAGAAGAGAGGTGACAGCCATCAGAGGGAGACCCCAAGCTGTTGGGTCACATGAGACCAGATCCACAATCTCGGGCTGAGCTGATTGACCAGCACATATAGCACGATCCTAACTGCACTTTAGAGTGTGGATGTAGAGGTGCACACACACACACACACACACACACACACACACACACACTCTGGAGAAGTCTTGAGACAAACGTCTGGAAATGTTCACAGTGTAGACCCCCGTGGAGGAGTACGTGATTTTAATTCTGTTGCTGATGCTTCTGCATACAGTTCAGATTTTCTGAAATCAGTATGTATTACTTTTAACCTGAGAATAAGAACCATATTCAGTGTTCTTCACTTTGTGTGATTACTATCATTATTTAATGGTTGTGGAGGCTGAGAGGAGCAATGTGTGTCTTTGCTGGAGGGTAATGACCACACGGGGACAGCAGACCCTGTGATGGGGTGGGGCAAAGGCAAGCCTCCCCGTCTGGGGTTTGAATTCCTGTGATTCCCCAGAAGCAGGAGAGTGCGCGTTTCTTGGGTACAACTGTCCCCAGCCCCTCCCCGCCATGTGCCTCACAGTCTCTGCTCCTGTCTGGGGCATCTGGAACCCTAGTAAAGACATCTAGCCTCTGTCCTGAGCCAGCCCCAGCCCCCGCACAGCAAAGCTGCTGCTCCTCTTGTCTCCCACTCCTCTCACTCCCCTGTGGCACCTGCAGTGGAGAAAGCCAGCTATAAAGAGGAAGAGCCCCATACTCATTAGAGACAAACTCCCTAAGATCAAGGGAGGGTAATGGCCCATTTTCACTGTTGGTAATGCAGCCCTAGATGGTGTGACCTGTTACACACTCCACTTACTGGAGTGGATTTGCAAGTCAGATTTTTTAGGGCGCTTCTGAGTCCTTTGGCTTCTAAAGTGAGTCCCTGCTGCCTGCCAGAAGCATTGGAAGAAAGGCACTGTCTGGAGGTCTCAGGGGGGCCGGTGAAGAGATAGAGAGACAGTTTCAAGGGTTGAGGCCTTCTCCAACAGGTGCTTTGTGGTTGGCATCGGGCCTACCGAGAGGAGGAGTGAGGCCAGAACATCATTTTTTTTGAAACATTGCATGGATTCTTACTGTGGCCTAGGGCCGCACGAAGCCCCTTGGGTACCAACACGAGAGATCTGCCTTGGGGTGAGGTGGGGTCCCACCTGCCGGGCTCTCTGAGAACCTTCCAGTGCAGTTGACTGACCTCCCTCAAGAGGTGGTTCTCTCGACCCCTGTTGCCCTATTTTATGGGGTTAAATGGGTGCCAAGGGGGCTGGGAGGGGGTGGGGAGTGGCCCAGCAGGAAGCCTAGCTGGCAGGCTCTGCGCCCTTGGGCATTCCCCCATTTTAGGCAGAGTTCTTCCTTCTTACAAACTAATTCTACTTAGATTGCGTTTTTTTTTTTTTAAGGTTTTATTTTATTTATTTGACATGCAGAGAGAGGGAGAGAGAGTGCGAGTGAGCACAAGCAGGCGGAGCTGCAGGCAGAGGGAGAGGGAGAAGCAGGCTCCCTGCTTCTCCATGTGGGGCTCCATCCCAGGACCGGGGGATCATGACCTGAGCCGAAGGCAGATGCTTAACCCACTGAACCACCCAGGAGCCCCTAGATTGCTGTTTTTAATAAAGGAGTTTTTTTCTGCTCAAAATAATTTAAAAGACTTCTCTCTAGAGTATTTCTCAATTCAAGTCAATACCTATTTCTTCAGTCACCACCACATACAGCAAATGGGCTAAGCACTAGGCAGAATTTGGGGACAAGTTCTTGGAGATGATACAAGATAAAGGTGTCTGGCCTCAAGGAGCTTCTGTTTTCAGGCTCAAGGAGCTACAGGTGAGTTTGTAATTATAATAAACCCACACGTGGAGAGGGAGCATAAACAGAAGTTATGGGAAGGAAGGACCAATTCCTTTTGGGAAAACCCAGGGTGGCTTCAGGGTAGAAGTGTCATTTTGAAGCGTAAGCAAGGTCTCCATAGGTCCTGGGGGTCAGCACAGAAGGAAATAAGAGAGAGAGAGACTCGATGCATTGCACACACGGTTCCGGAAACACGCAAGCTCGGAAGAAGAGAGCTCACAGGATTCTCTTGGGCTGGGCAGCCCCTCCTGGAGGGCACCAGTTTCCCTCCTGCCAGGCTATCCTGCTTCCCAGCAATACTTCCACGGAGCTCCTCTCCCAGGAAAGAGTTCCCCAACCGACCAGGAGGATCCTGAGCTCGCCAGCCTTCCTCAGTCCAGCCTTCTGTGTACAGTCAGATCAATTCATTTGGAATTTGTGATGATTTAATCCGAGTGGGGGTGAGATTCAGCTTCGCATTAGCAATCTGGTTCTTACGCAAATTATTTCAGTAAATAAAATTTCAAGGCCAGCTGCTTATCCTACTCCAGCAAGCCCTTATTTCGGGCAGGGGGACTCCAGAAGAGAGGAGTCACAAACGGAAGATGCAAGGGCCTGGGCTGGGGCGCCACAGCCAGTCTGCCCCACTCCAGGATAGCCTGGGTCTTGGGGACCGAGCCTCCATCTCGCACGGAGTCAGCGGGTCATCAAAATATGATTCCTGCCTGGGCTCCCTGGATACGAGTGTTGAGGCAGAGGTCCAGCCAAACTTTGCTGGCTACCCCCTCCCTTATGCCCCCCCCCCCCACACTTACACGTGGACATAAAAAGTAGATGAGGAGAGAGGCCTGGAGCGGGTAGCAGCAGTGTCCTGCAGGTCCATCCTCACCTGCTGTTATGTTAAGCTTTCGAGCCTGCGGTACACCTGATTTTGAGTCTTGCCTATACTGCTTACTAGCCATTTGACCTTGAGCAAGTGAGTTACCCTTTCACGGCCACACTGATATGTGATTTGAGTGTTTATTAAGCCCAGACACTGTACTTAGGGCTCATCGTGTATAGATTTTATTATCTCCGCTTTGTGGATGAGGAAACTGAGGCACAGGTGTGTGTGTGGGGGGGGCAGTTAAACAATTTGCCCAAGGTCGCACAGCTGGGAAGAAGTGCCTGGGTGCTCTTTATCTCTAGGGATCGCTGGGAGGGGTGATGAGTCACCAGAGGTAAAGCACTCCACCTCGGGCACGGTGAGTGCTTGATAAATGCCTGTTATCACTGTTAATCTTGTTTCCCCTCTGCTCCCCGCCCCCTCTCTCCCTCTCCCTCTCCCTCTCCCTCTCCCTCTCCCTCTCCCTCTCCCTCTCCCTCTCCCTCTGCCTCTCCCTGTTGGCTGAGGCCACGCCAGCAGAGCCTCCGTGGAGGGTGGGGGTGTTCAGGGTCCTCCGTCCACCCTGGGAGGCTGCCCAGGTGATGCAGGAGCCCATAGGACTGGGGCGGTCTGGAGGGGAGCGTAGTCTCCTGGCGAAGCCCTGATTGGAGCCCATTTACATCTTCAAACTCAGCTTGGAAAACCACCATCCATCAGCCAATGATGGTGTAAATTGCTTTGCTAAATATATTTCTGGGTACATGGTAAGTAAAAATATCATGAATTTAATAAGGCTTGGAATTCACATTTTTCCAATCCTAATTAAGTTTCTGCTCTGTTTTGGACGCGTGCTCTTCTCTTCGACAAGGTTGGGGAGGGAAGAGGCTTACGTTTACTGTGTGGCTGGCTGGGCCCAGCTAGGTGCTCTCCACACCTTAGTGCATTACAACTCCTGCAGCTGGATGCGGCTGGGGTCATTATTCCTGCTTGGTTGAGGCTGAACTGAATCTCAGGGAGGAGGCCCTCGCTAGGGTCATGGCCAGGAGTCAGGATTTGTGCCTCATTCTGGCTGCCTCCTCCTGCTGCTCTCCTCTGGTCCAAATGGGTCAGTGAGGTGGCCCCTGTGGTCCCAGGGTCCTCAGACACCAGCCTTGGGTGTTGTATTCCATGGCAGAGACCCATGGGTGTGACAGCAGGGGGCAGCGCCTCTACCCGGAATGGCTGCCAGGGAGGGATGTTTGATTTTATGGGTCATCTTGGGGCTGGGCCACAGTGCCTAGGTATTTGGTCAATCATTCTGGACGTTTCTGTGAAGGTGGTTTTTGGATGAGATTTACATTCAAATTGGTGGGCCTTGGGCAAAGCCAATCGTCCTCTAGGATGCAGGTGGGCCTCACCCTATCAGTTGACGGCCTGACTAGAACAAAGACTGACCTCCCTCGAGAAAGAGGGAACTCTGCCAACAGATGGCCATTGGACTCAAACTGCATTTATTTCCTGAGTCTCCAGTCTGCCAGCTTTACCCTATCAGATGGGCTTGCCAAGCCTCTGTGATCACATGAATCAATTCCTTAAAATAAATCTCTCTGTCTTTCCCTCCCTCCCTTCCTCTCCCTTCTTCTTCCTCCCTCTCCTTCCCTCTCTAAATATATTCACATCTGTTGGTTCTGTTTTTCTGGAAAATCCCAAACTAATACAATCACACCCGAGCACCGTGCCAGGCCCTCCATCCACACTAAGCCTTCTCCAAGCTGGGGAAAGTGGGAGCTAATGCCGCCTTTTTGCAGATGAGGAAATGGGGGCGCAGAGAGCTTGAGCGATTTGCCCTGCGTCCTGGCAGAGGGGTTGAGAGCAGAGGGGGTGCATTCCGGTTCTGAGGCACGAGGGCCGGCGTTGGCCTGTTTCTTCAATCACGTACTGGAGCAAACACCTTCCCTATGGGGTTATTCTGAAGGTTAAACCAGGGGACGTCTGCAAGGCAGGTAGAAAAAGGAGCCATCAAAAGTGGGCTCAGAATCGAAATCACAGCCCGGAGCCCACAGCCGCTGGGCTCGCCGCCTCTGCACTCCCCATCTGAGAGCCAGGAGGTCGGTGGTCTCGATGTCTGGGCCCCCGGGCAACAGCTAGACTCCTCCCGGCTGCCAGGCCCCGACACGGCGGGCAGGACGCACCACGTCTGCGGGACAGGCGGCGGGAGGGGTGGCGGTGGCCCTCGTCCGCGGAGTCTGCTGTGTAACTGTCCACAGAACATTAGCCGCACATTACAGAGTTATGTTCCATAGCGCGATGTGGTCCCCAGACGGAAGGGATTCCCAAGGACGGGGCGAGGCAGGGAGGCCCGGCTGCCTTGCCTTTGCTGGGCTGGAGGCTGCTGCGAGGTGTTCCTGCTCAGTCCAGGAGGGTCCCCCAAACACCGGGGGGGGGGGCAAGCCCACCTGTCCTGCCGGCCCCCTCCCTCCAACCTCCACCTCTACTGTGGGTGGGCTGCAGGACCCCAGGCAAGGACTCCGAGGTGGCCCGTGAGCACGTGAGTGGCTGTGTGACCCGGCCAACGACTTCTCCTCCGGCTCCAGCTGAGGATCTGCGCTAACTCTGCTTTAACACCGTACTGGCAGTGCCCCCTTGCTTTTAGGACAAACTTGCCCCCGAAGGAGGGGAAAGGTGCTCCGTACATCTGCTTTTTAATTTTTTTTAATTTTTAGAAAAATATTATTTATTTATTTATTCATGAGAGACACACAGAGAGAAAGAGAGAGGCAGAGACACAGGCAGAGAGATAACCGCGTTCCCTGCGTGAAGCCTGATGTGAGACTCAATCCCAGGACCTCAGGATCACACCCTGAGCCAAAGGCAGACGCTCAACCACTGAGCCACCCAGGTGCCCCAGTACACCTGCTTTTATACTCAGAGAGCTGACCCCCCTCTGCACCCCTCAGGGCTCAGGAGGTGCTGCAGAGCCCGCCTCGGGGGACCCAGATCCAGCCCCCCGTGTGACCCTGGATAGGCCGCCCCGTCTCCAGAGCTGTGTCTCACTTTGCTCCCCTCTGAAACGAAGACCTCCATGATACCCACGTCACAGGTGGATGTGAAGTTAAACGAATGTGTGCACGAGCTTGGAAAACGGGGTGACCCCCCCAGATGTCCTTGCTACCGTTAGCGATTAGCGTCATACCCACCCCAAACTGGCCGAAGGATGGAGGAAGCTGGTCCTGCTCAAGCGCACAGTTCGTAAGGGAAGGCTGTTCTCTCCCTTCCCAGAGGAGCAGGATGGGTGGCTCCCTGGCTGATCCCGGCTGACCGTTAGTGCCCCCAACAGATACTCCGGCGGCCTTGTGCACCTGAGCAGGGCGGGGACAGGGCTGGTTCCAGAAGCCGGGTCCCCCAGGGACAGCCAGGACACTGCCTGCTCTCCCACCATTGCTGGGCAGGGACGGAGTGAACCCCATGGAGGGGAGCTGGGCTTCAACCAAGTTGCACATGCCCCACCCAAGAAGGCCTCCTGCCGGGCGAGAATGGAAGGATGGGGAGCAGGGAGCTCCCAGATCAATGAATGAGGCTGTAGGGAGGCCCCCACCGGGTCTGCCCGCCCCCGAACAGTGGGGCCCGGGATGGCGGTCAGGCCTAGAAAGGCCACCAGCCAGAGGACAGCCTCCAGGACAGGAGGGGGAGGGGCGATGAGCTGACCTCACGCCCCACCTCCAGCCCCGCACAGCCGAGGCCAGGTGTGGCGTGCTGAGTGCAGATGGTGACAGGGACAGAGGACCGACCAGAGCTCGGATTTTCACAGAGACTGAAGTTTCACAATGAATCAGCCTAAGTGCTGGGACGAGACAGTTCTAATAAGCGGGCACGGCTGAAATGTGTATAATTTGGCCAAATGTCTTTAAGGGAGTAGGCAGGGGGGACTCGACAGAGGTAGTTAGGGGGAGTTATAGGGACGCATAAAGCCGCTTCACGGGTGTCTCTAACAAGTGGAGACTCCTCAGTAAGTGGGTTCAGTGTGTGTGCGTGTTTAGTATTTATCTTCTGTGCCAAGGAGCCGCATGTGCGCTCTCCTTGCGGGCGGTGGGTGACATCGCTTGTCGGCGCACTGCAGGCCCCCAGCAAAGGCTAGTTTCGTGGATTAATGGACGGCCTCGGCTCCCCGACCTTGGAGCCCAGCGGAGGGGAATTCAGAGCGCGGGGGTCCCCGTCTGCCTTCCACCTGCTGTGGTCACACTGGCCTGTCTGTCCATCGTGCGCCTGGGCCGGATTAGGGGGCGTGGGAGCCGGGGGGGAGTCTGGCGTGTGCTTCCGACACTCCAAGCATCTGCTCACTGCGGTCTTGAAATGGCAGAAACGTGCGTGTCCCTGACAAAGGCGGGAGGGGACAGAAGGGAAGCGTGTCTCAGGAGTGGGGTGGGAGCTGCACTGGCGTCGGGGTGGGGGGGGCAGAAGGGGCAGGGGGGAATGCTGGCTGCACCACCGAGGAAGGGTGCAACCCACCCCCAAGGCCCACGCCTCCCCCCCCCCCCCGCAGGAGCCTGCTCTGGGCTGAACGTGCTGTGGCTGGGGGGAGACGCAGAGCACAGGCACCTCCCTCCTCCTCCGCGTCTCCTTCCTTATTTATCCCCTACCCCTTCATTTTCCTAGAAAGCTTGAGCTACAGAGGAGAGAGAGCCATAACCTCTCATGAGCGCTGAGGCTCGCTCTGAGGCCCACGGAGCATCTGCAGCTCAGACTCTGGGGATGCAGTGGAGAGGGAGCCCCGGGGCCTGCCAGCTTCAAACCCCCATCATCAGCCTGGGCCCCGGGACCCCTGGCGTGCAGAGATGCTGGGAGAGGGCGCCTGGTGGACCCCAGATCCTATTCTCAGACACGCAGGCCCTTCCTCTCCGCTTGCTACAGCTCGTGCACACACACACACACACACACACACACAAGCACACACACCTGGAGTCCAAGAGGCTAAAATCGGGCCTCTGTCCTCATTTGCCCCGAGCCACATCTTTCTCGCTCTTGGGCATCAGTCACCCACTGAGCCGTGTGACCATGGCCAGGGGTTACCGTCCAGGTCCTGCAGCCGGGCGACAGCTCCCGGCTCCCCGGTGGGCAGGCCAGGGCAGCGCCGGTCCAGGGAATCCAGCCCGCGCCCCGAAGCCCCTGCGGCCCTGAGCTGTCCCCGCGGTGGCACATGCTGCGCGTGGCCAGCTCTTCTCTCCCCAGCACCAGCCTGGCAGCCGCAGCCCCAACCTGCCTTGACCTGCCCCATCCGGGGACGCGGGCGCGGGGTGGGTGCCGGTGCTTTGTGTGCGGAGCTGCTTTGCCCTCCCGGAGCCGGCTTCGTGCTCCGGAGACGCTGGAGCTGCCGAGCCCAGGATGGAGGCATGTGATCCTACAAGAGGTATTTTTAGCTTTCTCATTAACCGAGTGCTTTCAAATTAGCCTTCTATTAACCTCAAAGGAAAATGAAAGTGTGTTTTTTTCTTCCCAGAGAAAGTCTCCTGCAGAATAGCAAGGTTTCCATGATTCACGTTTCATGCGCCTCGAAGCCCTAATGAAGTTGGATTCTCTAATATCTAACTTGATGGAATAATTGGTCCGTGGACTCTTCCACAGTAAGAAAGATGCCGCCAAGCAGGGGAGGGGGTCTCTCCCTTCTCATCAAACATCCTTTGTTTCTGTTTCCCCTTTGCTCGCCCCAGATCTGCCCCCCACCCCTTCCTTGGGAAGGGTCCACGCCACCTGCCCGCCCCTCCTTCTGGGCTCCTCTGGGACCGGATCACCTGTTCCGCACCCCTGATCCCAGACTGCCGCGTAGCCCCGCTGCTCCTCTCCGAAGCCCTGTCCGGACCTCGAGCCTTGCGACCAGGGTCACAGAGAAGGCCCCTTGACTTTGGCGGTGTCCCTCAAAGTGGGCTCGTCGCCGTGCATCCAGAGTTCAGGGAGAGGAGAAAAAATAGCTTTGCCATTTCCCAGCACAGTCGGGGAGCAAGCACGATGAGGCTAATCCAATTGCCTCTGCTCCCCACCGAGGGGCAGGGGTGACCTGCCAGCGGCTTTCGTCCTGGGATGGTGGAGATGGGCCTGCCGGAGCGAGAGACACCCTGTCCAGCCACTCAGGGCAGCCCTTAGGTGGGTGGGCACCTGCCAACAGACACCAGGGAGCGCCCAACCATGCACGCCCCCCGGGGAACTGGAAGAAATGCTGGGGTGCTCCCACCGAGGGCTCAGGCCAAGGTCTGGATTGTTTGTCCGTCGGTCCAGCCTGCTGATGGCCACTCAGGGCTTGACATCTCTCTCGAGGGTCCCTCCCTGTGGGTCCTCACCTCTGACTGCCTCTCTGCACCCCATCTCTCTCCCTCTCTCCCCCTTCACCCAGGGGTCCGTGCCTTCTAGAGCCATCCTGCTCGAGAAGGGCTCTGGGCTTCTCAACTGAAGGCCCCTGAGGGACGCGATCTGCTTCTCAGTGGCATTTTGCTCCATGTGGGAGCGGCCCACAGAGCACCTTCTGTCACGAGTGTGGGGTGCTGCTCGGTCCCTGAAGAGGCCCACGCCACCAAGAGGGGCTCCTCCCTGGAGACCCCGACCCAGCCTCCCCGGCCCTCCCCAAGTGGCTCGCCCATTCTGGTCTGCATGTGGCCGGCTTCCTGGAAGCCTGAGAAAGGACAGTTAGGCCCACCATGTATTTACGCCACCAGAGAGAAGATCGTGGGGTCACATCCCCACGGGTGACCCCTACGTTTCCAGCTCCTGGCCTTCACAGCCAGCTGCCTCCCCGCTGTCCCCATCTGGGGGGCTCCTGCCACTTCAAAATTGAAACGTCAAAAAGCAAACTTGCCGCTTTGTTGTCACACGTCTTCCTTCGTATTTCCGGCCCAGTTAATGGGGTCACTCGGCCCTGTCACCCAAGCCAGAAACGTAGGAGTCACTTGGACTCCGCCACGAGTCCCGTCCAGCCTGCTCTGCCCAGCGCTTCTGTCCGCACCCCACCGGCCTGCAGCCCCCCGGGGGTCAGGGCATCACAGGGCTCCCTCACCTTGTCCTCCTGCCACCAAGCTCCACCTCCTGAGTCCACGTCCCTCTCTGTCGCCAGAGGGCTGGCTCTCAAATGTGCTTCTGAGTGGGCTGTGCCCTCGCTGGAACCTTTCAGTGACTCCTGGTTGCCGTCCCCGGGTCCCCAGGAGCGGTGCCTGCCCACTGACTGGGCTTCATCCAGCCACTCTCCCCCACGCGCCGAGCCAGGCCCGAGCAGCTGCCTTCCCGAACCTTCCCGCCGCTCCTCACCTCTGAGCTTTCCACGCGCTGCGGCCTCTGACTGCTGTGCTCTCTCTTCTCTGCCCACCCAGCGAACTCCTACTCATCCTGCAAGAGCCCTTCAACTATACCCTCTTCTGGGAAGCCGTGCGAGCTGATGAGTGGTTCACAAGGCCTCATGGAAGCCCTGCCTGTGACCACTTGACGTCCCCAGACCTCACTGTCCTCCCAGCTGAGGCTCCCGGGTCCTTGCCCCCGCGGTGCAGTAATAGCGCTCTCAGTTTGCGTCAGGGCGCTGTCATCCTCCCAGGCTCTGCAGACACAGCCGGGAGTTAGGTCGGTGTCCCGTGCACCCTCCTACCCTCCTGCCTTCCTTCTCGCGTCTTCTCAGGACCGTGAGCCCTGGGCACGGCACTGCTCCCTGGGCCTGAGTTCCCCCTCCTCGGCCGGAGCCTCTGGTGCTCCCTTCCTCCTCTGCTGCTTCCCCTTCTTCCTCCTCCCCCTCCTTCCCTTCCTCCTTCCCCTTTCCCCTCCCTCTCCTCCTCCTTTCTCCCTCTCCCTTCCTCCCCCATCTTCCCCTTCTTCCTCTCTCTTTCCTCTTCCCCATGCTCTCTTTCCTCCTCCCTCATCCTCCACATCCTCCCCTTCCTCCTCCCCATCTTCCCCTTCCCCCTCCCCTTATTCTCTTCCTCCCCATCCTCCTTCCTCTCTCTCCCCTCCTTTCTCCTTCCCCCTTTCCTCCTCCCCATCTCCCTCTTCCCCATCCTCCTTCTCTCTCCCCTCCTCCCTTCCCCCTTTCTCCTCCCTCTCTCTCCTCCTCCCCATCTTCCCCTTACCCCTCCCCTCATTCTCCTCCTCCCCATCCTCCCCATCCCATCCTCCTTCTCTCTCCCCTCCTCCCTCCTTCCCCTTTCCTCCTCCCCTCTCTCTCCTTCCCATCTTCCTCCTCTCTCTCTCTCTCTCTCCCTCCCCATCCTTCCCTTCCTCCTCCCCTCATTCTCTTCCTCTCCATCCTCCTCTTCCTCCTCCCCATCCTCCTTCTCTCTCCCCTCCTCCCTCTCCTCCACCTGGCCTGCAGACCCCTGTGCCGCCCCCTCCCGCCCACTGGCCCCTTCCCTTCAGGCCCTCATTAACACTTCCACCAGAGCCGGGTGGGGAAGGAAGAGGGTGGAACCGAGGGTTTACTCCTCAGCAATTCAGGCCAGAGCTTTGGAGGGGAGGAGTTTGGCCCACTGGGCGTCAGAGGCTGGCGGGTGGATTTTCCATTTCCCCTTTTCCTGTTGGACCCCTGCCCTTCCCTCACTCTTGCACCATTGTCCGTGTTAGTCCACTTGGGCAGGCAGCAGCACTGGTGAGGCTCATTTTGAAAAAGCCTCAGACATAAAAATCTAGTCTTAAAGTCAGGTAGGGGGTAATTAGTCACATCTCAAAAGAAGCCTTATGTTTCAAAAGGCTCTGCTGCAGGGAGCCCGTAATTAGCTCGCTCCCCTGGAGTATTGACATCAGAGTGGGACAGTCAGGCCAAGTTGCATTCCTGTGTGTGCCTGGCCCCCAACCAGCTTATTTTCCTTCCTGTGAGTTAAAGACCTTTTCTTTCTTTCTTTCTTTCTTTCTTTCTTTCTTTCTTTCTTTCTTTCTTTCTTTCTTTCTTTCTTTCTTTTTTTCTTTTCTTTTCTTTCTTTCCTTTCTTTTAATTAATTTCTTTATTATCATGCCTTCTCTGTGAGGCAGAGGAGGAGCATGGATGGGTTGACTGTCCTTTCACAGATGCAGAAAACCAAGGTCACAACTGCAGAGAAAACAGGACCTAAGGAGAAGCCAAACTGTTGGTTCTGTCCAGCAGGTGTAACCTTTTCTTCCCTAGGAAGAGAATTCCTGGCATATTTGGGAAGGTCACAAAAACAGCTAAAAACCCTCTTTTCTGCTGTTCTAAGTACCTAGGGATGGCCACAGGACCATGTTCTGTTCATGGGAGGTGAGTGACTATGTTTAGTGGAACTTCTGGGCAGGTGGCCCAAGGGAAGCTGGCTCAGCCAGGAGGGCTTGCTGCCCTTTGATGCTCTTCCCACCATCTCCCTCCCTCCTGCCTAGAAGGTGATGGCTGGAGCTCCAGCAGCCCGGTTGGACCAAATGGGAGCCTTGAAATGGAAGCTCTGCACTAGGCTGGTGGAAGCAGAAAGAACAGAGGGCATCCGACTTCCAATAACCATGGAGTTGCCTTGTTGGCCTCAGATCGCTTACCTCTGCATTTCTTTTGTGTGAGGGAAGAAAGAAGCTGCCATCTTGGTTAAGCCACTGTTAGTTTGGGATTTTGGGTTATGTGCATCTGAGCCTAATTCTAGCTAATAAATTAACTTTCATGACTCTCATCTTCAGGACTGTACCACACCCGCAGCCTGGAGGCAGATGAGATAGAGTGGGTTTGCTCAAATTATGGATCCAAATTATAACTTGCCCCCACTCTGTTGCTTTTTGCCCACTGCACCACCTTCTCCTTTGGACTCATGGGTGTGAACAACCTGCTCAGGGAAGACTTTAAAAAGGGGGATCCAGGGGCTCCTAGGTGGCTCAGTGGGTTGAGACTCCCACTCTTGATTTCGGTTCAGGTTATGATCTCGGGGTCCTGAGATCGAGCCCTGTGTCAGATTCTGGAATAAAAAGTGGGATCTAAGTCTTTCCTGGGGCCACTTCACTCAGCTGAGCGCACCCCCAGGGTAGCAAGTGCACCTGTGCTGATTGGCTCTTCCCATGTGGCCACGCCCACTCTACCAGGCTCCACCCCCAACCAGTTACTCCCTGGTGACTTTGGCAGGTATTGCTCTTGCTTAGGGGATGAATTAGCAGGAACAAACCCACCTGGCTCTTAAAAAGGGTCTGCTGGAATGGCCTCAGGTCTCAGGCTAGGTCTCAGGCCTGTGCAGATAGCACTTCCCGCTCCCTCCCTTCCCTGCAACATGCCTTCGGGTGTACCTCTTACCATTTCTGAACTTCTTGATTTGCCCACCATAAAAGAAATGAGTTGAATTGATCTCTGAGACCCCCTCCTAGTTTTCAATTGCCAGGATGGAATGAGGTCTGACTGGGAAAGCCTACGACCCCATAGCTTTCAGCTGGGACTTTGACCTGCTAGCCTGCTGTTCCCGGGGCCCCCCTCTCAGTTCTGGCAGCTTCAGGGAGGCAGGGAGGTGGTAGTCTCTCCCTAACCTGAAAGATCTCTCTTCCACGGACTGCCAGGTGACCCCTTCTCTTGAGAACCTTAGTGGAAGGGGGAGAGGATGCTGGGCCAGCTGACTCTCTTCCCCACCTTTTATTTCTGAAGCTTTAAGGGCAGGAAAGCCATGGAAGAGTTGGTTTTAACACTTAAGACATCTTCCTGAACCCTTCCACTGGCAAACGATGTTAAGGAGCCTCTGAGGGGCCCAGAAAGGGGGGCTTGAAGCCCACATCCATTAGAAAGATCCTCATTAGCAGAGATGGTTGCATGCCTGTGGCTCTGAGCTGTCCGGGGGTCTGGCTGTGTGCTTCCTGACTCCCTGGCCTTCCTGGATGGACCTCTCCATGTGTCCCAGCATTGTCGATACTTGTGGGCTTGACTTGCCCTCTGGGCCCCAGTGAGGTAGCTCGTGGTTCTTTCCAAGCGCTCTGGATGCTCCCTGTCTTGTTCTGGCACCAGTTCCCTCCAGCCTGTGATGGTTTTTGCCTCTCAGAGGTGAGTGCCTCCTAGTCCTTCCACTCCCAGAGCAGAGAAACACTGGCTGGGAACCTGCCCTCATGTCCCCATCACGGGGGATTAGCCCAAGCAGTGACCGAGTCCCTGGGTCCCCAGATGCCACTCAGTGGCCTGCTTTGTAGAAAATGTCTGATCTCAGTTCAAAGTTGCAAGGGAGAGTATCTGGCCCGGGGCCCAGGTTCCACTCTGACCCTCACGTCACGTCCTTGCCCCCATTTCCTTAGGATTCCACCTGCTGTTTCCCTCCTATTGATGGTTATGTTCTCTATTCCTCAAAAATTCCAGAAGAAACTCAACTGTCTCCCTTGGAAATGCCTTTTTGACATGTCTCAGAGCTCTTCAAAGTGAAGGATTTTTTTTTTTCCCTTTATAACATTGCACAGCTGGAAGGGACCCTGAAGGTAATCTGGTGCAAACCCCTCCTTTTGCAAATGAGAAAACTGAGTCTCAGAGAGGGGAGAGCTGGCTCACATTTGCAGCTTGCTCAGGAAAGAGCTGGAACGCTAGGTCTCCCAACCCCCTGACTTCCTCCCCCCCCCCCCCCCCCCCCCCCCCCCCCGCCACTCTGTCTCATGCTGGGTTCCAGCTCCAGGCCTGACTGGGGGGACCAGGAGGGCAAGGTGGGACTCCCTCCCTCATGGAATACTTCCAGGGATCTCATCTGTTCAAAATGTGTAAAATCACTAGCACTGCCATGGCTCTAAGAATTCTCTGTGCTTCTTTCTATATAAGACATTTCTTTTCCATGCTTGACCTTTAAGGATTCATCCTGCTAAGAAATTCTTTCATGGGATTTTGGACTAGGATTATGTACTTGCAAGCTGAGGGTCCAGGCACTTGTGAGTATGTCATGTGACGGGCAGCTGAGCCGGAGAACATCTTGGGAAGGACAAACCACTGAGCCGGATGGCTCTTGGGAAGGACAGGGATGGAGGAGACTGGGCTGGGAATTGGGGTTGGGGTCAGGGCCAGCTGCATGCAGAGGTTGGTTTTCCAGGCTGCTCCCCATGGCTCCTGACCCCTCAGTGCTGAGGCAGAGGAACTCAAGTAGAAATGAAAAGAGTGGCTCATACAGGACTCTGAGTGGCATTGGAGTGTAATGTGCTATTTCTGTGCTCACAGGAACAATCTGTAGGCCAAAGGGATGTGGAGAGGATGGTAGAAGACTGTCTATTTCCATAGCACAGGAAGCAGGACAGGACCCCAGCACCACTGTGACATTCATCAACAGTACCAGTGTCCTGATGGGCATCTAATGCTATTGATTAGGGTCTTGGTTGCCACTGTGGGCGTGAATGCTGGGGGCGGTGCTCATAATTTTCCAAAGACAAATGCGAAGACCCAGAAGATTATATAATCATCTCCAAGCTGAGAGACACAAAACCAGCACCTTGAAGTGGATCACCCAGGCTTGCCCTCGTATCTAGCTTTTTCTTTTTTGAAAGAGAAAGGAGAGTGATTAGTCTTTCTTGAGTTCTTTCAACACAATGACCAAAAAAAAAAAAAAAAAAAAAAAAAATCTAGAAAATAAATCTCTGGCTGTAGAGAGGCAAAGAACAGGCTGCATTGTTTGTTCCTCTCAATGCCCTACGACTAGTAGTAGCAACGAAAAATATGACCAACTTAGAAACTCTTTGTGATCCTTTAATACCATGGAAAAATAAGCTGAGAAAAATGAAGGGGAAGTCTCAGACACCCACGTGTGTGGAGGCATGCCTGCACACCTACGGTGTACGTCCAAGAACCCTGTGGTGTCTTGGCAATAGCAAAGACCAGATGCATACTCACTGGAAATCAGCTCAATGGAAATTGCCGGAGGCAGCGTGGAGAACAATCCTCGCTATCTGGGCACCCAGACCAGACCTGCCGCAGCTTCCAGAGTAGAAATGCAATCCTAATCAATATTGGAGTCATGACTTGAAATTTCTTCTCCATTTGCAGGTCCTTGGATTCAGGTTGGAGTGGATACCCTTCAGTGACCTACCTGGGAACCAGGGGTTCAAGGCCACCTGCCTGGGAACCTGTGCCTGCCCTGCAGTGGGTGAAGACCTAGAGTCGGGGTATGGGAACACTTGTTCAATGAACTGAGGGATGGCAGGGAGGCTGGGATGGGCACACAGATGGAGGGCTGGAGGGAAGCAGGTGATCGATGAAAGAAAATGCTCAGAGATAGAGAAAAACCAGACAGGTGGGGATGGGGACAAGCAACGCAGGATGTTTACAAAACCGAAGGAGATTATAAGGCAGGGCACATTGATGGAGGCCGCAGGGCCTGGGGTGTGGTGGGGCATGAAGGCCAAGGGGGTGGAGGCAGGCCAACTAACCAAGGCCTGGGACCAGGGACCTAATAATCCTTTAGGGATGTATCTAGGCTGGGGGAAGACTGCTGGAGAGGCAGCAGGGGCTGGATTAGGAAGGAGCAGTCCCTCTCCTCTGTAACTGTGGGGCCAGGTTGAAAAGGATGAGAATGAGGTGTGTTTGCGGTGATGGCAGTGGAGATGGGAGGCTCGGTAGGGATCCATGTGACACACACAGTAGGCGCTCAATAAATGCCTGTAGAAATTTATGAATACATCGCAGTCGACACAAAAGTACTGGCTTTGCACTAGTAGCTGTAGCGGAACAGCAGCTATTCCAGAGAGTTATGACGGTGATAAAACCAACCGGGGCTGCTGACAGGCTCAGAGGAGCCAGGGCTCTGAGGTTCGGGGTGTGAGTGGGGAGGAGGAAATGTGCTGGGCCAGAGAGACCTCAGTCGCTAAGGAGCCAAATGCCAGGATGAGCAGCAGGAAAGGAGGGTAGGTGAGAAAGGAGCAGTTCCTTAAAAAAAGCATCCTTTAGGGCTGCAAAGCATGGTGGGCTAACCTTCCAGAAACCAGGTCTCTAGGCAAATGCAAAACAAAGGCAGATCCTGGTGAAGAATGACCTCCATGCCCTCTGGCACGCAGCTCACTTCTTGCCCTGCTGTGTGATGGTCTTGCACCAGCAAGGTGGACTGGAGGAAGGCTTTGTACAACCTCCGTATGTCTTGCAAGTGCAGCTTAACATTTATGGAGCTCTTCATAGGCTCTGCTTGAGGGCTGAATGTGTGTATCCCTCCAACATTCAGATGTTGAAACTCTCACTCCCAGCGTGATGGTTCTTGGAGGTGGGACTTTTGGGAGGTAATTAAGTTCAGATGAGCTCATGAGGGTGGGACCGTCAAGATGGGATTAGTGTTCTTACTGGAAGGGGAAGAGACCAAAGTGTCCGCTTTTTGCCATGGAAGGATGGAGAGAGAAGGAGCCACCTGTAAGCTGGGAAGACAGCTCTCCCCAGAACCTGACTTTGCTAGCACCCTGATCCTGGACAGTCTCTCGAACTGTGAGAGATACATGCCTGTTTTTTAAGCCCTGATTTTGTGGTATTTTGTTGTAGGAGTCTGAGCTGACATGCACTGTCTAAGTGTTTTGTACAGAGTAGCTCGGCTAGTCCTCCTGTGCCTAGGATGTAGGGATTATTCATACCAGCCATCCTACAGATGAGACAACAGACTCAGGGAGGCATGAGCTAACCGGTGTAGAGCCAGGAACTAGACACGGACCAACTGGGCCCCTCCCCAGAGCTGCCTCTTCAAGCAGGTGATGGGTGCTATGGTTTTATTCAGTAGATGCAAAGGCCATAGGGACCTAGCTCACGATGCTGTAGTAGCCTCCATGTCTGATTCTAGAAGGCATAAAGCAAGAGGGTGTGGGCTGCAGAGACACATACACAGTGGTTCAGATTCCAGCTCTGCTTCTTATGATCCATGCAACCCCAGTGTCCTCACCTGTGTAATTCCTGTGGTGTAGATTAGAGAAAATGTATATCTAGAGCATTTTGTGTGCTGAGCGACAAGCCTATGAAAAGCCTTCACTCAGTCAATCGTGCTTCACATCCTAAGCAATGATAGGACCTGATAGAACCAGCTAGTTCCAGTAGCCTGAGCACCTGCTTTCTCTTGCCTCGGTTTCAAATCCTTGGAGCATCCTCAGAGCTTATACTTGGTATGCCTCTTATCAGCTCCTGTGGTAGATTTCTCCTTGTTCACCTGACACAGCCCAGTGATTAACCTCAAATGGACATGAAGGTCTTGGTCCTCAAGACCCTGATCCTGAACCAGCTGGGTGTCTGCCTTCCCGGAGGAGGAAGCCCCACAAGCAATGGCTGAGAGGGGGAGCAGCACTGGTCAGGCAGGGCGTGCCCAAGCAACTTAGTTTTGTTGGGATGCTAATTGCAAAGTGGGGCCTGGAGAGGGATGCAGGGACATTTGTACCCCACCTTAAGGAGCTTGAGTTTGATCCTGTGGGTGATGGGAGCCTTTGAGGGTGTTATATAAGAAGGCTATGGGGTCATGTTAGGGAGCTCATGCCAGTAGCTGTGAAGAATGGAATGGGGGAGAGTGAGACGGGAGGCCAGAGGTTGTTAGGAAGGTACAGTGAAGGCCCTAGGAGGTCTGGCTCATCTTCAACCTCGCTGCCTCCTGCTTGCTCTGCTCCTGCCTCACTTTCCCCTTATCCCTCAGCCCCACTAAGGGACTCTGGACTGCAGACACATGGCCTTGTGGCCACCTCTATCTGACACTTCCCCTCAGGTATCTGCATGGCCTTCAGGTCTCCACTCAGATGCCATCTTATTGGAAAAGGCTTCTGCAAGCCCTCTGCAATAAATAAAACCCTGACACCATCATTTTCCATCCTCTGATCCAGCTTTCTTATTTTCTTCCTTTGCCTTTATTGCTACATGACATATTTATTCATTCATTTATCATCTGTGTCACCCTGCTGAAATGTAAGCCACCCGAGGCTTTTCTCAGCTGTCTTCCCAGAGCTAGATGCTCAAATATGCATTGAATGAGTGAACGAATCAGGGTGATAGCATTGCATGGAGCTAGCACAACCTGACCTTCAATGAGCAGAAAGGTAGTTCCAGGCATGATTCAGCTCTGCATACCTACACTCGGTAAACATTTGATTTTTAGTTCTAAGCACTGAACACCAGTCTCCTTCATGGGGGAGAGTGGATCATCACTAGAAATAAATCCCCCAGGAGTCTTTCGGAGGGAACAGTTTGTAGAGACAGCCCTGTACAGATAGTTGTGGAGCAACCTGACTCTTGTGAAGACACACCAAGGGCTCTTTGTCAGTTTGTGCATTGTTCCTTCCTGCGATGACACTGTTCTTGAGTAGTGAGTAATTGGAGCCTTGAGGCCACCTTGCATTTTGTGGATAAGCACGGCTCTGACACACTAGGTGAAGTGCTGGTATAAGAAACAGAGCGTCGCAATGTGCTAGCACAAACCAAGAAGTCAATAACTGCTTGACATTCTGGGGAGCAAATACTCACTGGTAGATCCAACACCATGGAAGACCTTTTCTTGGTGGGCACTAAAGTGGTTTAACAATGGTTGCTTTTTTATGGAAAATATGCTTGAAAGGAATGCTAAGCCCCAGGAAAGCTAGAAGCTGTTATCTAGTTTTGGGGTCCATGCGGGAATGTTTGCATGAATTTTATCTTAAGAAGGATAAATAAGCAGCCCTGATGCCACAACATCAAGTGTGACATCAAAAATTATGACATCATAGTTTCCCTCCCTCATCTAGGTATGAGATGATTCAAAGGGACTTACTCCTTAGGTGCTCCCATAGACTGGACAACTCCTTTAAAATGTCCCACACCAGGAAGTGTAGAAAGCAGAGTACCCATGAAATGGTAGGGAGCTCTCAGAAATGCCATGGTTTGGGTCTCTAGGTAACTTATAAGCACTTAGAGAACCATCACCTGTGATTAGCTGTGGATAAATTTGGGGAAGCTCTCATTTCTGGCAAGACCTTTTCTTCAACTGGAATCTTAAGTGGCTGATTGCAGATATCTCAAATGCACTATAAATAGATCTAAAGGAAGAGGAGAGTCTTCTGTCATCAACATTATGGTAGATACTTTTCATGCTGTAGTATTTAACTTTCCCAGCAACCCTACAGGATAGATACTATTATCCTAACATATATAGATGAGGAGACTGTGGCTTAGAGAGATTAACAAAATTTCCCAAGGCCATACAGCAAAAAAAAAAAAAAAAAAAAAAAATGGTGGGACTGGGCTTTGAGCTCATGCTGCACCCACTATGCAATATGACTTCTCAACACCTGTATGTACATCTGCTGTCAAATTATTTCTGGACTGTTCAGCTTCCATATGAGTGTAACATATGGGTATATATAGGTGGTTTAAGAGGAATATTTTTTTAATGAATGATGATAATAATGCTGATTAGATGTTCAAGCTCTACCATTTATTTTCTTTGAGGAAAACAATAAAATTTGTTTTTAGTTTCCAAAAGGATTGCAGGAAAGATGGGGTCCTGATGGGTTTGTGCTGGTTTTCTCTTGGATATTCTACATTCCTTGGAGAACACTGACAACTCTAACACTGAGGTATTGATCACTTTGGACTCTGAAAGCTAATAGTATGAGACTAGCCTTCGAGTTTCCTCCATATAACAAAGAAAGGAAACCTCTCCTCTCGAGTCTTATGCCCCAAAACTAATAGTTTTAACAGCACAAACTGGGGAACACTATACTGTCAATAAAAAGTACATGATGGTAGCTTCTGGAGTCTGGCAACAGGGTAGTAACTTGGTCAGAGTAACCCTTTACACACAATAATTACATAACCTTAAGTAACCCTTCTACAAACAATAATTATGAAACCTACATAAAATATAAAAAGGCATAGAGGAGCAATCAAAAGTAGGCAGGCACTGGAGGGGAAATCTACCCTTGAAAGATTAACTGCATGAGTACACTAATATGTGTGTTTCAGACTTTTTGCCCCGAACTCTCAAATCTATACATAAAGTGAAATGTCAGGAAGCCATGGCTGTACTTAGCTGAGGTGCCAGAGGACAGAATTCAGGGCTGGAAGAAAGCCCCAAAGTGAAGAGGAGAATCCTTGAAGGAAGGGGGCCACAGAGGAGGTGAGCCCTCAGATCTATATATAAGATCTCCCCATATTCTTATCATCTCCAAGACATGTATATTCAGGGAATATCCAATGGGGTCCAGGGGAAAAAAAGTAGCAGCTGACAGTTGAAGGAACTGAGTGGAGATTTCAGTTGCTGCTGTGATGAACTTTGGAGATTGAGTCCAGCCGACTTAATTGTCTGCTAGAATAAAATGACAGAGAACAGAACAAATTGGACTCCAGAGACTACAATGTAGCATTCAAAATGTCCAGTGTCCAATAAAAGAAAAACCACTAGATAGGTGAAGAAAGAAGAAAATGTTACTCATACTCAAACATAAAAGACAAAAAAAGCAATCAATAGAAACTGACCACAAGATGATCCAGATATTGCAATTAGTACAAAGGAATTTAAAGCACTTGTTATGAGTATGTTCAAAGACTTTTTAAAAAATTTATTTATTCATGACACAGAGAGAGAGGCAGAGACATAGGCAGAGGGAGAAGCAGGCTCCCTGTGGGAAACCTAATGTAGGACTCAATCCCAGGACCCCAGGATCATGCCCTGAGCTAAAGGCAGAAGCTCAACCACTGAGCCACCCAGGCATCCCTGTTCAAGGACTTAAAGGAAAAGATATACATTATGAAAGATAGGCAATCTCAGTATAGAAATATAAACTATAAAAAAAGTACCAAGTGGGAATTCTAGAGCAGCTCTGTCCAATAGAGCTATTTTTGCAATGATGAAAGTGTCCCATATGTGCACATTCCAACACTGTAGCCACTAGCCAAATGTGGCCATTGAGCACTAGAAGTACGGGCACCGTGACAGAGGAAGAGAATTTTAATTTTTTTTAATTTGAATTGATTTGAATTTAAATAGACACACAGTGACAACTGCATAGGGCTTTGCAGTTCTATGCATGAAATGTACATAAGTAAAATGAAAGGATTCCTTGAATCACTTAGTAGTATATTGGAGATGAAAAGAGAAAGAGTCAGTGAATTTGAATATAAATGACAGAAATTTTCCACTGAAAAGAATAGAGAGAAAAAAAAAAGGGAGCAAAATTAACAGAGCCTCATAAACATGTGGAATGATGTCAGGATGACACATGTGTGACTGGAGTAGCAGCAGGGGAGAAGGTAACATGGAGCAGACATATATTTGTAGAAATATTGACTGAAAACTCCCCACATGTAGCAAAAGACATCAGTTCACAGATTCAAAAAGCTCATTGAATGAATCCTGAATGGGACACCCCAAGGAGAACCATGCTTAGGCATATCTTAATCAAATGGCTGAAATCCAAGGCTAAAAATAAAATCTTGAAAGTAGCCAGAAAAAAACCAACACAATTAAGCTATACTAATGATGGCTGATTTATCAAAGACACAGGAGGGTAGAAGACAGCAAGCAATGACTTAAAAATGCTTTAAGGAGGGGCACCTGGATAACTCAATTAGAAGAGCATATGACTCTTGATCTCAGGATTGTGAGTTTGAGACCCATGTGGGCATAGAGATTACTAAACAATAAATAAACTTTGAAATGCTGTAAGGAAGAAAAAAAAAACACCCATTACCCAGAATTCTATACCTAGCCAAATTATCTCTCAAAAATAAAGGCAAAATAAAAACGTTTAAAAATAAACAAAAACTAAAAAATGAAAACATAAACAAAAACTAAGAATTCATTACTAGCAGACTTGCACTATAAGGAATACTAAAGTACATCCTTTAGGATGAAATGAAATGACACCAAATTCTAACTCAGATCAGCAGGAAGGAACAAAGGAATAAATTAATAAGTATATGGGTAAAATATAAGAGAAGTTATCTCTCAGTTAAAAATACATATATCAGGGGTGACTAGGTGGCTCTGTTGGTTAAGCATCTGCCTTTGGCTCAGGTCATGATCTCCGGGTCCTGGGATGGAGCTTCATGTCAGGCATCCTGCTCAGTGGGGAGCCTGCCTCTCCCTTTCCCTCTGTCCCTCCCCCTGCTTGTGCTCTCTCTTTCTCTCTCTCTCAAATAAATACATAAAATCTTAAAAAAAAACTTTTAAAAATAAAAATATATGTATCTGTTTAAAACAAAACCTGTAATACCACATTGTGGGTATTTTTAAACATAGATAAGAGGAATACTAATAGCAAAAATACCACAAAGGATAGAGGGGCAGGAAATGGGACTACCCAGCCACAAAACTCTTATTGTTGATGTGATGTAGTGAAATATGAATTCTAAGTACACTAGGATGAGTCAGAAGGTGTGTGTATTCCAACATTGAAAAAAAATGGAATACTAAAATACACTCACACAAAAGAAGGCAGGAAGGTAGGGTAGGAAGAAGAAAGCAGATGAGATGGATGGGAAGCAAATGGGAACAGGGAGACTAGATCTAATCACATCAGTAATTTCACCAAAACGAAATAGACTAAAACAAAATCTTCTAAAAAGCATAGATTGCCAGACTGGACAAAAACATAAGACCCACTATAGATATGCAAGAGGTGTGTTTTAAATATTTTATGTATTTATCTATTTAAAGAGAGCTAGTGCACGAGAGGGGGGAGGAGCAGAGGGAGGGGGAAGGAGAATCTTAAGCAGGCTCCACGCTCAGTGCAGAGCCTCATGTGGGGTTCAATCCCACAACAGCCCCCACCCTGAGATCATGACCTGAGCTGAAATCAAGAGTCAGATGCTTAACCCAGTGAGCTACCCAGACGCCCCAAGAGATGGACTTTAGATGTGAGGAGATAACTAGGTGAGGAGGAAAACAATGTGTAATGAAATATCAGGCCAACACTAACGAGGAGGAAAGCCAGAGAGACCATATTCATATCCAACAGATCAGGCTCTCTGATAAAGGCATATCGCTGGACATTTCATAATGGTAAAAGGGCCCAAACATGAGGAAGACACTGCAACCTAAAATATGGATGAACCTAGAAGGAAGGCTCTCCAAAATCACACCGCAAAACTGTCAAAACTTACAGAGGAATGAGATAAATCCACAATCACAGTTGGAGATGTTAGTTAGCACCCTGGCCTCACTACTTGATAGAACAATTAATTAAAAATAAATCCCTAAGAAAATAAGATACTGAAAAGAATATCAATTACTTCACCCTAATGATATTTATAGAGCTCTGAGCCGAACAAGTATGGAATACCTTCTCTCCCAAAGTACATAAAACAGTGGAAAGACATATGGGAGGCCATAAACCAACTCTCAATCATTTTATAAGACTGAAATATTACAGAATATATTCTCTGGCACAATGGAATTAAATTAGAAGTTAAGCACAATAAAAAAAAAAAAAGGAGAGAGAGCCAGTATATTTGGAAAATAAAACAACCCTTCTAAGGAACCCATGGGTTACAGCAACAACACCACAAAGAAAATTAGAAACCATTTCGAGCTGAAAGATGATGGAAATATAACACATCGAAAGTTGTGAAATGCAGCCAACTCAAGGCTTATAGAGAAATTTGTAGCCATAAGTGGTTATATTACAAAGGCAGAAAAGTTTAAAATAAATGTCCTAAGGTTCCAATGAAGCAGCTAGAAAAAGACAAGCAAATTAAACCCACAGTAAGTAGGAAGGAGGCGGTCATAAGGAGCAGAAACCACAGAAGGAGAAGAGAGGCAAAATATAAACAAAGTCAGAAGTTGATCCTTTGAAAAGATAAATAAAACTGTGAAACCTCCAGTAATACTTACCAAAAAAAAAAAAAAAAAAAAGGAAGAAGAAGAAGGGAAAAGACACGTCGCCAGTATCAGGAACGAGAAAGGGCCAGTCACTGTGGGGTGAACAGACGTGTAAGTGTTAACAAGGGCTATTGTAAGCAACTTTCTTCTAAATTGTTTGACAAATTAGATGAAATGGACCAATTCCTTAAAAAACACAACTGAATGCAAACTGACGCAAGGTAAAATAAGACGTCTGAGTTTCTGAGAAATTGAATTTGTTATCAAAAACCTTCACACAAGGGAATGCCAGGCCTAGATGATTTCGCTGGCTAATTCTATCAAATACCAATCCCAATTTCATGTACCCTGTTTTCTTTATGAAAAGAGGAAGCTGATAAATGTATTGTTCATAATAGAGGGAGAACGAAAAGTTGCAACTCATTTCGTGAGGCCAGAATAACCCTGCTACCAAAACTTGACAAAGACGGTACAGGGAAAGAACAGCACAGAGATGTTCCTAGTGAATGTGGATGCAAAAATACTTCACGAAATATTAGCCAATTGAATCTAGCAATGAATAAAAAGGCTAATACATCATAACCAAAGGGAGTTTATCTGAGGAATGCGACACTGGTTTCACATTCAAGAATTAATTCACGGCAATTCGCTTTATTAACGGAATACAGGAGATTCACAAAAGGCGCCTGATATCGAAAAAGCGTGTGAAAAGGTTTAATGACATTTACAATTTTAAGTTTATACTGTATGTATGTGGGAAAATAACCAAGAGAGTAGATCTTAAATGTTCTCATCACGAGAAAAAAAAAAAAAAAGACTCTCTATGTGAGATGATGGGTATTAACTAGACTTATTGTAGTGATCGGTTCACAATAGACACATGTATCAAAGCATTATGTTGTATACCCAAGACCAATACATGTTCCATGTCAGCTACATCTCAACAAAACTGGGTGGGAGGGGTGGAATTTGAAACTCTCAGCAAATAATACCGGAAGAGAACTTTCTCTGTATGATGAAGGGCATGATGGAAAACTAAAGCTAACATCATGCTTAATGGTGGGGAACCGAATACTTTCCTCTTAATACTGGAACCAAGGCAAGCATATCTGCTCTTACCACTTCTAGTTCACATTGTCCTGGAAATTACGTCCAATGCAATAAGGCAAGGAAAAGAAACAAAAGGCATATGGCTAGAAAGGAAGAAGTAAGACTTTTTTTATTTGTAGACAATATACTTGTGACTGTAGAAGATCCTCAGGATTAACCACAGAACTACTGTCAGAACTACTGAGTTAAGCAGGATTGCAGGCTACCAGGTCAATATGCAAAAGTCAGTTGTATTTTTATGTATTAACAAAAACAATTAGAAAATTACTCTGGAAAACTGTGTGGAGGTTCCTCAAAGAGTTAAAAATAGACCTGCCCTACGACCCAGCACTGTTGGGGATTTACCTCAAAATACAGATACAATGAAACGCCGGGACACCTGCACCCCGATGTTATAGCAGCAATGTCCACAATAGCCAAACTGTGGAAGGAGCCTCGGTGTCCATCGAAAGATGATGGATAAAGAAGATGTGGTTTATGTATACAATGGAATATTACTCAGCCATTAGAAATGACAAATACCCACCATTTGCTTCGACGTGGATGGAACTGGGGGGTATTATGCTGAGTGAAATAAGTCAATCGGAGAAGGACAAACATTATATGTTCTCATTTATTTGGGGAATATAAATAATAGTGAAAGGGAATATAAGGGAAGGGAGAAGAAATGTGTAGGAAATATCTGAAAGGGAGACAGAACGTGAAGACTCCTAACTCTGGGAAACGAACTAGGAAGGGGAGGAGGGCGGGGGGTGGAGGTGACTGGGTGACGGGCACTGAGGGGGGCACTTGACGGGATGAGCACTGGGTGTTATTCTGTATGTTGGCAAATTGAACACCAATAAAAAAATTATTATAAAAAAATGAAAATTACTTTGTAAATGTTCATGTGCAGTATCTTTGAAAATACGAAACAGGAATTTTATTAGTCTTCTTGGGCTACCATAAACATAGTACGATACACTGAGTGGCTTATACAACACACATTTATTTTCTCCTAGTTCTGGAGGCTAGGAGTCTGAGATCAGGGCACCAGGAGGTTGGGTTCCGGGAGAGCTCTCTTCCTGGCATGCAGATGACCACTTTCTTGTTGTGCCCTCCCATGGCCTTTCCCTGGTGCAAGAGGTTAGAAAGACAGAAGGAGAGAGAGCTCTTTTTCTTCTTATAAGGCAAATCCTATCAGATTTCACTGGATAACTACCCTTTTGACTTCATTTGACCTTAATTACTCCTAAAAACCCTATCTCCAACTATAATTACACTGGGGATCAAAGCTTCAGCATTTGAAGTTTGGGGGGTTGTAATTCAGTCTATAGCAAAGCTAAATGCCAAGAGATCCGCAAGACCTCTATTCACAAAACTGTAACATGTTGCTGAGAGAAATGACAGGTCCTGTAATCATAATAATAATTTCTGCAATGTGTTTTTGTCATTTCTGTAATAAAGAAATGGAGAGATATACCATGTTCAAGGGTTGGACGAGTCAATATTGTCAAGATATAAATTCTCTGCAAATTAAAGTATAGTCTCAGTCCAATCTCTATCAAAATTTCCCCAGACTTTTTCATGAATATAAATTGATAACATGCTTCTCAAACTCATATGGAAAAACAAAGGGCTGAAAACAACCAACCAATCTTGAAAAAGAAGAGCAAAGCTAAGAAAATCTATACTTCCTAACTTCAAGACAAACTATAAAGTAATCAAAATAGTGTAGCATTGTCATAATAATAGACTAATTGGTCAATGAAACAGAATAGGGAGGCCAGAAATAAACTTGCACTTCCATGAGCAATTGATTTTTTGACAAGAACACCAAGATATTTCAATGGGGAAGGGAAAATCCTTTGAACCAATGCTGTTGGAACAATTTGATATCCAGATAAGAGAAAAGAACCGCAAGTCTTACCTCAAATAGTATACAGAAAATAATAAGAGATGAATGTAGAACCTAAAAATTAGCATTGCACAGCTTATGGGGGAAAAAATGAGAGTATCTTTGCCATGTAGGGGTAGTAAAATTTTTTTAGATAGGGCACAGAACATAATAACCATAAAAGGAAGAAATGAGAAATTAGCCTTTCTCAAAGCAAAAAGCTTCTCCTCATCCAAAGCTATCATTCATAAAACTAAAAGCAGGCCGGAAACTGGGAGAAAATGTTCATGAAACACATATCTGAAAAAGGACTTGTGTTTAGGACATAGAGTGGACGTCTATAATGCAATAATGAAGATACAAATAACTCAATACAAAATGGTCAAAAGATGTGGAGACACTTTATAAAGGAAGATCTATGAATAGCCAATAAACACATATAATAGTGCTTGACATTCTATTCGTCATCAGGTAAATGCAAATCACAACCACAATGAAGTGTTCTACACACCCATGCCCAATAGGCAGGCTAACGTCGAAAGACCCTCCACACCAAATGCTGGCAGTGAGGGGGGCAGCTAGAAGTTTCACACGTTGCTTGTGGGGAGTGTGGAATTCACACCACCTAGGAGAAAGGTTGGGCAGTTTCTCCTCGAGTTCATCATGTACCTATCCTTTGATCCCATAAAAGTCCACTCTTAGTTGTTTATCTAAGCAACACGGAAGCATGCGTGCACGAAAGTCTTGTGCGTCATTATTCTTTGCAGTTCTGCGAGCATCACCCAAACTGGGAAGAATGCAAATGTCTATCATCAGAAGAAGGGATACATGGGAAGGGAATAGCACACTACAGAAGACCACCGAGCAATAGAAAGGATTGAACTGGTGATACAGGTAACAGCGTGGAAAGATCTCACCAAAGTTACGCAGACAGAAAGAGTCCAGACACAAAAGTATGCCTACTGTATGGTTTTATTTATATCCATTTTGGTGAAAAAAAAAATCAAGCTAGTGGTTGCCTGATGGGGGTGGTGGTGGAGATACTGACTAGGAAGAGACCCTACAGATCATTCTAGTCCTATATCATAATAAGGGGTTGGGTTTGATGGGGCTCAGAACACACTACCCCTAACTATAACATCTTGGTACATTCAACGTTTTAAGCTTAAGGAATTTTTTTAAATGGCAGAAGCAAGAAGCTCACTCTGACCTTCCCACCTCTCCCTTATTCCCTGAAATTGGTCCTAAAACTCCCATGTGAAAGGCTCCCTTTCTATGCCAGGAGGAAGGAAGACATTCTTATCACCAGAGATGGGGAATTTGGGGCCAAGAAATCTGTACAAATCTTGCTAAACTAACCTTTCTCTTTTCTTTCTTTTTCTTTCTTTCTTTCTTTCTTTCTTTCTTTCTTTCTTTCTTTCTTTCTTCCTTCCTTCCTTCCTTCCTTCCTTCCTTCCTTCCTTCCTGGAGTGGGGATGTGCAGAGGGAGAGAGAGAATCTTAAGCAGGCTCCATGCCCAGCACAGGGCTGGATGTGGGGCTTGATCTCACTACCCTGAGATCATGACCTGAGCCAAAATCAGGGGCAGAAATCTGTGCCCCTGTTATTCTTTTGTTTTTTTTTAAACTGATTCTTATTTTTTGAATTACCTCTTACCCATTTATTATCCCTAGTGCAAACCCCTTTGTCTAGTCAATTCTTCACGAATTTATTGGTTTTCTTTCCTTTTCTTTTCTTTCTTTTTTTTTTTTTTTTTTGTTTAAAAGGTGTAAAAGTGTCCTGCTGTGGTCACTTCTCTGAGTCTTCCTTCTCTTATGAAGGCTCCCATGTACATGTAAAAATGGAATAAAACGTGTAGACTTTGCTCCTGCTAATCTGTCCTTGCCAGTTTAATTTTCAGACCCAGCTAGAGACAGAAAGAGGGTCAAGGAAAACTTTTCCCTTCCCTACAGGTTGTATGAGCATATCCATTTGTCAAAATCATAGAGTGAAGATTTGTGCATTTCAGTGCATCTAAGTTTTATCTAAGAAAACTGCAGGGCAGCCCCGGGGGGCTCAGCGGTTTAGCGCTGCCTTCGACCCAGGGTGTGATCCTGGAAACCCGGGATCGAGTCCCATGTCGGGCTCCCTGCATGGAGCCTGCTTCTCCCTCTGCCTGTGTCCCTGCGTCTCTCTCTCTCAATCTCTCTCTCTGTGTCTCATGAATAAATAAATAAAAATCTTAAAAAAAAAAAAAACTGCAAAAAAGAAATCAAGAGGAGGGGTGCCCCGTGGAAGGAGAGATTGCTGGGGCTGCGTGATGGGTCCGCAGGGGTTCATTCCACCATTCTGTTTATAGATTTGTGATCTTTTCGAATACAAAGAAGGGAATGACAAAAACGTGTTGGGGGCATCCCATCCTTGGCTCAGGGCCTTCTGAAAATGATCAGAGAAGCGCCTCCCGGAATGAAGACACGATCCCGCCAGCGCTGGTGTTCGCCGTGCCCTCTTGGCCGTCTGTATACGCCTGCAAGGGATGTAATATCTGGAGGCATCTTGCCAAGATCTGTCTGAGAATGGCACACCCCTGAGCTTTGCTGTCATGCGAGGAGTCAGGATTGGCCGGGACGAGGGATGTAAGCCGCTGACAGTTTTCAGGCTCTTCCTGACGGTTTGAACTGATGCTTCCTCAAGGTGACCCGACTTCAGCAGAGTTGAGCTGGCCTCTCTGTCTCAACGCCGAGGCAGCTGGCCCGGGAGCTGGTCACTCCTCATCTGTGGGCCCTGCTCCTCAAGAGCTCTGGACAGATAGGAGCCGGGCCGGTTAAAGCACCTCCTTCCCTTCCTGTGACATGGGGATGTAGGGCTTTCTCCCCTGGGACCTCCTCCCGCACCATTCCTTATAGGTGTCGATTTTGGTTCCTTTAAGAGCCACTGATGGCGGGACACCTGGGTGGCTCAGCGGTTGAGCATCTGCCTTCAGCCCAGGGTGTGATCCTGGAGACCCGGGATGGAGTCCCACGTCAGGCTCCCTGCATGGAGCCTGCTTCTCCCTGTGCCTGTGTCTCTGCCTCTCTCTCTCTCTCTCTGTTTCTCATGAATAAATAAATAAAATATTAAAAAAAAAAAAGAGCTGATGGCAAGTTTTCTCATTTCCCATCGTGAGAGGGTGACCCCCACCAACGAGTCATCTCGGAAATTCCAGGATGCCTGCAAAGAGAGGCAGCCGCACGGCTCAGCCAGCGAGAACGGTGCCTTCCCCAGAGCCAGGGTGCTGCTGGGTGAGAAATGTATGTGTGATCCCACCAGGCTGATCAGATGGCAAGTCCTCTGTGATGCTGGGAGCCAGCCTGTTCTTCCCAGGGCCTGTCCTTCCTCCCCACGGCCGCACCCAGCCCTTCCCTCACCAAATCCCACCACTGTCTGGGGCTAGGCTACATACTTTGCTTCCTTGCCTTTTCTCTTAGCTTGCCTGGAGGTGACATTGAAGCAATCCAATCGGGACGCCTGGGTGGCTCAGCATTGAGTGTCTGCCTTCGGCTCAGATTATGATCCCGGAGTCCTGGGATTGAGTCCCACATCAGGCTCCTGCAGGGATCCTGCTTCTCCCTCTGCCTGTGTCTCTGCCTCTCTCTCTCTCTGTGTCTCTCATGAATAAATAAGTAAATAAATCTTAAAAAAAAAAAAAAAAAGCAATCCAACCTATACATTCCTCTCTCCACCCCCCACCCCCCCAGGGAAGATGCTTGTTTTTTGTTCACTTGAAAGAGAGAAAGAAACACTTTAAAATATACATACAAATTAAGAATTGGAAGCTCATATTTCCTTCCCCCTCACCTCCTGCCTGAAAACGATTTGGTGCATTTACTTCCTGAGTTGTTTTTTTTTTTTTTTCCTCTCTGTACACTGTTTGGATCATCAAGGGAGCACCTCCAGAGAGACATCCCAGGAAATCGGCTGGTGGACAGAATGTTCAGTAAGGCTCCCCTGTCCCCCACAAGCGGCTCCGTAAATCACAGGGAGTGTCTGCCAGAGTCTGGTCCGCCTGCGGTGCTGGAGAGCGCATTTATCGAGCTTGCTGTTGTAACAGGATTCTTATCCACATCATCAGAGAAGATAGCAGGAGGATGCTGGCAAGGGTGAGAGGCCACTAGGCAGATGGTCCTTTATTGTGGCAAACTGCTCCTTTAATTTCTGTGACAGAGTAATACAGACTCCCAGGCTGCGACCTTTTCTCAGGCCATTATAGAAGTCAAATTGGCTTCAGTCAGGAGGCATCATTGCAAGGCTTCATCATAACTCCACACGGAAGGGGACCCCGCGAAGTGCCAGACAAGAACGAATGGGCCGATCCCGCTGGCATCCACAGCACCCAGAGAAGGGGAACCCGGACAGGTGGTGGGGCTTGCCGCAGTGTAGACCCGCAGCCCCCTGGAGCACCCTGCCCTGAGATGGATGGATGGCCGAGGGGGACGTGGGCTGTGCTGGTGGGGTTGAGCAAGGAGGTGGTGATGCACCCATCTGGATAATCTGGGACCCCCAGATGGCCCTGCACTGCAGCAAGGTATGGCTTGAACTCCTTGTGGCTGTTGGCTCAGGGAGTTCCCGAGCTGGGCAGTCGCCTGGGACCGTAGGGCTCTCTAGACATGAGGCCTAGTTAGGCCAAAGGACCCATCAGAGGTCACAGAGCCAGCCAGTGGCTGAGCTGTCCTCAAACCTGGGCCTTCTGTCCCCCAGCCTAGTATCTGTGCTACTTCCAGTGTTTTAAAGAAGCTTGGGAGGAGGAAAGAGAGAAGGGGGGAAGGGGAGAGGCAGCTGTTCACTCCAGGGATATCGTTTTTTGGGAGCCGAAATCCTAGAGTTCCAGCAAAATCTCAAGGAGCCTTCTTTTCCTAGGGAAGCCTTCGCTGCACTCCAGAGGCCACGGGCCCTGGGTGGGGGCGTCCCTGGAAGCCAAGGCCTGTAGGGGGCACTGTTGGTTCGGCCGATGCTTTGGTGTGAGCCAGACTGGTCCTAGACGGCGGCGGTGGTGAGACAACCCAGAGCTGCCCAAGTGGAAGGAGACACGGTTCCAGCTGCAGCTCCGCCCCTAGTTCCCTGGGGACCCCGGGGGCGAGGCTCGGTTTCCTCCCGGCCTTCATCCTCAGTCATCATCATCACCGTCAACCATGACGATGCGCTTGCTACACAGCAGGCAAGATGCGGGGCATTTTATGTGGTTCCTGTCATTCGGTCCTCAAGGCAACCAGTGATGTCAGGGCTAATGTCACCCAGCTTTACAGATCTGGAGACCAAAGGACATCACTCCCCCCCCACCCCCCCGGCCCCAGAGTCTCTCCTGGATCCCACCCTGGAGGATTCTATGCTGCTCTGCTGACTGGGTTTGACTTAGCCAGAGTGTGAGGAAACGGGGCAGAGACTGGGTGCATCTGGGTAACAAGGGCATCATCGTATGCCGTGCCTCTGAATCCATAGACAAGTTTGGGGAGTTCTGGCAACTTCTTTCTGGGAAATGTCTGCAGACTCCTTCTTCTCTTTGCTTCTAGAAACAGGGGTAAGAGGAGCCAGGGCATGGCAGCCAAGGCCATAGCATAGACAAAGGCCCAGTCTCCAGGGTGACTCCAGTTCTGCACCAAGAGAGGGCCCCGCATATGGGACTCCTCCAGCAGCACTGTCATCTTCCCAGAAAGAAGGGCTCCCCAGGAAGGGAATCAGACGTCCCCCCTCCCCCCGGGGTCTGAAAAGGAATAGTGTTTGAATCCTTACCCTAAAAGGTAAGAAAATGTAGCTAAGGAGAAGCACCATTATCTGCCCCCCCCACCCCCACCCTGAAGGCCACCGGCCAGAAGCTCTGCTGCTCCCAGAAGCGTGTATGGAGGAGCTGCCCTCGCCTGAGCTGTCACTCTGTCCAACGGGGGGGAGGGGGTGACCTGGGCCCGCGGCAGGTTTCCTCACTGTGGCATGAGGGAAACAGTGTCCTTGCTCAGAAGAACCATGGCCTCGTGGGGGGGCGACGGTGATAGGATCACACGTCCTCTGGCACGCGTCGACTGACATGACTAAACCCACATGGGAAAACTGCTGAGGCTGAATCATTACACACGAAGGAAATGCCCGAGGAAGAGGGAGATCGGAACGGAATGGAAATGTTCCAGAAAGTATCCTAGAAATGAGTTTGAAGTCAGATTTTAAAGGTCACTTCCTCCCACCCACTTACCCAACTTGACCGATGCCCTCACTCTACCCAGGCCTGTGCTAAGTAAGGCCCAGGGAAGGTGATGCTGACTCACTCATTCATTCATTTATTCATACCACACCCGAAAGTTCAGGGTTTGCTCATGCAGAACACATAGCGAGAGCTTGCAGGGACGCGGGGAGACCTTCCAGGGCAGGGGCCTCGGGGCACAGAGGCTGTGAGTCAGGAGGTCTGCAGAATTATGAGCAGTTAAGGACATTGGAGTTCTCCCTTTACTTACAAAAACATTTGTTTTATTATTTTTTAAAAGATTTTATTTATTTATTCATGAGAGACACAGGCAGAGGGAGAAGCAAGCTCCTCACAAGGAGCCTGATGTGAGACTCGATCCCAGGACTCCAGGATCGCGACCTGAGCCAAATGCAGATGCTCAACCACCGAGCCATCCAGGTTCCCCCCCTTTTTTATTTTTAAATGATCCAAGGGTTTCAACAAGACTGACTTGAAGTGCTGGGCTGCAAACTGGAAGTTGCTGCACATTCTTACTCAGGTAAGCTCTTACTCAGGGCTACTGGTGGAGGAAATATTGTTGAAGAACGTCCTGTGTGTCTTGCACCGTGTTGGGTGAGTTGGACGAAGGCAGACGGGGACACGGTGCATGTCAGGCCATCAGCACCACCACCACCGTGGGGCCCACAGGCTTGTTGGCCACCTAGCTCAGGTCCCACCTGCCTCCCGCCCTCCACATCCACTGTACCCTGTGTGGCCAGGAAGTGCCGCCGAGCCTCCATCTCCGAGTGTGTGCGTGCATGTGAGAGAATGTACATGGAAGGGTTGTGTGGCGTGCTGGTGCTCGTGTGGGTGGGTGTGAGCCGGTGGGAGTGTGTCTGTGTGTCTCTGTGGTATGTGAGTGTGTGGGTGCATGTGAGCACATGTAGGCGGGAAGGGACTTTCTCGGGAAGCAAAGCGTGGGGACAGGCTGGGCCTGCGGCCCATGTTTGAAAGGCCATCGGGGGTTGCGCTGGGTGGGCCTGGCTGGAAACCCACGTCGGGAGTGCCTGAGATGGGCCGGAGGAGTGTGGCTGGGGACCCACAGGAGGAGAAGGGAGAGGGCACGAGGGAGGAAGGTGTTGGCGGGACCGCACCTGTTGTACGGGCAGAGACAGCAGCAGAGCCCACCTGTGTCCCCTGGCTGGGTGAGGGGCAGGTGGCAGGGGTGTCACCACAGTGAAAGCTGCAAGGTGGGTCGCTGGGTGCGAAGCCCGGGCCGGTCCAGGAGGCACTGGGGGATGCCAGCAGGGACAGGATGTGGCCCTGGGTCGGCACCACAGATGTGCTCCCTGTGGAAGTGGAGCGCTTGTGTCGCAGAGTGGCCAGGCCACCCAGAGCAGGGCACTGTTCAGGCGGGGACGGGGGCCGTGAGGCTGCTCACCTGCAGCCTGGACACCCGAGGTGGGGGGACCTCCAGCCGGTGGGGCCCTTGACAAGGGTGCGGGAAAGGACCCGGGAGGGAGGTGGCTGCATCTTCGGGGCCCGCTAGGGCGGCAGCACGGCCTGGAACGCACCTGCTCCTGGCCCAGCGCGTCTCTTCCAGGCTTTTTGCTTCTGTACCTGCAGATTATTCAGCCGGGTGAGGGGGCCTTTCTGCAGCGCTTTGTTTTCTTAAAGAGCAGCTAATACAAACCTCAGTGGGTTTGTCACTCGGTGTTGCCTTCCCTCTGCTGTTTGTTTTCTCAGCAGACCCCTCCTGGCCCCCACCTCGAAGCTATCTCGTGGGCTGATCCACGCTGGTAATCCTGGGTTCTGGCATCAGAGCCGTTGCTATGGGGACCTGGGGATTCAGCATTCTGATGATGGGTTCGGTGGCGGCATGAATGCGAGCAGGGGTGGGGGGAGAGGGAGGGGAGGCGGAAATCTCTGGATCTCTGCAGGGAGGTGACGAGGAGGAAGTGGCAAGGGGGTGTCGTGGTTTCCCGGGCTGCTGTAATAAAGCACCACAAACTGGGGCGGTTAAAATAACAGACACTGATTCTCTGGCAGTTCTGGAGGCCAAATCAGGGTGTGGGCAGGGGTGGTTCTCTCCGGAGGCCCCGATTCTGTTCCCTGCCTCTCTCCTGGCGTCTGGTGGCGGCTGGCAGCCCTGCTGTGCCTTGGCCTGGGGACGCACCCCTCCAGTCTCTGCCTGGGTCCTCCCGAGGCCTTCTCCCCTGCGCGTCTCCCTGTGTCTGCCCCTCCCCTGCCTCCTGTAGGGACGCTCTTCACTGGAGGCCCCTGGGCGGCTCAGCGGTGGAACACCTGCCTTTGGCCCAGGGCATGATCCCGAGGTCCTGGGATCGAGTCCCGCGTCAGGCCCCCTGCATGGAGCCTGCATCTCCCTCTGCCTGTGTCTCTGCCTCTCTCTCTGTGTCTCTCACGAATAAACAAATAAAATCTTAAAAAAAAATTAAAAAGGACACTCTTCATTGGATCCGGGGCCTACTCTAAATCCGGGATGATTTTAACTACATCTGCAAAGTCCCCTTTTCCAATTAAGGTTGGCTTTATCGGTTCCAGGGGATTAGGATGTGGACACATCTCTTTGGAGATCACTGTTCACCCCACCAGGGTGGAGAACTCACACGGCAGTGCAGCTTTGCTGCCTCGAACCTGAGGTGCCGGCACCGGAACATTCAGATTTGGTGAGTGGTTCTGCTGGACATGTGCCTCTTTGCACCAGCGGATGAACCTGTTCTTCTCCCAGAGGGCAGACCCTTTGAGGTATCCCGACTGATGCAGAGACGCCGAGGTTGAGCTTCTGAAGCTCAGCATCACCCAGTCCCTGGGGAGGGGTGCAGCCATGGGTGTCAGC
The DNA here is from genome assembly GCF_048164855.1 of Canis lupus baileyi. Taxonomy (NCBI): domain Eukaryota; kingdom Metazoa; phylum Chordata; class Mammalia; order Carnivora; family Canidae; genus Canis; species Canis lupus. The sequence goes on along the minus strand of NC_132853.1, from coordinate 54,713,146 downwards.
AGTCAACACTCCCAGCAACTGGGGCTGGGTGTGTCGGTCCCCGAGGGGAAGGGGGTCCGTGCCTACTGCAGCACCCAGCACGGGGCGGGGTGCACAGGTAGTCCCGGCAAATGCTCAGCGGTTGTCTTTTAAAAGGGGGTGGTCCCTTCTCCTTGCAACAGTTTCCTTCCTTGACCTCCCGGCCCCCAGGGGCCCTGCTTTCCCTCCCACTGCCCCCCCAACTGGCCTCCCCTCCTCATCACCCCTCACCTCTCAATGCAGGTGCACCTCAGGGCTCGGTCCTCCGGGGGCCCATCTCTGCCTATTATGCACACTCTTATCCATCTCATGCCTTTAAATACCATTTATAAGCTGAAGACTCTTAAATTTTTATCTCCAGCTTGGACCCCGCGCTGAACTCCAGGCTCATATATTCAACTGTCTCCTCGAAATCTCCGGTTATATATCTCATAGGCTGTGGGTGCCGCGAGAACTTTCCACTCACACCTTGGCTGGCAGGAGCGCCGTAGCTGACAGCCACTGGACCCTGCTCTGGGGTACCCCGAGGCCATGCACCCCATGGGCTCCTTCCAGCTAGTGATTACTCCTGGGGGACAGGCAGAGAGAGGGTACGGGGCAGGCCCATGCCTGTGGGATGGGGGCACCTCTGGTCGGAGATTTAGGCTCAAGGACCCCACCCTGGCCTGGCAAGAACATTCTCAGAACTGGGTGTGGCTGGAGGGTCTTCCTCCCCGGCTTCCTTCCCTCCCCATCTCCTCTGAAGGCCAGCGTCCCAGCCAAGGGCCCACCCGGCCCCCTCCGACTCCCTGCCCCTCATCATCATGGGCCTTTCCCCCACCATCCTAAGCCTCTCCCACAGCCAGTCCTGTCCTGGCGTCTGTGCCCCGGGAGGATCCAAACCCACACCTTTGCAACTCAACTTTGGCTTGTCTTCAGTCAAGTCAACCAGCTCCCTCTTCCCCTTAAAAACAAAACAAAACAAAACAAAACAAAACAAAACAAAACAAAACACAAAACACTTCTCTCACGTCTTCAAACCTCTTCTCAATAAATGGCAATTCTAACTTTCCAGTTGCTCAGGTCAAAAAACCTTGGCGCCCTCCTAGAGGGTCCCATCTTTTCTCCCTTGTCCAATCCAGCACCAAATCCCGTGGGCTCCCCATGTCGCAGCCTATCCAGTGGGACCCACAGTGGGTCCCCTGCACCTGCCTACCTGGATCATCCCAAAGCTTCCCCAGCAAACCCTTGCCCCAAGCTCCTTGCTTCACTCTTGTCCTGCTCCCCTCTCGGGCAATTCGTAACAAGGGGCTGAGCTGTCCTGTCCAAATGTCAGAGTGCATCCTGGGGGGGCCACTAGGTCCCACGGAAAAGCCACAGTCCACACAGCGGACCACAGGGCTCCCCGGCCCCTCTCGCCGAGCTCTCCACCCCCTTATGCCAGCACAGCCTATTTGTGTTTCCTCAGGCCCATGCCCACCTTCACCTGCCCTCTAGGTCCTTCTGCACGTCCTCCCCCAACATGTGAACTCCTAGATCCTCTCATCTCACTCAGGTACCACCTTCTCGGGCTTTCTCTGCCCGGTCCACACCACACATCCTGTTCTCCTGCCCGTGCAAACAGTAACGTATTTTTACTTTTTGTTTTAAATATTTAAAAAATATATTTATTTATTCATGAGAGACACAAAGAGAGAGGCAGAGACACAGACAGAGGGAGACGCAGGCTCCCTGCGGGGAGCCCGATCTGAGACTCGATCCCTGGACCCAGGATTATGCCCTGAGCCGAAGGTGGATGCTCATCCACTGAGCCACCCAGGTGCCCATATTTTTAGTTTAAATTTGCTTGTTGGGTCTGATTCCTGCCCCGAGAAGGGAGGCTCCATGGACTAGGTCCTTTCCCTCTCTATCCTGGGTCTGCAGGGTGCGTGGGGCACAGCAGGTGCTCTGCAGACACTTGTTAAGGGAATAAAGAGTGAACTCACTAAGGCACCTGACCCATAACAGTATTTGATAAATATTGGCTTCCTAAAATTGAGTTTGCTTTTATTTCATAAAATTCAAGCGACTGTAGAGCAGAAACAAGAATTACCTATAATCCCACTGTTTTGATACCCCCTATTGACATTTTAAAAAAGATAAAAATAATATATGCACAGTTGGAAAATCCTATTAGGTATCACAAGGCATAGAATGAAAAGAAAGAGCCTTCCTCTTAGACCTCCCACACCACCCCCGGCAACCCCGCAGGGCCGTTGTTTCCTTGGGCTGAGAAGGGTCCCATCCACAGGGGCGGTAGGTATGGCTGGGGAAGGGGCCAGAGACCCTGGGAAGCACTCGGAGCAGCAGGGAGCTAGACTACAGAGGGGTGCGTGTTTGTTCGAACCTTAGCGCCCCCCCCGCCCCCCCCCCCCCCCCCCCCCGCCAGCACAGACATAAACTGAGATTTTATAGTGTCCTAGATTTGGGAGAAAATCCCCCTGGGCAGGTTCTGCAAAGTCCAAATCTCCAACCCCTCTCTCTCCATCCCTCACTACACCCCAGCTACTGTGGCCTCCTTCCCATGGGCTTTCCCGCCTCAGGGCCTTGGCACATGCTATTCTTTGCCTGGAAAGACCTCTTTCTCCCCATCACGTGCCAGCTCCCACTCATCCTTCTGGTCTCCGCTTACATCAGCGGTTCTTACATTTACGGAAGCACCAGACTCACCTGGAGAGCTTAAGTAACAGCCTTGTCGCCAGGGTTTCTGATTCAGTAATTCTGGGATGGCCTGAGAATGTGCATTTCTTTTTTTCTTTTTTTTTCTTTTTAAATTTTATTTATTTATTCATGAGAGACACAGAGGGAGAGGTAGGCTCTCTCGGGAAGCCCGATGGGGGACTCGATCCTGGGACTCCAGGATCATGCCTTGAGCCAAAGGCAGAGACTCAACCACTGAGCCACCCAGGCATCCCAAAATGTACATTTCTAACAAGTTCCCCACTGCTGCTGCTGAGGGGACCCTACTTTGAGAACCACTGGGTTAAATGGTGCTTTTTTTTTTTTTAAGACACTGGCGCCACAGGCCTCCCTCCCCCACCTTTCTAAATTAGGTCTTCTTGTAGCACCATGTGCATTTTCTTCACACCACTTATCACAAATTTTTAATTATATGTTGATTTGTGTTTAATGAAGTTCTTCTCATCTAGACTGCGTCAGACTGAGGATCTGGGCTACACTCCTCCATCCTTTCTCGTATTAAAACAAGAAGGACCCATAAACAGATATCGTATCCGGTTAGTCTCACTTGCCTCTAGAAGGGAGGACTTTAATATTTATTGGACACTATTCATTGCACCATAATAGAGACTTTCGGAGTAATAGTGACCAACAGTGACCACCTTTTATTGAGCACCTACTCTGTGCCAGGCGATGCACTTGGAAAGGGTTTCTGCTTGTTTTGTTAATTTATACCCCCCCCCCCCCCCCCGTGATGCTTAACACATAAAAGAAGTAATGAGTGAAAATAGACAAGTGCCCAGCATGGGACCTTTTCTCCTTTCCTGGAGGATGAGGAGATGGTCATCCTGGGACTGAGTTTATAGCCCTTTCTCCTACCTGGGGGTGTCTGCAAGGGGTTAGGAGGCTGGGATCCTTTGGGGTCTCCAACCTGGTCCCACTTGCCCGGGAAGGTGGACAAGGCTCCTGGGAGCACAGAGGAGCGTCTCCAGGCGCCCTGCAGAGGCAGCGGAGAAAGACAGCCTTCCTTCCACTGCCTTTCATACAACAAAATAATAATAATGAGAGATGGGGCGGGGGCGGGGGGAGCCCATGGACTGGTTCATTTCCATTACATGCAAAGCAGAAAATAAGAAGATCAAAGCAAGGCCAAAAAGAAGGAGACAGGAAAATAAAAGGAGGGGGACCCCGAGGCGGGAATGGAGGAGGTGAGGAAAGAAAATGCAGGAGGGGAGTATCCACCTCGGAAATTGGCTCTCCCCTTCCTAGGTGTCCATGGGCTACCTGCCAAATCAATTGATTACATCTGTAGGCAGAGTTGCCTTTTTATTTCACACCAATTTTCACGGGCAGCGTAAGATAAAAATGGAAGAGACGGAGTGAATGGGAAAAGATGATTGAATGTTGATGTGAAAGGAAAGTACTGGGAAGAGGGTGACCGGACACGCGGCTGCGGGAGGGGTGGCTGGCGAGGGCCGTCTGCACCATGGGGGTCTCCAGCCCCTTCCTTCTTTTCTTGTCTTTCTCACCTGTTATAGTTTTTGAAAACTCCATTTCCAATCCCAGAGGCCTATGGGTTGCTGTGCCCCTAGGCAGAGGGGGCCGGTGCACTCCCTGGGGCCCCAAGGAGGCACTGCTCTGCCGCCCTGCTTCGTAGATTCCTTCCCCCCCCACTCCCAAAATCGAGGGGCTGCCTGAACTTGACCCGGTCTCTTCTGCTCCTGGAGCCTCAGTTCCCCCACCTGGGGCACAGCGATAATCACTTGCTTGGCTGTGGTGCTGGGGAGCGCTAGCACGTGAGAAGTTTGAGGTGTGCTTTGCAAAAGGAAGGGCTACAAGCAGCGTTTATAATCTGAGCAAATAAAGATCGGATACTGCACCATCAGGGAATAATGGGCCCTTACTAGTACATCCTGTAGCCGGCTGGCCTGGGTGGGCCCCCCGGGGGCCCAGCTCCCTGCCGTTCCCCTAAAAGTATCCTACACCCAGCTGGACATCTGGTCTTCAAAGGCCGGATGGCCAGGCTGTTGGGGGGGGCTGTGTCCCAGAAATCCCTTGCTCTGAGGCTACTCACCAGGGGTGTTGGGGGAGTAGGGCCCTATCAGAGAGCCCTCCAAAAAAAAAAAAAAAGTGCAGCCCGGGTGGCTCAGTGGTTTAGCGCCATCTTCAGCCCAGGGCCTGATCCTGGAGACCCAGGTTCGAGTCCCACGTCAGGCTCCCTGCAGGGAACCTGCTTCTCCCTCTGTCTGTCTGTCTGTCTGTCTTTGTTTCAATGAATAAATAAACAAAATCTTAAAAAGAAAAAAGAAAACCCTCCAAATCTGAAACAGTGTTCCCCAAGGATCAGAGGCAAAAGGGGAACCAGGATACGACCCCTCCCAGCTTTTCCTTCCCCACCCCAGCTCCATGGGGAACACAGCCACCTGTGCGGGTGTAAGCAGAGTCCAAGCTGGGAGCAGAGGGTGGGATGGTGGCTGTACCATCTCCGGGAAGGGGGCCGACATTCAGTGCCAGGCCCCCGAAGTGGCTCTGCCCCAAGACCCTGAGGCCCCGTTGCAGGAAGGGCAGAGCAGGGTGCCGCCACCACCTACACTGCCGCCGCTTACTTGCGCCCGCCGGACCTGGCCTGTCAGCACGGTGGGCAGTGTCCTGGGATGCTGAGGGCCGTGGGTGTTTGAAGAAGGTCACAGAGGTGGGGAGGCACCCAGATGCGTGCTGTCCGTCCAGGGGTCCGAAGCTTCTCGGGACAGGGGCCTCGGCATCCGTGGGGGCTCCTTACAATCACCATGCAGAAAGCCAGTGCTGAGAAGTTCCTTATCAAAGGACCCACCCAGCACCCCCATTTTGCAGAAGAGAAGAATAAGGCCTAGAAAGGGTCGCATCACAGCATGTGTAGGGAGTGGGTTAGAGGCAAGGGGGAGGCTAGACTCTGGGTTTGCCCACTCCCGTTCTGGGGCTTTCCCTGTGCGTGTTTGGAGGCGTGGGAGCTACGCTCGGGGTTACGTTTCGGGGAAGCAAGTCAAATGCAGAGGCCCGTATTCGCAGGCCGAGTTGAGCGTGGTTCGTAGGACGAGAGGGAAAAGGGACAATTAGCTCTGCCTCATAAACTGAGTATAACGTGCCAGGGGGATGAGAGTGGGGAGTTTTGTGCAACACGGGTGGGGCTGCGGCCTGTGTTTCTGCGCGGGGTGCTCACGCACCTGCTGTGAGAGGGGCGCACAGCCCGTGGCTGGTCAGCTCTCCCCGGCCACAGCCCACCCTCCCTGGGGGTGAGGCCAGGATGGGGTCTGCTTAACACTCGGTCCCTCCCGACCTCTGCACAGCTGGTGCCCGGGAGAAGGGTCCTGTGACGGGAAGGCGGGCAAATATGGGGCGCATCTCCCAGGCGTCCCTGGATGTTGCACTTTTTCCTGGTCTCCTTCAAAGCCCCCATGACAATGTCCCTGGGGTGGGAGTGGAGCAGAGGGGTCATAGCTTTTCACCTGACGTCTTGGTTCAGAGGCTAGTCCCCAGCAAACAGATAGGAAGGGAAATTGAGGTAGCAATCCTATTCTCACTGATCGGCGAGTGTTACTGACCGTGGCAGACCCTGACGGTGGCCTGTCCCCCTGGAGGCCACCCCAGCCATGGTGGACAGGTCACAGGAAGGCGGCTGAAGAGCTGGAGAGCCTTCTGCTTCCACTGCTGGAAGCTGGCTTTGTGGAAGCGAGCTCAGTACCCCAAGTCAGGTGCAAGTGCTGGAACTTAAATCCCTAAGCGAGGCTCTCAGCCCAGAGGGACGGGAGCTGATGGAGAAACACAGTTCGCTCTTCTGCTCTGCACCCTCCCAGAGGCCCCCAGATGGCTGAGCCCCCGGCTGCCCACAGCAGGGATCTGCTCACTCATGAGCACCCCCTTAACTAGCTTTCCTCCCTCTCCCCTCACCTCTGCGCACTCTCCGCGTGCTTCCGGGACCACCTCTCCCAAAGAAACCACTTGCGCTCCAATCTTTGCCCAAAGTTCTGCTTTTGGAACTCATGCCAAGACACCGAGACCCCGAGCTCCCAGGCATGGGCTGTCCTGGCCGTGTGGCATTAGACACGTCCTGTAACTTCTGGGAGCCCCTGTTTTCAAACGTATAAAATGAAGGGTCAATGCTCTATGGCTCCTTGGGAGTTTGTTTCTTAATCATTAAGAAATTAAATTCATTCAAGACTGCCACGGGGCAAAAATGTAGGCTGTGTGCTCTGGATTGCAAGATTAAAGATCGATACAGTGTTGTACAGAAGCAAGTGTTAAACCGGGTGACAAATTTTAACTAGAGCTCGGGATCAGAAGAAGGGAGGATGTAGTCAGAGAAGGCTTCCTGGGAGAGGGGGGCTTTTGAGCGAGTCCATAAAGGCAGAGGTGGGTGGTGGGTGGTGGTTAGGGTGGATCCAGGTAGTTTGAGGCCCACAGCGGGGGAGCAGAGCATGGAAAGGGGCCTCCAGAACCACAGTCCGAGGGTGCAGGCTCTGGCAGGTCCAGTGTTATGGGCTCTATGTTTGTGTCCCAGTGAAATCCACACGTTGAAGACCCGACACCCAGCCTGATGGTATTTGGAGGTGGGGCCTTTGGAGGTAGTTAGGTGTAGATGGTCATGAGGGTAGGGTCCCCACGATGGGATTGGTGCCCTTGTGAGGAGAGGACACGGCGGGAAGGCAGGTGCCTGCCAGCCAGGAGGGGGGCCCTCACCAGGAGCGGAATCTGCCCACCGTTGATCTTGCACGTCCCGGCCTCCAGAGCTCGGAGAAATAAATGTCTGTGCTTAAAGCCCCATCTGTGGTATTTTGTTACAGCAGCCCGCGCTGACTGAGGCACATGTAGCAGGGCTTTTCCAATCCTGCATGAGCAGCACCGGACCACAGGCTACTACGTGCATTGCTGTCTGGTAGGTGTTGGGATTGTGTGGATGTTTCTGTTTTGATGACTATCCATCAATTTCTGGAAAGTCAGGAGATTGGAACCTATGGATAATTTAACTACAAAGACACTATCCATCCACTTCCCTTCCCATGTCGGCCCAGCTCACTCTAGCCCATCCCGTCCCACCTGTGTATGAAGGGACTTGTGGCACAGAAGGGGACTCTGGAGACCAGTCCCCTTGGCACAGCCAGCTGGTGCCGGTGGAGGGGAGCTGCCACTGAGACTCCTGTCACAAGAACCTCAGAGGTGGGAGATCCTGGACCTAAAGACACGAATGGTCTAAGAGGCTCTGATTATGGAAGCAATGTAGACACTCCTGTTTCTAGAAGGCCATTTCTGGTCTCTCCTGGGTCACTGAGCCAGGACTGTCTGGGCAAACAGCTCTGGCCGAGCTTGTAGGCTGGAGGTCAGTCCCACTGGAGCCGTGGTCAGTTCTACTTGGGACTCTCAGGACCACCTTGAGCTGGACTATCTCCCGTTTGTCATGACTGTGGCTTCCCGGCCGCTCTGAGAGGCAGGGGAGTGATGAGGACAAGCACCTGGTTCGGTGGGCATGCTGCCTTCCAGCTGTGGGACCCGGGAAGCCTTCTTAACAGGGCTCTGCTTGTCCGCCTGTGCCGTGGGGCTGAGAAGAGCGTCCGTCTCGTGGGCTTGCTGTGGTGACAGAAGAGCCACGTGTGTGAAGTCCTTAGGGTAGCACCTGGTACTCAGCGAGTGCAAACAGTTGTTAGCTGTTACCCCACCAGCCATCTATTCTTATAGGAAACGGGGCATCTGGCATTCTGGGTGGGAGTCCCCAGGCTCTGGGGAGATTTTCAGACTCAGAGTGAGGGGTCAGAGGCCGCTGCTTGAGGACAGGCCCAGTGCACACATGCTGGCAGTGCACCTTCTAGAAGGCCTGTCAGAGATTGGTGACCCTCTGAGGCCTGAACTGCTGACCTAACTCTCAGCAGGCCAGCTTTGGCCCTTGCCCACCGAGCTGAGTCCTGTCTTTTTTTTTTTTTCTTCTTCAAGATTTTATTTATTTATGGGGGGGGGGGGGCAGAGACACAGGCAGAGGGAGAAGCAGGCCTCATGCAGGAGCCTGATGTGGGACTCAATCCCGGGACTCCAGGATCATACCCTGGGCCAAAGGCAGGCGCTAAACCGCTGAGCCACCCAGGGATCCCCTGGGTCCTGTCTTACACTAGGTTTAGGATAGGACCTGCATGATTCTGGAGCCCTAATGGGGCCAGGGAGGTTTAACGATTGCTGTCCAGCCAGCGCCCTCACCAGCCCTCCCCTCTCTCCCCCTTTCCCCCTTTCTCTGTGTGTGTTCCCACAGAGGAGGCCGAGCTGTGAGGTCTAATATCGCCTGGTTAATGGCTTATAGATCGTTGGCACATCAGGCCCAATAGAAGTGCCTGTTAAGCTTGGCATTGAGGGCCTGAGTCAAATGGCCCGAGACAGATTTGTGGCTATCTTCCAGGCGACGCCGGGAATGTGCTCCCCGACAGGACTCCAGACTCCCACCCAGCGGGAAAACCCAGAGCAATGGAGGGAGCCTTCCAGGGAGGCCACAGAGCCCTGGGGCTGCTGCAGAGCTCTGTGGTCTCCCCTAGGGGTGTAGGAACCCCTCAGAAGTCAGGATGGAATTGCCTGAGTGGACACTGGGGTCTCAGCAAAGGACAGATGTCCACATTTGCCTAGAAACAAGTCCAGGAAGACTGACTAATTAGCACTAATTTGGAAAGAGGCAAGAATGACCTAGTAATGAATAATAAATTCTGAATTATGCTTTAAAACATAGTTTTACCACTCTCAAGTAAATGGGCTGCAACAGATTCCTCTAGAAAACATCCAGGGTGTATGAGGACATGTGCGTGTGTCTGCGTGTCTGTATGTGTGTGTGTGCATGTGTGTGACGGAGAGATAGAGAGAGAGAGCACTAAGAACTCATTCTTGTCCTGAAGGAATTCCCAATATGCCCTCGAAAGGGTGATACACAATTGTATTACTTGGCATTTAGTAAAATTAAATTAACAAAATGGCGAGATGAAGGTTCTTGGGGACCTACTGGAATGAGCAGATGAATGATGTGTAATTGCCCATCATGTGTGTGTGTGCAAGCTGGCATTTTTGCCGGGCTGGTGTGCAGCTTGCTGTTTTCGGTGGGTTAAACACCTCCAGTGCGCTGTGCCTCATGCTTTCCTCTGTTGCTTTGCCATCCCATCTCCTCACCTGAGCAGGTGTGTTTCCAGCCCAGCAAGTCTGCTCAGCTTGGCTGCAAATCTGTTTGTTCATCAGGGGACAGAGTGCAAATGGGCTCTTGGCCAAATATGTTTGGGGGCCCTGGACTATAAATCTACTCCTTGTCATCAGAGTCTGGGTTCTCCCAACTTAGAGAAAATTGCTAAAAGCATAGGGACAGGCTCAGTGTCTTGTACGTTTTCAGAGCTGGGGTCCTCCCCTCTCTTGGGCCCTTTAAGAAGTTCCTGGCATTCAGCTCCAAGGAGGACGTTTGGCATTTCCCTCTCCTTGGCTGGCAAATTGTAAATTTGGATATGAGCAGAAAATATAGTGACATCAAGGTTATTTGGTCCCGAGCTGAGAAGATGGATAGCCCTCAGCAATCCAGCGTTTCCCCATCTCCTCTTGGTTTCCCCTCTCTCCACTTCTCTTTCTTTTAGCCTTTTTTTTTTTTTTAAGAAAACATTTTTAGAGACTTTAATAACTGTGGAAGGATGCTGTAAGGCGGGCAGGGAAATCTATCATTTTTATTCGGTTGTGCGCGATAAAATGTAAGTTTGGGCAATAAATCTTCTTACCTTGAGGGGAAAGAACAGCATGCCTGGCCATTAACACAACTCTCATTTTGGAGATTTTAATGAATGAACGAAGCCAGGATCTGGGTAATTGATAACGATGGTTCCACCTCCTTGGTGGGGACTCTGGGTTCCAGACTCAGGCTCTGGCTGGGGACCAGGCTTCCCTCTTTCCTCCAATTTAGGCAACTGCTGATTCCTGATCTCTTTCTCCCTCTGCTGGTATTGACCATCCTATGATTTCTAATCAATGACTCGCCCAATACATATAAAGCACCCATTGTGTGCAAGACACCATGCTTAGCACCAAGTAAGGTGTAAATGAGTATATCAGAGTCCTGGGCAAGTTGTCCCTAAGAAAGGCTCCCTACCAGGATCTGGGGGAGAGGGAGGGGGTGTTAGGGAGGGGCAATGAGTGATGGTGGATGCTGGGGGAGGGGTATTTGGCTATGTGGCTCAGAGAAGGTTACTGGGGAGGAAAGGAATTAGAATTCTTGTACTTTCTCTGGAGTTTTAGGTAGTGTCTTGGGGTCTGGTTTGAAGCCAAAGCCTGATCCTTACTAATGGGAATTTGGTGGGGAGAGAGAACTCTCTCAGAGCCTAAGTCATCCTCTACTCCCAACTTTTCCACTGACCTTAAGAATTTTTTTTGTGGGCTCTTTCTCCCCAGCACCAACTCACTAGATGCCTTTCCACCTCGCTGGCCACAGTGCCCTGGGAACATGTCAGTGGATGAGGCACGGGTCTTGGTATTGGCTATGGGATGCAATTTTGGGTGCCAGATATGTTAACAATATTCTTTTGGTCTTTGCTCCCAGTATCCTAAAAGGAAAGGTAGGGATGCTGCCTCAGTCAGCTCAAGCTGCCATAGCAAGATACCAGGGGCTTGAACCACAGATATTTATTTCTCACAGTCCTGGAGGCTGGCAAGTCCAAAATCAAGAAGCCAGTATAGTTGGTTGCTGGTAAAGGCTCCCCTCCTGGCTTTCAGACACCTGCCTTCTTGCTGTGTCCTTACATTGCAGAGAGAGAAAGGGCTCTGATCTCTCCTCCTCTTCTCATAAGGAAACCCATCATGAGGACCCCATAGTTAGGACTAGCAAAACCTAATTACCTCCCCAAGGCTCAGCTCCAAATACCATCACACTGGGGGTTAGGGCTTCAACATCTGAATTTGGTGGTGGTGGTGGTGGTGGTGGTGGTGGTGGGGTGCACACACATTCAGCCCACATGGATGCTGTGGTGTCAGGCTCTAGTTTCTGCTCTGTTGTGGGTAGGTCAGTGGGTGGGAGTCTAGAAAGTGGACAGGACGGGGAGACACCTCATCTGCTGGGCAGGGAATGTCTACTCCCTGCTACTGTCACACCAAGATTGTGGCCAGAGCTCAGGAGGATTTAGGCATTACTACCCCTGCACCCATAATCCGGGGCACCTTCCTCAAGTCCTTAGCTTTTCATCAGCTACCCTCCTCTCTGGACCCCCCCTAGCATGGGCACTTCCAGCCCTTTTTCTCTCCCTGTGGCTCACCAGTGCTCTGGACTTGGCCAGCAATAAGTGTCTTCAACATCCTTGATGCACATATGGTTCTGTAAACAAAGACAGGGCATCCAATTACCCTGGAATTAACCTGTTTCTGTCTGTGGATCAGACTTGTGCTGTTTGCCCTGGGCATCACCCCCGATGGATGTGAATTTTCTCCTTCAAGCCCCAGCATGATTCACGAGTGAGTGAGTGGGGAAGGCTTCGTTCCCCTAGGGCTGTGTGCACAATCCCGTTTACCCCTCTATGTGGTTGATATCATGACTCCTGTTCTAAAGATCAGGAAACTGGGGCTGAGGGACGCCTGGGTGGCTCAGTGGTTGAGTGACCCTGCCTTTGGCTCTGGGCATGGTCCTGGAGTCCCAGGATCGAGTCCCACATCAGGCTTCTGCATGGAACCTGCTTCTCCTTCTGCCTGTGTCTCTGACTCTCTCTGTGTGTCTCTCATGAATAAATAAATAAATAATTTTTAAAAATAAAGGAAGCTGGGACTGGGAACAATTTATAAGTGGTAGAGCCAGAATTTGAGGCCAGGTCCTCTGTTCCAAGAGCCTGAACCCTTCCTAATATATTGGGATGGCTCCTGTGCAGGGACCTAGCTTTGGCTGGTGCCCCCAATTCAGAATTGCCCTCAAACAGAAAACATGAGAGAATAGAAGAGGCCAATTACGTTTAGATGGAAATGAGGGCATCATCCAGCTCTGCCTAAGGTTGGATTGGTGGGTCGAATCTGACACCTTGAAAAAGATGGCGGCTGATGGAACTCTTCAGATTGACATAAGCTTTTAAAGGTTGTGCATCATACATGAGTCCAAGGCTTTAGGGCCGAAGCGTAACACATGAATATTTTGGTGACTCGGAAATTCCCCTGTGGAAACAAAGTGAATATCCCTTGCTAGAGATTCAGGTGAATAAATTACAGCACATATACACACTATTGCAAACGATTAATTCGAGCTACAACAGAGGATTTAGAATTTCCCCAAGGTACGTACGGTTGAATAAGAAAAGCGAGACATGAGATACCGAATGTCATCTAATACAATAAAACAAACAACGACGATAAGGCTCCCTGTGCTTGTATAATAAGTATATACATGTGGATGATGTGCACAAAAATCATATACATAGGGATCCCTGGGTGGCGCAGCGGTTTGGTGCCTGCCTTTGGCCCAGGGCGCGATCCTGGAGACCCGGGATCGAATCCCACGTCGGGCTCCCGGTGCATGGAGCCTGCTTCTCTCTCTGCCTCTCTCTCTCTCTCTCTCTCTCTCTCTCTGTGACTATCATAAATAAATAAAAATTAAAAAAAATCATATACATAGATGCATGTATGTATAGGGTAGTGTACGTGATGATGAAGGGAAATATGGAAGGACCCCTCCGGGGATATTAGCATGGATCTCCAATGGTTATATGGATAAAGGAGAGAGAGACTGAAAGGAAAATCACATTAACAAGGCAGAGAGAGAGAAAATAAAAACAGACTGCACACACACACACACACACACACACACACCTATGCATATGACAAACCTTTAAACCTTTACATAAAGGAAAATGCACTCAGATAAATACGTGCAGGAAAATTTTTCAACGTTTTTTTTCCCTAGAGCAAAAGGATTGTTACCATCCAGATCTGGGTGAAGAAATGAGAGAGGGGAGGGCCCAGAGGGTGTCTTAGGGCACTGTGCAGAGGCCATGGGACAGAGAGGGCCACGTCACAGGCTCTCCTCTGGCAGTATAATGGGAAGGGCTGGTTTATTACCCCTTGGCTTTAAAGCTAGCAGAAGGAGCTGTGTGATGTGGAGTCTTCTCGAGCTGCTGCCTCGGAGGCCCCGCCTGGGTCAAGGCTAAGTAGAACTTTAGGAGGGTGACACCTGCTACCACTAGGAAAACCATAATACTTATCATTTAAGCAGGCATCCTTTTGAGAGTGAAGGGAGAACTATTAATAATGATATCAAACAGGTACAAAGCGGGCCTGTCCCTGGCAAAGCTCGAGGCAAGGCCATACTAGCCACAGCCCCTAAGTAGGGGAGCTTGGGGCCAGGGCAAGAGGTCTATATAGTAAATTCATTATCTTCTCCATGAAGGTGTTCATATATCTAGAGCTTGTACGTGTTACTGGAGTCTACCAAGATCGAAATGATGTGTGATTATGGTACTGTTCCGGGAAGACACGGGGCTCTTGCTTCAAGGTCAGAGACACACGGTGAGGGCAAGGGAGACTTATGATGGCCACAGGCCCTGCTTGACCAAACACCAAAGCCCTGGGCTGAGTGAGTCTGGAATATCTTCCCATGGGTCTGTGTGGTTGACCTGGCCTTCAGAAGATGGAAAAAATGATCAAGTTATGCTGCTAGAGGACTTTGTACCTGAAGTGTCCAGCATCATCAGCTTGGAATATAAAATTAGTTTATGCCTAATATCTACATTAAGTGACTGACCCTCTATCCAGCTATCTCAACAAGGTCTTATTCCTTTCCCAGGGCCCTTCTTCAAGCACCCTGGGTGCCTTATTTAATTCATGGTGCCTACATAAAAACTGGCGCCTGGACCAGGGGAGGGAGAAATGGAAGGGAGGGGAAAAATTATGTTTCCAAAACATCTACTGATCTGAGATGCCATGATCAAGGGCTACATGATGCACTTTCCTTGGTTACAGAAGGGAGGCTACTTGAAACAGCATAGAGAATCAGACTAAGACAAAAGGAAGCAGAGTCCAGAGGTAGAGCTGAGGGAAAGACCCGGATGATTCTGTTCAAGCCCCTAGATCTAGTCATGCCTGAAGTCCACCCCTCAGTGCTCCAGGATGAGTAATCACTCCCTAAATTGCTCATGTTCCCATCCTGAGAACCTGTCAGTATGTTATCTTATGTGGCAAAAGGGACATTACAGATATGCTTAGGTTGAGAGTCTTGAGATGGGAAAATCATCCTGGCTTCCCCAGGTGGGTTCAGTCAAATCACAAGGGGTCTTTATAAAAGGGAGGCAGGAGGGTCAGAGTCGGAGGAGATATAATGGCAGAGGCAGCAGTTGAATTTATGCTGTTGCAGGAAGGGGGGCATGGGCCAAGGAATGTAGGCATTCTCTAGAAGCTAAAAAAAAAAAAAGGTGAGGAATGAATTCTTTCCCAGAGCTTCTAGAAAGAGCAAAGCCTTGCTGGCATCTGGATTTCACCATGTAAACTCATTTTCAGACTTCTGAGCTACCTTCAGAACTGTAATACAACAAATTTGTGTTGTTTTAAGCCACTAGATCTGTGGTCATTTGTTACAGCACCGGTAGAAAATGAATATTTTTTTTAAGATTTTTTAAAAACTTATTTATTCATGAGAGACCCACACAGAGAGGCAGAGACACAGGCAGAGGGAGAAGCAGGCTCCCTGCGGGGAGCCCGATGCGAGACTCGATTCCAGGACCCTGGGGTCATGCCCTGAGCCAAAGGCAGATGTTCAACCACTGAGCCACCCAGGTGTCCTGAAAACAAGAATTTTCTATTGGTCCAAATGGTGCTTTGGGCCAAATTAGCTTGTATTAGTGTCAGTTTTCTATCATTTAGAGCTGAAGGATCCTGACTAGTACATCAGCTGCAGGAGGACTGGAGCTTTTTCTAGTGTGGCCCCATCCTGAACTTGCTTTTGTGTCCCGGACGTAAAACCAGAGTCGTAGGGTTGCCTGGGTGGCTCAGTGGTTGAGCGTCTGCCTTTGGCTCAGGGCATGATCCCAGGGTCCTGGGATCGAATCCGGCACCGGGCTCCCTGCAAGGAGCCTGCATCTCCCTCTGCCTATGTCTCTGCCTTTCTCTGTGTCTCTCATGAATAAATACATAAAATCTTTAAGAAAAATAAAAAATAAATAAACAAAACCAGAGTCATGGAAGGCACATCGGGCAACCTGTCCCAGGTTCCTCTTCTGCCATCGAAGAAAGATTCCCAGCGAGGCCCGGATGGACTGATGGCTTCCCTGGGGCCGCAGAGGAGTTTTCCACCCCTCACAGGTTCTGGATGTAGAGTCCACGGACAGGCCGCAGTGCGCTGGCGAGCCCGGGAAGTTGCAGACAAGAACACGGGAGCGTGTGAGCATGTGCGCTGGTGCCTTTCTCCCTCGGGCTCCCTGAGGTGTGGGGGTGTCCAGAACCCTGTCTCCCTGGGGCTGCCTTTGCCGAGGAGGCTACAGGGCCAGTGGGTCCTGTGCCCGTGTCCCCAGGGCTCCACGCCCACCTCCCACACCGTTCCAGCACCCCCCGTGCCCCCCCACCTCCATGCATATCCGCATCCCAGCCAGGTGCCCGGGGCTGCTGGTGGGAGCCCTCTCTCCCGACGGCGCCACACCGACACCATCCAGCCTCCCAGATCTGATTGTTTTGACAGCTTTGGCAAATGACAAAGCAAAGGCCCCATTTGGTGATGAGAAAAGCAATATTGTGGCAGGGACGTCTCGAGTCTTTGGAAATCAGCGATAAGTGAATTTGCATCCACTTAGTAGTAAATAAGCCTGGCTGGCCCCCCTCTCCAGCTACTGCAAGGGATGTGGATGCCCGTGGATCTGCCTTATTATTTTACGGTGGAGGGAAGGGGGAGCGGGACGAGGGCGAGGAAGGCAAGGGAGAGAGAAAAAGATTAACAGCAATTTCTTGGGGAGGCAAAAAAAAATCGAGGCTGGCAAGTTTTCCCGTGTTTTGCCAGGATTTCTTAGCTTGTGGCTGGGGCGCGGGGAATCAAGGGGGGGCAAATCATCTCAGGGAAAGGAATAGGCCTCTTTGGTCCCGTGCATTCTGATTTAAAAGACTCCGAAGAACCCTTGTCGTGACATGCCCTCTAAAACCCTCTTTTAAATTCAGCTGGGAAGGACCAAGGAAAAGATATACAGGCCTTTGCAGGGAGCAGAGGAGGCCGGCCCCATTCCCCGCCCCCCCCCCCCCCCCCCAGACATTTGCCAGGCTGCCAGGGAGGAGGGTTCCATGCAAATCTGTTTAAATCCCAGGGTTAGTAGCTGCTGGGAAGAAGAACGCTTTATCCTTTTTAAGAATAAAGTGGACACTATCTCTTTCCGATTGGAGAGAAGCCAGTAAGTGAGTGTTTTATGATCTCCGCATAGGGACGCCCTGAGTGACTCTCTTCTCTTTTGACTTCTGCTGCCGGGATGGATGCTGTGGGCGAAGAAAGGGGGGAGCAGGATCACCTCCACAGCGGGGCACGGGAGGGGGCTGTCCGCACGCCACTGCCTACCTGGGAACCACGGGCTGTCTGAGAAATGGAGCAGCCGGGGAGAATCAAGACCAAACTTCTCACCTCGGCCTTCAAAGTCTCTTTGATTGGATTCCCAGCTGCGTGCTGACGCCAAAGCCTGGAAAATGTCTTGAACAGGAAGGGGCAGAAGCGCCCCCCCCCAAAACTCTTTTTTTCTCCTTTTTACATCACTTCTGTTTCTTCATCAGTGGAAGTTCTTAACTGCTTCTTCCCGCTAGGTTCGCTGTTAGGCTCAGATGAATGCTTTTGCTGCGACACTGGAGCAGTCGGCTACACAGACAACTGTTCCGGGGACATTTCCAAGGAGAAAAGTTTCTAACGTTCTTCGTGGCACAGAGAAGCAAGTGGCTTGCTAGCGGGGACAGGCCTGGAGGAGGCGCCTCCTAAAGTTTAGGAGTTGCTTCACGGTGACCCTGGTCCCACCCTGTCACCCAAGGTCACCCAAGGTCATACAACTAGGAAAGCACTATGCCTGGAATCAAACCTGGCAGGGGTGGGGGTGGGGCAGCAGGGGGTGAGTGGTTCTTACCTTTTCACCATACTGCCTCTCTCTAATAATCATAGACAAAACTACCTATTAAATAATAACCACAACATGCCAATAAGACTCCTTAACCAAAGTCACACAGCCAACAAGTAGGAGGCCTTTTACTCTGTGCCCACCTGACTCCAGACCCGCCTCTGAAGGCTTTCAGCACATGCCACCCCAAAATATGCCATGTGGGCATATTATTTATTTTTTTAGAAGTTTTAAAAAAATATTTATTTATATTTATTTATTTATATTTATTTTTAATTTTTATTTATTTTTAAGATTTTATTTATTTATTCATGAGAAAGAGAGAGAGAGAGAGAAAGGCAGAGACACAGGCAGAGGGAGACGCAGTCTCCATGCAGGGAGCCCTATGTGGGACTCGATCCTAGGACCCAAGGATCACACCCTGAGCTGAAGGCAGACGCTCAACTGCTGATCTACCCAGGTGCCATTTATTTATTTATTTATTTATTTATTTATTTATTTATTTATTTATTTATTTGAGAGAGAGAGAATGAGAGAGCATGAGAGAGTGCAGGGGCAGGGGAAGGGATAGTGGGAGAAGCAGAGGGAGGTGAGAATTGCAAGCAGACTCCCAGCTGAGCACAGAGCCCAATGCAGGGCTCCATCCCACGACCCTGAGATCATGACCTGGGCCAAAATCAAGAGCCAGACACCCAACCGACTGAGCCACCCCACCAGGCACCCCCCGGAATGTTGATTATTTTGAGCCGAAGGCTTTTAAGAAATCGCAGATTCAGGAAGAGCTCTTCGACCTCCCTCCTTCTACCTGGGAGCAGATCCTAATGTTTCCCACGAGAAAGGAGCCCTCCCTGCCCCAGGAGGAGAAGATCACTCTGATCCCCAGACATCAGAGTCAATGCTGGTTATGGAGCTCTACGTACAAACCGACCCATGTCACCCTGATCTTCCATTCTTTTCCCCCCACGTATTTCTCAGGAACTGTCCCACAATTTACTGCCTGTAGCCCAGACCCCTTTGTCTTTGTTTAAAAAGATATAAGCTTTTGGTCTAATGGCTTCTTCAGGCACTCATTTTCCTTCTGGAGACTCCCATGTCCACGCAAAAATATTAATGCATTTGTAAGCTGGTCTCCATGTAATTCTTAGGCCAGCTGCAGCACCGAAGTGGGTAGAAGGGAGTTTTCTTCCCTCACACATTCTTTCTATACAACACTGGAACAGTCTGCAACACAGACAACTGTTCCAAGGACATTTTTTCTTTTTCTTTCTTTCTTTCTTTCTTTTTTTCTTTCTTTCTTTCTTTCTTTCTTTCTTCTTTCTTTATTTCTTTCTTTCTCTCTTTCTTTCTCTCTTTCTTTCTTTCTTTCTTTCTTTCTTTCTTTCTTTCTTTCTTTTTTTCTTTCTTTCTTTCTTTCTTTCTTTTTAAAAGATTTTATTTATTTATTCATGAGAGACACAGAGAGAGGCAGAGACATAGGCAGAAGGTGAAGCAGGCTCCCTACTGGGAGTCCAATATGGGACTCAGTCCCGGGACTCCGGGATCACGCCCTGAGCCAAAGGCAGACGCTCAACCACTGAGCTACCCAGGTGCCCCCAGGGACATTTTCAAGGATAAAAGTCACACACTCAGCCGCTAGACAACCTAGCCCAAACAGAGTGCTGCTCTGGGTGAAACCACGTCCTGGGCCCTCAGGATCCTGGTCCCTGTCCTCAGAGAATGCGGAGTCCAGTGGGACGGCAGACATAGAAGTGGACAATAACAAATGGATCATCTCCGCTCTGAGTTGGCCGGTGTCTCACCTGTCAACAGCGGGAAGCAGGTCCCCATCTTTTCCATACATGGCACAGTTGCTGCTCTGAGTGGAGGTGGCTGCCCAGCTCCATTACTGGAAGGCATCGGGACCTGGGGGGAGGCGGTGGTGGGGGGCAGGGCAGACTCTCCCCCTGCTCCCCGACAGCAGCAGAGGATGGGTTTTCTCAGCAGCCAGCCAGCCAGCTGCGCAGGGGGCGGGGCGGGGGGGGGGGGCCCATGGCGCTCACCTGGTGGCTGCTCCAGGCTTGTTTACTGTCGCATTTATTGAATCTGACTAGTCTGGAAATAATTGCACTAATATTATTGACTTTAATAGTACACCAGGATGTATTTATATCTTGCTTCTCCCTGAGCTAGAATTTGAGCTCCTCATCGCTCTTGCATGAGTGGTCAGAGGCAAGCAGGGCTGCTGCACAGATGGGGAGCTCCAGGCAGGCAGAGGATGTGCAGGTACCACACCTGTCTGGGAGACAGCGGGCTGGGAGCCGGGGGAGGCTCAGGGCCCTGGACCTGAGACCCTGAGGTCTCCACGAGCTAGAACCGTCCTGCTGTGGCCACCCCACAGCTGGCTGCTGCGGCACTCCTCTGCAAGTGGGACAGGGAAGTTCTGATGTCATTTTTGGGAAAGGAAGGTAGGTTCCAGGTTCCCCTAGAGAGCTTCCCCTCCCTCCCCGGCCAAGCACGCTGGCCCACGTCAGTGCGTTGATGGAGCTGCTCTGCTGCTGGGCACTTTACTCTCTGCACTTATTTTGCGGGGTCTGCCCCCACATCCGTTTGTCAGTGGCTGAGAATCTTCGCTGGAAAGAGGGAGCACGTGCCTGAGGTTCTCCCGTCGGTGTCCGATAGTGTATGACTTGCAAACCGAGCGGTGTGCGTGAGTGGGTGTTTAATTTCCAAAATACGAGCAAACCTGATTCTCAAAAATCCAGACTTTTTATCATTCACTAGGTTTATTTTACTAGCCACTCGGGATTTTAATACAAAAGGCTCCCTGCCTTTTTTTTTTTTTTAATTCAAAAGAGTACATAAAATGTATATATGCAGTTTAAAGAAGAATAATAAAATAAAAACATCCATATATTCACCATTCAGCTTGGGAGAGAGAACACTGCCGGAAGCCCAGAAGCCCCCTGAGTATTTACGCCTCATCACAGGCCTCTCCCTCTCTGCCAGAAGGAACTGCTACCCTGTTTCGTGCTAATCATTTCCTTACTGGTGTTTTCTTTTTTTTTTTCTTTTTTTACAAAATTTTACCAGGCATGTATGCACTCCTAAACAATATATTATTTAGCTCTCTCTGAGTTTTGAACTTTATATAATGGGATCACCCTGCGTATTTTCTTCTGTGCCTTGCTGCTTCTGCTCAATACTACTACGTGTTGGATTCTCTCATTTTGAACGTGAGCAGTAATTTATTTATTTTCGCTTCTACATAGTATTCTATGTATGAATATGCTGCAATATGCCGCAATTTGTTGGCCCGGTCTACTGCTGTTGGAAATTGTGGGATTTTGACAAATATCCATACGTGACTCCTGTTTCTGCCCTGGGGGCCATGTCCTCAGTGCCACAGCATTGACATCTTCCAGGAACTTGTTACAAATGCAGAATTTCACTCAGCGTAATACCCTCCAGTTCCATCCATGTCAAAGCAAATGGTGGGTATTTGTCATTTCTAATGACTGAAGAATATTCCATTGTATACATAAACCACAGCTTCTTCATCCATCATCTTTCGATGGACACCGAGGCTCCTTCCACAGTTTGACTATTGTGGACATTGCTGCTGTGAACATTGGGGTGCAGGTGTCCCGGAGTTTCACTGCATCTGTATCTTTGAGGTAAATCCCCAGCAGTGCAATTGCTGGGTCGTAGGGTAGCTCTATTTTTAACTCTTTGAGGAACTGGGGGATGGGGTGACTGGGTGACGGGCACTGAGGGGGGCACTTGACGGGATGAGCACTGGGTGTTATGCTATATGTTGGCAAATCGAACTCCAATAAAAAAGTATACAAAAAAATTAAAAAAAAATAGCCTGGAGGAAAAAAAAATGCAGAATTTCAGGATCCCCTCCCAGACCCGAGGAATCAGAATCTGCATTGTTAACTAAATCGTAGATGCATTAAAGTTTTGGGGAAGCATTGCTCTAGAACATGTAGGTTTATACCTAGAAGTGGAGTCGTGGAGGGCTAGGGCAAGCACATGCCCCACTTGATAATGAACGGGCAAGCTGTCTTCCAAAGTGATCACGCCGGGTCCTGTCTATGCAGTGAAGCATGACGGATGTTCTGTTTTCCGCAGTCATCACTCTTGGCGTTGACTTTTAATCTTTGCCCATCTGGAAGGTGCGAGATGGCGTCTCTCTTTGTGTTTTCCCTTTTCCTTTTCCCAATTTCTAGCGTGTCCTGGATGATGCCAATGCTCTTGCTCCAAGGACCACACTTCGAGTAGCAGCCAGGAGTTTTGTCTTCTGTGTGTTTCTGGGCCGTCATGCTTTTCTTCTAGCAAATGCCTGATGTTGTGGCTCATTTTTCTATTGGGTTGGTTGTCTTTCTCTAATTGGCTCATGGGAGATATTCTGTTTTGGACTTTTACACCATGGTTCATGTGTCAGGGCCATGCCACGTGTTCCGCACACCTCTAACTCTTCCAGGCATAAAGAAGGGCAAATTTCCCAGCCTCCTCTGTGGTTAAATTGGGACCATTTGAGGCTGAGTCCCAGTTATAGGAACAATAGTCATATTAGTTTGCCATTGCTGCCCTAATTAAATACCACAGACTGGAGCTCCTAAATAGCAGTAATTGATTTTCTCACAGTTCTGGAGGCTTGAAATCCAAAATCATGTTGTTGACAGGTTTAATTTCTTCTGAGGCCTCTCTCCTTGGCTTGCGAATGGCTTCTTCCTAGCTGTGTCTTCACAGGGTTCCTTGGTCTGTGCCTGTCTGTGTCCTAATCTCCTCTTCTGATAAGGATAATAAAGGTATTGGATAAAGACCCAGCATTTGGGACACCTGGGTGGCTCAGCGGTTGAGCATCTGCCTTCAGCTCAGGTTGTGATCCTAGAGTCCTGGGATCAAGTCCCGCACTGGGTTCCCCACAGGGAGCCTGCTTCTCCCTCTGTCTGTGTCTTTGCCTCTTTCTCTGTCTCTCATGAATAAACAAAATCTTAAAAAAAAAAAAAAAAAGACCCATTGTCCGACCTCATTTCACTTTAATTACCTCTTACAAGCTCTGTCTCCAAAATTAGTCACCATGTGAAAGCCCAGGGTTGGGAGTTTAACACATGATTGGCGGTGGCGGGGGGAGGGGGCGCTGGTGGGACACAGCTCAGCCTGTAACAATAGTCTAAACCTTAAAATCACCCCACATGATCTTCTAGCTCTTTCTTTCCCTTTCGTGGCAACATTGGAAGCCACGTGTTCGGGGTGTTAGAGCCCCAAGAGGGAAGAAGCAGCCTAGATCCCTGGGTGACTGCTTGGAGCAGAGCTGCTGGTTCCACTGCTAAGACATTGTAGTGAACCCAACCTTCAGTGTGCAAGACCACTGAGATTGGGGGATTTGTACTGCACACCCGTATATTCTCTCCTGATGAGTGCAGGTTTGGGATCCTCCCTACACTGTGAGTTTTCTTGCCAACATTATCCTTGCCTAGTTTTGCAATTGAGGCGATGCTAAGCCTTTGAAAATGATCTGGGCATGTTTCCTCATTTTCTATTATCTGGAAGAGTGGTTCCTAAAACATTTGGTGGAAATTGCTGATAAATCATTTGGACCTGGTTTTTTTCTTTCTGGGAAGATTTTTAACTAATGATTCAATTTCTTTAAAGGTCATTAGACTCTCCACGTTCTCTGTTCCTTCTTTGGTAAGGTATATTTCTTTTTAAAGAATGCATGCATTTTGTCTTAGTTTTAAAATGTAAAGTTTTCCATAATAAAATCTTTTCATTTATGAAATCATTGCAGGCTTTGCAGTTATGATCTCTTTCGAATTCTTAATATTGTTTATTTTTTTCGTTCTCCCTCCCCACCACCTTTTTATTTTCTGCTGATTAATCATGCAAGGGAATCAACTTTAGAAGGCTTATTTTCCCCCCAAAGAATCAACTTTTGGCTTTGATTATTCTTTTCTATTGCACTTTATCTTGTACCTTTTATTTTGCTCTTGACTTTAATTTTGTATTCCTTTGCTTTCATTGGATATATTCTGCTTTTTTTTTTTTTTTAATTCTTAGACTGGATACTTAAGGCATTAATTTCAAGTCAAGTTAATTCTAATATAAACAATATAAGGAAGGGGCATCTGGCTGGTCAATCCGTGGAGCATGCGACTCTTGATCTCAGGTTGTGAGTTTGAGCACCAGTGTGGAGCCTACTTTAAAAAAAAATTAAACAATATAAGATCTAAGTTTCCTCTAAATACTATTCTAGTTGTACCATTACAATTTTTATAGAAAATAATTTTGTTGTGTGTTTATTCAGATTTCTAGTTTGTAATTTCCATTGGAATTCCTTCTTTGACCCATAGCTATTTAGATTTTTTAGAATTCCAGATCTCTGGATTTTTTTTTTTTTTAAGATTGTATTTATTTATTCATGAGAGACAGAGCGAGAGGCAGAGACACAAGCAGAGGGAGAAGCAGGCTCCATGCAGGGAGTCCGACGCAGGACTCGGTCCCATGACTCCAGGATCATGCCCTGGGCTGAAGGCAGGCACTAAACCACTGAGCCACCCAGGCATCCCAAGACCTCTGGATTTTTAATGGGTGTGTTTTTGTTATTAATTTCTTACTTGAATGCATTAGAGTCTGGGAATATGGGATTCTTAGGATTTGTGGAAGCTAGCTCTATGGTCTGGAACCTATTTTTATATATTTTATATTTTATAAACATATAACCATTCCTCAGATGCTGTGGAATGTGTATCCACATGTATCCTCCTATGTTGGGTATAACATTCTATGTGTGATCATGAGAACTTCCTTATTTGCACTGTTCAAATGTCCTATATTCTTGGTAATTTTTTGTCATCCTGATCAGTTAATGAGATGGATATATTAAAAATCTTATTGGGGCACCCAGATGGTTCAGCCTGTTAAGTGTCCAACTATTGATCTCAGCTCAGGTCCTAATCTCAGGGTCTTGAGTTCAGGCCCCACATTGAGCTACACAATGGGCCTGGAGCCTACTTAAAAAAAAAAATTACATAGATAGATAAATAAATATCTCTTACTATATTATGTGAATTTTTAAACTTCTTGTGGTTTTGTCATTTTTTTTGCTTTATGTATTTTGAACTTTATTTTGATGCATAAAAGCTTAGAATCATTATATTTCTTGATGAATGGAAACTTTTATCATTATGCAGAAGTCTTTTTAATTTTTAGTGATATTTTTGCCCCTAAGTCTAATTGATCTAATTCTAATATATACTTTACCAGCATTCTTTTGTTTAGAATTTTCTTGGTCTCTCATCTTCCTTTGTTTTTTGTTTTGTTTTGTTTTGTTTTGTTTTTACTTTAACTTTTATGTTTGACTTTCAATCCTCATGTTTTTTTTTCTGTGTCCTCTAAATCACATTTAGCTAGATTTTTAAAATTTAGTCTGATAATCTTTTGACTAGAGAATCTAATTCATTTTCATTTATTATAATTGGCATACTGAATTGATTTCTACCATCTATTGAATGCTTTTTTATTTGACTGGATTTCTCTTTTTTTTCATGCTTTCTTTTAGAAATACTTCTTTATTTCTGTTATTATTATTATTACTTATTCCATTTTTCCCATATACTTATTTGGGAATTATGTGTTCTATGCCTATCTTATTTATTGGTTGTTCTAGCTATTTTATGTACGTACTTGGCTTAATAAGGTTTAAAGTTAATCAATACATTAACCATTACCCTTGGCTATCCCAGCCTCTTTGCTTTCCCATATAAATTTTAAGACAAACTCCCCAGTTTCTATAAAGAAGTCTGCTGGGACTTTATGATTGTGGCAGATCTATAGGATCAGTTTGTGGAAAACTGACCTCTTGATAATGTGACCACAATATTCATCTCCATTTATTTAAGTCTTCTTTGATTTCTCTCATCTGTGCTTTGTAGTTTTCAGCATATAAGCCTTACATATCTATTTTATTGTTTCCAGCAATATTATAAATGGTACTTTAAAAAAATCAATTCCCATTTGTTCATTATTAGTACATAAAAATATGATTGATTTTTAACTAATGGCTTGTATCTTGTGTCCTTTCTGAACTAACTTATCAGAGTTAGTTGTAGTTTTTATATATTCCTGGGGGATTTATATGTAGTCAACCATGTCATCTGTGAATAGAAACAATTTTATTTATTTTCCAGTTGGTATGCCTTTTGTTTCTTTTCTTGCTTTATTTTACCTGTAAGAACATCTGACAGAGGAGCAGTGAAAGTGATCTCATCTGATCTTAAGTGGAAATCAGCCTTTTAAACTGAGGTATAATGTTGGCTGTAGGTTTTTCACAAATAAATCTTTTCATATTGAAAAAAATTCCTTTTTCCTCCTTGTTTATTTAGAGCTTGTGTTTTATTTCCCCATTTTTTCTTATTAGGACCACATGTTAAATTTAGCCAAATTATTTTTTTGTATCTCTTGAGGTGATCATATGATTTTTCTGTTTTAATCTGCAGATAGAGTGAAGTACACTGATTTATGAATGTTGAACTAACCTAGAATTCCTGGGATAAACCACAACTTGGTTATATTATCATTTTTATTTTTTCCTATATTTATTTTGCTAACATTTTGTTCAAGATTTTTTTTTGCATCTTTGTTTATGAGGGCTATTAGCTCATATCTTCAGTTTAATTTTTTTCCTCTTGTTTAGTTTTAGCATAGCCTAATATTGGTCTCATCTAATGAGTTGGAAGTGTCCATTTCTATTTTCTGGAAATGTTTATGTAGACCTAATATTATTCCTTCATTAAATATTTGAAGGATTTGCCATGGGGTGCATGCAGTCATCTGAGCATGCAATTAGCCTTGTGGGAAGGTTTTTAACTGCAATTTTAACTATGAATTTAATTTCTTTGATAATTGAGGTTATCTATTACCTTTGAATGAGCTTGGTAATTTGTATCTTTCAATAAATGTATCCATTTAACCTCAGTTACTGAATGTGCTGTCATAAAGTTGTTCATAACATTTCTTATTATCTTTTTAGTGTCCATAGGATTTGTAGTGATGTCTCTTATTTAGTTCTCATTGTTGGTAATTTGTGCCTTCTTGTTTCCTTTATCAGTCTGACTAGAGGTTTATCAGTTTTATTGATCTTCACAGAGAACCAACTTTTTATTTCACTAATTTTTATCTCATGGTTTTCTTTTTCCATATTATTGATTTCTACTCTCCATTATTTCTTTCCTTCTGATTTCCTTAGGTTTAATTTTTTTATATTTTCTTACAGTCAAAATTTAGATAATTGATTCAAGACATTTCTTTTTTTCTGATACAGGTGTACAGTATAAATTTCCCATGAAACACTGTTTTAGCTGCATTCCACAAATTGTTATATGTGGTGTTTTAATTTTTATTTAGTTAAAAAAATTTTCTAACTTCTTTTGCAAGCTTTTCTTTGATACATTAAAAGTGTGTTATTTAATTTAATATTTGTTGATCATCCAAATATCTTTGTTACTAATTTTTATATTAAATCAGTTGTAGTTAGAGAATATGTATAATTTCAATTCTTTCTAATATGTTTTGTGTCTCAGAATATAGTTTATTCAATGGAATGTTCCACATGTGCTTCAAAACAATGTTGTTGGTTGGAGTTGTTGTTCTAAATATCAATTAAGGCAAAAGGGTTGATAATGTTGTTCAGGTCTTCTATAACCTTACTGACTTCCTGTTTACTAGTTCTCTCAGTTACTAAGAGAAGAGTGTTAAATTTCCAGTTACATTTGTGGTTGTATTTACTTCTTTTCAACTATACCAGTTCCTGTATGTATTTTGAAGCTTGGCTGTTAGGTATTTACACTTTTAAGATTATTATGTCTTCTTGATGAATTGATCTTTAATCATTATGCAATATCTCTCTTTTTATAAAGGGTATAAATGATATTACAATTTATTTTTTTAATGTTTTTATTTTAATGCAACATCTTTTTATTTTTGGTTATATTTCCTGCTTTGAAGTCTACTTTTAATAAAGCTGTTCCAATTTTCTTTGATTAATATTTGCGTGGTTTCCATGAGTATATATTTCTCCGTCATTTTACTATAGGGTTTTTAAGATTTTATTTATTTATTTGAGAGAGAGAGAGAGGGAGGGATCTGAACAAGAGTGAGAACACACATAAAAAAGAGGGGCTGAGGGAGAGAGGGTAACAGCACGTATTGAGGACAGGATAAATTTTAGTATACTTACAAAGGTGATTACCTAATTCAGAGGTCACAGGAAGGTAAGCTCCATTAGCTTCAGTGAGGATCTTTTTTGTGAGTTGAATTCCCACTGTATTCCCAAGGCCCAGGTCAGCATCTAGTACATAGATGCTCCATAAATTACCCTATTTATGCCTTTATATTTAAAGTATGTTTTGTAGACAACATAAAACTGAGTCTTGCTTTTTCAAAATTCAATCTATCTCTTTCTTTAAAATATATTCTAGTTACTTACATTTCAATTATTTACATTTAATGGCTGATATGATTTGTTTTAAAGTAAAATAATAGAGGGGCACCAGGTGGTTCAGTCAGTTAAGCTTCTGCCTTCAGCTCAAGTCATGAGCCCACGGTCCTGGGATGGAGCCCCACATTCAGGTCCCTGCCCAATCATTCTCAGACATATTGGTGGGAAGCATGTTGTGGAGCAATCTAGCTAATTTTCTCTCACAAACAGTGGGTCATTGGCTTAGACTAGTTTCTTATGGGGCAGATGGATTTGCTGCCAAGCTTCTCAGAGGTGCTGGTTATTATTCGACAATCTGGTGACGCCAACATTGATGAGTAATAATAGTGCGTGGAACCCAAAACAAGCAGCCACTTGGTTTGGTTTCAGAGAAGTGTAAATATAGTAGAAAATTCTGATCATTTGCCAAGACCTAAACATTTTTTCTCATAAACCTCTTATTTTAGAATAGTTTTAGTTTTACAGAATTATTGCAATGATAGAGCAGAGAGTTGCCTTACACTCTATTCCCATGACTCAATTTCCCCATGACTAACATGACTATGGATATTTGTCATAATTAATAAGTGAATGTTAATACATTATTGCTAATTAAAGTCCATATGTTACTCAGATTTCTGGACTTTTCCCTGATCTTTCTTTCTTTCTTTCTTTCTTTCTTTCTTTCTTTCTTTCTTTCTTTCTTTTCTTTTCTTTCTTTCTTTCTTCTTTCTTTCCTGTTCCAAGATACCACATTGCATTTGGGAGTCACATCTCCTTTGGCTCCTCTTAGTTGTAACTCAGATTTGTTTTTGGTGCCCTTGATAGTTTTGAGTATAGTTTGGTCAGTTATTTTGTAGAATGCTCCTCATTAGAATTTAATGTTTCTCTCACAATTAGATTGGGGTGAGATGTTTTGGGGAGGAAGACCACAGAGGTAAAGTGCTATCCTCATTATATCGTATCAAAGGTATATCCTCATCATATCATATTAAAGGTATATATATATCAAAAGTGAAAGTGTTGACTTTATCTACTGTAAAGTTACTCTTTTCTGTCTCCCTTCCCATTCTGTTCTGTCCTCTTTGGAAGAAAATTGCTATGTGCCTCCCATTTCAGGAGTGGGGAGTTATTTTCTTCTCCTTTGGGGTGGAATAGCTACATAAATTACTTGGGATTCTTTAGCATAGGATATTTGTCTTTTCTCTCTACTTAGCTACACTTTGCAGGTGATGGTGATGTACCCTCCATGAGTTTGGGAAGTCAGGTTTCTGGTCATCAAGTCATTGGTGAACAACAAGGGTGCCGATGAGCTGAGATGACCTGGGGAACAAGCTAACACCGCAATGTTGAAGGGGCATAACAGTTAAAATGGTGGGCAATTGTGATGTGCAGTTCCAAATACCTTCCCAGTATGGGGAGTGATGAACTGGAGGACCTTTTGTTTGGCTGAGCACCAAACAAAATGGGTTGAGGTAAGCAAACGAGGGAGTGGAAGCTGGAGCAGAGATGAATGATTCTGTCTGTAAGAAGTGAGAAAATTGAAATTCTGAGGGGACTCTGGGATGCCTTGACAGTAGAGACAGCAGGGCTGGATGCTGGACATGAGAAGCATCTGAGAGATGGGATTTGGAGAAATGTCTAACATGGATTTTTTTTGTTGTTGTGGGGTCATCAGTTTGACTCTTCTTCTCCCCAGCGGAGTCTGGATTGCTCATTGAGGTAGGGTTGAGTGTGTGTGTGTGGTGATGGTGGTCGGCGGGGACTTGAAGACATGCCAGGTTCTGTGTTGGTGGAGATGCAGAAACAAGTAGCCCATACAGACACAGGGGCAGAGAATGAGCAACTGGCTGCTATTTGGGTTGCAGGGATGATAATATGCCTAGAGCTGCAGAGTCTTACACAGCTCTATACATGGTGCCAATTACCCTCCTGTAGATTCTAAGTCAGTCCCATGGGGAAAGCAGAGAGATGGTACAGATATGGAAACTGGGCATGGTGAAACTGCTGCCTGCCCAAGGTCGCTGTTGGCCAAGCTGTAGGGACAGACCCTGATGTCCTGACACCCCTCCCTCCCCACTCAGTGTCCCTTTCCTCTCTCTACACCACATCCTCCCACCTTTCATTAGCCCCTCGGAAAGAGCCTGTTGTTTATTGCACAAGTAACAGCAACATCAAAGTTGGAAAATTCCGTTCGAGTCCAGGGCTCTAAAAAACATGCCCCAAGAACCAATCCACTTAAAATGCAAATTCCGCTGACACTAATAAGCAATATATATACACATGCATTTACACATGCAAATGAGCAGAATGGGGCACAGGACTTTCCTCCACAGCATCCGCACATGATTATGTTCAAGACACTCCATCAAAGTGAAGCAGAGAGGCCACCTCCCACACGTCCTCGCCAGGCTCGAACCTTCCGAGATGCTCAGGGCCTGTGGGCAATACACGTGGTCCTTCAGAAGCCAGAGCATCTTCCAAGTTCAAGGCTTTCTATTACATAGCTTACGTCACAACACTTCTCTAAGCCTCAGTTGCTGCCCTGCTTATCAGGATCCTGCTGGTCTTCCTTATCTGCCTGTCAAATCTCCCTCAACCTTCAGGTCCATGAGGTCTTCCAGAAAGCACTTGAACACAACTGCCCACGTCAACCAAACCAGCATCTGAACTCAGAGCTCATGTCCTCATTCAGTCACCCTGGACTCATTTTTAGCACCAAACCCAGTTGCCAAAATGGGCCCTCCCCAAAAGATCTCTATGTTCCTGTTGCTTTGTGTTTTCCCTTCAAAGTGTTGGGAGTCCCAGCAGGCAGATAATACTGGAGGTCTTCCTAATGCTGTCTTCAGCCAGGGAGGGAGGGAGGTCAAAATATATATATATAGCTTTTTGTAGAAGGTGAGAGACCCTGATGATACTCAGGTGTCTCAGGCATTTATCCCACAGCAACAGGAGATGAGCTTTTCCACATACTTAAACTTTCAATGGCAATGTCCCCATTCTCTATCGAAACATTTTTTTGGCCATTTTGAGTGGAAATAATTTTTTTCTGAATTACTTACCTATTCAACTGCCTTCCTAAATGATGCTGAGCTCTAAGGGTCCTTGAGATCAACATTAGAGGTCTGTGTGACAATGTAGATCCTTATGGGGTCACTGGGCCACCTGCCAAAGGGGCTCACAGCTCCCTCAGCCCTGCCTCACAATGACCCCCACTGAGTTCTTTTGCAACCCAAACTTCCCTGGAGCTTTTGGGGATTGGGGATGAGGTTAGGCAACAAAATTGCATATTATTCTTTCATTTGGGGGAAAAAAAGGTGTATGTATAAAAATGGCCAGAAGAGCAAACACCAAGATATTGGAAATTATCTCTTGATGATAATTCATGGGCTTTTGAGTATATCAATAAATACTGCTCTACCACATGTATTTTAATGTTTGCATGTAGTATTAGAATTGCATGTAGTTAGAATGTAGTATTTCATCATGTGGATGTTCAAAAGGGTTCTGAACTCTTCTATTAGCTGCTTTCCAGTTATTTCTCTGCTATACATAATGCTCTGATAAAGTTCCTGGCACACACATCTCTGTGCACACTCACTTACTTAGGGAGATTTCTGGAAGTAGAACTGCTGGATGCAGGGCAAGCTCATGGAAGTTTTTTACACCTGGTTTCCTATTGCCCTCCAGCACTATGGCCCCATCTTCCCTTCCCTGGGGCCATGTGAGGCTCCAGCTTCTACCTGTGGAAGCAGCGGCCCTCTAGCCCGGTTCCAAGGCTGGTGGGAGTGGCGCTGGTTCTCTCCTTCCAGCACTTGCAGTGGTGCACACACAGCCCGCTCCCAATAAATACTTGTGGCTTATTGAATGAGAGCTCTGTCTCCCCAGCCCCAGCCCACCCCCTGGCAGTGCTGGTGCGAGCCTGTCCTCCTCCTCCGCCAGAGGCAGGTAATAGATGGCCGGGAGCCCGCCCCAGCCTCGGTCTCCGGAGGGTGATGAGGGGCAGGACAAATGCGAAGTGAGTGGCAATATTTCCTGAGAGCAGGAACGGGGGAATCTATCACTCCACACCGGAGTCCCCGCAGACCAGGAAAGGAGCATCCATGGGAGAGTGTGCGGTGTGGGACCAGGGGTCAGGGTGGGGAGCCCCAGGGCACCAGCCGGGGTGGGGGGCGCCAGGTAAACTCACAGTCCCTCTCTCTGAGCAGGAAGTAGCCTTGCAGGCCCTGGAGTGGAATAAACAAATGAAAGTTTCTGCATAGTTAATTCCTGGTGGCTCAACAGCCTCTCCAGGCAGGGGTGGGGGGGATGTGGGAGACAGCAAGAGGAAAGGCAAGGGGACGCCAGACAGAGGCTGTTTGATGAATGCCTAGGACACTCCAAATTCACTGCCAGGCACTCAGATCTTTCCGGGCTGTTCCAGGTCTTGTAATGCCTCCCTCCTTTCTACTTTCTTCCCAAAGCTTTCATCCCCAGGCTCCCCTAGGGCCCCTGGTGAGGTAGGAAGGCTGGCTAATCACCAATGGCTAATCTCCAACTAATCACAGCTGGAGATGCTTCCCCTGCTGCTTTATTTTGTGGTTGCTGTTCCTGCAACAGAGAGACTGGACTTCTTTATCCTCGGCTGAGGCTGAGCCCGCTGCAGACTAGCCTGCAATCACCAGTAACCTACTCAGAGCTTGGACTCCCCACAGCCAGGTTCCAAGGTCATGCGAAGCAGATGCCTCCAATCATCTTTGACTGCTGAAGGTCCTGAGTGGGTCTCTAGGGAAGATTGATTGTGTTAATGGCTCTCTGAGTGGCCTCTGTGAATCCAGGCCCTTGGTAGTGACCTCCCACATGCCTCAAGAGTCTCAACTAGGATGTGTGACTTGCCTGACCAATGAGACAGAAGCAACCTTGACTCAAGCAGAGCTTGGAGAAGTGCCTGTGTGTTGCTACCATGCACCTGTGCTTCCACCATGAGATGGACTAGTCTTCTGGAAGGATGTGAGAAGCACATGAAGGACAGCCACTCTGTCACAACCCAGGTCCTTCTGGACCAGCCAGCCACTGACCAGCCTGGATCACAGCTGCATGAACAAGCCTAACCAAGATGAGCAGAGCCCAGCCCCATTGCCCTGAAGACTCATAAGAAATAACAAATGGTCATTGTCTAAGCCAGGAAGATGTGCAGTCTTCTGCAGTAGCTGACTGATACATCTCCTTTACATAAAAGCCATTCCAGAGATCAGCCTGAAGGAAGTCCGGCTGGGCCCTTAGCATATGAGAAATCTTGGTAGGCTCATGCTGTATATCCAACGCCCAAGGTCACAGGGGGAGGCTGGAGTTGATCTAAGACGCGTCAATCAAACGTAGGCACTGAGAGTTGCTAGGATCCTCTAAAACTCTATTTCAATTCGATTTTCACCAAATCACACAAAAAAAGAGAAAAAAACACAGGCTCATTAGAAAGATAACAAACAAAAGGACATGAAGTTAAACACTCCACTTTACTGTACCATCTACTTCTACCCTTTCCCCTGCTTGTCGCTACTCTGATTTCATCCCCTGAAGGAAGCCACCATTAAGCACTTGAGGTGCATCCTTCCAGATATTTTTCAATGCACACACACATGGATGTAGATAGACTTCTTTTTCAAAAAATGGAATAACAGTAAAATATTGTTCTGAGACCTACTTCTTTTACTTAATGGACCACCAGCAGGTCTAGCTCATTCTTTTTAATAGGTGCATAGTATTTCAGGGCCCAGACATACTGTAATTTGCCACATCCTTATAGACATTTAGATTGGTTCAAATTTCCTTACTGTAACTGAAACATATATAATATATTCATGTACTTATGGTGCTATTTATAAAAGTCACCTAAAAATGGAGCGGCTGGGTCAAATTTTAATACATATTGCTAAACTGTCTTTGAAAAATAGTGGGTGGTATGAGAATGTCTGTCCTTCTACACCATGGTGGAAGTCACTCATGAGTGTCCAGTCAGTCATGAGTGTCCAGTCACTCATGTTGGCTAGGATGGACTTTTTGCCAATCTGATGGGAAAAAAAATACCACCTCATTCTAAATTACTTTTATTGGGGATCCCTGGGTGGCTCAGCAGTTTAGCATCTGCCTTCGGCCCAGGGCGTGATCCTGGAGTCCCCGGATCGAGTCCTGCATCAGGCTCCCTGCATGGAGCCTGCTTCTCCCTCTGACTGTGTTTCTGCCCCCATCTCTCTCTCTCTCTCTCTCTCTCTCTCTCTCTGTGTCTCATGAATAAATAAATAAAATCTTTAAAAAATTAAAAATAAATAACTTTTATTATGGGTGACACTGAAATAGCTTTAAATATTTATTAGCACTTTGCATGTCATTGTTGGTGAACTCCTGTTTGTATAATTTGACTATTTTCTCTGTCAGCTCATGATTGTTTTCTTATTGGATATGGCAGGTCTCTATGTACTATGGCTATAAACTTCTTATTATATACATCCCAAATTTTTCTAATTTCATCATGTCGTTATCTCTTAGATAATCCCATTAAACAACTCAGAACTATGGATCTTGATTCATTCTCCAGGCATTTGGTCTCTGTTAAAATATTGTGGTAGGAATATCTAGAGAAGCAGGGTGTGAGAACCTGCTCTTCCAACTTCTCCGCACCTCTGATAGCACCACTTGTGGACTTAAATCCCTCTCTGGGATCGGCTTTGGTGATGTTAGGGATTATGTACAGCAAATGCTTTTGATATCTGATCCTGTAACCTCTCAACCCACCTTGAAGTTTACCTGCAGCTGCAGTTGGCAGTTCCTGGTTAGGCTATTGGCCCCCTATCTCGAATGCCATGGCAGCTGTCTGCTTTTCTGCCTGAGATCTTTCCCCAGGGCCTCAGGATCTTGTACAATCTATACCACTTATGCACAGCACAGCCTGGAAGCGTCTGGGGATTGAATGCCCCAGGGGTAAGCTTCAACAAATGGCGGACAAGAGTCAGGACAATTGCTTCAGCTTCCCCATCACTTGGAGGCAATCCCAGTCGTGTTCTCCATGGTTCCTCAGCAGGTCTCCAGGGGGACGGAGAGTAGGTTGCTGCTGTACTAGAGTTCTCCAGAGAAGTAGAACCAATGGAATGAGAGGGGAATTTATCATAAGGAATTGGCTCACATGATAATGGAAGCAGACAAGTTCCAAGATCTGCAGTTGGCAAGCTGAAGACCCAGGGGAGCCAATGGTGTGGTTCCAGTCCGGAAACCAGCAGGCTCGAGACTTGGGAAGAGCCAATGTTTCAGACGGAGGCAGGAAAAGACCAATGTCCTGGCTCAAGGCAGTCAGGCAGGAGGAAGTCCTCTGACTCAGCTTTCTTGTTCTGTTCAGGCCCCCAGTGGATTGGATGGGACCCACCTACATCAGGGAGGACCATCTGGTTGGCCCAGTCTACACTGGAGACGCTAATCTTATCCAAGAACACCCTCATAGACACACCCAGAATAGTGCCTGACCCACTGTCTGGGCCCCACCATGTCATGAAATTAACCACCACCCTTGTCCCCCATGGGTGTCTCTTTAATGATTTCCCTCCCCTCCTTTTCCGTCTTCTCCACCCCTGACTTATGCTTGTTGGTAACCCTCTGAATAAACCACCTGCTCCCAAGTCCTTATCCTGGAAACTTCTTTCCAGGAAACCCACCCAAAGACAAGAGAGGAAGGCAAAGCCTTCCATGCATGGATTTCACGTAACATGGCTGTGCTTTTGCAGACCTCTGACAAGAGGATGACTTTTCTCAAGCCCCAGTGCTGGAGCTGGAACAGTGTTTTTCCTTCTAGATGAGCCAAATGTTAGCTAGGGACACAAGCCCACGGAGAAGAGACCAAATAAAAGTCAAGCCTGTTGTGACCTCACTTTCTATTTTCCCGCAGCCCAGTGTGAAAGAGCAGAAGGTCCCTCGCAGTTTCTCAAATTCTGGACAGGCCTCAGGCCTGCTGCCATCAGAGCTGGGGAGGGGATGTAAACTTCCTTCTGCCCTCTCAGCCTCTGTGACTGGGTTCAAGAATTAAACTGCCATAAGAGGGGCACCTGGGTGGCTCAGTGGTTGAGCGTCTGCCTTTAACTTGGGTCATATCTTGGGGCCCTGGGATTGAGTCCTGCATAGGGCTCCTTGCAGGGGACCTGCTTCTCCCTCTGCCTATGTCTCTGCCTCTCTCTCTGTGTCTCTCACGAATAAATAAATTTTAAGACAATCTTTAAAAAAAATAAGCTGTCATAAGACAGATCAATAGAAGAAAAGCATGCAGGTTTTATTTAGTATTTTTTACATGCATACAGGAGTCTTTGTAAGGAAAATAAGACCCAAAGAAGCAATCAGGCCCCAAAGCTTATATGTCTTATTTATTTATTATTTATTTATTATTTTTTTATATGTCTTTTTTAAACAAAGACTGCTAAATTATGGGGATGGGACAGCACCACGGGCCCCAGGCCAGGTGGGGACAGTGACCAGGAAATATTTGAGAGAACTGAATGGAAGACTGGGGTGATTTTGGTAGGTTTGTGTGTACAGCTCCGTAACTAGCATTGACTCCGATCTCTGGTGATCAGAGTGTTCTCCTCCTGGAGCAGGGAGGGCTCCTTTCTCATGGGACATGTTAGGACCTGCTTCCAAGTAGAAGGAGGGAGGTCTGAGAGCACTGCCTGAAACTGGTGTTTCTCAAGTGCTTTGGGCTCAAAGTAACCAGTGTGCCAAAGCGGCATATTTGGGGATGACATGTCCTGAACCCCTTCACGGGCATAGTGCTGACAGAGGAGGCCCCAGAAAGCTAGACCCTTTCTTGGCTGGCCAGAGTAGGAACAGCACTTATGTCAATCGGCCCCCAACAGGTGCCCCAGAGAGAGACAGCTCCCTCCTAAAAGGACCAACTGGATAAGGCTTTGTGGGAACTGCGCCCCAGGCTCCATGGAGATGACCGGCCCATCTTGTGGGTAGGGCTGGAATCTGTAGCCAGAATAGCAGAGGCTAGCATCGCCACCCCATCCTCAGCCTGGGGTTCTTAAGGCCAAAATTACCCGCCAGTCCATCCAAAATAGATGCTACAGTGCAAGGAGAGCGCTAGTCCATGAAGTCAGACCGCTGCATTATCATCCTGGGGCATCAGGCCCTGGTCACCAGCCCTAGGTGCCCGAATCACCTCCTGTTTGGTCCAGAGATAAGAATGTCTCTTTCCCAAAGGGCACCTGCTTAGGAAGCCCTGGCCCCGGGAGGGGTTTCTTGTGGAACTTTACCCCGCCGAGACCTCCCTGAGCTATGGTTTACAATTATGTAGGCGCCCAGGCCCAGGCCAGCATCTCCCACGACACCCAGGAGTGGTGGACAGTTGTGGTCTGACGTCAGTGGTGCTTCTTCCCTGGGTTGTGCTACTTTGGCATCCAGGTCTTCAGGCTGTAACCAGTCGTGTCCTTTCCTCTCATTTGCCCTCCTCCCCCCCCAAGGTCCCCTTCCCAGGCTGCTTAGGGAACCCTTATTTCCTTTTACTTTTGGATGCAGAGCAAGTCAATGTTTCTTTGTTGACAGACCCAGGGGCCAATAGGCCCAGGAAGCTGTTTTCCCAAAACAAAAGAGGGAGTAACATCTTCCATCACCTGGGAGAAAAAGACTCCAGCTTTTAAAATAACTGCTTCTCCTGGGTGGCTTAGCTGTTGGGCATCTGCCTTTGGCTCAGGTCGTGGTCCCGGGGGTCAGGGATCGAGTCCCACAACAGGCTCCCTGTGAAGAGCCTGCTTCTCCCTCTGCCTGTGTCTCTGCCTCTTTCTCTCTCTCTCTCATGAATAAATAAATGAATCTTAAAAAAAAATAACTGCTTCTGGTAGTTGGCTAGCTAACCTGGACACATAGGAAGGATCAGGAAGGTGTGCAGTGGTGGGTGCACAAATGGCCCAATGGTGGCGTGGGGTGGCGCCAGGTAAGGACTTGATACCAGCCCCGGGAGACCTGGAAGGGGGCACAGCCCGAGTAAGTGCAGATATGGGGAGCGTGGGGGTCCTTGTCCAGTAGAGACAGGGCCTCAACCCCTCAGGCAGGAGGGGTGGGTAGATTCCTGGAATTCGGTTCCTTTTTCCTTTTTCTTGGGGGAATCCAGACTTCTCTGAAGCCAAAGGCTTGGAGATCACTGCTCACCTGCCTGGAACCAAGAAGGCAGCCCCTTTGGCCTAAGGAGTAGGAGGAGGGGCCTGGGTGAGCTGGGTTGGGGAGGAGGGCAAGTCGTCTCCCTTCTCCTGTCCTGCAGTTGGCCTGGAGCTCCCTGGACTGGGAACCCGACTCTGAGCAGGTAGAAGAAGAAGCAGAGCCAGGAACCACCTGGAGAGAAGCTTCTCCGGGCCCCTGCAGATTGGCCTCCAGCGAGCTCGGCCGAAGCCTCACCCCCTAATGGTAGGCAGCGGGAGGGTCCGCCGGGGAGGCCCGCCGGGGAGGCACCAGCGAGGAGGGCAGAGTGCCCGGGGGCCCAGGAATCGGCCTCCTCTCTAATGAGGAAGTAATTCAGTTAGCTCGGATTTCCCTGTCAGCAGCTTTTATTAAATGCAGGAGCCACCATGCTCTTAGGGATGCAGAGGAAAGCTCCGAACCAGCGGGGATCGCAGGGCTCAGTGAGCAAGGAGCCTGGCAAGGTGTTAAGCAGATTAAAAGGTGGAGGGGGGGGGGAGCATGAGAAAAATAAAGAAAGGAGAAAAAGCAAAACGGGGCAGCAGACAAGGAAATCAAGCACAAAAAGGCTCAGATGAGGCGGAGGCAGGGGGCCCCGCATTCCTCTCGGGCCTCTATTGTGTTCCCCGAGGCCTAATCAGGAGCGAATACAATCGGGCCTCCTGTGAAAGGCCCCAGTCAGGTCTTCCCCCGGCCCTGCAGCTCCGTGCGGAATGGAGGAGCACAATAGCCTCGCGGAAATAAATAATAACACGGGCAGTGCGGCTTTGCAGGCCCCAGACGAGAGATCACAGTGATGTGCCAGGCGGAGGTGCCCACTGAGGCACAGCCGAGGCTGCCAGGGGCCCAGGGGCAGCTGTTCAGGGCTGAGGTACCAGGTAGGGGCTTGCTGTAACCAAAACAAACCAAAGTAACATTTACTGTGCGGTTTTCAGTACTTTTGTCCATATCAACTCTCAGCGACCCTATTAAGGTATTATTATCCCTATTTTACAGATGAGGAAACTGCGTCTCAGAAAGATTAATTCAGGGATTAGTCAACTATGGCTTATGATCCAAATCTGGCCCGCTTCTTGTTTGTGTAAATAAAGTTTTATTAGAACACAGACACATTCATTGGCCTGTTGTCTGTGGCTGCTTTCAAGCCACAGGGGCGAGTGGAGTAGTGGTGACAGGGCCTGTGCAGCCTGCAGAGGCTGAAATGTTTATTCTCCAGCCCTTTAGAGAAAATGCTGAGGACCTCGAGGTTAAATGGCCTGTTCAAAGTCACAGAACTGGAAAGAGACTGAGCTGGCATTTCAATCTAGCTTTGTTCCTGAAGCTCTGCACCAAAGGGGTGGGGGTTGGGGGACCTTAAAAGGGCCCAGATGGGAATGGGTGGTGTGGGAAGGAGGGAGATAGAATCAGCCCTTCTGATCCAGCCGGACACTGGGTGGTGAGGGCGACAGGGGCAGAGGACCCTGGCAATTGGGGGTCTCCAGGAAAGTGTGGTTCTTTAAAACCCCTTCGGCAACAATCCTGCCTGCCAAGATCAGCCTTTCTTGTCCTGAGAAAGACCAATCACCCCTGGAGCCTGGAGGGGGTCCAGCCAGCTTTGCAAGATGGCGCTGACCCAAGCCTGCAGGTCTCCCTTTGTCCTTGTCTATCCTACGTTGAGACTAGTCGGCATCCTCTGGATTGGAGTTTGCCTGGCTGCTTAATTAGTGCTCAGCTGAAGCTTGGGGGAAGCAGGGGTGGCTGTGCGTGACCAAGGACAGACAGCAGACAGCAGAAGGCTCAGCTCCCAGCCTTGGATGACAGGCAGGGCTCTCAGGCTCCTTCACTGCTCCTGCCGATGATGATCACATCACAGGAGCTTGAAACCCAAGAAAGACATTGAGTCCATCTGGAAAACTATGGGCTGAAACACCCCCCAGGCAGAGAACACCTGCCCTCCTGCAACATACAGTCTGCCAAAAGGGATGGGGATATGGGTGATCCGCCCAGAAAACATCTCCAAATGTGTTGGGATAGCCTGGTCGGTCCGTTCTATACACGACTGCTAGTGACAACGGGGTGTACTATGAATAATTGTAAACTATAAAGCCAGTCAGCAGGTCCTTCATTCAGGAAGCACTGATTGAGCACCTGCCACGTGCCAGATGCTGTTCTAGGCTCATAGGAAACAGTGGTGAGCAAACAAGTCCTCTGAAACTTACCTTTCAGAGAAGGAGACCAGTCCAATGTAGTTAATGCATGATGTAATTTCAAAGTGCAAAAATATTATGAAGAATCAGGCAGGGAAGAGGCTTAGAGGCAAGACCCGAGTGAAGCAAGGCAGTGAGTCATGCACAAACATAGGGAAAAGTGTCCCAGGCAGAGGGAATAGCTGATGTGAAGGCCTAAGTTGGGGAAGAGCCTGGTGTGACTGAGGAACGGAGGAAGGCCTGTGTGCTCAGAGCAATGGAAGACAGAGAGAGAGAGGTCAGCAGGGACAGGGCACATGGGCATGGAGGCCGAGGGGAGGACTTTGGCTGTCATGGAGAGAAATGGAGCTGTAAAGTAGAGGCCGGTCTGGAGGAGGTTTCCTCCAAGGAGGAGCAGAGAGATACGGTACTAGGCAGAATGAGCAGGGGCCTGGGAATGCTTTTTTTTTTTTTTTTTTAGAGATAGAGCTTCCAGTGTGTGTGTGTGTGTGTGTGTGTGTGTGTTGGGGGGCTGGTGCTGGTGGAAGTGACCCAGGAGAGGGAGATGATGGTGACATACGACAGGGAGATGGTTATAGTAGCAGGCCCTGCACAGCAAAAAGAGCAGGCTAAAATGGGGGGATATGGTTGGGGTGGGGGCAGAGTGCATGCTCCTACAGTTTATCTACATTTCTTGTCTGCATCCCCACTGGGAAGGTGACCACACACCGGTTCTTTTTTTTTTTTTGGAATGATTCTTAGTCCAGTCTATTTCCTGGTATAATTAAAAATGACTCTCCCAACTGTCCCAGTTTGGACAATCACTTAAGTGGCCATTCTTCCTATGAGGCCAGTACCATTTGTATGTCCATGTTACAGATGAGGACACTGAAGCAGAGGGAGGTGACACAACAGGTCAACAGTTGAACAGCCTGTACATCAAATGAGGTCTATGACTCCAAGTCCTTGAGCCCTGAATCCCTGCGGGAGAATGTTTGGTCCCGAGCACAGGAGCAGATACTAAGGAGCAGAAGATAAACCGCCCTCACCCCTTGGGCAAGTCTACTCATGAGAAGTGATTAGGTTAACAGCTAGGCATGGGGTGAGCGTATTAGAATCTGCGCTCAAATCATATGTGGCATAAGGCCAGTCTGCCTTTCTGGGGCAAGAGCCATTAAACATGTACCTTGGTTATAGAGAGGCTGCTACATGTCTGGAGCTCTCCTAGGCTTCCTGAATTTCTAGCTTGAGCCTATCCTGTCTGATGCCTTCAGGGGCTCTACCTTCCTCATGCTACGGTGACCATCAGGTCTGATCCTATTTCAAAATTCAGTTTAACCAGGAAAGGTTCAAGGTCATGGCAAACTGGGTCCTGCTATGACCCTGGTCCTGCACCAGGAGGAGACATAACTCATTTATCATGGCATTCTTTATGGCTTAGCTGGGGATGTGCTCAGAACCCTTCTTAACATGGAGCTCCTGTCACTCCCCCTTTATCAGTCAAATTTGATCTCCTAAAGAAGCCTGTGGGCCATATCTTTTTTTTTTTTTTTTAAGATTTTATTTATTTATTCATGAAAGACACAAAGAGAGAGAGAGAGAGAGAGGCAGAGACACAGGCAGAGGGAGAAGCAGGCCCCATGCAGGGAGCCCTACATGGGACTCAATCCCTGGTCTCCAGGGTCATGCCCTGGGCTGAAGGTGGTGCTAAACCACTGAGCCACCCGGGCTGCCCCCCTGTGGGCCATATCTGAGGCAAAGTTCTCCTTCTTGGTAGAGGTGGAGTGAATGGTCTGGAAGGGTGCTATCCTTAGGATTTTTTGGTGGTGCTTATCCACATCGTTTCTGCCTTCCATTCTGGAGCTGGGACCCCTGTGCTCAGCAGGGAGAGCAGGAAACAAAGCAGAATCAATAGGCTCAGGTCAAACAGGTTTCTCCCTCCCCTTAGGAAGATGCATCAGCTATCATGGCAACTTTCATTTTAAGCCCAGACCAGCCACTTTCTTCTTCCTGAACTGTTTTAAGTAAATTGCTACCTCTTTTCTCTCTTCCCGCACCACCCTGTAACTATTTCTAGACCGATAGACCACAGATCAAGGCCTAGGTACACGGGCAGATGGCTTCCAGCAAATAGGTGATGGAACTTCTGTGATCATACCAACAGATGACCTCAGTTATATTTACTTCTAAAACTCGATGGAAAAAGAGAAAAAAAATGCAGATGATTCTTTCTCACTCAGTATATTCATAGTTATAAGTGTTATTTGATGACTACCTAATATATGTCAGGTATGTGATGTGTAGAGGTGCCAAGTTCTTTGAATACTCCA
Organism: Canis lupus baileyi; assembly: GCF_048164855.1. Taxonomy (NCBI): domain Eukaryota; kingdom Metazoa; phylum Chordata; class Mammalia; order Carnivora; family Canidae; genus Canis; species Canis lupus. The sequence goes on along the minus strand of NC_132853.1, from coordinate 54,670,227 downwards.
CATCCGTGACTTCATGCAATCTTCACAAGAATTCTTGCCAAGCAGTGATTGTCATCTTCATTGTACAGATGAATTATGTCCCAAATCCCATGTCTAGTAGGAGATGCGCATTATGTGCCGATTCTGTTTCCTCCTCCACTCTCCAGAACTTCCTAAACCATATAGGAGTCCCACAGACCCTAGGAGGTGTGGATTAGCACTCACCAGCCATGGATGGGGGGTGGGGAGTGAAGGCAATGTTTCAGTCCAGGAGAACTGATGACCTCTCCTCTGGGAGCCCTGGGAACAGGAGCCAAGCAACAGGAGTTGCGGATGATGAAGACCATGAAATGTCTGAGCTGCAGATTGAATGGCTGGTCTGGGGCCATTCTGGGAAGGTGGTGGTCTCACCTATGCAAGATGAATGAGAGACCCAGATGCGGTCTGGAGTGGTGACCTGGAAGCCCGTCTACAAGCCCATTGTCCGGGGCTTCAAACATAATGACTCAAGGACTAGCACTTTCATTGATCTTGATTCTAGATCTTCCCCCAAATTCTGGTTAGTCTGAGGGCAAAACCCCTGTATTCTCATTTTACTGAGGATGACACTAAAACCAGGAAAGGTGACTTGGCCAAGGTCATATAGCTGGTAAGTGACAGAGTTGAACCCAGCTGGGGGTCACTACCTGTGCATGGGGAGTGGAGGGGTCGTGTCTGTGGATTGTCCATGGAAGGTTTTCCCCTTTTAGCTTCAACCAGCACCCAGCTTGGTTTAGCTTCATGTAGCTCCACCTCACCTCTGATGACCAACAGTGGGGTGACCTGGTAGGCTATGATTTTTACTACAAAACGATTCATACATGCCAGAAGAATGGACAATATGCAAATAACTTGTAAAAATAAATAAAATGAGGGGTGCCTGGGTGATAAGCATCTGCCTTTAGCTCAGGTCACAATTCTAGGGTCCTGGGATCAAGTCCCATGTAAGGCTCTCTGCTCAGTGGGGAGCCTGCTTCTCCCTCTTCCTCTCCCTCTGCCCGTCCTTCAGCTCATGTGTGTGCGCGCTCTCTCTCTCAAATAAATAAATTAAATCTTTTTAAAAAATTAATAAAATGAATTCCCATGAACCCAGCTTTCAAGACAGAATGACAATAGCGTGGAGGTCTCTGGTGTCTGTCCTCTTTGGGGTTTCCCCCCAGGGGACAAGTCCCATGCTGAGTTCTGAGTATCCCATCATCTCTTACTTCTATACAGTTCTACCACATGCATTTGCATTCCTTACAATGCATGATTTTGTTTCCATATTTTTGAACTTAATGTAAATACCATCCTCGTTAACCCTTACACAGGCTTACTAGGTGTTCATTGAAGCCATGCACATCCCTTATGAGGTAGGCATTATAATTGTGCCCATTTTTTTCAGATGAAGGCAATGAGGCACGGGAAGTATAATGAACATGACCAAGGTTCCATGGAGAATAAGGCGCAGAACGAAGATTTGAATCCGAGCAGTCGGCTCCATATCTGTACCTGTTACTATGATATGGTGGGTGTCACACTGGAGACAGTGCTATTTCTGTAGGTGCCTGTGGCTGCCCTTCGTTCATCTATGTATGGCACAGCGTGAGCCCGGGGGGTCGGGAAATGGAGCCAAGTGCACGCTGATGGCTTTCCACCCCTTGGATGCCGGCTACTGTTGACTCCCTCTCCTCACCCCCACCAATCACCCCATTCTTATAGGAGAGACCTCTTTTTTACAAGTAGATTCAGGGACAGTGACCCTCTGCTCACTCACCCAAAGCCCCCTGCATATGAATTGTGATGGATTAAGGCCTATTTGATTCCCTTTGCCAGTGCATGATTAGGGTGTGCACAGGGGGTCAGGGGCTCATGGGCTAGGAGGCTCTGAGTAAGGCTTTCCTCAGAAGGGTTTCCATGGAGAAACCTGGCAAACACCACCTTGCCCAGCGATCCAGGTTTGCATACGTCATGTGAAATCGGGTCCCCCTGATATGATGGGATGAGAAAGCTGCTTTACCTCTATGGTCTTCTTCCCCCGAAACCCATAACTCCAGTCAAACCATGAGAAAGACACCAGAAGTGAGCTTCTAGTACATTCTACAAAATATCTGACCAGTGGTTCTTCCATCCATTGAGGTATCAAAATCAAGGAAAGACAGCGAAGCTCTCACAGACCCGGGGAGACTGAGGACACCTGATACTGACTGCAGTGCAGTATCCCATCCAGGACCTCAGATCAGAAAAATTAGTGAGACCCGAATAAAATCCCCAGTTTGCTTAATAACAGGTGAAACTGGGTGTGGATTATAGGAACTCTATGCTCTACTTGCCACTTCTCAGCAAATCTAAATGTATGCCAAACTGAACAATTTATTTATTTATTTATTTATTTATTTATTTATTAAATTTTTTATTTATTTATTGATAGTCAAACAGAGAGAGAGAGGCAGAGACATAGGCAGAGGGAGAAGCAGGCTCCATGCACCGGGAGCCTGACGTGAGATTCAATCCCGGGTCTCCAGGATCGCGCCCTGGGCCAAAGGCAGGCGCTAAACCACTGCGCCACCCAGGGATCCCAAACTGAACAATTTAATTAAAAAAAAAAGTAATGGTGATAAAGAAATCACACCCAGAAGGAAGGATCTTCCTCTTTGCAAGACCATACCTTGTGTGATAGGACCACAGGCCATCTGGACACCATGAAGTATGACATTAGTCACCTGCTAAGGGCAGCAGAGCAAGGAGAGAAGAGAGCACCTGAGTGTCTGACAGTGTCAGCAAGCCTCTGAATGATCCAGTTTTGCAACCCTACTGCCCCCATGTTTTCTTTATGGGCAATAATAAACCCTTGCCGTTAAAGCACTTTCAGGTAGAGTTGTTGGTGTTTGTTTGTTTTTCCCATTACTTGCAGCCGAAAGCATCCTACCTGGTCCATTTCAAAGCCCAGACTTGTCCCCTGGACCAACCTGTTACCTGTCACCTGCCTGTGCAACCCTCCCTTGGTCACAGGTTCTGCTGCCCAGAGCCCAGGCACCCTGGTGCCCGTCAGTCCTGTGTGGGGCTCCAGCTTAATTAATCTTGTGTCGAGCACGGGTGCTCGTGGGATCCTAGCGGAGTCTGGGAAATGATTGTGTTGGAGCGAAACAAAAAAGAACTGCTCGTCTGTGACAGCTGATATTAAAATGACGACAACTCACATCATACCCAGAGTCAGTGCATTATATTCCTAATAAATAATGGGTTACTGCAGGTTAAGTGTCTGTCGCCGCATTCCAATTGTTGATATTTAATTAGCTCTAAAATTAAAGTGTTCTTTTATTGCCACACTGCTAGGACTACTTTATCCCTAATTGATTGAGATTAAAGTGTCTCCCAAAGATCCCTCGTCCCTTTGTCAACCCAAATGTGAGAGGATTTTAATGAAAACGTTTGACATTTCAAAGTGTGACATAAATATCTTTAAATTAAGCAGAAAATGGTGGTGGTGTTATATTTTGTAATCAGGGTGCTGGTGGGTGAGGAAACATTTAACATGGATGGAGTTTTATGAGTGGGATGATGGTTAAGGGTGATTAGGGTTGGCCGTGACAAGGCACTGGGAAGGGTCAGCTTTCTTTTATTGGAGATACATTGGCTTGGGGTTGTTTTCCAGGTTTGGCACCTATAGAAGGGAAGCAGCAGGAGCGTGGCTTCCTCAAACTGTTTGTCTGGAGAGTGGGGAGGGTAAGAAGGATTGTAGAAAGCGGACCAGCTTCAGGGCTCAATGTGCGTTTAAACCCAGCTCTGTCATTTATAAGGTGAATGACCTCAGTGAGTTAGGTGGTCCTCTGAATTTCAATTTCCTAATGCTCAAATCGGGATAATGGCACCTACTTCTCAGTGCCATCACGAGAATACGTTGAGATCGTGTTGGTGAAAGAACCGAGCCTAGGCTGTAGCTATTATCAGACCCTTATGTAAACTTCTGATTTCGTATTTGAAGATGACTTAACTGACCATCTATGAGAAGGACAGAGTGTGGCTCTCACTAGTTAAGCTTGCTACACACCCAACTCCAGTCCTCCCCACCTTGGTGACATCTTGGGAAGCTGGAAGGGCCCCTCAGCCTGGCTCAGCAGATGGTCTGAGCCACCTCTTTGTCTCTTTCTATGTAGCATCTTTGAGCCAGGTGCTCCTGGCTCTCCTCTCTGACTTAGATCTGGCCCAAATCTCAAAGACGAATGCATGTCCCACCTCCTCCAGTTGATTTCCTTGCATTAATTACCTATCACTGGGTAACAAATTACCACAAAACTCAATGGTTTAGACAACATGCACTTATTAGGTCACAGTCTCTGTGTGTCAGGAATCTAGGCATGGCTTAGGTGTATCCTCCTTTTTTTTTTTTTTAAAGATTTTGTTTATTTATTCATGAGAGACACACACAGAGAGGCAGAGACATAGGCAGAGGGAGAAGCAGGCTCCATGCAGGGACCCTGATGTGGGACTTGATCTCAGGATCCTGGGATCATGACCTGAGCTGAAGGCAGATGCTCAACCACTGAACCACCCAGGTGTTCCTGTGTCCTTCATTTCAAGGTCTCTGACGAACTGAAATTAAGATATTGGCCAGGGCTGGGATCTCATTGGAAGTTTCAACTGGGGAAAGACCCACCTTCAAGCTTACGTGCCCACGAATTGGGAACACAAGCCTTGACCTCAAACTCAGTAGCACCACAGTATAAGCAAGGAGCTAACTAGAGGACAATGAAGTCCACCACAGATTGTACTCTGCCTTCCCTCAACCTCTGTCCTCAACCATGTCTCCTGATTTCAGCTCTTCCTGCAGACTCTCTGGTCCTGCAAGAATCTGAATGGCCATCCATGTGATAAGCAATATTTACAACCAGATGAGCAGTGAAGGCTGATTTCATTCATTGGGAAGGGCTCTTAAAGGCTGAATTCCACTCCCAACTATGGCTGGAGCCACCTCCACAAGTGGTGCCACCTCCCCTGATAATCCATTCCAACCAAAGTAGTCACTGGAAGTTTAAAAGCTTCGTCCTTAATAGAATCAAACCTATCTCCTCGTTGCTTTCACCAGGGTCTCTGTGGGCCCCTTTAACTACCCTTGTGACAGTTTAAGTGCCATGTGTCCAATATTCTGCCTCTGGTCTACTCCACACACAGCAGAATTGGACTAACCGACCCCACATGGGACCATGTGACCCCTTCGGACCCATGAGTTGAGTCACTTCTGGGCTGAGCATTTAATTGCTAACGTGGAGACTCACTATAGCTCTCTTTTCCCTCTGTCATGTTGCTCTGCAAATCTCCTGGTGGGGGCTGCTCCATCTGCCTGGATTCCAGAGCAAGGATAATGACAACGCAGCCACAGATCCCCTGGGGAAATATAACAGGAATTAGAAATAGATTTTGAATATTTGCATGACTGAGATTTTGGGGTTGTTTGTTATGAGAGACTCACCTGGTCTATCCTAAGTAGTACACCCTCCTTCTCAGTACCACTCTTTAGTTTTATGTCCCAGCCATCCAGGGAAGGGCAAGTGGGATAAACTCTGGGGAAGTTGAGATGTTTCCTTGCAAGTCTGCAGATGTTTGCTCCATTGGCAGTTCCTCAGTTGCAGATGCACAGCATGAAGGCTGTAGGAAGCCAGAGGTAACAAGCTGCAAACCTGTATAATCCCATATCCCACTGAATATGGCATAAAACCCACCGGGATCCTTACCACAAACAACATAACCTCCTGGAGGCTGTACACACACCGCAGATCTTATTTGGGCCCCACACATGTATCAGGTCCGCTTCACTGCTGCACATTGGCTCTTCTTCAGCATGCCTGGATTTTAGGGAGAGAAATCCTGCACTTGTGCACGTCATGCTGTTCTCGGCTCACACTAGGCTCGGGACATTCATCGAGTGGAAAACAAACCCTGGCTGTGGTGCAAGAGGGCTGGTGGGTACATTTGCACATCACACTCTTTAATCTTCCTTTCCATAACTTTGTCATTTGGTTGAGAGATGATACTGGGCCAGAGAGAACACAAAAGGTATTATTTTCTGGGGTTTTGACTATCTGCTAAAATAAATCGCTTGTCTTGTGAAGTTCAAACACATTTATGAAAAATAGCAGATGCCTATTATTTGACAATTAGCTTTGGGAATAGAAAGCTAATCAGAAGCATAGCTCTGACAGCAGTGATCTGATCCTGTTTTCCTGAAGATATCTACTGATGCTCATTAGCCACAGCACACACTCATGCACACACACTCTTGCACACACACACCAGGTCTCATGCAGCAAAGGCACTCACAGCCTTATTCATTTCTTTACATCTCTGCACCGTCACCTTAAGGGGATGAGAGAACAAAGACACACAGGTTCATATCCCAGGGGAGGCCCAGGCGGGAACATTGGAGATACCAATCCTCAGAGGTGTCCGCATGCCCACAAGCAATTTAAAAAAGTAAATGGGGGTCAAACTCTATCAGGGAAAGCCAGTGACAGAATGTCTATGGCCCAGGACATAAATTGTGCTCAGGCTCTCGCTTCTAGAATGCTGCCTTCCCTCTTATCCTATCATGCAGGATTTCCATCTTCCCTCCAACCCAAATTCCAGCATCCACGCCTGGCCTGCAGACAACCTTGCCAGTTGCATTCACTTTGCAGGTGGCTTGCTTCCAGGGTAGAAGAAACTTGGGCAAATTGGGAAAATCCCCGAGGTACAGAGGCCAAGGTAGAGGTCCTCAGGCCCTTGCAGAAGAGGGATGGGATGTTGTCTGGTTACAGCCATCTCCAAGCTCCTCTTCCCTCTCTGACAATTCGTCATTACCCACAAAGGCATCTGTGCTCTAAGAACCACATACCTCTGACATTCACCAAGCTGTACCTAGGACTGTGCCAATCATGACAGGATGGATCATTCTAACTCCAGAGCAAACTCTTACAACTGAATCTGCCCTACACTGGCACAGAGATTACCCTAAAGGATTATCTTCCTGAGCGTGGGAGGCTATGCTTCGGAGAGCACATGGGGAGCCTTCCAGGCTGGAGGGACCACTCAGCCATGTGCATGGATGGTGGCCAAGGAAAGGCTTTTTCAACTGCATCGGTGTATTCCTGCCGAGACCTGTTTTATGTTCTGACTGTCCATAATGGGATTTAACTGTAATGATTTGGTATTGAATTCCCCTTAACAATCAGGGGGAATGGATCCTGACTGTTTGTAAATGTGTTTGCAAGTAGTGGAATGATTCACTCTGTATGTGCAACTCTGCTCCTGGTGTGCCAAAAGTGGGAGTAGTCAGGATGCTGGGCCGAGGGGAAGAGGTGGGCTTTGAGGATGTGGAACTAGACCTTAGCTTTCTGGGCTGTGATGGGTGGGTGTGGAAGGCTGTTTTCTGCCCCCAAGGCCTTCCTTCTATGGGCTTGCGGTAAGACTGGGTTGTGTGGGTGGCATGTCATGAATCATATGTGCTCATGTAGGTTCAAACTTGGGCCATGATGGCTTAGAATAACAAATGTCATCAATATTTATGTGATATATTGGATAGTGACAAATATTATATTTATTACCACTGCTCTGACCTGAGTATTTTATATGTCTGCTTTAATCTTCATAATTGTCCTGTGAGGTAGGGAATATTGTTATGCCCCAGTGAGAGAGCTGGTGTGAAGTCACTTCCCTGAGGTTATATAGCCTGGGATTTGAATCTAGGCTATCTGGCTCCAGAGTTCATGCCCCGACTACTATACTCTACTGCTAACTATAAAATCTGGTATGACCTGGTATTGATCAGAGGTCAGCGATCCTTTACTGTGTAACAAATCACCCCACAATATAGCAGCTTGAGAAAATACACACAACCTCAGAGTTTCTGGCGTCAGGAATCTGCGTGTAGCTTAGCTGGATCCTCTGCTTTGAGGTCTCTCAACCAAGGTGTTATCTATGGATGAGGTCCCACCATGGATAAGGTCCCATGGGTGAAGCATGACAAGGGAAGGACTAACTTCCAACTTCGCTTCTGTGGTTGTTGACAGGATTTCAACCCTCGATGGTTGTTGGGCTGAGAGCTCCAGTTTTTAGCTGGCTATTGGCTGGAAATCACCCTCAAGTTCTTGTCATGCAAAGACATCCAGCAAGGGAGAGGGTCTGCTAGCAAGGTGGAAATTGTCATCATTTAAAACTAATCTCAGAGGTGGCATTCCATAACCTTTGCCCTATTCTGTTGGTCAGAACAAGTCACCAGGCTAGGCCACACTCACAGAGAGGAGACTCCAAGAAAGGAAGATCAGCCGACCGTAGAGGAGTAGAGGGCTGTAAGCTCCACTGCCCACAACCCAAGTCTAGGGTTAGGTAAACATTCTGGAAAGCTTAAAGCTTTTCTGTCAAGGTGCAGAGCAGTTCCCTTCTATTCCCAAAGCAGTTCCCAGAGAGGGCAACCTCCTGGTGGGTTTTTTTTTCTTTGCCCTCTTGCGTAGGAGTAAAAATGAGTGGACAGATCCCATTTCTGGAAATGGCACTAAGCACTGCGACACAACCCTCTGTTTAAAACCATTTCCCACTAGCATGTCCCTAACTTCCCATCTACCTCTTGTAGTTGAGAGGTTGGTCCATTTGTGAATGACATTTACTGACATTGACTATGTAATCGGCACAGTGCATACTAGCAAAGACCCAGAGATAGAACACATAGTCCCTAGCTTTAAAAGAGCTCAAGTGTTAACATCCGGGCAGAAAATCTTCTTTGGATGCGGCGTAGCTCAAGGAAGAGATGGCTAAACAGAAGCCTTTTCAATTGCAACCAGGCGCCATGAGTTTACAACAGAGGTTAGTGAAGGATGTGTTGGGAATTCAGAGGAGAGTGAGCTCATCCTGCCTTGGAGGGGGGCTGTGCTTATGAGGATTTTTTCCAGGGGGAGGTGATGTTTGAGCTGGATATGGAATGGTGATGAGAAATTGAGGAGGTGGCGGAGGAAAAGGAAGGAATCCCCAGACACAAAAACACAGCCTACACAAAGGTCTGGAGGCTTGAGAGAGCTTAGCGTTTTCTGAGACTTCGAAGTCATCTGGTGGGGGTGTGAGTCAATGTTGCAGGACAAGGGTGCATCAGGTGGCTGAGAGCATGTCCCAGGGGCTGCTGTAAACCATGCTGCAGAGGTGTGGGAGTCTGAAAACTGCCCTCAGTTTCAGTGATTTGCTAGAAGGACTTTGTAGAACTCAACAAAACATGTTCTTTACTCATGGTATGGTTTATTACAGTGAAAGGACACAGATTAAAATCAGCAATGGGAAGTGGTACATGGGGCAGGGCCCAGGAGAGGCCAGGTGTAGGGCTTCCAGGTGTCCTTGTCCTCTCCCATTGGAGTCGCACAGACAGCATTCACTTCTCCCAGCCATGAGACGTGCTAACTAACGCTCACGGAGTATTGCCAACCAAGGACTCTCATCAGCGCCTCAGTGTCCAGAGATTTTGTTGAGGCTTAGCCATTTGATCTAGTTGACTGCCTGCATAGTTGACCTAAGTTTCCAACTCCTCAGGAGTTAAGCTGATACCATGTGGCTCAAGACCTCCCCAGCCACCACCCCTGTAAATCACACTGGAACATAGGCTACCTGGCTGTCCCAAGACCCACAGGTTAACAGACATCCTTATCGGGCAGGACATTTCAAGAGCTTAGATTTAACATTCCGGGAGCTGAGGGCAAAGGCCAAGCAGGTGAGGGCAAGGTGAGTCAGGAACAGACTAGGTCCCTGACCTCAAGGAGCACTCATCTTAGTGGGGAAGATAGATCAATACACACACATACTCTCAATGCACAAAACCACCACCGCTGACAGTTATTAACCAATAAAACTACAGGTGGTCGTACATGCTGGGAGGGAAAGACCTGCGATGTCTCAGCGAGTTGAGATGATGAGCAGAGATTTCATGAAAAGAGTGAAGAAGGAAGACATCTCTGTAACTTTTGAGTTACGACCTCAATGAATGAGGATGAGCAGTCATGTAGTGTAGGAGCTAGAGCAAAGGCATTCGGGGAGACAGAATGGCAGAGACAAAGGTGTAGAGGGCTTGGTGTGGTCGAAGGAGAGAAAGGAAACTGAGGTGGCTAGAAATATTTAGCCAGAGGGGGAGAAGGGCACACGAGAAAGCTAGACAGGATCATTATGCAGGAGCTTTGCAGGTCACCGTAAAGGGTTGGAAATTTATTCTAAGAGCAATGAACATGAAGCACATGATTCCAGCCAGCTGATTGCATTTGATTTCCAACTCCAAGGAAAGGGTGATGAGCATGAAGCACACAGAGCATCTAAAAACAAACCCATACAAAACCAGTTATCATGCAGGAAGGCACCCCGGGGAAAGGGTCTCTTAGAGAACCAGCTCAGAAGACGCTCTGGGGAGAAAGAGAAGTGATAGATGAGACACAGAGAGACTCCCGGAGGCAAGAGGAAGAATCTAAGACCCTCATCGCCCTGCAGAGCTGGAAAGCCTGCTGGGTGTCTGGTGGCTGCTGTGTAGCCGGTGATGGCAGGCAGAGGGGCAGAGTCTGAGTGACATTCCGGGGACCTTTCCTCGTCCTCAGGCATCCCAAGAGAGCCGATTGTGCTCCGTGCAACGTTGCGAGCCTGGGGTGGAAGTCTGTGTGCGTGCGTGTGCACGTGTGCATGTGTATGGGTGAGGGGGAGCTAATTTCTTGGACCTATTTCTGCGATTAAGTGAAATGTCATGGTCTTGGGACTCAACTTTTATAGCAGGTCTGTGCAAGATGTCATGTGCATGGGTGACTTCCCCAGGGGGACAGAGGAACAAGTAGAGAACCTGCTTCCGGGGGCAGCTGTACCACCTGCAAGCTCTCCGTGAATGCGGCCAAGGAAGAAGGGACTGCAGTGGCCTGAGCTCTGGTTGTGCCCTTCAGGGGCTCCCGGTCCCCTCCAGGACAGTAGCAGAGGCTGCTTAGGGAGTGGTGATGACCCTAACGCTCAGGGCACAGAAGCCCCCACTAGCTCAGGGCGTGTCTGTGTCTTGCAGCCAAGATGCCCAGCCGAGCCCGCTCCCCTGTCTGCTCCAACCTCACTGCAGCTTGGTCTTGGGGGAAGGTCATTCTGGCTCCTTCTTCCTTCAGGGCCACCGGGTGGATCTGCAACTGCTCATGATGGGGGGGGGGGGGGCGGGCAGGAATAAAGCAAGGTAAGGTTGATAGTGTCATTGGAAGGTGGGGACCGAGCATTTCAGGCTTCTGCCTCAATGTCACTTCATCAGAGGGACTTCTCTGACCTCCTCCCCCGCCCCAGACAGAATCGCCGCAGCCCCCGGGGCCCCTTCCCCATTCAGGCCTCCAGGACCATGCCTCAGACTTTCTGCCCTGCGGTGTGGCCCAGGAGGCTGACCAAGGAGACCGCATCCACCAGGCCCCCTTGCCCTCTGTCCTCCCGTTGGGCTTGGCCACTGGGAGTCTCCGGGAGGCAGCAGGTGCCTCCTTAGTGGATGGCAGGTTGGACGAGGTCCTGTTGCCTTTACAGCTCCGGCTCGCTCCAGGTTTTGGAACCTGCTCTTCTCTTGCTCCTGCAAGCCTGGGAGCCTTGCCAGCTGGCTTCCCACTCCGGCTGGTCCGGGGTGACCGACCCTCTCTGATTGCTTCCTCTTGACCCTGCCCACCTCTTCTTCCCCGTATGAAATCTTCCCATTTATGTGAGTTGAGGACTCGCCTGCTTCCTGCCTCATCCCTGACTCATGCCCTCTCCTCCCCATGATCTTTATCACATCCCCCCCGCCGCTGCTTTATTTTGCTGGGAAGCGCGGATCCTCGCCTTACACTGCACTGTATGTACTTATCGGCCTGTCTCTACGGGCTCTCTCCCTCACTGCGATGCGGGCCGCGTGCGGGCGGGAGCTCTGCTGGGATCACTCGGGATCCTCGGGGGCCCAGGACGGAGCAGCACCAGCTGGACGTCTGTCCAGTGGACACGCACCTGATCTTGTCACCCCTCTGTCCCACCGGCCCTTGGGTGCTTCCCCGGAGAGTTGGGGTTGGCAGGGGTGAGTGAGGCTCTCGGGAACCCAGGCCCCGGGGTGGGGTGGGGAACCTCGGAAGACGCCAGAGGCAGGGAGGGCCGGAGCTCGTGGGGAGCAGAGAAGCGCGGCGGCTCTGTCGGGGGCCACAGTCACACTGGGAAATCGAACGCTTTCACCTTTATTAGCACTGATAAAAATAATAGTCCATCCTCCAGGCTTTTAAATCTTACTCCATCATCATTTTCCAAGCGAAGCTGCTGAGTGTAGCGGGAACGACAGGCTTGATGAGGGTAAATCATCCTCGGTGGCTGGAGCTCCTGCCAGCATAAGACTCCAGGGGGAACGGAAGTTTTCCCCCCATTCACCTTGCAGACCACCTGAAGGATGGGGAAGATTCTTGAGGGCAAGGGCTGGCTCTTCGGACATTACCTCTCTGTCCCCAGCTTGGCCCAGCCCCCAAATAATAATAATTCTAAGGCTGAAGCCCACAGATTGTAGGCCCGGGCTGCCTGGCTTCAACTCCTGGCTCTGCACTTACGAGCTGTGCAAACGGGGCAAGTTATCGCCCATCTCTGGCCGTCTGTTTCCTCTTTGCTAAGACGGAGAAGGTAACAGTGGTCGGTAATCATGAGATGACTGTGGGGATTAAATGAGTTAATACAGATAGAGTGCTTAGACCGGCGTCAGGTGCATGTAAGTGCCCCGCTCATTTGTTGGCTATTATTATTATGAATTAGAAGCTTCCTCTGTGTCAAGTGTAACCCAGGCAGGATCTCATCATCCCTGATGAGCAGATGAGGACATTGAAGCTCGGAGAGTTTAATCACCCGTATCCAAGGTCACACATGCCTTGTTGAGGGCAGAGCCATGATTTAAGGCAGGCGGAGGGCTTCCTGGTGGCTGCCCCCGGTGGCTTTCCCATGCCGCTCCCCAAGATGAGTCACGGGCTACGGATTTGGGCCGGGGCTCGATCAAGCTGTCAGAATTCAGCAGAATCCCGGGGAGACAGAGGAAGAGTGGGGCTAGGGAGCCACAGGGCAGGGAAGCAGCATCCCTGTGTCCCAGACACTCATGGGGACCACACTCACCTCCTTCAGATTCAGGTCCCCTGGGGACCTGAATGTGTTGTCTCTTCTGGAATGCCAGATGGGGTGAGTCGGGGAATGAGAGCAGATGCCAACCAGATGGGGCAGGTCTGGGGGGTGGTCTTGGTGGAGTAAGGAAGGCAGGAGGGAGCACGCGCCCCCGAGTGCAGATGCCCAGGGACACGCACACTCCGCCACAGACCGCACCATTCGTATCGATCTACCTCATTTTCAGAAGCAAATTGATCTTGGCTTTTAACAACTTACGTAGGACAGAGAAGTCTCCGGAAATCTCTTCATGTGGCAGACAGCCTGGGGCCCCCGTGTTTGTGAGCGGGTAACTGCGAGGCCTCCCACCTCCCCCGAATGCCAAGGTCAGTGGCAAAGCTTCCCAGCCTCAGCTGGGGCCTTGGGGGAGACCGTGGAGGCGGCAGGACAGCCGAGTGACAGGGTCTGCTCTTGCTTCTTGACCAGCTGATTTTCCCCAGACCTCGTGGCTGGGGAGGGAGCGGAAGTCACCAGGGCAGCAAGGTTTGGAGATGTGGGGGCGGGTTAGGAAAGCAAAGCCCCCTCCCGGGGAGGAGGAGTGGGAGGCCACTGGGAAGGCCAAGCACCCAAGAGGTAGGTTTCGACCAGATAATTCTGCACAACAGGCTGGCCTCCTCTCTCTCAGAAGAGCGGCCCTGGAGGAACCGTCTGCCCCTTTGAGAAGAGCCCGTTGCTAAAAATGTCAAGACTATTTACTCACAGAGCAGGTGACAAGAGCTCCTCTCTCCAGTAATTAAACAGGAGGGCACTCGATGTAGAGCGAGTGTCCCCATGTCCCTGAGCAGAATGACCTGAATGCTGCAGACAGGGGGTCATCGCAGGGCCCTCCTGGCCCTCCTGGCCCCCCGGCGGGTGGGCTTGAGCCCCGTGAGCTCTGGGCCCCCCGGGGCGCCCTCTACCCAGAGAGGTGACTGCCGTGTCCCTTAATAAAGGGAGGGATGTGAGAGTTATTACCTGTCACGTGAACCCAAGATGAAATTTAGCAGCCCGAGGTGGGCACTCACCACTGATCCAAATCCGTCTCCCTGCCAGCTTCAAGTGCTGCTTAAAAAGCTAATATATAATTTAAATGTGCGGTTTGGGAATGGGCTTCCACGGGGCGGCAGCGCAGACTCCACGGTGGGTAAAGGGCCCCGGGGGACGAGTCTGGAGGGAAGAAGGAAGGCACGGGTGCTAGGTCTTTGAGAGAAGGTGACCAAGGTGTGGAGGGGCGCAGCTGCTTTTCAGCCAGACACGGAGGGCAGAGCTTCCCTGGGAAGGCCCAAGCCTTCGAGGGGCAGTGGACTGAGGGAAGGGGGGGCGCCCCTGGCCTCTGAGCAGAATGCCAGGGTGACCCTGGAGGGAGCGGTGCCCGGAGGGAACCTGCAGGTCAGCAGGAGGTGAGTCTTCTTGGAAGAATCAGCCAGAGTCGGCCCCTCACTGCTGCTGTCCCGAGCTGCGCAGGGTCCTCCCCACCAAATCCATGTCCTCCTGGAACCTCAGAATGTGCCCTAAATTTGGAAATAGAGTCTCTGCAGACTGAGTTAAGATGAGGTCATATTATTGGTTTGGGGGAGGGAGGAACCCTATATCCAATGACTGGTGTCCTTATAAGAAGAGGAGGAGAGGACAGAGAGAGACACAGGCGAGGAGGTGATGTGAACCCAGAGGCAAAGGTTGGGGTGACGAGTCTCCAGGCCCCCGACGCCATAGAGGAACAGCTCCTCCCCGGGGGGCTCCAGAAGGAATCAACCGTGCTGACACCTTGATTTCAGACTCTGGCCCCGAGAACAACTCTGTTGTTTTAAGGCCTCTGGTTCATGGTAATTTGTTGCAAAAACCCTGGGAAACTGAATGACACCCCTATGCCTCCCCACTACCCCACACCCCCCCACACCCCACCCCTGCCCGTGCAACCAAGTCCTGGAGGCGGACCTGTGGCCTGTCAGGTTTTATCCACACTGACCTAGGGCTGTCCTGGGCATCTGGGCCCAGCCCTGGACATCTGTATGGCTTGTTTTTCCTTTTTTTTTTTTTTTTTTTGCCACTCGCAGTATGAGTCCCCATCTTCCCATAGCTGTATGGATTGGGCAGGACCAGTGTCCCAAATCCCATTGGGCAGATGGAGACATAAAGGCCTGGCTGTGGCTTTCTGCGCCACACTTGGCGACAAGTAGGACGTGGAATAGGCCGGGTGCGTGGTGAGCCCGAGTCCCTGGGGCCCAGCAGGGTCCTCACTATGCCTGCATCACGCACGTGCCGCCAGGAGGGGCACGTAGCATCCCGCCAGGAGGGGCACGTAGCATTCATGTCCCGGGGGGCCCTCCCTTGTCCTCACTGACACCAGGCTAATGTCCTGGTCTCTCCTGCATGACAAGGACTGAGCTCCCCTTCGTCCTCCCTTAGTGCCACCCTCTCAAGCTGCCCCATATGGGGAGACTTACTCGCCCTTGTCTCCCGGACACCGGTTCGCGGACCCGGCCCGGACCTGGGGACGAAGCGCTGCTGGCGGCCTGTGGGCAGGCTCCCCCGGGGCAGCGAAGGGGCCCTTGGCTTGTCGCCGGGGGTGCCGGCAGCCTGGGCACCCCGTAAGCACATCGATAATCATAAAAGGAGGTAAAGTTTATTGTCTGGGCTGTTCTGGGTTCTGGAGGCGAAAAACAATGTATGAATTGCAACGATGAAAGATTTACTGCGTCTGTCAGCTGAGATAGAGGGGCTGGCTGGAATTATTGCAGCCGGGAAGAATTGTGTTTTAGGAGCTGCCCCAGGTATTAATTTGTGGCGGGCTTATCCTGTCAGGAGCCTACAATGCTCATGGTGTCGAGAAGTAATACTTTACAGGGGCCTGAGCGCCAATTGGTTGGGAGTGGGGAGTCCGAGCCCTGGAGGCACCTGATCCCCTTGGCAAGGTTTTCCAATAAGTTCCAGATGAAAAGCGTGAGGCTGCTGAGTAATATCATCTTCGGAGACTCTCAAACCGGATTTGTCCCCATCTATTGCCCCAGCTCATGGATCATCCTCCTCCCCGATGCCCAGAGCGACGCCTTCTCTGCGGCGCACTCAGGCTGCAGGCTCCGAGGCTCTCAGCTGATGGCCCGGCTCCGGAGTCCCGGGTCCGCCCGACCCTCAAGGCTCCAAGGCCTGCGACCCTCCTTCCACGGGTCCAGAGGGAAGGGCCGAGACAGCAAGGCAGCAGGACAGGATGTTCTGTGCTCCCCAGCTGCCCACCCCCATCCTGGGCACCTCATTCCTCGCAGCCTGGAGATGAAGTCGGTCCCGCCAAAGAGTCGGTTGCCCCAGTCCTTCCACCCTTCTTGGTCTCGGGGTGTCCCCGTCCAGTCTGCGTTTTGCCGAATGCCAGATCCCCAAACCAGAAATAGCTCAGAGGAGCATAGGGCTGCGCTCTCTCCTCTCAAGCCTGCGTCTTACTGTATTCTGAAGGCTTATTCACACCCTGTGAAATGCTTCTTCTCATTCACCCTCTCGCCCTTGGTCTAGGCCCTCCCGGAGCCAGAGTACATAGAGCGCATACAGCGGAGATTGGGACAGAGTGGGGCAAGGCAGAGGAGGAGAGGGGAGCTCCTGGCCCTGTGCAGGGGGGCCCAGCTCCCGCCTCCCACAGCAGCAAGCGGGAGCCAGCCGGAGTAGACACGACCAGTCCCAGGAAAGAGGTCACAGAAGGGACAGAGTTCATACCATTGGGGGCCTTTCTGGCTTTGCAAAGGGTGGTGGAGGGGCTGGCCCAGCTGACATCTGGGGTCTCAGAAACCATCGGAAGAGCCAGGTGGCAGCCAGCTGTCAGGACTCCCGGCCGATGAAGAGGATGTCCTCGGGGAAGCTCCGTGGTGTGGACTCAGACCTGAGCTGTGCCGGGCTGGGGGGCAGCCGCAATCCAGGAAAAACCGAAAAAAAGGTCTTAAAAAAAGAGGGATCCCTGGGTGGCGCAGCGGTTTAGCACCTGCCTTTGGCCCAGGGCGCGATCCTGGAGACCCGGGATCGAATCCCACGTTGGGCTCCCGGTGCATGGAGCCTGCTTCTCCCTCTGCCTGTGTCTCTGCCTCTTTCTCTCTCTCTCTCTCTGTGACTATGATAAATAAATAAAAATTAAAAAAAAAAAAAAAAAGAGCGGGTAGCTCAGCAGTTGAGCATCTGCCTTCGATCCAGGTCATGATCCTGGGATCCTGAGATCGAGTCCTGCATGGGGCTCCCTGCAGGGAGCCTGCTTCTCCCTCCGCCTGTGTCTCTGCCTCTCTCTGTGTGTCTCTCATGAATGAAGAAATAGAATGTAAAAAAAAAAAGAAAAAAATCTAGGGACAGCCAGGTTTGCTCCTGTGGATCAGCCGTGTCTCTGGAGGTCGGGTCTTCCCTCTTCCCTTTGTCTCCAGGGCAGAGGGCCAGGCAAGCCCTGCTCAGCACCGGGTGCCGTTCGGAGGAGTCCCCCAAAATGCTTGCCTGGGGTGCACCAGCTCCGGACCCGGGCTCCAAGGACTTGGGAAGGCAGTCAGAGCAGCGAGGCCCGGGTCCTGAACCTGAGATGGCCAAGCGTGTGGGGGCTTCCTCCCTGCCTGAGGCCGGGGTCCACTTGGCCAGCGTGGGGGTGCTGGGCTAGAGGGGGGCATGGAGGGAGTGCCTGGGGCTGAAGCTTTGCCCTCGGGTCCTGGCTGGGATGCCTGGCCCCTCGTGATTCAGAAGCTGCAGTCGGAACAGGGCTGGACCAGCATCCCTGAGCTGGACGCACCAGCCGGGGCTCCTTGTGGAGGGGACAAAGGGTCACTTGCCTTCCTGATGAAGCCAGGGCCACTTCCGAATGGCGACGTCTGCCGTGGTGGAGGAGGGGAGGTCTCACTGAGTCACTGGCAGGCTACCCAGCCATGAATGGCCAGCCGCTCACTCTTCCAGGGCAGCGAGGCCTCCTGGTCCACCAACGGGCCCACGGCAGGCTCCACTTTTTTGGTGGCTTCTTAAAGGCCTCGATCCCTGGTACTGCTCAGAAAGGGGCAGAAAGAGCTGCAAGGGAGGGGAGGACAAGCTGGTTCCACCCTTGTCCTTGACTGAGGTCAGGGGAGGCAGTTCTGCCCTGGGCATCAATCTGTCTGCCTGTGGCTTAGAGCAAAAAAGTAAAGGGTACATGGGGTGCAGGTGTCCTCATGGTCAAAAGCAATTTAAAAATGACAGAATAATTTTCTCACATTGATCAGATCCAGCAAAGGTAGGATTTTTCTCCCCTCTCCAGCCCCATCATCCTCACTCCCACTGTTAGACTCAGGAGAGGAAGTCTTTTCCAGCCCCCTGCCCTGTGGCTTCAGGGTTACACCCAAGGTGCCCTCGGTCTCTGCAGGAATCTGACCTCTAGGGAGCGATGGCGAGAAGAGGGGTGCATAGGGGAGGCAGTGGGTTAGTTTTGTTGGGTGGGTCTGCTGGGTCCGGGCCCAGACCTGCTCCCTCGCCAACAGGACCTCTGCTGGGTTTGCAGGACTGATCACTGGTCATGGCCTTTGTCCCACCCCTGAGCCTAGAACCAGCTGAGTGATGATGGTCCCATGCATGAGAGAGAGAGAGAGTTCGCCATCTCAGCTTTATCCCCATAAAAGCTGGATTGGCATGGGGGTGGGGCCGCAGTGGGCTTCTACTTGCTCCTGGCTGAATTGAAAATACCCACCCCACCCCACCCCCCAGAATGGCAGCCCTGACTGGCTTGGAGGAGGACGTCCCTGCATCATCGGCTCTTTATGGGGGTGCACAGATCCAATGGCAACCTTTCCATGGATCAGAAAGAGAGAGTGAGGCCGAAGGAGCTGAACTGGGTATTCTTGGCCGGTCACCCTCCCCAACAGCCTGGCAGACGTGGAGAAGCAGCAAGTGAGAGGGATGGGAGAGGTGGGCAGGGCTCACCTTCCATATTCTCGCAGGAGCATGCGTGACTGAGTCAGGGGGTCGTCAGTTCAGGACACTGCGTGACCTGGGGTTCGCCACACTCTAAATGCCGGTAGCACTGCAGGGGCACTGCGAACCGCCCCCTGCTGCATTTACAAATGTCCCCTGGATTGGGAGCCATGGAGTCATGGGGCGCTGCACAAGGGGAAGGGCAATGACCACCCGCCTTCCCATCTGTTCTGGGTAAGACCCTGGTTGCAAACCCCCCACACCTCCCCACCTTTTGCCAGTGAAGAGGCAGGTCCAGGGCCTGAGGCAGGAGAGAGAGGGTCCCGGAGGCTCAGGTGACAGAGAAAAGCAGGTGACACTCAGGTGCAGGGCCAGGTGTACTGAGGACTTTAGAAGCCAGAGCGAGGCGTTGGTGTTGGCCCAGGCTGCGGAGAGCATTAGGGAGCAATCGGGCCGGATTTAGGAAAAGTGTGGCCTGTTTAAGCCACAGGTGAGATGGAAGTGGGGGGTTCTCCTTGGCTCCCAAACACCCCGAAATTAGATCCTCTCTCAGTGGTGTTCTTGGGGCTCCCTTACTGCTTATTCCACGTTGCTGAGAATGACCTGGGGCTCCTGTCAACCCCTTGCCATACCCCACCCCGGGGTAAGACCTTGGTGCAGGCCCTCCCTGAGTACCCTGGGGCTGAGGGTTCCCGGGGAGTCCTTCGGTGCTTCACTCACAGTAGACACACGGTGATCTTTGAACGAAAGCATGAATGAACGAGCGGATGGCTTACAGCTCTGGTTGCCCTGCCCCCCTTATTCCTACTCCCCGGTCCACCCCTGACTTGGCTCCACTGAGCCCTAAGGCTTCCGCAGAAGCAGGTCCTTTTCTGCCTCGACCCCAGGTCTCTCCAGTTTGGTTTCTGCTGGAAAACAGCGGCCTCCCCCACGAACCACCCTCCTGGCCTCCGTCCACCCTGGAAATGCTGATGGCTTCATATTTACTCCCTCTTGCCCTTCCTCCTAGCCTTTCCCCTCATCAAGTCCGCTTTGGAACAAATTATCCAGTTTCTCCCTGACCTGCCTTTCCTGTCTGAAATCACCATTTCCTAAACAGCTCCTCCTGGATTCAGACGAGGACCCTCTCTCCCTCCTGCCTCTGGCCCGGCTCATCGGGGCCTCGCCCCCTCTGCCGCCTGGGGCCCTTCCTCTTGAAGGGCTCACAGCATGATTTGTTTCCTTAAAACCATCCCCACCTCTCTGGGAGGACCCCACCATCCTCCACCACCACGATTAACTTCCTCAGAGGCTCCCTACTTATACATGAACGTGAGTGCAGGCCCTGCCCGGGAGAGATCCCTCAGTCTGTAACTATTCTGTGGGGCGAGGGAGGCACTGCTGTCACCGTAGGATCTAGAGATGAGCTCCGTGTGTCGAAGGCGGTGGTAGATTCCTAAGGGGTGACGGCTGTCTGCAACCGCCGTGGGTGGGAGAAGGGGTGAGCTGCCCATGGCTGGCTGTATTCAAGCACTGAGTGGCCTCTGAGAAGTCTTTGGGAGTTCACAGGGGTGCAAAAAAATAAAGAGCCATTTCAGATCGGAGACCTCTGGGTAGGAGGGGAGAAGCCAACCCAGGTGCCCCTGTGAGGCTTCAGCCCAACGCAGAAGGGGTCGGGGGGCCGGGGGCCAGGAAGAGCCTCGGTACGACAGCCTCTGTGATGGGAGCAAGGAGCCGCAGGGACGCCGGGCTCTGCTGGGCTGTGGAAGGCAGGGATGAGTGGCGGCGTTTGGGTTGTGCTCAGCAGGAGGGGCCACGGGCCCTGCCACCCTGCTCCCTGGGAGGCGGCGGACGCAGAATTTCTCTTCCTCCTGTGGGACGCAGGGCCCGCGTCCCCCAAGTGGCAAGGGACTGCTCATCCAGACCCTGGGTTGCCGTGGCCCTGCCGGGTGGCCTTCACTCAGCCCTTGCTGGGGGCCAGGGTGAAGACGGACGTGCGTGTCCACACAGAGGGGCGGTGTCTACACAGAGGGGCACCTGCTTCTCCGGGAAAGACCAGCAGCCAGCGACTCCTCCCAGCTTCTTCCATCCGGTTCTCCCTGCAGCCCCTCTGTTGTGACTTCTGTGCTCTTTTTTTCCAAAACCCCCCTCTGACTTTTCTTCAAACGTGGGGGACTCCCCAACCCAGTGCCTGGCACACAACAGGCACTCAATAAGTCTGGTCTTAAATAAGTGAATTCCATTAGATGCCTTAGGCACTGTTGATGCGCCAATTGTGTTTTGCAGAGTTGGCCCCACTTATAGCATCTACTGCACGGGCTCTTCCTTCAATCTGACCTTGCGGCTCCCCGGAGCCCGGAACCTGGGAGAGCTTCTGTGGCTGCCCTGACCTGTTGAGTACAAGGAAGTGACACCGAGTGACGACACGATAAAAATGCCACCCACTTCCCCCTTGACCTTCTGCAGACACTTGCTATCGGAACAGCTGCCATGCTGTTCGGAAGCCCAAACCGGCCCACGCGGAGAGACCCCACGTAGGTGTGCTGGCTGACAGCCCAGCTGAAGTCCCAGCCAACAGCCGGCACCAACCAGCAGACCTGTGAGTGAAGCCGCCTCCAGATGATTCCAGCCTCACATTCCTGAGCCGCCCTGCACCTCCTCGTCTCCCCGGCTGGACCCCCGGACGTCAGAGAACAGAGACAGGTTCCCACCGTGGCCTGTCCTGACTCACAGAAATTGCCAGAGATAATAAAGTGGTGAGCGTACGAATCCACTAAGTTTTGAGGCGACTGGTCACCCAGGAACAGGTGGTCCAGACAATCCACTTCCAATAGGGAGCCCTCTGCTGGCCTCCCTTCAGCCTGGCTTACCCGTAACTGCCTTTGGAGAGGGTACAGCCTCCCCTTGACAGCCAGTGGTTGCCGGGGTAACCGGGTCCCCTGTGCAAGATGTGGGAGTAGACTTTTCAAGGAAGTGCCTATAGCTGCTTTTCTTAGAAGAGAACACTTGTGTTTTCAAGGCTTGACCAGCACACAAAAAAAATCCAAAGCTCTTCCTTCTGGTTCTTATTCTAGCACCAATTCTTACTATTTTAGACACGTCTGCTATAAACTGAACGCTTGCGTCTCCGCCCCACACCCAAAATTCATATGCTGAAACTCAACCCCCAGAGCGATGGTGTTTGGAGGTGGGACCCTTGGGAAGTGGCCAGATCATGAGGGTAGAGCCTTCACGCACGAGGCCAGGGTCCTTATAGAAGGGGACTGTGGAGAAGTCCTCTCGGCTCCTGCCAAGTGAGGACACGTGAGACCGAGTCCGCCAGTACCTTGATCTCGGACTTCCAGCCTCTGGAACTGTGAGAAATAAATGATTATTGTTTCCTCTTGTACTTTGTTACAGCAGCCGGAGCTGACCAAGGCAGCATCCTTCCCTGTCGCCAGCTCTTGGCCTCCCGGTCTGCATACGAAGCGGGTTGGGACAAGGTGAACTCTTAGGTCCCTCTTGGCTCCGGGCTGCTGTGAGTCGATTGGTTGACCCTACTGTTCGAGTGGGCTCTGAAGCTGACCGCGAGCGTTTCAGGGTTCGGCACAGGCACAGGGGAGGCCGGCGATGCCACGGAGGCAGGGAGGCTCTCCTTCCTTCATCCGGTTATTGAACATTAACCGGCCAGGTCCTGGACCGAAGTAATTAATAACACTCTGAGCGTATCGGCTTTCTTTATGATTTCCTTGTCTCTGCTGAGGGTCATTTGCAGATGATTAATCTAAATCATTATTTAGATTGTGTCTAATCATGTTTTCAGGCCAGCATTGATAACCGCAGCTGTCTAATCTGAGAAGGGATCATTCTCCACGGAAGGGGCCTCCTCGTTGATGTTGACCCTAAGAGGAAGGGCACTTCCCAGGGTTAGGAGACTTGAGTTGACTGGGGCCTATAAAATATCCCACCTGGGCCCCCAGCGCCAGGTTGGTTAAAGAGACTGGCCTCATGCTCGCTTCCTCGTCATGTGACTTGGGAAACTCCTGCCCTCTCTGAGCTTCCAGTTCGTGGGAAAATACTGTCCCTTCCACCAGAAAACATCCTGCCTTGGCATTTCATGCCTCCTCAGTCCCAGCCTGGCCAGCTCCTATTCATCCCTCAGGCCTCAGCTATGTGGCACCTCCTCCGAGAAGCCTGCCTGGAATGCCTCCCCATCTACTGCTGTCGAGGCTGTTAAAGTGGCCCACCTGTGGTCTCACGTGCGGAAGGTACTAGGCCCGTCAGGGCTGCAAGACACACGTCACCGTCCCTGCCAGACTATAGATGCTCTCCAGGGCCGAGACCAAGTGCGTTGTGCTTCTTGATCTCTTCTCGGCCCTCAGCACAGCTCCCGGCCCATAACAAGCACTCAGTAAATATTTGTTGAACAAATGAGCAGAGATCATGCCAACGCCCCCGTCTGCTTCTGGTGATCTGGAGGCGTGACAGGTGGGCAGGCTCTCCCGCAGCACGGGATGGCAGGCGGAGAGGTACGATTGCCGTTAATGGGGAGGATAAGCTCCAGATGCTTCCAACTCCTCGGTCGAAGGAGAAGCCAGCGTGTAAAGGCAATCTGGATCTCCCCCAGATGTGCACACTCTGAGCAACCCGGATGGAAGTGGCACTCCCCGGCAGGTGCAGCCAGGGTTCTAGGCAGCAAGGTTGAGATCAGGGCCTCTAAACGCTGCAGAGAGTCTTCCTGGCAAGAAAGGAGGGAGAACTCTCCGTCCGTCCGTCCCTCCCTCCCTCCCCAGCTCTACCTTTCTGCTTCCTCAAGGAGAAGGGGACCCAGGACATGGGGCCTGGGGGCGGGGAGGGGCTGCATTCTACAGGGGACACCACACCGGGTCTGGGGACAGGTGAGGGGTTGTGTCTCCCATGTGGGGCTGCTAGCCAAGGGATGGTCGGAGGTCACTTTTTAGGGATAAGGGAGGAAAACGTGGTCCGTTGGTGGGGAGGGAGGGCCAAGGAGAGAGGTGAACATCCCGAGTATTGTCAACTGCAGGCTGGCTTCCCGGAGCTTCTAGGGCAACGGGACAGGCTGGGCAAAGCCCTTGGTGTTATCTTGAGGAGACCTCGCAGTCATTTTGTGCAAGAAGCAAGCTGCCCTGCCTCCACCCCGCGGCAGGCTGCAACTCTATAAACTCTCTCCAAGTAAAACCCCAGGGCATAATCGGGTGTGGAAGGCTGAATCAAGTGTGGGTATTACGCTGTGAAAACCCCTAACTGCCTGGCCCGGCAAATGAATTAGCTTGTTAAACAAAATACATACATCTGCATACATTTGAATACATGAATAAGATCAGCTCAGACCCTGCCCAGGCCCAACTTCTCCCAGAGGGAGGAGGAGGAGAGGAGGAGGAGGAGGAGGAGGAGGAGGAGGAGGAGGAGGAGGAGGAGGAGAAAAAAAGAGGAGGATCCGGGAAAGAGAGGCTTGGCCGGCTCCCAAGGCTGCCCCTTAAAGAGCCCATGCCTTTGCATGCTTTATTTATAGATTAAATACAAAAAGCGTCTCCCTGCTGCATTAAAAACTACCCATCAAGGCTGAGGACTCGAAGGAGCAGTAAAATCAATCTCGCTGCATAAAGACAACAGCAAGCAATTGGCATGACATTTTAAGTAAATGCTACAGCCATTTGTAAATGTTCATTTTCCGGGAGCCCCCATCTATTATATGACAGCTCTTTTCTTAGCGTCCCGGTGTGAATTCAGTGGGTTTACAGATAAGCCCGTTGAGGAGAATGGATATCAAGATGTAAAGTGCTATAATACGGACAATTTGTTACTGCTGCACCAAGTCGCTCCGTCATTATGTAGTTGCCTCTCAAAGGGTTGGAACCACCTGGCTATTTTTACTCATTGGAGTTAGTCAGCAAGGGGGTCTGAATTTGGGGGAGAGGAAGTGGGTGAGGACGGACGGGCACAGCGGCCCCGAGGTGAGGAGACTTGATAGGGTCCTTGGGGTCCGGACTCACCCTTTCCAGATGCTTCTCCCTCAAAGAGGCCTGGACAGGAGAGACATTTCCCACCCCCGAGCCTGCTTATCCACAAGGTCCCAGGTCCCAGCAGGAGAGGGTCCAACAGAGGCCAGAAACCTGAATTATGGGGCCGATCACCTGTTGCTCAGACGCCCGTGCTTCCCCGGGGAATGGATCAAAGATCAGGCTCCAGAGGACCCCCCTTCCCTGGGGTTCCAGCCCGGCTCCCTGTCCCTCTTGGCAGAGGTGGCCCATCGGGGCCGGGGAATAGCCTGGCAGCTGCGTGGCAACCTGCTCCGGGACTGCCCAGGTTGAAATATGGCCTGAGAGAAACTGAGGTTCCCCTGGCCTCATAACTCACTGCTTCCTCCGACAACCCAGATGCTTCCAGGGAGGAAATAAATGACCCCCTCGGTGAGCCTGGAGTTGCGTCGACGATGTGCCAAGCGGAGCAGATGACAGATCACAGCAGGCTCCCCAGTGGGGCTGATGGGAGGGCCCCCCTGGCCCTCAGGTAGTCAGGAAACCAAATGCCCAGAAATCCAAGTCCAGCTTCAGAAAAGAAGGAGCGCAAAGAGATGGACCACAAGGCTGGTCATTTAGGTCGGAAACCGCAGGGGACCTAGTTTGCAGGCAAGTCCCCTCCCAGATGTTACTGGCTCTCGTGCTCGGGCTGCTTCTTTTATGCTGTTCATCTGTCCATTCATTCAACCAACACTTGGGGGCCTCTTGGGTCTTTTCTGAGGCCCTCCTGGCCCTTCATGGGCTTTAATTTCGGCACAGAGCAGGCCATTTAGCCTGTTAACCCTTCCAGGGTACAAAGTATACCCCTGCCTATTGGTGTCTGGCACATAGTAGGACACAAACAGCTGTGGAACAAATGAATGAACAGATAAGCACATGTACACACCCACACACCCATCTGCTCCTAGGGTGCTGCTTCCTGGGGCTGGTTTCTCAGCAGGGCCTCTCCGGGGTGGGCAGGAGGATCCTGCCTCTCACTGCGGTTCGTTGGTTTGGACCCAGCTCTTCAGTAGACAGTGTCAAATTCTAATTGGGGTTTGGCATGAGCCAGCAGGAGCTCCAGCAAGTCACTTCCCTCCTTTGTTTGGGAAATGTGGCTACGTGATCTAAAAATGCCCTTCTAGCAATTAGCTCCTCTGACTTCAGCAGAGAAGAGGCCAAGCAGACCGGGGGGGGCGGGGGGGGGATGTGGACACCTTCCGGGTTAGGTGTGGGGGTGGAGGGTGCTGCATCTGAAGGGTGCCGTGGCTGGCCCAAGCTCTGTCCTCAGTGATGGTAGCTGGTGGTTTCATCCTTCAGGATCCAGATGAGGAAACAGCTGCACCTACCAGGGAGCTGTGAGTCTCTCCAGAAATTCTCTTCTGGGCTCTGTTCAGCCTTCTGGATGCAGGCGGCTGAGAGCTGTCGTTTCTCAGCCCTATTCTATTCCAGCTCCCTGCGAGTATGAAGGTCCACTCAGCCTTGTCCCAGGAAACTCCTCTGGGGGGTGTCTCATGTCCTGGGTGGGGGGCCCAGGTCCTCTGAGCTACCTTGGCAGTGATGCTCGGAGCCCAGCCCTGTGGCTGCTGGGGCGCTCATGCTGCATGGAGGATGCGCTTCTGTGGAAGGGGGAAAAATGTCAAAGGCCTGTGACATGGAACTGCCCTGGTCCCTGACTGAGGGAGGGAGGGAATGGTGTGGGGTCAGGCGGTTGTTCCCCAGGTAATGAAAGTTTGCGTCCCTGGACCGCTGTGTCCAGTCTGGCCTGAGTGGGAGTTGATGAAGAAGTGTCTAGGTGCAAAACTCAGTTCTTCTTCTAAGATAAATAAATGAGCAATTGCCAGCCGAGGTGCCACGGAGAGTACTTAGCTTAATCAAGCAGTGTCATCCCCGAGGTAATTTCGAGGCCCCATTCATCACGGCTCTTTCATCCTCTCTGTGTCACCGCTGCTAATAGTTCGTGCTCAGGCAGAGAGTTGCCAAGCAAACTTTGAGTCACGTCCTCATGTCCACCCAGCCAGCTCTTGCATCTGTGGGTAGAGGCAGCGTGACTTTCACAGGGGTTGACAACCAGGGATGCTCAGGGACTGGTGAACCAGAAAGGCCACTGGCCACTGCCACACCAGTTGGCCGTAGCCAGACATCAGACAGAGAAGAGGGGGGTGATATTTGGGAGGAGGTCCCTTCTTCCCTGAGGCTGGAAGTCCCTAAAAATTGTGAATTCTCATTATTACGACAAACCCGGGAGGGGAAAAAAAAGCAAACAATGAAAAAGCTTATCATTGGGTATAATAAAAGTATACATCACATACTAAGGGGTTTATAGGAGGAATAACTAACCCAAGTCTGGTCAGCAGGGACCACTAAGTCTGGTCCTGGTGCTGGGCCTTTGCACTTGCTGCTCCTTTGCTCTGAAACTAAAGTGGCATCCTTCTTGCCATTTCAGACCCAGGCAAACTGAGAGATAGGACAGAATGATGGTCATCCAACCAAGTTATGGATGATGATGGGTTTTGAAAAAGCTCTGGCCCTTAGGAGCTGCAGGGTTTTACACATATTTCCCAATCTCTCTGTCCCTCTGTTCTTCTGATGATCTCACTGGGCAGGAGAGGATTAAGTGACAATCCCCGGGCTGGGACAGGACATTAAAAAGTGGGAGCCAGTGATGTCAGCAAGATGGCCCCTTCTTCCCCGTCAGCACGCCGAGTGAGCAGAGGTTCACAAGCTCCTGTTGTCAGAAGTGGGAGTCGGCCACAGAAAAGTGGGGTGACTTGCATCGAGTCACATGGTAGGTCAGAGTTGGGAACAAGGTCCGAAATCCCAGTCTCAGCTCTCATGGTTTCCATAGCAACAGATCCCAACCTGGCGACGAGTAGGCTTGATTTGGTGACATCCCGGAGTATATAAAATTATCTGAAGGCCATCACAAAATAATCAAATCGTACGCTCTCCTGTGCTCTCTCTTGGTGGGGATGTCATAAAGGTTTGACAACGATGACAAGATGTCAGTTTGGTTCCTAAGGAGTCAGACATCCAGGTTGAGCCTGGTGAGACGATTTCTGCCTTAACTCTGACACGGGAAAAGTTCGAGTCAGATTCAATTGTTTGTGCCTTTCTAATTAAGCCCCCGATGCCCAACTCCAGTTGCCCCAGACCCTCCATCTCTAAAAGTCACTGGTGTCCCCACCCCGCCCCCAGCTCCAGTCAATTGCTTCTATGCTCAAGAGCTCCCCTGCCCCACCCTGTCCACCAGAGCTGGACAGAGTGGCCAAAATACGAAGGTTGAGCTTCGGAAACTGTGACGGCTGGAAGAATCACCTGGAAAGCCTGAGGAAATGTGGGTTTGGATCCAGCAGGTCTGGCGGGAGGCTTGTGATTCTGCATTTCTAACGAGCTCCCGGAGGCCGTTGCTGGATGGCTCTTTGAGTTCCAGGTGTTAAGTACTGATTCTCCCACTCTGGACGGCCTCGGAATCACCTGGAAGATTTGTTCAAATGGATCCCCGGACCCCACCCCCAGAGTTTCTGGGTTCAGCTGGTCTGGGATGGAGCCTGAGAATTTGCAGGCCTAACGGGCTCCCAGGTGATGCTGCTGCGGCTGCTTCTGGGGAGCACACACCTGGAGAATCATTGCACTAAAGGCTGCAAGTGGCCAGGTGATGCAGCTCCCTGACTCGTGACACCTGTGCACTGGCCAGGTGTGTCCACTGGACTTCCCGTGCCCTTCCCGTCCCCCTCCCGGGATGAAGCTTCCTCTGTGAGGCCACCTTCCACCGCAGGGCAGAACCACCCCTTGGTCCCTGCGTTGAGTACACACACACACACACACACACAGAGCTAGAAGGAGAGAGACTGATTTTGCAAAATCTGCACAAAAATTGGCTGAATTTATGTTTCCCCTGCAAGAGAAATGCTGCCGAGTGGAAATAAAATGCAGGATTCCTGGGCACTTCTATTACCTCTTCATGTCACCGGCAGTGACTGATGGTGAAAAGTAAGATTGCAAACGGAATCGCTTTCGCTTTGCCCAGAACAAACTCCAGCCGGCGACGGAGCCTCCTGCAAATCTGTGGTTCTCCCAAGTGTCACCGACAGCGGCTCTGAAAGGCGCCGGGAGAGCAGCCAGCCTGCAGGAGACAGCCTTCACCGGGCCCAGGCCCCGGGGGCCCCGTCCTTCACCTGAAAGCAGGGGCCCCTGCAGGCGAAAGGGAATCCGGGTTGATTTAATGCGGTTCATTTTTCTTCCTTGTTTTAATCACGGAGTAATAATAATAATAAACTCGCCTTTATATAGTGTCTTTCATTGCCAGTGTATCACCGAGCACTTTACAGATTTAATAATAGAGTTTCAGAAATAAATAATGGGGAATAATAATGGGAAGGATAAATAACGTATTTATGGAATTGTATTGTGGTTTATGGTGGTAAACAATCCCTCAGACAGCCAGCAGCCGGAAATTAAGAGGTCTGGAAAGGAGAAGGGGACCGAAAAGAGAGGCGCCTTCAGGTAGGATGTGCACCGGACTGGGGCCCCATGCAGGGGGGCAGAGAGAAGGGAGGGTGGGGGGCTCCCCAGTCACAGGGCAGGGCTGGGACGGCAGCGCGGAGAGGAGGGTGGATTCTCCAGAAGGGAGGGTGAGGTGCCTGATGTTGATGAGGGCTCAGCCCCGCGTAGGGCGGCGGAGGAAAGAGGATGAGTGACAAGCTGGCCCAAGTGGCCAGGCCACCAGACCCCACCTGGCTCCGTCCTGGATGCAGGGCTGCCCCAAAAGCTAGGCCGCTCCTTGCTGGACCGGGAGCCACACTTCCTTCCCTGCCTGTGCCAAGCCTTCCTTCAAGGATGCTCGAGGCGCATTTTGTGGCCACCCCCGCTGCAACCTGAAAGGGGGCCCTTGAAAAGAAGAGAATGTTATATGGAAATTGCTCTTACCGAGTTGGTATCCCTCCCTGGGCTTCTAGCAGGTGCCTGGCTGGAGGGATCGGCGGGTCAGACGTACAAGGGGAGGGGGCAGGAAGAAGGGACAGGCACCTGGCCCTGCTAGCACCCCCAGGAGAAAAGATCGGGATTTCCCTCTTGCTTTGTCCCTCTCCTCGATGGTTTGATGATTAGAGACTTAATCCGTGAAAATATCAGCAGGCCCAGGTTCCTGCCTGATTGGTTTTTGCCTGGCAACGTCCTAGGAGCTTTATTTACATACATTGTCTTTTTCTGTAGATGAGGAAATTGCTCCATCGCAGCCGCACTGAAATCCTTCTGCACACGGAAGATTTCAGCAGAAGCCGGAACGAAGCCAATGTCAAGTGCTCAGGATCCGTAAGTGTAGCTTTGGCCTCTCCGGACCTGTTTCCAGAAGCCACAGTCCCAGCCTGTGGGTGAAGTGCCAGGCTCAGTGGCTGAGGCCTCGAGGCCCGAGACCTGGAGGCAGAAGCTGTGGGGGGCCAGTGCGGGGTGGGGGGGCCGGTTGGTCACTGGGTCTGGACCGGCTCTCCGGTGCTGGGCTCCAGCCAAATGACCCCATACAGGGAGGCTGCTCCAGCCACGTGCCCTGCTTTGGCACCGACCACTGCCCGCCGGGTGGCCGCCTGGAGTTGTCGGGGCCCCTTGGAAATTCCTACTGGGATGGCTTGTTTCCCTCAGAAAATTCTGGACTCGCACGGGCTTGTAAACAAGTGTGCTCACCTGGCTGGCACCTTACATGGACCTTAAATTTATTAGTCCTTTTTATTGTCTTTTTATTGTCCTGTAGGAGGCTGATCAGTGACTCACTGAGGGCCCGTCTGTCTCCCCAGAGCATCTCCAGGGTCTGGATCCTGAGCGGATGTAACTCTGGGCCCGGTGTCGGGGGCAGGAGGGCAGGAGGGCAGGAGGGCAGGAGCTTGGTGCCGGGCGCTATCCCTTCCCAGGCCCCAACCACCACGGATTCATTCCACGCACGGTTCCTGAGCACCCACTGTGAGCCAGACACCGCACAGCACCTGCTGGGCGTATCCGAGAACGAGCAGGGTGGAACCGCACTCTCAGTAATCCTAGGACTGACTATATGATTATAATCCTGCGAAGAGGGTCAGGGCTTTGCGTAGACGCCCGCACAGTGGACATTTACGGAGCCTCAGTGTGCACATCTGTAAAATGGCAGGGACTCTGAGTTTGGTGGTTCAGCAGCTTTCAGCCCCACCCAGGAACGCAGCAGACCGTCCAGCCCAGGCCCTGCTCTTGCCTTCAAACGCTGTGCTCTGACTGTTGTCATGGAGGCATTTGTCACCGTGTCCTCCTGTTGTCACCGTGTCCTCCTGTCAGCACTGGCAGGTTGTGCCCAGATCTCCTGCTGGGAGTACTGGAGTCAGACACTGATTTGCCTGTTACTCTGTACAGCGCAAAGCCTCCCTCCCCACCTCCAACCCCAGGGGAGGGCTCCCTGCTGGGGACCCAGGCTAACCCCCTTGGGGCTCTCAGATCACCCACTCCCAGGGTGCGGGGAGCTGGAAGTGCCAGCTCCTCCATGTGGGCCTTGTGTCGTCAGCCCGGCCAGGCCCCCTCCAGGGCCCCCCCCACCTCCAGTATAAACCAAGGAGTCCCTGTAGGAGCCTGAGAGCGAATCGAAGAGAAAGCCAGGTGACAGAGCAGCAGAGTGGGGATGTGCCTGGTCACTGCTCCTGGCGGAGCCTTGGAAGGAAGCAGGTCCCCGTGACGCCCAGCCCAGGCAGCCCTCCCTCAATGCTCAGCCCCCTGCAGGCCGGTGGGTCTCCTTGTTGAGACCACCTTCTGTTAACAAGCCCAAACGGCAGCATTAACGTGGGCTCCAGCGCCCCACAGGTGCGACTCCAACCCAACGCCACCGCCAGTGTGAATTTAGGCAATGTGCCAACCCGGCTCAATTTCCTCATCCATAAAATGGGGATAAGCCAAGCAATAGTGACTTTGGAAGATTTACAGTTAAGGAGTAATCTTCAGGGCTTGAGCTGAACCCTAGGAGCACTGATCCTGCATCCATCCCCGCTCTGAGCTCCTAGACCCAAATGGGGATCAGAGGGACCGGCTTACTGGCCGAGGGCCAATGACTAAAGCAGATCGGCAGACTCCAGCCCATGGGCTCAGTCCGGCGCTGCTGCTGCCTGCTTTTGTGGATAAAGTTTTATTGGAACACAGCCGTGCTCGTTCACTTACGTATCGTCTATGGTTTCTTTTGCACGGACTTGGGTTGTTGCAACAGAGATTCTTTGTGTGCAGAGACCCAAAAATATTTACTCTCTGGACCTTAGCAGGAAATGTTTGCAGACCTGGTCTCTAAAGTCCGGGACCCCTGAAAAGGCTGAAGTATGCTCCGAGGGTCAGAGTTAGGGTTTCCTACCAAAGTCCCGAACTTTTAGACTATCCAGGGGAGAACTTGGCTGGCCAAGTGGAGTCACTGACCACCTGGGAGACCCCATTGTGGGTGGAATGGAGACCTGGCACCAGGAGGTATAGAGTGGTGGCCTCCCGGCCAGCCTAGGGGATCCAGTCCCTCGCCCCATCCCAAGCATATTGACTGGGCTCTGATGGGAAGCCAAGCAAGGGCCTGCCCTTCCCATCTGGCTCTTGGTGGGCAGTGCCACGGAGAAGGACCCAGTGTCCTGATAGGGGACACGGCCCAGTTGAGGTCAGGTTTCTTCCAATCAGATCTAGCTTCTCCTCTTTTGGGAGGAGTGAAGATTGTTTCCCCAACATGCCCCTGTGAGGACGCCCTGAAAGATTCTCATCTTTAGAGCAAGGTAGAAACTTAACAGCTGGAGTAGAAGGCCCCATGTGCCCGAGACACTGTAAATGTTCAAGAATGCGAGCTCTCGCTAACTATAATAATCAAAAATCCAAATGTCTCCCTGCTGCTTCTCCTTACTGATCCTAATACAACCTTCTGACAACTTAGAATAAATATTCCCTTTTCAATAGGACAACTTTTTCAAATTCCTTGAAGACCCTTGACCCCAGTCACCAAGGGGTATAGTGGCAACTCGACGGAGTAGAATTCTAGCAGTTTCCATCATAGGAAGTTGCCTCCCCATAAATAATAGGTTTCTTTGTCTTAACGTTGAACAGATACACTGTCGAAATGGATATATAGATCTAAGCCTGTGTAGTTGTCCTGTAAACCATAATCTTTCATTAGAACAACTTTCTGGATACATTGAAACTTACCACCTGGGGTAGAGAGTGAGTTCTCAGCTGGTCATCCCCATATCAGGTCAGGTAAGAGGCAAACCAAAGTAGGCATCAGAGGTTTAATTTGGTTGCTGCCTCTTGCTGGCTGCAATTATATGCTTACTCACAGAACTTAAAGGAGCCACTCACCTCCGTGTGAGATGGAAAAATGATACCACCGACCTGTGGGATACACGTGGTCCCGGCCCCCTGGCCACGCGCGGCGCAGACAGAGCGTGCTAGAGGAGCCTGCGTCTGGCTTTGCAGACCCACATCTGTCTGCAGTGCAGTCCTTGTATTCTCTATGTATACCTTTGATAAATGGCTGTACTTTTATATTCTAATTGGTAATAGAAACAACACCTCCGATGCCCAGGAGAAGCCCCAAGTCCCAGCCCAAGCGGGAGATGAAAGGGTTTCCAATGAGGGGCAAAGACTCTTAAAGGGAAAGAAAATGCGGATGGAGGTGAGGGAGTTCTCAGACCAGGGGAAAGCCTGATCTTGAAGGTATGAGAGGGAGGGCTTCCCAGGCCTGGAAAGCAGACAAAAACAGCGGCATCCGTGGGAATCAGGTGAAGGGTAGGGGTCCAGGGAGTGGGAAGCAGGGGCAATTCTCAAGTGGGGAGCTAGCGCTCTTGAATATCCAATGAGAAGGCCAGGATGAGGGATGCCTGGGCGGCTCAGCGGTGAAGCATCTGCCTTTGGCTCGGGGAGCGATCCTGGAGTCTCGGGATCAAGTCCCACATCGGGCTCCCTGCATGGAGCCAGCTTCTCCCTCTGCCTCTCATGCATACATAAAGAAAATCTTAAAAAAAAAAAGAAAAAAAAAAAAAAAGAAGGCCGGGATGTGGCCAGACACAGTGACAGCCAGCCCTGCAGGGCGGCAAGTATAACCTCCCATAAGCCAGACCAAACTGGCCCAGATGTGCTCTGAGCCTGCCAGTTCCTTCGAGCTTCTTAGCACCTCTGACACATCCTCCGCTCCCATCTCCGGCCCCCAGCCCCCACCCCTTCAGGAAGGCAGAGCTCGTGCCAGGAGCAAGAGCAGACCGAGCAGTAGAGCTGTCACTGTCCTGCAGATGACGGCACTGGGATGCGCCCTGGTCCCCGGGTCTCTAACTGCGTGTACCCACATCCAGGTCAGTCCTTGGGGCAGGGCCAAGCTGGGAGCGCCTGTCTCGGGAGCTCCTGGATAATGCGGTGGTCTGTGGGTGTGAGGGCCACTTTGAGAGCAAGGAATCACAGGGAGCAGCGTTACTAGGACGATGGTCTCTGCAGTCAGTCAAGGGTTCAAGTCCCAGATGTGCCTACTTACTGGCTCTGTGACCTTGAGAAAGTTACTTAACCTCTCTGAGGAAAGCTTTCTTCATCTGTCACGTGGGGATAATACCGCATCCGAGGCTGGCTGAGCAGATTCGGTGATGTCAGTCAAGCATGGTTGGGAAATACTAAACACCCAATCAATAAATAGGAGGGTTTAAGCTGTTACTGAGAATATATCGATATCAAAGTCTTATTAGGAAGATTGGGGCAAGAGAGGAGGAGCATGGTCTCAAGGCTACTGCCGCAGGAGGCCACCCCAAGCTCTGGGTGGTGACCCCAAAGACAAGGTGCCTCCCTTCCCTGCAGCCGAGATATCAGGGAGGAAGGGAGACCGTCAGCAGGGCAGCCTCACCCTCTGCAGGGCTGCTGGCCACGGGCCTGTCACAGAAAGTTGTGTGGTCCAGAGCGAAGCCAGTGGGCAAGGTGGGGAGGGGATGAGAGCAAACTCCCCACTGATAAGGTGGATTTCCTGGGACTGAGTAGGAGATCGGGCCCAGAAGGAGGAGGGAAAATTTTCTCACATGTTCATCTATTACTACCTACCTACTATCACACAGCTGCAGGTGCAGCCCAGGGGCTGAGCCCCATCATCACGGCAAGTCCCGAGACTCCCAGAGCAGAGCATCCTGCCTGAGTCGATTCCCAGCTCTACGGCGGCCTGCTTGGGGCCCCATTGTTTGGAATGCATGCGTGTGCGTGGACCTGGGTAGGTAGCGAATGTGCTCATCTGGGGACTGTCTGTAGAAAGGGAAGAAGCTGGAGGAACCCACCCAGAGGCGGGTCAGCCCGGTTCGAGGAAAGCCCTTGCTGGCACCTGGCTCTCTAGAGCAGGATTTCTCAAGGCAGGCTCTGCTGACGTGTGCGTGGGACCATCCCATGCCCTGTCGGATGTTTAGCAGCATCCCTGGCCTCTACCCACTCGATGCCCAGAGCATCCCTCCCTGAGTCGTGACAATCAGACACGGCCACAGGTCGCCCCAGCAGTCACCCCAGTTGAGAACTGCTGCTTGATACATCCTCTCCTTGGACCTGTTACCTCCGGAGGAAATGAGGGAGGGGTGGACACCAGGGTCTGTGAAGTTGGCGGCAGACAAGGCTCCAGTGGCCAGATGGGCCCCACTTCCTCTCTGCAAGCTACCTGGCGTCAGTCATGGACGGCACCTTGCAAGCCTTTTGCACTGAGAATTTAGTGCTCGCCTGGCAGCTCCCTGGCCTCCCGGCCTCCTCTGGCTCTGCTGGGCGAGGCTCCACGTGGAGGAGCTGAGGCATGGGGCAGCCTGGGAGGACGGGCCCAGCAGGCAGCGGCCTCCACCCCATCTTGCTGTGTGTGTGTCCAGGGTGCCCCACGGTTCCTGGGAAAAGCAGCTCCTGCAAGGGCAGGGCTGGAGTGGGCGCTGGGAGTTGTGCCGGCGAAGCCAGGGGGACGCGGAGGCTGAGTGGAAGAGAATGTTATCACAGAAACCTGATTTTTCTACACACTCTATCAGCTCCCCATCTGTTCCTTGATTAAATGTATTACTGTGCTCCCTCCCCACATGCCCGCTGCCAGGATGTCTCCGGAGCCCTGATTACATCTGTGGAGAGAGCCTCAAACCTCACAGATGAGCGGGCCTATCGATCAGCCTGGCAGTTGACGTTTGTTTTAAAATCTGGAGGAGGGTAAAGAGTGGGGGCAGAGCTGGCTGGGGCTGGGGGCTGCAGGGAGCCTCTAACCCCAAAGGGAGGGCCCTCCATCCCTTTCTCACCTCAACGAGCCGCACCCACAGCTTTGGCTGATATCAGACGTTGATTCCTATAGCTCTGTGACCTTGGGCCAGCCGCCCGTCCCATCCCTTTGCAGACTGTTTCCTTCTCTTTATCCTGGGGGGATGTTGAAGCAGGTGACTATTTAGAGTCACTTGCAGAAGCAACAGTCTGCAGCCTTGCACCTCCAAGCCTGGTGTGTGGGCCAGCAGCCCCGCATCCCCTGGGCACTTGTAGGGAATGCAGGCTCTCAGGCCCAGCCCAGGCCCACTGACTTGGAATCTGCCTTTTAACAAGACCCCCTGGGGCCTCCCGAGCACATTAAAGTGTAGAAAGCCAGCTTCCATGTTCCATCCGTTTGACTGCTTCCGAGATGAACATGTAGGAGAAATCCCTCAAAGGAGAAGATTCAGTATCTCCTCTGGCCTCAGAAAACTTTTATTGGATTTTCTTCCTGCACCAAAACCTTAACCCTGACAAGGAACCGGCTCTGAAGTCCTAGCTGTGGTCTGAGCCCCAGGATGAGAACATTCACTGGATCAGGTCCCCAACAAAAGCTTGGGGATTAGAAAGAGAAGCAGGTCCCACTTCCTGCCCTTGGGGAACCCACTGGCCAGGATGGAAAGATGCCAGAAAGAAAGGCCCATTCAGTGGGATCCTTACCAAACACCTTGCTCCCTCATTGTGGGATCTGAGCAAATCCCCAAGAGCAGAACCAGCCCTCCGGGACTGTGTGTCCGTTTCCTGGAGCTGCTGTAAAAACTCACCATGATTCTCTCGCGATTCTGGAGGCCAGGGTCCGAAATCCAGGTGTTGGAGGGTCGTGTTCCTTTGGGAAGCTCTGGGGAGGGTCCCTTCTCATCTCTTCCAGTCACTGGCGGCTGCTGCCAACTCTTGGATTTCAACCTGGTCTTCACACCACCTTCCTTCCTCATGGAAGTTGAGGCTCCCCTGCCTGTTTCTAAGGACAGCTGCGATGGCATTTAGGGCTTGCCCGGATTATCTCGGATCCTCTAGTCTCAAACTCCTTAATTTGCTCACATCTGCAAAGGTGCTTTCTCCATATTAGCTCATGTTTGAGGTCTGACTTGGCCACAATATCTTTCAGGGGGCTATGATGCAGCCTACCACGTGCCCCAGTCAAGACCTGGCCTCACTGTGGGATTCTGGATGAGTTACTCAATATGAAGGAGCCTGTGCCCTCCCCGAGAATTGGGATCGTAATCTGCCTCCATCCCCCACATGTGCATTGGCATTCCCTGGGGGATCTGTTCAACGCAGCCAGGCTGCCCTCCCCTAGAGTCTGCCAGTGGGTCTGGGGAGAGACTTAAGAATGTGCATTCCTGATAGGTTCCCAGGTAAGGCCGAGAACTGCGGGGTTTGATGAAGTGATGCATGTAAGTGACCTAACAAAGTTGCACCCCAAATACGTACTGAAGAGCTGAGGGTGGCTTGCTGGTGAACAAGCCACCACAATGATACCCCCTTCTCCCCCTACAGCAGAAGACCCTGTCTCCCAGGAGAGGGAGAGCCCCTTGGGAGCCCTTTGTGATTTAACACAGCGCCGCCTTCACAGCCTGGGAGCCAGGCGCTGTGCAGGGGTGGGCCTCGCCTCTGTTGGCCCTCGCTCCCCACGTAGTCCTCAGGTGTAAATTAACAGCGACCAAACGTGCGTGGACCGAATGTATAGGAAGGTAAGAAAGCATACGGAGGGGAGAGCTTCGATCCCTTCTGAAGGAGGCCCCAAGGAATTGGCATTGGCCTTCGGGGTTTGGGGAGGGAGGCAAATTTGCCAGCAGCTCTGGAGCGAGTGGGCCTTGTGGGCAGAGGGCAGGGCATGTGGGGTCGTATGAAACATCAGTGTGGCCAAGTCTCCAAATCCTGGAGCTGGGGAGTACTGGACGTGGGCTGGGGACCTCGGCAGGACCAAGAGAAGAGCAGTTTATGCCTCACTTGGCAGCGAGGACCTGTATCCTGCAGGCAGCATAGGGACATTCCGGGGCTTTCTTCGAGAGGGTGACTTGGTTTGCTACGTGTTGGGGAAGATTGCCCTGTGGCAGTGTAGGGGGCGCGGCGTGGAGGGACGAGGGAGAGCCTGGACACAGGAAGATCATCTGGGCAGCTGGCAAAACAATTCAGGCCGTGGACGAGTAAGAGCTAGACTGGGGCACGCGCCAGGGGTTGTCTGGCCGCTGGCTGGAGGCGTGAGCGAGCAGAGAGCAAATCACCAGTGAGGCCACTTTCATCCTGCCTCGGAAGCGGGGGGCTCAGAGGCCGGTGCAGCGATGCCCTGGTTGCCCTTGGGCAAGTCACATGGCAGTGTCGGCTTTGCCCTTCTCAGGGGAGCGGCCCAAACTTCCCGGGCACCTGTCTTCTCCTCTCCACTCCTCTCCTGGGGGAACGGCGCAGCCTCTGTAATGAGAGCCGCAGGTTCTGCCGAGTGTCCCCCAAATGTTAAACTAGTTAATTTCTGCGGAGATTTTTCTTTAAGCCAGCATGACACAGGCTTTAAATCAATGTGAAATCCGTTGTCTGCAGACCCACACAGAGAGGGTCCGTGGAGGACGGGCACCAATTATTCTCATCAGTCAATGGGGACAGGACAGGCTGTGCTGGGTGTGGGTTGTGGTGGGGAGAGACAGGCTTCCATGCTGGGGATGGAGTTAGAAGCCCGGGGCCACCCCAGGGAGGCATTTTGGGGGACGCCCCCGCCTCAGAGTGGGGTTGGGTGAAAGATGGAAAGTCATTTGAAAGGGTTGGGTCGGGCTTGGAGACACTGAGGTCCCCACCATGTTCAGCAGTAGCAGGTTCTCAGAGCCCACTTCCCCTAGGATTTCCTCCATTAAATACATACAATGGGTCACATAGGAAAGAAGGGGTGGTGTCTGGGCTGGGTGGGTGGTGGTGGGGGAGGCGGCGGTGGTGGTGGTGGGTGGAGGGAAGGTCAAAGGGACTCCTTCACAGCCATTTGCAGCCTGCTCCGGAGCTCAGGATCACCGAGAGTATTTATGAATACCATCAATCTTGCCCCCACTACAAGGAGACAAGCCAAATTCACTGACTCCATCTTCCTGCCCAAATGGCTCTCTTCTCCTTCAGAATATTGCTCTGTAATAATGCCCATCCTTGCCATCCTCCCGCCCTGGGGAGGTTTCAAAGAGTCCGCCCTAGAGCAAAGGACTCGGGGAAGTTGCTAGAATGACACTGACCCTGAGCGGAGCACAGGTGAACTGGGGAGGAGGATTTGGGAAAGCTTCAAGGGCGAGCAGCAGAGTTTGTGCATCTGGGGTAGCCCCACATCGAGGGCAGGGGTGCAAACTACAGCTCTGCTCCACCCACTCCTCTCCTTCCCCCCAATAACCAGGGCCAGTCAGGGTGACCAGGTGTGACCATACCCTGACAGCCAGGGCCAAGCCGGTTGACCCAGCTTGGCCAGTCATACATTCCGGCTCAACCTTCGGAGCGCCTGGTGAAAACACGAAGACCCAGTTAGAATTTGTTTGAACAGCAGCTGTGTCCAGAGACCTTGGTGGCAGAAATGACACAGCCAGATGGATCCTGCCGCCCGGGCCTCCAGGACCCCCTTGCTTCGTACTTACCCAAGTATTTTTTTACATTCTCCCATCGACTCTGTGCACCTCCATATCCTTCTAGAACATTCCCTCAATCAGAACCCTGATGGATTCAGGAGGAAGTTCATCAAAGTCTGGGAAAGACAAAACACTAGTTCCCGTGGAGGGTGGAATGCAGTGCCCTTTGCCTGCCCAGAGGCTGGCATGGGACGCTGAGCTCCCCACCTGCTCCTCCCACATTGTCTGCCACAGTGGTTCCCTAGCGGAGGGTGAATAATAGCAAGCTGACTTTGATCCTCCTTTTTCTCCCTGAAGAACACGAGGCTCTTTCATGCCCTGCTCTTGCTTGTGGCCGGGGTGCCGACAAGCTCCAGGAAGGGGATGCTCAGGGCCCAGCCTGTGCCCCACAGCGAGGCAGAGGTGGTACTAAGATTAGCAGCAGAACATTCCCTCCCCGTGCCGAGAGCAGCAGCCGGGCCTGGCTTCGGGCAGGGATGGTCTCCAAGAGGTCGCTGGGCGTGAATCATAACGCCTCACGCCTACAGGCCCGAGTATTATCCCAAGCACTTGACATAAACGAATTCATTGAATCCTCTCTGCAGGGCCACGCAGCAGGTTGGTGTCATTGTCCCTACCTCAGAGTCGAGAGAAAAAAGGCGTGATCCTACACAAGGTAACGTGGGAGTACGTGGTGGGATTTGGCCCTGGGTGCATCTGGCTCTGGGCTTCAAGAGCCTGCAGAAGGCTGAGCAGGACAGAGAGGAAGACGGAGGCCTCCGGAACCACGGGGAGCAGCAGGCCTGGAGTGGGGGTCAGGGTAAGGGGCATCTCTCTGGCCTTTCCATCGCTGCTTCTCAGATGGGTGAGGGCAAACACCAGGTCCCTGGGGCGGCCCCCGGCCCTCCCTGGCCTACTTTAGGGCACACACACTCTCCCCAGAAGGGGAGAGTGAACCAACGTCTGGGAGCCTGCTAGGGATCAGTTAGAGCAGACAAATAAGTCCGATGGAGGCTCCCCGTCCCCAGGAACCTGGAGAAAGTGGCCTGTGTCTCTCTTTCACACCTGGGTGGGGGGGCACGGCCACGTCCTCGAGGCCCCCTCCAGCTCCAGAATCCTGCTTCTGTGGATCTGACGTCCGGACTGAAGAGCCGCCCACTGTCCCATACATGCTGTGTCTGTCCCAGGTGCAATTTCCGATCCCCAGCAGAGAAAGCCACCTCCCCTCCCTCCCTTCCTTCAACTTTTCAAAGCCTTTGGGGTTCGGAGAGAAGCAGAGGAGCTCTGCAAACAGCTTGCAACCTTCCGGTCTGGCCAACGCAACAGCATCCATCGGTCACTCTGTCCCCGTTTCATGGAACCTCATTACAACTCTGCAAGGCGGCCACCGCTCACTGCACTGTCCACGAAGTCCAAGCCTGGAGAATCTAAGTAACCCGCCCGGGGCTTGTCGCTTTGAAGTGACAGATACCAAATGTGTGTGCGCTCAGGCTGGAGTCCAAAGGGCTTTCTGCAGGAGATAGAGGAGGGAGGGGGACCAGGCAGCCGTGAGCCCTGCTCCGGAGGTGCTGGGTGGCCCCTGAGCATGGGGAGCAGACCCCCTGGGTGGCCTCTCACATCCAGAGAGCTGGCACCTGCTGGGGGGACCCCAAGCTACTGGCCAGAGGCAGTGAGGAGGGTCAGAGATCAGAGGTCGGAAGAGAGGGGCCCAGTAAGCAGCGGAGTGAATGAGCCCCGAGCGTGGGCACGGAGGGGTCGGAGGCGGGCAGGATGGAGAGCTGCAGTGGGGACGCAGAGTGGGGGGCCTGTGCCTGGAATGCAGACTGCTTCTGGATGCTCTGACCTCGATACCTTCGGCTTGACTCCAGCCACATGGGGCCGTGCATGGCCTGCAGCTTCCTCCTTCTCCCACCTCCCTGGGGCTCCAGTGATCTGTAAAACTCACAAACCAGTGCTCTGTGGCCACCCGCCTCCCCCCCCCCCCCCCCAGCAGCACTCTCTGCATCCATATACCCTGAACCTGGCCCCTCCTGGGCCTTCCGGATTCATCTTGCACACTCCTCACTCCGGCCGCTCCCTGCAAAGTGCCTGGCAGATGAAAAACCCACGGATCAATGCCAGAAAAATGACTGTCTCCGCTCACCCTCGCCAGGGAAGAGGCTTTCAACTCGCCCACCTGGGGTGCGGGAAGGGAGGTGGAGTGCTTTAATCTCTTAAACTCTGTTTTCTCTCGGGGTGCATGTCCTGCAGCTCGGGGCCGACTCATTAATGTATCTGTCACCAGCCACGGAGGCAGCCACGAAATATTGATGTAGCCATTGGGACGTAAGGGCAGCTGGTGAAATGTGGCCCTGGCCATGATTTTGGGGCCCACTCCCGGCGCCGTGGCACTAATGCACCTCTGCATTAACGCAGGCTTGTCAGATGCCACGTGGAGCGCCCGATTTAGGATTAACGGCCAAGCATCGCGCCACTTTTCATCTCCAGCTGGTGAATATATATTACGGTTGCGTTCTTGCCACGGCTGGAGTTAAGGAGGTGCCGACACCTCATTGAAGGCTTGGAGGAAAGCATCCAGCTCACAAACGATTTGGCTCCCAGGTCCAGCTCCGCACAGTGGCTCTTCCTCCCCACTTCCCTTGCTGGATGGGGAAAGAGTCCAGGGAGAAATGGGCCTGGGGATCATGGCAGGTTGGAATGCAGGCCTTGAGCCACTAAGAGTTTGCACACTAGCTCCCCTCCAAAGCTCTGTGACCTCAGGGGAAATTACTTAGCTTTTCAGAGCCTCAGTTTTGGGGCCGTAAACCTACTGGCCTCAGAAGCTGTGGAAGATCACCGGGGTAGGATGTTGAGTGCCAGGTCCACGTGGGTTACGTCAGGCAGTGTTCTAGGTTCCAGAGGCTGATGCTGGCTGGTTTAAGCGGCAAAAAAAAAGCAAGCTAAGCTTCATGGTGATGCTTCCAGAACTGCGGCCAACATCACACCTTGGGACTGGTCTGGTGAGGATCCCCCACCCACCTCCACAGAGCCCCAGGGGCATTGGAATCAGGGTGCCACCAAAGCCACCACACAATGGCTGTCCTCTGGGAACCGGATGGTGACTACTCCCCATCCCTATGCCCCCACCTCACCACCACACACTCTGCCCTCGTCCTGCTTGTCTGTGTGGCCAACTCCAGATGCAAAGTCCCTAAAGGGTGCTTCTGATCGCCAAGTCTGGTTGTGAGCAAGGGAGGCTGGCAAAGGGAGTCCCTGGCACTTTGAGATCCGATGCTAGGGACTTTTCTCCAAACACAGGTAGGGGATTTGGATTTTGGACAGTGCAAATTAATCCATTTGTACTTGTGTTCTCCAGTTCTGATCTGTCCAGTGCTAGAGACTTAAGTCAACCCCAGGGAGACCTCTGGCTGCACCTTCCCACCGCATCTCCCCAAGGCGGGCCTCTGCCAGTGGCATTCCATCGACCGGGGCAATGGTGGGGGCCCCGAGGAAGAGACCTTTGGGGCTCGTGATGCAAAGTACACAACCCCCATGCACTCTGCAGAGGATTCTACAGGCAAACAGAACCTGCGGAACCAAACAACAGTGTGTGTACGGTTATACATGTGTACACACGAGTGTGTGTGTGCGTGTGTGCATAGGGAGATTTATTATGAGGAATTAGCGCACACGATTGAGGAGGCTGCGAATTCCCAAGACCTGGAGTCTGCGCGCTGGACACGTGGGGTAGTGGCGGGCTGAGTCTGAAAGCCGAGAACCAGGAGAGCCGATGGAGTGCGTTGCAGCCTTTGAGCAGCAAGCTGGAGACCAGAAGGACCCTGTGTTTCGGTTGAGTCTCAAGGCAGGAATCGCTGATGTTGCAGATCCGACAGGCGGGCAGGAGGAGGCCCCTCTTATTCAGCCTTTTTGTCTTATTCAGATTTTCAGTGGATTGGATGAGGCCCACCCCCATCAGGAAGGGCCATCTGCTTTACTCAGTCTACTGATTCAAATGGTAATCTCACCCGGAGAAGCTTCGCAGACACACCCAGAATGATGGTTGACCAGATGTCTGGGCATCCTCCACCGCCTCCACCTCCCACCGCCTCGCCCTGTGGCCCAGGCAAGCCTACACAGGATGAACCATCGCACCCACCCAGGGAAAAGTAACCCCCATCTAAGCAGAGAGCAGCCAAGGGAGGGGGGCGATGACGCCAATTTCCAAGATCCTGGTCCTGAGTTCAGAGATCCTTTCCAAGGACGTGTAGACTAGTAGTGGTTACAAGCCCACCCTGGATCCTGCCCGCCTGAGTCCCTACCCTGTCTCTGCCATGAAGTGAGTGGGTTCTGCACATCTCTGCTTCCTCCTCTGTGAAGCAGGGATAATAAGCAGCCCCTTCCTCGGGGGCTGCTTGGAGGACC
The DNA here is from genome assembly GCF_048164855.1 of Canis lupus baileyi. NCBI lineage: Eukaryota > Metazoa > Chordata > Mammalia > Carnivora > Canidae > Canis > Canis lupus. The sequence continues at coordinate 54,626,021 of NC_132853.1, read as the reverse complement.
AAGTGATTAATAGATGTAAAATGGTCAGAACGCTGCCAGGTAAACAGGAGGCACTCCGTAAAGATCGGTTATTGGCATTCTCCCCCAGGAGAGGGGCTTTTGGAGGGCAGTGTCGAGGGGGCTTGATGAGGCGGGGAGGCTGCTAGTGATGAGATCACATGGAAATGTCACAGGAGGGGCACCTGGGTGGCTCAGTCCCTTGAGCATCCTGACTCTTGATCTCAGCTCAGGGCTTGATATCAGCATCGTGAGTTCAAGCCCCACGTTGGGCTCCATCCTAGGGGCACGGAGCCTACTTTTAAAAAAAAATGCCACAAGAGCTGAGAGTGGGCAGCCAGCTTCTACTTGTCACCCCCAGGGCCCCTTGGATGGACATTGTTGGATGGGGGCTTGTTGGATGGACATTCCAGGGGGCTTGTTGTTGGACATTGTTGGATGGGGGCTTGTTGGATGGACATGTCCAGGGGACATTCCAGGCTGAGAAGGGGCTTGTTGGATGGACATTCCAGGCTGGGAAGGTCTAAGGGTGCAAAGAATTTTCCCCCTAGCCCAGGCACCGCCCTGCCTGCTTCGGGAAACAGAGATTTCCGCTCAGCTCCTGCTTCCCCGAGGTGTCTCCATGAGCACCCGAGTCTGGTGCCAAGTCTAGTGCCAACCTTGGCGTGCAGGAGTTGTCAACCATGCTTTCTCGAGCTGGCTTAGATCTGTTGGCCCTGGCATGCTTTCTTGTCCCCCTGAACTGGCCTTTGGCGATGGACCCTCACCCTCCTGCAGTCTCTGGATCGCAGGAGAGATCTGGTTCCATGCCAGTGTCGGCCCAGGATTATCTGCACCCACACTCTGCCTCCACTTCTTGGACTGCTGTCCTGACAGCCACTGAAAGATAAAACCCACATTCTGATTCCTGAGCCCCTTGGACTCTGGGGCAGCAGGACTGTGCTCGTCAGGGACCCCAAATCCCAGGCCCACAGCCCAGGGGAAGTGAAGGCATCTCCCCTCCTAGTAAAGATCGCCGAGGACCCTGGCACACAGACCCAGAGGCAGAAGAAAGGGTGACCGCTCCTGGGCCTTCCAGAATTCAGGTCCCTAAACCCCTTTCCTTACTTTTTGGGAGAAGGGCCACCATCTCTCGAGGACATCACAGCTGGTGAGACCAGAGCCCCCGGGACCACCCAAACTGTCCCTCTTCATCCAGAGAACACCCTCTTCCAAACAGAAGTCAGTGCCCATCCAGCACTCTGGCCAGGCTGTGGGAGAGGGGGCCTTCAGTAGCTTGGGTTTCCCCAAAAACAGGCCCTGAGATGAGGATGGGGAGCAGGTGGTTTATTAAGGGGCTGACCCAGGAAGTAGGTAAGGGGCAGGGGTTGTGAAATGGGGAGGAAGGAAATCTCATGAGGGGGTACATGCGTTTGTGAGAGGGTTAGCGCTGCAGGGACCTGGGGTTCATCCTGCAGTTGGGGGGGGGTCGGAGGATGGACCTATCTGCCGGTGGCCTCTGCGGCAGACCCAGGGGCCATGGATGGGCCTCGGCCTCATCATCCATAGGGGAGCGCCCCTGGAAGCCCAGGGACCTCCCTTTATGTGCAAATAAGTGGCCAGGGCTCATTCAGGACTTCGAGGCTTCCTGCCCCAGGATGACCCAACCAGTCAATCCTGCCTCAAGGCCCCTCCTCCTGGTCCCTCCACCGTCCCCTCCCGGGGTGGCCTTCCGCACGGCCAGGCAGGGTCATTCTGCTTCCTAGGAGAGGCGAGAACCTGGCCAGGGCAGGGAATCCAGCTTCCGTAGACTGAGGGGAAGGAGAGAACGGAAAATAAAGAGCCCTTAAAATCTCCCTCAACTGTTTAAGGATTGGAGATCTGCACTAAATCTCAAGAAAAAGGAGTAATTACGCTGTCAGCAAAGGTGATATAGTTTTTAAGACTCAGTTCCACAGCCGTAATTTTTCCTCATCCTCCTCGTGTCTCCTGGGGGATTTAGGGGCCAATTACCTGTCAGTTTGCTGAGAGGTGCTGTTCCCAGACAGGAAGGCATCACCTGCCGAGGCTTCTGTAAACCCTACTTGACAGCACGGGTGGCTGGTGGGGGGAGTGTGCAGGGTGCGCGGTCTTCAGTGGGAAGGGAATGTCTTGCAAGCTTCCGGGAGGAGCCCAGGAGCACAGAGCCTGGCTCCCCTCTGACCTGCCCTGAGCCAGGGAATGCCCTCTGGATTCTCCGGGTGAGGCCACCCTGGCCAGCGGAGGAAGCGGCGAGGAACTCCAGCCTCTCTGGACGGTGGGGGGCCTTCTAACAGAACCCAAGCATCTTAGGCCCGGTCAAGCCTTTCAAGTCCGGTATGGGGTTGCCATACAGAGGGTTGCCATACAGTCAGGGTCAGCCCGCAGGAAGCACTGGCCCTGTGTGATCTTGAGTAGTTACCTAACCTCTCTGTGCCTTCGGGGAAAATGGGCTCAGGATGGGACCCACCTCATCAGATTGTGGGTTATCATGATGTAGTCTTACCCCTATCTCATGCTTGATTCCTGCCACTGGGGAGTGGGGGGGGGGGCTAGGGAGGGAGGGTCCCCAGCCTCTCTTGAATACCTTGGTGGCCGGGGAGCTCACTAAGAGGAGAGGCAACCCATTAGCACCTTGACCCTCCTGGCTGATCCTGACTGGGTCAAAGTGTTCTGTGGTTCTCAGCCCCCTGGTGCTGCCTTCACCCTCAAAGATCACATCTGTGCCGCTTGCCAAGTTCTACGGCTCAGCTGTCACCACCACACCGCCGGCCCCACCCAACGGGGCTCACACTTGACCCTTCCTTCAGTCCTCATGCTTAGGAAACAAAGTTTCTGCTTTGCCAAGAATGTCCCGCATCCCCGGCCTGGGTGACCTGACTCCAGGATGCCTTCCTAGGCTGTCAGTCCTGAACTTGAGAGATGCCTTTGAGGATCAGTGGAGTCAGCTCATCTTTATCCCTTTTTCCACTTGCTCCTTGTTCTCAAAGCCATGAGTTCCTTGGAGCTTCTCCCTAGAGGAATATTGGGCCAGGAGGCCCATTAACTTGAGCTTCCTTTTGGCTTGGGCTTCTCTGGGGGCATGTTCCCAGCGGCCAACAGAGGATGCTGTGCTCCATGTCTTCATGGGCCCCCAGGGGTGCTTCAGATTCAGGGAGGGTCTCACCCCAGGAGCTCACTTCTCTTGCTGGGTCTCCTTGTTGTCCCAAGGAACATCCCATGGGAGGGGAGTAGGCTCCAGTGGTGGCGCGCGGGGACGCTGGCCAGACCTCAGTGCGTGTCAGCACCACATGAAGCCAGGGTTTTGCCATGAAAGCCTCCTCCGTTGTCCTCCCACCCTCTAGGCGGGGCTCAGTTTCATCACCAAGACACAGTATAGCTTGGTGGTTAAGATCGGGGGACCCTGGAGCCAGGCCAGCTAGTTCAAATCCTGACCCCCCTACTCCCAGGACACATGACCACTGACCCATGCCTCAGTTTCCCCTCCTGCACAACGGGGATGATACTTGGGTTGGTGTGAAAGTTAAATCAGTCGGTGCCTGCAGAGCATTTGAGGCATGCCTCACGGCGGGGGTCAGCCCACATCCAGACTGTTTCGGTAATTTGTCTCTGAGCCCAGATTTACATGCTTCTCAGGGATGCATAAGCCCCGCAGGTAACCAACCACCTTAGAGCGCGGTCTCATGATTATTGCTACTCAGCTGTGCCCCCTCGCTGCTCCCCCAAGCTGCTAATCAAAGGTTTCATCCCACCCTCCCTGCGATTTCGCTGATCTGCTTATTCACCTGGCCCTGACTCGGAGGGTCCGCCTCCTTCGGGAAGCCTTCTTGGGTCTGAGATGAGAGAAATGAACTTCATTCATGAAACCCTCTAGACTCAGCTCCGCATCCTGGTGGGACTTACTAGTATTTGTTAACGCTCTCTGGTTTCGAGCCTTATAACTTATTTGCCTGGGTTAGCTTTCCCTCGCCAGGTAGGCCTTAGGGAGCATTTAGATGTAGAGGGTCCCGGCCATCCCCTAGCCAGGGCCCTTCCTTCGTCGGAGCCAGTCTTCCCATCACAGAGCTATGGCTGAACAAGCAGCAGAGGTGAAAGGTACAGATTTGGAGTCAGGCCAACCTGGGCCATAACCCGGCCTGGCCTCTTGTGACCTATACACACAGGACAGGCATCATGACCTCAGGTTCTACGTCAGGAACGCGGAGATGAACAATACCAGCTCCACACGGTTACGGAGAGACTTCAATGTGACAAGTCATGCCAAACACCTGGCACTCAGAAATGCTCAGTAAATGTGTTGTTTCTATTTTTACTGGGAAGCAGAAGGAGAGGAGAGCTCACCGCCACGTCTCCACTTAGGGCGTTTGATCATAACCGTGCCGGGACACCCAGGTTTCTGGGTGGGGAGCAAAGCAGGGACGGGTCCCCAAGTACCTGAGAGCCAGCAGCGCTCCTAAGAATGATGGGGACTGGGTGTGTTAACTGTGCATGATCCAGGGAGTTGGAAAAATAATTAAGTGCTAACTTGTCATTTTTTTAATGAAGTTCTGGAGTTAGAGATTTATAATTGCTAATGAACCAGGCTAATAATTAGTTGCTTTATAATAAGGGCGATGATCACTCAGACAGAGGCAGAGAGAGCCAGGCTCTGGCCTAATTTTTCTCCTGTAATTATGTGACATGCCCAACCGCCTGGAAGTCCTCTTACCCTTCCATCCTTCTGCTCCAGCACCCTGCCAAGCTTCCCTGGCACCGCCCCCACTTCCCACCCCCCTCCAGCTCCTGGACCCTGAGTGCCCAGCACTCTTGCCAGGCAGACTGCTTGTCTCCCGCACTGTCCTTGACACCTGTGTCCACCCACCCTTCCTCAGGAGCCCAGGGAGGGGGGCAGCTGGAGAGCTGGTTCACGCAGGGTGGAGGGCTGGGTGAGGCTGACAGCCAGGCAAAGAAGGTGCTGATGGAGAAGACCCTTGTCTCTGGGCTCCTCCTGCCCCTGCCCCTTCCACCTTGGAGAGGGGGTGGAACTTTCTGTCCTCCCCCATGGTGGCTTAGAGCCAGGGGGAGGCTGGCAATAGGACTGTGTCTGGAGCAGGCTGAGAGGGGGCCTGAAAATGCTATGAATTTTACTACTCCAGGTGATGGATCAGGCCGGTGAGCAGAGAGAGGAAACCAGCTCAGACAAGTCTCAGGCTTCAGGAGCCTCCCTGGTTTCTCAGAGGCAGAGTGGAAGGAGCCCGGGGTGGGTGGGATGCCACGAAATACGTTTCCGAGCCTATGCCCGCCATTACCTGGGTGGGCTGGGCCAGTATCCTGACATGCCAGAGCTTGAGCGTGCCTGGGTGTAAAGTGATGGGGCTGGCCTGAGAAGGCTGAGGTCTCCTCCAACACTGAGCCTTTAGGGCTTGAGGGCTCTGGGACCCAGGCCCAGGCGTGGCTTGCAGAAGATTGCAAGAGGACGCAAGCATATCCCCCCTCTGGCAGCCCCTGGGATGCGGCTGGTCACAGGTAGAGAGGGCCCCGGGGGGCCAATGAGAGAGCTGATAGAGGCAGATCCGGAGGGAGGCCCCTCTCACACTGTCTGCTTGTGGCCCTGGATTTATGAGAACAGACATTTGTATTGCTGGGTAGAGACTGGAGCTCCGAGCAGCTGGTGTCTTTATCCTCAGGTGCTTGGTAACTATTTTGAATCGAGCAGATAAACCATAACCTGGGGAGTTCACTCATTCTTCCATGATGGGAATGGTCATCTCTCCAGCCCCACCCAGACCTCCTGGGGCCTCCCAAGGCTAAAGGCGCTCTCTCTCTGTCACAAAGGAGACCGTGCACGAACCACAAAAGATCAACTCACCTGAGGTGGGCTTGTATCTTGGGGCCCTCGATAAGAATTAGGGGGGCGGGAGGGGTCTGCGAACTTGAATGGGGAAAAATATACATCCTTATTTCCATTAACCTTCAATAAAATGTAGCGTTTCCTTTAATTACGAGTACAGGTGACAAACCACAGAACAGCAGCGGCATTTGAGACTTTTGCACCAACAGAAAACACAGATATTTTCATATCATATTACAGTGTGGCAGATATCTCAAAATATTGTTTATGCTCATCACTACTTTGAAATTATGATAGTTATTAGCCTGGTAGCTAGATCTTGTTTTTTAATGTGTTAATAAAAGAGCACATGAATTACCATGTATTCGGCTTTTAAACTACAAATTGCTACAGATTTTTTTTTAATACTTTGATAGCCGTGTTTCAATATAATTGCTTTCCCTTGTGAATCTATGCATTTTTGTTCTCCCTCCTTCCTCTCCCCAGCCCGCGTTCAAGATCCACCGTGTCTTTCCCCATCCGTCCCCAGCATGGGGCGGGTGGGAGATTTGCTATTGAGAGAGACCCATACCTCTTGCTGGGGGCTTGACACAGGGGAGGTTGGAAATTCAGGAGGGAGCAAAGGTGTTAGTGTGAACCGGGGACTAGGAAGGAGAAATAACAGGGGAGAAGGTTGGGGCTGAGACCACGGTCCCTGCTGGCTGGCTGAGGTCTGAGCGGCGGGGCAGTGGGTGGGCGGTCTTCCCAACCAGAGCCCACACTCCTGGTTCTCACCACATTCTGGATTCTGTAACACATCGGATTCCATCGCTGGAACCAGAAGAAGGAGACAGATGGAGTTCTGAGTGTGCCTGGCGGTGGGGTTCGGGGTAGGCCACGCTATGCCTCCACCCCAATCCACAGCCCTTGGATGCCTACAGTATGGCAGCCAGAGTTGCAGAGAGTGCCACTCATGGGTTCAGCCGGACAATGGGGTTTCTTGGCCCTGACTCTGCTGCCCGCTTCCTTCCGAGATAAAGAGCACTTTCCAAGAACACACTTTTGTTCACTCATTTGGCAAATGTGCCGAGAATCTACTAAGTGCGTGACACTTCACAGCCTTTGCTATCATGAGCTCAGCACAGAGCATAGAGCTGGGGTGACACCCATTAGGCAAATGCGTGTCCATAATTAATGACACTTAATTAATAAATAATAGTGGCAAATAATTGATGGTCAGGGCAGTGAGTGACACGAAAAGAGAATGTCACGTCTGATGGCAAAGCCCAGCTCTCCGTGGGCGCCTGGAGACTGCCACTGATTTTTCTGTTTTGCAGCAAATTTAGAATTCAAGATTAGATTCCCCGGACCTATAATGGTTGCCATACACCCTGGATTTTCATAGCGTAGCTCTGATTTCAAGAATTCTTTTCCTTTGTGCGCGTAGACCCTCGAAATGCCAATATTCCAGCCGTGGCGTCCACTGCCATCCTCGACACGTGCACATGCTCACAGATCCCCGCAGGCCGTGCGTGGATCCTGGTCCGGGGTTTGGAAGAGGTGTGGTTGGGGCATCAGACTGCTCCCCGATCCTTGCGTCCTGCCCTCTCCTGTTTCAGCTCCTCCTGTCCACCTCAGGCAGTGCTTTTGCAGGAAGGGAAAAGTCATTTTGAAATGAGAGCAAACCAAACAGAAGGCAGAGGTAAAGCTGCGGTAGAAAACGGTCATATAATACACTCTTGAGCCAAATAGGAAAGAGAGTTTCTTCCCTGCCATTTGTATAGATAATTGAGCATTTTCTGTTTCCTCACCCAGTACAGTCCGTCTTCAAAGGCTCTTTGTGTGCATTGGAGGGGCCGACTAAGTTGTGAGCAGATGGAGTAATTGGGCAAATTACATGTGGATGTAAAAAAGTCTCTCCACTTGGAAGCTGCAGGGCTCGGCAGGGGAGGCGGCCAGCAGCCTCCCTGGGGTGGGCTTGGGCAGGGTTGTCATCGCTTCTGCGTTTCAAGTAAGAACAAAGATCTCCGTGCCGATGGCAGGTGTAGAATAGACTTGCCGTCCTCCGGGAAAACACCGCACTCGCGGTCACGGTTCCTAACGACGGTGGGCAGCAGCTTCGTTTCTTGAACACATACTAGGTGCCAGGCCCCTGGGAACACGGTCCTATGGGGTTGGCCTCACCCGACCCTCACGGCCCCGTGAAGCACGTGCTGTGTGTTAAATGTGAATCTGAGAAAATGAAGGGGGCTCAGTGTCTCACTGAACATCTCTCACAGCAGGTGAGTCCGGAGAGAAGATCCAAATCTGGAAGCCTGACCCTGGCCTCACTCCGAGCCGCCATACAGTGCTGTTAAGGGCAAAGGCACCCCCGAACTTGGTAGAGGGAAGGGACACAATCCTAGGCACACTTTTAGAAATGGGGTAATGCAGCCTGGCAAAGGCTGATTGGGAAAAGAAGGGAAACCGACTCTTGCTGACATCCCATGTGTGCCTGGTAGCATGCCAGAAGCTTTACCTACACTTTTGGTCTATTCTGAAAACAATCCTATGAGGTAGGCATAATGAGCCCCTTTTTATTTTTTGAAGATTTTATTGATTTATTCATGAGAGACATGGAGAGAGGGAGAGACACAGGCAGAGGGAGAAGCAGGCTCCATGCAGGGAGCCTGATGTGGGACTCGATCACGGGTCTCCAGGATCACGATCTGAGCCAAAGGCAGATGCTCAAGCACTGAGCCACCCAGTTGTCCCCAGTCCCCTTTTTAGAGATGAGAAAATCCAGGCTATACCATAACCCGAGAGTATAGTCCGTATAGGTAGAGCCGGCCTCCTGACACTAATGCTCATCTTCTATTCATTCCTTCATTTGGCAAGCCAGCAGGGTAGGCGGAGGCAGGAGGTCGGTAGGGAACAAGCAGCAGAAGCATCAAAATAATTCATTTAAGAATTGGCTCTAAATGTCTCCTCCAGGAAGCCCACAAAGATTGGTATTCATCCGCTTTGGCTTAATACCATCTGAGAGCCTTGAGCCCAGCTGATCCTTAAAAAAAAAAAAAAACACAAATAAACACTTGTTGAAACTAGTGAAAAAGTGATGGAATGAAGGCACACGGATTTCACTATCCCCTTAAAAAGAGCAGGTGTTCTCTCTTGATTGGGGTCGTCCCGCCCATCTCTTTGGCTCTGGTTCTTTCCTGTCTCTCTCGCTTTCCTGCCTTCTCTCATTAAGAGCTAGAAGGGAAATATGCTACTCCAATCCTCCAGCTGCCTCCGCGCTGCTGTTGAGCTTCAGAGCACAGTATTTAAATCCTGTTAAATAACCTGTTTTCATGGGCAATCACAGCCAGGTTAGTAAATTCCCCACACGCTCACTCTTTAGACGAAACCGACATTCCGGGTCCGCAGAAAATTGGCCATTGTCCCTTAATGGTGGAATTGAACAGTACCGATGGTTGCACTTTAAAGGAAAGTTGTTCCCATTCAGACAAAAAGTTCAGCCCGCTGCTCTGGAAATTTCCAGTTCATGGCCCATTTCTCTCCAGGTATAAAGGAGAAAATAAGTACCCTTGCAAGGCAAGTGATTAATTTTAGCCAGCATGTTTGAGGCCCCCGCAGATGGCTGGCTCTTGGGCCCTGGCCAGGTTGAGGGGCGGGGGGGCGGGGTGGGCGCCCATCTCTGGGATTTCAAACTGGCAACTTCTTGGCTTCCATGTGACTTTGAGGTATAGAAGGAATATTCCTCTTCTCACACTCCTAAAGATGGAGAGGCAGCCAGTTAACCGGGAGGCTGGTGGGCAGTTGCTCATGTTTTTCCTGAATCTTGGTGGCTTTGATGGTGGCTTCTATCAGGATTGTCACCACCACCACCTCCATGCCTTCGTGAGGCACCACCATGTGTATGGCTCCAGGTGAAGGGGACCATGAAAGGGTGCTAGGAGCAGTCGTGGTTTGCACATGCTGGGGAATTCAGTAGACTTGGTTATTGTTCCCGAGCTGGCTCGGAAGGTGTCCAGACTGCCCGGTCGCTAGAGGATGGTATAGCCCGAGAAATGGCATCACCTTCCTCCATTTGCCCCAAACCAATCACATCTTGTGAATCCATCATCTATCGCTGGGTAACAATCCCAAACTTGGTGGCTTCAAACAACAACCATTTATTTATTCAGTCTGGACTTGACAGGTTTCTAATTTGGGCTGGAATCAGTTGGTCTGGGTCGTCTTCCTTGTGGACCAGGCTTCTCTGAGCTCAGAGCTCAAGCTAATGGCTGGCCGGTCTGGGATGGCTCAGCTGGAATGACCGGGGCCCCACTCCATGTCAGGCGTCATCTTCTGTGGGCTGGTCAGGTTTGTCCACAGGTGGCCTCAGGTTCAGAAAGCCAGAGCAGCAAGCGCAGAGGCTTCATGGCTGTAGAACTGAACACTGTGGTTTCTACCACATTGTCTTTCTTGGCCAGAGCAGGACACGAGGCCATCCAGAGTCAAAGGGTGGCGTAGCGGGTTAAACAGTGTCCCTCCCAAATTCACATCCACCCGGAACTTCAGAATGTGACCTTCTGGGGAATTGGGGTCTTTGCAGGTGTAATGAAGTTATTTAAGGTTCTCCAGATAAGATCATCCTGGATTTAGGATGAGTCTTAAATCCAATGTCTGGGTTCCTATAAGAAGAGATGACACAGAGACAAAGAGCCATGCGAAGTCGCGGGCAGAGACTGGGGTGCCAAGGAGCGGTGGCAGCCACCGGAAGCCAGGAGAGAGGCAGGGTATGGCTTCTCTCCTCAATGGCCCTGCTGACACCTTGACTTTGGACATGTCACCTCCAGAAAGGTGAGAAAATACATTCAGTTGTTGAAGCCACCCAGGTTAGGGTCCTTTGTCACAGCAGCCCTGGCAAAGCCATACGGGTGGGAGGTGGACCCCGTCTCTTGCTGTGAAGTCACACTGCGAAGGCTGAGGGGATAGGGAGACGGGAGAAACGGAGCCACGTTTGCAGTCTTGCACCTTGGCTTCCCGTCTCCGCTCTGTTGGCAGGTACTCTCAAACCCAAGAGCAGCCACAGGATGCCAGGCGCCAGACATCACTTCACCGAGCGGGTGCTATTCGGCCCCAGCCTCCCTGAGGCTGCAGATTCCCTGCCACATGCAGTTCCACATCGCCTACATCGCGGAAGGGGCAGAGGAAGGCAGGCAGCCAGGAGACGGAGAGCACCGCCGTGCTAGGTACAGCACCGTGCCTCTGGGGCATCCTCAGCACCTCGGTCCAAGTGGCCTGCGATGACGGGACCAGACCCCCGTCTGTGGCTGTGCACGGAAAGGATGCTTTTGGATCGACTCAGACCTCATGCTGGCGAGGGGCTTTGGTAGAGCCTCATTCTCGTTCAACTGATGCCTCAGAGAGAGGCTTGCTCTCTTGGGAGTTCAGACGGTGGCTCCCACGTAGTTACGCACATGTGTTCTCAATACCCATCTGGCGTCCGTGTGCAGCGTGGCGCAGCGGGCACTGGACGACCGGAGCCTGCCCTTGAGGGCTGCCACTGGCACTGAGGCTGTTGAGATGGGATGTAGGTACCGTCGGGCGCACCAGGGGCTGGGGCGTCAGGGGTCACCACCCATGCACTGGGGGGGCTGCTCACGGGCCCCTGCCTGGACTGTGTCCGGGCTTCCTCCTGTGGCCGACCTGGTGTTCCCTTCCTCCTTCCTCCTTCCTGAAAAGTTGCACTGGATCAGGCAGTGGATTTCAGCGTTAGGGTGATGAGTAAGGTAGACCAGGAGGCTGCCCAGAGCGCTTGCACATCAGTAGGGGAAATGAGTAAGGAAGCAAAAAACCAACCCTCATTATAGCAGGTGGAGGGGCCGAAAAGGAGTCAGAAAGGTACTGTGGGAAAGGACGACTGGGGTTGGGGGTGAGTGGGAAGAGGGTGGAATTTGAGCTGAGACATGAGGGACGGGGTATCCTAGGTTAAATAACGTTCCCCCCCCCCATGCCTGTTTCCTGGAACCTCAGAATAGGATCTTATTTGGAGATAGGGCCATTGCAGATGTAATCAGTTAATATGAGGTCATACCAGAATAGGGTGGGCCCCCAATCCAATATGACTGGTGCCCTCGTAAGAAGAGATGTGCCATGCACAAAGGAAGATGGCAGGAAGATGGCCATGAGACAATGCAGGCAGTGATCGGAGCGGTGCCGCCGCAAGCCAAGGAATGCCAAGAGTTTCTGGCAAGTACTGGAAGCTGGAAGAGACAAGGAAGGAGCCTTCAGAGAGAAGGTGAGGCTCCCCACACCTCGGGTTCAGCCTTCTGGCCTCTGGAACCGTGAGAGGACCAACCTCTGCTGTTTTAAGGCACCCAGTATGTGGTGTTTTGTTACTGCAGCCACCGAGACTCATGCGTGTCAGGAGCATTGGAGGGAGAGGGAGGTATTAGGACGCCTTCAGAAGGACAATGCCAGGTCTGCGGGGCAGCAGGGAGGGAGCCGGAGTGAGCCGCACGGCCCAGGGGTGCAGGCAGTGCCTGGCCCAGGGGTGCGGGCTGCCGTCAATCATTTGGATTGAATCTTAAGAATAGCGGGGAGTCATCAAAGGATTTTAAAAGAAGGAAGAAACATGATTTGAAGTTTATTTTTAAAGATCACACCAGCTGCTCTGCGAAGAGTAGATTTGAAAGAGACTAGAGTGGAGGCAGGACAGCCGCTTTGGACCACAATCTGGAGCTCCCCAAGTGGTCGGATGGGGAGCTCCGCCATGGCCCGAGGTCCCTCCCCGAGCCTCGCACCCGGGAGCAGCGAGAACACATGTCCACGCAAACACCTGCACACCCACGTTCACAGCAGCATTGTTCACCGTCGCCCAAAGGTGGAAGCAACGCCAATGTCCCTCAATGGACGAACGGATGAACAAAAAACAACGTGGTCCATTCATGTGATGCAACATCATTTGGCCACAGAAAGGGATGAAGCGCTGACACCCCAGAGCATGAACACACCTTGGTAACGCCGCGCTGAATGGCAGGGGCCGGTCACAAAAGATCCCACGTTGTGTGATTCTATTTATACAAAATGTCCAGAACAGGCAAATCCATCGACAGACAGTATATTAGGGGTTGTTTAGGGCAGGGAGGGCTGACGGCTAAGGGGATGGACACGATGAGGGTGGGGGAAGGAAGGTCAAGCTTGAATTTGGGCATCTTAAAACACGGTGTTGAGTGGGGGAGGCCAGACCCCGAGGCCACCTACGGCACGACTCCACTCACATGATGTCTCTCCAACAGGCAACTTCTCAGACACAGCGAGCAAAGCGGAGATCCCCAGGGGCTGGAGGAAGGGATCTGAGGCCTTACCACCTCATCATTGCAGAATTCGTCTGGAGGGACGGAAACACTCCAGAAACAGGCAGCTGGTGATTGTGGCAAATTCGAATGTGCTCAGTGCCGCTGAATTGTACACTTAAAAAAGCTTAAGACGGTCAATGTGATGTGATGTGATGCATGTCTTCCCGTCATAAAAATCGAGGTCGAAGAAGTGAATGAGAAGGGACATGGTGAAGGCAGGGAGTGCAGGCCAGCTTTGAGAAGTCATGCCAGGAAAGGAAGCGGAGACGCTGAGCAGAAACTTTGAGGGGGTTGGAACTTATTTGGAAATAGCATGTGCACAGACGGGGGGGAGATGAGTCATTCCAGGGGGAGGAATGAGAGGGAAGGAGCAAGGTCCCTCGGAAGTCCGCAGGCCGAGCATCCTTAAATTGTGGGCTGAGGCATCTGCGGGCCTCACTTGCCCTGGTCCCAGACTTCCCTTCTTCTTGGAACACCCCCTCTGGGGCTTCTCGCTACCCCCCCCCCAGGCCACTGGGGCCTCTCTCCAGCCAGCTGGAACCAACCTGTATTTGTCACTTGGGATCTTGTTTCTGCTGTTGGGCGCCCCCATTCCTTCTCTGAGCTGGAAACTCCTGAAGGCAAGGGTCTGGTTTGTCTGTCCTCCAGGTGTGCTGGTGAGGAGGCGGGACTGATCGGGCTCCTGGTTCCCAGATCATTAGGGACTTTCCAGCCCCCTTAACTGCAGGCTAACTGGCTTCCCAGGGCCACATCAGCAGGTCCCCTGTTCCCCCCAACCCCGACCCGCCTCCACCCACCATGCTCATCCTCCACAGACCCCACCCAGTGCTTTGATCCTTTGGACTCCCAATTTCCAGAAATGGCTCCTTTCATAGCGCCAGGTTCAGAATCCTCATTCAGGACCCCACTCAGCCTGGGCCGTCCCCCGACCCTGACCCTGATCCCAGCACACCCCTCCTCAATCACCTAAGCCAGCTCTGCTCTAAACCAGGGTTCTCAGCCTGGGCACTATGGACGTTTGGGGCCGGGTCATTCTTTGTTTTGGGGGATTTTGCAACATCCCTGGCCTCTACCCCACCCCACCCACCCTGATGCCTGTGGCATCCCATCCCAGTGATGCTAAACAAACACGTCTCCAGACCATTGACCTCTGGCCTCCAGGAACTATTGTCCAGATTGAAGATTTTGACCTCCACCCTCTGCCCCTTCATCAGCTGGAGGAGATGACCTGCGTTTGGCCCGGTGTTCATTCCCGGGGCTCCCTTACTCTTTCAAACTCTTCTCTAATTGCCTCATTTGCTTCCACCTGCTCCCCTCCTGGGCTGCCCAGGAACTCCCTGGCCAGGCCTGGTGCAGCAGCCTGGGCTTCCAAGCCCTGGAAGTATAGTATGGAGGCCCCCTGACCCATCCTCCCAGCCCGTAGCACAAGCCAGCCTGGCAGCAGGTGGTTCACTGGATCCTGGGGGCTCTGCACCCCGAAAGGTCCCAGCCGACACGGGTTCTTGCTTCCTGCTTTCCTGGGTAAGATACAGCCAGTGGTTCTCAAACTCTGAAGCAGTTGCTCTCAACCCTGGATGCATATATTTTCATCACTTTTAGAGAATACAGAAGCCTGACCCCCAGCCTTGGTCTAGGGGTGAGACCCAGGTGTGGGTATTGTTTACGCTCCACACATGATGAGAAACAGCTCTAGAGTGGGTGAAGATACCCTGAAGGACTCTTCTAAAATCAGGCTCCTGCCTCACCCTTGCCCCCCTGGAGATTGTGCTTCTAGAAGTCCATGGTAGGGCCCAGGAATCCTTAACAACAGCACATGAGGGATCCCGATGCGGGTAGCTGGGGGAACACAATGTTTGGGGCTTGGTGCTGGGGGCTGCATACCCTCTACCATTATGAGTCTTAGCTCCCCAGATCCTCAGCATGCCTCCTGGGCTCAGTCAGGGGCCCTGTGACCGTGTGGGTTGGGTGTGGGTGTGCATCAAGTGAAGCCCTTACAAAGAAGGGCGAGGAGCCAGCAGGTGGGTGCCCCATGCAGGAGCTGCTCCAGGCACCTCCCATCCCCCTCTGGCCCCAAGGACCATCGGGGCCACCTGGGGACACTGCCCTGAACTGCTCTGAAGAGGAGGACAAGGTGTGCTGGGCCAGAAGGCCAGGGAGGTGGGGGCTGACTCCTCCTTGGCCTCATGATCACCCCACGCTGATGACCACCCTGCCCTGCCCTGCGGCCCACAGAGAGGGAGAAGAAGAATCAGGAATGGAGGATCAGGCCTGGGTGCTCTGACAGCCCCATCACCGTGCAGTGTCCAGTGTCTAGACCGTCAAGTCAGAGAGAAGCAGATAGAACCCTTCACGGGACAAGAGCTAGAGGCCACCAGAGCAATGATTATGTCCACTCCAGGTTCCTGCTACCCAGGCCCTGGCTGTGTGATTCGGTCCTGGGTGGATGGTACATGCAGGGAGCTGTTCTAGAAGCTTCCATCCATCCACCTGCTCTGGGACAGCTGTTCTCCTTCATTGGCTCTTTCCTTGACCCAGAGTCCAGGCAGAGAGATAGGAACAAAGACTAGAAACTGGGACCCTCTGGCCTCTTCGAGCCATGAAAACAAGAAGAGCCGTCCATTCCATCAACGGAAACTCTTTGCTTTCAGGTAAGGAAACAGAGCCCGGATAGTTGGAGGGCAAACCTGAGCCTAGAACCCAACACCGGTGTGCCGCCCGTGGCCTTAACCTCCTTCCTCACCCCATCAGGACAACCCAACCCTAGCCACGCCTGGGCTTTGGGCCAACCTGCTGGGATGTGAAACCACGCTCTGCCAAAGACTAGCTGTGTGACTCCAGGCATGTGTTTCAGCCTCTCTGGGCTTTGCGTGTCCTCATCCATCATTGTGGATAATAATAGCACCTGCCTCTTGGGGTTGCTATGGGGATTAAGTCTGGCCATTTGATTTATTTGACCAATACTTGCATTAGGTGTTTGCCACATGCCAGCCACTGTTCCAAGCGCTTCATAGAAGTTAAAGCACTTAGAGTGACCCCGACGAGGTAGGTCCCACATTTTCTACCTAAGGAAACCGAGTCATAGAGAGATTGCACAGCTCAGAACTAGTAGGGGTGAGATTCAAACCCACGGTCCGGCTCAAGGGTCCACATTCTTAACTTACTTGCCCCATGGACTCCTGCTAACAGATGCCGGAAAACAGTAGACGCCTGTTTGCAAGATCAATTTTTCTTACCAGTGAGCCTGACCTGCAGGAGTTGAGGCTGATGGTGCCTCTGACCTGTGGTTGTCAGCTGCGGGCCTTCCTCAAGCTCCTTGTCCCCCACTTGCTCACGGAGGAAGAAGCCTCAGCTCAGGGAATCTGCAGCCATCCGCCCCGGGGCGCTGGCGAGGGTGGCAGCCGGGTCCCTTTCCATAAGTGATGAGATCTCCCTCACTCACTTTGCCTGGCCCCATGCGGGGATGCAGGCCAGGGGCCGCTCCCATCCTCCTGGGCCCCTGCTTCCCTGCAGCACCCCCGAACCCATCACCACCTTCCCCAAAGGCGTGGGAGGTGCTTTGCAAAAGCGCCCTCAGCCCAACAGAATAGAGAGCATCACTGTAAAATTCTGAAGAAAAAGCAAGAAAAACATTCAAATAAAGGGCAGGAGGCTGCCTTTGGGGGGCCGGGGGAGAGTTGGGTGCATGCTATATGTTGGAGGGAAAGAGGTGATTTCCCAGCAGCTGACCGTGTTCGCCCCACTTCTTCCCTCGGGGGTCCTGGAGGTTAAGATGGGGATCGGGTGGCCTCTGCTGATGCAGGGTCACGGGTGGGAGAGGAGGCCCACGGTTCAGCCCTGGGTGCCCCCAGCTTCAGGGAGAGATCTAGGAAGCTGAAGTTCTCTCTCTCCCTCTTTCCTCTTCCCTCCTCACCCTTCCCCTTCCCCACCTCTCTCTCTCTCTCTCTCTCTCCCTCTCTCTGTCTCCCCTGCTCCTCCTCTTAATTGCTTTGTGTTGCAAACCTTTCCAGCATCTTGACCCTTTGTGCCTCCCAAGAAGCAGTAAGGCCAGGGACAACTGGGAGCCCTCCAGGTGAACAGATCTGGCCTGCTCCTTCACCACCAGGCGGGCGAAAGGGACTTTTTTCTTTTCTTTTCTTTTTTTTAAAAGATTATTTCTTTATTTATTCACAAGAGAGGCAGAGACACAGGCAGAGAGAGAAGCAGGCTCCATGCAAGGAACCCGACGTGGGACTCGATCCCAGGACCCCGGGATCACTCCCTGAGCCGAAGGCAAGACGGTCAACGGCTGAGCCACCCAGGTGTCCCAAAAGTGACTTTTTTCTCCTGGAAAGGAAGGTGAGCCCACCACTTTAGATTCTCAGCAGGTACCGCCCTCTCTGCGTTTGGGGCCTGAGCTGCCTTGGGCGAGCCACGCACATCAGAACAAAAGTCAGCATGAGTTCAGGGAGCAGGACTCAGGTGGAGACTCTGAGCCCCCTCCTGGCCTCAGGGGTAGGTCAGCTTCATGGGAGCCCCTGACACCCCACTTGTCTGCTTGGTTTGCTTTACCTCCCCTCGGCGCACACAAGTTATGTAGCCAGGCCTGCCTGTGGGGTCAGCGTCCCACAGGCCCTGGACACTGAAATTAAGGGGCTCCGTCCTCTTTCCCCATGGATCGGCATCTTCAATACCAGGGCTTCTCCACTGTGGCACCGTGGGTATTGGGGCTGGATCCCTCTCTGCGTAGCAGGGGGACAGTTCCGTACACGGCACCATGTCTGGCCTCCACCTGCCAGATGCTAGTAGCACCCCTCCCTCCAGGCGTGACAACCCTAAACATCTCCAGACATTTGCAGATGTCCCCTGGAGGGAGGCACAATCACCCCAGGTTTATAGGCCTAGATTTCAGACCCCTCTACTGGGAGAGCAAGCAGAGAGGTGAGTTCTTCAGATGAATATAGAAAATTCTTCATGGGCCTTGTCCTAGGCTCACTCTGACGTCATCATAATAAGGAAATAACTGAGGAAGAAGGCTGTGACTTCTAGGCTAAGAGAAGACCCTGTCACATTTCTGGAGAACCCCCCAAGGAATGTTCCAGAAGGTTGGAGAAGGCATGGGCAGGCAGTTCCCAGAGGTCTGGACTCCTTGATGGAGCCGAGTCCAGCTCCCTGTCCTTCTCCCCAGCTTCTGAGCGTGCCTTCCTCCTCCGACTCCTGAATCAAGGCATGTCCGAGATTCTGCCCACAGGGATGCCCAGGGGACTCAGTGGTTGAGCAGCTGCCTTTAGCTCAGGTCGTGACCCCGGGGTCCCGGGATCGAGTCCCACGTAAGGCTCCCTGCATGGAGCCTGCTCCTCCCTCTGCCTATGTCTCTGCCTCTCTCTCTGTGTCTCTCACGAAAAAATAAAATCTTTTTTTTTTTTTTAAAGGAAATTCTGTCCACCACCAGCTGTGTGACCTTGAACCAGTTTCATGGCCTCTTGGGGTCTGTTTTCTCATCTACAAGATCAAGCTAATCCTTGGGGAGTTCCAAGATCAAAGGAAACCCGCGTAAAGCCCTTGGCACAGTGCTCCACGTCAGACAGCTAATTTTTCTTTTCTTCTCCTAACCAACTATGAGCAAGTCCCTCCCTCACCTTCTAGAATCTTCCTTTACCCTCACCTGGGCCACAGGAAAATCAGCTGACTCTCCCAAGGAGGCAGAGAGCCCCGGGAGAGGATGGTGAGCGGAGGGCCAGGAGTTTCAGCAGGCACCTCCCGAGAGGAAGATGGAGAAGAGGACTTTTTCGTGCTTTTGTGAGTAATTAAAACCGGTGTTTGGTCCCTGTGGTACCACAGTGAAGGAGCTGTCACAAAACTAGCTTCAAAGGTGGCGGCATTCCCCAGATGTTTGCTCCCGACTCCCACTTCGTAGCATCTAACTCCCCACGAAGGCGCTGCTGTGGCTGCGGGCAAGGCCGGGCCCGTGCTCTCCTTGAAAGGGATCAAATCCTCTCTCAGAAATTTGATTTTAATTGTGGTTGTTCTTGTTCATCTTGAAATTCATTTGAGGCTGTAGATCCACTCATCTCACCTCGAGCTTAATTCTACAAGGATTAAAGCGACCGGAGAAATCTTACTTCTGCATGTGGGTAAGGGAGCTGGGGTTCTGAATCCGGGCAGGCGCTGGCTCATGCAAAGAGGGGGGGCCTGGAAATGGTATGTTAAGGGCTCTAGCTCCCCTTCAAAACTCCCTTGGGGATCCCGGGGGGATGGGCCCAGCGCTTCCAGATACTGCAAGGCGTCTAAAGGAAGCATGGTTCTGTCCTCAAGGAGCATCCGATCTAAATTTTTTAGGGAACAGATGCTGACCAGTTTTCCCAACGCCACACAGAGCAAAGCAGGAGAGAATCTTCCAGAGAGCCAAGCTGGATGGAAGCAGCTTTGTTGCTACAGATTTTGGAGCTGGCTGAGTTCTGTCCCCACACCCGCCCACTCCTTTATTTGCAAGAACAGTTCTATTTTATTCTTCAAAAACCCCAGGAAGTGCCATCTCCCCTGGGAAGCCTTCCAGGAATACCCTCAAAGCCTGAGCTAATCTCCCCCTGTGTACTGCACTTACTTATCAGTCCTGTTTGTGTCTGGCTCCTTTTTCATTCATGAGATTCTTGAAGACAGAGGTGGTTGGTGTTTTTTCTCCCCCCCCCCCACCCTTTGCTTGTATCTTTGACCTTTATCTGGCAATTAAATGTGGCTACAAGAGCCACTTAAGAGACGGGACCTGGCCCAGTGGCTTCCGGAGGTCCCTGTGTCCCCTTGGAATTTCGAAACTGCTTTTTCTCCACAAGATGAATCCTTGGGCCATTTAGTGAGGAAAGTGAAAGGATCATTTCCTGACCTTAATATGCAAACTGAGATTTTTCTCAGCGGTTAATGATCAAAGGGCCGCCCAGCCTCCCCAGGCACAGGACTGGGAGGGCTCTGTAGCTCCCAGGTTTCATAAATGGCTTTAAACGTTCAGATAGCCCGGGCCTTCATAATTAAATTTTACACATTAATCTGAGTGGGATCTCTCTGAAGCACTTCCTTTGAGTCCTGCAGGGCTAATGCAGGGAAGCATCGGTCAGGGCACAGCCTCTTGGCAAAATGGAAATTGAATGATCGCCCATCACCTGCAGGTGGCACTGAGGTGGCTGTGTGCTCGTGAGGGTGTCCCGCTGACCTTGAGGGGCGTCGTGGGAACACCCTGTGTCCTGTCAGTGGGTTGCCACCCCTCATGGGCCTCATCGGGCCAGCCCCCGTGTAGACAGGACCATGTGCTCCTCTGCCAGCAGACCGTCTAAATGGACTGCCGTGATGGTTCGGGCTGACTTGCGGACTCACCCCTGCCTGGCATCAGGAGGAGTGTCTCCCACTCCTCCCGGGTCAGCGAGTTTTGACTGCGTCGAGTCTGTTGAGGGGGGGCAGTCCAGGGTACTCACCATGATTCAATCAGCTCTATCTCTGCTTATCTTGTTAAAGCTCGTGATTCTAGAACTTTCCTCTCTTCTACCCTCATCCAACAACTCCTTCCTGGAAGCTTAGAAGGGTGGAAGTCTCAGTCCCTGGGTGGGGGTTGTTGAAATTGCTTTGGGATTGTTCTTTAAGGAGACCGATTGATTTATGCCTTCTCTAAGAGGCTCTTGTTTGGTGACCTCTGTTCGGGAAAGAGTAGAAAAGAACTATCATTGGTTGAGCACCAAGCCAGGCCCTCTTAGCCTTGCTCAGGTGGCTGTGAATGAGTCACCTGGTAACCTGTTAGATGCAGACCCCAAATCAATGGCTCTGGGGCAGGGCAAGGTCCTTCATTTCTAGTGAGTTCCCTGGTCCAGTGCCATATTTAAAAGGCAAAGGTCTATGAACCATCTCATCCCACTCTGGCTGCAGCCCTCCTTGGAGGGCACGGTTTTGTGAGCACCTGCTATGTATGTGCCAAGCAAGGAGATCAGCTGTGCTGGGGGGCGGGGGGCACTTGGAATTTTCAGTGGGCAAGCCAGGACCAATTGGCCATTCCCCAGGACAAAAGTTAGTGTCTGCCTTAGAGTAAATGGGCAAACTGAGGACTACAGAGATCAAGGGGACAGAAACCCAAGGGAAGGGAAGCTTGTGGTTTCAGAAGGCACAACAGCCTTTTAGCAGTTCTGGATTAGGAGGATGGGTCGTTTTGTGTTGTTCTTCCCACTTTTTGGAAATGGGGTGTTATGGTGACCTCCCATCCTGGATGCAATGCTATGGAGTCCATAGGCTTTGAGGCTCAGGGTGGTGAGGCGCACTCTTGCCCTGGTGGAGAACTGTGGGCCCAAAATTCAGTGCACATAGGAATCGCTCCAGGGAGCTGGTTCACAACCAGATGCCCAGAGTCCGCAGTGGGGCTGGACACCTGGACGCCAAGCAAAGCAGCTCAATTATAATACTCAGGTCACCCTGATACAAGTGACACATGGATCTCTTTTGGGGAAACTGTGCCCCACATGTTCAGATTAAGAGCAATAGCTAATGTAGCACATGGACCAGAGTGACCTTAGAAACCCTGTTCGCCAGAAAGCAGAACCATTACTGAGTCTTTAATTATAAATGACATCATGCGACTGAGATGTGCTCTCTGTCCTCCAAAGCACTTGGACAACAACTCACGTTTTGGGACATAACAGAACGAAACAATTACAACCATTTGGGTAAAGAAGAAGCAAGTTTTCTTAAGCATCATACCATGGGGCAGCCTAGATGCCTGGTCTGTGAAATCTCATTTATTTTTCCATCAACCCAAATAGCTAGACATTATTATTATGTCCATTTAGAGCTGAGAAAATGCACTCAGCAAGGTTAATGAATCTGTTCAAAGTTGCATGTGTATATTGCAGCAAGGACTGAAATCCGTGTAGCCCACGGTCTTCGCCTATAAAATACCACCGTAGGAACTCGCTGTAAACACTTTGACCCATTTGTTTAGCCCGGTTAAATGCAGCTCTAGCAGGAGTGCCCAGGGCGGGCAGTGAGAGGCCACAGTGTTCTTGCACGGAAACATTCCTTCATCCATTCCCCAAATACGACTCCTCTGCATCATGCAGGGCATTGGCACAAAGATGGCATCCTCAAGCATTCCCAGGCCTCCTGCCACCTGGGCCTGGTGTGAACGCCCAATGGCACCAAGAACTTGCCCAAACACTGTGCTTAAGAGGCCTGGCCAAACTTCAACCTGCTTTCCATCTGAGATCAAGTATGTCCCTGAAGGGAACCCTTGCTCAAGTGTTGACTTCCTTTTCCTTTTTTTTTTTCCTTTTCCTTTTTTAAAGATTTTATCTTTTTTATTTATTTGACACAGAGAGAGAGCACCAGCAAGGGGAGCATCAGGCAGAGGGAGAGGGAGAAGCAGGTTCCCCCCGGATCAGGGAGGGAGCCTGGTGTGGGACTTCATCCCAGGACTCTGGGACCATAACCAGAGCCGAAAGCAGATGCTTGATCAAGATCAAATCTTGATCCTCCTTTTTCACGTCCCTGGAGTGCCTTTGTCCCCTCTCAGTTCTCCCTGTCAAGCTCTTCGGCGTCTTTGTCCTGGCTGGAGAAGAGCATGTTTACACTGGCCAAGTCATCTGAATGAAACCTGTCTTGCTGCTGTCAAGGAGAGGCCCATGCTATTTTCCTCTGAAGCCGGCTTCCTTTAGAACACAGAGATGAGGTCAGAGAAGGTTCTGGAAAGTGGATGTGGGTCTTGGACTCCTGACTAAGGAGTTTGGACCTCGTCCCGTGGGCAGTTAGGGAATAATTTTGCTTGTGAAGCCAGGTAGAACAAGTTAACATTCTCTTACTTGAGGGTTCTGAATATTAACAAGAGCCAGCAGGTCCCCGGAGTCTCCTCCACCAGCGTTTCATACCTCGATTTCCAATGATTCTTCAGACGACAGGGTTCTGAGCCCTTCCCCTCCCCTTCCTCCCCGTTCTGACTATTCTCTCCGGATGCCCTCAGATTGGCGAAAACCTCGTCTTCTTAAAATATTCTTCTTGAACGGTCCTTCTGTGTAGTGATGAATGTTAAAGCTCTGATAAGCTTGACCTTTAGAAGGAAGGCAGTCTGTATCGGAAAACACACGTATTGACTCAAGTATGAAAAGTGAGTCAATGTAAAAGTGGTGGAAGGGTTAACCAACCAATAGAGGCTTTGGGAGATGTCTGCCCAGCGTCCCTTCCCTGCATCCTGGTCATGAACCCAGCTCCCTGGTCGTGGGACTTGAGCAATCAGGGACTGGCTCCTTATCCAAGAGACTAGGCGAAGCCATGAGAAGCCGTTCCTGGGATTTTCCATAGTGAGGCTGACAAGAGACGCCTTCTTTCCTCTTGGGTCCCTGGGAAAATGAGCTAATCTTAAAGCTGCCTGTGGCCATATTCCCCAGCAAGTAAGTAAACTCATTTGCAATAGATGGAAAAAGAAGTCAATAAGCAAACAGGACCCCAAATTGAGAGACAGGGAAGAGACTTCACTTCCAACAATAAGAGCTGCTTTTAACCCAAGCTACATCAGGCAGTTCTGATTCCTAGGGATTTGGGGCAGAGGGGGTGGTGAGGGCATGTTAACAAAGCAGATTATGTAACCCTCTCCTTTTGACAAGGAAAAGATGGGCACCCAGAATTATGCCCTGGGCAGGAGGGGCATGGGGGCTTTCTGCTATTGGTTAAGAGCCACTGTTGTCTTGGGATGGGTTGGATTTTCCTTCATTGAAATGATGGATCAGTTTAGCAGAAAGTGCTTGTCAAAGGCAGGGAGGTGGGTACTAAAAAAAATTCTCAAGGTGGTAGAGACAAGAACTTAGCCTCCCAAGGGAGGTAAGAGGTTTGCATGAATTAAGACACATTCTCATAATCATGAGCTAGATCTGTGTCCCTCAATGTCGACTCTACATTAGTCACCTAGGAAGCTTGAAAAGAAAAGAAAAGAGAAAAAAAAAAAAAAAAAGCCCCTTTCCTCACCAGACAGATTTAATTGTTTGGGGGGTGGGACCCAAGCACTGAGTATTTTAAAACCTCCCCAGATGATTCTCAAATATAGTCAAGATCAAGATTAGGTCAACAGATCTCAGACTTCGGCAAATATCAAATTCACCTGGAGGGCCTGTTAAAACAAACTTTGGGGCTTCACCCCTCAGTGTGTCTGATTCACCAGCTTCAAGGAAGGGCCCAGGAATTTGCCTTCCTTTTTTTTTTTTTTAAAGTAGGCTACATGCCCAGTATGATCCCAATGTGACATCTGAACTCATGACCCTGAGATCAAGACCCAAGCTGGGATCAAGAATCAGGCTGCTTAACCAACTGAGCCACCCAGGTGCCCCAAGAATTTGCCTTTTCCTACTAAGTTCCAGGGTGCTGCTGCTGTATGGAGACCCAGAGTTTTGTCTTTTTTTTTTTTTTTAAGATTTTATTTATTTATTCATCAGAGAGAGAGAGAGAGAGAGAGTGAGAGGCAGAGACACAGGCAGAGGGAGGAGGCAGGCTCCATGCAGGGAGCCCGATGTGGGACTTGATCCCGGGTCTCCAGGATCATGCCCTGGGCCAAAGGCAGGCACTAAACCGCTGAGCCACCCAGGCTGCTCAGACCTAGTGGTTTTAATTCCGCTTGATAAATTAAGCCTTAGCTAAGAAAATACATAGGTGTCCTTATTTCTTGAAATATTTGGGTAACTATCACGTATCACATTGACATACCATAGTTCATAATTCTAGACGAACTTTTTTCATGATTATTTTAACAAAATGCTGTAGATTCTACTTTTAAAGGAAGGATAACTAGGAGGACTAATTTGCTTGTCAGCCCTTCTTCTGGGGGGGGCCTGTCTCCTTGGCCCACTGAGCCTAAGTGATTTGGGATGGAGGGGGAAATCTGCTTTTCTGGGAGTAGCTTGCCGGCACTGCAGACAAGATGCCAAACAGACAACATTTCTGAGCGTCGGCCTTCTGAATCAATCCCTAGTGTTTAAAACATTAAAAACGAGCATTCCTAAAAACAAACGTTGTGAACATTGGCCATTTTTCAGCTGAGCAGAGCAGCCATACTCCCTCCCTAAGTGACAGGAATTCCCCCATTGTGAGCCCCGGGGACGGCCGGTGATCAACATTTCCATTCTCCACCCCAGAAGTGGGATGAGCACACACAGCCCCTGGGGTCCAGGACATTAAGGTTCCCAGCCCAGCCTTGAGTTTGGAGGGAGAGATGTGGGGTTCTGGGGGGAGGTGAGTGAGTAATCCTTGCAGGACGAAGGCTGAGCGAGTCATGGGCTGGGACAGTAAGTGGCGGCTGTGGGGCCGTAGTGCCCTAGCCATTTTGTTCTGCATGCTTTCCTTTCGTTTCCTTTTGTTTTCCCAGCCTGGGTCTCCACCCTTCCCATCACCTCTACAAGCTTCCTGCTTTCTTTACAAAGCAGTCTCTTTCTGTACAAATTGGGGTTGTCTTCTGTGGCTTGCTACTAAGAACCCATCCAACACACAAAAGGGTTCCTAGTGGGTGAATACCATGATGCTGGCATCAGGATTTTTAGATGGCCATGGCATAGGGCGGACAGAGGCACTGGGGAAAGATCACCCCAAGGATATCGGTTGGTGCAGAGGACAGCCTGCATGAGGGGAAGCTTAAGCGACTGATGGAGGTAGTTTGGACAAGAACCAGGGACCAGCGTTGGCCATACAGGGAAGAGGTAGCACACCAGAAAGTAGATGGAAAGTGGTAGCTAAGGAGCTCCTGGGTGGCTGGCCCTTCCCCAAAGTGACAGTTACGCCAGATAGAACATTCTATTGTTGGACTCGTGGCAGCGATGGTTTAATTAAATCATCCCTGCCTTTTCTCTTTCTCCTTAGGCTGGTAAGAGGATTAGCATTTCTCCCTGTTTTTAACATTGGTTAAATATCGACAGGACCTCGCAGGAAAGCCACGAGCAAAATGCTATCACCATATTTCATACGATCTAAGACACCACTGATTATAAGGTGCATCATTATTTTATGCAGCAAGAAAGGAAAAAAAATAAATTGTTGCGTCAGTTGTAAAATGTGTCCAATTCCGGGAATATTAAAATATGAAAAGACTGTGTCTTAGCATCAATAAAATATGGTAATAATAATAAAATACTAATCTCGGCTCTTATTTATCAAGCCCGATGCCAAGCTCTTGGCATTCATTTCTGCACTGACCCCTCAGGAGCTCTACGTGGCAGGTGCTATTATGGTCCAGAAAATGTGAAGCTTAAACAGTTGAGTGAATTGATCCCCCAGCTAGTGAGTAATGGGGTGTCGAATCTTGGATTCTCTGGGTTCTTGAGAGTGAACTGAAGGAAGAGTGGGAGTCCAGAAAGGAAGAATGGTGTCTTGTTTCATGTTGCTAGAAACATAGATGCTCAATAAATAATTGAAGGGAATGGCTGGTCCAAACACGTAGAAGACGTTCAGTTGGTATCTGATGGTGAAACAACCCTTTCTGGAAATCTAAGCATCAGGTAATACGCGAGCACATTCCTCTTCTGAAAAATGAAAGCACTGAGGTTAAGGCTAACGTCCCTTTACCTTACCTTAATCACGGTCCTGTCCCTTACCTCTGCCCAGAGGTCAACAGTACAGCCACTTTGGTTGTATCCTTCTGGATGTTTCTATGCCCCTATATACTTATGAGGAAATGTGTATATTTGCACATATATGGAAAGCACATGGTATCATACAATGCGGTTGCACCATTCACTTTTTTTTAATTAACTTTATTGAGGTATAATTTGCATAACACAAAATGTACTCAGTGTGATTATTTATTTATTTATTTATTTATTTATTTATTTATTTATTTATTTGATTGGGGGAAGGGCGGAAGGAGAGGGAGAGAGAGAATCTCAAGCAGACCCCGCACTAAACATGGAGCCCAACATGGAGCTCCATCTCACGTCCCTGAGATCGTGACCCGAGTCGAAACCAAGCTAGACACTTTATTGACTGAGCCACCCAGGCGCCACTCTGTTTGATCAGTTTTGACAAATGGATAACAATAAAGACACGGAAGCACACAAAGTGTCCTCATGACACTTTACTTATCATCCCCGCCCTCACCACCAGCCCTGGGCAACCTCTCCTCTGCTTTCTGTCACCTTGGGGAGTTCTGTCTTTCCTAGGATTTCATATAAACGGGGTCACACGGTGTGTACTCTTTGGTGTTCTGCATCTTTTGCTCAGCATCGTGTTTTGAGGTATTTGTTGCACCTACGACCTAGTCATCCTCTTTTGCTGCTGAGTAGAGTTCCACTGCTTAAATTTGTCACAATTTATTTACTCATTCTACTGGTGGACGGTGGGGTTGTTTCTGGTTTGGGGCTTTTACGAATAAAGCTCTTATGGAGATTAGTGTACAAGTCTTTGTATGGACATACATTTTCACTTCTCTTGGGTAAATGGATGAATAGAAGTGGAAATGCTGGGTTATATGTGAAATGCGTGTTTAGCTTCATAAGAAGCTGCCAGATTGTTTCCCAAAGTGGTTGTACCATTGTCCACTCCTGCCAGCAATGCAGGAGACTTCCAGTTGCTCTACATCTTCGCCAACAGCTGGCAAGGTCAGTCTTTTTAATTCTAGCTGTTCTAATAGGTGTATACAGTGGTATCTCATTGTAGTTTTAATGTGCATTTCCCTCATGACTAATAATGTTCAGCAGTTTTTCATGTGCTGCTTTTGGGGGAGGGAGGGTGTCTGTTTAAATCCTTCTCCTTTTTTTCTATTGAATTGTCTTATTACTGAGTCATAAGAATCCTTTGTATATCTTGATTATGAGTCTTTCATCAGATATACATGTTGTAAATATTTTCTCCCAGTCTGTAGCTTCCCTTTCCACTGCCTTAATGTTATTTTTAAAGAACAGAAGTTTCAAACTTTTGAGGAGCACAACTTATCTGAAATGTTTATGCCTTTTGTGTCCTAAGAAATCTTTCCTCATCCTAAGGCTACAAAAGTTCCTTCTATGTTTTATTCTAGAAGTTTTACAGTTTTAGATTTTGCATTCAGATCTGCAATCCATGTTGAGTTACACTGGAGATAAAAAGATGACAAGATTTTGTCTCTGTATTCAAGGAATTTATGGCTTAATGTGGGAGATACACGAGCCAACCAGCAATTATACTACAGGGTTGGAGAGTGCTAGAGAAAGGCGTGCATGCACGCATCACCTCCCTTATCACACACGTATAAGTGACTGCACATAAAAAGCTAATACTGCAAGGTGTGATCTCATCTTGGAGCCAATTAAACAGTATATGGTGTGAGGTAAGGGTCTGGGTTCATTTATTTCCTATGGGGCTGCCACCATTGACTTTGCAAACACTCCTACCTGATCTCTAAAACTGCCATCAGACAGGCCTCCAGCACCTGCCATCTTGACAAATTGAGTGGCCGGTTTTTAGTCCTCCCCACTTGGTCTCTCTGCCGTATGCCACCCTGTGAGCCACTCTTTCTTTGCTTCCAGGGCACCATATTCCTCTGTCTTTCCTCCCACACCCCTCCTTGGCTGGCACCTGTGCCCCACCAGAGTGCAACTCCAAGCCTGCCTCCTCTCTCTCTTTCTTCCTCTCCCCTCCAACCCCTCCCACCTCCCTGCCTCCTCAGGTATCTTGTCCAGTTTCATGGTCTTATGTACCATCCATATACCAAGAACACCCACGCTATTATATCCTTTGCCAACCCATACGTTGTTCTTGAACTCCCAACGTTGTTTACTCAAATCCACCCATCTCCATCTCCATGTGTTTACCTAGTGGACACTTGAACTTCCATATGTCCAAAGAAGAACCCCTGACTCCACCCCTTCTCATACTTGCTGCTTCCTGACTTCCTGCCCCTGAGTTAAATGGGACATTACTCAGGCTCCTTTGGGGGGGGGGGCATCCTGGCTGGGGAACGTTTGTCACACCAGTTAACTCTCAGCATGCACAAATCCACGGAAAAGGAGTGGGCTCTCCATGACTCTGGCCCTCCCCCTCCCATTCTTCATCCAGGTACCACAGTTATTGATGTCCTGTGTGGGAAGACGAAAGAGGCTTCCATACCTCAAGCCTCATTGTTGTTCTGGGGCATCTCACATCCCTGCGATATGGGTCAGCACGTTCATTATGCTGGTCTGCCTTCCTCAGGGCACAGGCCACCCGGATGCTCTTAGATGGGGATAAAGAGGAGCCAGTATTCCATGTATAGACTCTTCTAGTTCAATGCAGAAGAGACACCCACTGATTCTCTCCCGCTTCCCAGTTCCTGCTCCCTTCACTGCCTGTCGAATTCCTACCTGTCCACCAGAGCCTGCTTCGGGAGTGAACCCACTGTTGGCCACTGTATGCAGTGCTGAACTTGCCCGCCTCGAAACACTCCTACCCTTTGCCGTCTGCACTGCTCAATTGGCATTGGGCAGATCATACCTTGTAGAATTAGCTTTTTATATGCAATCACTTAAATTTATGTGATTAAATTAAAGAGGTGATGTATGTGTGCACACCTCTATCCAGCGCTTTCCACACAGCGTCCTAATTATCAGCTGGCTTGTGTGTCTTCCTGTGCTTGGCTGTGAGCTCCTCGCATACAGATGTCCTCAGCCATCCCTGTACCTCCAATTCCCAGCACCCAGTAGGTGCTTAACAACATTTGAGTGCATGCATGTCTGAAAGCCGTTTGTAGACTGTAAAGCACCAAGCCCCTTTGGAGCACGGAGATGACGAGTTGATGGTGCTGTTGACAGGTCCTCTCCCCGCCGATGACCGTGTTGTCTTCCTCTGCCAGCTCACCACAAGACGCAGCCAGGTTCCCATGGGCCTGGTGGGCAATGCCTTCTGTTCCTGCCTATGAGTTTTAGGGAGATTCTCGTTGCTTCCACATGCAGCTGCTAGATTAATCTCTTGGAGTGTGCAGCCAGAGCTCTAAGCCGGATTCAGAACAGAAGTGGCTTGCACTGCTCCGCCACTTGCCAGCCGGGTAACCCGGGCAGGTCTCCAGCGTGCTGGAAGCCTGCTTTCTCATTTGCAACCTGAAAGTGCCCCGGACCATGTCTCATCTCAGTGCGGAGGCTGTGTCACCGGGGGGCCAGGGAGCACTTGGGTGTCAGCTAGATGTTCACAAATGCCACGGCCTCATCCGCGAGAAGCCTGGGCCGAGGGAGGGCCAGGGGATCAGTGATCAACAGCAGCACGGCTGTGACAGGGATGAAGCTCGGAGCAGAACCAATCTGCCTTTAAAATTCCAGGCCAGCGGTGTGTGCTTTGGATAAAGTTCAGGTAATTGTGCCTTCAGCTTGTCTCCTCCCCCTCCCCCGCCTCTCCCCTGCTCTAGCTGACAGAGTTATAATAATTGGGTGCCGCTGCTTAAACTCATCAGCTCCAGCTTCCTGAAAGGAACGTTGCAATTAGCAGTCCTCACCCTGTAATAAAGCCTTTAATATCCACTTTCATGGTTCATATTGCAGTCATTCAGGCCTGTCCCCTTGCACACAGCCTGTCAGGCGGCGGGGCTGGGTGCCCACGAGGGAGCTGCCCCGCTGAATGGCTCAGCAAACAATCGCTCCAAAAGCCCAGCAATCCAGGCCAGGCAGCTGGGGAATGGCGCTGGGAAACGAGAAGGGATATTTCTGCCCTCCAGGGTTCTGGAAGGCCGACGAAGGGGGTGGGACGGACAAGGAAGATCAGCCTTCCAGCAGCTCTCTGAGCCTCTCAGGGATGCGCTCCTCCCAGAGTCATGTTTCTTGCCGCTGCTAGAGATTTTTTTAAAGAGAAGCAAAACAGGTGGAGGTGGTATTGGGGCTGGTAATGGAAGATTCTGGATCCCATGTCTGAGACTGTGTGCACCTGCTGGGGCGAGTCATGGAAGTAGGTGGGGGAGGCTGTCTCTGGATGGTGACAGCACAGTGGGCAGCAGCCTCAGGTGGAGCCTCTGACCGCTCTCACCGAGCAGTGGCCATCCCAGAAGGCACCCGGCCTGCCCTGGGAAGAGCATCCCCTCCACCGTGTGACAGGCTCATGATCGGTCTCTCACTTACCCAGGGGTCAATTTATGAATATTTAATGACCACTAACTATGTGCCAAGCACAAAGATAAGTAAAGTATAGACCATACTTTGAGGAACCAGACCCCCCCCCCCGCAAAAAAAAACCCAGTTGTGATATGTATGGTAGCGAATCCTAGCGGTTGGCATAAAAGTAGCCTGAGCTTCCTGGAGGAAGTTTTTTCCCAAAGGGGCCATGACAACATTCCATCCCACATGCTCTCTCAGAACTTAGCCACTCCCTGATTAAGAGGAAGAGTCTGGGGGCGCCCGGGTGGCTCAGTGGGCCAAGCGCCCGACTCTTAACTTCAACTCAGGTCATAATCTCAGAGTCCTAGGATCGAGCACTGCTTCAGGCTCTGCACTCAGCAGGAAGTCTGCTTAAGATTCTCTCTCCTGCCTCTCCTCTCCTCTCTCTAAAATAAATAAATAAATATATTTTAAAAAGATTTTATTTATTTATTCATGAGAGACACGCAGAGAGAGAGAGAGAGAGAGAGAGAGAGAGAGAGGCAGAGACACAGGCAGAGGGAGAAGCAGGCTCCATGTAGGAGACCGATGTGGGACTTGATCCCAGAATTCCAGGATCATGCCCTGAGCCGAAGGCAGATACTCAACCACTGAGCCACCCAGGCATCCCAATAAATAAATCTTAAAAAAACAAACAAACAAGAGAAGTCTGTGTCCCCTTCCCTTGAAACTGAGCAGGCCCTTGTGACAACCCCAACAAGTATAAGGGAGCAGAAGTGATGCTGCCTGACCTCCACGGCTAGGTTATGAAAGGCCAGTGAAGCTTCTATTGACTTCTCTCTTGGGGAGCTCATGCGTTGGCACTGCTGCCATGCTGGGAGGAAGCCCAGGCCACGTGGAGAGGCTGACAGCCCTTCCTAAGGTCCCAGCTGACTGCCAGCACCAACTCTCCGACATGTGAGTGAGCTTGCAAGGTGACTCCAGCCCCAGCCATCATCTGCTGGCAGCCACATTAGAGACGATGAGTGAGGACCAGCTGTCTGAATCCGGCCAAACCCAGAACCGTGAGATGTAGTAATAAGATGACTGCTGTTGTTTTAAGTTACTGAGTTTGGGGTGATTCATGACATAACAAAAATAACAGGAATACTGCTTCTTGAGGTACAACAGACGCTGACCAGATGGTGGATGAGTGGTGGTCCAGGCAAAAGGAAGAGACATGCAAGGCACAGAAGCCTGAGCTAGATCCTCACAATTAGAGACCCACAGGAGCTGGTGCCTGCTGGGGAGGGCGGTCAGGGGGAGGGCGATGCATGCAAGATGGGACCGCACAGGGTTGGGACTTCATCCCATACATCACAGGGAGTTATGGGGCTTTCAAGCAGGAGAAAGGCATGATCATCTCTGGATGTGGGAAAGAGGACCAGTAGCAATGTGCACAACAGAATGGAGACGGATGAGGCTTGTTCATTCGGCAAATATCTATTTCCCTCCACCCATGTGTCACCTCTGGGACAGCCCCATGGGGAGGACGAGCAGGTAGGAGGCTCCTCTACAAATCCGTTCCAGAAAGCAAGACAGCAGCAGTGAAGATAGGAAAGAGAGCCCTGGGGATAGGTAAAGTAGAGGATCAGGTTTATGGCCAGACAAACACGAGAGATGAAGAAGAAGAGGGATTCTAGAAAGCCCCTTGAGTTTCTGAATTGTGGGAGCAGAGGGATGCCGGTCCCTGAACCACAACACAGGAGAAGGAGGGTTAGGGAGGAAGATAAAGGGTTGCATTTGAGACACCGTGGTTTTTAAGTAGATAAAGATATCCCACAGGCATCTGGATTTACAAAATCTGGAGTTCAGAAAAAAAGGACTAGGCTTTAAATACAGATAGGAGATTGTCTGCACCATCAAGCCACAGGAGGGCCATAAAATGGGAAGAGAGGAGCGCCACGGGCAAAATCTTGGAGAGAGAGCGTGCGTGAGGGTGGAGAGAGGCAGAGGAGCTGGGGGAAGAGGCAAGGAGAAAGAGCAGGACAGGTGGGCGGCTGGGAGGGTGCCGGAAGCCAAGGGACAAGGGACGGAGAGTGCATGGGAGGGAGGGGCGGGGATGCGGCACAAGCATATGGTGACAAGGTGGCTTCTGGGCTCCTGTGCGTGTGCAGTGACAGGAGGGGCGGGGAGAAGACAGGCATTCCTCTCCAGAGAAGGAGTCCCTTGGGCAACCATCTGTCGGGGCAGGGATTCTTGACCACCAAGGGAAAGACCTAGCCCTGGTGACAAGCCACACCTCTCGTCTGAAGCGACCGGTGGGTAGAAAACGGGGCAGCAGGGACGTGGGAGACCAGCTACCCCAGTCACCCAGCACGGGCACCATTCTACAGGTGAGGATGTTGGGATCCACAGGCCTTTGCTCCAAAAAACCCCTGGGTCCCAGATCCCCAGGCCGATGTTCTCATCCTGCTTCCCCACAGAAATCCCAAGAGTGCCAGCAAGGCTGAAATTTCTCCCCAGCTGACTCCTCTTGGTCTTGGGGTGATTGCTCTAGCTCGGGCACCTCCCCCCCCCCCCCCCCGCCCCCGACCCTTCCATCCTTCTCCAGCACGGGATGGGCTTCTCCTGCTCTGGCTTCTGCAGCAACCGCCTCCTCCCCACCTTGTTGGGCCATCGGAGCTCCAGTCCTCGCCCCTCCAGCTGTCATCAGCTCACAGAGGTACCAGAGTGGGCGGTGGTGGGCTCAGGAAGGCGGGCAAGGTAGTGGAGGGAGGAGACTGGAGGGGGTGAGGGGGCCAGTCGAGAAAGGGCATCAGGTATGTAAAGCTGCAGTGCTCTCCCGGGACGCCCCCTCCACCCGCCCACCACCACCCTGCCTGTCCGCCTCCCACCTTCCTTCCCCAGCACCATGGAACCAAACTGCATTAAGAGAAGGCAGGCAGGTGCTTAGCGTCTCTAATGTGTTCCATTACAAATGCTCCACAATAAGGTAATTATGTTAGAAAATAATAAACGTGTCAGTCTTTCTGGAAATATTTTTACTTCTAGCGAGGGGGAAATAGCACTATTGTTTTTCAAGTGCATCTCTGCTCCTGTACATATTAATTAACTGCGCTCCGGCTCCACCACCTCACGGCATTTGTATTATTCATAAACGTCTTGGGGCTGCAGTAACTTATGTACTCCCCTCCTCAGCTTGGAATCATTTTTTAATTTCAAGTTCTTTTTTGACTAATTGCACTTGTGGTTTGTGCCTCCTGTACCAGAGCACCATTCCCTGTTTTTTTTTCCCCCATGCTCTCTTCTTTTCCTTCTTCCTCTGCTTCTCCTAGGGTCTCAGGTTTACAGGATCCTTGTTAGGTCCCCAAAAGAGGCAGATTTGGACTTTGGGTTGGCGGGGAGTGTCTAGGGGAATTCTGGGAACCTGCATTGGCTGCCACCAAGCGATGGTCTCAAACCTTCCTCCTCCTTTCCATCCTCCCCTTACTCCTCCTTACACCTCACCTCATCCTTTTCAAGGAAACCTCCCAGAATTATTCCACACTTCTCATTAGTTCTTTACCTTGCACGTCCTCTTGCACTTCCAAAAAAAAAAAAAATGAATAGACTTTACTAGTTCAGCAGTTTTCAATTTACAGAAAAATCGAGTGAAAAGCACAGATTTCCCCTATACTGCCTGACTGCACCCCTATTTCCCCTGTTACAAACACCTTCACTAGTGCAGTATATTTGGTGCAGTTGATGAACCAAAATACATAATTATTTTTTAAAGTCCATAGCTTTCATCAAGGTTCAGTCTTTTTTTTTTTTTTTGAAAAGATTTATTTACTGATTATTTTGAGAGAGAGAGAGAGCACATGTGAGCATTGGGAGGAGGGGCAGAGGGAGAGGGAGAGAGAGAAAACTCAAGCAGACTCCCACTGAGCATGGAGCTCCATCCTATGACCCTGAGATCATGACCCGAGCTGAAATCAACAGTTGGATGCTCAACAGACGGATCCACCTAGGTGCCCTGGGGCTCATTCTTTGCGCTGTATGGTTTTTGACACAGGCGTGATGTCTTGCATCTACCATCACAGTCATGCACAGAATAGTCCTACAGCCTGAAGAGTCCCCTGAGCTCCACCTATTCTTCCCCTCTTCTCTGTCCCCTACTCCTGAACCCCTGGCAACCACTGATCCTTTTTTTTTTTTTTTGCTGTCTCCATAGTTTTGCCTTTTCCAGAATGTCATAGGGTAGGAATCCTATAGTCCGGAGGCTTTCCAGATCCCCTCACACTTCATGATTCGAGTCTTCTTGAGTTGGTGGTGTTTAGAGTCTGCCCCCGTCCCAGGCTATGGACTCCAAAGGAGCAAGAACCATGTTGGCTTCATGGAATCTTCCTAGCTCTCCCTGGAAATATGTAGACACACACTGGGATGTTGTAGACAGATGCGCGTCCACCCTGCACTGGATGGTTAGGCCAGATGGCCTTCAAGATCTGAGGTTCTAAAAACAAACCAGGTGTCTGGAAACATCTTGCCCTAGATGCTCATCAAGTCCACCTGGAACAGGATGTATAGGGTCCAAGAGGGTGGTCCCAGCTCAGGATGATTCCTGAGTGTCTGTCTGCTTCTGATTAGTCTGAAGGGATAGGCAGTGATGTTGAGTCCTCAGAGAGGAATTGGTTGTGACATAGTTCATTTACAGGGAAGTAAGTGGGTTGGTGATTGTAACGGAGTTTTCTTGATCTAATAAAAGCACGAGGTTCTCTGGCTGTACACAAATACACCCCTGCTGCCCCATCTCTCTCTTCCTTTCCCTGAATATTGTCTATTGACAATATCTCTGGAAGGGGCAGTATTTCTGATCAAGCCAGATGTCTCCTCCCTGGTCCCAGCAGGTAAGGAGAAAACTGCTCTAGAAGCAGCCATTCCTCCACATTTTGTTTTTAGCCAAGATTCTAGAGAACCTACAGGCCTGCAGGCCTAGTTCCATTCTTTCCCCATGATGATGACAAATCCTTCAGAGTTGAAACATCTCTGGAGACCAGGTGTGATATTATTCTTACTTGTCCATTTCAGGACCTCCTGGTTGAGAAAGTCTTCCCGACTGAAATCTGTATCCTTTAGACAAAAACTAAAGTATATCATCATTCGTTGCTCTGCTCGCTCTGGAGTAGAGACAATGGCTGAGTGGCGGTTGACAAGGCACAGAGAGGACCGTGACCCAGGAATTCAACTTAGCGGGTAGATCTAAGATACTCAGATTGTGCAAATACCAGGAAAACATCTGAGACAACTATCTTTGCAGCAGATCCCGAGAGAGAGTCCCATGCCTGGGTTAGAACAGTTCTGGAGAGCAGGGTTGGTGAGCTCCGGCCCCAGGCACACATGGCCCTCTCTCTCCCCTGATCAACCCCTCAGCCCGTCCTGAGTCAACAGTGTTGGCTACAAAGGTGCTGATTTGAAGCCTGGAGGGTGATTCTGTCCCAACTGACTCAGGATAGTGATTCAAAATAGATGGTGCTTTTTCTGGGCTTTGAAAGCCTTTACCTCTGGGCAACTTCTCCAAGCCTTCTTCTGCTCTCTCACTAATGCTTTTGTTTTCACATAAGGAATT
Source organism: Canis lupus baileyi (assembly GCF_048164855.1). Taxonomy (NCBI): domain Eukaryota; kingdom Metazoa; phylum Chordata; class Mammalia; order Carnivora; family Canidae; genus Canis; species Canis lupus. Next base: position 54,589,304 of record NC_132853.1, on the reverse strand, counting down.
AAGTTCTGGACAATGGCTGAGACTTTGGGTCAGATGTATTTTGGTCAGTGTCCTCACAGTCTCCATATCAGAGGACACATGGAGGCTAAATAAAGTCCTTCAGGCTGTGGGCACGCACTGCCACTACCCGTCTCTTTGGGTTGGAGTGTCTGGATGAGGCTCCCTCCCACCCACAGAGATTGGATTACAAGTGGCAAGAATCCACCAGGAACAACTTCTGGCCGAGCAGCCACTGCAGCTGGGAGGGAAGAAGGCCACCCCCAGTCCTGGTGTGTATAGCTCCAGCTGCCTTGCTGCATCAGGGCCCCAGCTGGTGCCCGCCCATCTGGGCCCCTGGCCAGTCCCAGCCCGACACCCTCCGGCTCCGCCCGGCTGGCTCCTCTGCAGCCATTTCTGGGAGGAGGTGGGGGACTGGGATGGGAGCCACAATACCCATCCCCGGAGCCCCTACACCATCCCACTCACTCGCAAGGTGAGGGGTGAGGGTGCCCTCACCCCCTTGGCTCCCAGGTATGATCTGGGTCCTCCATCCTCACTTGGTCTGGGTGCCAAGCTTAGAGCATCATTTGCATCTACTTCTCGTTTGCTCCTGCACAGCTGCTTGCCAAGCCAGCCGCGTGGGAGGAGACCCTCTGTGAGCAGAAGCCCACTCCGGGGCAAATGGACAGGGACTCGAGTGGAGTGAGGAGTCGCCCTGTGGTAGGCATGGCCACATGTGGATCTGCGAGTTTGCCATTGTGCTGCAGAGGACAGCCCCTCAGCTTCTAAGCCACAGATCCCAGGACTCAGGTGGGACCCAGGTGGGACTCAGGTGGGACTCAGCTACTTTCAGGTTTTGTGGATTTCAGGCGACGTAGGCTCCTCGAGCCCCCAGGCTTCTCACCCCCTAAAGCCTTGTATGAATGTTGTGAAGATAAAATGAGACACTGTTGTCGGTAGAGGCTCTTGCTGGATCTTGGTCAATGGTAGCTGCTCAAATAGTGTCCGTTCCTTTCGACTGCCTTCTTCTGAGGCTGAAAGAACACCTTTTGTCTTCTTATCCACTGTTCTGTCCTTCCCTCCTTCCTGCCTTTCCCTTTCCTTCTCTCTCCTTGCTCTGAGTCACCTTCTTAGCATGGAGACTTTGTATTTCTCATGCATTTCACTGAGCAGTAGAGCTTTGCTGCTCCATCTATTTTCTTACCCAATAAATGTTTATCAGACAGATACTCAGCAGCGGGCCACATACTGGGCACTTGGGTCACACTCATAAGAAAGCTAAGCATGCTTCCCACCCATGGAGAAATTACAGTCTGCTGAGGAAGGCTGATGTTATACGAGTCATTTTCATAAAGAATGAAAATTAACATCACTCGGCGTAAGCCTCTAAGTCTGGTCCAGGCAATCAGGAAAGGCTTCCCTGAGGAGGCAGCACCTAAGGGGAGTCTGAAGCCTCGGGAGCTCCCTCTAACCCATGCGTGTTGTCTTCCGCTGTAGGCACTGGTTTCATTATCCTCATCAGATTCGCCACCTCTGCTTGTTTATTTATGTATTCACACTCACTTTATCTTCCAAAGGATTCCTGGCACTCACACGTAACTCCATGAAGTAGAAAAATATAATAAAACATTGAGACCAGGGAAAATAAAGAAACCTAAGTTCAGGGGCAAAGGCAATATGCTGCTGCTAGAATGACGAGGACCTATATGTTACTAAAATTGCACCGCGCATTTAATTCTGCACATCTGAGCAGCTGATGCCAAAAGACAAATCAGTTACAAAATTCTCATTGTCCTTCACACCTCATTTTTCAAGAAAATAAAACTTTTATGGGATGGATCTTCATATGGTGGATGCTGAGCAAGAGACACCACCAACTCTATCATTTCTAGAACAAACTCAGCAACAGAAGTTGTGGGGATGGTTCTTAATGGTCTTTAAATGTAGGCCAAGGGGTGGGGGATCTCTGGGTGGCTCAGCAGTTTGGCACCTGCCTTCGGCCCAGGGTGTGATCCTGGGGTCCTGGGATCGAGTCCCACATCAGGCTCCCTGCATGGAGCCTGCTTCTCTCTCTGCCTGTGTCTCTGCCTCTCTCTCTCTCTCTCTGTGTCTCTCATGAATAAATAAATAAAATCTTTAAAAAAATAAAATAAATGTAAGTCAAGGGGTCATTCAGAAACCAGACAATTAATTCTAAAACCTGGAAATAATCTGATCTAATCTAGGGCAAAAGGGTTCTCAATCTGCTGACATCAGAATCACCGGGAATGCAGATGCTGGGACCTGTCTCCTGAGGATTCTGGCCAGCAGGTGTAGCTTCTAACTTCAGAAGCTCCCCAGCAGTTTCTGACTTACAGCCAATGTCGAGAAACACTGATGGCTACCAGGGATCACTGTTCCTTGAAGGCCCAGGACCCTATAAGGAGCTCTGGGGTTCTATTCAGTGACCTCTGGGCTCCCCAACCTGGCTCTTAGAAAAGCCAGCACTTGGGGCCAAGACAAACCACAGGTGCCCAGACTCTTCCTTTAACCCACTCTCCAAGGAAGGAGATGCCCATGGAAGGCATAGGTTGGCGAAGTGGAAGCAACGTGATGATGTTTTTCATTAATGTCCTTTAGTCCCAACGCAGAGGAAAGGAGTAGATCAGCTGAGCCAGGCCGAGCATCTCTTTTTCTTAAGCTAATTAATTAAACCACAGGTCTGTCCAGGCTGAACTGATTTTTTTATTTTTCCTTCTCCAGGGCTGTAATGTCAGATCTTCCCGCTCTGGAGGGAGGGGAGCGGGTTCTATACACACTCGGCAGTGAGGGGGAGAGCATGAGCCTGACATCTGTGCTGCAGGGTGCTCTGGGAGAGGAGGAGACAGAGGCAGGAAAGTGCTGGCCCTCCTGGCTGGCCCACAGAGAAGGGGTGCTGATGCCTATGCTGGGTGAGCCACCCCTGCAAGCACATTCTTTACACAGAATGACTTGCCCCAGAAGAGGGAGATGAACTGTAAATTCCTTATTATGAGGACAACAGCCACCTCCAGCAGGGCAGTTCTGCTTTCCTGGCCTTATATCTGGGGTTGCTCAAGAGTTTCTTAAGATCTCATTTGAAACAGGGGTTTCCTCAGCTAACACAAGAACTAAAACACAAAACAAAACTAACCCCTCGCCAAATGCTGAAGCCAGTGATTGAGACAATGAACCGTAAGCTGTTCAGATGAGGCTTTGTGAATATTATTTTTCCCAGCCCAACTTTTGATCAAACTTGATCCAGCAGACAGTTTGGGCCTCTGTACTTTAATAGAGTAGGGCTCTGGGGTGTAAAATTTTCTCTGTTGCTAAATAAGAGTGATTCAGACGCTTTGAACAGTCAACCAGGAAACAAAGCAAAACCATGTACCAACATTTTGAGAAAATCAATCAACCTGATGTGCGCCTTGGTGTTTATGATGGGTTGAAGCATGTCCTCCGAAATGAATGTGTTGAAGTCCTAAGCCTCGTATGTTGTGAGTGTGACCTTATTGGAGATAGGGTCTTTGCAGATGTAATTGATTTAAAATCAGGCCATCCTGAGATATAATCCAGTGGCTGGTGTTCTTGTAAGAAGGACATTTGGACACAGACATACACACAAAGGAGGAAGCCATGTGAAGATGGGGCAGAGAATGGAATGAGGTGGCCACAGCCAAGGCCATAGTACCTGGGGCCAGCAGAAGCTGGAAGAGGCAAGGGAAGATTCTCTCCAAGGAGCTTCAGAGGGAGCACTTTCCTGCCAATGCTTTGATCTTGGACCTCTAGCTCGAAGTTCTAGACACTAGAAGTATGAGATAATAAATTTCTGTTGTTTTAAGCCACCCAATTTGTGGCACTTGTTAAGGCAGTGCTGAGGCGCTAATACAAAATTGTTTTTGTGAAGAGTAAAGCCTTCAGTCAAAAATGTCACCTGAAGGGCACGCCTGGGTGGCTCAGGGAGTTAAGCATTTGACTCTTGATTTCAGCTCAACTCGTGATCCCAGGTTCGTGAGATTGAGCCCCCATGTTGGGCTCTGCACTCAGCAGGGAGTTTATTTGGGATTCTCTCTTTCCATCTGCCCCTTCCCTCACTCTTGCTCTCTCTTTTTCTCTCTCAAATAAATAAATAAATCTTTTTTTTTTAATGTCCCCTGAATAGACAGTATCCCATAGAAGTATCTACAGAAGCAGGTACTCCATAGGCAAGGTCAGAATTTTTCCTAGGAAATCTTGCTATAGTCCCTGGGGCTAATTATAAGCATTCAGACACTTGCTCCTTCCAGGAACTCGGTAGCATTATATATCCCACCCAGGTAGTCTCATCACATGACTTGTTTTGGTCAGTGAATTGTGAGCAGAAGTGATGTCTGTTATTTTAGAGTGTGTGTCTTGTCATGTTCTCTTTTCCCTCAGCTCAGAGAGTGTCCTGGCAGCCTGGCTCCTAGATTGGGATGATGACCATGTGGAGCTGAGGCTCAGCTTGGCTACATGTGTGTATAAACTGAGGGAGACCTAAATCCTCATGTTTTTAAGTGACTGAGGTTTTCAGAGTTGTTTGTTATAGCAGCATGACTTATCCTGTCCTAGCTAAATAATCTGGCTCTATCCTGGCAGGTGAACGTCTGAGGTCCCAAGGCTTTATGTGATGATTGGGAATGGCTGTTTTTCAAAGCAGGAGTTACCAGATACTCACTATGGTCATAGATAAATCTCCAATGAAAATCATATGATTTTGCATCTGATTTCAAGGGTGGAGCTACTTATAAATCCTACAGGCAGTTATAACACATCCTACATAACAAAAAAATGAACCTGTAATAGAGAGTTACTAGAATATAAACCCATCATGTTGGGCAGGTGGTAGGCACATCTACCTGCAACAAGCTGCTTCGTTTTACAGTGGTTATTTCTAAGCCAGTTAAGCTGACAGGAGTTAAGTAACAAGCTGCAGTCGGTTGTATCTACTTCTGCCCTGTGACAATGAAGTGATACCATAACAAAAAGGAAGCCACTGATCTTTTTTCTATTTTCTATAACAAGAGGACATGCCTCCAGCTAATCCAAAAGGAGTTTCAAATCATTAAAATATATATTCAAAAGGAAGAGGCCAGAGCACAGTCCTGTTTCACATTGCTCAGAATTATCACCAGATCTGCTGGGTGTCTGACACTTAGAGTAAGTCAGTAAGTAACTAAGCCACCTACGTTAAGCTCATAACTGTTGGCCAATAACCAACTCCTTCCATGAAGTCAGAAGTCATGGCAGGCCAATAAAGCTGCAAACGGTCTGAGGTTTTTCTTATCAGATTTCTCCAAGATGAAAAAGGGTGTCAAAGTGATGAAGAGTAGAACAGCCTGTTGATTTCCCTTCTGCCTCTCTGGGACAATTATTGGTTTGAGAAACCTAGATTTATAGTGTATCTAGCAACCTATTAAATCTGTAGTTTTAGGGAGAGCAGTAGACAGACACTTTGTTAAATGGTAGAGCTAGAATTCCTATATTCACTCATACACTAGCAATAATGAAGATAAACAGTTTGGTACAAAGTCCCTTACCAAATTCAACCTAAGGTAACAAAGTTCCCTAATCTGCCCTGTAATTTCTTAATTGCAGCTCTACCTAGAAACACATTTAAATTATGTAATTTAGGGTTTACTTACAAATGGACTATTTTCCAAGGTGAAGGCAGAGTGAATGGGAACTAGTAACTCAGGACTGGAAGCAGTGGAGCTGTTACCACCCAAAGCTGAGAGGACAAGGGGAAGGAACAGTCCATAATTCAGAACTGACATAGTGTGAAAGAGGCTATCACAGGAAGAGCAATGTCCTTTTGTGGTGGGACCCAGCCACCCTGAGGTGACCCTAGGGTGGTGGCCAGAGGAATGAAGACTTGGCCTCTCTCTCCTCTCTCCCTTTGATCTGTGGCCAGACTCCCTCCATTGAACCCAGCTGAAAACCACAGAGCCCATGGGAGCTCATGGGTGTAATCCACTCAGATCAACCACCCAGGGCCAGAACGGGGTGCAGAAGGTGGCAGGGGTTGGATTTGGAGCACAAATAGATGACCCACCTCATACACCATCCACATTACTTGTCTATTATAACGGCTTCCTTCCCACATTTCCTTTCCACTCTTCAGGGTACTATGTGCACATGCGTGTGTGGGTGTGTGTACACATAAGCACTTGTGTGCATGTGCCTTTGTTTTGGTAAACCTGACTCTGGAATGGCAAGATCCATACAGGCCCAAGTGTGGAATTGATAACAATGGACTTACTTAGTCACTGATCCACTGATAGTAAATGAGAACAGAGGCCACTCTTTGAGGCACCCAAAAAAGTATTTTTGAATGATCCCTGGGCATCAGAATTTCACACTGGAAGTCAGAAAGGCCTCACTTTTTTTCAGGGCTTCTCAAAGTCCTAAACAATCAGGTCTAATGATTCATACTGCTCTCAGTAGATCTTTCCTGGTCAGGCTTGGCCATGGACTATCTCAGCCAGGAAAAATTGGGGTGGGTGGGTATTCCTCTGCCCCTAGGTGAGCACCATAAGACGTGATAACCTCCTGAAGATCAGACCTAAGCCTCCAGAAACCCAGGCAATGTTGCTATTTGCCCAGGGCTTCTCTCTGAAGCCCTGGGCAATTAGTTCCTCTTTAGAAGCTCTGCTGCAGCCTAAAGAAACTTCCCCCAAGGGGCAGATCCTTCTCAGGAGTTGCCAAGGTTTGGGGAAGGGGAGCTGGAGTCTCTATGCCCCCTCCCTGGCCGGGCTCATCATTCAGGATTTGGCCTAGGGCCACAACGGTGGTCCACATGTGCTCCTCAGTGACCCCAACCTGGAAATGAATGGTGTGGCTCACTCTGGGGCTTTTTCACATCAACACATATCTGGGGGCAAAAAAAGAAATTGGTGGAGAGGGCAGGCTGATGGCAGGGAGAGAAAGAAGGAGGGAGAGGGAGACAGAATGCAAGCACGTATGGGTGAGAAAGAGAAAGAAACTCACAGATTTTAAATATAGGAGTATAAATATTTGAAAATCTGGGGTGCTGTACATGTGCAGAAAATGCAGATTGGGTTTCCGAAGTCAGATACAGGGAAGCAAAAATGTTCATTCTCTTGCAATGTTGTGAAGGGAAGACTGTGTCTATTAAAGACTCACATACATGCACACACATGCACACTCCGTTACGTAAGTGTAAAAACAGTGACTCATAGGCACAGAAACATGCATGTCAACATCCAAACATGTAGACAGAGAAATCCCTTAAGATACGTACAACTATCAGCCTTTTGCTCAAAGGCACTCATCCATCCATTCATTCCCGATTATTTCTTGAGTGCCTCCTATGTGCCAGGCACAATGGTGGGTTGTGAGGATACAGTGGTGAACAAGACTACGCGTCCTCTCCTAACGGAGCCCATAGCCCATTGACACAGCTGAGATGTACCCCCTACCCACCCCATGCACGGAGCTGGAGCGGGGGTCTGATATGGAGGTGCACTGGGAATTCTAGGCTGCACTGCACCCACATGTACCCTCTAAGAAGGGGAAGAGTTTGCATATTTGTCGCTGTGTCTCAATACCATGGACCCTCAATCCCTGATCCGTGAAGATAAGGAACAAGGGAGCTAAAGTAAGAGCAAATGAATAATTAAGTGAATGAATGCATGTCCTGCCAACCAGCAGTAAGGTAGACATGGCCATGGGCTGCCCAGACCTCCAAATTCCATTCTGTTCCTGGAGAACAGCCTCCCCCAAGGCGCTCAGCTTTGAAGGATCAACTAAGGAAGGCAATGAGTGTTTCTTTACAGCCAAGCTACCTGCTAGCCTCTGAACCTCCAGGGCTGTGATAAGAGGTGGAGCAGGGGGCTAGTCAGCCTGTGGCTTGAAAGCCAGACTCTCTTGCTGTGCTTTGCAAACCTGAGGCCCCTCCATCTATCCCCGAAGGGATGGAGCTTCGTTCTTCTTTTGACCTGGAGTGATCCCCCACCTCCCAAATGATCTTATCTGGGGTTCCAGACTCTTCACAAAGCCTGTTGGGAGTCTTCCAGCTTCAGAGGTAAAAGATGTAAGTCTTTATCAGTTGGTTCCTGGTGAAGCTCATTTAATAAATTCCTTACTGCCCCTCATTACTATGGAAAGGGGAGCCCTTATTACTGTCAGCAAGAGCAGAGGAATGTGCTTTATGAGACCATATTCCCATCCTGCTCACTGTGTGTGTGTGTGTGTGTGTGTGTGTGTGTGTGTGTGTACTTGCTCATGCAGGAGTTAAGATGGGGTCAGGCTGTAACAGATGCCGTGGGTGCCCACCCATATCCTCAGACCCAACCATTTCATATTCTCTGCCCAGCCTCCAACTGCCATTATCTGCACTTCTTTGCCTGAGGGCTTTTTCCAAAACTGTAGAAGGCTGCTCTGCCCAGAGGAGCTGAGGAATTAAGACCCTCTGGGAGCAGCCCTTAACCAAGGACTTGTAGGAATTTGTATTTAAACACCCTGTGACCTTGTCCCCTAGGTGGGATGACTATGAGGTTGTGGTTTTCAATGTCTCCTAATGTTTACCTGTGAGAATAAGAGCCAATCCTCCATGGGGTAGGTAACTTAATGGCACGGCACTTAGTTGGTCACCTTCCCTCCCTTGTTCTCCTTCCCCACACCTTCCCCACTCTCCATTGCCCTCCACCTGGTGTCTGTATTTCCCAACTCCAAGCACTGGAATTCTTCAGGGGGAACTCAAATTAACACATATGCACACCAAACTCCTTGCAAAGTCTGGCTGACCCTGGTCGATGCTGGCAAACTTTCCTTGGACAAGTTCAACTCCCATAAGGAGCCAGCCCTCTTTGGAAGGACACATCAGGGGCTTTTCAAGGGAGATAAATAGTATCTAAAAAGAGATATGGAGGGCTGTTCTCTGCTCTTGAAATATGAAACTTAAGTCCAGACTGCAAACAGTTTTCAACAGTTTTCTGGGGTCCCCCCCACCCCCACCTTTCACTGTCAACTCAGACCCAACACTTACTTCCTGAGACCAGCTACTGAATGGAGTAACAAAGCCTCCTGAAGATTCTGGTGGTTCTCTCAGGGGAAGAAGGAAAGAATTACCAACCCCAGGGAGTACCAGAGAGAAGGCACAAGTTTTTTGGGCAGGGAATGAAGGGTACAACTCTTAACCTCTCAGTAATCAAAGAGGCAATCAATTTACGAATGCGTGCAAACATATTCCAATGTTTAATATAGAAAGAGCATGGCTTCTTTAGAGGAAGACTATGCTAGAAGGCAGCTGGTTAGGGTTTGGGTGGTGGGGATGGAGGATTCCTAAAGCACACAGGGTGTCTTTTGGAAGTGATAAAAGTGTTCCAAAATTGATTGTGGTGATGGCCGCATATACCTGAAAATATGCTAAAACCATGAATTGTACACTTCACATGGATGAATTGTATGTTACAGGAATTATATTTCAATAAAGCTTTAAAAAAAAACAGATGGTGGGTGTAGAAGAAAGAGCTTTGCTTTGGGGCTGAACAGACATGGCCTTGGATTCCAGCTCTGCTATTTACTAGCTCCACATACAAGACATTTAACCTCTTTGAAACATCAACTTCTCAAAGTGAAAATACTTCACATTAGGGGTTTTTGAGCAGATTTAAGACACTTTATAAAGCACTTAAAAAGTTCCTGGCACATAAATAGTGGTTAGTTTTTTTTTTATCATTTTAATAATAATAATTAACAGCTGAAAATTATACAGAACCTGCTACTAGAAATCATCATTGCATATTAAATTCTCTTTCTTTAGAAGAGAAGGTAATTAGTAATAAGAGGAAGCCATCCTTTCCAAATTAAGTTTGGCTAGAACCTTAGTTGGTTTAAGTAAAGATTCAGGTAAAAAAAAAAAAAAAAGAGTAGAGAAAGAGATACAGTGTGATTATACCCTGTCTTTTTAAAAATTCTTACCTCAAAGAGAAAGGAAGGGATATGCAGATCATTAGTGTTAACACCAGAAGAAGAATCAGTTCTCTCTAATTTGGAAATCAAGTAGGTAAGAGGCTTCTGACAACAGTAGTGTAAGTGGGTTTGGGGTGCTGACAGAACCCACATTTGCTTATCAAAGCCTAGAGACTGTTTTGGTAAGATTGAGTGAGATGCTTTTGAAATGACAGAGCATATAGCTTAGTAGAGCTTAAAAACAAGTAGAATTTGAAACCAGCAGGATACAATATTGTGCCCAAGATTTGTATTTAACCGGATGAATGCAGAATGAATTTGTTTATTCATCTTATAGAAACGGGAAGGGAACTAATTTGTGTTATTGTTTCGTATCTACAGGAATAGGAATCATGGCTCTGGAATACGTGTGTTATTTTGCTTTAATATCATCTTTTGCTTTTCCATCCCCTAAGTGCATAGGTGTCGGAGGGAAACAGGCTTAGATGAGGATGCCAAATCCACCACAGGTTAACAAGTTAAGCTGGCCTGTCTTTTTTTTTTTTTTTTTTTAATTTTTATTTATTTATGATAGTCACAGAGAGAGAGAGAGAGAGGCAGAGACACAGGCAGAGGGAGAAGCAGGCTCCATGCACCGGGAGCCCGACGTGGGATTCGATCCCGGGTCTCCAGGATCGCGCCCTGGGCCAAAGGCAGGCGCCAAACCGCTGCGCCACCCAGGGATCCCTAAGCTGGCCTGTCTTGATGGAGGCAGAAGAAATGAGACTCAAGGGTCAGAGACCAAAGAGTTTATCACAGTGACAGTGGTAGCCAGAGCACTGTGGTTTTCCCAATATCTCCCTCTACTACAGTTCCCATAAAGCAATGCAAAGAGGACCAGGTCATACGTGTGCACACAGCTAGGATGTGTTACCACACAGGTACCCTGATCTTAGGGACCCGAATCTTTTATAATGGGCAGTAAGTATGCTTCCCCTTTGCTCCCAAGGACAACATTGTATCTTCCAAATAATTATAATTATAATTATAAAAAAAGAATAATAATAATAATAATACCTTTATAAAGGTAGTCAGCATCTTGGCTCACAAGAAATACAGAGATGTGAGAGGCTCGTGGAAAATCATCTCCCAACACAACACAAACAGCGGTGTGATCTTGAGCCTCAATTTCTTCATCTATAAAATGAGGATGATACCATCTGGCACACAGTGGGAGCAGAACAAATGAAATACCAGCGTAGTCTTTTTTTTTTTTTTTTTAAGATTTTATTTATTTATTCATGAGAGACACAGAGACCTAGGCAGAGGGAGAAGCAGGCTCCTTGCAGGGAGCCTGATTTGGGACCTGATCCCAGAGTGGTGGGATCACGACCTGAGCCGAAGGGAGACGCTCAACCACTGAGTCACCCAGGCGCCCCAACATAGTCTTTTAAGCATGATGCTTGCTGCACAACAGACATTCGAGAAATGTTAATTACTTCCTCCCACAGCCTCCCCCTTCAGCTGAAGGACAGTTTAACGAAGTCTTTATTCTGTGCAAATTCCACCACATTGTACCAACTCTCATTAGAATCCATTAAGATAATATCCATATGAAAACCTTGCCATCATTATTTTGTTTCAAGATGGCAGCCTACCAGGCAAAGAGGAGCTGTGTCTTGATTCCATTAGCAAAGAAGCAAACTCGATCATTTTCAACCCAAAGAGTCACCATTGAACAATTCAAAACTCCTAAATCCTCCAGCTCGGTGCTTCTCACACTTTGTTGCATGTTTAAATCACCTGGGGAGCTTTAAAAAAAAAATGCCACTGCCTCTATTACCAATGAAATCAGACTCTCTAGGGGAAGGACTCGGGCACCAGGAGTTTCAAAGACTCTCCAGGTGGTTCCAGTGCACAAGCCAGCGTCGCTCTGGCGGTCACGCAGACAGAAGAGTCTGCACGTGCTACCTTGCAATTCTTAATCTGTTTCTGGAGTGTAATTGCTCTAACTCTGAAAAGGTCACCAGGCATTTGCAGGTGCTTCACGGAGCCCAGCAGGGAGCAGTGTGGCCTGGGCAGGGGGACTGGGCACCCAGAGGAAATTGAAAGGGGGGGGTGTTCATTCTCTAGTAGAAGTTAGGGGAGCACCCCTGCGAACTCTGGAATTCTAATGCACCCTGAAAACAGCGATCTAGACACACTGGGTCCTCAGTGTGGGCTTGCAAATGGGCTCCGTGGTCTTGGCTCCACCCGCCAAGCATCAAACATTCTGCATGCACACTTGAGCTTGAAAAAAAAGTTAAAAAAAAAAAAAAAAAAGAAAGAAAAAAGAAAAGAAAATAGCTCTAGTCCTTGCCTTGCTCCCCAGCAGACTAGATTATAGGATTAACTCTTCACCTTCTGGCCGGGCTACCGGGAATTCTATCTCTTTTCTTTTTTTTAGGTATAAACAATCAATAATAAAGATTTTCTCACTTTCTTCTCCCACCTTTCTTGGGAGTTGCTGTTTAGGTGGTTACTTTTGTGGGCTTTTGGGGGCAGATCTAAAGGAGAAACAGAGGCGAGGTCCAGCATCCGGGATGCGTCAGGGCTCCTCAGGGCTCCTCCGTGGCCTGCTCTGTGGTTATGTGACTGTGGCTCTGTGAGGCTCCATCGTGTCGGTGGTAAGCAAAGGGGCTTCAGAGCCCCCAAAGTCAGAGTTGTGAATTGGCTTCGAGTTAGCATTCAATCCCCCTCACTCATAAACACGCGAACTCCTCAGGTAATGGAGACACCTGAGGTCCAAACGAGCCTAACTTGTCTACATAATTCGGGCTGTGCAGCGAGTTATTGACACTCAGGTGAACGTGGGCTTTCTGGACCTTGCCCCAAGGAAGCCTGCTGGGTGGAACCTTTGTTTCCAGACCGGGGCTGCATTTTCTCCTTAATGCCTCTCTGCGACAAAGGGACCAGAGCGTTAGGGAAGCTGGGGGATCTGCTTTTCCCCAGTTACTGAAACTGGAGCCATGGTCCCCGCTGAGACAGGCTCTCAGAGCCACTTGGCACTGGGGCTTCCAGCAAAACTGGGCTGCTGGGAGGGAACCCTGGAGCCTGATGTGGCTGGAAGCAGGCACACGAGCTGGCAAGGGCAAGCTTCCCTTTTGGCCACACCACCAGAAGGTGGAGGCAGGCTGCAGAAACAGGCCAACTGGGGGAAACCGAGTCCCTCCAGCTTCCCTTTTGGCCACACCACCAGAAGGTGGAGGCAGGCTGCAGAAACAGGCCAACTGGGGGAAAGCAAGTCCCTCCATGACTCAGGAGGCTTTTAAATCATAGCTGCTTGGGCAGGGGTTACGGGGCCTGAGTAGGAGTTTGGGGAAGGGAGTTGGAGGCCATCTTTCTCCAGCTGAGCTCAAGGTTTGTCACAACTGGCTAGGTGAGGGATGGCCACCCCTCTGTTGCTACTTCCACCTTCCCGATTTCCATTATGTGGGGATGATGGTACAGAGACAAGAGCTTTGTTCTTTCCCTCTTCTTGGGCACCTGCTGCTCCCGTCCTGCCCACCCAAAGGCTCCAAGGCCTCTGTGAGTGACATCACAGGCCTGTCACCGAGGAAACGGGCAGTGAGCTCAGGCAGCAGGGGTTTGCTGGCTTCAGGCAGGGAAGGAGGCTAGTGGAGACCCAGGGGGTCAGGGTCTCGGGAGTGGAGCTCAAGAGGGATTAGAATTGATGCAGGGAGGACAGGAATGTAGCCACAAGCTTCCCAACACAGGGCCAACTTCAGGAAGGCATGGAGGCCACCAAAAAGCTGAGTTGATTGTCCCTCCCTGCAGGAACCTCCTCCTGCCCAGTGCCGCGCTCCAGAGGCTGATTGCTTATTCAGGAACTGTTTTCTACTTGTAATTTGTTGGCTCAAAGGTCGGGATGGACTTCTTAGGAAGACAGATTTCTTCCTGGCCAGTCCTTGGGGACCGAGCTCTCAAAACCAATTGGCCCAAATTTCAGCCTTAAGTACCCACTGGGGTGGGTGTGGCTCACAAAAGGAACAGCCAGGGGGTGGGGCTGCTGGGCTGTGGGTCCAGAGGGCCAGGGACCCACCTGTGTGGGAGAAAGGAAGGCCGGGGAGGCGCATGGAGCCCCAGGAGGCAAGGAGAGAGGGCACTTTATAAATCATCTGCTCCCTTTTAAAAATGGAGTTTAACCTCCCTCAGCTTTGCTTTTGAATTTATTAGCAGCCTCATTTCCCTGGGTAATAATTCATTATCTCCTTCCCAGCCCGAGAAGCAGTGCTGGCCCAGAAGTGACATTACCTTCCACACCTTTAAGTAATACCCTTTTAGCTATGTCATCTTCAGATCACCCTGAACCTGGCCCCACAGCCCCTGAATGCCCACATGCCCCACGGAGGTGGTGGCGCCCAGGGGCCCCAGCCTGCCTGTTTGCTGATGTTCTTTGCACCAGGCCTCTCTCTGGGGCCCGAGGCTCTCTGCGCTGGGAAGCGAGACAGCAGCAGGCGGGTGGTGAGATAGAGCCCTGCTGTTGGAGTCAGAATGGAGATAACTGCTATGAGGGGATGGGGGGCGGGGGGACCGAGGGGAGGCTTAGAGGGGGCCACACGTGTCAGCTTAGCTGGAGGATCTGAAAAAGCTATTTCAGTCCCGTCTCCGAGTGGGAAACTGGCAGATGCCCTTCTGTGGAATGAAAGTTTTCTCTTTCTCCCCATCTCCCCTGCCAAGGAAGAAAGCTTGATTAACAGGGGGTGTGATGATGCTTTTTCCCTAGGAAAAAGTCCTTTCCCCAAATCCCTTCTCTCTGCACATCACAGAAGAGACCCGGCCCTAACACCAAATCTGTCAGGCCGGCAAGAGGAGGGGGCCGCTTGTTGGAACCACCTGATGCCCAAGGCCAGACAGATGAAATCAGAAGCTGTGGGAGTGGGACCGGATGTCAGGATTGCTAAAGTGCTCAGGTGATCCCAAGCTGGGCCATGTCTGAGCATTATCGCCCTACAGCCTTGCTGCCTAAATGCCGTCTGAGACCCCAGCATTACCTGGGAACTTGTTAAAAATGCTGGACCCAAGCCCCACACTTGGCCTGAGGAAGCAGAGTCTGCCTTTTAACCAGATCCCCAGGTAACACATGAGAATCTTGCCCCATGGGTATTGAATTCCCCCAGAGGAGCCGCCTGTAGACTTAGAGCCTTGCTACCTCCTCCTGCTGCTCTATCAGCCCTGCTGTGCTGGGGGAGAGGGTGGGGTTGGGGCTCACAAGTCCCCAGGATAGGAGGGAAGGCGACTCTTAGCCAAGGTCAGCCATCGACCTGACAGAGAAAGGGGCTGGAGGAAAGGGAGGGGGCGAGCAGGGGACCCTGCTCGTGGAACACATGCAAATGAGCATCCTGGAGCCCTGTGGGATCAGGGCCCGGGGAGAGGCTTGCGACCCCACGGGGAAGACTGAGAAATGGTGGTAGGGGTGGGATCTGCCAGTGAAGATCTGTGGCTGAAGGTCCGTCCTGGCTCTGCTCTCGGCTGCTGGAGCCCCCCTGGACCTCTCAGTTTGGGATGTTCCTACCATCTCCACAATAAACACGGCACACCCAAGACCTCTTATCTGCCTTTGAGACGCCCCTCCCCTGGTGGCTTCTTCCTCCCCTTTGGGCTCCCCCTGGTCCTGTTTCTATCCCAAAATGGAGAAAGCAGAGCAATGAAACCAATACCCAGAGGTCAGAGTTCAAGGCCGGGTTCAGTCACTCACAAGTCACATGGCTTTGGGCAGGTGGCGTATCTTCTCTGAGCATCAGTGACTTCATCCTCAAAACATGGGAGGAAGGAGGCCGGCTTTGCTGAGTGGCGACGGAAACAGGATGAAATACAGGTGCGCTCCTCACACCGTGGCCGCACACTGTCGCTGCTCAAATGCACATCCACTTACCAATGTGCGCGAAGCCTGAGTCGTTGGCACAGACCAGTGGTCCTCAAGGTGGGTCCCCTGAACCTCCGTGTGAATGGGCCCTGCCTGGGACCCACAGAATCAGAGACACCAGGTGGGGCCAGCGATCGGGCTTCGACAGGCACTGCAGGTGATTCGATTGCACACTCAAGTGTCAGGGCCCTTGGTGTGACCAGCAAATGCTGCATCTAAATAAGCCACGAGTCACCGTGTGCTGCCTTCAAAGTCACATTGATTTGGAGGAGAAAGAATATGTGTTATAATTCTCCGGAGGAACAGAGCCAATAGAGAGAGGGTCAGTAGAGAAAGAGACAGATGATAGATAGATGGGAGAGATGAAGAGATTTATTATAAGGAATGGGCTTGCGTGATGGTGGAGCTGGATGATGGAACTTTCCGTGATCTGCCGTCCATAAGCTGGAGTCCAGGAAGGCCACTGGGGTAGCTGGAAGGCCGAGAGCTGGTGGCATAGATTCCAGACCGAGTGGAGGCCCCGCACACCACGAACACCGAGGGCACGAGATCGATGTCCCAGCTCCAAAGTCAGACAGAGAGAAGAGAAGTCAACCTTCCTCTGCCTCTCTGGTCTAGCAGGCCCTCGACGGGTTAGGTGAGGCCCACCCACACCGGGGCGGGCCACCTGCCTCACTCAGTCCACCGACTCCAACGCTAATCTCTACCCCACACCCCCTCGCAGACACAGCCAGAAATACGGTTTGGGCAGCTGTGTGGTCTGGGCGTCCCCGGGCCCGGTCAAGCCGACACAGAAAATTCACTGCCCCACAAAACCAATAGTGAGAAGAGGCAGCTTGCAGGTGCCATGTAGGAGACTCTCTTCTCTTAAACCCCGAGCGTTGGGCACTGACATGATCCTCGCTGTGCAGAAGAGAACGGAGGCTCACAGGGGGCCAGCGGGTGGGATCTGAACCCAAGCACTCTGGCTTCAGAGGCTGTGGGCCAGGTTCCTGGTGATGTGGCCCAGGATACGGGGCGGGAGGGGAGCTGAGGGAGGGTCCTGGGAGCCCGGGAGCGGGGTGGCGGTGGGGGGCAAAGGTGCAGGAGCAGGAGGGAGCAGGGTGTGCCTTGTGACAGAGCTGGAGCTAGAACCGCTGTCTTTCAGTTCCCAGCCAAGAGCTCCTTTCCCTGCCCTGACCACTGCCTTGCCCTGGTGCACCCAGGTGTGGAAGCCACACGTAGGCAGATGTGCCCAGGGCTGGCTTCCCTGTGCGGTGACTTCCACCCACCGCAGCAGGCAGGACCTTTGGCATTGGAGGGGTCAAAGGTCAGTCCTAGGGACGCCTGCTTTGGGGGATTATCTGCGTGCAAGTTCTGTATTATACTCTCGTGGCTTCTTGTACTTTTTTTCATGACATGTCTCACAAGTGCAAATGAAAGATATATCCTGTTGTTATTTGTTTTAAAGATTTATTTATTTATTTGAGAGAGAAAGAGAGAGAGAGAGAGCGAGGGCACAGAGGGAGAGGGAGAAGGAGCAGCAGACTCCCCCACTGAGCAGAGAACCTGATGCGGGGCTCGATCCCAGGACCCTGAGTTCATGACCTGAACCGAAGGCAGATGCTCAACTGACTGAGCCCCCCAGGCGCCCCTATCCTGTTGTTATTCGCTCGTGCTCTTTATTACCTGCTAGACCATAAGGTCCAGAGGGCAAGGACGAGAACTGTCCCGATATGTGGAATCCCTAACACAGCACTGTGCCTGGCACAAAGCAGACCACAGTTGCTGGGTGAACGAACAAGGAATGGGCCTCAGTGTGCTCAGCCCTCACACTGGAATTATTTATTTCCACGTCTGCTGGCCCTCTGGACCAACACCCCTATGAGCACACAGTCTGTGTCCACTCTGCGCATGTCATCCCCAGAACACTGTGCACAGGGTTTTGCCGGGGACGATGGCTAGTTTTCCATGCACCTTTGGAGTGGAACCCAATCAGATTCTAAAGTCCGGTGGTTCCTACCACTCCTAGTATCATCATCCCCGCCCGGAAAGGAGGGAATGCCGACTCAGGAGTCTCTAAAACACTGGACTGGATTTTTCTCAAGGTTCCTTTGTCAAAATGCACTCGCAGATTATCACTCCTTGCGGGAGGGCCGGGGGGTAGGAATAGGTGGTATCTTGTTTCCCGGGTACCAGGACCGAGCTGGGGCAGGTTCAGGCCTCCTCAGCAGCTTAACCCATGGAGTGAGGGCTGAAGCTTCCAGGTAAGTAACTGCTGTGAAAGGGCTCCGCTTAACCCTCCTTTTTGCAAACCTAAGATTGTGAGTCAACCTTCAATTAACCTCTTCTCCCAGATTCCACTCTATGCAAAAGGTTTTCTTCCAAAGGCTGGGAAAGCTATTTTAAGATTATGTTTATTATTGTATTGATACCAAACCAGAATAGGTCAACTCTCTTCCTGCACCACCAGAAATACCTAGTCCCAGTGGCCCAATTGGATGTAAAGTGCCACGCGGCAGGGGACAGGGGATGACTGTCCCTAGACGGGTTCCTCCCCAGCCTCCCCAGCCTTCCCAGCCTCCCCAGCCTCCTCCCTCCCTCGTCCATCAGGGCAGCTGCAGGGAGGCATCAGTATTTTGCTTGGGAATTCTCTTAAAATGGGGGTGCCTGGGTGGCTCAGTTGGTTATGCAGCTGCCTTTGGTTCAAGTCATGATCTCAGGGTCCTGGGATGGAGCCCCGCCTTGGGCTCCCTGCTCAGCAGGGAGCTTGCTTCTCCCTCTCCTTCTGCTGTTCCCTCTGCTGTGATCTCTCTCTCTCTTTCTCTCTTTCAAATAAATAAATAAAATCTTAAAAAATTTTCTTAAAATGATGAGCTCCACCCTTTCTCTCTTCTCTTCCATTGCTCTCAACATTTCCAATCCAGCCCACAAACTTTGGTAGGCAAAAAGGGTACAAAGAGACAGTCTAGGGAAGTCTATTTCTGGAGAATCATTAGGCTCATATACCAACCTTATTTTTATCCCAAACTTATTTTTTTCATGAACTAATAGGTCAGTTGGCTCTGTTCAGGGGCACCTGCCAGGAAAGGGTAGTGGGGTGGGGGTGGGAGGTGATGTATAAAGACCCGAGAGAGATGATGTGGATGGCTCAGGGCAGGTCACAGTGATAAGGGCCTCTCTGCTCCTCCAAGGAGGATGCGTCGTGGAGATATTGATTTGCTTTAGTCTGTGTTCTCTTTATATTAATGAAGTAGCAACTCTGATATTCTCTGAAATGTTCCAGAGACGCATTCACTGACTGGGGACAGTGAGAGCTTCACTCCTTGGATGAGAGCTTCTCATCCAAGGAGTGAAGAAGGTATTAATGGATAATGAGGAGGCTGAGGAGGGGAATTGATGGGGGAGTGGATAAATAAATTATGACATATCCATGGTGGAATATTATGCAGCCATTAAAAATAAATACATGCAAAGAATATTTAATGACCTAGAGAATGCTCACAATACAATATTAAGTAAGAAAAAATAGGACTTAGAATTGCACATTTAGTATAAGCCCCATAACATACATTGACATATATTATAATGTTATATGTTATAATATATATATAACATATGTATTATATATTGACATATATTTTGAAATAAATATACCTAATGTTTCCTTCTACACATGTCTGAATTGTGCACATTCCTGGCAATGGGCTTTTATCCCATCTAAAAGTTTCTTTATTTCAAAACCTTTTCAAAGCACAAAATAAGACATTCTCCACACAGAAATAAATTCTAATTATACAAAAAATAAATAAATTCAAATTATAGAGAAATGAAAGTTGTTCCCTGCCATAACCACTCTAATCCCTTGATAGTCTCCAGAGCGTTATATATCATGCACACACATACTCTCTACCCATCTGTGCATACACATGCATACACATGGGTGATGTGTACATGTGTGTATAGATATTGCACATATTATATATAAAATATACAGACAGGTGTGTGCGTGCATATGAATTTTAGCACTAAAAGGAAAGTAATGAGATAAAACTGTACATATACATGTTATTATTCAGATTTTTTATGGGGACAACTGGCTGCTTTTCATATTAAATTTGCTTTTTTTTTTTTCCGGAACACACAAGCAAGTCACATTGAATGTAGAGACTGAACCTGCCATTTCTCCTTGGCTCTCAGCTCTGCATGCTGTGCTCATGTACACACCTGAACCCCCCAACCCCAGGGCTTTTTTCTAGTTGAGGGAGCAAGGAAGACACAGGTCAGAAGTGCCAGAGAGTGAGTGACCCTCAAAGCTCCCAAACAACCCCACGCTCCGTGGGGACAGCTGAGGCGGGTTCCACCCCATTGCTTCTCCAAACCTGGAAGGCCAGACTTAGGCAAGTAGGCCAGAGCCTGGGCCTTTGTATTTTTACCGAGTTCCCCAGGTAAGTTCCTGTTATGAACTGCATTATGTCCTCGTCCCCACATGACTGTGTTTGGAGATAGAGCCTTTTGGTAGATAATTAAGGTTAGATGAGATCATGTTTTCTGGGCTCACCTATCAAATAAATGACTTCTACTTGAATCCGTACATGATAGGCAGAAGGATGGCTCTCCAAAGACCTCCATGACCTAACTCCTGAAACCTGTGGATATTTTATCTTCATGGTAATGGGGACTTTGCAGATGTAATTAAATTTAGGATTCGGGGCTGGGGAGAGAACCCTGGGTTATGCTGGTGGGTGCAATGTTATCACAAGCATGCTTAACAAGAGAGGCAAGAGGGAATGCGGTCAGGAAGCAGAGGTCAGAGGCTGGAAGGGGCCACGAGCAAGGAATGCCAGCAGCCTCTAGAAGCTGGAAGAAGCAAGGAACAGATTCTTCCCTGGAGCCTCCAGGAAGACACACGGCTCTGTTGACACTTTGACTTAGCTCCTAAGACCCATTTTGGACTTCTGATCCCCACAGCTATAAAACATCTGTGTTGTGTTAAGCCACTAGGTTTGTGGTAATTGTTACAACAGCCAGAGGAGATTCATACGTATACCTTATCTCAGGGCCAGCTTTTGGAGGAACCCACCCCAAGACCCAGAATTTCACTCCATATCGTGTCTCCACCAGGTCTGGCTTCCCACAGTGGGGGCTTTTCTACCTTTTACTTACATACTCAGAAAAACATTCTCTTTTTCCTAAAAAAGTAAGCACCATGGTTATAATATGTGGTGAAGGACGCCAGCCGAATCCCTACTGTATGCCAGGCACTGTCTATCACTGAGCAAAACAAAGATTTCTGCCCTCTTAGAGCTTCTGTTCTGGCAATTCTGATTGGAGAAGGCATCAAATAAAACACTTAAGAAATAAGTAAATTATGTAGCACATCAGAGGTGATGCATGCAACGGAATAAAGGCAAAAGTACACCAGGGGAGGGAGATTGGGAGGTTCGGGGTAGGGCCAAGGAGCCAACTGCATGTTTAAACACTGCCCAGTGTCCATCTCATTCGATGTAGTCTAATTTAGTAATTATTTATTTCACCCTTACTCCATGTCAGGCTCTAAGTACTTTAAAATATTAAGTCATTTCATCCTCATTGTAACCCTACGAGCAAATGTCAACATTACCCCCATTTTACAGATGACAGGACTGAGGTACAGAGAGGCAGAGGAACACTCACAGTGTCAGATGGCTCGCAAGCAGCAGAAAAGGGATTTGAGCAAGCGGCGAGGATCCAGTCTGAGCTCTTACCCCTGCACAAAGCTGCCCTTTGTTTGAGTACAAACTTTAAGGCAGGAAAGGAGTCAACCACGCAAAAGTGTCTGTGGGAAAAGCATTCTAGGCAAAAGGAACAGCCAGTACAAAGGCCCCGAGGCGGGAGCAGGCCTGGGTTTTGGGGCCACATTGGCAAGATGGCCAGTGTGGCTAAAAGGGATGAGCAGGGGGTGATGGTCACTCAGGCCACAAGCACAGAGCCTTGAGGTCAAGTGAGGACTTGCTTCTCCCTCTGTGGGAAGGAGGGGGCTCTGCAGGGCTCTGAGCAGTGGGCAGCTTGCTCTGGCTGCTGTGTCGAGAGTGGGCTGTCAGGGCCAGGGAGGGAGGGAGAAGGACCAGCCCGGGCTGGTGGTGGCTCGGCCAGGGTGGCCACAGCAGCCACGGAGAGGAATGGTGATGAGACTCTGGCAAATGCCAAGTAGAGCCGACAGGATTTCCTGCTGCGTGGGATGTGGAACGTGGGAGAAAGAGAAGCATCCGTGGTGGCTCAGAGCCACGGCCTGAGGAGCTGACGGGAAGAAAGGCCTTGCTCTCGGCCACAATGCAGGGAGTGTCTGCTTGTTTTCCAACAAATATGAAGATTCCCTCTGAGGATGGAATCTCAGCATAACAAGTTGGAATCACAATAACTGTGTGCTACGGAGGTGTCACATCCAGGGAGGATGGGCTCTCAGAAGAGCCTGCGGTGGAAAGGAGCTTGGTGCTTTCCAGATCCAGCTCACCAGCAGGCCTCTGCGCACGTCGGGAGGAGCGTCGGGAGAACTCGGAGGGCTTGGGGCCAACACCCAAACAGGTGCCTTCAAAGCCAACCTCAGGAACTGGAAGGAATCACCTCCTAACTGCACCCCCACCCCACTTGGGAGGTGAGCAAATGGCACTGTAGGACCCCAATCTCACTCCAGCCCCCGCTGTTGGGCCGCATCTGGCTTTCTGCCCATGAAACATCCATATGATGGAATGTGAATTACTCCAACTGTCAAGCCTCTCAGCTGCCATTGTCAGAAAAATGGGGCGGGCATTGTCAGTGGTTTTTAATTGGTTGCCCAGGAACCATCAGACATCCTATTTCTTTGCAGGGGGGAGGGAACGAGGAGCCATCTTCTGAATAGAGCTCCAAGCAGAAGAGACTCTTCATGCCAAAGACACTTAAAACTCCCCTCCCATCACCACCAAGCTCCAAGGCTTCTGACTGTGGCAGAGAAAACATAGCCAGGCAAGACGGTCCAAAACAGGACAGGAATAGAACGCTCAGGGTAGAGAGACAGAGAGCTAGAGGGTCTCGCTGTCACTGCCAACGTTTGCAGAACATACGGCAGGGAGGCAGAGCCTGTCAAGGAAATTAATCCCCGAAGGAAAGCAGGACACACAGATCAGACACTCTTTGAGCGTGTAACAGGGACAAGGACTTCGTAACATCGGCCTCCGAGCAGGAGCAGGAGCAGGAGCAGGAGCAGGAGCAGGAGCAGGAGCAGGAGCCCAGCTCAGACTGCGCACGATCCAATAACACAGGGACTGAGACAAGACCCTGCTCCCCCACCCTGACCCGCCCCCGCCCCCAGCCGCAGTGTACCCCCCCCCCCCGTAGCCAGGGGGCGGCTGTGGTTATCACGATGAGTATCCAGAGGCAAATTTGCATGCAGACTGTAAAATCCATGATTGCTGTAGTCTGAACGTGTCCGCCCTCCAAACCTCTATGTTGAAACTTAACCCCCCAAGGTGGAAGGGGTGAGGAGGTGGGGGCCTTTGGAGGTGACTAGGTCCTGGGGGTGGGGGGAGCCTCGGGAATGCCATTTGTGCCCGACTAAAGCCCCCAGAGAGTTCCCAGCTCCCTGCAGCCGTGTCCACCATGTGAGCCCACAGACAGCCTGGGACTCAGAAGCGGGTCCTCCCCCGACACGCTGGCAGCCTGTGCTCACACTTCCAGCCTCCAGAACCGTGAGCAATGAAGGCCTGTCGCATACACGCCACCCGGTCTGCAGCGCTCTGTTCCAGCGGCCTGAACGGCCTCAGACAGTGCTCCCCAATCGTGGCTTTTGTCAACCCGCGGCACCCCAGGTCAGAGGGCAAACCCCCTCCCACCTATTGACACCCGTCCTTCCTCCGGGTGGCCGTCTGATCGGCATTTGCTAAGTCCTTCCCCACACCCCAGGCACAGCGCACAGAGTTCTCAGGGCTCAGATGGCAGGCGTGACACTCTCTCTGATGGCGCTTACAAGACTAGCCCCCTTGAGGGACCACTTTTGGCAATTGGAGCCCAGGGAACCCACATCCGGAGTGCAAGCCCTAGGGAAGCCACCACCCCGGACATAGGGATCTCAGTGTCGTCCAGGGCCACCCCTGCCCCGCTTCTCCCTGTTGGGGTAATTCTCTTCTTTCCCTGCAGTGGGGGCCGGGCGGAGGCTGGGGGAGCCCTCTTGTCAGCTGGACCCCGCTCATAATCTGACCCATCCCCATTTCCACTTGCTCGTGAGGACAGTGTGTGTTTGGGGAAGGGGAGGGCCTCTTGAAAGGTTTTTGTTTATCGGTCAATCTGTGAACAAATACCTATATATGGTTTCGTTTGTGCCAGGCCTGTGCTAAGCACTGGCATATAACAGGCTCTCAATAAATATTTGTGGGCCTTCGGGGATATAAACCTTATGAGCCTACCTGGGCAGAAAGCCAGCTCCCATCTCAGTATTCCCAGACATCTTCCCTTGAAGCCGTGCGCTGGGAGAGAAGGCAGTGGCCGGGTGGAGAAGGAGGGGACCCGGGCTCTCTGCGTGGTGCCCCCACACCCTGGGTATGTCTCCCGGGCCTGCGGTGCAAATATGTCCCAACCTGCCAGCAACCCATTCCTCTAGGATGAGCCCTCTAGGCCAAGGGCTTTGGTAGATACAAAGCCCCCTTGCGCCAGGCTTCGTGCCCAGGCCCGATTCCTATGCTCCAAGGAGTCGCTCGGGCCTGTCTGCTGCGGTGAACTCGATCTGCATTTGTGACCGGCCTGTCACACGGGCTCCAAAGTCTCGTGTGTTAGAGCTGATGGATTGCATCCTCCCAGACAGGTGCCCACATCTGGGCAGACCGGTATCCACGCAGTCACACTCGGTTATAAATATCTATAGAGTGCAATACCAAATAATTGTGGGGCATATTTCACCCTGCCTGTTGAACACATTGCAAGAAAGGAATTGATCCCTGCTGTTTCATTTATTAGATGGTGTAATACCACAAAAATCGTTTCCACAATATCCCAAACTAAATCATTTATTCTTGACAAAAATCCAATAAAGAGCTCAATCCTTCTCCATAGGCAGATAAAGCACAGATTAATGGGGCTGCCTAGATCAAAAAATGCTGGGAAAATGAAAGCAAGATAGAGAGAGAAGGCCCCTTCCTCCTCCTCACTTCCCCAAGGCTGCCTGGGCTCAGGGTTTTATTACAAAAAGCCGCCTAAGTATTACAGGCTAATCCGTAAATCCCAGCCTAGTAAAATATGTGACGGATTTGTAAATTGTGCCCTTTACAAATCTGATTGAACTTTTTTTTTCCTTTTTTTTTTCTGGAAGTTATGCCTCTCTCTTCCTGCTTTTCTCCTCACCTCTCACCTCTCCGGGTCCCCGTGCACTCAGCTCCCTCTGCGACCCCTTTCTGAGCCGACTTCAGGAGCGTGGAGGTTGTTAGGCTGTTCGGGTGCAAGAGTCTGAGAAAACCGTCGGCCTCTTTTTGTCCACTGTCTACAGGGAAGTCACATTCAGGTGGTGTCAAGGCCAGGGCCAGGCATGGCTGTTATCAGGGGGGGCTTGGGGCACCCTTGCAGCCGAGTGTGGACATGGTAAGGGGGCCAGCAGCAGCAGGGATAGCCATCGTTTCCGGCGGAGAAAGAGTGGGATCAAGCTGGCGGTCCTCAGAGCCACAGACGAGCTGGCCGGAAGAGCTCTTGCAAGTGGATCTCATCGTGCCCGTGGACTCGGAAGCCCCCGTGGCAGGTGGGTCTCCAAGGCCGGCGGAGTGTACCCATCCCATGCTCTCCTCTCTGTGTGCCACATCTGGGCAGACCAACCTCTCAGCTGGCCCGGGACTGAGGGGACTCTCAGACATAGGCCGTTCAGTGCAAAAACCAAACAAGTCCCCATGAAACTGGGAAAAGCTACTTGATCTGCCCCTCCTCTGCCCAAAAGTTCTGGTCCATCTGCACTGCGAGAAGCCCTAAATTGCTCAGGCCGGCTCGTAACTCTCCCTGCCTTAACCACTTCCCTTGCAGGGTGGGCGTCCACGGTCTGTCACCCACTACCTGTGGACTTTGGCAAATTGCACAGGCTTTCTCAGCCTCAGCATCCCCATACGACGAACGGGGATAGATATTTCTCTCCTACTCTGCAGGGTCGCCGTGTGAATTCAGACAGACAACGCAAGAGGAGGGCGCTGAACAGGTGCCTGGCACAGAGTAGGCTCTCGGCCCTGTCACCCGTCGGTGTGGCCGTCCTCACCATCATTTGAATGCATCTCCTCAAGGAAGGCCGTGAGAAGAGGAAGAATGGGGAACGGCCCTCCCGAAAGCCGGAGACGTGACACGCTGCCCTCACCCACGCGCGGGTAGCGCAGCCCCGCGGCCCTGCAGTCGGAGCCCTGGCTGAGCCCAGATGTGTCTTGAAAGGAGCCGCTAAGGCAAAAAAGCAGCTGGGAAGCAGATGATGGGCTGGGGACCAGGTCTCTGCCTGGCGCTGTGCCTTGCCTAGTTTTGATCCCGTGGGGCCACACCCAGCACCCCAGGAAAATGACTGTTTCCTTTCCTTAAAGATTTCCAAAGGCAGAGGAAAGAGGGAGTTCGGATGGTTGCCCTGGCACCTCGCCCCAGCCCTCCCCACACTCAGGTCTGCTCAGCCTGGAAACAGTGCTGGACGGAAACAAGGAAGAGGGAAGGGTATGCTCCCCGGGGGGCCGGCAGCCTGGAATGGCATCGTGTGGGTTCTGGAGGGACAGACGTGAGGAAACAGAAACAGAACCAGAGCCCTACCCCGCCCCCCCCCCGCCCCGACCCTCCATCCCTGCGCATTTCCATCACTGTCCCTGGATGCAGTCGTCCCTACGGTTGCAGACTGATGACTGATGGGAAATTCTTTCTGCTGCTCCACAACCCTCCTTTCAAAGGAGAAGGGTGCCCTTGGAGCAAGAGGTAGAAGGCTGCTCCCAGCTGTTGGCTGCTGCCCACCTGGCACCTTTACTAGGTGGCAGGAGCATAATGACCTCAGTGACACTGTGTCTCATTTGGGTGCAAGGATGGACCCTCTGCACTTCCCAGGATGCGTGAGAAAAGAGAGCTGGGGGGACGGTTAGGCTCAGGGGAGACACAGCCTCTTGGCTGGTCCCACAAGAACCACAGAAAATCCTAGCTCTTTTGGGGAACGTAAGAGGCTGCAAGGAGGCAGGTGGTCCAGGGAGTTCAGGGAGAGCAACTTGTGGATAAGAGGTTCGCTTTCGGGATCCCCAGGTGGCGCAGCGGTTTAGCACCTGCCTTTGGCCCAGGGCGCCATCCTGGAGACCTGGGATCGAGCCCCACGTCAGGCTCCCGGTGCATGGAGCCTGCTTCTCCCTCTGCCTGTGTCTCTGCCTCTCCCTCTCTCTGTGTGACTATCATAAAAAAAAAAAAAAAAAAAAAAAAAAGAGGTTCGCTTTCCAAGAACATTTTAGACAAAATGGGGTTCCCATTTGCTGGGCTTCCAGAAGCAGGAGGATGGACCACATGACCTCAGCTTGCTCCCATGGAGCCCAGAGACCACCCTTGGTCCCTGGGAACAGCCAGCCTGTGTCTCCCCACTTCCCTCATTAACCTTTATCCCTTGGTTCCCCGCCGAGGTCTAATCCTATTTCCTGCATTCCAGGTAGTTAGCCTGGCAACCCTGGAGAGCCACTCAGCTGTCCCCTTCCCATGCCCCAGCTCAGCGGGCAGGGCTCAGAGAATGGCCTCCCGCAGCCCCCGGGTGTGTGTGTGGGGGGGTCTCTCCCGGGGAGCGAGGAGCGATGCCTCCTGCCCTTTTGGTTCCTGGCGTCAGGATGCAATGATTCAGGTTATCCTGTTGACAGGGCAGCGGCACGGTGGCCAGGAAAGGGAATGATGGGGCAAGGGTGTGTGTGTGTGTGTGTGTGTGTGTAGGGGGAGGCAGGGCTCACTGCCCTTGTGGAGCTGGAGGTGAACAAATCAGTGGAGATATTCTCTTTTGGGGACTCGAGTAGTTCAGGGGCGTTTGAAAATGACTATATACTGAGATGCTTTCTTTTCTGGCATTGAAGAGGCATAGAGGAACCCCGGAAAGTGGGGCCCCCCTTCCGTCGGGTATGACAGGAGGTCTACCCCTCCACCCACCACTCGGAAGGCTCAGGTTGTCCCGTATGGTACTGGGTGGGGAGGTCTTAGTAGATGGCACAGCCTGGGGCCTGAGTGTGGGAGCCCCACCACCACCACCCTTTGGCCCCCGCGTTCACACCCCTGCTGCCCCATCGTGGCCCACAGAACGACCGCCAAAGCTCCACTGGGGGGATGGACGTGGGTCTGGTTCCCTTGTGGTAAAGATGGCAAAGGGAAGGAGGGCAGTGAGCCAACCCAAGAGACACGCGAAGCAGGGCCCCCATCCCGCCACCATACCAAAGCTTGTCCGCCTGGGCCTTGGCAGCTCTGGGCTCCAGGGCCCCTGGCACCTCCCATGAGGCTCGAGTCCAAAGCCCAGAGATGCAGGCGCCCAGGCCCCGGGGCAGCGCCTCGAGGACCATCAGGTGTGATGGGTTGGAGGGACCAGCCGGAGCAAACCCAGCAGAGTGAGTGTGAGCATCGCAGTAACCCCTTATTTATTGGGCTTCTCCAGCCCCACGAGCGCCGGCGCTGTTCAATATTTTATTGTTGTTGCACCTGCTCAGGCAGCAGAGCTGCAGGCATTTTTGATAAATGGATTGAAAGGTTTGTCTAGTTCTGCTGAAGCTACTCTAAGTGCCTCTGTATCTTCCACTGAAATCCTATTTCCCACTTCCTACAGTGATTCCTCTCCCCTAGTGACTCCTCTCTCCCTGCCCGCTAGCTGCTAGCCCTCCTGCACTCTCCCCGGGGCTGCGTCTCTCGTGCACACACACACACACACGTACGCGAAGATGCACACCTGCACACCTCCAGGCACTCACACGTTCATCTGCGCACATGAGCTCTCAGGGCACCGCACACAAGGAGCCAGAAGGCGAGTGTCCCACTGATCAAGAGGCATCGACGACAGCCAGGCCCTGGGAGCTCACACTCGCTCTCGTGTGCACGGATGTCGCGAAGCCCCCAGGGCGTGCCTTCTGGGCCCCCGGGGGTCCCTGGGTTCTGCACGAGTGCCCCCAAGGGAGGGCGGCAGGGACCAGGGCCACCCAGGGCCAGGGTCCAGATGGACAGGCGTGGGCAGCGGCCCAGGGACCTCTCGGAGCCCTCCCACCCCAGCCCCCTTCCTTGCCCGTCAGCCTGCCACCCCCACCCGGCGCTGGCGGCCCCACGAGGGCAGCCGGAGGCTTTGTCCCAGCCACATCTGAAACAGCTCAGGAGCTGCTGCGTCTGGCCGCCAGCCTGTTCCAGAAATAACTTGCTGGGCCTGGCTGCTCGCCCTCCTGGTGATGTCATTGGCCATTGGCCCAACCGGTGAGGTCACAGGCTTCCCTTCCCTTGGCGCTCCCTCCCGGGTGGAGCACGGACCCTCATCACCGAGCCTGTCTGCACCCCGTCCCGTTCCAGCCCAGCCGGGCAGCTGAGGCGGCCTCCTCCATCGGTGCCAGTTACCCAACAGCCTCTCACCTTTCTGTGCCCCCACTGGGTTCTCTCCCCTGTCGTGATGTAGTTTCCAGGGGACAGCAGACGCGGGAGCCACGGGGTCCCACTCCCACCCGCTGTGTGACTTCAGACAAGCCGCTTAACCTCTCTGTGCCTCCGAGTTCTCATCTTCACAGTGGAGATAACAGGAAGGACCTACCCCAAGGGTTGTTTTGAGGCGCACATGGGCTCATGCACGTGAAACACAGGGCCTGGCGCCTATGCACGCAGAGCGTCCATCGATTCCATGATCCCATTTCCCTGTTGGGGGGAAGACAGGGCATGCCCCTGTGTGTTGGGGGGAGAGGGGAGTTCCAGCTCTGTGATGCTCTGTGGCACTCTCCTCGCCCGCCTGGCTCTTCCCCACTCTCCCAGCCGGAGCCCGCTTTGTCCCCTTACCCTGTGCCAGGGGCATCCTCCGCTCATCCCAGGGCGGCTGCCCTGGTACCCGAGACGACAACAGGGGCGCTGCGCGCACTGTGGAAGCAGCTTCTGTAGGGAGTGCTCTGGGGCCCTCCCCGAACCCCTGCCTGCGGTGTCTCCAGCAGCAGCAAGCTGGCTGCCCCCCTGCTCAGCGCTAAAGCGACCCCCACACACCAACACCACAAGCCACAGCCTGACCCAGCAGGACCCCTTGGCCCCTGTCTCCAAGGTTTGGCCCTCTTCTCCACTCATGAGGGACTTATTCATCCTTTAAAACTCTAGGTCAGGGCACCTGGGTGGCTCAGCAATTGAGCATCTGCCTTCGGCTCGGGGCGTGACCCCAAGGTCCTGGGATCGAGTCCTGCATTGGGCTCCCCGCAGGGACCCTGCTTCTCCCTCTGCCTGTGTCTCTGCCTTTCTCTGTGTCTCTCATGAATAAATACTAAAATCTTAAAAAATAAAAAAATCTAGGTCAAAAGTCCCCTTTTCCAAGAAGCCTTCCCAGACCACTTCAATGAATGAATCACTCGGGGCCATCCTAGCACTTTCCTCCAAACCCAAACGGTTTGTCAGGACACGCCCTGATAGAAAGTGCTAGATACCAGGCCGTGTCCATTAGTAGAAAGCTTCGGGACAATCGTAGGAAATAGTTACTCTGATTACACTTATTTTCTCGATGGAGAAGCTGAGGCGTAGGGACATTAGCACGCTGCCCAGGGTGGCGGGGTTGGTAGCAGAGGCAGGGGGCCTGGTTCCCTGGCCACGCCCCCTCTGCTGGCCCCGCGGCCCCAGTCACAGCTGGTGAAGCTCCTGGTACCCCCTAAAGTCAAAGAGAGCCTTGAGGCCAGGACCCCAGTTTCTCCAACGTGGCAACCCCTGTGACATCAAGCCGGGTCCTGGCACACAGTAGGTGCCCAATAAATGCGGCCTGAATGAGATCAGCTCCGAACGATAGGCCTTGAAGCCCTTCTGCGTGCACTTTTAAATGGGCCTCCAGCGCCCGTGTGCTGGGCACTCGGGGGCCTCCCACCGCGCCCCCCACCAGCCTCCGCCCGGCCTTCACACCCGGCGCCTCTCCCGGCCTCCCCAGGCTCCTGGGCCTGCCTGTTTAAAACTCAGCCCCTGTCGTGCGACCTCTGTCAGCCGGGAATTAATTCCCCGGGTTCCCACTGCATAAAAACTAAACTCTCTTTTTATGGTCTCTACATGCCTTGGCCTTTCCTTTTATTCAGGTCCCTCTGCACTTCTGGAGAATAAATAAATACGGTGTAACTTTTATCAGCCTTGATCGGCGGGAGCCCTCAGGGCTGGCTGGAGCCCCCGCCTCCCCTGGGTGCCTCGGGGAGGCAGAGGGATCTGGAGGCTCAGGTGCTCCGTCCCGGGCTCCCCGGGCCTCCACCGGCCAGGCAGGGCTCCCTCCGTGGTCCTCTGCTGCCCCTCCTGCCACAGGCTCCTGTGAGAAGCAGCTGCGGGCCCCATCTTGCACCCCCCCCAAACCCGCTGGCAGCCTCTGGAAGGGACCCGAGGGCATTTCGGGGGTGGGTCAGGCCCCAGCCGGCAGAGGCCCGGCCACGGGGCACGGGGTCTGCGGCCACCCTGGGGAAACGTGCCCACGCCAGGGGGACCCAGCCTTGGCGCTTATGTCTGCAGGCCTGGAGGCAGGGCCCCAAGGATGTCTCCATCTGGGAAACAGGGATGGCTGTTTTCCCAGTT
This sequence comes from Canis lupus baileyi, assembly GCF_048164855.1. Taxonomy (NCBI): domain Eukaryota; kingdom Metazoa; phylum Chordata; class Mammalia; order Carnivora; family Canidae; genus Canis; species Canis lupus. The sequence continues at coordinate 54,557,797 of NC_132853.1, read as the reverse complement.
CCCAGGGAAAGACGCGTGAGGGTCCCGCCAAATACTCCGCTGGAAGGAGGGGTGTCACGGTCCCCTCAACCTTGTGTCACAAAGGAACATCCCTGCAGACGGTTGTCTGAATCCAGCCCTCCATTCTCGGGGCGTTAGTGGGCTCCGATCCCCTGGTAGGAGCTGGTCGCCAGGTGTGTGTGTTTGGCCCCAGGGATGGCGGCTTCGGGGACCAGGCAGGTCACTTTCCGACGCGCCCCGGAAGGCCGCTCCACGCCGCAGCCGGGCTCCGCAGAGAGGCTCGCTGCTGGGCTGTTCCTACGTCTGGGCCTTCCCAGATGCGACCCCGCTGCCTCCCTCGGCACGCCCCTGTGCAAAAGTTCCTGTAGCAGCTAGACCGGAGATAATTGCTTAATTAGGGGGAAATTACCTAAATTTCAGCAGCACCAGGAGCAGCCCTTGAGCCGTTCCACGGAAGCCTCCGAAACCCAGATCCTCGGAGATGGGACAGCGGCCCCTCAGCACCCACTCCTCCTCCAAGGACACCACCCACGCGGTCTGGAGCCCTTCGCGCCCGCACCTGCACAGGCACGCATGCCCACACGCACATCACCCCCGGCACCTTCTCAGCGGGGCCCTGCTGACGCTGGCGGGCTCGTGGTCCCACCGGACACAGGAGCGGGGGGCCGGGGCCAGGTAGCAGACGCGGCAGGCATTACGGTCGGGTCTATGGCTTCGGCTGCCGCGACCCGGGTCAGCCCTCAGAGCACGCAGCAGGCCTAGACGGCTTCACAGAACCAGGTGGGAGTGCGGATTCGGCCGCTGGGCCGGTTTGCTGACCCCCGTGGAAGGCTCACTGCCGGGGATCCGGCCAGTGCAGCCTGCCTCGGTGGTTCCCATGGGGTGAGGAGGGCGGCGGCAGCCAGCCCAAGCCACGCAGGCTCAGGGAGCTCCGAGAAACGAGTGTGCGCAGCTGCGAGGCTGGCGTCGCAGATGTGGGCTTCGGTAGGGGTGTGGGGGGGTGTGGGGGGCGGACAGGCCCCGGCTTCAAGTCCTTGCTCCGTGATCTTGGGCCAGGAGGGACTGAACTCTCCGAGTTCCACTTGCTCACCTCCAAATTGATAATATTAATCATCCCTTCCTTTCAGGGTCACGGTGGCGGTAATGGGGTGGCGCGTGGAGCTGTTTGGCCTGTGCTAAGTGCTTAGCAGGTGTCGCTTCTAGGAGTGATAATAGAGTCAGTTTTGGCCGTAGTGCTTTGGCCTTCGGGGGAGTCTCTGCAGGGAGGTTATAGGATTTCTGTCCCTTTTTCCCTCTAGACTTGTCATTACCTTATCTTCCCTTCTGATCGAGCTTCTGGGGGTCCGCTGAGCTCCTCTGAAGTTTCAGAGGGAAGCGGGTGGAGAGCCACAGAGTGGGCTCCACAGGTGGGCAGCGTCTCTGGCCTCCCAGCCACCCTGGAGAGAGGCCCACGCAGGCCTGGCGAGCTGACTGTTGCCCCCTAAACGCCGCACTTGCCTTACTGGACCAGTCGTTGGGTCCAAAAACACAGTGGGGGCTGTGCTGAGGCGGGGGTCGCCCGCCCCCAGGCTGCCCACAGGGGATGCTGGAGAGCAAGCACCCGGGCGCCACCTCGGCCCCACAACCCCATCCTCCAGCACCTGCTTTATTCTTTTCCCTCTTCCTAGGCTGCTTCCTGCCCTCTAAGTCTCCTCTAGACAGGGACACTCAACCAAAGTCACTCCCCACTGCCCCTGGGACCCAAGTGGCCTTCTCTGTGGCAACCTCAGGGCCCCGGGAGGGAACCTAAACCCTAATGGTGACAATGAGCAAGAGGGTCCTGAGGTCAATTTGAAAGCAGTTACAATCCACGGACCCACGATCCTGGGGGATAGGGAGCCAGTGGGGGCAAACGCTCAGGAACAATGGGTTCAGGGGACCCCCGAGGAGCCACTGTACCGCGCTGCACTTGGGACGTTTCTGGGAGAACAGTTCCACCCTGGGATACCAGAGCCGGGGTCGAGACGGGCGGCATCCCTGGCACAGGGCAGGGCTGGTGCAGATTACGGGCTGGCCGACAGGGTCGCAGCCACCTGTCTGCCGGGAGTCCGCCCCGGCCTGGGCGAGGGACACGTCTTTTTTTTTTTTTTTTTTTTTTAATTTTTATTTATTTATGATAGTCACACAGACAGAGAGGGAGAGAGGCAGAGACACAGGCAGAGGGAGAAGCAGGCTCCATGCTCTGGGAGCCCGACGTGGGATTCGATCCCGGGTCTCCAGGATCGCGCCCTGGGCCAAAGGCAGGCACCAAACCACTGCGCCACCCAGGGATCCCCGGGACACGTCTTTAAACTGTGAGCAGGCGTGGAGTCCAGATACCAGCTTCCCTTCAATCGCAGTCAAATACCTTGTGTGCCTTAAATAAACTGCTGAGGGGGGTCGGACTGGCGAGAATGCAGGGAGGGAGGAGAGAGCAGGACCCAGATCTAGGGGCAGCCTTGGCCACAGTGGGAACGACCACCGGGGAATTGGTGAAGACGTCTTTTTAGGCTCCCTTAGCTGAACTCATGGCCACAGCTGCCTGGGGTCTGCTTCCCATCCACGACCCCCGGCAGCCCCTGCGCCTGCCCCTGGGCTTCTCCAAAGCCCATGAAAGCCTGCTGCTCCTCCTGGACCAGATTCTCCACCTCCCTCCTCCAGGTGGGTGCTTTGGGGGCTTAGGGGGCGGGACTGAGCAGGGCCGTGTCACTCCCAGGGCTCTGGTCCTGGATCAAGGTTGTCCGTGTTGATGCTCTGAGGCCCAGGCTTCCGATCAGATGCCAGCCACGGGGCGCTGTAGGTGGGCTGGCCCCTCGCCGCGCACAGCAAATCCGATTTCCTCCACCTGCGCTATTTCTAGGCCCGATCTGCTTGACTCACTGTCCTTGCACACTCCTGACCTTCGAATCCACGTCCGTCTGCAGCTGTAGCGGCCTCCCAGACCTGAGGCCTCACTAAAGGCGGGGGAGCCCCCGTATCTGGCTTCTGGCCTCGTTCCCGGGAGCCCAAATCTAGCCTCTTATCCCAACCCCGGTCTCTCTGCCCTGTACGTCCTTGCCTCCGTCCATCACCTGCTGCTCCGGCAAATCCAAAATCCTACCCGGGTTCTGCTGCCCCGCCTCCCCGCATCTAGGCCCCACATGTCTCCTCCCCAACACGGGGAATGCCCGCCCTCCTGAGGGGTCTCTCAAGCCTGTTCCCGCATCATCTTTCGTCTTATTACTCTCTCCTTCCAGCTGGTCTCCTTTCTCTAACACGGTGGTTCTCAGACGGTGGCCCCAGGACCAGCAGCGTCAGCAGCCCCCGGGGCGGGGTGTGAGGGCTGCAAATTCTCCAGGCCTGCTGGCTGAGAGACTCGGGGGATTTCCACAAGCCCCCCCCCCCCCCCGCCCCGGCGATTCTGAGATACTCAGGATTGGGAACCGCTGTGTCCAGCGCACCCTCCCAGCAGCTTCCAGACCATTCTTTCTAAAACCCAGGCCAAGACCTCACATTCTCTTGCTCGGCAACAGCCCATGACTCTCTCGTGCCTTCAGAATTAATTTTCAATTAACTTCTTAAGCACAGTGTTCCAGGACCTTCGCCATATGGCCCGAACCTCCCTTTCCAGCCGCCCCGCTCTCCGTCCCCTCTGAGCCCAGCCCTTTAGGCACCAGGTAACCGCTTTGACAATGGAAGCTCCAGTTCAAATGCTGCCCACCCTGGGAAACACTGCCCACCCTCCTCATCCTCCTGGGACCCTCGGCCCCGCTCTCAGTGCTCTGAGTGCCTTGGGCACGCCTCTCTCCTGACCGTTGTTCTCAGGTGCCATAAATACCTGGGGGCACATTGATCTCCCCCATCCACTAAGAGCTTCTGGAAGCAGGGCTAACGGGCTTCCTCAGCCCCTCACTGGGCTGGTGCAGAACAGCTGCCAATACATACCCACTGGTGACAGGAATGAATCTAGCTCTCGCTAGTACCTGCCAGAGACCCACCCTCACCCCCAGCCCTCCTGCAATGCCACCCACCTGACCACCTTGATCCAGAGCCCACCTGCCTGGACACTTAGGGCCTCCTGGGGCCTCTCTGATCCCTCCTGTACTCATGTGGGTCCATCTGGGCCAGCTCCCTATCAGCCCAGTCACCCCACAGCCTAGCTGGGCATAGGGGGAGAAGGAGAGACCCTTCCGGGGTCACCAGTGAGCTTTCCCCAGTACAGGGCTGCGGTGGGGGCCACAGCATCTCCCTGAGCACCTTTCCAGTGATAAGTCAACCCCGACAAACAGGAAAGCCACGGGGACCCTCACCAGCAGCCCATCCTCCTGTTGCATAAGATGGTAGGGGAGGGTTTGGGGTGGTTTTTATGTCTTTTGCCTCCGCGCGTGCATGTGTGTGTGTTTCCCCACTAGGTTTGCCTTCTTAATTATGTCCGTTTACAGCGATATTAAAATGAGTCTGTATTCCCCGTATGCACAGCGACCGGTGGGCCAGTGGCAGGCCGGGTGGCTGAAACACGCGACAATCAAGCCTCTCCCTCAACCCACAAAATGAACAGTCCCCAGGTAGGTAACGGAGAGTTATGGGAATGTTTTCAGTGGGGCCTGAGCGACCCAATTACCTGCTAGGGGATATTTTCGACCTGTCAACAAACTCTCCCTTTAGGTGTGTTTAGCAAATGGATGGAGCCAGGACGCACGGCGGGGCTCGTGCAGGCTGCCCAGGCCGCGCTGAGGAGCACCTGCACTTTAGTGGCTGGGAAATCACAGGGGTGCCTGGCTCTCCTGGCGGTGCTGCTCTCGAGGACCGGGTCCAGACACCCCCTCCTCGCCCCCCACCCTAGCCCCGAAGCCCCTCCCAAGGGCACCTTGCTCTGGCTCTCCCCACCCACCAGGGCCTCCTGTGTCCTTCAGACTCCAACCTGCCAGATCCCCCTGGGCCAAGGGACTGTGCTGTCCTCTGTCTGCAACCTGAAGTCCAGTTTGCCACTTAGATTTCGGATGTGATTAAGCGCACCCACACCGCACCCAGGACGACACCCAGGAAGAGAGCCAGCCTGTGTGCCCTCTGTGGCTTCTCCAGGACCTCAGCTTCTGTGATGGGGCAAAGGAAGCCAGCCCCGGCCCTCCGGCTGTCCTCCTTCCCTGAACCTGGCACTCAAGTCACCTAGCAACCTCGACAGGCGGCCAGCCTGGCCAATCACCTGTGGCCGATGACACCCACCTGCTTCCAGGGCCTGAAGGAAGCGCCTCCCCCAGCGCCTCCCCCTACCACCCGTCACCCCGCCAGGCCACCCCACCTCCCCCTTGGACGGCCCCCAAGAAAGCAGGCCCGGTGACCAGTGTTTCTCACCTCACCCTCTGCTCCCTACCCAAGGCCCATTCTGCGGCTTAATCTGTGACATTTAACATAAATAGTTTTCTATTCCCAGCTGACCTTTAATGGCTTTTATCATCAGCTGTGGTTCCTGGCAGCCGTACAAGAGCAGCTGACTGCTGCCTCAGTCTATTGCAACAGAATGCCCAAGGAGGCCCCACGGTTCCCGCCACGTGAAGCCCGGTGGCCCCCGGAGATGTCTGCCCAGACCTGAGCCCGCCACTCTCCGCCCGGAAATATCATTACACGTTTCAATTAGAATTAGTGGGGAAGTCAGTTATTAAGTGGCCCGTTATTATGGTAATGGAGACACTCCACATTAACTGGTGCAGACCGCTCTGGCCTTCCTCTGAGGGCCACTTCTGAACCCCCCATCCCTCCCTGATGCTCAGTGGCAAGTGCAGCCGGGGAGGCAGGGGACGCCTGGGTGGCTCAGCGGCTGAGCTTCTGCCTTTGGCTTGGGGCGTGATCCTGGGGTCCGGGATCAGGTCCCACATCGGGCTCCACGCAGGGAGCCTGCTTCTCCCTCTGCCTGGGTCTCTCATGAATAAATAGATAAATAAAAAAAAAAAAAAAGAAAGAAAGAAAGAAAGAAAGAAAGAAAGAAAGAAAGAAAGAAAGAAAGAAAGTGGGAGGCAGGAGGCAGAGCCGGTGGGTGCTGCACAGAGGTCCTCTCTCCACTCCTCTATTCCCCACCCCCAGACGCTGTCCCCAGGAGGTGACACTGACACACCCTCTGGCTGAAACCCCGAATCTCATCTGCTAACCACTGTCGGGGCCGGTGCCCACCGTCGCCAAACCCCTCCCGGCTCCTTTCCTCCTGCTCACAGATGTGTTCCCATCACGGAAAGACTCCTGCAGAGGTTTGGGATGGGTAAAGGTCCTGCCGCTCATAAGGGACGCCAGGGGTGCCACAAGACCCCCTAGGCTGGAACGGTCTGGTCCCAGCTCTGGTCCCATCGAGCCAGGGGAACTGGGGCATGTCACGTGACCTCTGCAAGCCCCGCCCCCCCTCACCCTGTGATGAAAGGTCGAGTCAGGAGTTTCCGACATTGCCTTGATCGAGCATGCCCACAGGCCGCGGCCTTCCCTGATCGGGATACTGGTCTGCTGGGAACTGAATTATGTCCCCCCCAAATTCATGTTGGAGCCCAACCACCCCTCAACGTGATGGTATTTGGAGATGGGGCCTTCAAGAGGTAACTAGGTTAGCTGAGGTCGTGAAGGTCCCCTATGATGGGATCAGTGCCCTTCTGAGGAAGTTACCAGATCTGTCTCTGCGTCCCTCCCCCGGCGGCTGCACAGAGAGGTCCATGAGCACAGTCAGACGGCGGCCGCCTGCAGACACACAGGAGGAGGCCTCACAGTAAGACCTACCTGCCGGCGCCTTGATCTGGGCCATCCGGCTTCCAGAAAGGTGGGAAATCTATGTGTGCCAAGACCCCCGTGTGGTGTCATGCGACAGTCACCTGAGCTAAGGCAGGGCCCCTTGAGGCAGAAATTCTCCACCTGAGGCAGGTGTGTCTAGGGGAGGGGGCCCATGTCAGTCTTCTCGGGGTGGGGGGGCTCTCAGGGGTGCCTTCCGCTGTTGGACACTGCCTCCCAGCCGGCTCTCCATGTCCCCCCCAGGCCCCTGCGGGCACAGCAGGGCAGAGTCCTGGTGGCCGTCCATCCCAGCGTGGGATGAGCCCTGGGGCCCCTGAGCCCCAGCTTCCTTGTCCAGTTCCATCTGATGAGGGTGGATAAGCTCACACAAGAGAAGCACGGGCTCGGGGCCTGCAGGGCGGGCGTGTGCAAGAGCGGCTGTCACTGCTGGGCTGGATCACCACGGGGCGGCGGGACACACAAAGCCCGCGGCGGCTGCCTTTCCCTGGGATCTGCTGGGTGTGCAGGAGGAAGGAAAACAGTGACCCCAGGGGCAGAACGAAGTGAATAAGATAGGATGAGAAACTGGAATGGAAGCCAATGACTAGAGGGAGGGGGAGACCGAGAGACAGGGAGAGAGACAGAGACAGAGAGAGACACAGAGAGATAGGGAGAGAGATGGGGACCAGGAGACAGAGACAGAGAGATAGAGACAGGGAGATAGAGAGAGAGATAGGGAGACAGAGACAGGTAGAGGGAGAGACAGAGGGAGACAAAGACAGGGAGACAAGGAGCTGGACACAGATGCAGGTGGCAGAAGGGAGCCGGGGACGCCCCGTAACCAGGAAGGGCTGTGTGAGGCGAGGTGGGAGGCAGGTGGAGGGGAGGTGCTCTGTTCTCTCCTGCTCAGCTGCACCAGCAGAGGCTCTCAAATGAGAGGAGCCCAGGCAGGACAGAGGAGCAGGACAGGGCCCAGAGAGATGCAGACCAGCCAGCTCACAGCTAGGGGAAGGGGAAGAGGAAGGGGAGGGGAAGGGAAGGGGGAGGAGAGGGGGAAGGGGAGGGGGGAAGGGGAAGGAGAGGGGGAAGGGGAGTGGGATGGGGAAGGTGAGGGGGGGAAGAGGAAGGGAAGAGGAGGGGGAAGGGCAGGCGGCCAGAGAAGGCGAGCTCCCTGAACACTCCCCGGTAGTTGGTACATCCGTACAGGTACATCATCGCGGTCCTCAGGCCTGGGCTCTGGCTCCTGGGGGAGGGGCCTCTGGGTTTGATCCCCTCATCTCTGGACGAGGCCCACCGCCCAGGAGTGTGTCATTAGGACGCACTGTCCCTTCGCAGCAGCTGGGCTGTGGTGCCTCACACAATGAGAGCACAGGGGGAGCCGGGGCGGCCTGGCGGGTGGGCTGGGCTCTTAGCTGGTTTATTTGCTTCTCTGGGCGTCTGTCCTGCTTTCCTAGGGGTGGAGATACCACCGGGGCCCCTGGGGGGACTGCCTTTCTCAGGAGGCCGTGGAGCATGTCCACAGGGGCTTCCAAGGGACCAGGAACCCTGCCAGGATGCCGTTTCCCTAACCAGGGGGCAGGTGACAGCCTCAGCGGCCTGAGCCCCATCCGGAGAACCGTCTACCTGCCAGTGGCCTCAGAGCGGGGGTCCCTCTTCGGAGTCCTTTGGAGCAGGGTCATCCCTGAGCACAGGGACCTGGCCCCTCATGCGTCTGAGCCCCCACCCCAGGCCCCACCTCTGGGGTGGGGGAGGCACGGATCCGTCTCCTGTTTCCACTGGCTGCACAAAGGCACGCAGCAAGGGAAGGCGGGCCATGTGGACAGGGACAAGAGATTTGAGAACAGGCTTGGAGGTGGATGTCTGCAGAGAGGCACAGGTGGTTCATTTTAACCGTAAGTGACGCAGAAATCAGTGACCATCGCTTGCTGCGCAGCCCGCACGCTCGGTGTTGGCATTCAGGCAGCTCTGCTGCCCAGAGCCGGCCACCCCCCTCCTTCTCCCCAGAGCCCCAACTCTCCTTCCCTGGGCAGGAATCTCCCCCTCCACCCAGCAGTGGCTGGAGGGTCCTTGGGATGACGGTGGTGCATTTTCCCCTCCTCCCGGGCCTGCTGCGTAGCCCCCGCTGGGATAAAAGCTGGAGAGAAGCCTGAGTCTAATCACCCTGCCGCTGGAGTCCCAGGGCTTTTCGGAAAAGTCTGGAGTCAATCAGAGCCGGGAGAGGGGGCCCTGTCCAGGGACCCCCTGACCACACCTGGACTCCCACATCCCTCTGCAGGCACCAGGGGCAAAGGTGTGGCTGGGAGGATAGGACACCATGTCCTGGGTCTGCAGGATCCAGGGTGGGGCTGCCTAGGATTGTGACAATCAGCGCAGGCTCCGGAGTCCACGAGCTGAGCAAGCCGGGGCACATCTCTTATTCCTCCGAGCTGGATTTTCTCCTCTGCTCGATGGGCAACCACAGAACCCTAGAATCGTACAGAGGGGCTTCAGGAAAATTGAGGAAGACCGTTAATGCAAGAAGAGCTTGGCGCACAGGGCCAGGTCCACAGTGTAAACTGTAGGGTTCCTTCAGCATCTTCCCGTCAAATCCTTGAACCCCAGGTAGGACGAGGGCCCAGGCAGTTTCAAGATCCTAAATTGTGCTTTTAAAAGGTGCCTTGGAGGTCTTATGGCCCACCCTGTTCCAGAACCATCCACGTCAGCCACCACCTCCATCCCATCTCTTTGCTCAATAGCATTCCTGGGAAGACTGAGCTACCCGAGTCTTAGCAAGACTCGCTTCTCCTCCTGCCTCCAGGTAGCGGCTGTGCTCATTCTGGAAACCACCCATGAGCCTCTCCACTACTCAAGGTGTGGTCTGTGGATCTGTCACCTTGTCGTCCCCTGGGAGCTTGTTAGAGACACAGGATGTCAGGGCCCCACCGGACCTGAGGAGTCAGATCCTGTGTTTGAGTTCGACCCCAGGTAACTGTGAATGTGGAGTTTTTGAGAAGCACTGACCTAGGAGACCCTGTGGCTCTCCCCACGGTGTCAGGTCTCAGCGACGTGTCATGAGGAAATGTGAGCTACCTGCATGTAAGTGATATTAATAATAGTTATAGTAACAACATCTACCAAAAAATTGCATTAAAAAATAAATTTAAAAAAATTTAAAAAAAATTTTAAAAAAGAAACTAGAGCTGATTCAAGATGAGTCCTATTGTGGCGTCACCCGCCCATACTTGTGCTCTGATTTGCCTTCCTGGGTGAGAGAGTTTACAGCGGTGACCTGCGTACATCTCTGAGATGCCCATGGAAATGTGTCCTGCAGAAGGACCTGTTCCCGAGGTGTCCTTCGGGAAGACGGGAGGAATAAACCATGGATCCAACCCAGCCTCCCTGAGCAAAGCAGGATTCCTGCCCAACAGCTTCCCAACAGGCGGTGGGTCAGATGGTGAGCCCAAGGCGGCGATGTCATCACCCGACGGCCCTCATTCTTGGAAAGTTCTTGTTCATGTTCAAATAGGAACCCCTGCAAATCCCACCCACGGACCCTCATTCAGTCCCTGACACCACACAAAACCAGCCAAACTCCTCTTTTATATGCTGTCTGTACTCGTTTCCTGTGGCCGCCCTAACAAATTGCCAGGAACGGGGGGAGGTACGGGGGAGATTGCCATGACAGAAATGTATTCTCTTACACTTGCGGAGGCCCCAAGTCCACAGTCAAGGTGCTGGCAGGGTGGCACCGCCTCCCCCCCCCCACCCCGACCCCCCAGGGGAGAGCCAGCTGGGGTGGCTCTAATAGAACATCGCAGACCGGGGGCGGATACAACACACATTTATTTCCCCCAGTTCTGGAGGCTGCAAGTCCAAGATCGAGGCACAGAGGGACCTGGTGTCTCTGGTGAGGGCCCTCGTCCTGGATTGCAAAAGGCGGTCCCGCCGCTGTGTCCTCGCACATCAGAGAGCAGGTGGCCAGGAAGCCAGCTCTGGTGTGTCTTCTTATCATGAAGGCTCTGCCCTCATGCCCTGGTCACCTCCCCCAGGTCCTCCTCCTCATAGCATCACACTGGGGGTTCTGATTCCAACATTCAAGTGGGAGAGGGGCACAAACTTTCTGTCCCTGTCTCCTTCCTGCTTCTTCCAGCTTCTGGAGGCTCCAGGTGTTCCCTGGCTTCTCCGGTCTCTGCCCCTTCCTGATGTGGCCTCCTTCCCCGTGTGTCCGAGGAGGCTCGGCTCTCTCTGCCTTTCTCTTATGACACCTGTCACTGGATTGAGGGCCCCCCTTGAATCCAGGATGGTCTCATCCTGAAAGGTGCGGTTACATTTTCAAAGACTTTTGTCCAAATAAGGTTGCATTCACAGATTCTGGAAGTTAGGAGTGGGCAAATCTTCCGGGGGCCGCCATTCCACCCACTAAATGTCCATTGAGATTTTGCCTTCAACGTGGCCTATGTGAAGCCTGGCTGACCCCCACCAGACACGGGCAGAGGCCTGTCTTCTCTTCTGCTGGTAGAAGAGATGAAGAGTTTTAACCTATTAGGATGAATGACATGTGGCGGGCTGTGGGTGTCATGTGGGCCGAGTACTTGCAAAAGGAAGTTCCCAAAGCAGGGCCCAGACTAGGGTGAGGTAAGCGAGAGCTCCTGAAATTGCAGGATCAGCACCCGAGAGCAAGCGCTGCCTTCGATCTGTCCTCCGGGCACCTCCTCCTCTTCCCTGTCACCCTGGCCCTGCCCTAAAGAGGCCAGCCCGGGTCATCTCTGTGGTAAATGAGGGGGAGACTCCCCACACACCTGCTGCACCGCCTCCCGCACCCTGCAGCTTCCCCACCAGGTCCCCAGGGATCTCAGCTCCTGTCTCCGCCCTGTGCGGAGCAGGGAGGGTTCTGGGGAGAGAAACCATATGTAGCAGAGTGTGCCTTTCTTGGGGGGCCTCGGCTCCGCACCTTGTCCACAGTGGAGATCACATGGGGCCCCTGGGGCTGGGCGGGGTGCATGTTCCAAGGTTGTGGGAGGTATTCCCAGCCTGAGCACAGGAGCCTGAGTCCTTCCCCAGAGGCCAAGGAGGAGTCTCGCCCAGGGAGGTGCCCTCAGGCTTCACGCAAGGGGTCTCCTGCTGCCGCGCCTGGTGGCGGGTCCCCGGGTTTCCTCCCCTCCTCCCACTCCATGGCCCTCCTGGCCTCTACTGACGGCTTTCACACGCACAGCTCTTTTGCAGTTTGCAAAGCACTTTTCCCGTGGCCTTTAATTGGACCTTTACAGCGACCTTGACATTCACTCATTAGCCCCGTTTAACAACGATGAACCTGAAGCTCAGGGGATGAGCGGGCTGCCCCAGGCTCCAAAGGCCCAGAACTGGGGGGGTCAGGCCTGAATCCCAGTCTGTGCCCCCAGATCTCTGCTGCTCCCCCCTCACCAAGCACTACAGACTCAAAGTCCAGCAGGAGAGCCCTGGGGCGGGGGGTGGGGGGGGGCAGCGGCACGGACATTTCTTCCAGCACCTATAGGGTCACTTCTTCTGACCAAGAGGAAGAAGCGGTGAAAATCGGGGCTCCCCGCCTGACAGGAAGGGGATTTGTCTGCTTTGCAGAGCTTTGCCAAAAGCCCGAGGAGACAAATAGCAGGTGTCTGGGACAGGACAGGCCCAGACAAAGCCAGTCTGCTGGCTTCCTCATGCTGGGGAATCCTCACCTCCTCCTGCCTCAGAGCAGCGGTTTCTCCAGCCTACCTGAGTCGCCTCCTTCCCAGAGGATGCTTAGCCAAGGCCTGCCTCTGTTCTCGGCCATCCCTGAGATGGGACTGGGGAGGTGAGGGTGGCATGGTTCATGGATCGGTGGATCTGGTCCACGAGACAGCTGAACATTCTCCAACTCAGCCTCCCTGGTGGGTTTCCGGCTCTAAGGGGCAGGTGCCCGGAGCCTCCAGCAGGACCAGCTCATCTGAAACCACTCGAGAAGCTCCAGGGAGTAGCTCTCCACCCGAGCTGGCGGAGAAGGCGTGGGCCCCAGTGCATGCCAGCAAGATCCAGACGCAGCAGGATAATTAGCACTCGTGGGTGCTGAGGCTCCGGGGCAGCAGGGCCCTCTGAGTTCTGAGCTGGCTCTTGCCTCCGCTGCCAGCTGCACCGTATCCACATCAGGGCACGGGGGCCCAGGCACCGCTGGTCCTTGGGCTTGGGTCTTTAAGCCCACCTGGGTTGATGCTGCACTGTTTACCGGTTGACCTAAAACCGGTGACTCAACCTCTCAGAGTGTAGGCGTCCTCTTCTGTAGAGGAGGCATAATAATAGAGCCTCCCACCTCGCTGGTTGTCATGAGGAGCCCATTAATTAATTGATGGACACAAAAGTACTTTGCATCTGTGAAGTACCCGACAAGTGAGGTTACTGTCAATGCCATGACTTCATTTCAGGTCTGGAGGCCTGGGTGGGGCAGCAGGAGTATCTTCTGCGAGTCCCTTCTGCCCTCCTTCAGACTCACACCAGTTACCCAGTTTCCAATAATGATGCCAAGATTCACTGCTGTTAGCGCGTGCTGAACTGTGTCTCCCCAAGTTCGTAAGTTGAGGTCCTCCCGACCCCCCCCCAGGCCCTCACAATGGGACCGTATTTGGAGCTAGGATCTCGAAAGAGGTGATTTAGTTAAAACCGAATCATCTTAACCCATTAGGTGGGCCCTAACCCAACCCAACGATGGTGTCCTTCCAAGAAGAGGAAGTTTGGACACAGACCTACATCGACAGGAAAAGGTGGCCGTCACAAGCCAAGGAGGTAATTCTCAGAGGAAACTGACCCTGCTGACACCTGGACGTCAGATACCCAGCCTCCTGAATTGAGAGAAAATAAATTTCCATCATCTCAGCGGCCCAGCCCACGGTGCTCTGTTAGGGAGCACTCAGAGACTAGTACAGCTACCCCCTGCATGGGTTCTGGGAAACGCTGACCTGCAGGACGTCAAGAGGGTCTGCGTGAAAACAGGGCTTTGTAGTCAAACGAGCCTGGGAACCACTGGATTGAACAAAGCTACGTGGATCTTTTTCTTTTTTTAAATTGCAAGACTCCTCACAACTATGACCGTGCTAACAAGTGCTTTGAATATCTGGAAATGGATAGCCTGTGCAGTATGTCCCAGGCTTACTTGAACTTGGAACCCTTCTATTGTGAGGCAGCCAGGAGATTTGTGTTCTATAGGAGCACGCATGGAAACTACTGGCTCCGAGGATCATTTCCTATCAGGGCTCTGCCCTCTATCACCACGTCCTCCTCCTCCTCCTGCCTCTCCCCACCTGCTGGGGAAGAGCTAGGAGCCTGGACCAGTGGGGGGATGGGGCGGGCAAGGTGGGTACCCCTGGGCCTGAGCCCTCTGTCTGCTGCTGGAGACTCAGTAGGTCTCCCTTATCAGACAAGCAGCCGGCCAGCCAGAGCTCTGTATTTTATGGCCCTATCATGTGTGAGATCTTGCCCATTAGGGAGAAGCTGTCAACGCAAAACATAGATTTCAAGACACACTTTCTACTCCGGGATTATGAATAACCCCTCCAATCATTAGAACCGGAGCATTTTTTTAAAAATCCAATTTGTTTCCCACCTCGAAACCCATTTACTTTGCTTGCTTCCTGCTCTCTGTTAGGAAAGGGGGCTGGAACCTGCAGGCTTCCAGAATCCTAGCTCTAGAAACCTTGCATGCCCAGAAATAGGGCCAGCCCCTCATCTGAATCCTGAATTTTCCTGGAAATGATCTGTCATCCACTTTCCACAGTTCAGCTGTGTATTTCTAGCGGACGGTGTCCCCTCTCTAGTCAGAGCTAGAGAGAGCCCTGTGGGCTGGGCCACTGACCCCAAAGCAGGACGGGCATGACCCAGACGGGCCTGAGTGGGATCCCATAGAGACATTCCCTTCTCCCAGCAGGGAATTTGGGAAGGTGCTGATTTTGATTTGCCAAGACCTAAAGCAAGGTGTAAACCCAAGATTAAAAGAAAACAAAAATACAAAGTAGGCATAGGGCATGAAAAATCTCCATTTCTGTCTGTGTCCTCACCAGCGAAGGAGGCTGGCGCTCCTCCCCACCCCCACTCTGCGGCCTCATCGCTGCAGTAAAAGTGACACCAGAGATTCATCGGGACGCGTGCCCTTGCTCGACTCCCCACAGCCTCCGCAGGGACGGGAGCTGTTCATCTCTTAGGTTCAGTTTGCAGCCTCCAAAACCCTGGGGAGGAGCATCTGGCCCTGCTCCGTGGTCCAGTGAGGCCTCGAGAGCCCTCCCGAAGGCCAAGGCCAGAGTGGAAGTGACCTCTCGGCGGACCAGACAAGCGTCCTGGAGGCTGGGGCTGCAGAGGCCCAGGCCGGACTGTGCGTCGCGCACCAAGCCCTCATTCCTGCCCCGCTGGCCCTGCTGCGCTGGGACCCTGTCGCCCTCCCCATCCCGGGGAAGGTCGGCACCCCGGATTAGGGGGACAGAGGCAAGCAGCTGGGTACAGCCCCCTCCCCCGGGTGCTCTATGGGGGGAGCACAGGAAGGAGCCCAAAGAGCCCAGAGGAGGTGGTGGCTGACCCCTGGAGGCATCTGGCAAGAGTCGGAAGACAGGGCCACTGCGCTGGACTCACAAAGACAGTGAGGAGGCCATCGGGCAGGTGGGGGGGGGGTGGCTCTCTCTGTCCCCTCCCAGCTTCCCGGAATGGCCTTATTCATGTATTAATGAGAAAACTCATTGTTTTCTTTCTATCCCCTATGATGCCTAAAATCTCCATCCTCCGCATAAAATACACTCCGGGAAACCAAGGCCTCTCGTTCCTCTGTATGTCGCAGTGCTTCACACGGTGCGTGGCACACAGTAGGCCCTCAAGTATACGTGTCAAGTGGCCGGAGACTAAGGCAGAGGGAAGTTAGGACACGCGGGAGGGCCGGGTGGAAATGGTTCAGGTGAAGAGTGACAAGTCCCGGCCCTGCCCCCCTGGTCTTACAGAAAATCTCCTCCAGACCTCCCACCTGGACAGGTAGGGACGGGGAGGGGTGGTACGGACCGCTGGGCTTTACTGAGAGATCCATGGCCGTGACCTGTGCTCCTTCACGGCTCCCAGACGCTCCTGCCACAGAGAAGGCCCCAGGCGAGGTCCCAGCGGGCAGGAAGGGGATGGCAGGTGGCTGCCCCCTGCCTGGCGCCCTCCTCAGATGCCTACATGGCCCAGCCCAGCGTCTCTGGAGCCTTGGCCGCTCCCATTTCTGCCTCTACTGAGCCTCGGTCCCTTTTAGCTCTCATTTGTACGTGGGCCTCAGCCCAAGCAAAAGATTCAGCGGGAATCCGGCCGGGTTCCCAGACGCTTAATTGGAGCTGGGCTCTTCATTACCTGCACACCTGTTCCCCAACACCATATGGTCGGAGGTAAATAGACTGTAATTGTTTATCTAGACTCCATCCTGCCGTGCATGAGGGAATGAGTACGGGGCTGTGGCCCCCCGGCTCCCCCACCACCAGGCCTGCTGAAGGACAGAGCTCCCCCCGCCCCCCGACTTCCACATCCGGGGCCCACCTCGGGGCAGCTTCTCAGCCGGCTCCAAGGAAAGGTCCCCGCCGGGCTACACTGGCCGTCGAGCGCTTGGCAGCCGTGCCCCCTGCCCCTGCCAATGTGGTTGAGCAGCCGGGCACCTCGCAAGGCCTGGGCTCATTTATCTCTTTCCCGGGGAGGCTGAAGGATGTCTGAGCAGGCTGGGCTTCGAGGCTGGCAGGCGGGGGCCCGGAGCTCAGGCTGCCACGCTCTAACTCAGCAGCTTTGGGCACGTTTCTTAATATCTCAGAAGCTTGGCTGCTCGTGTCTAGCAGAGAGAGAGGCGCTGACCTCTGCACCACCGGGCCGTGGATGACAGAAGGAGCTAAGGTCCACAGGGTGCGTGCGGATGGGTCCAGCAGCTGCCAGGAGCTCTGGATCTAGGGTGACATTCAATCCTCGTGGCAGATCTTGGAGGTGGGGGCTGGGATTATTCGCACTTTGCGGATGAATGAACACATGGAAGCTCGGGTGGGCTCAGCCACTTGCGGGTGCCATCCAGCGGGAAACCAGGGGAGCTGGACGTCTGGCCCAGCTCTGTGCCCTCGGGAGCCCGCGCTCTTGGCCAGCGCGCTGCATTTATGTTATGAGGTGGTGCGTGAAAGGGGCCTGGCTCGGGGCCAGGAGCACAGAAGGAAACCAATAAATGCCCATCCCCTTCTCTCTGCCCTTCCTTTAGGGGCAGACACACACGCCCAGCCCTCTGGGGAGACTGCCCATCATCTAGATCTCCAAGCCCCCAAAGGAAAGTACAAATAGGACAATCCCCGCCCCCTCTCAGGGCTCCCCATCTTTGCTCCCTGGCTGGTCAGCTGGGGGGGAGCTGGTCCTTCCCCAAGGTACCACCGCCTTGACTGCCCCCCAAGGCAGAGCAGGAAGGACAGACCAAAGAGGCAGTTACTAGAAGTGCCCTTGACTGAGGCGGGCTCCTGGCCTCAGAAGAAGTCAGATGAAATGATCTGAAAAAAGGACGAGGGGCCCTGAGTATTTTTGGAAAGATGACCTCATGCAGGAGGCAGAGTGCTCAGCCCCTGCAGAGAACCAGAGGCCCCGAAGAGCCTGGCACTACCACCACCGGGGGCCTCATTTCCAGGCCCAGAGAAAGGACTCCTCACTGTGTCACTACCTGGGTGCTTTCCCTTGCCTGCCCAGACCTGCCCCACCCGCCCCCAGAGGCTCCAGGAGGATGGATGGCTTCCCCAAGCCCAGGAGAAGGGATGACATGTCTTCTTAATCTGCCCTGAACTGATCTTTAATATGATGAAGAGCTTCCAGACCTTTCATCCCTGATGGATCCCCGTTGTAGCAGAGACACTGGCTCCTGCCTCAAGCCTGCCAAGTCAGGCAGGCAGCCTCGTGGTGGGCTCAGAAGGCGGCTCTCCCCAGACCCAAGCCTTGGACCAGGCCCCGAGGAGGCTGGGAGAAAGGACGAGGCCTGATTCCCGTCCTCCCAAACGCTGTCATCCTTCTGCAGAGATAGATGTCAAGTCCCCCACGACACACATGCTTATCAGACTTAAAGATGAGCTCCTCGACTCAAGTGTATGGCCGCCAGGAAGCCCGCAAGCCAGAGGAGCAGAAGGGTAGGGATGCTGGAGGCAATGGGAGTAATTAGGGAAGTCTTCCTGGAGGAGGCGCCCTGGGGGGGATGAGGATTTCTGATTCTCATAGGCTCCCCCCATTGCTCTGGGGAAGTTAGGGGCTGAGGCCAGGGCAAGAATTCTGTGAAGAAGAAGAAGAAAAAATATGTAAGAAAAAGAGAAAAGAGCTTTTCCTAGCAAGTTTTTCATCTGCCCAGGGGGGATGCCCTTTGAAGAAAAGCCTGGAGCCCTGAGCAGCAGCAGCTGACTCCCACATCTCCGGGAAGGGGAAGGAGTTTTAAAAGATATTTAAGCTTCTGCATAAATTGGCCCCTCAGGGGATGCTGTGGGGTTCTGCCTCGGGCCGGCCGGGTGAACACGGGGATATTTTCAACCCCAGGCAGCAGGCAGGCAGCTGCTGGAGCGGCGGGCGAGGGGCATCGCCCGGCCCCCACGTGGAAGGGGTGCAGAGTGTCCCAGAAGCAGGGACTCTCTGACCCTTGGGAATACGAGCCTCGGAGGAAAAATCCTATTAACTTAAAAAACTGAAAATAGGGACGCTTGAGTGGCTCAGCGGTTGAGCATCTGCCTTTGGCTCAGGGCGTGATCCTGGGGTCCCTGGATCGAGTCCCACATCTGGCTCCCCGCATGGAGCCTGCTTCTTCCTCTGCCTGTGTCTCTGCCTCTCTTATTGTGTCTCTCATGAATAAATAAATAAAATTAAAAAACAAAAACCAAAACTGCAAACAGGAAGAGGGGCATGGGTGCCCATGGTGGCACGCATGAAGGGGAAGAGAAATAAATACATGCTGGCCCCTTGTTCCGTGTGTGGAAGGCCCAGTGTGCACAATAGCTCATCATCAATCCTCAGAAACAGTCCCACAGGGCCGTAGTGTGTGGCTCCCATTTCCCAGGTGAGGAAATTAAGGGTCCGAGAGATCAAGTCACTTACCTGAGGTTACACGACCAGAGAGAGGTGCCAGAGCTGGCATTTGAACCCGAACCATATTCTGTGCCTTTCCGGATGCTCTACTTAAGGTGGAAGCAAGGGAGGGGGAGCAGCTGGCCAGGGTCCCTGGTCCTCAGCACACTGGCTGGCATGGAACTGGGCCCCCGTCCACCCGAGGAGATGCAGCGACAGTCAGGGCTGGCGTGGGACGAGGGGAGGAGGACCCCGCTGATCGCGGCATGCGTTTCCAGACCCCACGGCCCACCCATCAGCCTTGACCAGTGTCCTGCCCACCGGACAAGTGTCTGTGACTCTCCTGCTGGGAGAGTCTCAACCCACGCATCACGGGTCAAGCTCAGAGGCCTGGGGAGCTGATGCCCTTGGGAGCTGCCCGGCCCGTATCAGCAGGAGTCAGAGGACAAGAGCTCTAGGGTCCTCGCCCCTTGGATGGAAGAGCTTTGGGGTGCTCCTCACCACCTCCCACGTTCCCAGTGCCGTGGTCGCCCAGGCGGTAATCTGCTCACAGCGCAACATCCCGTATTGGCTCCCTTTCTCTCCCAGTCTCATTTCTCCGCCCAGCACTGGGGCTTCCTGGGATCACACTTTGCAAATACTCTCCATGCCGCGTCTCGGGGCAGCTTCTGGGGAAGCCGTATTCAGAGCCCCCCATGCATGTTCTCCTCCGACCCTACCTTCTCAGAGCCTCCTGTCCACCCGACTCCCATTTATCAGGAAAGAGACAATAGGTTTTCTCCTTGCAGAGACATAACTAATAACCAGACCACAAGGGACCAAAGACACAGGCATCAAATATTACACAGCCAGAACGAGATCCGTATCTTTCTCTCTGTAGCACCCGCGCTTTATCCTTACGGCCGCGGCCGCCTGGCCCTCTCATTGATGAAGTGCGTTATAAGTGCTAAGTAATAATAATACCGTAAAATGCCTCAGTGCTCAAGAACGGGCTTTGGGCTCCAGATAAAATGCCAGACAGACAGATTAGCAGGCAGAGGAAATGCTCTGGGAGCCGTCTCCCCACAGCTCCCTGGGCCTAATAGATAGGTCCAATCAGACCACTTCAATTACTACTTGGGGGCTAATAGCAAAAGCCTGATTAAATCCCCTGCTCCGGAGCCAGTGTGACAGTGCAGAGCTGATGACAGCCAGCTCTGGAGGGGCTGGGACAGGGCGACCCAGCACAGGAGGGGAGAGAAGTGTGCTCTTTGGCAGGGCGAGCCTTAAAGGCCGTGCAACCAGTCTTCTGGACAGATCTGAGGCGAATCCCCCTGCAGCTCCCCACCCAGGCCTTGCTGAGTGAGGCGTGCCCAAAGCCGGGGCAGGGCCAGGATCCTCAGGGGCCCTCTCTGGCTCCCTCCTTTCCTTGGGGCTCTGGGGAGAAAGGCAGGAAACCTTTTCAGCCCAGGTAGAAACTTTCCACCAGGGGAGATTCGATTTTCCGTCCCCTCTAATGATGAGCAAATAAAGGTACCCTGTCAGGATCAGCGAGAAGCAGAAGGACGGGCCATCTGCTGGGCTGGGAGGGGCAGCTTGGACGAAGGAGGTGGCTTTGCCTCCGTGGAGAGCCGGGAGCCCCAGGTAGCCCCAAGCAGCGAGGTCCTAGCTCGGAGCTGAGACCACAGTAGAGGAAAGTCCACCTGCAAGGTCAGAGCAGGGCCTGCGTGGGTTGTGGGTTCCAGAGGCCACGACTCAGGCTGAGGCCGTAAGAAATGGGCGGGAAGGAGAGTGAGGCTGCCCTCCACTGGGGGAAGGAGAGACAGGTGGGAACACCCCTGGGGCCACGGTGGGGCAGGTGCCCACCTCAGTTCTCTATCTTCCAACCACCTGCTTCCTCTGTCTCGTGTCTGCTCCAGCAGGAAATGTCAGAATCACTGCTGCTGCGCGTGTTTGAGAAACAGGTAGGAACGGACCCCTGGCCCAAGTACAAACGTCTCGGGTGTTCTGCGGAGCTAGAGAATCTTTTTCCATGTAGGGCCATTGACCCCCTGAAAAATATTTGACTCAGGTTCAAATCAAAAAAGACAGGAGGAGGAGAAGAAAGGGGTGGGGGAGGGAAGGGGGAGGGGAGAGGAGAAAGAGGAGGAGGGGGAAGAGGGAAGGAGGAGGAGGAGGGAAGGGGAGAGGAGGGGAGGGGACTAGAGGGGGAGGAGGAGGGATGGGAGGAGGGGAGGAGGAACAGGAGGGAGAAGAGGAAGAGGGGTTGGTGGGGAGGAGGAGAGGAAGGGAGGGGAGAGGAGGGAGAGGAAGGAGGGGAGGAGGAGGAGGGAGAGGAGGAGGGGGAGGAAGAGGAGGAGGCAACCAAAACAATTGACATCAAAATTCATATTAGATGGAGAAAATAAGAAAATGTTTGATTCTTTCATAGTCTTTGAGAGAATAGAACAGTGTGAATGAAGCTGAACATGTGTTTTTTGTTTTTGTTTTAATGAGAAGCAGAAAACACTGTATCTGGTTCTGCACAACTGCTAGTATTTAAATACTCACAACAGGGTTTGTGAATCCTGAGGGAAGGGCTGTGGGGGGGCTAGGGAGGGGCACCCCGTAGACCCCCTGCGCAGGGAGGCCTCCAGGCCCAGAGGCAGTGAAGCCCCGGAAGGCGCCCCGTGCTCACCAAGAGCACAGAGCATCCCCGCATATGGAGACTGAGCCCATAGGGTGGAGGCCCCCGCGGCCCAGGGGCAAACTGGAGGAAACAGAAGCACCAGTGGGCGGGGGGCTGGGTCTGAAGCTGTGAGGGGCCCCGGGTTTGACCACGTGGACCAGGGAGGGGAGAGACCCAAAGCCAGGAGAGGGTGCTAAGTGCAGAACGAGGTGGGTGAGGGCCTTGGGCCCGGGAGGGAGGGGGGGCCTGGGGCTGCCATCGAGGCAAGAGATCAGCAGTGATGGACGGACGGCTGGGGACACATTAGAACGTGAAGGAATGGCTCCCATCCTGGGGGGTCTGCGGGCAGAGGGCGGGGTGCCTGTGGGTGTCAGGGGGCGCGGCTGGCTCTAGGTCTGGGCCAGGCACCACGTGATGGCTTTCCAGCCCATGCCATCCTGCCGACGTCCCAGTTCCTCGCCCATCTTCCTCCTCAATGACAGGAAGAGGGGACCTGCGTCTTGCTGCTTTGAACAGGCCCTCCAGCCTCCACTCACTCCATTTCCTGTTCATCCCATCAGTGGGCAGCGGATTGGGATGCTGGCGTGGATGCACCGAGGGGTCTGCTCCAGCTGCCGTAACAAAGCACCACAGGCCGGGCAGTGTAAACAACAGAAATTAATTTTCCGATGGCTCTGGGGGCCAGACTGTGGGCAGGGCTGCTTTCTTCCGAGGCCTCTCTCCTTGGCTTGCAGACCCCCTGTGACCTCATGGGGTCATCCCTCTGTGTGTGTCCGTGTCTGCATCTCCTCTCTCTGATGAGGACACCAGTCCTGTTGGATTCAGGCCCACCCTGAGCACCTCATTTACGTGATCACCTCTTTACATGCAGTCTCCATCTCCAAACACGATCACCTTCCGAGGTCCTGGGGTTAGGACTTCCAGATGCCCACCCCCCTTCATTTACCCAGATGAGGGGAAGACACAGATGGGTCGCAGGCATCTCCAACACACACGCAAAGAGAATGTCTTTCTCCTCCAGGGATTAGTCAAGGTCAGAGTGAGGTCAGGATACAAACTCTGGTCACTCAGCCTGACCCCTCACTGCCATTGGCCTTGGGAGCCATGCACTGTTGGGGTGACCAGGAGCAAAGTTCTTATAAGGAAGTGGGGTGGGACTGGGGCTAGTGAGGGTCACTCCCTCTTCTGAAAGGATCCCAGGCACCAATGGCTGGGCGAGGGCTCTCAGGGGCCCACCTACATCCAGGGTAACCACCATGATGACAAGAAGATAGGAGGCAGGCTACCTGGGTTTAGTGTATGATCTTGGCCATGGGACTGACCCGTGGCTTAGTGTTCTCATCTGTAAAATGGGACAAGCACAGCATCCACCTCGCCAAGGGGACTGAATGGGATGGAAAATCCTTCCAAGGGTGCCTGGCCTCTAGCAGTGCACATCAGCTATGGCACATGGAATGGGATGGGTGCTCTATTATTCCCTCGACAGCTAGCATGAGATACCCCTTAGAAGGAGACCTGCCTTACTTCTGAAAATTCCTTGGTAAGGCCACTTGAGGTAGACCTGGGACCTAGGAGGGGAAGAACCACCCTGCAGGAGATAGGGAGAAGCTGACTGGTTGTATGGAAAGGGGAAAGAGGGCAGAGCCAGAACCAGGAACTCACAAAGTTCACGAAGCCAATGAATTATGTCCTATATCCACGTCTGCTCCGGATAATGTCCCATGGGGTGGCTGCAGGTATGATGTGGAGGGTTTGAGCCAAGATTTCCTAAATTTCTGAGGGTTAGGGAGTTCTCCATCGCTCACTGGGCATCGGTGCGTCCTGATTAATCAGCTGGAGGCCAAACAAGTGGGCCAGGCAACCGAGCTGGCTTCCCATCCACACGGTCCCCCGGGGGAAGGAGGGGGAACCTAACATCTCAATAAAACCAAATAGACTCCAGCATCGGGGTTCTGGCCTCTTGGGCGGCCACACGGCCCACGTAATTTCCCCCAAATTGCAAATGGAAAAGACAATTGGATGTCAGAGATGGTTTGAGTCTCCGCTCAGGCCGGTGACTTTTATGGAAAGCTGGTGCAAGAGCCTCCAGGCCTGGGGAGAATTTCCCCAGTGGCAGCGCTCGGCTTCCAACACGCCTCTCGCCTCCCCAGCTGGCCCTGCTCTTGAATCCAGCGTGATTGTCTTCGGAGCCCGTAATGGAATTTTATCAGGGATCCCTGTGACTGGAGCACTTATTTGCAGCCTTCTGCCGGCAGCTCCAGATAGAGAATGCAGAGTATGTGCTGTGGTGTCAGAAACCGTGCCTGGTCACCATCCATCATCCTGTCAAGGCATCACTCCCAACAGCCCTGCTTCCAGCAGAATCAGGTTGGGGACTTTCCTCCCAAGAATAACAAACAGTAGGGAAGGCAGGTTAGGGAGCCTCTGCCCCGCCTCCCTCTCCCCACTCCGTCCCTTCATTACAGGTGAATAGATTTGGGTTTCTCCATGCTGTCCCACCAGCCCCCCTTTCCCTTTTCTTGAGCCTAAAGTAGCAAGAGTCACCAACCCTCACCCGGTTCTAGAAGCCTCTAAATATCACCCTGGGTTTATATCTTAGCCGGTAGGATATAAAGATCGAGATAATAGAAATTCTTTGCATGTAGAGAACATTTATAAAATTCATCCATATACCGTATCCCATTGATCTTTACGGCCACCCTATTAGGGAGGAATCATTAAATCGGGTAGGCAGATGAGCTGAACGGGGCTCAGAGAAGTTTTGGGGCTTCTCCAAGGTCACACAGGGAGTCAGAGAAGTCGGGGCTTGAAGTGCTGGTGAATTCATGTCATCCTGCCCACTTTCTGCTCTTTACGTGGCCGTTCTTTCCTCCCCCGACTCTCACCCCCCATCCCTTTCCCTGCCTTTCTGTTACTGTCTGTCTTGCCAAGCCCGGTCGCATGGAATGAGGCCTTGGCCATCTCAGCAAAGTCCTTGTCATCTGCAGGAGGAAGAGACTGGTCTTCACCTGTCTGCCTCACCTTCTCTACATCGTATCTTTCTGGGGGAGACAGCAGGGAGCTGGGGGGGGGGTGGTTGTTGCAGGGAGCAGTTACTCTCTTCCATCTGATAGACCCAGGAGCCAGGGTGGGCACCTGCCTTTGCAAACGTACAGCGAGATGAAGAGGCCGCGAGCAGGCCCCCCGCCCTTTCCCCGGCATGGAGCAGCAGCATCTCCAACCAAGAGTCTCAACACCCAAGGGAACTATAAGTGGTCCGTTTGAAAACACCACCAGCTGCCCCAATGGAAGTCCTTCCAATGGAGTGATGGGGTGCACCGAGGTTTCACTCTTGCTTACCAAGTACTCCTGGAGCACTGTTTCCAAACCCAAGTGGTCCCACCGACTCCAGAAAGAGGGAGAAGAGGCAGGAAAGAGGAACATAGCAGGATGTAGGAGAGGTCGGTACAAGACACATGCCTCCACCCTTGGGCCTCTCATGGAGAAGCACCCCTATGACCTATAGGGGCCAAAGCAGTGCAGGAGGAGGAATAATAGCCCCCCCCCCCAAAGATGACCACATACCGGAACCTGTGAACATTACCTAATACAGTAAAAAGAGAGAGAGACTTCACAGATGTGACTAAGTAAAAGTTCTTGAGATGAAGAGATGATCCTGGATTATCAGAGTGGGCCCCAGGTGCGATCGCAAGAGTCCAGGGGAAGGAGCAGAGGGAGATTTGAGCACCGTCGGAAGAGGAGAACGGGCGTGAACACAGAGGCTGGGGTTGGTCTGCAGCCGCCAGGCAGGGAGCGTGGGCAGCTGGCCCAGCTGGAGGGGCGAGGAACAGATTCTTCCCTAGAGCCTTCAGAGGGAGCGTGGTCCTGTCCACACCTTGACTTTGGCTCGTTGAAACTGGTTTTGGACTTCTGGCCTCCGGAACTGTGAGGAAGTACATGTCTATTATTGGAAGCCACTCAGTTTGTCACGACTGGTTACAGAGGCCACAGAGCAGAGATGGGAACAGAGCTGCTGGTAACCCCAGGGACTAGCAGATCCGTCCACGGGGAGTAGACAGTAGACCCAGGTTTGCAGAAGCGAGGCCCCCAGAAGAGCAAAGGTCTGTACATCTGGAAGGGGAGACAGCAACCGGGTGATGACAGGCCTTCCCTTTCTACCCAGATTGAATATGATTCTCCCTACCTCTCCTTCTCACACTCCTCCACCTGCCAAAAGGGCACTTGCCCTTGCCCTGCTGTTTCTCTGACATTTATACCCGAGGCTCTCGACGTGCACCCTCTCCCCAGTGAGTCCATGTCATCTGTGTCTGTGATCTGTCATAGGGGACCTCGTCCTGAAATGGGGGCCCCAACTGTGCATCACCCATCACCCAGTCTGACCTGGGTGACAGGTGTCCACCTCACAGCCATAGCCATCCCCCCTTCGTGGGGAGGAGACTATGACCCGCACATCTGCTCTGTGCAGAAGATCCCACTTTGACTCAGGACTCGTCCTGATTTGGGGTTTGTGGACCTGAGTTCCTGTGGACACTTCTCCTTCCCCTTCATATCTCCCCTGGTCCCTCACACACTCAAAAGAGGCACTTCTCGATGGCCTTGCCCCCACTGGTGGGGGTGATGCCCAGAGGGGGATGGAGTGGGGAGAGGTGAGGCTGAGGACAGGAGAGCATCATGGAGAGGTTTCCAGAGATTCAGCTGGAACACAGAGGGTGAGGAAAACAAAGGGTGGGTGAGTGCCGGGGGACCCTGGGAGAGAGTTAAAGCAGAGAGAGAGACCAACCAGGAGTGAGGATAGGAAGCCTGCACGGTGACAGCCCCCTGAAGGAGAAAGCGGGCTCTGTAGAGGAGGAGCAGGTGGGCAGGTAGGAACTGGACAGCCTTTAGAGGTGCTTGGCGTCAGGTGGCAATGGTGGAGTCCAAACAAGGTGGTTGGGCAATGGAAACAAGACTACAGAGAAGCCTTCATTCATTCACCTATTCATTCATTCACCCAGTGAAACATCGAGTTCTGACTCTGTGGGAGGTGTCATTCGGGCTGAGCTCTGATAATTGAGATGGGCAAGAAATAGTCCTCCACCAAGGCCATCGAGCCTGGTGGAGAACCTGTCAAACTAGTAAATATGTGGCACTACAGGCGCCATGTCGGGAGGTTGACCAGGTCCAGCAGGGTTGAGGATGGGAGTCTAGTCCCCTGGCGGGGAGTGCGGGGAGAAGGTTTCCTCATCGTGGTGACCCTCAACTCGAATCTCCAAATAGAAGTAGACAGTTGCTACACAGACAAAGGGAGGGGGCACTGTCTGAGCAGGGATTTGGGACACAGATTTGACATCACCCCAAACAGGGCAAAATTGGTTCTCGGTGGGGGGGCAAAAAAACCATACTCTTATGTCTAAAGGTGCATAGATATATCTGGAACATAAATAGATATGCAGGATACCTATGGTATGAACATTTCACGGGGGGAGGTGAGGAGGAAAAGAAGATTGGGAAAGGCTGGCCTGCACCCCGAGAGTCTGGCCTAGGACAGCAAGTTAGCAGGTGGCATAGATGGCACTGAGTGGCGGCAGCGGGAGGGGGTCAGTGACTGGTATAGAAGAGGGAGAAGGGAATCTGCACACGCCCCAGGCATCTTGTGTCTGGGTTGCTGGAAGGGTCGGGATGTAATTTACTAAAATGGACGTCATTGACGTGAGAGGTAACAGGGGTACCAGGTTGAGTAGTGTCCTCCCCCCTCCCTCCGAATTCATGTCCACCTGGAACCTCAGCGTGTGACTGAATTCAGAAATAGGATCTTCACACTGCAATTAGTTAAGATGAGTCACCCTGGATCTGATGACTGGCGTCCCTCTAAGGAGAAGCGAGGACACACAGAGACACAGGACGGGAAGAGGCCGTGTGGGGATGGAGGCAGGCACTGGGGTTGAGAATGCTATGAGCTTGGGGACACGCAGGATTCCAGAGGCCACTGGGATTGGGAAGAAGCAGGGAAAGATTCTTCCCTAGAGCCTCCAGAGGGAGCGTGGTCTTCTGACGTTGCTGTTGAGCTTCCTGTCTCCGGAACTGTACGAGAATAAACCTCTGGTGTTTCTAAGCTACTCAGTATGTGGCGCTTTGTGTTGGCAGCCTGAGAAAATGAATACGGTGGGCTTAGTTTGGGCCACGTGAGGTTGGAGGTGCCTAAAGGACGGGAAGCTTGCGAGGTCCAATAAGGAGCTGGCTGTGGGGACCTGAAGGGAGGCAACGAGGGGTCCTGCTGATGCCACCAGCAGGCGGGAGGTAGTGGAGAGGAGGGACGTAGCTGAGATTCTTCAGGGTGAGAGAGGACGATGAGAAAAGCAGAGGGCTGAGGACAGAACCCCAAAGGGCTAATGCCAGTTAGGGACAAGCACCGGGCTCCGTGGGGAATGCCAGCCGCGCTGTTGTGGCTCCTATTCCAAGGAGACCACAAGAGGACACAAAGCCAGATATAAAGAAGCAAAATTTAAACTACCCCCGAAGAGTTAACTATCAGTGCGAGGCTACCAGAGGAAAAAAAGATTAAAACAAAAAAACAAAACAAAACAAAACAAAAATACACAGCGTCTCAAGGCAGCACAGTGCACGACTAATTAAGAAATGAATTGCACAGGCTGGAATTGTATAAAAGTTCAGAGGACAAGGAAATGCTTAGGGCTTCAATTGTCAGGGATGGGTTTGCTGAGAGGACCCGGGTTTTGAGGAAGGAGGAGTAGAATCTGCACAGGAAGAGATGGAGGGGGGTGCAGGTGGGCGGAGGGAGGAGAAAAGACCAGGACTCAAGGCGTACTTGGGGATGCATGGGGGGCAGGTACCTGCCGGCCGGAGTGGGTGCTCGGCGGCGGCCCCTGGAAGCCAGGGCAAGAAGGGGAACACGAGGGCCTGCGTGTCAGGCCGACGCTTCTGGACTTATCCTGCCAATGGATTAGAACAAATAGAGGCTTCTTCAGCAGGGAGGTGATACATCCAAAGCAGGGCTCCCGGAGTCAATCTGCTGGCAGGATGGCTGAGAGGGGGAGATAGAGGGAAGGAGGGGGCAGGACTTGTCAGAAACCGGTGACTGTGATCACGAGGTGGGGAGGTGACGAGCTGTACGTGAATGGGGTGTGGGCCACAGGCAAGCGGAAGAAGGGAAAGAAGTTTCTGGGGAAGAAAAGGAGGCCAAAACCAGGGTGCAAGAATGGGGGGCGGTGGGGGGAGGCGTCAGTCGGGTTTCTGCGTCTGTGGAGCTCACACCAGGGGCTGAGAGCCCCCAGCCGCTCACACCTGCCCACCCAGGGCCACTTTGTTCACTTTCTTTTCACTTTATTTTGTTTTCCCTTCCTAAAAATTTCTGCTCCGATATGGACAGTGGGGCTGGAGTCTGGGACCTCTGAGCAAGGCATCGAGGATGGGGCAGGCGGGGGATCTGAGCCTCAGGAGGGTGCCCACCCCCCACCCCGGGGGAAGGACGCCAGGACCCAGGATGGGGTGGCCCTGGTGTCCGCCCTCCCCAGGTGACCCCCTCCTTCTGCAGCCCGCGGGGCCCGCGCTTCCTCCTCCTTATCGCCCGCAGCACCTTCTGCGCTGAGCTACTGAAGCAGAAGCCAGGAGAAGAAATCCATTCTGCAGCCCTATTTCTCAGTCTCTCCCCTGGCATGTTTTAATATTTCTGGCTGCGTGCACAGAATGTGGAGCGAGAGAGCTCGGCCTTGGGAGCAGAGACTTCGGAGGGCCGCCAACCCCTGGAGGACCCCCTTTATCTACAGAGCGGCCCCACCTGAGGGGGTCCCTGGGGCTCACCTGGCCATCATCTCTGGTCCCCACCCCACGCCTCGCCTCTGCACCGTTGTTCTCTTGGGCTTCCCGCGTCTCCCGAGACCTGGCCCCAATCGCCCGACTGCCCCGCTGTGGGACCCCTTTCCCCTCCTGCATCCACAGCTTCTCTTCCGTGGGCCTATTAGCTAGTGACTGGTGCATTAGAAAATACCCCCAAACCCGATGACTGAGCACAGCACATTTATTGTCCCCAGATGTCTCTGGGTCAAGAATCTGGGCGTGGCTTCACCTCATCCTCCGCGGCAGGGTCCCACCGGGAGGCGGGCAAGGTGTAGGCCGGGCGCTGGGGCTCATCGGCAGGGTCCACTTCCCAGCTCACTCCGTGGCTGTCGGCAGGACTCGATTCCCAGCGGTGGTTGGGCCGAGGGCTTTGCCAGCCGGCCTCTGGGGCGCAGAGTCCTTCCTGCCTTGCCTGCATCTGGTTGGGCTGCTGGGGAGGAGGGACAGCCTGTTAGGGTCTGGGCCTGGAAGAGGGGGCCTCCCTCTGCCCAGATTCCATGGACAGGAACCCAGTCACCTGGGCACCCCCTGTCTGGGAGCGGTTTGTGGCGATGGCCAGAAGAGGACAGGAACGTCGGTACACAATTCCCCAGCCTCTGCTCCGGGCAGAGGTCATCGAACAGAGTGTGATGGTCAATTTTCTGCGTCGGGCCCGGGGACGCCCAGACCACACAGCTGCCCAAACCTTATTTCTGGCTGTGTCTGGGAGGGGGTGTTGGGAAGAGATTAGCGTTGGAGTCGGTGGACTGAGTGAGGCAGGTGGCCCGCCCCGGTGTGGGTGGGCCTCACCTAACCCGTCGAGGGCCCGCTAGACCAGAGAGGCAGAGGAAGGTTGACTTCTCTTCTCTCTGCCTGACCTTGGAGCTGGGACATCGATCTCGTGCCCTCGGTGTTCGTGGTGTGCGGGGCCTCCACTCGGTCTGGAACCTACGCCATCAGCTCTCGGCCTTCCAGCTACCCCAGCGGCCTTCCCAGACACCAGCTTGTGGATGGCAGATCACGGAAAGTTCCATCATCCAGCTCCACCATCATGCGAGCCCATTCCTTATAATAAATCTCAGCGTATATAATGAGATCCATGGCCTATATAATATAGATGGTATGATATTATATAATATGTAATAAAGATTATATAGTATAGATGTGCACACAGTATTCTATACCACAGGCTTTCTCTAAAATAAATAAATAAATAAATAAATAAATAAATAAATAAATAAATAAATAAAATCTAAAAAAAAGAAAGAAAGAGCTCCAGAGACTTCCATAGAAATGTGATGTGATGAGATGTGTTACCACGTAGCTATGGGGCTCAGGAAATCGTTGGTCCAGCCACGGGATTGAATCTAGAGAGCTGAGATACGAGTCCCAGATGTCCCTTCCCACCACATACCAAGCCGCGTCCTGGACACTTGACATGCACCGACTTATCTCAACCTCCCTGCACCCCATGTGGTGGATACTGTTCTCAGCGCCTCAGCATCTCTTACCGATGCAGAAGCCGAGGCACAGAGAGGTTGAGCATCTGGTGTGAAGTCACACAGCAGAGCCCAGAAGCCAACCCAAGCAGGCTGGCCCTAGAGAATCTTCCTCTTAACTATTATGTGCTGCCTCACCTGTTACGTGGAGATCTCAAGAGTAACAGCCTTACCCTCTGCACGGGAAGATGGGGAAGATCCAAGGAGACATGGTATGAAAGTCTTGGGGAAATATCAGCTATTGTTGGTGGGGCTTATAGGTGGAAACATTCACCTGTGGGTGAAATGTTCCCAGGGAACAGGTGGTCGCTCTGTCCCCCTCCCGCCGACACATACCCATTGCCTCGCATCTGACACCCTCCATAGGGTAGGGCCTGTCGGGCTTATTTATGGCGACACCCCACCCTCTCCCGAGCAAATCCTTCAGTGCGTGCCCACCTGTATGCGTGCACCTCTCCACCCTCCACTTCACCCCGGGCACTCCCGGGTTTTCCTGGACACTCCTCCAACCAAGAACTGCCAGGTCTCAGACCCATCCAGGTTAATACTGGCCCCATTCATGGGCTGTGATGGTTCCTTGGGCCACCCGGTATTCATTCCCATTCTTGGGCCTTGGGCATTAAGAACCTTCTTCCATCCTGTTCAGTGCAGAGCTGGCAATCGATGGGCACAGAATTGGTTTGCAGATCACCACGAGATCCACGTCAGGCCAACGAGAGTCAGACCCAGAACTTGGCTCGTATTGATCAAGGGAAGAAAGCTCACCCACTTCCCCAAGGCAGGGAGCTGCCTCAGTTGGCTGAGCGTGGAGCCAACGCAAAAGGAAGCAGAGCTGAGAAATCAGGAAACCAATCCTTGATCATCTGGGCTCCTGGATTCAGCCAGACAAGTGGATATTTTGGTGGAAGGAATCATCCCTTCCCTTTTGGATTTTCTTAAGCCATTTTGAAGTGGGTTTCTGTCATCCTCTAGTCTTTCTCTCTCTCCCTGCTCTTCTGCCAACTGGCTTCCCAACCCCCACGGGGTCCCCATCCCACATCTGCTGACTTGGGCTTTGTGAAGGAGGCCAGGCCTGCTGTGCTCTGGCCTGAGCACCCGTGTTTGCCACAGTTCAGTGGGTACCAGAGAGTCTGGGACCCTGGGAGCTGCCTGCTGCCCTCCGGCTGTTCGCTTGGCAGCACCAAGCTCAGCCACCCCCGGCCAGAGAGCTGATTTTGCATTTCCCCACAAAGAGAGAACTAGGGTGTCCCTCTGCATGGGTGCATGCCCCCTGCCTGTCCAGCTCCCTCTACATTCGGTGGCCTGGCCCTGGGGTGCCCAGGAAGAGAGCAGCGACCCAAGGGGCCCATGGCACCCAGCAGGTTGGTTCATGCCTCTGGCTGGGACCTTAATGAAGACAGAGCTGCCATATTGATCCAGCACTGGGGCATCTATCAAAAACCTTTGGCCTACAAGTCAGTAGTCTGCTGCCTTCTCTGCTCATGTTGTCAGGAGCACAAATAAATGTGCAGTGCGTCATGTGACCCAAGCCCGTCCTGTTCTTCAAGGCATGGAAAATGAGTCCTGACCCTGGGAGACGAAGGGCACATGGGCCCCACCCTCACGGCAGCTTTCTTTGTGTCTTCAGGACTAAAAACTCATTTCTCTGGAAGCTTGTCCCACTTAGCCTTACTCTGCCTCAATGTGGCAGATTCAAGGGCCCCCAAAGGCAGGCACCAGCCCTTCTGGTCCTAGCCCTTCCAGCTCTTGCACCTTGTTAATTAACCTCTTTGGTCCTCAGTGTTCTCATCTGTGGGAAGGGGCCATAGTAGTACCTACCCATTAGGGTTGAGCACAAGACAGACCCAGGGGATGGGTGAAAGTGTCGGGCCCTCGCAGCATGAAGAAGATGGAGGTGTTATCCATGCAATTGTTGCACACCATTGTGCTCATCGCCACTGGGCTGGGCCTCCACATCACCTACCCCTCAGTGTGCACAGGTCTTTTGCCACATGCGCACCCACACACACACACACGCACACGTGTGTGCTTGTGCCTATGTGCATGTTCACAAGCACATATGCATACGCACACACAAATGCATGCACACATGTGTGTGCACACACTCCCACACTCATGAGTGCACACACATGCACATAGGTGTGCGTGCATGCACAAATACATGCACACACATGTGTACACACATGTACACACTCACATGCCAAGTTCATATGTTCACCCCTTCCCAGTTCTCCCAAAGCAGAGAGAAACGGGGCTCCCTGCTCGGTTCCCCCTCCTGGCCAGCACGCAGGGCCTCTGTCCTCACCCTGCCATCAGCAGGCCGCCAGGCCGAGCACACACACGCCTGCAAAGCCGAGCAGGTTTAGGAAGGGAAATCTTGTTGAAAATTGGAATCCTAATGCATTTCAAATAGGAGTGAATTTTGCATTATTGGCTGTTTGGGCAGAACGGCGTGGCCGCCTCCGCCTTGGCATGGGTGAGGGTGAGCGGGGCACGGGCACAGTGAGCGCTCAACGTCGGGGGCTGCGTCTGGGTCTGTCATGGTCCAGCCCAGAATCTCAGGAGCAGCAGTTTTCGGGTCGTGGTGTTACTGGCAGCTCCTGCGGGCGCTGCCTGGGGACAGCGGGATCCTTCCAGCACCCGAGCCCCCTGCAAGGCTTTCTGTGTGATTGCTTTCATGCGGTTGATTTCCAGGTTTCGGGTTCGCTTGGTTCTGAGAGTCTTATACCTGGTTCTTCCAAAAGGGATGCTCAGAGCAGGGTTCCAAGGCCAGCCAGTCCCAGCTGCATCCGGCCCTTTGTCCCATGCCCTGCATGGGAAGCAGGAGCATCTGGGTCTCGTCCGTCCTTGGGTGGCATCTGGCAGGACTGCAGTTGGCACTGCCTGCCCCCTCCCAGGGGACAAAACCTCCCAGGAAGCCCCTTCACCTCTGGGAACTTCAGCAGGGCTCCAGGATCTCAGAGGCCCCTTCTAGGGGTGACGGCCTGAGTGTTATCCGCACTTCTGTAGCTGCACAACATCCCAAGTGGGCATATAGGGGAGAAACAGCTGAGGGCAAGCTTTCCCTGGGCGGGCCCAGGACTGGGGGTTTCACCGCTGGACAGTCTGCTCCATCAGGTCTCCAGATTCCCTCTCTCAGGACTTCCGAGCAGAATCCTGATTTGAGAAAACGAAGGGAGCTACTCATTCAAGTGGCAATTAAATGGCTCTTGTAGAGGTGCTGGGCTTGTGCTGAGAGCCGGGCAGAGGCTTTAATGAATTGCTCCAGCCCCTGGGAGCCTTGTCAGCTCCATCGATCCACACTCTCTCACCTGAGAGAGAAGTGGCAGGAGGAGCCAGAGGGACCCGGGGTTGTGCAAGGGACTGACCCCAGGCTGAGGGAGGATGAGCTTCCCTTTACTCCCCCGTAGCACACCTGCCCATAACACACGCACAATCCGGCATGCACAAAGATGCATCCCCAGAAGAAAGTGGGGGGCCAGTGGACATGGGAATCCCATCCCCGTTTGCCTGGGACACCTCCTGTTTATACCTGCTGTTGTGGCATCATTATGAATAGTGGTCCCTCCTAGATTATGTGATGATTTCCGTGGTCACCTACCTAAGGGAAGCTTAGACGAGAGAGAGAGAGGCAGGAGCGAACTGAGGAAATGCTACAGAGGATGGAGATCTCGGTCCTACCCACTCTACTCTCCATCCTGAACGTGGATCCTGGACAGCGATCCCTGGGACTCTTAGGGACAGGCTAGTGAAGGTCACTGTATCCTCCTGCCTAGAACTAGGATGGCCCTGTGTCAAGTCCAGGGACACAAGTCATGGAACACTCTGATTTAAAGCCTCTGACAGGGTGGCAAAAACCCTTCACCTTTAGGCAGGCTGAATGATCATCTCTGCTATTATAATCATTACACGATTTTTTTATCGAAGTATCTGCATACTTGTTAGGGTTTATCTGCATCAGTGAAACTTTTTTAAGCTGCAAGTTCCCAGGACATGTGCAGAAAATGAGTTTCCTCTTGAGGGTCAGGTCTGGATCTCGTTGTGAATCTCTCCCCGGGTCATGGTGTTAAGAAGGATTCTGAGGCGATATCCCTGTTGAAGGTCAGAAGACCATGAGCTGTGTCTGCGTGGGGCACGGGAGACGGAGTGGTGACATCGTGCCTGAGCCACCCGGGAACCCCAGCAAGATGCCTTCTAGATGAGCATCAGCTCTGCTGAGCCCAGGGCCAAGCATGGCTGTGACACATCCAGGGTTGATGCTTTGACATGCTGCCCGCCTCTATACCATCTTCTCCCCCTGCCAGACCTCAGCCCGTACGTTCTGGGGCAGGACAGTGGGGAGCTTGGCTTGGGGCTCTCCCTCGGGCTCTCAGAACCTGACACCTTGCCTGCTTATTGAAAGAATTGCACGTTTCAACAAAGAGGCCGTGACACAAATGGTGTCTTAGCTCTACAAAGCCAAGACAAAGGCTGCTACTTCCATGGCAGGTGTTTCTTTGAGGTCCGTTCGGTCTCTTGGGCCACAACCACCCACCCAGGACAGGATGTGGTATGTTAGTGGGTATCTAAGGAAGTATTTGCAAACAGGCCCATTTGTTCAAATGAGAACCAGCCTCCCCTCCGTGCCTGGCGAGGTTGCAAAGCCTAAGGTATCGGAAGCTCGGTCTGAATGGTTTATTATTTGTCCTTTCAACCAACTGCAAATGAGAACTCCGTGTGTTTGCTCTACTGTCAACCGTCTTTCAGATCACGCTGCCCTTTCAGGAGACGGCAAACAAGATGCTCCTCCATGGTGGCCATTCCCAACAAACTCCATAAAGGATACGTAAAATGGGCTGTCACGATGGAAACAAATTAGGAACATTTGCAAAGCTTGCTCATGAAGGAACACGAGAACAGAGTGAGCTTTAGGGGCGTGGGTGAGGGACAAGTGGCAGTGAAGTCACTGGGGCTCCGTTCCCCTATTTGTAAAGTGAGAAGGCTGACCTCTCCCCCCGCCCCCCAAAAAAGAAGGCTGAGCCCCATGGTGCTGTGCCTGGACCGTGGTCAATGCTGAGACTACCCAGGGAACAATCACGACGGCCGTGTTTTGAGACTGACGAGCTCAGAACCCCAGCAGCTCCACTTCCCCCGTGTCCGGGTATCCGGCTGGTGTTAAGGCCACGCTTCGTTCTCTCAATCCAGTGAGACCCGGTGTCGAAATCTCTTATCTCAATCCAGCCCAACTCTCTGCCTCAAGGATTATATGGCTGAGAATCCCAACAAGGATGCGCGGTCTGCTTTGGGGGAGATGAAGGCCGACGAGCTCTTGCCCTCTGAGGCTGTGGGGTTTCACCTCATACACGGGCTGGTTTATGAGCTTTTTCTGGACGTCGGTCATGTTCCAAGCTGGTCCAGAGAAAGGCTCTTGAATAAAGGGGTTCTTCTTTCAGTGGGTCATCTCTGCTCCACGGGCCTCTCCTCTGTGCTGAGGCCCCAGGATACCCGCAGGTTCTTGGTTTCTGTCTGACGTGCCGTGCAAACAGCCCAGAGACTCACAGCCGCTGACCTTTGCCATCAATGGACTCTGTTGGGGTTCATCCAGGTTCTGCAGGCAGATCAGATGCACCTTAGGGGATGCAGGACCTCCAGCAGGGAGGAGGGAGGTGAGGCTGGGGCGGGGAAACAGCCAGAGGAGCCGGTTACCGAGCCAGCCCGACCTGGGCAGCCGGAGCTTCACCCTGTGGGCATGTCTGGGCCCTGCGGGGGGCGGGGTGGAGGACTCCCCATCACTGCAGCCGAGGACCTAGGTCACTGGGGCATTTGCACACCCGCTCTCCTCCATCACTGTCGAGGGCTGCTCCAGGAGAGCAGGGTAAGTCCCCTCTTCTGGCAAAGCAAACTTCTTGGGCTCCAGAAAGAGCCCTCGGACCAAGAAACGATGCTGAGGGCAGGTAGAAAGTGACAGGAGACACTCGGCACGGGGTGGCCAAAGGGGCACAGTGGGCATCTCCTACCTCACCTCGCCTGCCCTCCTTGTGCGCCTGTCCCATCCTCAGCGTGGTCACTGGGGACGGAAGATTCGCATAAGCCTCTCTGCTCGGCGCCTGTGGCCTCTGCCCTTCCTCCCGCTGCCTCCTGGGCCACAGAAGACAATAATATGCTTCTAGAAACATATTGGAAGTCCTTAAAGCTATGACCCAAATGCAAGTGCCACCCCCCCCCCCCCCGGGCTGGAGACAATTAGGAGCAGTTACAAAAGGGCCGCTGTGTCCTTTTCTTTCTGGCAGCAGATGTTCCTGTCATGTGGTCTGAAGAAGTCCAGATGTGTTTGCGAAGGCTGCAGAGCCAGGGCCTCCCAGGAACCGGGATGAAAGAGCAGAGACCCAGCAGCTGGTCTGTAAATGAGGCCGGTGCCGACCGCGCCTGGGCCGGGGGCCTTCTCCACGCTGGGGGGCCGGCACGTTTCTATGGAGAAGGAGCTCGAAAGGGCGCCTGGGGCCCCGAGGCAAAGCAGATTGCCCTGGGGTTCGCACTGGCAGGGGGGGCCCAGGCATCTTCTTGGTCGGCGCTGCGCTTGCATCACAGAGCTCGGTGCAAATGTACATCAGAGAAGACGGACGCGTGCACGGGTTGACAAAACAGCGTGACCCAGCCTAGCGCTGGGGAAGGGACCGTGATGTGGGGCTGCCCTGTGGGGAGCTCTGGGACAGAGGCGTGGGTTGGAAGTGACGGTTCCCTACATGCTCGCCCCCAGCTCTCTCCACTCACCAACCCCGAGAATCCTCGTCTGCGCCTCCCTCCCTCACCCGTCTTTGGAACGCTCCACTGTCAGGACGCAGCTAGAGTCTGGTCACTGCCTCTGTTGTCACCACGGTCCCAGCTGTCATCGCCTCTGCCCGTATAAAAAACACACGCCCACGCCCCATCCCCGCGCAGCACCCCCTTCTCTGCTTGAAGTGACCCCTGGAACTTTCTATTTTTTTAAAGATTTTATTTATTTATTAGAGACACACAGAGTGAGAGAGAGAGAGAGAGAGAGAGAGAGAAGCAGGCTCCGTGCAGGGAGCCTGACGTGGGACCCAATCCCAGGTCTCCAGGATCACGCCCTGGGCCAAAGGCGGCACCAAACCACTGAGCCACCGGGGCTGCCCACCCCTGGAACTTTCTCTGCACGAAACACATACACAGGTGTGTGTTTCTCTGGCTACGATCTCTGTCTCTCTCTTTCTTCCCAGCGGACTGAGTCCTCGGACTGGATCTCATTTGGCCTCTTACACTTCCCAGTGTGTTGAACAGTGCCAGGCACAGGGCCCCGACCTACTGGTTGAATTGATCCCAGCCAAAGACCCAAGACCCCATAGCTGGTCACTGCTATGGGTTCATCTTATCCCCCTGCTCCAGGGCCCAGAAGCAATTCCTAATCTTTTCCCCGTCGCTGGAGGGGGAAGTAGCAATCTTTGCCTATGAAGCTGGAGAATGGTAGGAAACATGCGGGTAAAAACACTGTTTTTAATCTACCTCCATGGGATCTAGTGTGGAGAAGGGGCTGGGGACACGTCTGTGGGACTGAGCAGCCAGCGTCGCTTCCTCGTAGCCCAGGTTGGCTTCTCCTTCCTCAGTGTTTCTCAGCTCTAGAGCTTCTCTCTCTGTGTTTTTTCTTTTCAAAGATTTTATTTATTTATTCATGAGAGACAGAGAGAGAGAGAGAGAGAGAGAGAGAGAGAGGCAGAGACATAGGCAGAGGGAGACACAGGATCACGCCCTGAGCCAAAGGCAGACACTCAACGGCTGAGCCCCCCCCAGGGGCCCCCCGGGAGCTTCTCTCAGTGAATGTCTGGAAGGTGGTCTCGGAGTGGGGTTCCTAGGGCAGCTGTGGGACTCCAGACCCTATATCCTGACACCTGCCTGCTATCTCTGGATCCACGTGCCTGACACATGGCGGCTGCTTGGTGTTGCCAGATGACGCCTGAATGAATGAGCAAGTGAGTGAATGAGTGAAGGAGAGAAAAGGCAGGATGTAGACATCAGACCGAAGTCGGCCAAAGCCTCCTAGGACCATCTGGGCCCGCTCAAAGCCGGGTAGGGCTGGATGCTCCGGGGTGGGGGCGGGGGCAGACGCATCCCCACCCAGGTGACCCGTGAGACAGGGGCACCCAGGTGCTTGCAACAGCCGCGTTGGAGCACAAGCGTGACTGCGGGCAGCCGCCCAGAGCCACGAGCAGCCTGGAGCTCCAGCGGGCGACAGGCACGCCAGAGCCATCGGAGAGGCTTCCGAGCCCTGGCAGGTCCAATGCCGGCGGAGCCCTAACTCCGCTCAATTGCAATCTGTGTTTATGGGCCCATAATCAAATGGAAACTGAAAGTTCCTCATGAGAATCATCTGTCAGAACTGTGTGGTGTCCAGGCCCAGGCTGGGAGACTGGGTTATAAATACCAAGCTCTGCTCCAGCTCTGCTCTGTCTCTGGGGACGTATGGGTCATTTTTCAACCCAGCACTAATCCGAGGAACTCGATCTTTCATCAAACACTGCGCCTAACAGGCGGGGTGCTCCAGACCCTGATTGTCCCCAGTGGATCAAGGAGGCAGGAGTGCTCACGGGAGATGAATCCGTGAGCCAGACGCCCCTCTCCTGTGGCCCAGCAGCCCGCACAGCCACCTGCGCCCTGGTCCCCGAGCGGGCAGGTGCTGTGCTCTCGCACACCTCCCGGCACCCACCAAAGGTTCCATCAGACAACCGTCTCCTTTGAAAAAAATGGTTTTTCTTATCACGTGGGTGCTCGACGCAGTCAACGTGGAGAACCCAAGGGCACGAGGAAAAGAAAAACTGCCCATAAATCCATCACCTGGAGGAAAACTCGTAACATTTGGCGTACGTAGGTTTTCCAGACTGTTCTCTCCCCCTCCCCCAGTTGTTTTCTTTTATTAAAATATCTAATATTGTGCATAGTGCTTTCCAGCTTGCTTCCCTGCCAGCCCACGGAGCGGTTATAGTGTGACCATGC
Organism: Canis lupus baileyi; assembly: GCF_048164855.1. Lineage (NCBI taxonomy): Eukaryota > Metazoa > Chordata > Mammalia > Carnivora > Canidae > Canis > Canis lupus. The sequence goes on along the minus strand of NC_132853.1, from coordinate 54,518,089 downwards.
GGCCCCATCACTGTCCTCCCCACGGCCTGATTTTTAATAGCCACGTTAATTTTCTTGGTCAGTCCCCTTTATTGGACTTTGGTTTGCTTCCAGTACTCTGATAGCATAACGATGCCGTGAAGAACATATTGTAGGTAGATCTTGGTGCAAATCAGATTATTTCCTTAAGATGGATTCGTAGGAGTGACATCACGCCGGATCAAAGAATACGGACATTTTCTGTCGTTTGTCGCTTTCTTTCTTTTTTTTTTTTTTTAAATTTTATTTAAAATGAGCCTGTCACTTTCGACGCTAGCCCTCATTGTGTGCCACGTCTTTAGGAATAACCAGATGCGGGATCCCTGGGTGGCGCAGCGGTTTGGCGCCTGCCTTTGGCCCAGGGCGCGATCCTGGAGACCCAGGATCGAATCCCACGTCGGGCTCCCGGTGCATGGAGACTGCTTCTCCCTCTGCCTGTGTCTCTGCCTCTCTCTCTCTCTCTCTCTCTCTCTCTCTCTGTGACTATCATAAATAAATAAATAAAAAATATTAAAAAAAAAAAAAAGGAATAACCAGATGCTTCTGGAATAACATTAACCAACGATCACTGTAGAGTGATGGCGGGGCCAGGAAAGTGACTTACTACTACTGTTCGTCGCAGGCAGGACGAAATGAGGCGTCCCCTGTGCTAACTCTGGCTGTTTCCAGAGTCGTGGTTTATCCGCTTGGGCTACTGCAGACCTGAAGACACAGTCACGGCCGGGGGGAGCGAGGCCTCTTAGAACATTAGCCCTGAGCCTCCAAACTCCTTCCGACTGTGTTGGAGGTTTAGGGTTTACCTAAAAGGTAACATCAGACCTGCTCTTTGTTCTCCAAGACTACGGCGGGGCTTAATCCTGTGATCTGGGAAGGGCGCTGGTCTGATCAAGTGTGAAGGGGAGAGGAACTGGCTTCCCTGGGGAAAGACCCACAGAAGGAGTAAGAAGAGCAATTAGATGGGGGAGGGTCTGGAATTCCCTGGGATGGTAAAGAACACAGAAGCCTCTTTCCTCTGGCTGAGAAGTACGCAAGCTTGTGTGCACAGGCCCGTGATTGAAAGGTTGGAGTGTGCGTGGGGGCCCATTGACATGCACCTGCCGACTCAGGGCTGGAGGGAAACAGGGTCACTTCCCTCTGCCCTTTGCTGTTTACTCTCCGTTCATCCATTCCTTGCCCGAGAAGTTTCTCTGGGGAGCTACACGTCAGGACACCCGGGGGCGGGACCCCCCTTCTGGAAAACTGCAAATAGGGATACAATTGTCTTTGAGGTCCTCCAACCTTCCTGGCGATGCCCCCGCCCCCGCCTCGTGTCCCTTCCTGGTGATGCCCCCTTCCCTACCCCGTCCCCTCTCCTGTGTCCCTCTGGCCTCCAGCCAAACCACCTGCGGCTGCCCTTTATGGGCAACAACACAGACTTTCAGGCCAGAGAGACCTGAACCCAGAACTCCAGCTCTTGTCTCATGTGCCACCTCCTAAAAGTCACTAAACCCTTTTCTGATCTTCAGTTTCCTCATCCGTACAACAGGAAAACGAGGCTTGCCTGCTCTCTGTTGCTGCTGAGGGGGGTGAAACAAGACGTCTGATCAATGCAGAAGGGCCCAGCTCACTACGTGGCATGTCACTGATGCTCAGGGGACGTTATATGCCATTTTTTCCCCCAATGTCCTAATCCGGGGCTGCCGTTCCCAGAAGGGCTCTGAGCCCTGCACGGTGGCCTTGGCTCCAGCCTGCCTGCTCTAATCGCTTTGGAAAACGATTAGATCAGCTACAGGATGCTAAATGTTGATGATCCTTCCAGGAATTCATCTTAAGTAAATAATCACGGATTTGCTACAAAATTGTTCTTGACAGCATTATTTATGATACCTGAGAACCAGATGTGATCTAAATATCAAGATACAGAGGACTAAATAAAATATAAATCCGCAAGAGGGGATCCCTGGGTGGCTCAGCGGTTTAGCGCCACCTTCGGCCCAGGGCATGACCCTGGAGACCCAGGATCGAGTCCCATGTCAGGCTCCCTGCATGGAGCCTGCTTCTCTCCCCCTCTCTCTTCCTGTGTCTCTGTCTCTCTCTGTCTCTCTCTCTCTCTCTCTGTTTCTCATGAATAAATAAAATCTTTTAAAAAAAATCCACAAGATAGATGTCATTCCATGTGAATTTCTCCCTTCAAAGTAAAAAGATGGCAACCTCCCTTTCAATATCCACTTGCATTTCCTTAATTGTTTTAGTGAATCACTGAGCATCTTTTTGTTCATTGGTTTATTGTCCTATAATACTGCTTACCCATGTCCTATCACTTCTCTAGGCTTGATTATTCATTTTTTTCCCCCTGATGGGTGGTCTGAGCTCTGCGTACATGAATAAATTGGCTTCTTGTCTTTGGAATTCGGTTCTAGTTATTGTTTCTCAGTCTGCCCTTTGCGTTTTGATCTCATTTTGTCCCTTGCCCTCATCTTCCCCACATTAAAGTTTCAGTTTTTCTGTCCTAGATTAAGCAATCTTCTTCTTCTTTTTTTTTCCTAGATTAACTAATCTTCTCCTAGACCATTCCTGGATTTTTGTGCCCCGCTCCAAAACCTGCCTTCCACCGCCACGGTTTAAATATATTGACTCGAATTCTATCCATTAACTTTCATTACATCATTTTTCCTCTTTAACATTGAAAACCTTGCTCCATTTGGAATGTGTTTTGGTGGAAGCAGTTAGGTAGGGGATCCAGGTTTATTTTCTCTTTCCCAAAAGGTAGCCAATTATCCCCGTAGCATTTATTGGATAATCCCCCTTTCAGACAAATTCTTTAAATAAATCCTTTTGGGGGGGGTGTCTCAAAATCCTTTGAGAATCTGATGAAAGCTCCAGACCCGCTCCCCAGGAAAAGAAAATGTACCTATAACACACGCTAAATTTCACCGACAATTTCAACGGAGCCCATGAACCATCTACAGCACTGTCACAGACTACTGGGGAGTGTATAATCTCGGGCTAAAACCCTTTATTTTAGGTGGAAGAAGCAGTGCCTCCATGGTGGGACTCCAGGCTCCCATGCAGGTCAGCGACAAAGCGTTCGGTGGTGGAGAATGTCCTGGGAGATTAGCTTCAGGACCTCCTCTGGGCAGAAGTCACCTTGGCCTATCCTCAGGTGTGTGCGACAACGCCAGGATGCCACCATCCCTTGTCTTCGGAGCTCAAACATTTCACTTTCTAGTCTCCTGGCTCGGAGCATCCAACAGACGCCAACAACTTCGACAGCTGCACAGCCTTCTTTTCCTGGAGGGGAAGGGGCTCTTGTCAAGCGACTCTTCTCCTGAGCCCATTGGCAGGTACAGGTACGTTGCTTCATGTGACTCAGTTTCCCTTGAGCTGACTTAAAACTGAGCCCACTTGAGACTCCTTTTTATCCCAGTCTGCCTACTGGTCCCAACACCTGCTCCTTGTGGTCAAATACGCCACTTTCACATGCTCCTCCTTAATTCTCCCCCTCTGCTGAAGGCCAGCACTCGCCTTCGGCTTTCTGGCCCCCTGAGGAATAAGAGTCGGTGCTGAGCTGCCCCTGATGCACCCTGTCAACCTGTGACTCCGTGGCTGCTTGACCAGGCCACGGAGCTTGTCTGAATGGCCTTTCCTCTCTGCGATCCCGTGGAGCTCTTCCAGCACCCCCTGGGGCTCAGCAGAGTCTCAAAATTTGCTCCTGGGGGCTTGTCAGGAATGTAAATACCCTGACCCCGCCCAGACCCTCTGAGTCAGAAAAGCTGGGGCAGGGGCTCAGCCCCCCAGGGAGGACCAGCTCCATCACTTGCAGGGCCTGGCCCAAGGTGAAAACACAGGGGCCCCTTGTGCGAAAATCATGAAGAATCTCCCGATGGCAACAGCAGAGCATTAAAACCTCCAGAGAGTGGGGTCTTTCTGGGCTGTGACTGCTCCTGTCACAGGCCCACGGAGCCAGCTCTGCCCCCAGGTGACACTAAACACACACACCACGTTGAGAAACGCTCACCTGGCTCCAGGGACGGTGCCAGCGCTCCACAGGGTCTGTCCTCTCATAGGGACCCCATCGCGGGCACCTCCCCTCCCCGACACTCTGGAAGCTGTTCTCCAGTCCTCCCTCCTGGTGTTGGCCTGTCACATACGTGTCGACACTCTCATTAGCATCACTGTCGGCAGCAGTGGGGGGGTCTGGTTCCCACCTCTGCTGGATTACAGAAAATCTCAGATCCAACTTACTTACTGGCACAGAGATATGTCTTCCTTCCAAACACACACGTTCAAGGTGGATCCAAGCCTGATCAGAGCGACAGCCAAGTTGTCAGCTGCCTGGCGTGCAGCAGCCCCTCGGCTCGTCCTGGGAGCTTCTGGCAGGGTGACGGGACCAGGCACCTGATACTGTGTCACTGAACCTGTCCTGGCCACCCACTCTCCGGAAGCTCCACCCAGGCACGCCACCTGTTCCCAGGCCCGGGACCTCTGCTGCCCCTGACAGCCCACATCCAGGCCTGAGCCCAGGCCGCTTCCTGTCCCTGCTTCTGGCTCTTCCTTTCCTTCCTGTTTGGTGAGCCTCAGGACAGGGACCTGAGCCTCTGGAATAGTGTCTGACGGAGGGGAGAAGGAGGGAAAGGTCGTGCCCTGGGGAGGAAGCTCTGACCAGAGCCTTCTAGCTCAGAAACCTGTCTCATTTCAACAAACCTTAATTTAGCATCTACTTAGCTCCGGTGTGGGGCACTGGGGATGGCATTAGTGAAACCTGTCCCGACTCTTCTATGGCCCATAGCCTGGGCCCTGCAGATGGACACGGTGGTCACAGTCATGCACCAGAACTGGCTCAGACCAGCTCGTACTGGCCCATATCAGCTCATACTGCCCCGAACCAACCTGCAAGAACCAATCACCAAATTTTCAGGAATAATGAGAGACCACTGTTAAAGTGTTCATAGTGTGAATTCGCCATTATTGGAGTGTTTACACCATGACAATTGGCAAATGCCACCAATCAGCCTTTATTTTTTTTCTTTCTCTTTCTTTCTCTCTTCCTTTCTTCTTTCTTTCTTTTCCTTTTTCCTTCCTTTTTTTCTTTTTTTGGAGGACCACTGCTGCTGTAAGATGGTGGGCAGGTTATCCATCCTTTCTGAGCCCCCATCATCACCAAGCCGTTGTGAGGATACCATGAGAGTAACCACAGGAAGTGCCAGTAATTTGCAGCCAACACGGATGCTGTGTGCTCAGCCGTGTAACACGGTGTTGCAGGCACAGACACGAGGAAGGGGTAAGGCTGCTTGGGGAAGCCCTGCAGGACGATATGGCGAGGTGTGGCTGGTAGGCCAGGAAAGGAGAGGCTTCCGGCCCAGGGGATGGCCCGCCCAAAGGCAAGAAGGAGTACAGGGGCTTGAGACCCACCTGAAGCAGCCAGCAGATGGGACAGGCAGGGGAGTGGGTTGGAGACAGGATGCCTCCAGGCCCTGTCCTGTCAGCCTCCAGGATGACTCACTCTCTCCAGAGATGGCAGGGAGTGTTCCCAGAATGGAGCCAGGAATCGCCCCTGCCGACCTGTGCTACCAAGTCTTAAAAGTAGAAGGAACATGGACCGCTCCCCAAGATTCTTGACTGCATCCCCTATTTTTTGAAGGTTTTATTTATTTACTCATGAGAGACACAGAGAGAGAGAGAGAGGCAGAGACAGAGGCAGACATAGGCTCTGCAAGGAACCCAATATGGGACTCGATCCCAGGACCCCAGGATCACGACCTGAGTCAAAGGCAGATGCTCAGCCATTGAGCCATCCGGATGCATCCCACTACATCCCCTATTGTCTCAAGATTTCTTTTTTTTTAAAGATTTTTATTTATTTATTCATGAGAGACACAGAGAGAGAGAGAGAGAGGCAGAGACACAGGCAGAGGGAGAAGCAGGCTCCATGCAGGGAACCCGATGTAAAACTCGATCCCAGGACCCCAGGATCATACCCTGGGCCAAAGACAGGCGCTAAACTGCTGAGCCACCCAGGGATCCACCTGTCCTGAGGTTTCTGATGCTGGTTCCCACCACCCCATTCCCTACAGCCCCTTCTGAGATGAGAGTGGCCAACGTCCGCTGTCTTGCTCACACCGTCCCTACATACCACGTACATCTAGTCTACACACTTCCCTCTGAGGGCTGGGACATGTTGGTACCACCCCTTGGGAAATGAATGACTCCGGAGATGAGTCACGATAGACATTCTCTCATCTGTCCACCCTGCCCTCACCACCACCCTCTGCCCCTAGCAGGACATCCCCCAAGAGCAAGCCCGTGCCATTCCCACAGGCCAGAAGGGGCCGCTGCTTCCATGTGCCTCTAAACTGCCTGGGTAATGGGGCATCTCTCCAGCCCACCCCCTTCCTTCATCTTCCAGCGGAGCAGCAGAGAGTCCATCCCTCCACACCCCGCCAACGACAGTGTCACCTTCGGAGAGACTCTCCTCTGAATTTCAGCAAGCCAGGGTAGCTGAAGGGGTTCTGTGCCAACTATGTTCTCATCTTAGAAAGCCAAACAATTGCCCTTTGCTAGGTAGTGGTCAAGGTCTGCAGAGGGAGCTCGGCCATTGTCACGGCTGTTAAAAAACACATTTAAATAATATTATGTGACCACCTTTAATGCCATCCTGATGACCCCTTCACACAGGTAGGAGACGTGAGGCCAACTTGGTCTGTCTCCTACACCTTCAACATTCTAAGGAGTGCCCAAACCATGATGGGTTGAAACCAGCTTCTGTTCTTCTGCCAGAGGGGAAGATCTGGGTGAGGTTGTGTAAACACATATAAGTAAATGCCAAGCATGTCAATGATCCCCACTCCTGTGCCTGTGGCAGGCATAACCAATGGAGCCCCGATCTCGTTCACTGAATCCAGATGCAACTTCCCGTTCTTTACAACACAGCAGCTCCCCCAAGCCAGCGCTGGTTTCTTCGTGCCAGAATTTGAAAGGAGTTCGCTATTCCAGGTCAAGGTTAACGTTTTGGACTCTGAACACAATCGTGGAAGAATGGTTTTCAAGCCCCGAATCTGGGCATAAAGCGCAGAGAAGTACCTGATAATCTGTGCGGAACACTGTGAACCAGGAGCTTTAACTCTGTGATGTCGTGCTAAATTGTATCCTGTCTTCTATGAGATTCAGTATCGATCGGGTGTCAAAAGACTGAAAAACATGTGGAGAAAGACTGAACAACTGAAGAAATGATATACATTAACGTATTCTATTGCGAACTGAGAAAAGATCTTCTTTGTCCCTATCTCACCAGCAGAACAACCTTCCAGTGTGTAGAACCCAAGACTGTTCAGAGCAGAGACCAAGGATTGCAGCATCGAAGAAAGAGCATGGGATTGGAGGTCAGGGGTGGGATTCTGGCCCAAGCTCTGCTGGAAATGCTGTGTGACCTTGGGCAAGATGCTTAACATCTCTGGGCCTCAGTTCCTTCATGTGTAGAGTGGAGACCATGATGTCTACTTTGTGTGGCTACTGTGGATTTCGAGAGCCACAACACGTGTGGAAGGTGCTGCCTGAGTCCCGAATCACTGCTTCTGGGACCTGGCTTGGGTGGGGAAGCGACCCTGAGCTGAGGCACAGAAGATGGATCACCTCCTAGTGCTGATGAGAAATCCCAGTGGGCATATGCTAGTCTGATTGGAACACCCACCTTTGGGGGAACCAAGCCCTGCACATTCCTCCAGGGATGGGCTGGATCTGCTCAGAAGGGGTCCCATCCATCTCCTGAACTGCCTCATCCTTGGAAATCTTTCTTCTCCTTCCTTTAGTTCCCTTCTCTAGCTACCAAGGCAGCAGAATCTCAAGCAGGGTCAGATCAGCTTATCTGGGTGAAAGCTACCCAGGAAAGTGGCAGAGGGCCTGGTCTCTGTTCCAGTCCATCAGCTAGATTTGGCAGACAAGGGACACATGCTCAGAGAGGGTTCTCAGGGAGAGTTTGAGAAAGGGCACATCTGTGGGAGACCCAAAGGGATGGCGTGGTACCAGTGCCCCATGTCTGGACGGCGAGGGGAGGAAGCAGGCGCCAGAACCCTGGTGGGAGTGACCATGGCCGAGGGCAGCCCAGCAGGAGCTGTGGCCTTTGTAGAGGAACCTGGACAACTCCAGCAACTGCATGGAGGGAACTGGGGAAACACACACACCCCACTCGCTCCTCCACTTACCTGTGATCTCCAGCGTGCCTCCCACGGTGCACCTTGACAGTCTCTGGGACAGCCGGCCCCTGGAGCACAGAACAAGGTCGACAGGGTGAGAGGAGATCCAGAACTGGGCAGAGAATACCCAGTACCTCCAGGAACTAGAGAAGTGCCAAAGCAGAGCAAGCAGACCTGGGGGCGGCCACCAGGTGAGGGTCCAAGAGAATCACAGATGCCTGGAAAATGGAGAGGGAAACCTGCCTCAGGGGAGTGAAGGGAGCCTGGGAACCATCAGTCACACTCCATGAGGCTAACATTCCAGCCTCCCTTTTACAGTTGCCTTGAACACAGGCCGGTGGGACCTGAGGGGAAGCCTTTTGGAGCTTCTGGAAAAGATTTCACTTCCTGATACACTGAGATACGGGGGTAGAAACTAAAATTTGATACGGCTCTGTGAGGAGCTACGGCAGCCTTTTTGCAACCATGAGGGGCCACTGAGAGGGCAGAGCATGAATATGGAAAGAACCTGGGTCTATGCTAACATCGCCGAATCATCACACAGCTCTGGGACCACTTTGCCTCTAGGCTTCCTGTTAGGTGAAAAAATAAATACCCTTGGCTTTTCGGCCACTGCTAGCTGGGTCTTCTGAGATGCATTTGCAAGTATCCAAGTTGATAACGTTAAAGAGGCGGGACTATCTTGGGCGAACGGACTACGTTTGGTTGCAGTTGTTCACCACTACGTCCCGAGGCCGCAGCAGAAGGCCCGACATGTAGTAGGTATTGGCTGAATATTTGTTGAGTGAACCAGCAGTGACTGGATGGACCCCTGACATGCGAGTGTCACCAAGTGTCACCTCCTTTTCTCTCTGCCTCTCCCAATAGCTCAGAAGAATTGCCTCTCCCTGTGGGAGGAGAAGGTCGGGGACTGTCAGAGCATCTTCGAGGGCGGGCGCAGGAAGGCCATGCTGCTACACACATACAGATGACTCATAAAGACGTATTTTTACCCCCTTCAAATGGTGATGTTCCTGTAATAAAGAATTTAATAACCCGCTGTGCCTGTGCGCAGAGAAAACTCATTTGTTTAATAGGCAGCAGTTTGGCTTTGTCATGTTCATTTAGTTTTTAATGACACACAGTTGTGCCAATATTGATTTTAGCTTATAGGGACTCAAAAAATTTACTGTCTAGATGGATCCAAGATGCAACCATTTCATCTTGCCTGCTCTGAAGACACATTGCCACCACCCCCCCCACACACACACACACCCCAGCCCCAGCCTGGGAGGGGCCCCGTGGGCACGGGGGTCGGCAGTGCAGCGTGAGAATTGATCACCTCTTCATTGGCAACACCTTCCCTGTCTGCTCTCTGCCGGCCTCACCTCTTGCCCTCATCAGATGGGAGTGAGGCTGCTGCCGTGGGAGGTGATATGTTTTTCATCTTGGAAAGCAGAGCAGGACTGTGTCAAGGAAACGGGAGTTAATTTTCCAGGCACACTCTCGGCAGCAAGTTATTTGTGTGCGTGCTCGCGCGCGCACGCGTGTGCAGGCGCCTGTGCACCTACACCAGCTCAAGCCCGAAGCGTGCATCCCAAATAGGGCAGAGCCCTGCCGATTATTCAGACTGCAAATGTCATGGGGGCCCGCTGGGGCCCAGTCATCTCTCCTGAACATTACTTACAATTTTGTTTTTGTTTTTATTTTTAACTGGGGACGATATAAAAATAGCAAAAGGGATCACGGAGAGAGCTGAACCTACTTTGTGTTTTCTGAACAGTCAATTTAAGCATAAATACATACAGTAGACCCTTGGCATTTGTGGGTTTGACATTTGTAATCTCAACCGTGGGTAGCTTCCGTTGTCCGAGAGCTTCGCTGAAGAATGGTGTGGAATAACCATGATCAGCGCGGCCTGCGTGCCAGGTGCGCAGCCTATTGCAATTTGCAAGAATTATCTCATTTAATCTTTACATCACCCATCTACACCAAGTGAATAGGTAGGGTATTTATGTATTTATTTATTTATTTTTACTCCATTTTAGAGGAAATTGATGCTTGTGGAGATAAGGCTATAGGGCCAAAGTCACAGAGAATAAAGGACACCAAACCTGGGTGCTCTGCAGTTCCTTGCATTTTTTTTTTGAAGATTTATTTATTTTAGAGAGAGAAAGAGAGCTCCCGAGTGGGAGAAGGGGTCAAGAGAGAGGAGAGAGACTCTCGAGTAGATGCCCCACTGAGCCGGGCACCCGTTGTAGGGCTCCATCCCACCACCCTGAGATCATGACCTGAGCCTAAATCAAGAGTTGGACACCCAACCTACTGAGCCACCCAGCGCCCCCTTGCACTTACAATGATCCTGAGTCCAAGTCCTCACCGAGGGCTGTAAACTGGCGTCCAGAGGGTGTGTCACTTGCCTGGCAAGTGAGCCCAGCTGAGCAAGCAGTGTCTGCACCTGCAGGGGGGAGTGAGTGCACGAGTAGGGCCGCAGCGTCACATCCAGGCCACGGCCACACACATAACATTTGTTTTTCTGAACTCTCCAGACTTTTCCCCGGGGGAGCCCTGGGATATTTGCTCAGTGGCTGCCTTTCATAACCTTTGTGTTGCCATAAAAGTAAGGCAGACATGAGGGAGAAAAGAGATAGCTCTGTAGATAGCACATTATGATAATGAACCATATTAAATATAATTTCATGTCGTTGGCCTATTTAATCTATTTATGTAAGTTTTAGCGAGTGCTTTATTCATGACGGGAGAGTCATTGAGGATGGATTCTTAGATTCACGGAATTCGAAAGGCCCTATCAATCATCCATACGGGTCCTGTCCCCAGAGAGGTAAAGTGACCTCGTCAAGGTCATGCAATTAAATTTGAAGTCATGGCCTTTCCCAGGAAAGGTGGGCATCAGACCCCTTGGTAGATGCAACCCCACAAGAACCTCGGTCCTATCCAGTAATTACTTTTTGCATGCGTCGTTTCAACTTAGAACACCATTTCTATGAGAACGCTCGCCATGCTCATTAACCACCCACCCGCCACCCACAGCTGCCGCTTCCATGCCCGCCGTGGCTGGCTTTCATCACTCTCCTTCTGGATGTCTAGATCCTCAGCACAGCATGCAAGGTGGCCCTGTAGGGGCTGGGCCCTGGGTTCCTCGCTGCCCTCCCCTTGCTCCCCACCCCGCAGCTTCACTGGCTTCTTTTCAGCGTCTCCTTCCTGCCACAGGCCCTTTGTGCATGCCAGCACACTCCTGTGACTCCTGGTGACATTCCTCACGGCCTTCAGATTAGTCAATCAGCCCTCCTCAGGGTGGCTTCCCTGACCTCTCAGAGCCCGTGCACTCTCATAGTGTTTCAATGGAGCACTGACCTCAAGCATCATTTTGTGTTAATTTCTAAGTGATTTTTAGGGGCACCCGGGTGGCTCAACGGTTGAGCATCTGCCTTCGGCCCAGGGTGTGATCCTGGAGTCCCAGGATCGAGTCCCACATCGGGCTCCCTGCATGGAGCCTGCTTCTCCCTCTGCCTGTGTCTCTGCCTCTCTCTCCGTGTCTCTCATGCATAAATAAATAAAATATTTAAAAAAAATGTGTAAGAGATTTTAATATCTGTCTCTCCTACCAGACTGTAAACTCCACAAAAGCAAGTTCCAATGCCCTATTCCTGTATCACTAGTTACCCTCGGATTGACCGGTTTAGGACCGTGGCGTTTTGCTCATGATTTTGTGGGTGAGGAATTTGGAGAAGGCTCCACCTGGCAGGTGTCACTTGGATCTCAGCTGTTGGCCCGAGGCTGTGGTTGTGAAGGTTCACCTGGGCTGGACACCCGAGATGGGGTGCTCACCTTGTACCCCCTGCAGGTGATTGTCGCTATCTGGAAGCTCAGCTCAGCTGTCAACGGCAGCACCCACGTGTGGCCTTCCCAGCACGGGTGTCCCCGGGGTACTCGAGCTCCTTACAGCCCCCAAAGTAGGCTATGTGGCTTCCCTGATCCAGCCTCAGTAGTCCCTCAGTGCCGCTTGGCTTCAGCTCCTTGCTACTGGTTACAAGCGAGTCACCGAAGCCACTCAGATTCAAACAGTGGGCAGCAGACCCCACCTCCACCAGGGTAGGGGAGAGGCAGGACCCCACTGCACAAGAGCACACGGGACGGGAGGGGTTTCTCGCAGTCATCCTTGGTAAATGCGACCTGCCACAGCAAGCACAGCGCCTTTTTCCTTCCTGCCTTTGACTCCGTGGCGCCCAGCACCAATCTTCAAAAATTACTTGATAAACAAATGGATATAGAGGGGCGCCTGGGCGGCTCAGTGGTTGAGCATCTGCCTTTGGGGTCCTGGGATCAAGTCCCTCATCGGGCTCCCCTCAGGGAGCCTGCTTCTCCCTCTGCCTGTGTCTCTGCCTCTCTCTGTGCGTCTCTCATGAATAAATAAATAAAATCTTAAAAAAAAATCAATGGTTATAGATGGACGGTTGAGTAAATATATATAGTACTATGGTCCGAATGTCTGTGTCTCTCCGAAGTTCACATATTGAAACCTAAGGCTCCGGGGGATGGTAAGAGGAGGTGGGGCCCTTGGGAGAAGATCAGGCCGTGAAGATGGAACCCTCACAAATGGGATTCGCGCCCTCCTAGATGCGGCTTCGGAGAACTCCTTCTCCTCTTGCACCAAATAAGACGCTATGAGAAGTCTGCAACCTGGACGACAGCCCTCAGCTGACCGTACTGGCACCTGATGGTGAACTTCCAGCCTCCAGAATTGTGAGCCGTGGGTTTCCATTGTTTATAACCCCCCTCACCCCCCCATCCCCCTGGCCTTTGGCATCCTGTTCGAGCAGCCCCGGACCCACTAACCCATGCCGAAGAAAAGGCAGGCGGGCAGGCAGGCTCCAGAAGCTCCGTTGAGGAAGACGGGGTAAGCTAGCGTGGGGGCAGTGGACATGCCCGTGGCGGCAGGAAGGCTCGTCCTCACTAGCAGTCCACATCCTGTGTTCTTGCCCAGCAGGTGGACCCCCTCTTCTGCAGCCCCCACCCAACACGCTCGGGGAACCCCCTGCTCGTCGACAGGTGGGTGTGCGCTCAGGACGGCGGACTCGTTTCAACACCATTCAGAGAAAGATAGAATCAGGAAACATATCTGCTGTAAAAAACACACAACAGCCAGAAACCAAACAGCCTCCTGGCACATTTTAAGGCCCAGAAGAAATAGAATTTAATTCTCTACGCATCTTGATTTGGCACCTGTCACAGCTGAGGGGTGACTGTGTTTTACGCTGCGTCACACGGCCGGGGGCGCTCGGAGCAGAGACAAACATATATGTTCCTAAGGCCAACGGTTCAACAGCGAGGACGACTTTGATTTACTCCCCTTGGGCACGTTAATAACACTCCAGGCACCTTTGCAAGTCGACCCATCCCGGTTCTCGCAGCAGAGCGGGGCTCGGGCCGAGATCCCAGACTGAGGTTTGGTGCAGGCTTCGCCTCTCCTTGAGCGAGAGGGAGCCTCTCCCGGGGCCTGTGTCATCATCCCTGGTGTCCCTCCCCTCACCCGTCTAGCAGGCTCCTGGGTGCTGGTGGCCGTGTGGGCAGCTGGGGAGAGGCTCTGACCAGCGTGCTGCCCGCCAGGGCACAGCCTCTGCACCCTGGTCAGGCCTCTCCTGTGAGCCAGCCTCCCTGCCTCCGCACACCGCACGCACCCCCCACGGTCAGCAGACCTCGCTCCCCGCGGCCCCTGGGTCAATCATCCCTCCCGTGGTACACGGTGACAATGGACAGAAAATTATATCTACAGGCCCTTATTGAATATAATTACTGCACAGGAGCCACCTTGAACCCATGGGCCAGAGTGGAACTCAGCTGTGATTCAGGAATATGCCCGGTCAGTAACCAGGTAGTAGTAGCTCCAGGTAGGCTCCCGGTCTGGAAAGTCCAACTAGCACATCCTCCCTTCTGGCGGACGTCTTACCTACTTTAGTAGATAGCACTCAGCAAACAGCTCTTATGGGCTTATTATTATTAGGTACTTGGACTCCAATTGCATCCTTACGAGGTGCACAGGACCACGTCTTACTTCCTGACGCACGTGGGAAGGTTCAGAGAGATGCGTGGAGGTAACACCGCTGGCGAGTGTCGGGGAGGAGACTGTGCCCCGGTGCCCAGTGGCCTGGGCCTGTGATTTGGAAGCCGGAGCTCCTCCCTGATTGCAAGGCGGCCTCCTGCTGAGAGAGGGCTCCTCCCGGGGACCAGGGTGGCCACCCCGTGGTGCTGAGGTTTGCCAAGCGCTTCCCCGGTGGGAGTGGACTGGACGCAGAGATCCACGCGCAAACCCAGGCCACAGTCGGTTGGGGCTGGGGGCCTCCGTCTGCGTTTCTGTCCGTGGTCCTTGACCTTCCCGGGGGCTCACGTGGGACGGGAGGGGCCTCCAGCCTGAGCGGCCGGGACCTGCTGGTATCAGCTGCTGCTGGGGGTCCGGGGCTGCCCGGCGCTGGCACGGCTGTTTCAGGCGCTTTCTGAGCGTCCCCGCCCCACATCCTAGTAACTAACCACCCGGTGAGGTAGGTACTGTCCTTGTCCCATTTTACAGGTGAGCAAACTGAGACGCGACAAAGGTAGGGAACTTGTCCAGGACCACATGGTGATGGCTGGTGCAGCCACGTAACTGGGGGCCCCCAACAGGCCCCCCCCGCCGCAGCCACCCGGCCACCGTCTCACACGGGGGGACTGGCAAACAGCAGTCTCACCTGGTGTCTGCACGGGCTGCCCCCTTAGGCAGCAGAAACTTATTTTGTCCCACGTCTGAAGGCTGGAAGTCCAAGATCAAGGTGTCTGCAGGGTTGGTTTCTTCGGAAGCCTCGGTCCTTGTGTGCGGAGTCTTCCCCCCGGGCTCGTGCATCCCTGGTGTCTCTGTGTGACCAAATTTCCTCTTAGAAGGACACCAGTCAGACTGGACGAGGGCCACCCTAATGGCCTCATTTCAATTCCGCTACATCTCTAAAGCCTTCGTCGTCAAATATGTCACCATCTGAGGTCCCAGGAGTCAGGACCACAACATACGAATTTTGAGGGGACCCAAGTCAGCCCATGGCACCCAGGAACTGGGGAGGGGCTAGGACCCGGGGCCGAAATGAGATGAAAAGATTGAAAGTGCGTGGGGTTGTGTTCCCTCTTTCCAGAGGCCAGAGTAGGTTTTCTTTTTTCTAAAAAGGAGGACAGTGGGGAAGAAACAGCCTGCAAGGGTGGTTCCTGGGCACGTGAGGACGCAGACCGTGATGTCAGGAGGAACCCAGAAGGCCAGGGAAGAAGAGGCAGGGGAGAGAGGGGAGCCAGGCAGAGATGGGGCAGGGTCTGGCCTCACACTGGGATCCCCAACCCATTGCACTGGGAGCTCTGGAAGGTGAATTGCACCACAGGTGTCCTCTACCCCCAGGGATGGATGAGGGGCTGGGGGACACTGCACCTGGCATCTGTGGGCCATGGGCCGTGGCCACCCTGGAGGGCATCTCGGACAGAACAGCCCTCTGCAGAAGATCACAGGTGAGTCTTCCTAGCAGACCCGAGTGTCAGGTGCACCGCCTGCCTCAGGAGACCCAGGTGCAGCCTCAACAGCATCTCCTCTGGGGGGGCCGCCTGCCGTGTCCCCCAGGCTGTGGCACAGGGTCCCCTGGGGGGTGAGAGAGAACCTGCTTGCAGCCCACTCCCCGGGGAACCTGCAGGGTCACAAGGAAGAAGCATCTGGAGAATGGCCCCGGGGACCAGCCTCTACCATCCCCTCTCCTTCTACCTGGGTTCTCCCCACTAAGCCCAGACTCACTTTTGGGGGCCACATATAATCACAGGCTTAGACTCAGACTTCACCCTCGCCTGCACACTGTACTGGCTGGGCACCAAGGGCCAGGCCCACGCAGGCTCCGTGAGAGCACCACCCCCAAGTCCAGTGCTGGGGGAGCAGTGACCTCCTGCGTCCCCACCTCCAGAGACGGCCCGGAGGACCCACCTGGTCAAGCCGTCCTCACCCGCCTGTGGCCCAGGCTGCCTCTGCCGGCCTCGCTTACGATTACCACTAGTATTTGTACGTTCGGTGCCGATGGCGTGGCCGGCACTGTACAAGACACCGCGAAGACCAGGTCCCACCCCTCGGGGCTGATGGGCCAGCCGGACAAGCAGCTCCTCAGCACACACTCGCTAAGACTCTGTCTCTGTGTCTCTTGTGAATAAATAAATAAAATCTTTTTAAAAAAATTTTTATTTATTTATTTATGATAGTCACAGAGAGAGAGAGAGAGGCAGAGACATAGGCAGAGGGAGAAGCGGGTTCCTCACAGGGAGTCCGATGTGGGACTCGATCCCAGGACCCCAGGATCACAACCTGAGTCGAAGGTAGATGCTCAACCACTGAGCCACCCAGGCGTCCCCAAAGAGGGACTTCCAATGGGCTTGGAAGCACATAGAAAAGACTGCAAATCCTACCAGCCACTGGCCACCAGCACAGCAAGGAATGCATCTAGATCCTTCTTCCATTGCCCCACCCATGGTGGAATTAGAGTAAAATACAGAGCAGTCACTAGACTGGAAATAGAGGTGCATATACAGTATTCAGATGGATTATTGATAGTGCGATGATTGATAAGTCTGCTTCCAGACATCAGAACCACCCTGTGTTACCCACTTCCCACGCTTGTCGGAAAGATGATACCATGAAGCAACTCGTGTCGAGTGCTCCCTACGTGTCAGACACCATTCCGAGAGCTCTACTCTCATCGTTAGCTCATCCAATGTCACAAGAAGACCAAGGACGGGGGTTATTTTGTTCATAAGGGATAGATGAGGACATCAAGGCATAAAGTCACCAAGTAATTCAACCAACGTGACACAGCTTGGAAGTAGAAGAGCGAGAGTTTGAGTGGGAGCAAAAAGAGTTAGGACATGCCCTCACGTTGACCGGGAAGGACATAGCCAGTGTCCCACATGTTGTGACCTGCTGGTGGGTGGTTGACACAGACCCCGGGTCAGATGGGTTTGGGATTTGGAGATCAAGAGACCTCCTGGCACTTGGGTGCCCCACCTAAAACCAGCAGGTGCACAATCTCCTACAGCTGCTCTAAGAGCAGTGTCTGATAGAACAGCGGTGCTTCTGAGCCCTCTTTCAGTCCCGCGCGTGTGTGTGCTGCGCGCACGCGTGCGTGAGTCCACGTGCATGTACGTGTATAGTCCGGGGCCTATTGTTTTCCCCATGGTGGAGAGTCAGATACAACTGGGGCCAACCAGAGTGTGCATGACCGTCCCCCCGTTTATCTTCCCACCAGTTCCTGAGATGCCATCGGGCCCCCGCCAAGGCGAGGAGACAGACGCGCCGTCACAGGACCAGGAGCCGCGCTGTACTCACGGCCCTTCGCATCCCCTGGTTTCACAAAGTACAAAAATAGGAGGCAAGCTCCAGACAGCTCAGATGCCGGGCTCAGACAATCGCAGCCAAGACAGAGAAGGGGAGGGAGGAGAGGAGGAACACAAGGAGAGGGAGAAAGGAAGGAAAATCGGCCACTTAAGGTCAAAACAGTGAGAATAACATGAAAACGCTGCCAACGGAGCGGAAGCAAGACGCCTTCGAGGTTGGAAATGTGACAACAGAACTGTTGTTGCCTCTGGGCTGGTGTCACCGCCGTAGTCTCTCCAAGGATGGGATGCTGGACAGAGGGCTGGGTGGGGGAGGCCAGCCGGCTCGGGATCTCAGACGGGGGTGCCGGGGGTCTCCCAAGAAGGGGTGGGAGGGTGCCACGTGGGCCTCCTCCATTCTGGAAGGCTGACGGAGGAGAGCTCTGATGGATGGCATTGATGGGATGGCATGCAAATGTATGCAAACGAGGCCTGGGAGAACCGGTGGTGCTTTTCTTTATTTGTTTATTTAGTTGAGACAGAAGAAATATATGCTCATTGTAAACGAATCGGAAAAGATATGCGCAAAGAAAGAAATCAAAATCCCTCATTAGCCCACCACCCAGAAAAAACAAAACAGCATTGCTAACATTCGGGTGTATATTTTTTCAGATAATTTTCTGCCCATACATATATAGTTGAGAGGTTTTTTTTTTTTTCCCCTAACCAAAATAGGTTCTTACTTTACATACTGTTTTGCAACCTGCTTTTTTTTTCTTACATTGAAAATACATCATAAATGTGCTCATGGCACTATAATTTATTTAACAAATTCCCTATTGTTAGAAATACGGATCGTGTTCAGCTTTCTCAGCCAAGGTTAAAAGATCCCATGATTCAGTTGCGGGAGGCAGGCTGAACAGTACAAGAGATGGGGAACACTGACCTTTAGAAAATTGTGTGTGGGGTAGGGATTGGGGTGCCCAGAAGAAGCTCAGATCATACAGTTCCGGAAACAGAATTATTTTTAATCTCTCAAGGGCGCAGGGAAAAAATTGCTGCCCCAAATTCAGACCAGAAGCAAGTCATCTAGAGCCCTTTTCGTCACCCCGGCAAATAGGCCTCTGGGAGGCCTACCCTGCTGCAGGCAAGGTTAGGCAACTTCCCAGGGACAAGGGGAAAGGAGACACAATCCCACAATTGACCCATCTCCTCTTAACATCAAGAATTTGGCAGATCCAGCGCCAGAACCCTACACCAGCTCTCCTAAGGAAGGACAAATGGAAGCAGAGATCACCCCCATCTGATGGGAAGACACACGTGAGGAAGAAGGAACACACTCGTTGCAAGGAGAAAACAATGCTCCAAGCAGACTGTGTGTCCCAGTGGAAAAGGAGCAGGTTAAGAGGTTTGCTCTGTTAGCTTTAGTTGAACACCTATTATGCGCCTGACTCTGCGCTAGGCCCCTCTGCATATAATACTCATTTAATCCTAAGAATGCGGCTATGAAGAAGTTGGCTTTCTGTGGATGGGGCCTCGAGGGAAGGACCAGAGAGAGGGTCACATGGGTCATTCAAGGGCAGAGCTCAAATGTGGAGCCCCCTCCTCCGAGAAGCCAGAGAGGCCCCAAGTGGAGGAATGTGCAGTGTGCAGAGGGTGGGATGCGGGAGGAGAGGCTGCTGGGGAAAGGTGACTCTGGAAAGCTGCTTTGCCCAAAGGAAGGGGCACAGAAGGGGAGAGAAAGGTGAGGGCATTAGGGGAGGGAGGGCAACAGTGTGCAAACCAGGTGGGAGGGGAGGCGGGGGGCTGGGGGGGGCTCTGAAGATGGGGTGAAGACAAGCCGTCCTGAGCTTGCATGAGCAAGCAGGGGGCTGTCCTGGGAGCCCCAGAGGGCAAGGCAGGGTGGGACCAGAAGGGCAGGAGAGAGGCAGGCGTGGTGTCCGCCTCCACGGGGGGACTTGGGAATCAACACTCAGAGCCGGAGCCGGGCTCCTCGCTGCCCCTTCCCCCTAATTACAGCTTAGGGCCCCAAGTGAAAGCCGCTTTGGGCAAGATTTATTAGGCTTCTCCATTGCACTTGAGCTTCATTTGTTTTGCTCCATATTTGCTGGTGGCTCTGACCCAGCATTAATGGCCTATTTGGAGTCCGCGATCCTCTCGTGTCCTCTCTGAGGCTGGAGGGGGCATCCGGGCTTTTTATTTGCCCGTGTAGCTTGCTTTTTAATTACACCAAGTGGGCAGAGCAGGGGCTCTGGGCAGAGCAGAGGGCTGCGGCAAATATTTATCATTATTGTTAGTATTTTCACTAATAATCCTGGCAAATGAGAAACTGGAATCCAGAGGATCAGGGTTGTTAATTGAAAAATAATGCCGAGAGGAAAAAAAAAAAACAAAAACACAGACACACACACACAATGTGGATGGCGCTGCGAAAGGGAACAGAAATGCAAGCTCACCTCTTCCCCGTGTTTGGGGATGGGATGCGCCAGAGCTCTTCTTTCCCTGCAGGGAGGGCTGGTCCAGGCCCTGGGAACCCAAGACAACATCATGGATTATGTCTTCCTAAATTCTGGAAAACGAGGAATGGGTTTGGGAGTATTTAGGAGCTGCAGTGACTCCTTAGGGGGGTGAGGGGCGGGGTGGGGGGGCAAAGTTGAACAGACCTCAGAGGAGGCATAGCTGGAGACTGCCTTTGCCATCACCTCCTTGAAGACCCACTGCACCCCCCAGACTGGTGAAGGCGAAAGAAAAGGTAACACACAATGTTGGTGAGAATAAGGGGCACTGGCTCTCCACCACACTCCCTGCAGGGGGAGAATAAACTGGTAGACCTTTTGGAGGGAATGGGGGGGAAGCCACTTGAACCCTTGAAAGTGTGCATTCCTTTGACCCATGATTCTCAGCCAGCCCCCTAGTGAGATGAGAGATAAGGGCAAAGATAGGTCTGTCAGCAGGACTTGGAGACAAAAGTCCCTCAGTCCTCCCTTAAAGAGAAGGATCTGGAGCTGTGCTGTCCCCTAGGCTGGTTGCTAGAGCCGCAGGGGGCTATTTCAATTTAAATTCATTAGCCACACTCAGTCCCAGGGGTGTGCTAGTCACATTTTAGGCAGCACTCAACAGTCACATGTGATGAAGGGCTGCCATATGGGACAACGCAGGCGTCGACGTTACCATCACCCCAGAAAGTCGTACTGGCCAGCACTGGTCGGGAAGTGCACCTCCAATCCTGGTCTCCACTCAGCAATGCAGAAGGATATTTGTTACAATATAAATGTCATCGTGTGTTGACATATTGAAAATTCTGCATTGCTTCCACATTGACCTGAGAATGGGGACCAAACTCGTCTCACAGGGTCCTCTCTGACCTCACACTGGGCCGATCTCTACCTTGTCAGAGTTCAGCCACACTGACCTCCTCATAGGCCCAGAACGTGCAAACCCCAAGGCCTTTCCACCAGCCATTCCCTGAACCCACAACCCTCCCTCACTTGTCAGTCCTGGCAGGGAGAGGTGGGTGCAGATCTGGAAAACGTGCCCAGAAGCAAATATAGCTAACCAGATCCTGGCAAGCAGGGGTCCACAAGTCTACCTACCGTTCCCTCAGTAGATGTCTGCCCCCTAGAAACTGGGGGTCCTCTGGGTACCATCTTGGCCTTTATTCAACAAGGGGAAGGTTCAGGCTCAGAAGCTATTTTTGCTGGTCTGAGGATAGTGAGTGCGATAAGAGAGAAGAATCCAGAACTGTGGCCCACACCCACACCCACACACACCCCCACTAACACATGCTCCTCTGCCTTCTCTGCCTCATGGTGAATATACGAATTGACAGGCTTGGATTTCAGTCATTGTATCCATGTCTCCATAGTCATCATCCCAGGCAGTACCAGTGAGTGTTAGAGGCGGTTTTCATCAGCCTGTCTGGGCTCTGGGCCCCCTGGCACTGGAACAAGCTGTCCTTCCCTCCACCGAGTCCCCAGCACTCGGGCTCCCACCCTGAGCCATCGCTAACCACTCCCAGGACTGTCTCCCCCGTACAAGGCAAGCTTCTTAAGGACAAGCCCTGTCATATTCCTTTGCACATCCCCAGGCCAGGCTGAGGGTGTGGCATCCAGCAGGTACTCAATAAATACTTATTTAAAAAAAAAGATTTTCTGTATTTATTCATGAGACACACACACAGAGGCAGAGACAGAGGCAGAGGGAGAAGCAGGCTCTGTGCAGAGAGCCTGATGCGGGGCTCCATCCCAGGACCCCGGGATCACGACCTGAGCCAAAGGCAGATGCTCAACCGCTGGACCACCCAGGCACCCCCCCCTTTTTTTTTTTAAATTAGAGGTAGAATGAATCTTAAGCAGGCTCCACGCCCAGCACATAAGCCCAACACCGGCCTCAACCTCACCTCCCTGAGATCTTGACCTGAGCCGAAATCAAGAGTCGGATGCTTAACTGAGCCACCCCGGAGCCCCCGGTAAATGCTTAGTCTACATGGTAGGCCTTCGAATTCAGCTCCTCAGATCCGGCTGTTCAGTTGAGCCCACCAGTCTGCATAAGATGGTCCTGTGAAAAGCCATGAGAAGCTTATAGCTGGGATACTAAATCGAGTGGAGGTGTTCCTAATGATCTTAATGGGTGTTATTATTTTAAATTAACTAATTAATCTGATTCTAATGTGCTCCAACAGCATAGGGCCATCATGACCATTATCGTTACTTTATAGCTCTGACGAATCGAGCCTTACGTGGTAGAAGCGGCCGCCCTGTTCACTCGGCCTATTACCATCATGGCCCGTCTGTATACAAACGTCCAGGTGGCATTAAAGACACCAGGATTGACACTAATGTATGTTAATAGTCATTGAGTCACTCCCGAGAGGGTAAGAGGAAGACAGGGATCCTAAGATGTTCTCGATCCTAAGCTCTCTGTGAGGTCCCTCTCCTCCCTCCGTTCTTCCTCACTCTCCCTGCTCAAGATTAGGACAAGCCCCCCTCCCTCCAGCACCAGGGCCGATGGCATCTTTGCTGGTTGACCTCCGTGCCCCCAGTCCTGGAAACCATCGCCAAAGCACAACCAGATACACTGTCCCAGGTCCCAGTTCCAATCTGGCTTCCAGTCCTCTCTTCAACCTACCTCACCTCTCTCAAACCCCCTTTCCAGCCAGGGTCCTTGGTGGAAGCCCTGGGCTGGGTCCCCTGAGGGCACGTGCAGTGCTTGGAGCAGACGCATGGGTAGGGATAGAACATGATGGGACAAGTGCCAATTGTGATGGATGTGAGGAGCCATGGCACTCGGAGGAAGGGGCCTTGCGAGTCTTGGTGGAGGGAGGGAAGTCACCTTCTCAGAGGCGATGATGTTTGTGCTAAGTCTTGAGGATGAGCCGTCATCCCAGTCACATGTCTACACCCACCTTGGAATCTTTGGGTGTCACCCCTCTCCGCGTGAGCTTGCTCCTCCTCGTCTCTGCATACATGAGGTCTCCGCCGGCTACCACATACTCAGCTCAGTCCCATCACCCTGTAGGGGCCCCTGGACACCTAGCCATGGTCATCTCCACCTCCCTACCCCCCAGGCCTCGGTCACAAGCCACCTGCTGCACTCACAGGCTGCCCCGTTTAAGGGATTTGATCTTTCCAGAGAGCTACAAAACCCTTTGCTAAGTTCCCATATCTGGGGTGTTTTTCTCCAAATGCTTCACCACCTCTTCACCTCTTTCAGGTCTCCACTGCAGGTCACCCTACACCAGGGACCACCCTATCCAAATGACCCCACCCCTCCAAGTGCTCTCTATCCCCCTTCCTTAATAAAAAATATAAGTTTTTCCTGACTTACTCTGCTCCCTGGCCCTTATTGTCATGGAGTATACTATGCACTTCATCTGCTTATGGTTTGCCTCCCTAGGCTGGTTCCAAAGCCGGTGCACTCGGCAACCGGTTGATTGACTGACTCTTAGTGACCCTAGCGGTCTATATTAAATCAGTCTTCAGAAATGTTAATGTGCACGAGAACCACCTGGAAATCTTGTTAAAATACAGATTCTGATCAGTAGGTCCAGAGTGAGCCTGAGGTCCCACATTTCTAACAAGTTCCCAGGTGATGCTCATGATGCAGGTCCAGGGACCCCAGCTTCCCACCCCATTGAACAGCAGGGGATAGGGTGGGGTGCTGATCTCCAGACAGAGGACCCTGGGGATCCCCAGAATTGCACAAGGCGTGGGAGGCAAGGCAGCAGGCTAGGAATCCATGAAGGGTGCCAACTATTGCCTGAAATCAGAATCAATTACACGCCTTTCAGACATGTGTATCAGGATTCCTCGTGCTGTGGGGGATGAATAAAATACGTTCATTTAAAAGCATTACTGAATCCAAAGTAACTTTTCATTGTTGTGCATTTTCTCAACTGATAGATGCTAAACAGGTGGGGAGGGGGGTGTTAAAAAGGTTTTAAGACCTGTTTGGAAGATGCCGCGGCCTTGTGTCCTGCTCCCTTCAGAGGCTGATTGGCAGGAAGCAGGTGTTACAAGGACTATCACCCTGAGGGCCCTGGTGGGGGACAGAGACACACACACAAGCACAGAGGCCGGGCGTGAAGGGCCTGCAGGAGCAGCCTCTCCTGGAGCAGGCCAAAGGACGCTGTCACCTCGGAATGCTCTCCGGTTGGCATGGCAACAGTTGTCATTCACGTAAGTAGCTGACCCATATTTAATCAACAAGAAAACAAGGAGAGTGGACGAGGAGGGAGAGGGGGTACACCGACCGCTCCTCACCTGGCCCGGAGAGCTGGAGCCCGCTCCGCGCATCCCTGCAGCCACGAAAGCAGCCCCTGTGGCAGAGCCCTGGTGCTGCTGAGCATCCCCAGCGCCACTCTGTCACGCTCTCCCCATGTGTCGCTTTATCCAGCCCAGCCAAGGACACTGAGGTCAGTGCTGCATTCCCATTTTAAAGAGGAGAAAACGAGGCGGGGTGGGCAAGGCAGGAGGCTACGGATCCAGGAGGGGTGCCAACTGCTGCCTGAAATCAGAATCAATCACATGCCGTCCGGACACAGGTATCAGTACTCCCCGTGCTGTGGAGGACGAACGAAATGCGTCCATCTGAAAGCATCGGGGACGTTCAACGACTTGCCCGAGGTCACACGGCCAGTGAGCGGCTGTGTGGGACTCAGCATCAGTCACCGAGGTGTGGTGACTTGAATCTGGTTGCCCTTGGCGCATAATTTAACCGATACGATATAGTCGAGACAGCGTCGATACCCAGCCCAAGCTTGAGAAAGCCCACAGCACCTGCTCTGGACTCTGGGGAGACCACCCAGAGAAGGGGGGGCTCTGATGGCGCACGAGGAGGACAACAGCCCAGCCAAGCCCGGAGCCCAGCTGACCTCGGAAGGACGACCGACGACCAGGCCAGAAGAAGATTTGCCCGGCGGAGCCCAGTCCGGGTGGCAAAACCACACAAGTGGACCGAATGGCTCATGCTTTATGTCGCCGAATTTGGGGCTTATCTGCTTCCCAGCAGTAGATCTCTAACCCAAGTGGGTCTCTCTGAGTGGCCCTTAGGACCTGCCCTACCCCTCTGGCCAGGCCCACCACCAGCCACTCTCCTTATCCCTCCTCTTGCAAGGTGCGCAGATCTTTCCCCTGCCCCCCCCCGCCCCCCAGCCACACAGAATCTCTCGTTTCCCCATCTTGCTGCAACACACGTTTCACTAAACCTGACTTTACCTCCACAAGGTGAATCATGCACTCTTTCCCCGCCACAGCTCGTCCTAGCCCAGCCTCAACCGTTTCTCACCTGGATGATCGTAGAACCTGCCAACAGGTCCCACCACACCCCCTCTTGCCCTCTCCAGACCGTTCTCCATGGGCTTCTGACTGTGTCACCCTTTTTGTTTCTTCTTTCCTGACCTGAGAGACCCAGTCCCCCTCAGGTCCCTCTGCTGCCCCCCGCCCCCCCAGGCACATTGGACTCCTCTCTCTTTCCCACCTCAAGGATGTCCTGAGTGAGTCTCCTTCCGCCTGGAATACTACTCTCCTCCTCTTCTCCAGGGTCAATTTCGGCTCATTCTTCAGGTCTTAGGTTTTTTTTGTTTGTTTGTTTGTTTTTGTTTTGTTTTGTTTTGTTTGTTTTTTGGGAACAGACGGTATATTTTACACACAGTGAAATGCGCAGAGCTTAAGTGTACAGCTTGATGAATTTCAACAAATATATACACCCATGTAAGCACCACCCAAATCGAGATACGTGGAACATTTCCATCAACCATCACATAAATTAGGGTATACAGAACGTTTCCCTTATGGCAGGAAGTCCCCTCAGGCCCTTTCTGGTTGTTTCCCCCTTCTGATTCCTATACAACCACTATGTGCCTTTGCGTGCAAAGCCTCCTGGTGGACTCACATTTTTCGTTCTCTTGAGTAAAGTCCTACAAGTAGAAGTGATAAGTCGAAGAGCCGGTACATGTCACTCGATTCAAAACCAACAGTTTTCCAGAGCGATCGGACCAGGTCACATTCCCACAGGCGGGCGGTGTGTGAGTTCTGTTCCCCCTACACCTGTGTCAACACGCATCAACACCCCGTAGTGTCGCGCTTTTTACTGTGCAGGGGTAAAGCTCAACTTGACGTCTGCCTGCTGCCTAATGACCTCCAGCATCTTCTCATTTTTTATGAGCCACTCAAGTATGCCCTGATGTGAAGAATCTGTTCAGGTCATTTATCCACATTTCATCCTACTGTTTGTCATTCATCTATCTATCTATCTATCTATCTATCTATCTATCTATCTATCTATCTATCAAGTAAGCTCCATGACCAACACCAGGCATGAATTCACGACCCTGAGATCAAGAGTCACATGTTCTACTGACTAAACCAACCAGGCGCCCGTGTCTTTCTATTATTGATTTCTAGGTATCCGTTTTTAAAAATTTATTTATTTATTTATTCATGAGAGACACAGAGAGAGGCAGAGACACAGGCAGAGGGAGAAGCAGGCTCCCTGCTAGGAGCCTGATGTGGGACACGATCCCGGGACTCCAGGATCATGCCCTGAGCCAAAGGCAGAAGCTCAATGACTGAGCCACCCAGCGCCCTAGGTATCCATTTTCATACTGTTCTCAGTTCTCTGAGGGCATCCTTCCCCCACCACCTGCCCACCCCCCACACCCATGCACCCACTCAGACTTACATCCAAGAGTTAGAGGCTCTCACAGGACCTCATGCTGGCCTTGAGGCCTCGGTTATGCTTCACTCAAGTGACATATCCTATTACGCGGGTATATGTTAGTCTCCCAGCAAGCCCAGCTCCACAGGGGTCTGGACCACATCTGCCCTCGTTACTGTTGAATCTCCAGCTCCGAGCACAGTCCTGGGCACAAAGGAAGCCCTCAATGATTTTTTTTCACTCAACCAAGTTTTTTATTGAGTGTCTACTATGAGTCAAGCAACATTACAATGGAGCATCACAGTGAACAAGACATGTGAACTCACAGAGCTGCCATTCTGGGCTAGGGACAGGGGTAGGAGAGGGCCAGTGAAGAACTACACCCATAGATTTAGGGGGTGCCAAGTCGGAGTAGGTGTTTTGAACTAA
The DNA here is from genome assembly GCF_048164855.1 of Canis lupus baileyi. Taxonomy (NCBI): domain Eukaryota; kingdom Metazoa; phylum Chordata; class Mammalia; order Carnivora; family Canidae; genus Canis; species Canis lupus. The sequence continues at coordinate 54,490,967 of NC_132853.1, read as the reverse complement.
ATAATAAAACTGCGAGAGACTAGAGAGTGACATTGCATACGATGATGGGAGGATCCCTCGGACAAGGTACCATTTGAGCAGATACTTGAAGATGAAGAAGGGAGCCATGGAGGTGCCTGGGGCAGAGGAGAGCCTAAGGGATGCACAGCAAGGTTTATATGGGAAAAGGGGAGCGATGCATGGGGAGTAAGGCAGAGAGATATGAGGTAGGGGGATGTCACCTAGGGCTAGGTGCTTTAAACCTCTCCCCCGCCCCCGGCAATCTGCTGGAGAAAAAGAAAAAAAAAACTGCATATGCATGCACGTGCACACACAGGCACACAAGTACACACTCAAACAGAACATTCCAGAAATCAATTTTTATCTTTACTAGACATAATATGCTCTCCAGCATTTTTTTCTTCTTTGCTCTTATGTTCCATTCTGTTCTATTTCATATCATCAAAATGCTGATCATGACCCTCTACATTGATTTCATGACCTATTAATAGATTTCTATGTACATGGAAAAGATTCTGGATGAAAAGCTGCTGGGAGATTTTGAACAGAAATGTGAGGCAACCCGACTTGCAGTTAATTTTTTTTTCACTTAAGTTTTGTATCTTAACAGTTTTATGGAAGAGTGTGAACAGACACAAAAGCAGAGCCCTTGGAATAAGGTGACCCACGGATACTCTCATTCAGCTCCCACAATTAGCAACATTTTACTACCTCGCCTTCCAGAATCCCTAACCACTCGTTTGCTGAGGCGTGTTAAACCAAATCTCAGACGTCGTATCATTTGCCCTTAGATACACCCATATGTATTTCTAGCAAATAACAATCCAATTTTCATACCCAGCAATATTTTAATACTTCACCCAGCTCATGATCAATCTTTCTCAATTGTCTCAAAAACGGGTTTTTACAGCTGGTTGCCTTGAATCAGGGTCCAAACAAGGTCCATACATTGCGTTTGGTTGGGATCTTTCTTAAGTTCCTCTCTACTTCCCTTCCTCTCTCTCTCTCTCATATTGAGGCTTCCGTTACCTAAAGCGAAATGAGCAATTTGATGGGGTTTGACAATTGTACACACTCACGCAACCACCCACCCTAATCAAAACTTGGCACATTTTGTCACCTCAGAAATTTCCTCGATGTTCCTTACCAGTCAACCCACACTATCCTCACCCAAAGGCAACTGCCTTTCTGATTTCTATCACCATAGATTTGCTTTGCCTGCTCTTGAAGGTCGTATAAATGGAATCACACGGTGTGTTGTCTGGCCTCATTTGCTCACATGCCTGTGAGATTTATCCCTGTTGTTGGGTGTATCAGTACGGAGCATATTTCTTCTTATTATGGAGTTGTATCCCATCGCATGGATGTACTATAATTTGATTATCTACTTTCCTGTTGATAGACATTTGAAGTGTCTATTTTTAGGCTCCTTTGAACCTTCTTGTTTACGTTTTTATGTTTCTTGAGTAAAACTTTGTTGTTGTTTTTAAGACTGTCCTGGTTCTTCTGAATCCTATTTTTATGTAAATTCTAGAAACAGCCTGTCAATCTCTATTAAGAAGCCTGTTGGGAGTTTAATTGGAGTTGTATCAAACACATAGATCAAGAAATGTTGATTCTTGTAAGGGCGCCTGGGTGGCTCAGTTGGTGAAGCATTCGACTCTTGATGTCGGCTCAGGTCATGATCTCAGGGTTGTGGGATCGAGCCCTGCATTGAGCCCCAAGTCAGGCTCTGCACTTGGTGTACAGTCTATTGGTCCTTCTTCCTCTACCTCATTCGCGTTCTCTCTCTCTCTCTCTTTCTCTCTCTCTGTCAAATAAATAAATAATTTTTTAAATGTTGATTCGTCTAATCCATAAGCAGGGCATAGCTTTCACTTAATTAGATCTTTTTAAATTTCTCTAAGAAATGGATTGAGTTTTCAGGGTGGAGGTTTTATATGTCCTGCGTTAAATTTATTCCTAGGTATTTGAATTTTTCTCTTATGCCATTTTAAATCTTGGGGTTTTAAAATTTTTTATTTTCTGTTCATTGCTGGTACATAGAGTATGACTGAATTTTGTATATCAACCTTGTATCACACAGTCTTGCTAAACTCACCTGCTAATTCTAGGAATTTCCTGTTTGCAATCATATCATCCGTAAATAACGACAGTTTTCTGCTTTCTTTCCAATTTTCGTAGCTTGCATTTATTTTCTTGCCTTATTATACTGGCCAGGCTTCTAGTTCAAGGCTTAATAGAAGCAGCAAGAACAGACATCTTTAGGGACACCTGGGCGGCTCAGTGGGTAAGCATCTGCCTTTGGCTCAGGATGTGATCCTGGAGTCCTCGGATGGAGTCTCACATCAGGCTCCCCACAGGGAGCCTGCTTATTTCTCTGCCTATGTTTCTGCCTCTCTGTTTGTGTCTCTCATGAATAAATAAATAAAATATTTGAAAAGAAAAAATAGACATCCTTGCCTTCTTTCTAATCTTAGAGGGAAAGCATTAACTATGATTAATTACATTAACTGATGTTTCAATGGAAAATCAGTCTTGCATTCCTGAAATAAACCTATTTGGTCATCAATACATTATTCTTTTTAAGTATTGCTGAATTGAATTTGATGATGTTTTCTAGGGATTTTTGTAACTAAATTCGTGAAAGGTATTGATCTTTAATTTTCTTAAAAAAAGCTCTTTCAGAATTTGGTATCAGGGGTACGTACGCTAATGTCATGAAGTGAGTTAGGAAGTGTTCTCTTATCATCAAGTAGGATTCGTATTATTTCTGCCTTAAAAGTTCAAAAGAATTCACCAACAAAACTCTCTGCAACTTTTGTTTTCTTGTGAGAAAAGTTTATTTTTCAGATTCAATTTCTACAATTGATATAATAAGGTTATTCAAATTTTCTATGTCTCCTTGTAACAGATTGTGTTTTTCAAGGAATTTCCCCCATCTCACTGAAGTTGTCAAATATATTGGCATACAATTTTTATATCATTATCTTATCTTTTTAAGGTTCATGGGATCTGTAGTGATGATGCCTCTTTAATTCCTGATGCTGGCAATTTGCCTCTTTTATCATTATCAATTTTATTAATCCTTCAAAGGACCAACTTCTTGGTTGTTGGCCATCCTTATTGGTTTCATCTACTGCTTTTCCATTTTATATATTATGGGTTTCTGTTTTTTAATATTTTCATCCTTTTATTTGGGATTCAGTTTGCTTTTTTCCTAGCTTCATGAAGTGGATTTTATTTCATTTTAATGTTTTTATTTTTAAGTAGTTTCCACACCCAACATGGAGCTCAACATGGGGCTTAAACCCAAGACCCTGAAATCAAGACCTGAGCTGAGATCAAGAGCCAGATGCTTAACCAACTGAGCCACTCAGGAGCCTCTTACAGTGAACTTTAAATCTTTCTTATTTTCCCTTATTTTAATATAATTTTAAATACTTTCTAATCACTTTTGTGATTCTTTCGGACCAATAGATTATTTAGAAGCATATTGCATAAATTCCAAATATTTGCAGATTTTCTAGAATCCTGTTGTTATTGATTTGTACTCTGTGTAATGCTTACAGAACATACTCTGTGAGGTTTCATTTTTTTAATCTTTGAGACTTTTTTCAAAACAATCCTGCACATAACCAATCTTGGTGAATATTCATGTATATTTGAAAGGTATGTGTATTCTACAATTGTGGAGTGAACTGTGATGCATAAATATTAGCTATATGTTGATTGTATTGCTCAGCTCTAAGTAGTAGTATTGTTCAAAGCCTATATGGCTATTATTCATGCTTTGCCTATTTATTGTGTGAATGAATCAAGGAGCATTAACATCCTCAGCTATGATTGTGTATTTGCCTATTCCCTCCTTAGTTCTGTTTATTTCTGCTCCATGTGTTTTTAAGTTCTATTATAGGTACATACAAATGTAAGGCTTTTTGGTCTTCTTGACAAATTTATCCTTTTATCAATATGAAATGTAATGTGATAAAATACTGGTAATACTCCTCATTTTGAAGTCCAATTTGTCTGATAATCTCTAGCCACCCCAGATTTCTCATGCTTCGTGTTTGCATTAGGATGGCTTTTCCTCTTCTCACCTTCTCATGACTTTAAATTGTTTTTCTTGTAAACACCACATAGGCATACCTTGCTTTTATCCATTTTGACTATCTCCATCTTCAAATTGAGAGTTAGCCTTTTGTAGTTTTAAAAATTATTTAAATGGTTGAATTTAAGTCTATGTTCAATATTGACTTTCTATTTATCCTGTTAGCACTATTTGTCTATTCTCCATTCCTTGCTTTCATTTTTTTTTATTTTTTTAAAATTTTTATTTATTTATGATAGTCACATAGAGAGAGAGAGAGAGAGAGAGAGAGAGAGGCAGAGACACAGGCAGAGGGAGAAGCAGGCTCCATGCACCGGGAGCCCGACATGGGATTCGATCCCAGGTCTCCAGGATCGCGCCCTGGGCCAAAGGCAGGCGCTAAACCGCTGCGCCACCCAGGGATCCCCCTTGCTTTCATTTTAAAATATTTTTCAGCATCCCACTTTATCTCTTCTATTGATTTTTTAAAAGTAATCCTTCTTTGTGTTAGTTTTGAGTAGTTACTCTAGATTATGATATGCATCTTCTATGTAACATAATTTACTTCAAAATCATCTCATACCGCTTTAGAAACAATGTAAAAATCTTCCTATCTGCATAATGCACTATGCTGTTGCATGTTTTATTTCTATGTAAGATATAAAGGCATAATACATTGTTATAATTTTTACTTTAGTCAGTAGTCTTTTACAGAAATCTTAAAATATTTTTTCACAAAATATGAAAATAATTTTTCATATTTGTAATTATCCACAGATTTACACATTTTGGTGCTCTTCATTTCTTCCCACAGATAGAGGCTTCCATGTAGAATTATTTCCCTGAGTGAAAAACTTCTTTTAGCATTTCTCGTGGTGTAGGTGTGCTCGGCTTTGTCATCTGAAAATGTATCTCTTAATTTTTATTTTTGAAGAACACTTTCACTGGGCATAAAATTCTAGATTGACAGTTTGATGTTTTTATTTTTAACATTTTAAATATGTCATTCCACTGTCTGCTGTCCTCCATTTCTAAGGGGCCACTCATTATCCTAATTGTTATTATCCTTAATATGTTAAGTAGTTTTTTAAGTGGTATCTTTAAAAAAATGTCTCTGCATCATTGGTTTCAGCTTGACTACAGTATGACTATATATGGGTGTTTTTAAATATATATATATATATATATATATATATATATATATATATATATATACTGATTGGCAGGGCACCTGAGTGGCTCATTTGGTTAAGTATCCAACTCTTGATTTTGGCTCAAGTCACAATCTCAGGGTTATGAGATTGAGCCCTGTGTTGGGCTCCACACTCAGTAGGGAGTCCACCTAAGATTCTTTCTTTCTCCTTCTCTCTCTGCCCTTCTTCCACTCACACACACATACTCTCTCTCCTCCCTAAATGAATAAATAAAATCTCTTTTAAAAATATTTATGCTGATTGGAGATTGTTAAATTTCCTGGATATGCGGATATCCTTGATCAATTTTGGAGTATTCTTGGCTACACCTGTCCAAATATTTCTTCTGCATTTTACTCGTTTTCTTCTGGGATTCTAATGACATATACTTTAGATTATATTGATACTGTCCCACAGGCTCAGATAATCTGTTCAATTTGTTGTAGTTTTTCTGCTTAATCGGAAGATTTCTATCGACCTGTCTTCAAGTTCATGGATTTTTTCTTTCATAACGTCCCATCTGATATTAAGCACATTTAGTAAATTCTTTATTTCTGACTCAGTAGTGTTGTTTTAGAATAACCATTTGGTTCTTTTTTATAGTTTGATGCTGAAATTCACCATCTGTTCACATATGTTATTTGCCTCTTGCACTGGATCCATTAAAATATTTTAAATTATTATTTTAAAGTTCTTGTTTGCTCATTGCAACATCTGGAATATTGTTGGTTCTGCTTCAATGACTTTTTCCCCCTTTTGATTATAGATCACATTTTTTCTGCTTAATCAAGTGTTTTGTAATTTTTAATTATATTTCAGACATTGTATATAAAAAAACAGTAGAGACTAAAGTACATAATAATTACCAAAGTGGGAGGCTGAGTCAACTTCATTTGTGGTTAAGTTGAGTCGCGTCTGGGCTTCATTGCACCTTTAGTTACCACTGGCCCACCACTGACTTTAATGTTTAGAGGGCTGAATAGAACTTTTCCCTGAAGTTTGGAATCTGAATACCAGTAAGTCTTCTGAACCACAAGCAATCTCTGTGTTTCAGAGCCCAAATGTTTTAGATCTACTTGGGAGTCCTTTTGCTGGCCAGCTCCACTCTTGGCTTTCTTTCTTGGATAATCTCTCTCTACCTTGCTTCCCTGCCTTGGCTGGATATTGTCTTGGTGAAGTCCCAGTACACATTGGTAGCATCTCTCATGTCTCCTGACCTCCCTTCATCCACCTCCATACTCTTGGGAAAGAATTAGAAGGTATGATGGGGTTCCATGGGATACAGATATGTCATGTCAGTCTCTACCCACCCATTAAAAGGTTATTAGTTTTTTAAGATTTTATTTATTTATTCATGAGAGACACAAAGAGAGAGGCAGAGACATAGGCAGAGGGATAAGCAGGCTCCTTGCAGTGAGCCAGATGCAGGACTCAATCCCAGGACCCCAGGATCACACCCTGAGCCAAAGACAGACCCTCAACCACTGAGCTACCCAGGCATCCCTAAAAGTTATTAAATTAGGCCTGATTCTTTTTCACACCATCTGCGGTGGGCTTAGTCTTTCCCTGCCATCCCCACAGTCATGGGTCTCTTCTATCCTAGGAACAATTTGTAAATTTCTGGAATTTGTGCCCTCAGCTCTCTGACGGGTTTTATAAGATGTGATTATGTCTATAATCCAGCTTGTTCTCATTTTTAGGATAAAAAGAAGAGTGAAGTGGTCTCTTAAAACTTTCTACATCCTAACTGATAGCATAACACCTTTCTAACCAGAAGCAGATGTCTTAATAAATAATTATTAAAAAAAATTAATTATTAAATGAATGAATGTTCCCTCTGCCTGGGCAGCTCTGTGCCCCTTGTCTGTCTGGAATATGTTCTCTCGGCCTTTGCCTCTTCCTCCTTGAAGTCTTTGCCAACTTCCCTAGTAGCCTTGGGCACTTCTTCTTCTAGTCGCCTCTGTTCTTTGATCCTGCCTACATTAATGCTATTTTTCTTACTATGTCATAATTGTTTGCATGTCCGTCTTCTCTACTGAACTTTGAGTTCCTCGAGGGCAAGAACCCTGTGGTTAATAAATCACACACACACACACACGCAGATATACAGTAATTACTAAACCAATATGTGCTTATTATAACAACTAACACATGAATTTTTATCTCTTGTGTCCAGGTCCAGATCCTAGCGTCCTAGTCTGACACATGGTAAATACAAAATATGTATTTGTGGATTAATGAATAAATAGATAAATGAACAAACTCCCTGATTTCTGTTCTGAAGTTGCATCTACCTAAGATATGGTTACCACCTACTCACGTGTGACCTTTTATGTTCTGCTTGGCTGGGGAAAGGAGGGTGTATGTGGGCAAGTATTGATTGGCATGTGCAAATCTGTAATTCAGCCTGAGTATTCTGAGTTTGTGGTGTTTGCTTTAAAGATTATATTGTTGGCAGCACAAACCAGTGTCCAGAGATGGCAATAGGCATAGGATTTTGGAATGCTCCCAAAGTCAGCCCATGGACAGTGAAATCTACTCTGAAAGGGAAACTGGGCTTTGAAGGTGAGCTGCTGTGCCAGGAATGGTCTTCAACAAGGCAGGCGTTCCCTTTTTCTATTCTTAGAATTTCAGATCTAGGGGAGGGTAAGAGCACCAAGGGCATCTATTCTAACCCTTTAACCAAATCCTCCTACCTCTCCTCTGCCCCCAGAATTCCTCCTTCTGACACAGCTACTCACTTATACATGGGATTTGGAGTCAAACAGACCTGAATTCCAATCTCAACTCTTAAATTCTCTATTTCTTCATCTGTAAATTGGGAATGTCAATGCCTACTACTTTCGAGTACTCAGGGAAATCCTGTTTGTAAAGTACCCGCACTGAGTTTCTTCTCTTTCCCAGCATCCTCTGCCACTTCAGTCTAAACATCTCTCTGTTGTCACGAGAACAAGTCCTGCCAGGGTAGGTGACCATGCTGTCTAGAAAGTCACCTTCATTCCCTCTCATCTCCATCATTGCCAGCACTACCTCATAGTCCAAGGGCACCCTGGGCAGTGCATGACCTGGGGACAAAGATGCTGGGACAGTTCCGTCAACAGGTTACTTGGAACTTTAAAGAGACCAGGGAGAAAGAAAGGAAAAGAAAGAAGATAGGTAGGGTTGATGAGCCACAACATGCACACTAGAGGGAGTAAAGTTAGGGTTGCCTAGTGGAGAGCACAGACAGTACTTGTCCCTGCCCAGAGACCCTCCCCAGGTTCAGCCCTGCTCCCCATGGAACCTCCAAGCCAGACTAAGCATGGACATGGACAAAGAAGGGGGTCAATAGCTAAAAGTGAGGCACCTGGGTGGTTCCATTGGTTAAGTATCTGCCTTCAGCTCAGGTCATGATCCCAGAGTCCTGGGAGCACTGGGTTGGGTTCCCTGCTAAGCAGGGAGTCTAATTCTCCCTCTCCCTCTGCCTGCTTTTCCCCTTCCTTATGCTTGCTCTCTCTCTCTCTGTCAAATAAATAAAATCATTTTAAAAAACTAGCTAAAAGCATGACCAATAAAGACAGATAGACACACAATTTGATGGCAAGAGAGTCCTTAACCTCCAGCCACACATTGAATTTTTTTTTGTCTTTCTGGGAACGAGAATAGAGTGGAGAGTGTCTGGAAATGAGAGCTGGGAGTTCAGGTGGAGAGTTCTGACCCCTCCTGACCCAGCCAAGCAATAATGAGCACAACAAAACAAAAGGAACTGGGATTTATGGAGCACCTGCTAGGTAGGAGCCAGGTATGCATGCACATCTCTGATCCTCACAAAAAGGCAGGAAGTATCCCCATTGTATGGATGAGAACGCTACAATCTGTCAGTAATGAAACCTGGATGTACTTCTGGGAGCGTCAGATGCCAAAGCCTGAGCTGTTAGTGGTATGCCAGCCTGCCTGCTCTTCAATCACATGAGCCTGAGTGGGTGAATTGGGTTTGTACGTGCAGGATGGGATGAGCTCACCATAGCTGTTTCAGTCACCAGGCATCTCTTTCTAAAGTGTTTTAATCTTATGGTGCTAAGTGTGACACTGTGTGTGTGTGTGTGTGTATGAGAGAGACAGAGAACACACATGGGTGTTTCTCTTCTTTCATAATAATGGATAGCAATTCTGAGAAAGTCCCCTTTGCAGGATTCAGGCTATGTTGGGGAGTTTGTTTTCCCAACTCCCTGCAGAAAACTTAATCAATTTTAGAGTCAGCCCCTTCTGTACCAAGATGACAACTGGGAGAAAAGGGATTGGTTTTTTAGCTGCTGGGTTTGCTGGATAGCCCCCCCTCCCACCTCCACGGGGCCACTTATTGACATTGAAATATCTCAACAATAAGCAGCTATTGACGGCCTCTGAGGTCAATACCAAGATTCATTGACCCAGGCTGCAAATATGGAAGGCAGCAAGTCCAAGGTCACTATTTACCTGAAGGGATGAAAAATAAATCTTGATAAGAACCAAAAATAGAAATCAATATGCATACTGTGGTGTGCATTGCATTACTTCTTTCCAGCAGGAGGCTATTTTAGGAGGTTTCAGGGGCCCCTTTGCCATCAGAAGCTGAATTGGGGACTGAAGAGGAAGTAGGAAGAGAAAATGATCCCTTCTCTCATTGCCCTGGCCAAGGAGAACTGGCAACCTACACCACTGGGGATCAGCCCAGTCCCCACAGAGAATCTCAGCTTCTGTGACTCCAACCACTCTGGCCATGTCCTTAAGAAAGAGCAGAGTCGAATTTCCTAACCACATGAGCTGTTGATGGTTGTGGCAAAGTGGTCATCTCCCCGAAGCATGAACAGGGCCAAGAGAAACACCAATCAGAGTAATTAGCATGATCTTTACCTTTCCAGAAAACCTGTGCTTCTATCCTGCTGGGGAAGGAGAGACCAAGGTCTAATCAGTTGCTAGATGCAGGTACAGTGAGATTGAGGTGGCCAATTGTGGAGAATGCATCTCCCTTTTTAAGCATTCTAAAGCTTTAAGTTGCTGTGTTGTGGCATTTCCATTCCTTTCAAGGCTATTTTTATTATTTGTTTAGGCTTAATTAACTTTTTTCCCAATTACAAAAGAAATTCACGTTCTTTGTAGAAAATGTCAAGCCTATTTGTGATGATCCTTTTAATCTCACCCAGAATATTCAGGCTCTCTGATGAAATGAGGAAAGTATGGGTTTTGAATTCAGATAGATCTGAGTTCAAGTATCAATTCTATGACTTAGTAGGTGTGTGGTCTTGGGCATGGAAAGGAATGATTTTCTGCTGCCATCACCTGATATATAAACCTCTTCTGGGATGTCGATATGCAAATTAAACTGGGATTTATGTAACATACCCAGCAAAATGCTAAAAATACGGTAGACAAACATCTGACAAGTTTGATCACAAAATAAATACACATGCAATAAACAACATTAGAAACAGAAATGGGAACATAACCACTGAAGTGGAATTAAAAATCGTAAGAGCATACACCTGTACTCCTTTATTCCAACAAATTTGAAAGTTGACATGAAGTAGATGACTCCTTTAAAAAAAAAGATGATCAAAATTGATTAAAGGATAGGTATCAAGTCAATATCCGTATGAGTTGGGAACCAGTTAGAATATAGACAGCATGCTAGGTCTTTCATACCAAGGGAATTTAATACAAGGAATTGGTGGCATAGCTGATGGAAGAGCTGAGAAACCTCACAGGGTTGTCTAGCAATGGTGGGAAGCTGGCAGGACAGAGGGAAAGGGTATCTCTAGCAAGGGCCAGTCCGGTGGGAGCTGGCCCCATTCAGGGGGATGCTGAGAACCAGCCTGACACCACGGAGGGGGTTCTGCTGCTTCAGAGATGCTACCCAAAGCAAGGTGGGAGAGGTAATACTCTTGCCTCTCTCCACTCACCTTCTTTCATCTTTCAACCAGTGCCTCCCACTGGCCAACCTGCTTGGAAGCTAGGAGGCAAGTGAGCCTGGAAATGTAGCTCCTTGAGATACAGAGCAAAGCAGGGAAAGGATGGGGATTGAAGCTGATGACAAACAGGACACAACTGGCTCAAGGTCACGGTTCCAGGGAGCTGATAGGAGAGCTCTATTAAACCTTTGGGCAACAATTGATTCTTATGAAATATGAAGTATTCTGGAACAAAAAAAGAAATCCATATGTTCCTAATTAATGAAATAGCGGGACCCAGATCCCAAACACAGAGTAGCACAAAAAGCAAGCGAATGCCTAAAAGCTAATTTTGTTGTTAAAAATTAGAGGCAAAAAAGAGAGAATAGGTCTAATTCACCCATGTACTAAAATATGTGTTATACTCAAGTTTAATTTGCTTTAGGAATGAAAGGATGGTTTGATATTAGGAAATACATTAATGTCATTTTTACATGAATAAATTTTAGAGGCATTCTGATCATTTCAATGGAGAATAAAGAGAGATTTGATAAAATCCAATGATTTTTCTAGTTAAAAATGACAAGTGTTGCCAGTTATGACAAGGTTTTATTTTGCAGAATTCAAAGCTGTGGTGGGCAGTCATTCCTCCCACCCCCTCATTCTCAAGAGGAAAAATCAATCAACCTTGTATCTAGCCTCATCTGATGCTCACATGGCCACTGGGAGGGAAGGTTTGGGTTTATCTGTCAGTTTATCAGGCAAGCCTCTCCTGTTACCATCGAGTCTTTTCCTGACATCAAACTGTCTCAATAATAAAAGATTTATGGAATAAGAGAAACATTTTTCAACCTGGTAGAGTTTCCTTCATACTAGAGCAAAGCAACCACAGATATCGTACTTAATACTTACATATGAAAACCGTTCCCACTAAAACTGTTTTTGTTAAAAGTTTAAATGCTATTGCTCCTACCACTTAACACTGTAGTGGATGTACAGACTCGTGCAGTGAGGAAATAAAACAAAATCATGTTTACGTCTTGGTCCAGGAGAGACCCAGCTGTCACTATTTACACACAATATGATTACCAGCCTAGAGAATGCTGGAGAATCAACTGAAAACCTCTTAGAACAAATAAAATTAAGTTGAATTTAAAGTCAACATACAAAATCCAATAGCTTTTCTCTCCACAAGCAATAACCAACTGGCAAATAACATGGATGCCACTCTCAATTACAATGGAAACTATAAAATACCCAAACAAATCTAATAAAGAAATTTAAAAAAAAAATGGCCAAACTTCACAGAAGGACACAAAAGACGGTGTAGACAATATTCTATGGAAGATTCAGCCTTGAAAACACATTAATTCTCTTGATCCTACTATATAAATGTAATGCTATCTCAATGAAAATCCAGACAAGAGACCTTTTAACTTGATGAGTTGATTCTAAAATACATATGGAATGGGGCATGTAGGCGGTTCAGTGGTTTAGGGATCTGCCTTCAGCTCAGATCATGATCCTGGGGTCCAGGGATCAAGCCCCACATCAGGCTCCCTGCTCAGGGGGATGCTTGCTTCTCCCTCTTCCACTCCCCCTGCTTGTATGCTCTCATGTCAAACAAATACAAAATCTTAAAAAAAAAAAAAAAGATAAAATAAAATACATGTGGAAAAAGCGATGCCCCAAAATAGCTGAGAAATTTTTAGAAAAGAAGCACAGTGAATAGCATCCTGCCCTATTAGGTAGAGAGACATACAACACAGGCATTTGTTAAGATAACTTAGTAATAATGCAAGAATAGGCAAGCAGAGTAAAGGCCAAAAACAGATACATTATGCAAGCTGCTTTGGTCTGAGATTTAAGTGACATTGCAGCAGGAAAAGGTCAGTATTGGCAATCAACTTCCATCCCCTTCAGGGCAGGGGAATTGGGTCCTGAATCACTTCTTACACAAAATAAACTCAAAATAAATTAAAGATCTAAACGTAAAATCCAGCCTTTGAAAAAAAAGCATTAGATTAAGACCATTATTATTATTGTTTAAAGTGCTGGAGCACCTGGATGGCTTAGTCGATTAAGCATCCAACTCTTGATGTCAGCTCAGGTCATGATCTCAGGGTTTGGGGATCGAGCCCCACAGCATGCTCCACAGTAGGTGTGGAACGAGCTTAAAGTTCTCTCTCCCTTCCCGTCCCCCACCTCTCTAAAAAACAATAAACAAAAAGCTACTCTCACAGTAGAGAAAGATTTCCTAAGAAGAAACACAGAATCTAGTATCATAAAAGAAAATATATATATAATTCAACAAATTAAAAAAAAAAAAAAACGAAGCCAGAATGAAAGTGCCAGTCTGGGAGAAAATATTCACAACAGAGTTAACCAATAAGGGAAGAATTCATACGATGGATAGAAAGCATCTATGAGTCGATACAAGGAGCCAAAACACTCAATTTAAAAAAATGGGAGAAAAGTTGCAAGTAATTCACAATCGTAAAGAACAAGAAAATGGCTAATAAGTATTTTTCAAACTGCTTGCTATTAAGTGGGAATCAGAAAAATGCAAATGAGGATGGGAAGCTATTTTTCTATTTGCCAGTTTCACTAAAATGAAAACTGTAGAGTGCTGGGTACGCCCACTCACCTTCTGCACACACAGGTTGGGGTAACTGCCTCCTTCTTCCCTTTGGTTTCCCGTCTCCTAGGAGGGGCTGCTGTTTCCTGCAGTGACTGCAGTGAGGTGACCTCAGCCTCAGACACACATTAATGCCTGTGTTATCTCACTGTCCCCTTCTGTTCTTTTTTAACCCCTTAAACACCTGTATAATTAATTCCCCGGGCTAAATTCCTTCAACTTGAAATCTTTAATGTCGCTCTGTTTTTCCACAGGGGAGTAATTTAATAAATGGTAGTATATTCTTATTAAGCAATGCTATTGTGGTCATTACAAAAAAGGGGGACAGACATAGAGGTATTATTATGGAAATATTCCCAAGAACATACTATCAAATGAAACAAGTCATAGAAAAATATGTATAGAATGATCCAACTCAGTTTTTTTTTTAAGATTTTATTTATTTATTCATGAGAGACACAGACAGAGAGGCAGAGACCCAGGCAGAGGGAGAAGCAAGCTGTCTGCGGGGAGCCCAATGTGGGACTTGATCCCAGGACCTCAGGATCACTCCCTGGGCCGAAGACAGATGCTCAACCACTGAGCCGCCCAGACGTCCCTCTCCAATTTACTTTAAAGCGTATACACACACACACATGCACACACACACACACACGCACATACATAAGAAAGTGACAAAATTGGTACATGAGCGAACAGCTATCAGCGAGACCCCCTAGAAAGGGCAGACAGGCTGAAAACAAATAATGGGAGAGACCCACTTTTTTTCTGTATACTTTCCTGCTGTTGGAAACTTGAGAAATATTTTCTAAGAGACAAAGAGGAACATCTTCTGTTGTGTTTCCCAGAAGCAGAACCCCGGACAAGGAGTCTTGTGCATATGATTTTTTGATAGAGTCCTTCTTGGAGGGAGAAGCTGTAAGGAAATGGTGGCGGGGGCGGGGGGGGCGTAGAATAGGAAGGGGAAGCACTCTCAGCAAGAATGTGGGTTTTGCTGAGGTCCAACCTCAGAGGGATTCCATGGGGTTCTCTGGATCATGAATGATACCACAGAGCTAGCCCCTCTCAAGGCCAGGGAGTCAGGATTTGTGCCCCAAGAGTCATCAGTTGCAGGCTTCCTCTGAGTAGGGATTGGATATGACCCACCCCACCCCCTAATATCTCCAGGCAAGGCAATTCCTGATGGGCAAGGTCTTAAGGTCCCTCTCAAGGTCAATTTTCTGGACAAGGACACAACCATGACCTCGAGCAGTCAATACTCAGCTAGGTAATTCACGCAGCTTCCTAGTAAAAGGATTCAGGCCAGGACACCAGCAGCCTCTCGCTTTTCACATTGAGTTCACTCTATCTAGGTCAGCTTCTCCAGAATTCTGTTTGGTCACAATTTCTGGGGAAACTGAAAAGAGGAAGGTTAGTGGGACACATCCTTTCCTCGCTGTTGCAATTACTCCTGAAGCTATAGCTAATCCTCACCGTCTCCCTCCTCCGGCACCCGCTCTAGATCACACACCGCTGCCTGCCCATCTAGGTGGCTTGCCTGGGGACTTGGAGCCCTTGGATGCCATGCTTATTAGGCCATGGTTGTATTTGCCTGCTGCCAATTAAAAATACCCACGGAGTGCCAAGAGCTGCCCAGGGTTGGTCACCTAAGTGACCAACCTATATTCCGCCCTGCTCCCTTATGGGATAGCTCTCCTCACGAGCATCGGGAGAAAAACTCTCCACTTCCTTTGCTGAACTAGTAGGAGGAAGATCCTCAAGGGAAGGAGCAGCAGCCATAGCTTTAAGTTCAGAGAGTTTCCTGTGTCCCCTGCTGGAATCATCCTCCCTCTGGGAGCTGTGCTCTAGACTCACAGGCCTGGGGGATGCAAGGGATGGGGACCGTATTACCCAAGCGAGTCCCTGGGAGGCACAGGGACTACGACAAATCCTACTTCCACCCCACGGTCTTCGAGCCTGTGAATTCGGTCTCCCAGAGGGAGGAGAGGCAGCTCTATGTGACGATCGACGGTTTGAGGCACATGCCACATTCTGCACGATGGCACCCCATCTTCCCCGTCTATCCTTTCAAATCCGCCCTGGGACCTCAGCAGCACTTTTCGGAGGCCACCTTGCTGCTCTATCAGATTTCAGCCTTGGGTGGTGCTGTGTGTGGAAGGAGATTCAAACATGTAGCATTATGTTTTTTCTTTCCTTTGGAGGGTGTTTCCTAGCCATGTGCCAGACTCCTAAAAGCATCACAGATGTCACAGACTCCTCAATTTTTTTTAAAGATTGATTTTATTTATTTATTTATTTATTTATTTATTTATTTATTTATTCATTCATTCATTCATTCATTCGAGACACAGAGAGAGAGAGAGAGGCAGGAACACAGGCAAAGGGAGAAGCAGGCTCCACGCAGGGAGCCCGACGTGGGTCTTGATCCCGGGTCTCCAGGATCATGCCCTGGGCCGAAGGCAGGCACCCAACCGCTGAGTCACCAAGCTGTCCCAACTCCTAAAGTTATATTGGGTTGTTTTCTACCCTCTGGAGAACACATGTTCTACCAAGGTATCTGGAGCACTCGCCTTTCCTGCTCATGAGGTCCAGTGGACATTCTACCACCCACGTAGTGGCCAGTGTCACATCTGTAGAGCATCCAGACATCCGGATCCTCTTGAGACTGAGCAGGAGACCTAATGCAGCCCTGAGCCAAGACTGTGAATGTTTACCCTTGTCTGTCCCAGATGAATGTGAGTTGTTTCCAATCCTCTTTCTTGAGGGGTAGGGAAAAGAATGCAGTTGCCAGATCAGTAGCTATGTACCATATAGCAGAGGCTGGGTAATTTGTTCTATTAAAGATTTTGCATTAAGCCCAGCCGCCACGGTTGGAGACTGCTTAAGTTTGTGGAGGTCTCCCGTTATCTGCTGCAGCCCATCAGGTTTTGCAGGGGTCAGACGGCACGAACATGATGAGGACTACCACCCCGCATCCTGGAAGTCTCTGAGGTGCGGATCTCCACCATTCTTCTCCGTGTGCAATATAGTTTTTGATTTGTGACCTTGGTTGGGTGGGGGTGGGATGGTCAGTTTCAAGGACTTCCACTTGGCCTTTTCCATCAATCTAGCTGTTTCCGACTACGATAGCATGCACCCGTAGGCCAAGGTGTAAGGTCAGGACTGTGCCAGCTTTGAAGTATGTTAATTCTGATTACATGTCCGTGAACCAAGACAATGACCACCAGTTGGGTCCATGAACCTGGCAGAGTCACTGTAAGATGACTCTAGGCCAGAATTCCATTTATTGCCTCTAACAGAGGCGCCATGGCAATACTTTGGGTCCCTGGATATCACTGTCAACTTGTTTCCAACCCTTGGAACCTAGATACCATCCCCCCTTTTCCTGATGCACAGTTGCCTGAGCTAATGGACTATCTTCTAACAATGGAGACTAGGCCATTTCCACAGGTGCCTGGGGGTTCGGGTGATGTCGAAGGAGTTCCTAATTACAGCTACATAGGTATCGCATTCCTAGATCTCAGGCCCTATCCTGTTCTGTTCAGGGCCCCGACTTCAGCATCGGAGACTTGCTGAGGCTGAGAACTCAAACTTTTTTTCAAGTCTGCATCTCTTAATAGTAGACACCAAGCCTAGATTTCAGCATGGCCAGTCTTTCAGCTGCAGGAGATAAGGCCCTCACTGATAAAGAGGTCCTATGACTTTCACACGTTGCTCTGAAATGGCGATTAATTGACTTGATTAATTATTTTCTTTCTTTGATGGCTCTCAGAAACAGCCTCTCATTTCCACAATCCTTGAACTATACTGTTCAAATATCAGAAATATTGCAAAAGCTGGTGCATCCCCTTCCAACTGTGAGCTGTCACAGAAACTCTACCACATGCTAGGAACTGTGAATCCCACCACGCCCACCACCACCACTAATGTTAGGGTCCTCTTTACCAGCAGGCCATCCAACTCCAGATCCCATCCTTGGAGTCGGCTTCTCCTGGCACCAACTGTTTTAGGTCAGGTCCCCTAGACCGGTGGTTCTCAAAGTATCATCCCTGGACCAGCCACATCAGCATCACCTGGGAACCCATCAGAAATACAAATTCTTGGGCCCCAACCCCTAAACAACTGAAACAGAAACTCGGGGTGGGGCCCAGCAGTCTGTGCTTTAAGGCTGAGAAACACTGCCCTGGAAGCAGAGCTTGAGAATTCTTGTGCAAATGATTTC
Source organism: Canis lupus baileyi (assembly GCF_048164855.1). Taxonomy (NCBI): domain Eukaryota; kingdom Metazoa; phylum Chordata; class Mammalia; order Carnivora; family Canidae; genus Canis; species Canis lupus. The sequence continues at coordinate 54,472,918 of NC_132853.1, read as the reverse complement.
TCGAAGGAAGGCTTTTGGGAGGAAAGAAGTGAGAAAAGCAAAATAAGGCAGAGGAAGGAGCCAGACCCAGATAGGAGTCTTGCTGAAGTTCTGTTCCAGCCCCATTCCACAGGAAGCTCTGGAGCATAAATAGTACCATGGACTTGTCCCCCCACACTCCCACCCCGAGGCAATGAGGTTCAGCTTTGTACACCTGTATCCCTAGCCATTGGCCAAGTAACCCTCCACCCCCAACCAGAAAGATTGAAGAAAATTTCCAGGCATCTCCGAGTAAGGCTGCTCCAGATGGCTGTGGGCAATTCTCTGAAGAAGGGACAGCTGTGAACTGTTAGCAGCCAACGCTTACAGCTCTTGAGGCGTGCACACAAGGCTTGGTGGAGGGCATCTGGTTGGGGCACCGATAGCATCCACCACACGGTGCCCAGAGCTTGTTAATTTTCCTCGTAGCACAAAAACAGTGAGACAGAGTGGGGCAATAGAAACCATCCTAGGCCAAACTGGGCCAAAAAAAGGTGTCACATGTGGTATTTGATCCTGGCACCAAACTATAGCTGTGTGTCCTTGCATTTGTCCTCAGCGCCCTCATTGATAATATGGGACTGATAATACAGATAATACATTTCCCACGGGGGTGAATGTCATGTCAGTTAAAATATGTGAAAATGCTTTGCAAACGGTAAGTCATAAAGGAATATTATATATTTTATGCTTTCTGTTGAGTAGAAAAGAAATCCACAGTTTACCTTTGGTGGTAAGGATTTATTAGTTGAGGCAGAACTGCTGGGCCATGGGGTTGAGCGTTTTCATCCTAAGTAGATATTGCCAAATTGCTCTGAAATGATATCAATTTCTACTCCCACCAGCAGCAGCACATGAGAATTCCCATTTCCTTCCAACCTGGCCAGCACCCTCTCATTTATTTTAGCCAGCCTAGTGGGGATGAGGGGCACGTGCATAGGGAGACACAAGTTCAAGTACATCCTTTCTAGCATTTTTTGTCAGATACAATTGGAGATAAGCCAGATGCACCTCATTAAGGGAATGAATAAATCAATTGTGATGTATTCATACAGTGCGTTACTATATAACAGTTACGATGGCTGAACTAATACATAATATGTATGCGGACGCACATATATATGACAATGTTGAATGGAAAACATAAGTTGTACGGCATTATATAGCATATTATGCCATTTACATACATTTTTAAAAACACATAAAACAATACCATGCATTGTTTATGGATGCACACATTTGTAATAAAAATATTAAAAATATGCACTTGGATACATACCAAACTCATCGCAGTAGTTACTTATGGGGAAGGAAAGGGAGGGAAACACAGGAGACTTTTATCTTGCCTCTAAACTTGTATTCCTTGATAAAAGAGATAGGATCGTTACAAATAATAAGAAAAAAACGCTCACGTGTGTGTATCTGGTGTAGCGGCTACATGGTTCTTGTGTCCTTGGTACTTTATTTTTCATCTTAATTATTGTTTTAGTTGCCGAGGGCAAACTTCTTCAGAAAGGGACCAAGGATGTGGTGGCCATCTCGTTTCATTTTGCAACAGTGTGCTGGGCGTGGGTGTACACGCAAGTGGACAAAATAACCGTGCTCTTGGCCCTCATGGAGCGTATGGCCTCACGGGGAAGATATACCAAAATTGTGGTGAGGGCAAAGATGCAAAATTACAGGGTGCAGTGATAAAGTAAATTAGGGAGGTTAAATTTAAATTGGAGCACTGGAAAGGGCATTTCTGGAACACTGGTTTTAAATTGAGGACTGAGGGTTAGCAGGAAGTGGCCAGTGGACCCTCAGGGGAGGACACTGACTTCCAGGTCTCCCGGGAGTGACCCCGAGGAGAAGCCCCCAGGCAATGCAGAGCACAGGTCCTGGGGATGGTGGGGGAGGGATAAAAGGAGCTCCTGGGGAGGGGGGATTGTGTGGCAGAGCCTCAGGGAGGGAGAATTGGACGGCAGGACACTAGGCCAGAAGCATTGGCAGGGCAGGTTCAGGCTGGAACTTGCAGGCTGTGGTGAGGATGTTTTTGTTTTCTTAATTTTATGAGTAATGGAGGATCTCTACAAGTGTATTTTGTAATCTGTTGAGTAATAAAGTATCCCTGCAACTTGTTTTTTAGCTTTTTCATTATGAAATTTTTCAAAGGCGTGCAAAGGTGGAACAGTAGAGCAAACCCCTGTGTGCCCAGCTTCATCGTGACCAAGCTCACTTTCCTGGTCCACCTGGTATGATTTGGGCAAGAATCCAACACATCACTTCGCATAGAAATATTGCAGGATGTACCTCTGAAAGAGAAGCCCTCTCTTTTTTGGGGAAAAAGCAACCAAAATACAATATCACACCTAAAAACTGAATAATAATTTTTGAATAGCATCAAATATTTGAAGCATTTTAAGTAGGAGAATCATTATGTGATTTACTTTTAGTGAAGCTTCCTGGCTTCCCTGTGCAGGGTGGATCTGGGGCCTGGCAATGGGGGCAGGAAATTAGGGGGCCACAGTAGACGTCCAGCCAGGACTTGGAAGCTGGACCAGGGCGGTGACAGAGGAAGGAATGGAGAAAAATGCAGATGCAGGTCTATTCGGGAGGTAGATGCACAGACTTGGTGATGGATAGAATGTGGAGGATAAGACAGGGACATGCCAAGGTTTGCCCTTAGGCTCTGTCTGGAATATGAGGGAGAGTGTAAGTGCCAATTGCTGAGATCAGGACGCTGGGTATGCAGTGGGTTGAGCCTGCCATCCCCTGCCCCTCCTCCCCCTTCTTCTTCACATCCTTGCAGGCTCACAGCAGCATATCCTGGGAGCAGGAGGCCTGGTATAAATGCTGTGCAGGCTGAGGCTTTAGACCAGGGGAGCAAAGAAGCCATACAGTTTTCCAGAAGGGCTGTGAATTGTCTGCGGACAGGCAGGGGCTTCATTCTTGTTCGAGGAGTGAGTTGTGTCTCTCAAGCCCCCGGAGATGTTTTCACACCCTGGCCCTGAGCAGTCATCTCTAAAATATTTTTGTGTAATGAGTATGAAAGGAGAATGGTGAGCTTTTCATACATTAAGGCAATCACACTGCTAAGATGCCCCCAAACTGACATAAATACTATAGAGAACATGGGAGAGATATAAGACTGTGCCAGGGGTGCTGTAAGCTTGTAAGATGCCTTTGCGTGAATTAGAAGAAAACATCTCCTCTGGCAGATGTAGCCCCCAGGCACATGATTTTGAGGGTAGAGAGTATCCTTGTGAAAATGAAGAAAAGGTATTCCTTTTTGTGGTGCTGCAGGTCCTTGTCCAGCTGCTCTTGGGCAGTAGAAGCAACCAAAGCAATTATTCATAGTGACACTAGACTGTGTCCTTACCTATAGCAGCTTTTGATCTGATTTGTGAGATGAGGACCACATTGCAATAATTCTATTATTTTAAGCTTTGTCTTGGATTGGTGTATGTGTACACTGAAAGGAGGGTCTTGGTCAGGAACTGGATAGATTCAGTAGATTGACATGGAACAGAATAGTCAGGAAAGACTCATGAAAGTGACCAGATTTGAACTGAGCATGTAGGGAAGATCAGGAGTGGGCAAATATCCCAGGTGAGGGTATTCTTACCCCTTCTTCAGTGGGATAAAGCAACACCAAGTTGTCATGAAAGTCAAGACAATAGCACAATCCAGAAAGGCTGCAGTGGCCTGCCATGGCTGGTGCCCGGAGAAAACCTTCCAGGAAAGTTTTTAAGAGCAGTGAGACCAAAGTCAGATTTCAATGGGTTAAAGAGAGGTATATAAAGAAACAGAAGTAGAACCTGTTTTTCATGAGTTCAAGAAATTTGGCAGGAAGAGCCAATTGAGAAATGAGATGGTAGCTGGAAGAGGCAAAGGGTCAAGTGAAGTTTTTTCAAGTTGGGAATACCTGCTTCTATTTAAAGGTATAATGAAAAATGTTAGTGAAAAGTAAAAGACTGAACACACCTGAGAGGAACAAGTGCACAAAGAAGGAGAATCCCTTGGGACTTAGAAAGTTTCTCATCTTAGACAGGAGGGACACCTGATTTCTAAGCCTGCAAAGATGAGAGGATGGCTCTGGGGACCAATGTAATAAGTGACAGTTAAGGAGCATAGCTCTAGTCATTTAAATCAATATGAAGCAAGAGTGGATTAAAGCAGCATGTCTCCAGATGTAACATGCATACATGTCACCCAGGGATCTTGTCAAAATGCAAATTCTGATTTGGTAGGTCTGGGATGAGGCCTGGGAATCAATATGGCTAGCAAGTTCCCAGCTGATGCCCATGCTGCTGGCCTTCAGGTACAATATTCAACCACTAAGGGTCTTAGGAAGTGGAAACAGAGAATATGGAGAAGGGGAAATGATCAAAAACCCTAATCAAAGGAAAGTTCCTTGAGGAGAATGAACATTTCCAGAAAGAATGGGCTTACAAAGCACAATGAATGAAAAAAGACCAATATGGCAATACATCTCAGTGACATTTCAGAACCAAGGCAGAAAGAAGTTCTCACTGGAGATAGCTAACAGGTTGCCTGCAGAGCCAACTGGTATCTACATTTCATTAGAAATGCAGAGGCTCAAGTATCTACAATGTTCTCAGGGAAGGCTACTTTGAACCTAGAAATTTATATACCCAGCCAAACTATCACTCCAATGAGCTGCTACTCTGATGGGAAGCACAACTTACTCAACCTTATGGATTCTGTTTCTATGTCGTCTTTCCATGAGTCTACTGGCAGGATGGCAACCTGAAGTTCAGTAAAAGTAAGGAAGTCTAGAGATATGGATCAGATTTTTTCAACTTTATCTAGAGGAAGTCAAGAATTGAATGAGAAAGGAAAAAAATGAGATCGGAAGAGGCCAATGGCAGAGACAGGAAGTATTGAACTAGAAGTCGAGGCAGAGTGGTGGGTGCCCAATAGTGAAGAGGCTGCCTCCTCCTGCATGGAGAAGTAGGAGTGGGAAGGACAGGTGAGCCTGTTCTTTGAAATCATCTTTGGTGGAAACTTAAGAGTTCAGTTAAGATACAGAGGCAAATTCCCATGGCAAAGAAATTGCTTTAGGGTAAAGGAAATGTATGCTCATAAAGGAATGGAATTCACTGAATGCAGTAAAAAAACAGGTTGCAGAGAGATCAATTTGCAGGGGATGAGGTAGGTAATGCTAGGATGTAGAATAGGACAGCAAGGACAGTGCAGCCTTGGAAAAGGCAGTTAAGGTCAATCAGGGTAAGGGAAATAAGGGGTTCCAGGTAACCCTTAAACTTTTTAAGTTTATAAGAATCATGGAGATTTAGCCCTGAATAGCATACACGACAAAGGTAAAAGGAAAGAGAAAGGGACCCAACCTCAATGTTCCCAACTAAATTTCCTGGTTGGGTTGATGGGAGCAGCAGCCAGCAGAGCTCCAGTAGCCTCCACAGGCAGACCAAATCAGAGCAGACCTCCACCACGACCTTTTATATGTTGGGGTCTAGCAGGCAAGGGGGAGACACCTGATGAGGCCATGAGCCCAAACTAGTGAAGACAGGCATGGAGCGGAGGTGGTGTGAATGAAAGCAGAGGAAAGAGGAAGTCCAGAGAGGTCTGCTAAGGCAGACAGCATGGACCTACAGCCTGCAGGGCCCTAGGGTGAAGAGTGTGGTATCATTATGCCAGGCTGGTGCTTCCATATCTACAACAGAGAATATTTGTTCCCTGGCCCACTTCTTATATTGCATAAATTCCTGCTGGGTATGATTTCTAGCCAGATACAAGTCAGGTGATGGGAATCTAGGATAATCCCCCATCACTGAACTGCTGTCCTCGAATGGCTTCAGGCAAGTATGAAAGGGCAGGCTGATGCTCGTACCTGCAAGATAATGGTATGAGCAGACCTGAACAGGATGCATGCTGTCAGAATCCGAGAGCCTAAGACATGTATGGGACCCCTTGCCTTCGTTTTCTTCTAGAGCAAGAGTTGACAAACCTTTTCTGGAAAGAGCCAGATAGCTAATATTTAAAATCTCTCTGATGCCACACCTCAGCTCTCCTCCACTCTTACATTTTTCCTTCTTAAAAAATGCCTCCATCTAATCCCAAGCATGGGTGGTAAACTTTGGTCTTAGAATGTAAATTGAATCACATTTTATTTTATTTATTTTTTATTTTATTTTATTTTATTTTATTTTATTTTATTTTATTTTATTTATTTTATTTTATTTTAGATTTATTTGTTCCAGAGAGAGTGTGATTGGGGGAGAGGGGCAGAGGAGAGAGGGACACGCAGACTCTGTACTGAGTGTGGAGCCTGAAGAGGGGCTCAAACCCAAGACCCCAAGATCACGATCTGAGCCAAGATCAAGTGTTGGCTGCCCAACCAACTGAGCCATCCAGGCACCCTTTGAATCACATTCTATATGCAATGGCTTTTAAGAAGTCTAGTGTAAACTTTTTTTTATTGAGAGAAGAGCCCCTTTCAGAAACCAAGAAAGCAGACCGAGCTCCACCACAGCACCCCTGAGAATATGAATTGCATGGTTCACGAGAAGTACCTTCATGCCTAAAACCCATGCTACCTTTCAACTCAGTTCTGCAAAACCTTACTCCTTAGAAGTGGAATGAATGCATGAGTTTGTATACATTACAGACATTAGTAAAGGCCTGGGTTATCTTCAGGAAGTAGTGAATGTTGACTATAGATATCAGAAAATACACATTTGAGGTGTAAATAGCTTCATTTGCAAGGTCAAGGGAAGTAAAGACACAGTAATGAAATTGAAAGACTGTTCACGCTTCATACACATTTTCCTGTTGTTTTGATTTCATTAAACATAGATCATCGCTTGATCTGACTTTGATTATTTTCCATGCACAGAGCAGAACAGGCAAACACCCCTGCCTTCAGGGTGCTTACGTTCAAGTAGAGAAGATGGGTCATAAATCCACTGGCAAATAAAATCAGTAGTTCAGATGGTGGTAAAGTGCTCAACAAAAAAAGGTAGGAAGGGAGAGAGGGGTGGGGTTATGTGTGTGTGCGTGCCTGTGTGTACGTGTGGGTGGTGAGTCCGAAGAGTGCCATGCAGCAGGATGTGCCCTGGAGTGGCCCGACCACCACCGTCTCTAATAGGTCAGGGCTCCTGCTTTGCCAGCGTTGACTGTTTTGAACATCACCCTCTGAGTGGGACTCTTTCTCCAAAATGATTGACAGGGAAGATCCCTGGCCAGCCACCTTTTAAACGGAGCCTCAGTGAAGGTGAAGGAGTGAGCCATGTGGACGTCTGCAGGAAGGGCATTTCCGGATCAGGGATCAGCGAGTGCCACCAGGTGAGTGTGGCTGACGCAGACGGCGCCCAGGCAAAGGTACTCGCCCTCTCAGTTGCGAGATCTTGCCTTTGATGCCTCTGAAAGGCAGATCCACGGTTTCCTCTTGTACTGAGCAGATGAAGTAAACCCTGCTCAAGTTCGAGTTCATTGCTCTGTGGTTTTGAATGGCCCTAAATGATTCTAAATTTTTGTCCAATTTAAAGATCAATGGCCCGGCCACCCAGAGGCAGGCTTCTCCGTGGTGCTTTCATTGTAGACGCATTAAAGACATTCGTGAGTAAAATGTGTGCTGGGTTCATTTCTGAAACTACCACAAAGTACCCATTCTGCCCCATCCAACTTCCTCCTTCCTGGACCTGGGGGGCAATGTGTGTTTACAGCGCCCCCTCCTGGCTGGCATTGGCACCGCGCTGCTGGACTAGGTTTGGCTGCACACCCCCTTCCCCCCTCATGCTTCCCCCTGGGCTCAGGGTGGCTGAAACTGGCCCAGATATAGAAGATGTCTATGTTTCCTCCTGCGTTCACTTTCTTCCCCAGCCTAGCCTACATTTAGCAGCTTTATTGTTTAAAAATGCTGTCTCCTGTGGTCTGTTAACCTCTATTCTCTCCAGCTTGCATCTGGCTGCCGACCAGCAAGCCGCTGCACACTTCTGCACCAGTATTGGTGGGTTTCTGCTCCATCCCTTCGTGTCTCTTTTCCTCTTTCCCTGGAGAATCGGTGGGTGCACGCAGGAAGGAACACGGCAGACAGAACCCCAGAACCCAGGCCTTAGGGGTCACGAGCGCCACGCGTGGTGGCTCTGACCTTAGCACAGAGGAACGGAAGATGCAGGCTGCCTCGCAGCCCAGCCCAGGACATGCCTCGTCCGCTTAGGCTCTTCCTCACATGGAAATAAAAGTCCATGATAACAGGGAATTGAGGATGGGAGTGGGGCCTGGATTAGGGGTCGCTGTGGGCTGGGTGGGTTGTGCCCCTTTCCCTTCCCCAGTCTGACAATGTATTGGGAAGTAATTGGGTTTAGGTGAGGTCATGGGTCCTCCTAAGAGGAGGACCTCCTAAGAGAGAGCTCTGCTCTCTCTCTCTCTCTCTCTCTCTCGCTCTCGCTCTCTCTCTGTCTCTCTCTCTCTCTCTCTGTCATGTACGGACACAGCAAGAAAGAGGCCATCTACCAGCCAGAAAGAGAGCTTGATCTTGGACTTCCCAGCCTCCAGAACTGTGAGAAATAAATTTCCGTTGCGTGAGCCCCCAGCGTGCGGTGTTTTGTTACGGCAGCCCGAGCTGACTCAGACGGGGACCCAGGGCCCCCCCATCTCTTCCAATGGAGATTAATAAACCACTTCTATCCATTCTATTCCTTCCCTTTCTCCATCTTCAAAACGGAACAAAATGAAAAAAAAAAAAAAAGGAATGCCATTAATTATTTACCGGAAGACGTGTTTCAAGGCAATTAGTTGTCTGAGTTCCCTTCAGGTGGAGCATGGCTCTCCTGAAAATCCCTGCTGGGAGGCGGGGAGGGAACTGTTGCCCAGCGCTGTCCTCACCAACCCTGAGAGCCGCCTGGAATGAGATTCTGGAAAGGGTGGGCTTAGAGGGAAGCACGCACGGGTGTGGGAAGTATTTGTGCCCCGAAACCCCATACTTTAAAGGCCACATCCCCCCTGACTCTCCTCTGGCCACTCATCCATTCTCCTTCCAGGCTGAGTTGTGTCTGACGCTTCCCCCCTCTTCTTGGGGCTCACTCTTTCCACAAAATGACCACGACGGTGGGCTTCTTGGTTGAGGGTGGTTCCCCGTGTGACTTGGGAAATGGGCACCAAGGGGTGAGGGAGTAGGAGGAGGTGTGGGTGGGGAGCAGACACAGGGCCTCTCCCTTCCTGTCCGGTGTCACTGCTGCCTGCTGGTCCCTGCCGGTGGAGGCTGTGCCTGATTCTGCAGTTGAACACTTTGTTCTAGTTGCTGTTACATTTGAGATGGAAAATAGAAAAAATATACAATAATCATATTGGAAAGCTGACTCTGCCCTGCCTGCCCTTTGGTGTCTGTGTGTGAGATGGGGCAGGGGATGGCCTTGATGCCAAGGGATGGTGGGGCAAGGGGGATCTTGGCCTTCCACGGTGTCAAAGGGCTCCGTGTTACCATCCTGGGCTTTGTCTCTCTGCTCTTGGCTGGCGTGTGGTGTGATGCACCTCCCACCAGGAGCTCGCTGGTGAAGTTCTGCAGTAATCTCTCTCTCTCTCTCTCCCATTGATTCTACATGCAGAATGAGAGGCTAAGAAAGTGGTCCCACTTGGGGTCTAAGGAAGGTAATGATTTATTCATTCATTCATTCATTCATTCGAGACACAGAGAGAGGCAGAGACACAGGCAGAGGGAGAAGCAGGCTCCCTGCAGGGAGCCCAATGCAGGACTCGATCCCAGGACCCCGGGATCACGCCCTGAACCAAAGGCAGATGCTCAATCGCTGAGCCACCCAGGTGCCCCAGAAGGTAATGTTTTAAACATGCATCATCCACTTGGAAAGGCGTGAAGCCAAGTGACCCAGGCCTTTCCTCCCTCTCTTTTGCAGTGAATCGTGCCACTCTCTGCTGCTCTGTGCCCCCACCACCACCTCCAGTTTCCAGAGTGAAATGTATGGAGGAGAGAACCTTCTGGAAACAAGGCACCTTCTCCAGAGTGCTGGCTCTGGGGGTGGAGAGAGACAGTGATACCAAGGAGGGAGAAGACCCAGATCCTGTCCCGAGTTTTCCAGGACAGCTGAACGCACAGAACCAAACTGGAAGGGGCAGGACTGCAACGGGGAGGCAGCGCAGAGCCTGGGAAAGCCGCGCAGCCCCTCCTGATGCAGCACCCACCATTCCTGCTCGGTCTGCAACCTCTAATTACACTGCTGGTGGCAAGAATGAGGTCATGGTGTCTGCAAGTGACTTTCCCAGTAACGAGCCCCTCTCAAAGGGGCAGGCTCCCAGCTCAGCCCCCTCCTGGGCCCTCAAAACTTGGGTAAGAGGCAAAATCAGATACTTCCCTTCCTGTATGTGTGTGTGTGTGTGTGTGTGTGTGTGTGCAGGCTGAGGCCAAACAGAATCCTCTTCTCCATCTCAGATGGCTGGAGGCAGAGATTGCTGAAGAGCCGCCTATGGGGTCCCAGGCTCCCTGCTCCCTACCGTGCAGACGTGCCTGGAGACTTCCAACCCCTGAAGAGACCTCCCTGACCGCTGCCCCCTGGTTGGTGCCTTGCCCTGGCTTTTGGGGATCCAACTCTCCAAAGAAGGTACAGGGGGCTCCACATGGTTGTACAACCATGTCTCTTCACACACAGAGAGAGAGCAAATGCTGTCCAGGGCCCCGGGAGCATCCAGCGCAGACTCCTGGCTGCTGGAAGTCTGGCACTGGGCATCGAGAGGGTGGAGTCCAGCAAGGTTTCAGACAAGTGTGGCCCTGTGAGTTCCCTCCTCTGAGAACCCTGATCCAGCCTTCCTGCTGTCTCCTGGCTGGCCTAGGAGAAGTTCCCAGCAAATCCAGCTCTCAGGCCCCCTCTGTGAGCCAGGAGTGTAACAGCACCCTGCACGCCGGCTGAGCTCCAGCTCGGGGAGGGAAGAGCGTGGATGTGGCGTGTGAGGCCACAGCTGGGCATCGCCGAGAAGCTGGCAGGGGCATGGCCACCAAGGGAAAGGACGACGGCTGGCCATCCTTAGGCCGCCCGTCCCTGAAGCCCTCCCATTTACCAATCAGCCAGCCAGGAGGACTTCGGCCTGGGATGCAACACAAATTGCCAAGGGAAAAAGTGAGAAAATAATTTGAATTAGGTGCTTGGAAGGGCTGTGAGGAAGGCAGACTAGCTTCTCAGCCATTTTCAGAAAACACCCACAGTTCCTTTTCCGAGGCAGGTGAAATGAAGTAATGAAATGTTTGCTGTCGCTGTGTCCACATCTCAGCAATCAATAAATAAGGGGCTGCCCTCTGGGGGTGGTGCGGCCCCTAAGGAAGGAGAGGCAACAGTGAGGCCAGGTGAGACCACTAGGGAGAGAGGAAGAAAGTGGCCTGATAAAATGTGGAGGGTCTCAAGGGCTCTTCGTTCCCCAGCAAAAACCCCCAAGCGGTCAGGCAGAGGTTGCCCATGTGGCTCAGCAGTCTCCAAGCCGGAGGAGCGCAATCTTTTATTGGAGACCCATAAAATATTTCTATTTCCTTTAAAAATCAGGGAAAAAAATAATAAATGGACTTTCAGCTTGGAAAAAAACGTTTTAATATGTAATATTAGTATGTTCGTCTTTATGCCAGCAGTCTTGAAATAGTATTTTTTTACATCGATACACTAATTCTTATTCTTTTTTTAACGGTGAAAAAAGAGTCCGTGGAGGCAAAGCTGTCTAGTGCCCAGAACACTTGAATGGGGTCCTGCAAACCCTACCCAGCTGGCTTCTTCCATGGTGGGTGCTGGTTCTGCTCATTTCTGGGGGGGGGGGGGGCGCACAGGGGAGAAAACCTCCAACCCTTCTCCTCTGTGGCTCCCTCACCAATTTTCTGTTCTCCTACCCTTAGCAAACAGAGCTCCAAAGAACAGAAAAGAAAAAAAAAAAAAAAAAGAAGAAGAAGAAGAAGAAGAAGGAACAAAGAATGCATACGCCTTGGCACCAACTTCACTTTCTCAGCCATCTGTAAGTCCCAGGCCTTCCTTTTGTCTTGCTCTGGGCCCTGAGCGTTTCCAGATTCTTGAAAGCCTGACCTGGGAAGGGGGTGGGGTGGGGAGTGGGACCCCCTCTGCCCAGCACAGCCTCCCCCCCCAACACACCCCGTGTCTCGGGAGGGGTGGTGGGGGTCCGGGCTGCGGGAGACGCAGGGATGAGAGCAGGCCCGCGGAGCGGAGGGGCGCGGGGCCGGGCCGAGGGGCGGAGGGGCGGAGGGGCGGAGGGGCGCGGGGCGCATCCCTCCCCGCGCGGCGGGCGCGAGCTGGGGCGGGGGCGCAGCGGGTCCCGCGCGGCGGCCGGGCTGCGGGGCTCCGGCGGGGCTCGCTCCCGGCCTGGCTCGGGGCCGCCGCCGCCCCCTCCCCGCGCGCCCGCTGTCTCCAGTCGCGGCCACGGGGTAGCGCTCGGCCCCCCTCGCCGCGTCTCCGCCTCCGCCCGCGCCGCGCTCGTCCCCGGCTCACGCGGCCCCCGCAGCTCCGGCTCGGCGCAGGCAGGAGCGGCTCTCCGGACGCCGAGCCCGGGAAGCGGAGGGCGGCGGGCTCGGCGAGCGGCGGCGGCGGCGGCGGCGGGGCGGCGGCGGCGGAGGCTGCGGAGGCGGCGCGGCCCAGGCGCAGGGGCGGCGGGGCCCGTGCGTCCAGGAGGCGCCGCGCGCCCGGAGCCGGGGCTGCCCGCCGGGCTCTCCGCGCGCCTCGCCCGGAGCTCCGGCCAGGGCGCGGCGGAGGGCAGCGCCGCCCGGCTCCGTCCTCGGCCGGCAGGAGGCTCGGCGCCCGGGCCGCCTTCCCCGCCGCCGGCGCGGACATGGGCGCGCGGGGCTGCGCGCCGGGCCGCGGGAGCCGCAAAGTTTGCTAGTCCGCTGGGCGCGGAGCCGAGGGCGCGCCCGGGCCGGCGCCGCCGGGGGCACCGAGCCTCCCCGATTGGGCGCCGGGGCGCGGGAGCCGAGAGGGGCGGCTCGGCCCCGCCGGATGCCGCCTGCAAAGTTACAGAGAAGAAAACTTCGGCTCCAGCGAGGCTCGGCCCGCTATGCCAGCCGCGCCCCCCGCGCCCCCCGCGCCCCCCGCGCCCCGCGCCCCTGAACGCAGCCCCGCGCCCGCGCCCGCGCCCGCCGCCGCCGCGCTCGCCTCCCGCCCGGCCCCGGGGGCCCCGCGCCTGCAGCGCCGGTGACTGCGTCCGCGCGGAGGACCCAGCCAGGGGGCGGGGAGGGCGCGGGGGGCGGGCAACGTGGCCACGGAGGAAGTTTCCTGAAGTTGCCGGCTTATTCCGGAGCCCGGCCCGCCACCCGGCCGCATCGCGGAGGCCGCCCCGCCCGGGAGAAGTCGGGAGTTGGGGCGCCGCGGGGAGGGAGGAGCCCCGAATCCGAGAGCGGGCTTGCCCCCTGCTCTTGGCTCGCCCCCGGGCCTTCGGCGCGCGCCGCCGGATCGGACTGGGACAGCGGACCCGAAGGAAGGCTTGGGGTCGCCGGCGTTGCCCCTCCCGCCCACCCACCGACCCGGGCCGGAGCGGCGTGGACAGTCTCCCGGGACCCCCCACCCCGCACCCCCGGATTATAAAACAGCGCGGAGGACACCCCTGCAGGGCCGGGCACCATGTGGGGGCTGCTGATCTGGACTCTGCTGGCCCTGCACCGGATCCGTGCGGCCGCAGCCCAAGGTAGGAGGGCCACCCCCACGTGGGGCTGGCTTGGGGGGCTGGCTTGGGGGGCTGGCTTGGGGGGCGGCGGCTCCTGGACACCGCGCTTGGCCTGCGCAGAGCCTCTCCAGGGAGTTTCAGGAACCCCCCACTCGAGTTGGGGGGCTCCCTTTTTTGGGGGGGTGGGGCCGCCTTTCTGAGACTTGTGGCTTCCCGGGGAGGGAAGGTGGGGGTCGGTGTTGGGAGCGTCGTCCGGGGTGAGGGGAGGGGTGGAGCGCCCCCCCCGCCGTGGGTGCCCCCCCCCGGGCCCGCGTGGGTGCGGGGCTCCGCGCCCGAGCTCCCCAGCCCGGGTCCCCGGGTCCGCGGGAAGGGCCAGGCCCCGTGCCCGGCAGGCGCTGAGCGCCCGGGGCCGGCCGAGTGGGGCGGGAGCCCGAGTCGGATCCGCCGGCCGCCCCGGGGGGACAGTCTCCGGGCCAGGCCGCGGGGCCGGGGGTGCTCGGCTGAGCGGGCCTCGAGCCCGGACCCACGCGGGGTGGGGCGGCCCCCCTGCGCCCCCGGACACACGCAGCATCCTGCCTGGACCTCCCCCTCCGCCCGCCGCTCCTGATTCTCTGACCTGTGGCTGCCTGGAGCAGCCCCTGCCTTGGGGGCGGGAGGGGGGAGGGATGGGGAGGGATGGGGAGGCGCTGGGAGGGTCCGCGCTGCCCCCTCCGGAGGGCGGATGCCCAGACACCCCCCGCCCCCAGTCCTCGGGCAGGTCCCAGCGGGGGAGGCCGGTTGCACCGCCGCTTCCTTGCCTTTGGGGTTCGCAGACCCAGACGGTGGTGCCAGCGGTGTCCGAGCGGCGCCTGCTGGGGGCGGAGGGAGACGAAGCCCGACCGAGCTTCAGGACTCGCGGGGCTCGGCCTCCCGGTTCCAGACTCCAGGCTCGGGAGCTGCCTGCACCCACCCGGGGGCGCCGGAATGCGGAGGCTGCATCCCGACCGGGCCCCACCCCAACTCTGGGGTCGCCCGCCAGCGAGGGGGGGAGGTGAAGGGACCCCACTGCGCCCAGCGTCAGGCAGTCCAGAGAGCCGAGATCAAAGAGATGAGAATAATCAGCTCTCACTCACCGGGTTGAAGGGAGGATTTTATAAGGTAATTTACGTTAAACCACTTAGAAATTTTGTAAGGAGCCCTGTAAATGTAAGGTAATAAAAGTTATTATTAGTTTTATGATCATCGTAAAATCTTCCAGCAGCCTGCGGACCTTAGAGGTCGGCTGACTCTAGCTACCACTTCGCAGATAGGAAAACTGAGGCCCAGAGGCATTAAATGACTTTGCCCAAGGCTGCTGCGTGCACTGGGGGCAGAGTCAGGGACCTGGTGACTTTTGGGCCCTTCTGTCCCCGGACCCAGGACCCTCCGCAGCTGGCGTGGGTTTGCCAAGGGCTGGGCCCTCCTGGGAGGTCCTGGGAGGACCTTGCTGCTGGCAGAAGAGGAACAAGGTGCAGCCTGCCCTGGGGCGCCTCACAGAGTTGCTCCGAGACGCCCGTGGGGCTCCTGGCCGAAAGCCGGGAGAGAGGGAGGACTCTGGGGGTGTCAGCCCCAGCTGGAGGCATCTGACTTCATTACTGTATGGACTGTGGCAGTGGCATGATTTCCCCGGGGCAGGTGGCTCACTCGTTCTTGTCCACGCAGGCCCAGGCCCATGAGGAGTCCCCTGGGCACCCAAAGGTCCTTCCCTGTGGGCCATCAAGCCTCTATCATGTCCCAGCCGACCCTGTCCCATCCACCTGAGGCCAGGATCCACCAGTCCGGCTGAAGTTAAGGCCCGGCCACTTCTGTCCCCGTCCTCCTGCTGGAGGGGCTCGCCCTGTCACCACACGGAAAGACTGATTGATTCCCTCCCTCTCTGGTTCTCTTGTTTGCTGCCTTCTTGAGTGAGGCTGCCCAGGTCCCCTGCTGCTCCGTTTGTGTTCTCTGGCTCCGAGAGAGTGTTTTCCAGCATCCGTGGGTACTCTCCATTTGTCTCCTGGCGGCAAACCATGCAGGGGATTGTGGGAACTTGGTCTCGCCTGGACTTAGGGGTGCTGTGTTGTGTGTAGGGGGCCGTGGGGTGTGGGGGGGTTAGGGTCAGGCCATGGGGAGACTCAGTTGAGGGGGGTTCCTTTCCTACCTGCTTTAGGGTTAGAAGGTGGAGGTTCTCTTTAGCTTCTCTTTTGAGGTTGAGGCCATGCCCTTAACCCTTTGGGGGTAGTTGAAGCTGCTGGCACTGTTTGTTCCTTCTGAGCTCCTGAGCCCTTCAGTCATGTGTCTCCAGTCATGACACAGAGTGAGGGCCCAGGTGGCCTTCCTCCCTGGGGCAGACCTCATATTGGCCACCACTGAGGATTTTATCTAGACCTTGGCTAGTGTTTTCAGCTGCTGGACCCCAGCAACATCACCTGCCTATACTGAAAGCCACTTTTTAACCATTTCCCCCAAAACTCCGACAGTTCACACCCATTTCCTAAACTAAGTGCCGCGATGTTGTAGAAAGAGCGATTCCAGGTATTTGAGGGAGCCCGCCGCAAGTGCCTGGCACTTAGAAGGCGCTTCATAAAGGGGAATAGGTTTTTTTTTTTTTTCCCTTTTAAAGATTTTATTTATTCATGAGAGACACAGAGAGAGGCAGAGACATAGGCAGAGGGAGAAGCAGGCTCCCTGCAGGGGGAGCCTGATGTGGGACTCCATCCCAGGACCCCGAGATCACACCCTGAGCCCAAAGGCAGACGCTCAACCACTGAGCCACCCAGGTGCCCAAGGGTAATTGTTCTGATGATGATGATGATGATGATGATGATGATGATGATGTTTTTACACTGTTAAGCCCGACCATGAGGAGTAGCCCTGGCCACCCACCCACCTTCTATTTCAGAGGCTGCATCGCGGTCCTCAGTGGCCCTCCGGCGGTGCTGGGCTCCACTCCCAGGTGCTCTGCCTGGAAATGTCTGGGTGAGCCTGGATGTCTGCATCTTAGCCAGCTTCTCAAAAGATTTTTCGGGTGCCATGAAAATTAATCGCTGGTGGACATCCCAGGGAGGCCCAGGGGCTGAGAGGAGGGCAGTAGCCAGCCCAGCCATCTGGTCCAGAAGGTTCTTTCGAGAGAACGGTGCCTGGGGGAGGGACAAAAGGGAAGTGTGAGCTGAGTGAAGCAGGCAGTGTTGGGAAGCCCAGCTTCGGAGGCTCCTGAAGGTTCCAAAGGGAGAAAGTTTAGTGCTGGGAGCTAATCACAATAAAAGCCAAACAGCACGCGAGGGAGCGGGATGAAAGTTTAATTACATGGTGTGGCTAAGCTGTAATTATTAATTACTGACAGCAAAAAATAACTTATTGATCAGGGCCTCTTGCTAATTACCACAAGGCCGAGTGTCGTGCTTGCCTGGGGCTCAGCTGGTGCGTGTCAAAGCCCCACACAAGAGTGGGCCAGGGGGCATCCCTGCTCCCTCCTGTGGCTCTCTGCCCCGCACCCCTCTCTCCCTCGCCCTGTGCACCCCTGAGCTTCAGCTGAGGAGTCCAGAACATTCTGGCTGTGGCCAGACGGGTGGCACAGTTTGGTGTTTCTCCTGGCTGCGGGATATGGCCCCTGCACGGAAAGAGCAGACTCAGGACCCCTACCCAGAGGCTGAATCGTGCTGGCAGCCTGACACCTGCCTCAGAAACCCTCCCTTCCGTGCATTTGTTCAGCAAATAGTTATCGACCGCTCTCTCCCTTATGTCCTCTACTGGAAGGCCAGAGTAGGGGCCAGGAACCTTGTTCCATCGGGGAAGGGCAGCTGGGAAAGAGGCCAAATCCTTTACAGCAGTTCTCTGTTTAAACAGTGCCTGAACGGCCGACTTTAAAATGATGTGTTAAACTGCATATTGGTATGCATTTGACTTTGTACCACAGGGCACAGTTGGGCTTTAAGTTAAACAGTAAGGGAATGAACTTGTTCTCTGTTCTGAGGACTTGAAAGAAACCCAAAAAGCCGACTAGTGTTGTCCTCTGCCCATAAGCCTGGGACTACTGGCCGTCCGGCGTCTGCTTGTATCCCCCTAGTGACGGAGGACTCACTACTTTACAGAACGAGCTGGTTGTTAGACTGTTAGACAGTCTCCCTGTGGCTGATTATCCTGGGATTTGGCCGTGGTTGAAGAAGTCCTCTGATTGGCTGGGACAACTCCTCCCCAATCCTTCTGACTCCCTGCCCCTCGGGGAGTCAGGAGCCTGAGTTGGAATTGATGTCGGGTGTTACGGTGCAGCCTGCGGGACTTCCACCCCGGCTCCCCCTGGAGCACACTGCCACAGAGGGCCTCGATCTGCCTAAAACGGTGGGAATTAGTCATCATAATTCGGGGCCTTGGGATGCCAATAGCAACAAATGGGCCAGGAGAGATTGCCGGCAGCAGCCCCACTGCCTGTAATGGAAAAGAAAACAGGCCGGTTGCTGAGGCATCCCGGTTGCTCCTCGTGGCCGCCCCCTCTGCTGTCCCCACGCTGGGCAGAAGGCAGGGCCAGTGGGCAGTGTCGGTGTCCAGCAAAGGGCCATCGGGGCTGCTCGGGGTCCTGGGAAGGGGAGGCGAGAGGAGGGGCCTGCACAGCTCATCTCAGTTTCCCCAGCTGGATGTGGGGTCCAGAGAGCCCCTCTCGGAGCCCAGGGAGCCCTGCAGAGGCCCCTCTCCTGAAGGACCGTCAGGGACATGGTGGAAGGCCCCTGGCCCCTGCCTCTACCACCGGATGACCCTGAGCTGAGGCTCTTCTCATCTGGAATGCGGAAACCCTTAAAAATCCCTGTATCTACTGCATAAGGGTTTTTGTTTGTTTTTTTGTGGGTTTTTTTTTACTTTAAATGAGATGATCCTAATCACTTTAAAGTGCTGTCACTAATTGTTAAGTGCTTCTAATGCGTCGGCCACGAGGCTGAGAGGGTGTCAGGGCCCACACCTCCTGCCGCCCCCCACCTCTGCAGCATCCGCACCCACTCTGCCTGCTGGGTTGACCACCTCCCTGTTCCCAGAACTGCCTGGTTGCTCTCTGGCCTCCCACCTGGCACCCGAACGTCCTGCCAGCCCTGCGGCCACACCCAGTCCTCCCAGATGTCTGCAGAGCCCACTGCTGTTTCCTTCAGGACTTCCCCCTGATGTCCCTAATCCGTGTCCCTAAGCCCCTGACAACACGGCGTCTCTGGGCATGAACCCCTTCCCCCACTTTACCTTCTCCATGGCGCTCAGCTTCACCTGACATACATTGCTTGTTTATTTGCTTACTGTTAGGTCTTTCTCAGTGGGGGCTGGAGCTTTATTTTATTCCCTGCTGTATCCCCCCAGTCACGGGGACAGCTAAGGAATAAAGCCCTTTGTCATCCAGCCTCTCCCTTCTCCTGCAGCTTCCTCTCTGACCAGCCACCCACTCTGATGGGCTCCTCTGGGCATCACACAGCACCCTGCCATGGGGCCGGTGTTGTGCTGAGCCCAGCACCCAGAGGATGGGAGCCCTGCCCTGCACGGATTCCAGCCCAGGCTTTCTTAGAATGGGGGCTTGTTGTTCTTGAGCCCAGAGCACCCCTGCTCAGACTCACCTCTACTCCGCCCTTCCTGCTGCTTCTGGCCGTCCGACCTCTGGCTACAGTGAGACCCTGGGGTCCTTCCTGAATCCCTCCCAGCTGCACCGAACCTTTATGAAATTGGGAGGACAGATAGGGAGTTTGGGGAGTAATGCCCATCCATGCATGGAGGACTCACTGGATATACCTAGGAGAGGGAAGGAGGAAGACCTCCACCAAAAATTAAATACCTGCTGCAACCCAGATTGCTGCCCCTTGTAGCCCACTGGCCAGAACCGATCACGTGGTCCCGCCCAGTAGCCCAGGGGCTGGGAAACACAGGCTTTGGGGTGCTGGCAAAAGAGATCAGCATGTGGGGGCAGGGGGCCACTATTGATGTCCGGCATTCCTTCAGAACCGCAGAGATGCCTCTGCGCTCTCCAGAAGTGCATTTCATATAGAGAATTGCTTTACACCAGATGGGGCCTTCCCTAGAGCATTCCCAAGTTACTCCGGGCCCTGGGCTATTACTTCCCTGATTTCTGGGGTCTCCTCCCGCCCCCCCCCACCCCATAAGCTGTTGAGTAGAATCCTGTGTCTCGGTAGATGCCTTGGAATTGGGGCAGCCTGGGTTCAAGCTCTGTCACTTTGTGCTACCCTGGGCCACTTTGGGGTGACTCACTTACATCCCCAGCGCCCGAGTCCTCCTCCGTCTTGCCAGGGGAGGAGCCTGCCTGGTGGAGAGTGCAGGGGATGAGCAAGCTGAACACTCGCTTGGAGCCTGCCTGGCCTGTTGCAGGCACTCAGCAAGCTAAGGTGACCAGCTGTGCCTCTGTTTTGGCCCCTCCAAACAGTCTCATCGTGGGATCTCCGGTTGCATTGAGTTTTTGGATTTCCTCCCTCCCCGGGGGGGATCTTTATAATCCACCCGCATCTTCTTTTTTCCGCTTCTCTTTGGTTCTTCCCTAGTTTTGAGTGATCTGGTCTTTTCTCCCCATCCCGGGATCACCGGAGCGGAGGCACACTCATAGTCGGTGTGCAAGTCTATATGTCAGTGTTAGGTACAGTGTGACTGTTCCCTGCCTCTGTCCTCCCTCAACTGCAACATGCAGGTAAACTGAGGCTCACAGACCAACCGCTCAAGGCCTTGTAGTTAGGAAGGCAGGATTTGAACCTAGGGCTCTCTCCTAGGCCTGTCATCTTTCCACTCTCTCAGGCTGCCCTGGCCTCCGTGGCATCCTTCGCTGGTCCCTTCCCCAAGAGAGACAACCATTGGCTGATGAAATGGCCATTGCGTTGTGCTGTCAGAAGAGCAGGGCTGGCCCAGGAATGTGGTAGGGTTTGAAAATAGCCCTCAGAACTCCTCCTCCCTCCTCCGGATCCCCCTGGCTCTTGCCTCCACCCTGGCCGTATCCTCACTGGGCCTCAAGTTGGCAGAAAATGAGAGATCAGGATGGGAACCCAGGCCTCGCCTCCTTTACCCCCTGACCCCTCCTGGGGGACCTAAAGATGTTTGGCGATCCTCCGTAAGGTCACTTGGGGGCATTCATGACTGGCTGCCAGTGACCAAGCCACACAAGAGTCTTTTAAACCGAAAAGGGTGGGGAAGAGGCGATTAAAGTTTGATGCCACGCAGGAAGCTATTAGTGACCTAGAGCAGTGATGAAATTTTGATGATATGATAATCCTAAGGGGAGGAAATATTATTTGCCACCGTGACCCACTGAGGGAATTCAGCTTGTGGAGTGGGCGTGAGTGGTTCTCAAGGGCCTGCTGGAGCCCGGACCCAGGAACCCCCCTCCCAGCGCCTTCCACCAGGACCCCTGGTCTCGTGAAATTGCAGGTGAGAGAGGCACACGTGTGGCCCAGAATTAGGAATGGTCAGAGATGTGGCTGGGCACCTGGACGCCTGGGTTGTCAACCACAACATGGGAGTCAGTGATGAACCTGCTACAGGTCTTCCATTCCCTGCTTGGACCACAAGAGCCAATCCAGAATGTGCCATCAGAGGACCCCCATGGGACAGCACCAAGGAGCCTGAGACATAGATGACTCCTTGGGTTCAAAGCCTACTTGTCATTTACTGTTGGGGTGAGCTGGGGTGAGCTAGCTACATAGCCTATCTGTGCTTCGTTTTCTTCATCTGCCAAGTGGGTATAACGGGAGTTCTTACCTCATGGGGCTGTGATAGGGTTCGATAAGATCTGCCAAGCTCTCAGACAGTATCCAGTGTATGGTGAACATTGAGTAAGTGCTTGTCATTGTCATCATTGTCACCATCTTGGAGTTGGGGAAGCAGAGTCAGCTCTGGGCCTGCAACTTGACATGTGCCCTGTCCTCAAACGCCTCTGCTGTCTTCAGCTCTCACAGACCTGCTGGTGGCATCTGCACCTACGCTAGTAGTGGTTTATTTGTTCGGTTAAAACATTTTCTGGCTCCAACTGAAAATCCAAATACACCATGGAGAACTCACGTACTCAGCTGTTATTAGCTGTTCAGGCCTTAAGGTGATGTTTTTGTTGGTTCCTTTCATGAAACCTCAAATCTCCATGTGTAGCTTTCACAGACAATTCATTTTGCTCCTCATCCCAATCTTCGGAGGAGTTCAGTGGGAAAGCACTCACATTATTAACATTGTTCGCATCGGAGTTCAGAAACATCCACTTGCCAAGGCCACTTGATATGTCGGAAGGTGGCAGTGAATACAGGTCAGCTGCTTCCCAGGATGCTGCTGCTTGGTCTAGTCAGGAACAGCCCACCATACTAGTTGGTTGACCCATAAACCATGCCCTAGCTTGGTGGGTGGGTGGGTGCAAAAGGGGTAGGGCATGGGGTGCAGCCTGTAGTGGCCTCTCCTCCCTCTAAGGGAAGTCAGCCGCCTCCGTGGATGCCCCATCTGCTCTCCCCCAGGATCTTAGTGATGGGGTCTAAGGGCTGAAACCTAGTGGGTCAGCCCCTGCATAAAGACTCCACCCCAGGGCTACTTCTGTGGTATCTGTACCCCATTCTGGCCCTATGCAGGGCGCCAGTCTCCTCTCCCACAGCCCTCCACGTGCCAGGCTGCCCTCACCCTGAACACCTCACCATCCCGTCCCTCTCTCCCCCATCTCTGCACCCCTTGCTCCCCCCAGGATCTGATGGCGAGAACACGTCCTCCCAAACGCCTCTGAGCTCTCTGGATGCTGATGGCCTAGATGTCTCGTTTGGCACTTTGGCCTTCTTGGTTCTGAATTCTCTTTTCATGCGTGTGTGACTGATTTCTTTAATTATAAACCCCTTGAATTGAGATAATAATTTTCGTCAGCAAGGGTAGAGGCATTAGATGTAAATGATCGTTCCCAATTAATGAACTTAACCCTTTGAAGAAGAGCGCCAGGGGTAATAGTAGTGTTGGGGGGAAGGTAACAGGTGTGATGCTGTGCAGGCCTCGGAAGCCGAGACCGATCCTCGCTGGGTCCCTTTGGGCCTCCGTGGCCTCGCTGGGAAACACGGGGCCATAGACACAGGGTTTCCGAGCTGTTGCGTGATGGACTCCAGTAGTGGAGGAGGTTGGCCAGGGGTCCCGGGGGAGCTGGCCGCAAGCCCGAAGCTGCCTGCTAGCCGCCTGACCTTTCCTTCCTTTATGTGTTCCGTTTTAAATATATGGAAATTTGCATTCTGTTCCATAGTCTGTCTGAATTCTATTTTAACACACAAAGGATATTGTAAAGCCAATTGATGCTGCAGGAAGAGGTGGTATCTCTGCCCCGTGGCTTCCTGGACCCCCTGGGATCTGTGTCAAAACTTGGTTTTGAAAAACTTGAATGAGATGTTCTCTGGGGTCACGTCATCTGTAAGATTCCAAGATGCTTTACATATTTCAGCCGTTTGTATTGAAACTTTTCTGTAATGTTTTATAGACGAACGGGCCTCCTAAAGCAGTTGTGCCCCAAACATAATTAAACCTGGGCAACCATCACCACCCACCGTGACTGGTCTGCTGCGCCTGAGCCTTCAAGGGTAAGGGTGGCAGTGTCAGGCCATCAGCCCCTCCCTCGGTGACCCTGTTGCTTGGGTGGTCAGATTTTTCTGGATCCTTCTTTGGCTCCCAGTAATCTGCTCCAAGCCATTCGGGGGCCCGTCTCCCAGCCTCTCCCTGGACCATACCCCCATCGTCTCCCTCCTCAATGCCAGCCAGCCCCCCAGCTCTTCAGCAACACTGAAGGGGGCAGGGGTAAGGCACTGAATGAGGGCTGGAGAGTCTCCGGAATAAGAGGCATTGGGCTCTGTGATAACTGTGTCCGCGGGCACGCATGGGTGTCTTCCAGGAGAGCTGAGGTTCCCGAAAGGCCATCCCCTGGCAAAGCAGGGCCTTGCGGTAGATGGCATCCCTGCACCTCCCAGCTGCTCCCAGCCCCCCTGCCCCGCCCATGCAGCACTAACTAAATGTTCCCCATCCATTTCAGTCACTCTCTTGAGATCTTTCTTGGGCTTCTGGAAGCCCAAAGCACCCGTGCACTCCCAAGCTCCATTGGGCAGTCAGCTGTCCCCATCGCCCTTCCTTCCCCTCCTCTCTCACTGCGCTGGCCCAAGCACTTGGCACCTAAGTGGGGGGAAGCGTTGTTGCTCCGAAACCGTGCCCAGCACTCAGGCCTTCTTGCTCGGTTGACCTTGAAGTCCCCTCCCGAGGGGCAGCACGCTTGCTGACTGCACACAACTCTGGCTGGCTGGGCCCAGTGACCCTTGACTTTCGCACTCGGGAGCCCCTTCTCCCTGGCCTGGCAGAGCCAAGGGAGGCTGGAGGGGAGGGGGGGGCAGGTGGGCAGGCCATCGCTCTGGGGCCTGGAGCTGCCAAGGAGGGTCAAAGGGAGTTCCTCATTAGCTCTGCCCCAAGCTCATTATGGGGCCGTGCATCACTGGGTGAAAAATGGTTGTCGTCAGGGCAGTAATAAATACGCTGCTGTCAACGTTGATATGATTGCACTAATGAACAGAAATCAGCTGGGGTGAGGGGAGATGCTTCTGGCTGTGGCTTCGGGTGGCTGGAGAGCCCTGCCCGCTGCTTGCTGTCCCTTGCTTGCTCCAGGAACGCAAGCCTGGGCAGGAGTGGGAAGAGGCGAGGTGTTGGCATTTAACCCCTTTCTCCTAAGGCTTTGGTGGACGAAGAACCTAGAAGGTGCTGGAAACCTCCAGGAAAAAGGACCATTGTTTGGCCGGGAGAGTGAGGTGGGTGTGATCGGGGCCCCGGCCTCAGCCTGGGCTGGGGCCGAGGCAAGCAGGGCCGGTCGGGTGGACCGCTGTGCTTTTGATGGCTCAGCCTCCCGTGGAGTCTGGGTCGAGAGCACCCTCGGGAAGGCGTGGGGAGCAACACAGGGTCTATTGTCAGTGCGCCTTGCCTGCCACCTCGCCTGGAATGTTAGGACTTATTGTCTGTCCAGGAACTTGGAATGTCCAGCCCCAGGGTGGAGGGAGCAGGTCCCCAGCTCCAGCTACTCTAACACGTCCGGGAGCCCCGGATCCTCTGAAGCCAGGCTCAGTGTCAGAGCCAAAGCAAAGACGTGCCTCTGAGATGTGGGCACACAGATGGGGGGAGGCAGTGGCCCCATTTAGGGCCAGGCCTGGGGGCACCTGAGGATTGTGGGAAGGCCCTGGCCTCTGGGGCCCCAGGGACCCATCCTTGGAGCTCAGGCATAGCCTGTGTTGTGATGGAGGTGAAAGCGTGGTCTAGAACAGTGAGGCTCACACTGGAGCCCACATTCAGTGCCCTGGAAGGCTTGTCAGGATGCAGATCCCCGGGCTGTATCCCCAGAGCTTCTGATGTGATGGGACTGGGGTGAAGCCAGGAGCTCACATTTCTGACACGTTCCTGGATGATGCACTGCTGCTGGTCCAGGGGCCACCTTTTGAGGAGGTCTAGCCTCGAGGTTAGAGGAGAAGCTGGGGTGCTGGGGAGGTGGTGGTCGCTCTGGTGGGCCCTGCCTGCTGCTGGCGCAGAGGATTATGGTCACCTTCCCACAACGGCCTTGCCCATGAGCGGAGCAGGACCACCCCTCCTTCCTGTCCTCCTTCCTCACCACCAGAAGCTGCTCTCAGCCTCCTTCCTGGGAGAGGAAGGACGGGCAGTGAAGTTATCAGTGGCTGAAGCACCTTTTTCTGCTAGAAGCTCCAAAGTAATCCTACAAAGGCCTCGAACCTCAGTTTGCTCATCCAGCATTTTCTAGGCACCTACTGTGCGCCCAAGCACAGTGCCTGGGATCCAGCAAAGGTCACGGCAGGGCCTTGCTCACCAACTGTTCATAGTCAAGGGAGAGCCTAAAGCATGTGGCTGCTAAGAGGACAGTGTGGAAGGCGCCAAGTGTAGGTGGAAACAGGGGACCTGGGGTCCAGCGGGGTGACCTGAGAGTGCTGCCCCCAGAGGAGGAGCTGACCTTGAAGCCTAGGTCTTATAGGGTAGAAGGATCCTCATCTTCCTTGGGGGACCTTGAGGGCTTTGTTTTTATTTTACCATAATAAACTATACATATGTAAAGAGTATATAACAGAATCATTTTGACACATGTATAACTTGTAAAATCACCACCAAAATCAAGTTAACGGATGGATGCATCACCACCCGAAGTTTCCTTGGGTAACAGTAATAACTGTAATTAATTAATTAATTAATTAATTAATTACTAGTAATCTAGTAACAGTAATCCCTCTGTGCCCAATAGAGATCTTTTTTCCCCCCAAAATTGTTCGAATATCATTTTTTGAGAACTTTCCATTCAGCACCGAATTATCTCTGCACCTTTGTGGAAAATCAGTCTCCCATATACCTGCAGATCTATTTCTGGACACTGTGATCTGGCTTATTTCTCTGTCTTTATACCAGTAGCACACTGCCATGCTTACTGATGCTTTGGGATAAGTCTCGAAACCCGGTCACATGGGTTCTCTGACTTTGCTCTTCTTCCAAATTGTTCTGGTTATTCCAGATCCTTGACGTTTCCATACGAATTTTAGGATCAGCTTATATGTCTTTCGAATCAGTTTACATCTCCCTATGCATTTTAGAATCAGATTTCCCCCCCCAAAAAATGCCTCTGGGATTTCGGATTGCGATCTCATTGATGAAATAGATACACGTGAAGAGCGTCAATGCTGTGACCATGATGTCGAGTCTCCTGGCCTGTGAACGTGGGATTTTCAGTCTGTTCTCTAGCTGTTGGGTGTCTCTTAGCAGCATTTTGTGGCTTTCAGAGCACAGGGTTTACACATTGTTTGTCAGATTTATCCTTAAGTATTTCATATTTTTGATGCGATGGTGTTGTTTCTCATTTCAACTCACAGTTGTTTGTCTCCAAGATATAGAAATGCAGTTGATTTTGACATGTTGATCTTGTACTCTGTGACTTGGTTCAGCTGAAGGATTAGTTCTAGTAACTGTTTGTAGGCTCCGTTGGATTTTCTGCATAGACGACTGGGTTTTCTCTGAATGCAGACAGCTTAACTTCTTTTCCAATCCGGATCCCTTTTTTTCCTTCTTCTTCTTTTTCTTGGCCCGACCTTTTCCTTGGCTGACTAGAACCTCCGTTTTCATCCTTTTCTGTTACTTAGCAGCTCACGGGCAGTCTGACCACTGAGGTCAGACTGTGCTCGGCCACATTCTCGAGTGGCCTCCTCAGGGGCATACGCACTCTTTGGCATGAACCGTCTTGTAGAAGTTGTGCGAACTTCACCAGGGGAGCAGCAGACCAAAACACAGTGACTCTCCCGCTTGCACGTCGGGGATGAGCACATGCATTTGGGGTTTGTGGTCTTCCTCCCCATGAGCCTCCTCAGGCCCTGGGTCCTGGAGCTCCCTAAGGGGCAGTTGGTGAGCTACAACCATGGAGGAACTCAGAGAACCATTAAGATCAGATTATAAAGGGCTCCTCATTTTTGTGAGGGGGACGTGGGGCCAGTAGAGCCAAGTGAGGTGTCCCAAGCCACAGAGCTTGGGAACTTGGGATTTCATGCCCCCTTTGCAGGCTCCATCCTGGTGCATTTGGTGGCTCTTTGGCTTTCACCTGAGCCACGAGCAAGCCTATGGCATGGCTACGATTTCTCTGAATCTCCTTTCTCAGCTCCATCGGAGCAACGGGGATGGTCACATCAGCTGAATTGCACCTGAGAGGGCTGCTCTGCCATGAGCCAGAGCAGCAGGGAACTGGGGTGCTGGGAGTCTGGGTGCAGATGTCCCAGCCACGGAGCATCTAGGGCCTTTGCCAGGGGAGGGAGGGAGGATGGGCCAAGAGTCAGCCCCTGGGTTGTGGATTTGGAAGAGGGGTCAGCTCTCACCTTTCTTCCGCGTGCCCCAGGATCACTCTAGAGTGTGGGTGTTTGAGTAGCCCTTTGCAGGGCTGGGACTCAGGAAGACAACACCCACAACCACTGCCAAACTCCTTCCTCTTCTTTTTTTACGGTGGCTGCCGATTGCTGGTTTAGGGACCAAGCTCCCTGGCCCACCCCCAAGAGGTTCAAGCTAGAGTCCCCTCTGTTACCCCCACTTCCAGCCCCAGCCCTTGAGGTCATGAGTGCGGTTGGGGGAGCTTGCCCCTAACTCTGGACAATTAGCTTTTGTGTAATAAGAGCTCCCAGAGGCAGAGCCTTTTTCTTGAGCCAGACATCCTTCTAAATGCTTTACAAGGATTATCTGGTCCTCTCAGCAACCCTGCGAGGAAGGATACTTTCCCCCTCATATGGATTAGGAAACAAGCCCAGAGTCCAAGCTGCTTGCCTGGAGTTGCATAGCTTCAAAGTGGTGGACTTGGGAACTAGGCTAGGCCCAGAGCCTGCGTTCTGAACCACAGTGCAGGGCTGGGAGGCCGAGGTCCTGTCCGAGAGCCTTCTCTGTTTCTCCTGCCTCCCCTCTAACTGCTGGTGCTGACTCCCGTTGGTTGGGCCCAGGAAGGGTAAGACAGAGGAAGGCCGCCGCGATAAGGGGCCACCCATGTAGATTGATCACTGTCCTCTGTCCCCAGTCCCAGGACCCAGCACAGAGCAGTGTCTAGGGCTCAGGCTGGGACCCTGGGCTGTGCCCCCAGAGCTCTCCCCTCCCCTGTCACTGTCTTCCTGGAATGTGCGAGGCCTAAGGAAACCTCTCTCCCTGTCCTGCCCCAGGCTCCACATTCCTTCCCCAGCTCTGTTTGGTGCCAGCACCTGTCTCCTGGGGGATGGTGGCCCCAGAGGAATGAATGTCTGGCTTTGGTTCCTCACCAGGCCTCCCCTCTGAGCTGGGACTTCCGGGCCAGGCTAGAGCCTCTGAATCAACTCCACTTGGCTCTTGTCTTTGGCCAACCCCGAAAGCCAAGCTGAGGGCTCGCCTCTAATTACATGGAGACCCTGTGACAGGCTGGCACAGCAGAGCACCCTGCATCCGCCCAGCCCTCAGGGTTTGGGCACTGTTGGTGGTGGTTTCCTTGGAGAGGCCAAGGTCCTGGAGACAGCTGGCCTCTCCCCTCCCGTCTCCAGCCCCAGCCAACCCTGTAGTCTGTCACCACAGACAGGGAGGACATGAAAGCTATTCTAGTCCCCCTCAGGGACCATTTGGGGTGTTACTTTCTTGGCCCGCAGAAGGTCCTGCCTCTCCGGAAGTTTCTGTGTGTGTCCTGGGTCTTAGGGCTCCGGCCTGCCCTGCCACACGCAGCTCCATGCTGCCCAGTTACCACCCCAGAGGGACAGCTCAGAAATAGGGCCCAGCCCAGGCACCATCTCTAACCCACTGGCGGGACGGGTGACATAATTTGTGTGGCCCAGTGCAAAATGAAAATGTAGGTCACCTATTAACACATTAAAAATTCCAAGATGGTGACAGCAGAACGTCAAACGAGGGCTGAGGGGTGGGGTGGTATGACTCTCTGAGCCTGGGCTACTCACCAGGAGGCTGGCCCTGCCCACTGGGAGACCCTCTGAGCCTGGGCCACTCCCCGGGATGCTGGCCCTGCCCACTGGGAAACCCTTCAGGGATTCCCCTCCTCCTGGCCACAGTGTCCTGGTCTGTGACAGCAGGGTCCAGCCGCCTAGGGTCCTGCTTCCCTCCTGCTGTCTTCCCTGGGTACCCACTACCTCCCCCTGCGGCCCCCTGGTCTCTGGCCCTGGACGTAGGGCAGGGTGAGGCCGACGGGGGAGCGAGCAGAGGAACTCCTCTCTGCAGCTCTCCAGCTGTGCCCAGGAGATTGTCTCCAACGTCACCGGCGGGCATGACGGGCGGGCAGGGCGGGCAGGAGAACGGAGGGGAGGGGTCTGGAACTCAGCCCTGAGTCCCGGCCGGGGGCCTGCTTGTCTCGTCCTGCCTGGCATGTACTGTCCTGCAGCCTCCGTCTCCATCTCCCAGAGAAGCCGGGTACAAAATGCCAGGGTCTTCAGAGCCGGAGCGCACTTTGGCTAGAAGCCTGGCCCTGCTGCTTGCTAGCCGTAGAACCTCGGGAAGCTACCGAAGCTCGCCCAGCCTCCGTTAGCCCGTCCGTAAAATGGGACAGCTATGGGCATTGCCCAGAAGACGCCAGTCCTCCTGTGTCCACGTTCCTCCTTCCCTGTTGACTCTTTGAGGGCGATCAGGAAAATCCTTCTGCAGCGCTGAATAGATTCTCCTTCCACAGTGGGCGGTGGCCTGAATCACCTGGCACATAGTAGGTGCTCAGTTCATGCTGGTGACTGTGAACAGCATTAGCACGGCCACCAGTGCTGCGGCTGTGTCTTCCCCCGAGTAAGCCAGCTTCATTCAGGGCTTTCGGATGCACCGCTGCTTTGAGGTGGCTGAGAGGGGACCTTCTGCCGCTCGGTGTTGGTGAGAAATGCAGAATCTCGGGCCCTGCCCCAGAGCTGACGAATCAGAACCCCCGGGTAACGTGTGCACACATCCAAGTTTGGGAGGGGCTGGCGCTCCTTTGCTGCTGGTGCTAAGATCAGTTTTAGGAGGACAGAGGCCTTCCTAAAATATGTGCTCTTGGTTCCATTGGCTTTTGTGGAGTATCTATGGAGACGTTTCTGGTTATCTGAAGCTGATCACTTTTGAATCCCAACTCTCTATGCTCAGAGGGCAGATGTCCTCTCAGCCCCCAGCGGCAGACAGGCCTGGGAAAGCTCTGGGGCCTGACCTGCCCTCCACCACCAGCCCTCTGACTCAAGCTCTGTGGCTCTCCAGGGGGATGGCAAGGCCTCCATCCCTCCTTCCTGCCTGGTCCTGCTTTGGGCCCCAGGCAGAGTGCTGGGGTTCCCTGGTCCTCTACTCAGCTAATTGATGGATCCTCCAGCAGTTTGTCCAAGATAGAGTGCCGTGGAGAACTCAGGTTGCAAATGAGAGAGCCAGACTCCCTCCTTGTCTCTAGGCAAGCAACCTAGCCTCTCTGAGCCTCAGTTTCCCTATCCGTAAATTGGGGGGTGGCAGTACTTGCTTCTTGACGTTGTTGTGAGGGTTACACAAGTTATTTTTTGTAAAGCTCTTGGAAGAGCTTCTGGCATATAGCTGATAGTATGTAAGTATTCATTAAATGAATCAAAATGAAATAGGAAGCAATAATCAAGTGGGGAAGAGATGCCTTCCACCCCAGGGAGTCAGGAAGGATTCTGTGGAAGATGGAGTGTTTGAACTGGAGGCATAAAGATACGTGCTAACTGGGAGGTGGAGCTTCAAGCTCAGGAGGTGAGTGAGGGCACTGCACTGCCAGGACAAAAGCCCAGAAGTGGGACCATTAGTCAAGCACGGGGGTGGGCGGGTGGAGTGTTAGGTCCCTGCTACCTCTCCTGGGAATGACAAGGGAGAAAGACATCAATGGTCCAGGCCTTTGAATTTCAGGCTGAGGACTTTGGAGTTGAGGGTCCCAAAAGCTGAATGCCAGAACCAGCGTCATCCCTGCCAGAGTGGTGCCCATGCTCTTGGGCCATCCTAGATCTAAGAGATCCCCTGAGGAAGCTGGTCCTTCTGAGGCCCTGATCCCATGGGAGGAGTAGGTAAGGCGTGAGAAGAAAGGATCTCCTCTCCCTACTTTGTCCAGATGTGTTTACAAGTCACTCTTCCCCTACCAGGTGATGTAATGATAGGATTTCAGCCTCAGCACCTGTGACAGGGCTCCCTGGCTCCCTCCACTCAAGGGAAGAAGAGGAAAAAGACTGAGGACTATTACTTCCAGCCCTGAACTAAGAGGACTTGTCCTAGCCATAGAAACAGCCCCCGTTTCTATAAGCCAGAGGGTCACGCTGCAGGTCAAGAGGGAACCACCGAAGGAGTAGAGACCTCAATGCGCACATGGAGACAGTGGGGGCATGAGGGAGGGTCCTGGGTCCCCTTTCCAATGCATTGCTGACTTTTGGGTATCCCAGGAATTTTTCCCCTGGTAGTTGACCTCTCTCTTCAACAGGGAGAAAGTGCTTACTGGCCACAGTGGAGCAGAAATGAAGCGGGGAAAAGCTTTCTGAAGTTTGGAAATTTGGAGCACAGCATCCTCTGCATAGTGTGGGATGTGAGCAGTGAGAGGCTGGCTCCAGAGGACATGTGGCTTGATCTTCCAGGGCTGGGACACACAAACAGGCATAGCTAATAAAGAGATGTAAGATCCTCTGTCCCCTTTATCTTTGGTTTTCAGAAGTTTGACTATGATGTGTCTGTGCATGGTTTTATTTTCTTTGTATTTATTCTGATTGGAGTTTCCTGACTCTCTTGGATCTGTATCTTTATGTCTTTCACCAAATCCGGGGAAACATCTGTCATTCTTTCTTCAGTTATCTTTGTTCAGCTCCCTTCTCTCTTTTCTCTCTTTCTGGGACTTGAGTAACACTTACACGAGATGTGTTAATATTGCCCTACTTCTCCTGGAGGCTCTATTCAGTTTTACCCATCTTTTTTCTTTCTGTTCTTAGGATTGAATAATTGCTATAGGTCTATTTTCAAGCTCACTACTTCCTCTATTGTCTCCATTCTGCTGCCAAGCCCATCCATTTTGAAATTTCATATACTTTATTTTTTGGTTCCAAGATTTCCATATGGCTTTATATGTTATAAAAAAAATACTGTATTGTTTTCTAGCTCCCTAAAGATTTACAGTCTTTTTATTCACTAAGAGCATATTGTCATGTATCTTACTGAGAATTGTTCTAGTAGCTGCTTTACAACCAATGCCAGCTAATTGCAACATCTTGTCATTTCAGGGTCAGTGTCTGTTGATTATCTTTTATCTTGAGATTAGATCATATTTTCCTGGTTCTTTGTATGTATGGTAATTTTGGAGTGTATCCTGGGCATGGTGATTGATTGTTAAGTAATGGAGAACTTGGGTTCTGTTATATTTCTTCAAAGAGTGTTGGTTTTATTTTTGCTTCATTGGGAAAGAACTTAGTTCAGACAGCAAACTCACTGTCTCAGGGCAGTAGCTCAAATATCAGTTCAGCGCTTTCATCTTCAGCTGAGTTACTTGCATTCTGCACTGGGTGTGCATAGCTAAAGGGTCAGAGATTTGGGCAGAGTCTATACAGAATTTGGGTGGGTCTTTTTTTTGGCTCTCTCCTTTCCAAGATTGACCCTTCGCTTTCCATTGGCTGTGGTTGCCCCTTCTTCTCTATTCCTCAGACCAAAAAGACTCTGAGTTTTCTATCAGAGTTCACATGACATAAAATTAACTGTTTTAAAGTGAATAATTTAGTGGTATTTTTAGTGCATTTACAGTGTTTGGCAACTACCACCTCTATCTAAGTTTCAGAGGTTCTCATGGCCCAAAAGAAAACCCTGTACCCACTGAGCAGCTGCTCCCCACTTCCCTACTCTCCAGCCCCTGGCAACCATCAGTTGGTAATCTGTACCTATAGTCTACCCATTCTGAGTATTTCATATAAATGGAGTCATACAAGATTGATCTTTTGTGTCTCGCTTCTTTCACTGGGCATGATGTTTTTGAGGCTCATCTGTGTTGTAGTATACACTCAAACTTCATTCCTTTCTACGTCTGAATAATATTCCACTCAGCGTGTACACATTTGTTTATTCATTGATTCGTTATTGGACATTCGGGCTGTTTCACCTTTTAAGCGTTGTGAACAGTGCTGCTACGAACCTGTGTGTACATGCATTTCTTTGGGTATCTAGTCTCAATTCTTTCGGGGATATACCTGGAGTGGAGTTGCCAGGTCACATGGTAATTCTGTGTTTAACTTTTTAAGAAACTGGTAAACTGATCTCCATTTGCCATTCCCACCAGCAATAGACAGGGGTCCAGATTTCACATCCTTACCAACAATTATATTCTGTTTGTTAAATTATTTGTTTCATCTGTTTAATTAATTTAATTGCAGTTATCTTAGAAAAGTGGCACCTCACTGTGGTTTTGATTTGCATTTCCCTGATGATGAATGATGTTGACCATCATTTTTTGTGCTTCTTGGCCATTTGTATGTCCTCTCTGGAGAAATTTCTATTCAAGTCCTTTGTGTATTCTAAAAAATATTTTATTTTTAGAGAGAGAGAGCATGCACAAGTGGTGGTGGGAGGGGCAGAGGGAGACAAAGAGAGTCTTAAGTAGGCTCCATACTGAGTAGCCCCTATGCAGAGCTCTATCTGAGGACTCTGAGACCCTGACCTGAGCCAAAACCAAGAGTTGGACGCTAAATTGACTGAGCCACCCAGCCGACCCCCATTGTGCATTTTTTAATCATATCGTTGAGCTGTAAGTGTTCTTTATATATTCTGCATACTAGACCTTTGCCAGATAAATGATTTGCAGATATTTTCTCCCATTCTTTTAGATTGCCTTTCCACTTTTTTGATAATATTCTTTGGTACACAAAAGGTTTTGATTTTGATGAAGTTCAACCTAACTGTTTCTCCTTCTGGTGTCATATCTAAGAATCTACTGCTAAATCCAAGATTATGAAGATTTAGCTCTGTTTTTTCCTAAGAGTTTTATAGTTTGGCTCTTATATTTAGGTCCTATATTTTAGGCTCTTATATTTAAATCATGTGTTCATTTTGATATACAGTATGGTGTAGGAGTTCAGCTTCATTCTTTTGCTTGTGAATGTCTCATCTTGTTGCCATTTGTCAAAGAGACGTTTCATTCCCATTCAGTGTTCTTGGCCATCTTGTCGCTTGGCTATAAACATATGGGTTGAGTTCTTCCTCAGTCTTGGTGTCTGGGCTTACTGTTCTGACGACTATAGCTTTGTTCTCTGGGGGCTTGAGTTCTCCGTGCAGTGCTGACTTAAGCCTACCCTTGAGTTGAATGCCACAAACAACCCAGGAAACTCACATTGTGCCATGTGTTTCTTCCATGTATCATGTCCTCTCCAGAATCTGCCCTCTTTGGTTCACACTACAGGGCCTTCAGGTAGTTGGCTTTTACCTATGCATTCCAGAGTTTGTAACTGTTGGCTGTGGGATGGTTGCTCTGGCCCCAGTTTATTTGGCTGATGCCAGAAGCAGGATTTCCTCTTGCCTGTCCCTTCTTCCGCCCATTGCTTTCCTTGACTTTTGGTGACAATGGCACACGTGACAAAGGATGGGAGGGTAGCTGCCCAGGAGAAGGTTTCTAGCCTGGCCCGCATCCCCTGGAACTGTGGAGGCTGCTTTCCTTGCTCACACACCTGCTGCCCCATTCCTGGGCATGACGTAGGTTGTAGATTTTGGAGCGAAGTGCCCTGTGTGTTCAGAGGACAGAGGTGAAGTCACCTCCTTGTTTCTTTCCATTCTCGGCACTGTGCTGTGCACATGGTTGACTGCCAGGAGCCCGTCATTGAAAGATGAAGTATCTGAATCTAGCAGGGGCAAAGGAGCAATGCTTCCATGATTCCTGCGGGCTCTGCTGCCCCCCAGGATTGGCCTCCTGCTGCCCCAAGGAGGATCTCGTTTTGGCAACCATAATGTAACCAGCAGATGCATCAACCTCTCCCTTTTCCATGGGGAGAGGCAGGTTGGCATGAAGGGCCATTTCTGCCTCCAGCCAGAAGCGAACCTTTAAATGTGGCCAGGCAAAGGTAGGGGGGCTAATTAAGAGGGGCGTACCTAGGTATCTGAACTGCATCATTTGCAGACTAATGAATAGGTCTCCTTAGCAAATTACCATTTTCCCTCCTGGCAGGTGAGGAAACCTGCTTATTGGATCAAGGTCTCCCTGGTTTGCCTTGGATTAAACTAACCACCGCTCTGTCCCTTGGCGGGCTCCACTCCCTGACCCACCACATTCCATGGGCCTCCCTGGCTTCTTGACATGCTGGGCTCCGTCTAGCGGTTAACTCATCAGAGAGCAGCCTTGCCCTGGTTAGGACTTGTTTCTCTTTGTTCTGTTTTGCCTTAGCCATTTCGATCTTGATGGTTTCTCCGAACAGGCAGGGTTGTTTGTTAGCTTTGTTTTATTTCTTTGATACAATCCTGCCCAGAGGCAGAGGGATGGAGGAGATGACTTCGAGAGGTCTTTTCAGGCTCCTCTCCTTTTCTCCTGGAGATACATCAAGAATTCTTTAGTTAATGGGCATAAAGTGCTTTGAAAACACAAACTGTTAAGTGGCGTTGAGGATGGGCTCACTAATTATTTATGATTTCAGAAGAGCCAGTTAATTCACCAGGAGAAGGAGTTATAATGCCAGGGACAGTAAATCATTCAGGAGAACAACGCAAATAACAGAGACGAGCTCCCTCTACCCCAGCTCTATGTCCCCCAGAGACTGGCCAGGCTGGACACAAGGTCTGCAGCCAGGCAGACGAAGTTTCCAGGTGGCATTACCTAGAACCTTCCTCCTCACTTGGCCAGGACTCCAAAATCAGTCAGGAGCCAGAAGGGACCATGGGGGTCTCTGGGTTCATCCACTTGCCTCAGAGCAAGACTGAGTTCTAATGATCCTGGTCCCCTAAAAACTCCCCAGAGAGGGAGTGTGGCCACAGACCTCCAGAGGAAAGTCCCTCCAGCAGCTCCGAGGGCGAGGATCAGAAAGGTGACAGAGTCCCTGGAGCGTCCCTGAGACTCACCCCTGTGCCCTCTGCAGCCCTCCGCTGCCTCCTCTGGGTGCAGGGCCAGCTGTCTTGCCCACCCCCACCTGCGAGGCTGCTCAGGCTAGAGCGTTCGTGTCTGCAATCGATAACTGTTGGCGGGCACCCGGGCCTGTGCAAACCCTCTTTCTCTCCACTCTGCGCACCCCCCTTCTTGAGAAGAGCCCCACTGTCCTGAGCCTTGGGATCTGAGTCCTTTCTGGGGTGTCTCATCCCGTCCCATCTCGTTCCATCCCATCCCATCGGAGACCTGGAAGGACACTGCCCTGCCTGCACCCCAGCTGAGCACCATGCAACACATCTCAGGCCCCTTTTTAAGGACTGGATTGAGGAAGGAAGGGGCCCCATATCCCGATGCCTATTTTTCTGCAAAAAGTAGCCATACATCAGGGCTAGTTTCTTATCTTCTGTATTCGATGCCATCTTGGAACGTTAATACTTCCCAGCACCAAACACCCATGACTGGGACTCCGTTACTCTGAGGAAAAGGTTCTAGTGCCACGTGGTAACCCAGCCTGGGGAAGAAAACCAAACCAAACCAAACCAACTACAAATTATAGGCCATGGCCCAGAAGTCAGCCTGCCCGAATGAAATGAAGTCATGATGGCCAAGCTCTTTCCTGCCTGTTCTCCTTCCTGAGCTGGCGGGTGTGCACTCCCCTGAGCCGGCCCGAGGGTGCTGAGCGCCAGGGCAGGGGGAGGCTGCCCAGCATGAGGCAGGGAAGCAACACTGGGGAGCCCAGGGCAGCAGAGCTCGGAGTTGGCAGTGGCCTTGGAGTTACTTTGCAAGGGGACATCCAAGTGGCTTGCCTTTCTGGTCCCTTTGTAGCATCTCCGGGGGAGAGGCGGTGCTGTTTCCACAGACTGGACTGGGTGCTTGCTCTGTGCAGACTGGGATACAGACAGGGGAAGTGTGTGTGTGCATGTGTGTATGCGCGTAGGTATGTGGGGGGCACGCGTGCACATCGCGCAGGTGTGCATGCTGCATATGCATGTTTGTGTAAATGTGTGTACATGTATGTGTGTGTGTATGTTGCTCATTTCACATGATCATGGCTTAGAAACGTGGCTTCTGAAAGCAGCCTGACCCCCTTGCCCACTGCCCTGTCTTCTCCCATCCTGGCGTCACAGAGCTGCTGTGCTGGGAGCTCTATTCCAGATCAACGCCACAGCCACCGCCGATGAGGCCCAGGGGTCACGGGTGGTGGACAGAGTGACACGGACTAAGGAACAGAGCCTGGGGAGAGTGTGCGTTTTCCCTCTTTTTGGCAAGTAGCACAGACACATTGGTCTGCTTGTCCCCTACGGTGTTCCGAGTGTTCCACGGAGGACCGAGGTCTGCAAAGACCCCTGTAAAGACTTTGCTGCGGGAGCATGTGGCCTGGACTCTGGCTTTGGGTGAGGAAGGCATCCGGGCAGCGGGTGTTGGTGGGACCCTCGGCCCTAGGCTCAGCTCTGCCAGAGACCAACTCAGGGGCCTTGGACAAGTGACTTTCCTTCCAGGGCCCCAGATTTGTCCTTTACAACAGAGAGTGTTACATCGGCAGTTTTTGAGGCTTTCCTCTTGCTTTATCCTTATGGGATTCTGTGTAGAATCCCACACCACTGGGTCGACAGTCTTAAGGTTTATCAAATAGGTACTCATTGTGTGCCAGGCGCGGTTCCCGGAGCCGAGGACAGAAAGATGAGAACAAGAATCCTAGCAGTGAGAGAGGTGGCCAGTACCTCTCGAGCTCTTGTCCCACGGCAGGTGAGGTCTGAACAGTCGGCGTCCAGCCTCTGTGAACCCTGTTTGCAAGATGCTATGACAGGTCTTGTGCTCCCTGAGCTCGCCTGGCCTCCACTCACAGTCTTAGTGGGCGGGAGGGGTGTGGGGAGGAAGGTACACCCGGTTAAATCTCCCAGAATATTTCATTCCAGTGATCAGAAAGATGCATCAGAGGGTCCTTCAGGACAAGCCCGTGGTCCATTGTTGGGGTAGGAAGGGTTTTTGGAGGCATTATACCTGCCCCGGGCTGTGAGGTGGGGTCGGAA
This sequence comes from Canis lupus baileyi, assembly GCF_048164855.1. NCBI lineage: Eukaryota > Metazoa > Chordata > Mammalia > Carnivora > Canidae > Canis > Canis lupus. Next base: position 54,434,734 of record NC_132853.1, on the reverse strand, counting down.
CCAGGCCGTCAGGGCAAGGTGGGTGGGCATGTCCGGCCGTGCAAAGGCCCAGAGGCTGGGGCAGCTGTGGCTCCCTGGCTTGGGAAGCTATAAGCAGTTGAGTTTTTAAAGCCCAGGACTGAGGGGAAGGAGGAGAGGTTGGGGAAGGGCAGAGGCCAGCCTGGAGGCCTTTCTGGGGCTACTGGGCTTTATCTTCATCACCTTGTGTGCCAAGGCGGTGGGGGCAGTGGCTTTTCTTTTGTTTTCGTTTTTGTGTTAGTAGCTGGATCTCTGTGTTGCACTAGGGGGAAGTAAATTTAGTTAAGTACAGGTCCCTTTGCTTTTCAGAGATCCCTTCCCTCTACAGTCGTTTTCAGAAGCTAGCTGGAACTTCATGCATTCCTTCCTCGGAGAATCCGAGGTCCCCCACCCCCACTCCAAGTTCCCCCTCCCTCCTCCTCCTCCTCCTCTCAGGGGGCTTGGTTAATGCATCCCAGCCCAGCCCTGTCCTGCTGTGGGCCCAAAATAGAAGGCGAGGTGGGGCAGCTGGCAGGGGGGGGCAGGGATGAGGCCCCGAGATGCCATTGGATGGGGGTTGGCTGGCCAACAAAAGGGTCCAGGACAGTGTGATGGATGGAGGAGCACATGCCAGCGGGGGAGGGGCCGCCGGGTGGGGGTGGGGCCCCACCATGGCTCCGATTTCAGAAACTTGCCTCCCAAATGCCTGCAAACAGCTGACAGCCATGGAAAGCGGATGAAATGGGATTAGAACATCCTTTCCAAAGAGAGCACGGACTGCAGAGCGTGACAATACGGTCCCTGTCCTGCGGGTTTCGCCGCTAATTCCACCAGCCTCGAACCATCTCTCTCCGGGGCCCTGGGGCCAGGGGCGGGGGGGAGGGCAGCAGGAGACTCGGTGGCGTCTCCAGGGAGACAGGCTGGGCCGGTGGGTGGGTTCCTCCCGAGGTCAGCCTGCGCATCTCCCGCCCCCACCCAGCCGCAGGGTTGTGGAGGTGTTTTTGGGGGGAGAAACTAGTCTTACTGTCTTTCCCCCCAGCTCTCACTGAACTCAGCAGGGGAGTCTCCGGGGTATCCAAGTCCCTCATGCCACAGTGTAAGCCTCACTCCGGACCAAGTGGGCCTTGGGGGGGGGGCCCAGAGGCAGAGCCTGGGAGCCAGGATGGTGCTACCCGCTGGCCTGCACCCTCTGCTCCCCAGCATGACCTTGAGCAGGAGAAAGGACTCTGTGCCTCAGTGTTTGCATCTCTAAAATGGTTTTCATCTAGAAAAAGATTTCCTGCCCCAGAGGGTTGGTGGAAGACCAGAGGACCGGTAGCCCCGAGCCTGGTATATAATAAGCATCCGGGGTGCCGCTGCCACTGTTAACTGTCTGCTAGTCCTCTGGGCTTCCCCCACCCTCGTGCACACCTCTGCACCCCCAGTTCTGGGGTCAGGCTGGAGAGCGGGGCCTGACCCCCGCGATGGGGGGGGAGGGTCCTGCCTGGACCAGCTGGCAGCCACCCGTTAGCCACATCCAGGCTAGTGGATACTTGTGTTTATCTTCCCTGCTTGAAGAGCCTGCAGCAGGGGTGAGAGGCATCGATGTTTATTTTGATAACGACTCTTCAATGCGTTTGCAAACTAATAAAATCAACTCATTAGGCTGCATGTTTAATTCACAACTGTACTGTGGGGAGACTTCCCTGGTGGCTGATGGGTAACGCTGGCTCCCTCCCGAGAGGGGGGAAAGTGTGCGGTATTTAAACTCTCCGAGACCGGCAGCACGTGTCGAGGGTCCTGCTCCCCATTTCCCCCCTGAGAGGGGCAGCGGAGACCCCGGGCCTGCAGACCTCGTCCTGCCTGGGGACATCTTCACCTGCACCAGGGCTCCGGGGCTGCTCCCTCCGTGTAGCCAGGGCTGGTGGGAGCAGGGGAGAGGCTGGCGGGACTGCCCCAGAGCGAGCAAGGACTTGGTCCCAGCGAGAGGGGTGTGGAATGGTGGATCCTGCAGAGCTGAAGTGGGGACAGGAGAACTCTAACACTTTCTGAACTCTAACAGATCATTGCTGGGGTCTTTCCAGCCCTGCACCTCGGGGGAAGCAGATGGCCCGGTGAGGGGTGATGTGGGGAGCATTGGTGTACAGATGGAGAAACTGAGTCTCAGAGAGCTTCGGCAACTCGCACAGGCTCTCACAATTGCTTAGTGCACGGCAGGGCCAGATCTCAGACTCGGGCCTCAGTAACTCCATGCTTGTTGCAGTGGCCACGAGGGCCTGGTGTTGGGTCTCTCAAAGGCACCTGTCCCAGGGGGCCTGGTGTGCTGCAGGGAGGAGCACAGGGGCTGGCTCCAGCTCTTTCCATGCTGCATCCTGGCTGAGTGGAGCTCTGAAGAGAGCCTGTGGTGGTCAGGGCAGGCCCCGACCATGCCAGAGAGAGAGAGGACTCTGGATTCATCACGGTCCCTCTGGAGCATATCGGGCACCAGCGTGGGCTGGACAGGATCATCCTGCAAGTGGTGATCCTGCCCAAAGGGAGGTTCCGGGGGCAGCCAGGGTCACAGCCCCAGTGCCAGCAAAGAGAGGGATAGAGCCCCAAAACCTGAACCTGGGTGAGGGGGGGAGTCTTTGCTCTTCTGCAGCATCAGGGGGCAGAGAGAGAGAGAGAGAGAGAGAGAGATGATCTATACCCCCTCCTCGGGCACGGAGTCCAGGGGGAAGGGGCTGGGAGAGAGCTAGAAGTTAACCCCATTCCTACCCATCTGCCCCAGACCTGCGACCAGGGGCCACGTGATAGCTGCCCTGAGCCAGCAGGGCCACCACGTTTGTCGGAGCACGATTACTTGGATTTCTAGTAAAATGTAGTTTCTCTCTGTGCAGAAAATACAGAATTGAGACCTATAGCTGATTTCATCTCTTTGGAGACTTTTCCCGTGGTTCTCACAGATCCTCACCCTCATGCTCATCCTGAGAAGGGGGGGGTCTCCCCTCCATGCCCTCCAGTCCCTCCCCAACTCTAACACACACTCCCTCCTAGTCCTTCCTGCACACACAGAGCACACACAGACACACACTGTTTGCACATATGGGATCACACGCAGAAACACATGACACGTACTTGCCAGCACACACCAGTTGCGCACGCGTGCACACACATTTGTGCATAAACACATACATACGTACACACACACGCCTGCTTTCCTCACAGCTGCTCTGGGAAAAATTAGCAATGCCATCGGCTCTCCTGGCTGTCAGCGTCCTAATTGCACCAAAGCAGCCCTGTGAGTCACAGAGACCCGGAGAGTGACCCAGATACTGAGAATCACACTGTCCCTGGGATTTGCAGCCGCTCAGGATGTGCGATGGGACACAATTCGGGCGGATAGTGGAAGAGCCGATTGATTATTTTTCCCCTTTCTGCAGTGGCTGGGAAGGAGCAAGCAGCTTCTGGGCTGGGAGTGGGGGGACAGGGTGCATTTTGGGGTGCCCCCAGTTCCTGGCTGGGCTTCTCACTCCAGAAAAGAGAACATGGGCAGCTTTGAAGAGCCGATGAAGCCTGTGGTTTCAGTGAGGGTGAGGTGGAGGTGGGGTGCGGGTTTCAACCCCCTGTCTGGAGATCTCTGGGTGGCAGTGGGTTCAATGCATCCTAAGCTTATGGTGGCCCCAGAGACCTGTGTCCTCCCCCAGGGCATGGAGGAGGGAGATGGGGTGTCTTCCCACATCCCAGGGCTGGGTGGGCACTCCCTTCTCCTCATGCCTCTGACAGTTGTTTCTAGTGCAGCTGCCCGGCCAAGCTGTGTGCCCTCTGTCATGCTGGCCCCAGCCCTGCCTTTTGAGCTGCTTGTAGTTCCTGACAGCTGCCCGTTGATGGCTAGAATGGGGCACACGCCCCACCAGTGGGGGCTGCGTCTCCTGTGCCCATGATGGCTCTTGGATTCCCAGGGGGACATCGGTGGCTTATGGAGAGCCTCTGGCACATAGAGATGAGAGGCCCTGCCACCTCTCTATAAGGACATCCCCGTTAGCAGAGAAGCGTGATTTCCCCCACCTTGAAACCCAAACCCCTTGAGCCCACTTCGCCCGTGGCTCAGGCCTCAGCTCTGTCCTCACCCACATGGTGAGCTCATCTGGTCTCTGTGGCCCCCATGCCCACATGTATCCCTCCGGACTCTGGACCCTTCTGTCCAACTCTGCACCCACTTGCCTGACCAGTAGTCACCCCAGACTCACCCCCCAGACCAGAGTCCCGATCCTCCCTGGCAGGGCCCTCCCCCAGCAGCCTTCCCAGGCTAAGTTGAGGGCAAAGCCAAGCTGCAGTTGTCTAGGGCTGAAACCTTCAGGCCATCCTGGACTCTGCTCTTTGTCTTTGACCCACACGTAATCCTAATGAATGGAATATATTTTATTAATGTATGTAGAATCCAGCTGCTGCTGTACTGGTCTCAGCCACCAACATCTGTGCCCTGGGCTCACCTCCAGTGCTAAACAGTGATCCTTGCAAAATAAAAATAATCCCTCTTGGGAAATTTTAAGAATAACTTTGCAGTGGAGAAGCCTGCCCCCTCCCCACCTTCCACCCTGCCACCCTTGCTGCCTCAGCCAGGGGATCAAAGTCAGTGTCATCAGAGATATGTCATATGGATAATGCATCCTGTTGATAAGATCTGTTGATGAGGCCACTTTACCTCTGTGGTCTTCCTCCCCCAAAACCCATAACCACAGTCTAACCACGTGAAAAACAGCAGACAAACCCACATTGAGCGAACGCTCTACAAAATACCTGACCAGTGCTCCTCCACACTGTCAAGGTCATCAGGAAAAAGGAACGTCTGAACCTGTCAGGGTCTAGAGGAGCTTGAGGAGACATGACAATGAAATCCTGGATGGGATCTTGGAACAGATAAGGGACAGAGGGAAGAACTAGTGAAATCTGTGTACATGGGGGTGAAGTTAATAGGGACATACCAGGTTGGTTCTTGGCTGTAAAAATGTGCCATAGTGTGCTAGATGCCAGCAGTAGCAGACCCTGGGTGATGGGGCAGGTGGGGACTCTCTCTTCTACGTTTGCACCTGCCCTGTAATCTAAAACTGTCCCAAAGTCAAATATTAAAATACAAAAACACAACAGAAGCCAGAGCCTCTGTCCTCTGCTCCAAAGCCCTGGAGGAAAGCCATCATCCTGACTGCGGCTTGTGAGGCCATGCGATCTGGTGCTCTGTTCCTTCTTGAGCCCCTCAGCGTCGGCCAAGTGGTCTGTGTCCTCTTCTATGTGCCACCCGTGCTGTGCAGTCCCTGCTGGAGAACCTTTGGGCCAGCTGGTCTGGCTTCCCTCAACACTCCTCCCCTCAAAAGCTGTTTGGTTCTATCCTAGGTGCCTGCTCAGATGTCACAGTCCCAGCAAGGTCTAGCCCAGCTGTCACCTGCCCCCAACACCTGCACCCCCAGACCCCTCACCCTGCTCGACATCTCTCAACATCCTTGTTTCCCATCATGTATCGTCTTGCAATGTATTAGATCACTTGGAAGTGTAGCGTGTTTATTGTTTACTCTGGTCCCTGTCACCTAAGTGTCAGCCCCTCAAGGGCAGGACCTCTTCTCAGTGTCCATGTGTGAATCCCAAATGTCCAGAACAGTGCCTGGTACACGGTAGGTGCTGGACAAATGCATATCTGTTGAAAAAAAGTAAATGAATGAGTATGATGATCCTCCCCCCAGCTTTCATGCCAGGGAATAATTAAGATGGTTAACAATTAGTTAGTAAGTTAGTTAACAGCCACCCAGAGTGCACACCTGTGACACCGGGATTTATAATAAGAAATATATATTTGGTCTTCATCTCTGGTTCAGGCACAGAGCTCCTAAAACCCTTGGAACTTCGATGAGAGCAACCCAGGTGTCTTCTGCTATGTTGATGAAGTGGCTTTGGGACGGACTTAAGGATGGGGCTGGGGCCAGGGGAGCCGGCCTTGTGATTGGAAGGTTGGAACTTTGGGTCCCATAGCTGATCTCCAGGGAGGGAAGAGGGGCCAGAGGCTGAATCCATCGCCAAGAAGCCAGTGATGTAATCAGTCCTATGCAGTGAGGCCTCCATAAAAACCCAACAGGACAAAGGATGAGGTTCTGAGAGCATCCAGGTTGGCAAACTCGTGGATGTTTGGGGATAGTGGGCGCTTGGAGAGGGTATGGAAACTCTACATCCTCGTAGTCTAGTAACTAAAATATTTCTCTGAATTCTCTAAGGTGCTCTGACAGATTAATGGAACCCCAGGAGGGGGTCGTTAGAACCACCAGTTATAGCCAGTCGGTCAGAAGCAGTAGGGACAACCCCGACTTGCAATTGGCATCTGCGGGAGGAGCGGGGCGCGGTCTTACGGGAGCGAGCCCGGAACCCGTGGGCTCTGATGCTGTCTCCAGGTAGATAGTGGCATAATCGAGCTGCATTGCAGGACACCCAGCTGGTGGGTAGAGTCCCCAGCATCTCCCGTGTGCTCACGCCCGCAGCCCTGCCTTCCTGCTTGGGGCCTGTTCATGGCAGGACAGTCCTGGCGGGGAGGACGGCGCTTCCCTCCCTTCCTGAAGATTGGAGGATTCTACTGAGCACTCTTGACCACTCCTTGTCCACACCTCTTACTTGGCACTTGAATTAGTGGCAGCTCTTAGGGACACATCTCATCGCCTTGAGAAAGTGGGACAAGAGGCTGCTCAGGGAGAGTGTTGAACGAATAAGGGAGGTGGGGAAGGGACCGTCCTCACTGTCTGGCTCCATGCTCTGGCTCGGAGCCCTGAAGACTGGAGACCCTCAAAAATGTTGGCTGCTGGGCCAGCCCAGTGCGTCCCATCGTGGCGTCCTTAACCGTCTTTGGTGCTTGCTGCTCCGTTGAACTTGACCTTGAGAACCTTCCCCTTCACTTGGTCCTCACCATCTCCTTGACCTCTCAGCCTTGGCGCTTTCCTAACAACGAGCACCAGGGTTCTTTGCTGATAGAATCGATTGTCTCTTTCTTTGCTTTCCTCTTTCTCTCCCCGTTCTCTGGACCGAAAATCTGGATTCTCCGTGGGGAGTAGATAGTGGCTTTCCAAAAGGAAATGGGCTCTGGAGTGAGCCAAACCGGGGTTAGCAACCTAATTTGACCATTTGCTAACCACATCACGTGGGTCAATTTGCAGTACCCCATCGAGCCTCGTTTGCAGAACCGGAGCAGCCGTCCCTGCCTTCGCAGTCGTCACAAGGGCCCCAGGTGACGTGTGGACCGGGCTGCCCAGCAGGTGGAAGCCCTGATGTTCATCATCTCCGCACCCAGCTCTCAGCTCCCTGCTCCCCGGACCCTCACCTGCACACAGCTCCCCCTGCCCTACCTCAGAAGAGGAGCTCAGGGGGCCACCCCTCACCTCCTGCCACGTCCCCTGCCACATCTCATTTCTCCAGGGGGCCCCCTCCGCCGGCTCCCTGAGCTCCCTGGACTCCCGCTGCTGCCTCTGAGAGCCAGTCTTTCATCACCACTGCGTCCGTGGTAGTCGAGGCGTGAAGCAAAGTAATAATAAGAAACAAGCATGACGTGCCCCCCCCGGCACCCCACAAATAAATAGGTTGTTTGCAAAGGAAAACCAACACAGCCCCATCCCTGCTAATTAGACCTCATCAGCGCTTCACCAGGGCCACCTCATTTTGTTGGTTTGGTGTGAGTGGATTTTTTTTTCTTGTTTTCCTTTAAAACACAGAAAGGAAAAAAAAGCAAACTCCACAGTTTTCTGTGGTCTCGCTGGGTTGGCAAGGAAATGGGGTGTCAGCTTTCTCAGACTTGGTGAATCCTGGGAGTCTGAGTGTCTAGATGGAGAGAAGAGGCTGTGGTCTATAAGTCATTCAACAAGCATCCCGAGCCAAGCGTGCTGTGACGGGCTGGTGACATGAATGTGACCCGTCAGGACATGTTCAGGGTTACTGAGGCACCCAGATGCCCGAACAGGATAAGGTTCTGATGCCTGCGGGTGGGGTGGAATGTCGGGGCGTGTGGGGCATTACTAGAACTTAGGGGAGTTGGAAACCCACCCAGGACTAGGTAGTGGGGAATCCTTCCCGGAGGAAGTGATCCTGCGCTGATGCAGGAGACCTGGAACAGGGTTATGGGTCACTCTTATGACCCCTGCCACCTCCTCCACCCCTTAGCTCATGGCCCCACCTGCCTCCTTCAAGAGAAGAGAATGCACTTGACTCCCAGCAGACCTCTTCCACTCCCTGCATTTCTCTTCTGCTCCCCTTCCCTGGGGTCACACCTGGGCCCTCCGCCTGAGCCTGGGTTCTGCCCTGCTCACCTGCTCAGGTGCCTCCTGCCCCCTGTACCTTCATGCTTTCCCTCTCTCTACTGGGTCCCTCCCAGCAAGGCACACCTTGTCTCCTTGACTGCTTTGGCCCCTTCCCTGTGTCTCTCCTTCAAGCCAAGCTCTCTCCATCTGCCCACTGTCCACCCACCATCACCCTGGTCCCCTCCACCTGCCCTTGGAGCTTCCCAGGCAAGGTTGCCTGTGATCCCATGTCACTAAGTCCGGGGGACCCTGTTATACACCTGTCCTCTTGCCTGTAGTTGACCTTGCCCTATGGTGTGATCTCTCCCTCCTCAGTTTCCAGAACATCATGGTCCTCGGAGGGGAGTGTTCTCTTGCCTCTCTAATTCCCCCTTCCCAGGCCCATTTGGGGGCCTCCTCTCCCTGCAGCGGTCACCTAAATGTGGGTGTTTACCATGGTTCCACACCTCACCCCCACCCCCATAGCTTCAGCTGCCACTGCTGTGCTGACAGCTCCTGCCAAAATGTCTGTGACGAGCCCCAGACCGCCTGGACATCTCCCTTTGAATGTCTCCTGGCCCCTCTCTTAACACCACCCCTAAACTGAGCCCCCAAGATCTCTACACCGGGGCCAGGCATTCATCTCAGAATTGACTTTTCTACCCTTCCTGGAATGTGCCTGCTTCTCCGAGCGAGATCCACCTGTCACCCAGGGGCTTGGGCCACTCCCCCGGCCCCTGCATTGGAACAGCCCATCACGTCCTGCCCATTCTGCAGGACTTCTGCACCTGTCAGCTAGCCGCCCCGGCCTTCAGGCCCGGACCCAGCAGAGCTAGGAAAAAGAGGTGTCAGTAGGGATCCCCTAGCAGCCGCTTGCTCCTTTGAGCCCAGCACCTGCAGGGCCCTGGGGGTGTTGTGTGCTGTGAGTTATCGGGACGCTGTGTGTCGGGGGGTCAGTGACTCCCCCCGGAGCCAGCCAGGTCCCTTTCGGGCATTCTGTGTTTGCTTTGTCCTTCTGGGGAGGATGTGGCGAAGGTGGAGAGGGACTGGCTGTGGCGGGGCCAGGCGTTCATCTCAGAATTGACTTTTCCACCCTTCCCGGAACGCGGGCCTTCGGCCACGCTCAATGGGGCTCTGTTCCTGCGGGCCGGCCGAGGCCAGCTCCGGGGAGAGCGTGTGTGAGCGCGGTATTTCCACGGACCCCCACCTGGAAACCACTCCCCGCCCCACCCTGGAAACAAACACTGCCACGGCCAAGGAGGCTGACGTGTCGGCGCCCGTGGCCAGGAGCCGGCCCGGGCAGGGCGCTCCCTCCGGGTGGCGGTCTCCAACCTGCGGCCCCACTGGCCCTGGATTCGGAGACAGCCGGGTGACGTTGCTGGTCGCCCTCCTTGTCCCCATCCTCTTCTGGGCACCTCTTTCCCAGGGCTCCTGTTGAAGGGAGGCTCATTGTCACCACCCCAGGAGGTGGCCCTGGTAGGGGGACGTCGTCAGAGGATCGTGGGTGTGCTGGGGCCTGCGTTGTAGGAGCCAGGCAGCCCTGGGTTGGAATCCTGGCTCTGCCACTCACACGCCGTGTGACCTCTGCCAACTTCCTTTACTTCTCTGAGCCTGATTTTTTTTCTTCTTTAAAGTGTGCTAATAATCCTTCTCTAGTAGGGTAGTTTTAAGGAGTAAAGATAATGAGATCGTGTTTGAAACGCAGGTGGCACAGAACCATGCAGCAGAGTGGTTTTTACTTTCAGAGTTGGGGGTGGGAAGGGCTCGCGGGTGGTCCGGGAAGGTTGTCCTGCCTGGTGTGGCATCACGGATGTCCCAGCGTGCTGACCATCTGGGAGCCCAGCGGTGGCTGCATTTCAGAGGAGAAAGAAGTCATTCTACTATCTCATCAGCAGGGTAGCTGCTCAGAGCATTCTAGAATCTGCAAGGGGAAGGGTGAACCCTCCCTTCCAGAGCAGCACTTCTCCCTCCAGCAGAGGGTGGCTCAGCCTCTGCCTGGACAGTCCCTCAGATGGAAGCTCCTCCTTTGCGGGGCAGGTCCCTAGATCACCAGGCAGCAGTGGTCTCCCTTCTTCCAGGGTGCACTCCCCTGTTCCGTCCACCCCCCAGTCTGCAGAGATGGGGAAGCCTCTGAGTCTGCACCGTCTGCACCCCCTGGGGCCAGCACAAGGTAGTCTCCTTGGGGTGTGACCTCACCCCTCCACCCCCCCACAGGGACATGGGACAATGTGCACATTTTTGGTTGTCCTAGGTTGTCAGAGGATGGGTACTCCTGGCATCTAGCGGGTGGAGGCTGGGCATGCTACTGAACGCCCTGCAGTGCACAGGACAGCCCCCACCATGAAGAATGATCTGGCCCCAACTGTCAGGAGGGCCTCACATCAACACCCCTGGGTCACCGGCCCGGCCCAGACCTGAACACAACACAACTTGTGTGGGTCCGTGGGATTTCAAGAGGTGAGAATGGGAGGAAAGTCACCCAGCTTCATTTCCAGTTGGCGGCCAAGAAGGATTCTGCAAAGGAATGCCATTAAAGGGGTCTTAGCCCTTTTTTCCCCCCATGTCCACTTACGAGCTCCTGCTAGGCGACAGGCCCCGTGTGCAGTGCTAGGGAATCAGCGATTGTCACTCGGTGTCTAGGAACTTTGGTGGAGGCCCTAGTCCAGAGGCTGGGCTTGAGGCTGGGGATACAGTGGCGGGAAGTGGTCTCCACTCTCCCGTGCGCGGCCTTCCAGCCCTGGCCGCCTTCCTAACAGCGTGGCTGGAATGTGGGGCCTGTGTTCCTTGTTCCTTCTCAGTCTCCAGGACACGTAGAAGGATTCTTGGGGGACTGGGAGGTGGGCTTTAAACTCCAGGCTCCGCGCTGCTACTGCCTTGTTCTTCTGTCCTCCGGGTGAACCACGCCCCACTTCTGGGTCTCGGTTTCCCAAACTCACCTGTATCAGGGTTCTCTAGAGAAACAGAACCAATAGATTATACATACAGAGACATGTATTGAGAGGAATTGGCTCAAGTGATTATGGAGGCTGAGACGTCCCACAGTCCGCTGTCTGCAAGCTGCAGGCCCAGGAAGGCCAGCGGTTTGCTTCCATCTAGAGGGAAGCCAATGGCACGACTCCTGGTTCAAGTCCAAGGGCCTCAGAACCAAGAGCACGAATGTCTGAGAAACCAGAGAAGATGGATCTCCCAGTTCAACAGAGCAAATTCTCTCTTCCTCCACCTTTTTGTTCTGCTGGGGCCCTCAGCAGATGGGATGGTGGCCACCGAATCAGTGAGGACTCAGTTCACCAATTCAAGTACTGACATCCTCCAGGAAAGCCCTCACGGACGCACCCAGAAATAACGCTTCACCAGTTGTTGGGCATCCATCATCAGCCGGGGCTCTAGCCAGCACACTGCCCGACCCACTACTCCCCTGCAGGGGTTTCCTGCAGCAGCCACAACAAAGTATCACAAACTCAGGGGCCAGAAGTCCACAGTCAAGGTGTGGGCAGGGCTGGTTCCTCCTGGAGGCCCTGAGGGAGAACCCGTCCCATCCTCTCTCCTGGCTTCAGGAGGCTGCTGGCACCCCTGGGTGTTTCTTGGCTGGAGATGCGTGCCTTCCGTCTCTGCCCCCATGACCCCATGGCCTTCTTCCCTGCGTCTCTGTGTCTCTGTGGCCAGATTCCCCTGTTCTTAGAAGGACATCATCCTAAGCCCCCACCCTATCCGGTAGGACCTGGTCTCAACTTGATCAGGAGTGCAACAGCCATATTTCCAAATAAGGTCGCATTCTGAGCTTCTGGGTGGACAGGAATTCTGGAGGACGCTAACCCAGTACGACACCTCAAGGGGTCGACGTGGTTGTTAAAGTCAGGTTGCAACTAAAGGTACGGGGTCTGCAGGCCTCTCTCTGGCGGGTTACCGTGCGCAGACCCTGCCTCTCATCCTGTGCCCTGGTGGCGCCAGCCTGGCTTGGGCAGAGACTGGAATGCACGGGAGTGAGTGGCCCCAGATTAGTGGGTCTGAGCTGCTCCAAGGACAGGTGAAGGATACCCCGGTGGGCAGGGAGGGAAAGGGGGTGGAACAGGCCAGGGGCTGGGGGAGGGGACCTGTTTGTTTTCACGACAATAAATGCCTCTTGATGGACTGTGGTTTACACAGGGACTCCGTGCCACATCGAGCTGTCCACATTGATTGGATGGCCGCAAAGCCCTGTCACGGAGCAGGAGAGGAGCTGGCAAGAGCCGCCTTATGGCCTGTCCCCAAACTGACCCCAGGCATCCTTGGAGTCACTTGGGGAGTTAGGGTCCGAGTGGCCAAAGCGGGTAGGGACCCTGGGACCGAGGCCACTCTGTCCTCCCTCCTCCCTTCCCCAGGGCAGGCAGCAGCCTGTTGGGAAGGCAGCCCATTTTTAATGAACAAATTACTGTCCTTGTTAACAGCACGAATAGGGCTTTGGGGGATCAAGGGAGCCAGTGCTTGGGAAACAGCCACTAACTTAATGAAGAGGATGGATTCCAGATGTGGCCTCTGGCCCAGCAGACAGCTGCCATCCTTGGATTCCTGGACGGGATGGAGGGTGAGGTATGGGCATGGATGACAAAGGGGGGCGGTCAGGCCGTGTGGGACCCCTGTCGCTCCTTTTCTGGGACGAAGACCCACTCCTAGAGAAAGTCCGGGATCCCTGCTTGCTAGTGGCTGTTCATTTAGCTCTTCAAGAAACACTCGACAAAGGGCAGCTATGAACTCAGTACTACTTATCAATGGATTTTTTACCTTATTAATCACAACAGCAGCCACACACTTTTGATAAATGGCCAGAGGTGTGTGAAGCATGTCGGTTCTAACGGCAGACAGGGTTTGGGGTGCACGTGCACTGGAGGACCCCCTGTAAGGGCTCGGGGGCCATGGGCCCCCATGCTGGAGACCCCTGGCTTCGCTCGCTGGATCCTGGAGCAGGCTGTGTTCCTCGGGGAAGTGGAAGGGCCCTGCCCACGCCAGTCTCATCCTGCGTCCCATGACGTAGAGGATGGCTCAGGGTAGAGGAACAATTTTGAGCTGTGTTGATTGATGTGCGTTCCCTCCCCCATCCATCCCCCCTCCGCTCCTCCCTGCCTCCCTCCCTCCCTCCCTCCTTACACACACACACACACACACACACACACACATATGTATTAAGTACTCAGCACAGCTGGGGACGCATCATGGAGCCAGGCGCACTGTGCAGGACACCACAAAGCCAGAGGCCCACTCGTAGCCTTCCAGAAGCCCCTAGACTTCAGGGGGAAAGTCAGGAAAGGGGTAATTCATCCGAAAGGAGGAGCCTACAGTTCCTGCTTGCTCATTATCCCGGAAAGTCTGTTCTCCACTATCTTGCCTATTGAGGATCTTGTAAAAATGCCACCTGAAGCCAAGGACCCCCACCCACTTCAAACAATAAAAGATGCAGAAACCACTGATGCTGGGTCCGCTTCCTTTACTATATAGAACGGCAGTGGACGGCCGCCTGGGTCCCACAGCTGAGGCAGTGGCAGGCCCCAGCTCTGCCCAGCTCCCCATCCGAGGGGGCCCCTGCCAGCCTCCCGGGGGAGGGCGGGCGGGGTGGCACCCATGTAAGCTGCAGGGCTGTCCTTGGAGGACTCGGCTGCTCCCAGTAGGACCATTGAGTCCCTGCTGAAGGCAGAGGCCAGTGATGCGAGTTACATACCCAGAGCTTCACACTCGACTCGCAGCTTCTTCCCTGGGAGGGTCATTTACTGACAATTACGGCTTTAAAGTGGGTCCAGTTTAGCAAGCGGTTTCTATAAAGAGCAGAGCGGCGTCCCCAGGGAGTGAGAGCCAGGCCGGGGGGATGGGAGGCAGGCACTATCTGTGTTATGGATTTTATCGAGTCGTAAACAAGGCTGGAGAACAAACAATTAAAACTGGCTGATGCATGGGGCTGCCTCGCCAGCTGGCTGCCAGGGAGGCCCGCGCCGCCTGAGCTGGCCTGCTCGGCCCTGCACAGCTGCCGCCGCCGCCGAGCCGCCTGCCCCGGGAGGACGAGGTGGGGGTGGGGGGGTGAGGTTCTAGGGCTCACCCCCTCTCCCCCCGCCCCCGGCCCCGCCGAGCCGCCTCTGAGCACCAGAGGTCCCTTCCACTCTGCACTTGCTTCAGTGGCCCCCATGCAGTGACAGGGTTGCAATTGGGGCGGGGGCTCCCCTGGCACCCTCCCCGTATATTTAGGTCACCTGAGATTGCTCTTCACTCGGCCGCCAACCAGCCATGTGACCTCGGGGTAGTGACCCACCTGCGCCCTCTGAGCCTGGTGGTTCTCTTTTTGTTTTTTTAACTTCTTTTTTTTAAGATTTATTTATTTATTCATGAGAGACACAGAGAGAGAGGCAGAGACTCGGGCAGAGGGAGAAGCAGGCTCCCTGTGGGGAGTCCCGATGTGGGACTCGATCCCAGGACCCTGGGATCATGCCCTGAGCTGAAGGCAGGCACCCAACCTCTGAGCCCCCCAGGTGTCCCGAGCCTGGGTGTTCTCATATAAAACTGGACAGAGAATATTTAGCCTTGTAGGGCTACAGTTCAAACTAAGTAAAATAATAAGCACAAAGCATGGGTAGACATTCCTCTGGGGATCCTGTCCCAGGGAGACTGGAAGGGGGCTGACACTGGATGCGAGGCATGGCCAGCGAGCCCGTGGTTCCAGGAACCCTGTGCCTTCCGTGTGCTGGCCAGCCGCGTACGTAATTCCCAGAAAGTCCTATGCAAAGTCTTAGGGTCCCCTGGTTTCCAAAGGGAGATCACAGGAGTTAAATCCATTGCCCACAGCCCGACAGTGGCACATGGCAGGGCTGAGATTTGATCACAGGTGTCCTGTGTCCCGCGTCCAGAAATCTTACTACATTGGGCTTCCACCTGCCAGCCCGGTCGGCTTTCTCTCCTGCGCCAGCAGTGGGAGCTGCCAGGGTGAGGGGACCGGGTGGCTAGAGCCTGGGGGGTCCCCACCCTGCAAGCCCCCAGTGAGAAGGGGAGGGTGCAAAGTACTCAGAAGTCAGGAGAGTAAGTGTCCAAGGAAAGGGTGAGATGAGGAGCAGCTGGCTGTCGACGGGGATGAGCAGGTGAGCTGAGGCCAGGTGCGCCGGGCACAGCGTGGCTTAGGAGACCGGTCCCTGGGCCCCCCCCCCCACTGCTCACGAGGTGCCCAGGAAGACAGTGGTCAGGGGCCTGCCCAGTGCTTTCTTGGGCAAGGAGCGGAGGGAGGCAAATGGCCAGCCTCTCTTGCTCCAAACCACCCTCTACCCGCCCCCCCATCTCTGCCTCCTTTGCTCGGGTACCTTGAGGCTGTGATGAGACTCTGTCTTGGGAGGCCCTGGCGCAGGATGAGGGCTGAAGAGGCCCCAGATCCGAGTGGTGGCGGGAGGGTCTGAGGAGGCGGACCCCAGCCTGTCCCTGTTCCTCATCTCCCCATGGGGGCGGGGGCAGCAGGGTCAGCTGTGGCCTCCCCGGGTGCTGGGGAATCCCGGGTCCCCAGACACTGCACTGCGAGAACCAGGTGCCCTCCCCTCAGAGGCCGGGACGCGGGACAGGGAGGATAGGGAGATGCATAAATACAAAAGTGCACGCACCTAAACAAAGGCAGTGCGTCGGGATAGGCGCTTTCCTACGGGTGACCTGTTCGAATTCCCGCCCACCTATTTCACAGATGAGGAAGCCGAGGCTCCCAGGGCTTGAGTGAAGTAACCCACCCAGGGTCTCCAGATGAGGTGTGGGACTCCACTGGGCTTTCAGGCCATGCCCTGCAAGCTCTCCGGGTCACCGGCTTGGTGGGAGTCAGCGTGGGGACAGAACCAGGCGTCCTGAGCCCCGTTCTGATCCGTTATCACTGTACCAGGATGCCTTCTGTCACGGGGGGCCGCCCTTGCCTGTGCACCCACACCACGAGCCCTGCTCTGGTCCTCCTGGTTGTCTAGTGGTTCTTTTCCGACGGACCCTCTCACTGCCTCTGGCCAGGCCTCTGACCTGTGCGTCTGTGCCCAGAACAGGCCAGGTGTGTTGGGACAGGCAGGGGCTGGTGGGAGGTCTGGCTGGAACGTGAAGCCGGGAGGGCCTCTGACTCGGTGGGCCCCCTATATCCCCCCAAAGGCTGGGGCCTGTGACTTCTTCACTACCATGTCCCAAGAGCTTCCAATGCCTGGGCTGTGTCCCTTATACCCTCGGCTGGTCCTGAGCCGCAGGGAGGCAGACAGGATGAGGCCTGTCTGCAGCTCCCCAGCTCCTCTCACTCGCTCGTGGCTGCATCCGTGCATTCTGAGGCAGATGGGCCCTTGCAGGGCCTTTGGGAGAGCTGGGGGGGAGGGGTTTGCATCAGGCCTTCACCTACGCAGCACCCCAGCTTCCTGCCAGTCTCTGGGGCTGTGGTGAGCAGCTGGGGCCATCCAGGGCTTGTCTGTTGACTCCACACCTCATTAAGAAGCAGCTTGCGGCACTGGCCACTTCGCTGACCCTCATCGGCTACCCTGGCAATGTCCTTGTAGCAGGCAGCGGCCAGGGACCCGGTCACATGCAGAGCTGAGAGCGACACGTGCGGCTGCTGATGCGGACGGGGTGTCTGGGCAGCACCGGGGACCCTGCTGGCATCAGGGAGGCCCCCCCTTCCCAGCCTGGCCTACTACCCACGCTCCTGGGAGCCTTGTGATGGCCCCAAGACTGTGTTCCAGTGTCCATGGGGCCCACCCTCGGTCCGGAGCCGAGAGCAAGGGAATGGCACAGCCAGCAGCATTAACCTGCTTCCCCAGGCCCTCGACATCCGCCACTCTCACGGGCATGGTTGCACTTCTGTCTTTACCACGCGCAGGGGCCTCCCTCCTGCACACCGTTCCCACAACCTACCGTGTCCACGCACACCTTCCTCTGCCCCTCCACCTGCTTCTCTGTATTCACCTCGCAGGCCTTTTCTCTCCCACACCCGTTCTCATTCATTCCACACATGCTAATTGAACATCTGCGAGGTTCCAGGCACTGTTCTAGGAGCTGAGGATGTGGTCGTAGGAAAAACAGAAATGGGCAAATTACCCCCGTTCTCGTGACCACTGCATTCTGGCTGGGGAATTACTAACAGAAAAACTAGGTTCAATTTATCCAAGCTAGATGCTGGCAAGTGCTGGGCGGGGGAGGGGGGGGCAGGAATAAAGCAGGAGGGAGGAGTGGGCCTGTTGGGTGTGTGCATATGTGTGTGTGTGTTTGCATCTGTGCATGTGTGTGCATGTATGTGCGTGCCTTTGTGTGTGCATACGTCTGTCTCTGTGTGTGTGCATGCATGTGTATGCACGCACACGTGTCTGCATGGGTGTGCATGGGTGTGCATGGGTGTGCATGGCTGCCTTGAGGTGGGTGCCCCGCAGGGAAGGCAGCGGTCTGGCCTGATGTGGGTGAGGATCAGCTGGGTTCGGGGAGGAGGGGGCGTCTCAAGTGTCTTGACCTCTTAACTGAAGCCCACAGATCTGCACCAACACCGCCTCCCCCTGCCCATCCTTCAGTCTCAGGGGCTGGCAAGCGGTTACAGTCCACAGCTGGACCCAGATTGGGGGAACTGGCCAAGACTAGGTTTGGGGGGACAGTTTTTGAGATGGAAATATTATCGGACAGACCTGGATGGGAATCGTAAACTTACTTCTTAACCTTGGGCCACGGGGCAATTCTCTTAACCTCTGAGCCTCTGTTTTCCCTTCTGTCCAATGGTGATGCTGAATTGACCTTGCACGTTTTCTATGAAAGGTCAGAATGCAAAGCGGCTGATGCAGGGCTGGCCACGTGGTCTTTGCTCTAGGAAGAGGGCACGGAGGTGGGGCCGGGGCAGGTACATGAGGGGACGGGGTGCGGGGGGGGACAAGTTAAGAAGAGGCTGAGGACGCAGGGCCCCCAGGGCCCCCTGAGCACCCGGTCACCCTGTCCTGGCCCAGGAGGGAAGCGGTTGGAAGCCAGCCCTCGGCACACGCCCAGGCCCCCGTGCTTGCTTACTGACTAGCCACTCGTAGCCAGCATCCTTTGGAAGCTGTCCGCCTAATCCAGTTAACGCCTCCCGTGATCCGATTATTTCATGTAAGAAACCCCAAATCTGATCAGAAGGCTCCATGTGAGTGGTGTACAAGTCGGGAATTGGGGCCTGCAGAGAAGGGGTTCAAGTTTGGGTGCCATTTGCTCCTGCCCTGAGGCCTCCAGCCTGTCCACACTGGGTGTCCACCTCTGGCAGGCTGGGCTGGTGCCACCACTGTCCTCCCCTGAGCCCCCGGAATGCATGTGCAATCCCTGTTACCTCTGGTCCCCAGGGCCTCGAGGGGCAGCCTGGCCCTCCAGGGTCCTCCCCTTCTCTGTAGCCCACCTGCTCAGTCAGGAGGAGCGTCCCGATGTGGAAGAGGGGGATGGGTGGCTCCTGAGGCTTCCCTAGACTTTTGGGCATCAGAGTTGCCCAGAACCTTGAAGCACATAGGTGGTTGGGCCCTTGCCCTGCGTGGCCTCTGGGGAGCAGCATGAATCCAGGGCTGGTGGAAGGACCCAGAGAGCCCCGCCTTGGCTTGGGGAGCCAGGGATGTGGGCCTAGCGGGAGGATGAGGATGGAGGCCACCAACCCATTCAGGGAAGATCTGGGGGAGAGACATGACGGGGCGGCAGCTTTGCTGCAGGGCAGGGCCCTGCTGCCATAGGTAGGACGAGCACATTGGAGCCCCTGAGTTCTGAGCTTTCCCCACGCCAGCCTGTGTGACCCTGTGAATCCACGGTTCTGTGGATAGCAGTGCTCCTGGGGTGAGCTGAGGATCACCCATCGTGTGCTTGGGAGGAAGGCACGCAGATGAGACCTGAACCCATGACCCTTTGATTCTGTGCCTCCCCTAGAGCTCATGGCATCAGGCAGTGCTTGAAGTAAGCCCTCTGTGGACGTTTGTGATGGCCTTCACCTCAAAGGGGGGACATGCTGGGGGGCCTTGGGGTATGCCTGCTTGTCCAGCCATCCCTTGTCACCCGTGCGTCCTTGGATGGGGCCCTCCCAACCCTCCCTCCCGTCCTGAGCTCGGCTCCTGCTGAAGGCTCCCGGTGTGCCCTGTTAGACTCTAGACAGCCACATTTCTAGAAGCCAGCTAACCAGGCGGGGAGCTGGCAGGGACAGATGGCTGGATGCACTGGGGGGAGTGGGGGGTGGGCGGGGATGGCGAGGCCTAGAGAGGAGGTCAGCACATCCTCCATGCGTCCGGCCTGCTTCAAAAAATAAAAAAGCTTCAAACCCTTTCCCTCCAGTGCTCCCTCTTTGGCTGGGTTCCGACTCCATTTTGATCATTTTTATTTTTATTATCCCGATAAAATCTGCTCTTACACATTCTAATCATACAGGTTATAATCCTGACAGCAGGTCCAGGACAGCCTCTAATTCCTGCATGATGGGCACAGAGTGGCCTTGGTCATTGCAAGGGGAAGATGGTGCCAAGCTCATCGAGGTTTGGCTGTGGGCTGCGGGACGTGGTCCTTTTTTTCTGGCTGTGGATTTACCTTTCTCCTTTTGTGTTCAGAGGGCCGTTGGTAGAACAGGTTCCGATTCTGTGAACACATTCTTAGTGACGGATCTAGGCAAGCGCCCAGAATCATCGTTAAGTTTTTAGGTTGCAAAGGATCCGGGCTGGGACGCCTGGGTGGCTCAGTGATTGAGCGTCTGCCTTTGGCTCAGGTCATGATCCCAGAGTCCGGGGATCAAGTCCCACATTGGGCTCCTTGCATGGAGCCTGCTTCTCCTATCTCTGCCTTTCTTTCTATGTCTCTCATGAATAAATCAATTAAATCTTTAAAAAAACAAAAAAAAAGAAAAAGAAAAGAAAAAGGGTCCAGGGCACCTGGGTGGCTCAGTCGGTTAAGCGTCTACCTTTGGCTCAGGTCCTGATCCTGGGGTCCTGGGATCGACTCCTGTATCAGGCTCCATGCTCAGCAGGGAGTCTGCTTTCTGATCCTCCTGCTGCTCCTGCTCTGTCTCTCGTCCTCACTCATTCTCTTTTTCAAATAAAATCTTCAAAAGGGGGAGCACACCCTTCTGTCACCCATGAGAAACCAAAACTGGGCGTGTTGGTAGCACCCCCACCCCGCCTTGTGTCCTTAGAATGGCGGCTGTGTTGTTGGCAGTCTTCAGTGATCCAAGGTTAAATGTCAGCTGCACTATCCCTGTCCTTTGTCCCCAGATAGTATCCCCATCTTTGCAGATGAGCTGTTGCAGCCCTGTGGAGAGCCAGAGGAGGCCCCAGCGCACTTCATTCCCTGCTAGTTCTGCACTTGGTACCTCCAGGTGGATACGGTACTGGGTAGGATACAGGCTGCCCAGGTAATTTTAAGCTTCAGATAAACATAGACGCGTTGTCTAGCAGGCATTACATGCAAACGCTGCATTTCCTGCAGGTTTGGACTGCAGGCCCCAGCTCCGCCAATCTAGGGGCTGAAAGGAAGTTCGCTTTGCATTCAGCTGGGCGACCCGTGTTTTGCCAAATCCAGCTAGTGCAGCACGAGGCCCAGGAAGAGTGTGCTGGTGAGTTAGGGAAGCAGAGGCAGCGCTGAGCGACCAGAAGCCCCAGCTGTGTCTCTCCAGGTGCACCAACCATCCATAGTCACCTCTGGACTCCCCTGACCTCAGCAGATCCCTGGCCCGCCCTCTGGACGTGTCCCCAGACCAGGAGCAGTAAGAACCAGCTGCCACCAGGCAAGGAGGCAGTGAGCATGTGGTCATGCCCAGGAAGGGCAGAGTTGGCCACGCCCTCCAGCCCCTGAGATTTAGAGCCTTTGGTCCATATCTTCCGCAAGTTTGGACGGTGAAACTCTCAAGCTGCAGACTAAGGCCTAAGGGGGCAGAGTGCTCATTCTCTCCCATGGATGGTCTGGGTTTGGCACCCATTCTCTATGGTGGGCGCAAGGCTTTTTTGAATCCTTGATGGGGAGGGGGGAGCACATGCGTGGGAGGGAGGACTCACTTGCCTGACCCGTCAGTTCTCACGCGTACCTGGTGCTCAGCTGCATTAGCTCATGCCCGGATTGCGGTAATAACCTCGTAACTCAGCGCTCCCATCCAGCCTCTCGTCACCACCCTTCCTGCAGACAGCTGTCTGATGCGTCTTGCTAGCTGTCCTCTTGCATCAGACGCTTTCCCCTTCTCAAAGGACCCCACTGGCTCCCTGTTTCCTATTGAGCCAAAACTTACTGTTGCCTCTGCTTTGAAGTCTGTAATCAGCTGCATCCTTTTTGTCCACTTGGCTTTCCCCGACCCTCAGGCCATTTGCAAGCGGGGAGGCCACATTCTGGAGAAGGGTGAGCACGTTTGCAGATGTTGCTGCCAGCAGCTGCCTGCTTTCCCTCTAAGGCTGTCCCCTTTGCAGTCCCTTTTCAGATCACCTGATTAAGGCAAGGACAAAGGCATAATTAGGTGCTAATGGCACTTAGCACCCCTGTGACACCTGCTAATCTGCAGTGGCTCTTCGGGACTTCTCAGAATAAACTAGCTGCTCTGCCCCGCTGGCTGGGGATGGGGCTCTGCAGTTGCCCAGACATAAACTCATGCCCACTTGCTCGGTCTCACCCCGAGTGGGGTTCCAGCCTCCAGCACCCAGAGCAGAATCATCCGGGCCTCGGGACCAGCCAGCACTGACGTAGGAGCAGCATGGTGAATGGGGTGAGCGTAAAGTGCTTTTCCGTGACTTCCTGTTTCATCCCCTGCCAGCGCCATGCGGCAGGTGGCAGTGCCCCCGCTTTGCAGATTAGGAAACAGAGAGTAAGTAACTTGGAAAGTAAGCAGCCATGCTTACTGGGAAACGGGTTCCCAGAGTAATATACTTCCTTCAGTTTTACTGGCCTCCCTTCCCCAGCTTGCAAATCTGACCCACATCTCAAGGCCCAACTCTTGCGGGGGACTCCCTCACCCCCATTTTTTCCCTCTTAATGCACCAAGCACTTACAGGAGCATCTCAAAAGTGTGTGTACGCACGTGTGCGTGTGCACCAGCATGTGCTGGTCACTCCCAGCTGGAATGTGAGCTTTGTGGTGTGGAACTGCACCACCGTACCATGGAACAGCTGCCCTAGAGACAAGCATACAGTAGGCGCTCAATAATGACCCCTAGACAGACTAAGTGAGCAAGAGGTTGTAATGCCTGCATTTTCCCTTTTTGCTTAAACAAATGGTGTAACAACATCTCAGCATCTCCAGTGGAAGGGATCGTGCATGGCATCACGGTAGAGGGCAGCTCTGGGCTCCTGTCCTTGCCCTGCCACTCGGTGCAGAGGCCTGTGCTGTAGGCTCCCCGTCTGGAAAATGGGTTCCCAGGGGAGGGCCCCACTCCGAGGGCTGTTGTGGGAATGTCACAGATCCCTGTGGGTACAGCACCTGCAGTGTGCCGAGAAGTATATGCTCCCTGCATGCATGCTCCCTGTTATCCAGAGCTCTTAGGTTTGAGAGTGTGCCCTGGAATTATGTTACTCTGGCCCTGGGAATGCTGGGGGACACTGTGACATCCCCTCACCCATCTCAGATGTTATTGCAGAATAATCCTAGCCTGGATGGGTCTAGAGCAAGATCTCTCTTTTGCACATAGGCACTTTGGGCTGGATTGCTTTGTGTCCTGGGGGGAACAGTCCTTGTAGGATGTGTAGCAGCATCTCTGACCTCTACCGCTAGAGGTTTGTGACAACCAAAAACATCTCCAGAAGTTGCCACACATCTCCCAGGGGGGGCACTCCCAGGGGTTGAGAACGACTCACCTAGCACATCGGTTCTCCCCCTCAACTGTGGATCAAAAAGTCCCCTAGACGGCTTGCAAAACACAAACTGCTCAGCCCCTCCTGCAGTTTCTAAATCCTCGGATGGGTCTGAGGCAGGGCCCAGAACCGGTATTACCTACCATGTTCCCAGGTGCTGCTGCTTCAGCCGTTCCGGGGACCCCCACTTTGAGAACCATTGGGTGAGCATGCTCTACACGGTCAGGCTGTAGGGACGGCACGGTTAGCAGCTAACGTGATGCTGAGAAGGGGTAGGACAGGAGAGGCATTTCTTAGATGCCTCCGGTGGATGTGAAGGATTATGAACAAACTTGAGGATCGTAGAGAAAAATAAATAAATAAAAATAATGATCTGGACAGCGGTGAGAAGGCTTTGAAAGGAGAGCAGCTGCACGCTTAGGAAAGTAGAAGCTCACGGCACAGCAATTCTGTGAGCGAGATCCAGAGAAGTCCGACAGAAGGTTCGGTGGGCAGAAGGAGGGCTACTTGCCCAGCAGGTTGGGGACCCAGACAGAAAGGCTTATTTCCCAGAGGGTCAGCAGGTCTTGGGGCAGGGGGGACGAGATGTTCAGCTCTGAGTGGGAAAAACAGCTCTAGAAGTGGCTCCAGAGTCCTGTCTCATCTCGCCAGGATGGCACGTGGGGTCCCAAGGCTCTCCACAGCCAAATGGAAGTTGCTGGAGACTCTCAGCTACTTAAGTGGTGCATTGGGTGGGGGGCGGGGCTGGTGCCCGCAGATGCAGCTCAGAGTAGCTCAGCCTTACAAGTAGGCTGGCCCGCCCCGTGGGCCACAGGCAGCGCCTGGCTCCCTCTGTCCTGGGGCTTGTGGACACACGCTGGGGCCCGCCAGGATGAGGAGCAGGTCCAGCTGAGCCTGCTCAAGGGACCTAGCCCGGTGACCCCAGACACCAGAGACTCAGGATGGAATTTTGTGTCCAGCCTCTTCCATATGTAGCTGGAAGAATGATCTTAGGTGGGATCCCTGAGTAGAAGAGCTCTTCCCTGTGCAGCATCTACAGCCAGGTGTGGGCCTGGGCCCTTTACACGTGACATTTTATCCCATCTCCTATCAAAGCTGGGTGTTATCTTCCCCCTTTGGACAGATGAAGGCACTAAAGGTCAAAGTGGCCACTAGTAAGTGGCGGGGCACGAAACCCATCCAGATCTGACCCATAAAGAACATGAGGCCCATCCCTTCATGGAGCTGTCATGAAAATCAGATGGGCTTGAACGTTTCCAAGGCCTTCTAGTGCCAGAGATGATAATCATGGCAATTAAACTTCTGGTTTCAAGAGCGAGGCATGCTCTGCTTCCAAACATCAGGGGAAGCCCCTCAAATAAACCCAGTCGGTCGACCAGGGGTCTGGTGCTGGAACTCAAGGTGGGCGGCCCCCCAGACAGGTACCCACCCACCCCACCAAGTCAGCTAAAGCATCTGAAATTAAATTTCACGGCTGGGTGCACCGACACACCAAGATGAGCTCCATGTGTTTATGGCTCGAGGAGAAGATAAGATTTGATTAAGAAGACCGCTATTAATTTATGGCGAGTACACTTGAGCTAAGGGAGAGGCTGCTTTTAATTAATAGCCAGAAGGAATTTACGCTCTTGGTCTCAGCGAGGGGGAGAGGGGTGGAAAAGAGGGAGGCCGTTGAGTGAAGTGAGTGATGTAGATGAATTGATCCTGCCACACACACACCTTCCTTTTGAAGACATATAAATAAGTAAAGGGCAGTGAGAAGATAAGCGGCATTCTGGTCCAGGAGACTGGCAGGTGGGCTGAGAGAGCCGGCCAGCTGGAGAGGGATGCGAAGGAGGAGAAGCAGTGCTGACCATGTTTCGAGTGCTTCCTATGTGCCAGGCCTTAGGCTGCAACCCTTTGTGTGGATCACCTTACAATAGCCCCATAAGCGGGGGAGAAAATCTCTGAAAAGAAGAATGCAAGCATGCAACAAGAAATGCAGTTATTCCCAAAGAGTATCCAGTGACTGGCAAATCCTTTCCCTCACGCCCTCCCCGACCCCACCATTGACCTCAGCTTCCCTCTAAGATGCCAACTGCCCATTTCTTTTCCTTTTCCAGTGACGTCCTGCGTCTGCCCGAGCCTAAATGGATGCATATGGGCGTACGTTTTGTGAATGTGAATGGAGTAGTTCCACCCTATCCTCGTTTTAGGGACATGGAAATAGGGACTGAGAGGGGTCTAGTAACTTTCCCAGGGTCACACAGCTCCTAAAGGGAGGAGCCTCATTTCCAAGCCACAGTGCCTGGCTTCTGAGCCCTTCCTGGTCACTACTGCCCCTCAGGGGCTCACACTGAGAGCTGAGTTCAGGGTGTGGTGGAGGGGGGCTCCCTGTGGAGTGCAGTGGGGTGGGGGAGTTGGTCCTGGAGGAGGGCCGGAGGCTGCGAGGATGGAAACATCCCTGCCTGATGGATGGGAGCCCAGAGAGTGCCCTGATCCCTACCGTGGCTTCCTACTCACCCTTTGCCCATCGGAGCTTCTAACAGTCATTACATTCTGAGACCCAGAAGGACCCCAAGAGTTCGTCACTACTCTGAGTATGGTCTGTAGACCAGCACATCATGCTACTCTGGACCAACTGAGTCAGAGCGTTCGCGAGTAGGCCCAGGAGTCTGTATTTTGATCCCCTCCCCAGGTGATTTCCTGTTCACGTTAGTTCAAAAAGTACCGTATCATCCGACTTACCGATGGTGCGACTGAGACCCAGAAAGAGACCCTGCGTTATCCAAGGGCACACGGCTTGTTGATAGTAGTTGGGGTGGGGGGAGGTGGTAGGAGGCTAGCCTTGGACGGGCTCCTGGTTCCCAGTCCCAGGCCCATTTCACTGAGGCACCCTAGACCCTCCCTGCAGGCCCTGACACCCGGGGCAGGGAGTGTGTGGCATGGGGGAAAGAGTACGTATTTTATGTCAGATCTAGGTTCAGATCCTGGCTCTGCTGCTAGCTGTGTGGCCTTGGGCACGTGCTTAACCTTTCTGGGCTTCGCTTGTCCACATCTCCAACGGGACTAGCACCACCTTGCTTGCTGGGTGGCTGGGCAGGCTCAGTGAACTGGTGCCCGTCAGCATGCTGGACACAGCGAGAAGCCGGTGTGGGGTCCCTGCTCCCTGACTTCTCCGTGCACGAGAGCAGGACCAGACCCCTGAGCAGAGGGTGGAGATGTTGGCCAACCTTCCAGCTCTTTGGTCGTGCTGTACTCTAACCCCTTACCCTCACCCCCTTTATCTTCCCTCGGAGACTGGTTTCTAATCAGCAGTGGGCATAGATGAATAGCCACCAGCATCCATCACCTGTAACAAATCCTCAGGCTCTGCGATCTTTGAACCCTCCTTTTACAAATCACCCTCTGCTCTGCTATGGAGATCCACAGGCCAGACGGGGTGGCGGGAGGGGCAGCGAAGTCCCTCAGGCAAGAGGGAGTCAGAGAGGGCACAGCACCCCTGGAAGGTCAGAGCTGGGGGACCCTGATGGCATACGGGGTGTGATCCTCAGATCTTACAGTTGAGGACACCGAGGCTCAGAGGGAGACACGTTCTGTCCAAATGCACTCTGCCCCCCCCCCACCCCCGCAGTCTGGGTCTGGAGCTCGGGGTCCTCAGTCCAGCACCTGGCACATAGAGGGTGCCCCTGAGTACTTGCTCCAAAGCCTCATGTGCATCAGAGAACAGGACAACACAGAGGTGGCCACACCGATCCTGAGCATCGGCTGTTCCCCTCTTAGGGAGGAGGGAGGGGCAGGTCCTGCAGCTGGACATTTGGGCCTGCAAAGCAGCATCCTTTTTCTCCAGAAGACACCAACTTATTCGGAAAAAATGACACTGAGTATGGCTACAGAGGTTTCCTGCCTCCCTACGCCTGTTCAGCCCTGTCCAACCCCCACTCCCACCCATACCCCAAACTGGGGCCTGCCAAGCACCCCCCAAACACCCTCTCCTGGTGCTGGGACAAGTCTGAGGCTGAGTCCCCATGCCTGACCACTGGCTCTCCAGATTGGCCCGTGCACAGGACACAGCTGGGGAGTAAGGGCTTGCATGCTTGGGGTGCATCCAGAGGCACCGCCTGCCACCAGCCTGGAGGTGGGAGGCCCACTGGACTCAATAGGCAGCTCCCTCTGAGTGGTGTCCACTCAAGCCCAGTATCTCACTCGGTTGTGGGCAGGTTCTTCTAGGGTCAGGGACTGTCCCCACAGCCAGGACACACCCCACAGAGTGACTCCTCTAACATTTTCCCCCAGTCTTTGAGGTCTGGGGAAGGTGGGGAGCCAGCAACCTGCTGGGAGGGGGTGGTTGTTCAGATCCCTCCCTCCTCTGCTTTGAGGAGCTGAGAGTGTCTTAGGATGGGGATGGGATATGCCACCGAGATGCAGAGACTATTCCAGAGGCGGGGAGGGTGGGTGCGGTAACGCCATCCCCACGTCAGAGCCCACTGCAGCAGCAGCCCGAGGGGCCGTGTGAGTGGGGGACGATGGGTCACTGCTGCTGCACCATGTGGAGTCTGCGTGCATCAGGGCTGCTGCAGGGACCTCGCTCAGCTCTTCCCAGGAATATTTATTAAGTGACTACTGTTTGCTGAGAGTACAGTCCTGGATGCTTTCAGGGACCATAGCGTCCAGGGGGAGAAACAGATATTGGCTCAAAATTATTTAATTACTAAGTGGTTCCGTAGGGTAAGTTCTAGGGTTCTATGCAAATATTCAATGGTGGATTTAAGACCTGGAATGTGGGATCCAGGAAGGCTTCCCAAAGGAGGTGACATGTCAGCTGATCCCTAAAGGATGTGTAGGAGTCAGTAGGCGAAGAGGTATGGGATGAGTGTCCTGGAAGAGGAGGCAGCATGTGCAAAGGTCCTGGGGCAGGTGGAAAGAAGCCTGCTGTGTTTGAGGGGCTAAAAAGAGGCTGTTATAGAAGAGAGTATCTCGGCCCCGAGGAGCTCAGAAAGCAAGTAGGCTGATGATACCCAAGCCTTCGCCCTACCCTCTCCCCCCACTTCTGTACATAAAGATGGGAGTGCAGTGCTGTGGAGGGAAGGGAATCTTCTAGAAGCTTCCTGGGTGGTTGGCTCTAAAACCTACATCTGAAAGATGAAGGAGGCACTCTCAGAAGGAGAGGAAACAGTCCCTGCTCTGGAGGGGCCACCTGAGTTAGAAGAACAGGTGAACACCTGGTCAGGGGGGTATGCAGAGCCTGTCCCTCCACTGAGGCCACCCCGGCAGGGTCACAGGTGAATGGGCAGGCGAGCAGGGCCCAGGCCCTGGTCTGGGCAGCGGAGACCCTTTCTGGCCTCTCAGTTGTCATGGTCTCTGTTTCTGAATAGGAGGCTGGCGGGGCTTCTGCATTATTAATAGTGACACATAGTAAACATTTTGATAATTGTCACAGCCACAGGCTCTGAGATACAGCACCAGCTGTTGCCAGCATGAGACAAAAAAAAAAGGCAAAATGCCGGCGCCTGCGTGGCGCACGCCTCCAGAGGCTGTTGCCTGTGCGCCCCACTCTGCACCTTGTTTCCCCCCTGGCCCCCACCCCTACTCCAGAGATCAGACACTTTTGGGGTTTGGCCTGATGTGGGGTGCTGAAGGGGTGCTCAACCCAAGTTGGGGTCCCTGCGCTGAGCCCTCCCCGCAGTGTGGGCCACGCAGTACCCCAAATAACCCCGTCTGCTCGCCCAGCCCCACTGGATTGGCAGACTGGCCTGTCTGCAAGGTCCTGGGCCAGGCCGGGGATGGCCCTGCAAGGCCCTGGGGATGGGCTGGAAAGGCAGTTTCCCCGTGGGAGACGAGGAGGGGCCCCAGCAGGGCTGGCATTCCGGGAGGGGTGCAGAGGGCTGCTTCTCTGGTGGGCGGGGGGCAGCTGATGACCCGATGGGAGTCTGGAGGGAGCGAGGCCTAGCGTGGTGTGGGGGGGGGGCCGCTGTCCTTGGCTGCCCGTTCACCAGTGCCACCAGCCACCAGACGAACATGTGCAAGACGTGCTATCCGAGCTGGGGTTGGGGGTTGGGGGGTGGGGTTCAGATCAGAGACTGGGTTTCTCCAACAGCCCAGAGCTAAGGTGGTACAGGGGTGCAGGAGCGGATGTAAGGTGCCCCCCCCACCCCGGGAGGCTCAAGAAACCAACGAGGAAGGGACTGACCACCTGCAGGGTCGGGGGAAGGGACTTGGTGCCTGAGTGTTTCCGAGGTCACGGTGGGCCTGGCTACATAATTTGCAGGTCCCGGTGCAAAATGAAAACGGGGACCCTTGTTTGAAGAGCGGGCAAGAAAGTGCTGTTTGAGTTACTAAAATGCCAAGCTTTCCCTTTGTTCTGGAAGCCTCTTCTGCTCTCTTGCACGGGGCCACTGGTCCAACGCTCCTCCCTTACAAAGTGCAAGTTTGAACGTAACACGACTGAGCATTTCAAGACGGTGACGGGGCACCCGGGTGGCTCAGTCTGTTGAGCATCTGCCTTCAGCTCAGGTCGTGACCCCAGGATCCTGGGATCGAGTCCCACGTGGGCTCCCTGCTCAGCATGAAGTCTGCTTTTCCCTCTGCCTCACCACCACCACCACCACGCCGCCCGCCTGTACTCTCTTGCTCACACTCTCAGATAAATAAATGGGAAAAAATCTTTAAAAAAAAAAAAGACAGTGACAGAGCATTAAACTGCATGCGGCCCTTCTGCTCAGGGGCCTGTGTGACTCCAGGTCTCAGCCCCGCAGAGCTGGCCCTGGTTCCATGTGAGCCTCTGGGTTGCAGGGAAGTGGGTAGAGCTGTGGTCCCCTGCGAGGGCGGGGACAGCCGGTGACACCCCACTCAGGATGTAGCCGAGGGTGCTGAGGGATGCTGGTGCCCGGGAGTGGGTGTGACACATCTCAGCAGGGAGGACAAACTGTGTCATACATAGGAGGGGCGGTGGAAGAAAACAGGGCTTTGCTGTCTGGCCAGGAGGAGGGTACAAGGACAAATCTGTACCCATCAAGAGGGAGCAGGAGGGGGTGAGGCTGGAGGATGATGGGAAGAGCCCAGCGGCAGCCAGGGGGTCAGGGAGGGCTGTGGTATCTCTGTGCTCAGGCCGCTGTCCCAGTGCCACCGGCGAGGTGGCCTGGCCACACACATTTATTGTCCCATGGTTCGGGAAGCCAGAAGTCCAGGACCAAGGTGTCGGCAAGGTTGATGTCTCCTGAGATCTCCGTCCCTGGCTTTTTTCTTTCTTTTTTTTTTTTTTTTAATAATTTATTTATTTATTCATGAGAGACAGAGAGAGGGAGAGGCGGAGACACAGGCAGAGGGAGAAGCAGGTTCACTGCGGGGACCCTGATGTGGGACTCGATCCCGAGACCCCGGGATCATGCCCTGGGCTGAAGGTAGACGCTCAACCGCTGAGCCACCCAGGCGCCCCAATGTCCCTGGCTTGTAGGCGCCATCCGCCTTCTCCCTGTGTGTCCACACTGTCTTCTCCTGTGCGTGTCTGTGTCCTGATCTCTTCTTGTGATGACATCCAGCATGTTGGGTCAGATGATCTCATTTTTACCTTAATCACCTCTGCAAAGAGCCTGTCTGCAAATGCAGCCGTGTCCTGAGGTCCTGGGGTGGGGACTCCCAACATCCGAATTCTGGGGCGGTGGGGGACGACACAGCTTGGCCCAGAATGGCTTCCCAGAGGACATGCTGTTTGAGCTCACATCTCAATGATAACCAAAGGGGGTTCAGCCTCCAGAGGGAAGTGGGAGACTTTCCAGACAGGGGGCATCATCTGAGAAGCTCCCGGTGAGAGCACGCCGGGCACCGCTGAGTGGCGGGCGCTGGAGAAGATTCCGGCAGTGACGCCTGGTGAGATTGCACAGGGCGGCAGGAGCCCAACCCCACAGGCCCCCAGAAGAACCAAGGTCTCTCTTCCCGGAACCCAGTAGGATCTGATCCTGGAAAACTCACCGTGATGTTTGCCTGTGTTGAGGACAATGGACAGTGATTTGGTCTGGATTCTCCGGGAGAACAGAACCAACAGATCTCTAGCTCTGTGTACACATGCAAAAGGACAAAGGCCAGGGTCGCTGCCCCAGCAGGTTGTGGGGCTGGGGGCGCATTCCTCCCTGCTCTGCCTTTTGTTCTACACGGGCCTCCGCAGGTGGGAGGGCACCTGCCCACACTGGGATTTAAGCACCAGTCTGATCTGGAAACAGCTTCCCAGACCCACCAAGAGAGATAGCAGTTCCTCTGAGCAGCCCGGGTGGCGGTCGTCAGGTGACACACAGATAACCTCCGCAGACTGCAAAGGTTGCCAGAGAAGTTGGGGGCAGGGAAGAGATGGTGACAGTGTGGGCCTGGCGGGCTGGCCAGAGAGCCCTGACAGGGGCGCCAGGGAGAGCAGGAGAGAGCCGACAGGCTCAGAGGTGTGAGGGTGGCTCTTGGGATGGCCCACCTGGGGGTGCTGCCCCCCGAGGGAGCCCAAGTGAAGAGGAAGCCTGAGATGGGGGCATGGCTGGGAGTGGGGGGACGATGGGGAGAGCTTGGTTTGGGACATGGTAAGGGGGGTGTCTGGCCCACCCCAAAGGGAGATGGTAAGTGAAGATGCGGCCCAGGCAGGCAGGTAGGCAGTGATTACCCCGTGGACCTGGGCCTGGCTTGGCCACACCTGGAGACAGGCCCGCATTAATGGCTGGTGGCGGAGGGCGAGCCCACGCTTACCTGCCCGACTTGCTTGAGCTAGCTCAGATCCACTCACAGGCCCAACCCCAGCCCCTCTGACCCGTGTCCCACTGTCCCCAGGGCTCCCAGGTCTTCTGCTGTCTCCAGCGCGACCCCGACCCGGTGGGAACCATGCCCCCCAACCCCGGTTCCCCCGGGTGATAAGGCCCAGCCCTGGGAGGCAGCGCCCTGGGCCCTGGGCCCTCTGTCTGCACAGCCAGCCTCCGAGGTGGGCGCTCCTGCGACGTACCTTCCGGCGGCTGTTGGAGCCCGTTACCGCAAGTTCGTGGCTGAACACAACCCAGATTTATTTATATCTTACAGTTTGGGATGTCAGAAGTGCAAACGGCCTCCCCGGGCTGAGATCAAGAAGGCGGGACGGCTCGAGGCTCAAGTGCATTCCCTGGCCTTCTCCCGAGGCCGTCGGCCTTCCCTCTTCGGAGGCCAGTCCGGTGGCCTTCATGGTGCACCCCTCTGACGCTGCCCCCCTGCCCCTGTCTTCCACAGTTAAGGTCCCCTGTGCTTACATGGGGCCTGCCTGAGAAGGCACGAGAAGCTCCCGGTTTTCGTTTAAGACTTTATTTATTCATGAGAGACAGAGACACAGGCAGAGGGAGAAGCAGGCTCCATGCAGGGAGCCCGACGTGGGACTCGATCCCAGGACCCCGGGGATCACACCCTGAGCCACCCAGGCGTCCCTAATCTCCCTGTTTTAAGGTTGGCCAGTTAGCAACCTTAATTCCCTCTTTATGATGTAACAGGACAGATTCCCGGCTTCTAGGGATTAGGACATGGACATCCTTGGGTGTGTGGGTCTGCTGACCACCTCTGAGCACCATCCCGCCTGTTTAGGTGAGGAGGTCAAGGCATAAGAAGATCAAGGAGTTTCTCGGGGTCACCCAGCAAGTAGGAGAGGAGGCAGGATGTGTCCCCAGACAGGTTGGCTGCTCAGCTGGGCGCTCACCCCCTGCCCCTGCCCCTGCCTCTCCCAGGGACGGCCGCTTGCAGAGCTGGGGTAACAGGCCTCGTGGGCAACAGCCCCGTGGAGTGAGGACACCACCCTCGTTCTGCCCACCTGCTGCAGGGGCCCCTCCCCTCTGCTAAATGCCAGCTTCGTGAGGGCACAGCCTGTGTTACTGGCCAGCGCCCGGGATGTGGCAGGTGATTCTTGGTACAGGCTCGCTAAGTGAAGGAAAACGTAAATAACTGAGCCTAACCCTGGGACTTTGGTGCCGGCAGATGACATTTAAGAGACTTTTGGATAAACTCAGCTGAAGGCTTTATAGGTCTCTGAAAAACCTTAAACCAATTGTGACATCGTTCCTTCAGGCCCCCCGGTGCTTCTTGGGACCTGGATTCCAGCTCCAATGAGCCACTCTCATGAGGGTCACCCCAAGACGCCGTAGCCAGGATGCCCTGTCCCCTAAGCTGGCCCCTGCCGTAGGGGACATGCTCCCCAGAGGGAGGGAACGGAGGGCATGTGTTCCCGCCTCCTTGTGCATCACCCGCAGCACACTCTGCTGTGGGAGGGAGGTGGGGGCACTGGTGGGAATCAAGGGGCCTGCAGAAATGGAACCAGGGCCCCGCTGGACTCAGAAACCCAGAACTGCAAAGGCCAAGACACCAATGGGGTGGCATTATGGTACCCCAAGAGTGCTGGCCAGGGCACAGCCTGGTAGTCACAGCTGAAGGGTTTAGGGCACCGGCTGTAAGAACCAGCTGTCAGAAACGGGATGGAGAAGACCTGCAGGTGCTTGTGGCCCTGTCGGGAGGGAAGGAGAGGGCAGGAGGGGCACCTGTCCCAGGGAGCTCACAACGCCATGCTGGCTGGCACCTCCGTGGCGTGTGAGAACCGGGAGGGGCTTTGGTGATCACGTCCATTCTCTTCCTCTAACCCAGAGGAACTGGGGCCCAGAGGGGTGGCCAGTGGCTCAGAGTCACATGCAAGGTGGCCCGGGGACTGGACTCGACCTGGCTCTCCTGACTCCAGCACAGGCCTCACCTGTAAACAGTCACAGTTCCCAGATGACAGAAGCAAGGTTCTGACACCCTGGCAGCGCCATAGACCTCTCCTGGGTCATTCATTTATTCATTCACATCCTGGGAAGCCAGGTCCTTGCACAGCAACTGCCACCTGGAGGGGGTCAAATAGGGTGGACGTCACCAGCCCCTCAGCCCTGAGCCTCTGTCCTCAGGAGCCTTTCCTGCCCGAGGTCGCCTGGGCAGATCCAGCCCTCTCTGGCCTGGCCCAGCCGGGGCCATCAGCAGAAAAAGAGCCTGAGCAGTGACATCACAGAATGTCAACTCACCTCCTGTCTTCTCAGAGAAGAGGAGAGGCCAGCAGCCTCGTGCTCTCTGACACTACTTTTTCTACACTCTTTACCCCAGACATCCCAGGAGGCTCCTTTGCTTTGGGATTTAACTGCTTTTAGGTTCTGAGAGCCCGGCCCCACTATGGTCCTTGGTGCAAACTTTCTCATCCTCCTGGGCCCCCGGATCGGCCCCGCACATGGTGACCACACACACTGTGGATGGGGGGTTGACCTCTTCTTCACCATGCATCTCCCATCCTGGAGTGTGCGGCCCCTAAGCTGTAAGAACCAGCCTCCCCATGAGCACCATGGCACCGGGCCCGTTCACAGGTCTCTCCTGTCCCAACGTCATGGCAACTGGTAGGCAGTGCACGCTCTGAGTCCCACACCGGGCTAAGCTCCCTGAGCACCGAGATCGTCTATTCATCCTTAATTCCATAATTACAAAGGCAACACTCATCTAGTACTCACCAAGTGCCAGACACAATCCTACATGCTTTACACACATTAACTCGTCTAATCCTTCGCACAACCTCATGAGATGGATATGGGGGCTGCCCCCCTCTGCAGAGATGGTAACGTGGCAGAGACAGCTTATGTGTCTGCCCCAGGCTGTGAGACTAGTAGGATGCAGGGCTTCACCCCAGACGGGCGCCCGCCAGCATCCAGGCTCATGCCCATGTCACCACGTGGCCTTCTGTGCTCTCATGCAGTGCCTGGCCTTCAGCAGGGGTCCAGGAAATACTGGATGGATGGATGGATGGATGGATGGATGGATGGATGGAGTGCCTGGTTTGGAGTGGCTTCTCCTGAGTGCCCTGGGGGTTCCAGGGCAGGTGCAGAGTCCATGAGGAGGGGAGACCCATCAATTGCCACAATTCCACGTATGGCCCAGGACAAATCAGAACTCAGATGCCACTCTGGTCTTTGCAGCAAGCACGGGAGGGAGGGACTGTGAGCCCCTTCTGCCTATGGAGCCCAGAAAGCACTAGTGGTCTGGCCCGGTCACCCATGGATAAGTAGCAGAGCCACCAGGTTCCTGGCCTGGGTAGAGCCCAGCCTCCCACTCCAGGAGCTCAGGGAAGGCCAATTATCAGAGACCACGGGAGCAGTTTATTAGCTAACCTCCCACAGAAACCTTTGGCAGAGAGGACTGGCCGCTTCCCGAGGCCTCTGGCTGGGGCATGCCAGGTGTGGGACCAGCACTCCCCATCTGGTGGTATTTCCTCCTGTCCAGATTCTTCTCAGGGTGTGCCATCGGGTTCCCACTGGAGAGCTGTATTCCTCCAGAGTCAGGACTTGCCCTCTTGGTTCAATTTTCCTTGGGTTATTACTGGAAGCGTCTCATCTGGCACAAGCTGTGCTCATGGAGTGTCCAGAGGCACGCAGAGAGTAGCAGGGAGGCCCACCCGGGCACACACGTTCATTGCAAGGTCAAGGAAGGCACTTAGCACATCTATTGGTTCTGAAGGGGAGGTAGGAGCACTGTGTTCGTGTGGACATTGACCTCCTAGCTGACAGCTGGGCCTGGTGGGACAGCTGCCCATCACCCTCTCCCAACACACACACTTACACCACCGGGATTGCCCAGAGCTGGGTAAAAGGAGAAAGAAAAACCGAGGCTCATAGCCATGATGGCTCCAAGGAGTTGAAGGTACAAATGGGAGAGGTGAAAGAAGAGAGGGGAGAATGATCAGCAGGTAGACGTGTGTGTGCACGTTGGGACACATCTGTGCACCTGTGTGCCGTGTGTATGATGGAAGAAATGTTGGCCAAAGGACTGGAGAATGGGAGAAGTCAATGACAATAAGAGGTAGATACCCTTTCAGAAGGCTTTAAAGCAAGCTAGACATCATCTATTTGAGTCCTTCCTTCCTTCATTCGTCAGATCTTTACTGAGCACCCACTGTGTGCACGCACCAGGCTCGTGCTAGAGATAAGATGACCAAATGCACATGGTACCTCTCCCTGGGCAGCTCAGAGAAAAGTTAGAGAAGGCAGGTAGTAGGCAAGTAGAACTCTGGTTGGAAAAGGTGGTGTGCTAAGAAGCAAAAGAGCTGGGTGTTGAGAGCAAGGGAGTGGTGAAGGGGAGGTGGGGGGAGGCTCCTGGGGGCATCCCAGGTCTGGAGGCAGAGGGGGTTGGCCAAAAGGGTGGGCTCAGGTGCCCCTGGAAGAGAAAACAGTACATGGTTCTTTTTTTTTCTTTTTTTTTTTTTTTAGAGATTTTATTTATTTATTCATGAGAGACACAGAGAGAGGCAGAGACACAGGCAGAGGGAGAAGCAGGCTCCATGCAGGGAGCCCAATGCAGGACACAATCCTGGGATCACGCCCTGGGCTGAAGGCAGATGCTCAACCACTAAGCTACCCAGGCGTCCCAGGTCAGTGGTTCTTAAACAGTGTCCTGAGGAGCCCAGAGTTCATAGAGGTGCCTCCGCCCTCATGACAGGTGGGGAATGGGGCAGGGGAGGGAATGAGGAGAGGGCAAGAGCGGTGGGCCTCAGACCCCCACCCTCACCCTAACTGGGGTTAAGTATCTGCCCTTTGCTCTGTTTTATCTATCAGGATCCTATAGAGGATTTTATTCGGATTAAGTCGAAGACCATTTAAATTCTCTGATTTGGAAGGGTTAGAACATCTGGACCAAGCACCACCTGCAATTTCACCTGCCCAAAGTGTAGGCCCCAGAAATGTGCCTCTTTCCCCAACGATGGTTGGAATGCTCCCTCCCTCCCCCCACACCTCGCCAAGAAAGAAGGGAGTCTGTCCAGGGACAGCTAGTGTTCCCAGGGTGTCAGGTGCCCCCCTGCCCAGGGGAGTCTGTCCAACTGGCTGTCCTCCTGGTGGGATGTCAGGCCAGCCCAGGATGTGGAAATCCTGGCTCGTGTTGTCACGGGGACAGCTGAGGTTCTGCCCCGGGGAGTAGAGAACCACTCAGAGTGGGGGACCCTGGTCGGAGAGGGCAGGGCAGCTGGCCAGGCCCCAGCCAACTCCCCTTTCCTGGAAGGCAGGCCGGCAGGAAGCCGCATTTCCAGTAAGAAGGCGCAGCCCGCCCTCGCTCGGCGCACACACCCTCTCACTCCAAGAGGAGCGCACGCTGAGCCCCTCGGTGGCCCTAATGAGTGCTGTGGAGAGCTGTTTACAGCTAAGTGAGCTGTAATGGCTTTCTGCGGTCATTAGACACAGGCTGTTGGGAGCGCCTGAGGGACCCCGCAGGCTGGGCTCCTGCATGCTCCCCCCACCTGGGCCCGGATCGATAAGCCAAGAATGGGCCCGAGTGAGCCACCTAGCTCCCTGAGCATGTGTAGCCAATGTAGACCACACCAGGGCTCACGGTAGCCACCCTTGATGCCCAGGCCAGGAGCTGGCACAGAGTGCAGAGCTGCTGGGAGCGGGAACCCCAAAGGGGGCACAGAGCACGTGGGCCCCACCACACTGCTGGAGATCTGATCCTGGTTGGGGGGGCAGTTGCCTTAGGACTGAATTTGATTCAGTCTAGCAGGGGTTTTGAAAAACATGGGAATGGGAGAATAGGGCTATTCCTGAGAGCTCTGCCATTAGAGACAGACTTGGCTTTGATCACAGTTGTGCCATGGGGAAGCAGTATTACCTCCAGGAGCCTCAGTTTCCCGATCTCTAAGATAGAGCTAAAAGAGCTTACTTGGTGGGATGGTTCTGAGAATGCAGTGAGTAATGTATGTGAAGTGCCTCACAAGTGCTCAGTGCAGGATGTCTGCTGTGTCACCAGTGCCATCATCATTAGCAACATGACTACCACCATCACCACCATCACCACCACCATCACCACCACCACCACCACCATCACCACCTCACTATCACCACCACCACCACCACCACCACCACCATCACCACCTCACCATGACCATCACAATCATCATCACCACCACCATCATCACCACCACCCCCATCATCATCACCACCACCACCACCATCACCACCATCACCATCACCATTATCATCACTACCACCACCCCCATCATCATTACCACCACCACCATCACCACCATCACCATCATCATTACCATCACCATTATCATCACCACCACCACCACCACCATCACCATCATCATTACCATCACCATTATCATCACCACCACCACCACCACCATCACCACCACCACCACCACCACTATCACCACCACTGTCATCACCCCCACCCCACCATCACCACCACCACCATCACTATCACCATCATCACCACTGTCACCACCATCACCATTACCACCACTATCACCACTACTATTGCTGCCACCACCACCACCATCACCATCATAAGATGGTCAGTGAGTCTCACTGTCTTGTTTTTGTTTTTGTGTTTTTGACTGATCTAGTGTCAAATGACAAAACTGAGCCAGATAGCAGTGGAACCCTGCCTCATTCATACTTACATACATTCAGAGACTGTTGAGCTGGGCTTTGGGGAAACAGAGCAAGGAGCTCACAGTTTATGGTTCATATGGATCCAGGGTGAGTGCAGGGGGCAGTAGGAGCAGTGTCCTGAGTTGAGTTGGGTTTAAGAGGCAGGGTGTGAGCAGCGGCAGGGAGGAGAGGAGGATGTGGCAAGGCAGCGCCTATGGGGCAGTTGCCCTATGTCTGCTTCGCCCAATGCAGGGAGAACTGTGAGATGGTCCTAAGGGGCTCGGAGAGAATAACGGGGGCTGTCCAACTCTCTGCGTTCCCGGAGCCATAGCCTGGAAGAATTAGGGTTGTGAGGTCTTACTGCTCATTCTTCACCAGAGAAAGTGCCCTGTGTCCGCTGCTATAGCTTCCTGTAACTCAGGCCATGCTGCAGAGTCTCCTCAGACACTTTTATCACCCCCATATCTACTGGAGCTGAGAGCTGGGGGCAGCTGTGCACCTCCTAGAAATCTGGGGAAAAGACCAGGGATGGAGGGTTACAGACTACTAGGTCTGGGGTAGAGCTTTGTCCCAGAGGCCTTCCTCAAGACTTCTAACTGCCCACCCCACAGTGTGGGATGTGACCCAGTTCTCTTTCTTTGTTTGATATTTTCCAGATTCCAGCGTAGTGTACAGGAGGGGTCCTCAACCATGCTGTACCTTCCAATCACCTGGAGGGGCTTTAAAATTTTCCAGTGCCTGGACCCAACCCCCACTTCACTCTGATTTAATTCTGAGATGGGAATTATTTTCAAACCCCCCCCACACACACACCCATGAATCCAATGTGCAACCATAGTTAATAGGCAGTAACAAAAAGGAAAGAAAATGGTCTTTGGAGTTGGGCTTCCAAGCCCTGGCTCTACCACTTACTGTGTGATCTTAGGTGAGTTGCTCAACATCTCTAAACCTTATTGCTCATTTCCATTGTTTAAGTAATTAAGAAACTAATAAACAAAACAAAATGGAGACCAGAGTTCCTGGTTCTTAAGGAGGTAGCTGTGGATGTCAATTAAGAAAATGTATGCAAGGGCACTTAGCACCTGCTAGGTGCTTTTATAGCCTTAACCCACCCCAACCCCCAACCCCTGTGCACTTTCCAGAGAGAGAACAGGATATTGTCACGTATATATCACAAAATGTGCACATAGTCTGCAGAGAGGTAGGCCCTGCTCCCCAGTGGTTTCTGAGATACAGTGGGAGCAACGCTCACTCCTACAGTTGTCAGGTTAAAGGCCCTAAGGCTTTGTATTGATCCTACTTGGGATTCATTTAGCATCTTGAACCTGCAATTTGTCTTTTTCCAAATTTGGGAGATTTTCAGCCCTTATGTCTTCAAATAGTTTTTATGCCTCTCTTTTCTCGTCTCTTGTTCTAGGACTCCATTTATACAGATGTTAGACCTGTAGTCCCCCAGGCTCTGGGGGTCTTGTTTGTTAGTCTTTTTTGAGTCTGTTTTTCAGGTTGTGTATTTTCTCTTGGTCTGCCTCCAGGTTCACTCACTCTCTCTTCTGTTCTCTTCAAGGCACTGTTAGGCCTATCCAGTGGATTTTTAATTCAGATACCGAATCTTTCACTTTGAGAATTATTACTTGGTTCTTTTTAATAGTTCTTATTTCTCTATGGGATTTCGTGTCTCTTCACTCATTACAAGTCTGTTTTCCTTTATGTCTTTCCAGACACTTATAATGGTTGTTTTCAAACAATCCGTATTGATTTCTTTTCTCTTGTGCAGAGGAGAGGTCCCACTTTCCTGTTTCTTCAGATGCCTGGAAATTTGGGGCTAGATCCTAGACATTGTGGATGAGATGTTGAAGAGACTCTGAATTTTGTTATATTACCCTGAAGTGCATTGATTTAAAACAAACCAATAGGGGACGCCTGGGTGGCTCAGTGGTTGAACATCTGTCTTTGGCTCAGGTTATGATTCCAGAGTCCTGGGATTGAGTACACATTGGGCTCCCCGCAGGGAACCTGCTTCTGTCTCTGCCTCTCTCTCTCTCTGTGTGTGTCTCTCATGAATAAATAAAATCTTTTAAAAAATAAGTAAATAAAAATAAAACAAAAAAAAACAGTTAATTTGGCTGGACTCAAACATCAGCCTTTGTCTCTCCTATGGTGGCCAGTAGCAGACATCTCTGGGCAGTTCCTCCAGCCTCCGTGAGGGTGGTGAAAGCAGCCCTTGCGTGCATATTTCATAGGTCAGCCTAAGATTTGAGAAGAGTTTACATACAGAATCTGAAACTCCTCCCCCTGGCTCTTGTTTTGCTGGTATTCCCACCCTGACTCTCCAGTTGCCTCAGTCACCCAAACTCTGTACTGTAGCTCTGTAAGCCAGCAAGATTGTGGGTTTTCTACCTGGACTTGAGCTGCTCCACTTAGCAGACACTGGAGCCTGCCCTCAGACAAAACCTCATCAATATGGGAAACTCGCCTACATGCTATTCCTGTCTTCTGAGTGTTGAGTCCCCTCTGGTGTTGCCTACTTCTGGTTTTTCTCCAAAGCCTCAGGCAGTTGTTGATTGTGGCAGGGAGGGTTGGTCTGATAGCAGCCATTCCACCCTTACCTGAAGTCCAAGCCCAGTTGTTTGGCTTCTCCAGTGAGGAGATGAGCAGAGAGGACACTAGACAGCCCTCTGGGTCGCACCTGCATCTAGTGGGATAAGTTAAGACATTTGTTCACAGCGACCATATAGCCCAGAGGCCCGGAGATAATACAGGCAAACCTCACTTAAGTGGAAGCTGATTCAGATGGACTTCACACTCTAAGCCAACATGGTCCAGTAGAACTTCCTTTGGTGATAGACGCGTTCTCTATTCTTCAGGGCCCAGCACAATAGCCACTAACCACATGTGGCCGGTGCAACTGAAAAACTGAATTTTTAAATTTAATTTTATTTTTACTATGTTAAGTTAAAATTTCAAGAGCTTCTTGTGGCTAGTGGCTGCTATACTGAACAATGCAGATCAAAGAAAATCTGAGAACTCAAAGTCTGTCTGGATTTACAGAAGAATATGAAACGGGGGAACTGTAAGAAGTTTGGAAGAAGATTTACTGTAAACAGTGAAGAAGAAAAAAGGAAACTCACCTAGGGCATTTGGGAAATAGGATTTTCTGTGTTCTCCTCCTCCTCCTCCCCCACCCACAAAAAAATTAATACATAGAATAGACCCTTTCAGGGCCCTGTTGTAATGCAAAGTGCCTAATGGTATTTGAAACTGAGAGGTTTATTAGGGAATAATTACAAAGGAACACAGAAGAAATGTTTTAAGTTACAAATTCCCC
Source organism: Canis lupus baileyi (assembly GCF_048164855.1). Classification (NCBI taxonomy): domain Eukaryota; kingdom Metazoa; phylum Chordata; class Mammalia; order Carnivora; family Canidae; genus Canis; species Canis lupus. The sequence continues at coordinate 54,393,018 of NC_132853.1, read as the reverse complement.
TAAGGTATTTGAGATATGATGTGGTTTATAAAAATTAGATTTGGGGACACCTGGGTGGCTCAGTGGTTGAGCGTCTGTCTGCCTTTGGCTCAGGTCATGATCCCGGGGTCCTGGGGTCGAGTCCCACATCAGGGTTCCTACGGGAGCCTGCTTCTCCCTCTGCCTATGTCTCTGCCTCTCTCACTGTGTCTCTCATGAGTAAATAAAGAAAATCTTTTTAAAAAAATAATAAATAAATAAAATAAATAAATAACAATTAGATTTGCCTGTTACTTCTGGGGGAGCACATTTCTGGCAACTCAAAGTTAAGTTGCCTGGGACTGGCTTTGCCTCAGCCCAGTCTTGCTGGAAACCCTGAGGCTCCTGGGTGGAGGGCACCTGCCCAAGCCTCCCTGCTGCAGTGACCTGAGCACTGGGATGGGGGTGTGGCCTCTCCCTCCACCCTCCATCCTCCTTTCCCCGTTGACAGGAGCTGTAAGAGCCCTCAGGTCCCCCACCAGAGTTGGTGTTCTGCTTCTACGGGACTCTGCGGGCCCCAGGTGCTTCTGTGTACCTTGACTGTAAATTGGGGAACATAAGTGAACCCACCTTCTGTTTTGGGATGAAATGAGTGGGCATGAGTTAAAGCATATGATATGTGGACGCACCGTTTACAGCAGCCCCTGGCACACGGTAACCTGCTCAGTATGTCCTGGTGAAAAACCCAGTTTTTCCTCCATGCTCAGGTTCTGTCCGCCTCTCCCCACTCTCTCTGAATGCGCTGGTCCCAAGGCTCACCCTTGTCTCCCCAGCCCTTGTCCAGGACCCTGGACAGACCCTGGCACCTGCCCCCAGCACCCCACCCACCTGCCCCTGCCTGCTGGCTTCTCCTTCTCTGGTTCTCTTTCTCCTTTGGAGGCTTCCGGCCTCCTGCTGTATCTCATTGCACATATCTGTTGCTCTCCCATATTTTCACCTGCCCTGATCCTTGGAGGGGTGTGGACAGGACAAATGACCTCACTGGATGTGAAAACAGAACAGAGCAAGAGAGAGCAAGAGCTGAGGGGGAATAGGGTGGAGCAAGTAAGGCGTTCACCTCAAATGCAAAATGGAAAGGGTGCCCAGAAGGTTGGTAATCAGGATAAATAACATTTCGATGCAATATTCTTAAAAACTCCAACTAAGGGGCACCTGGGTGGCTTGGGGGTTGAGCGTCTGCCTTCTGCTCAGGTCGTGATCCCAGGGTCCTGGGATTGAGTTCCGCATCGGGTTTCCCACAGGGAGCCTGCAGCTCCCTCTGCCTGTGTCTCTGCCTCTCTCTCTGTGTCTCTCATGAATTAATATATAAAATCTTAAAAACAAAACAAAAAGCAAAACCTCCCACTAATGCCACAATTCCACAAAGAACAAGATACCAAAAACGTTCCCTAAAGCCGCATCTGACCCTGCACTTGCACAGCTGACTGGCCTCGCCTCCCCCACTTGTGGCCCTGCCGGAGCCTTTTGATTATTTTGTTCACCATGGAATTTCTTCTGTTAATTTGTGTTCTGTGAAATGTTACGTTAAAATACTATTTATCTCGATGACTAAGGTTTTCAGCACCCCTCCCTTAAATGTTGCCCCCTTTCCTTACATTCCTCAGCCTGAGCCTGGCCCTGGAAGGAGAGGCCTTGCGAGCAGACCCAGTCCCGAAGCAGCCAGCCGAGGGGTCTCAGCAGCCCCCAGGCGGCCCTCTGGCTCCCACCTCTCAGGCCAGTTGCTCCCAGTCCAGCTTTGTGGGCATTGGAGGCAGGCCCTGAGCTGCACACAGGAGAAAGGGCCCTGTGGCACAGTGACCCTGAGGGCTCCCAAATGACCCCTGTGACATGCCCCTCTAGGGCCCATGACAACAACCACACAGTATGGCCTGAAGAAGAAGGCTGACTACTTCTCCAGGGCGGCCCAGAGAACCATGCTTCCCTGGCTGTTTCTCTGTGGCCACCTCACCATTTGGGGACCTCCCAGGCCCTGGGTTAACTTCTCCTCTCCCTACCGCAACTCTGTTTTGGTCTCTCTCCTCCACCCCCTGCTTCCCCCTCGGCTTCTTCATCATTTACACTGAGGCCAGACTGGGGACTGACCACGGGCGGGCGTGGGCTCATGGGGGTGGAAGGAGCCAGAAGGAGGGACCCCGCCCTACCAATCCTGTTCTTGCCTCCCTTGCATGCCTACCACAGCCCTCTTTTCCAGACCCAAAATAGTTCCCCGGCCCCTCCCTTAGCCCCACCTCAGGGGTGACTAGAAATGCCCAGGCCGCGGGAGTCAGGGGCAGAGCACTCACCAGATCCTGCAAAATCTGGCCAGACTGAGCAGGAGCAAAGCGGAGTCTCCACTCTTTGGAACCTGTGGGCAGTACAGGGACGCAGGGGCGCCTGACCTGGCCGGTTGTCACCATCCCACACACCCTGCTCCCTGACTCCCAAGGGCATCCTGGCTCCTGCAACATGTCCTCGCTGGCAAGTGGGAGCTTTGGCCCAGATGCGGTCCACTGGTGGAGGAGCCTGGGTGTTCCTGAGTCCGAGCCAGGGAAGGAGTGGGAGCCAGCACTTCGGGACCTGTCGCTCCACACAAGGCAGCGCATGTGTGCCCAAGGTTAACCACGCACGGTAACCCCGTAAGCAGCATGCATGGCCACCCAAAGCCCCCCCCCCCATCGATGTGCAAATGTTTTTCTGTATTCACTCGGCCAGTAAACAACTGCTGTCCTGACATCTCCAGGACTCCCCAGACACCCCACGTTTCAGCGGCTAAAGTGTGAACATGTGGCACAGCCACCACAGAGGGGTACCCAGCCTCCTCCACCCTATAGCCCGGGTCATTCCGGTCGAGGGGCTCCCACCCATTTCTGGTTATCAGCTATTTTAATGGCACCTGTCTGTGGTTTATCCTCATGCCTTTGGGCAATGGGACTGGTTGGGACTGTGTCCTACAGACGAGGATACCAAGGTTCTCAGGGTCTGAGCCATTTGCTGCAGGCTGGATTCGAACCCAGCTCTGTGTGGGTCTGGAGCCCCTGCTTGTCCTCCGTGTTACATTGTCTTTGAAGGCAGGGCTGGGGGAAGACTCTGGGGCATAGATCCACCTCCCCTGCATGACAACCTAGAGGAACCCCCCCTCCCATTCTCAATGCTGACCAAAGACCAAGGGGCCACGGTGGTTAGCCGTGCCCAGCCTTCGGGGGAGTCAGGCCCACGATTAAAGGGTTTGAGCTGCCCCTTGCCCTCTCCTGTGTTCTCTCTGGGCAAAGTCTTTGTGGCATCATGACTGGAGGACAGACATTCAGGGGCACCTGTCTCTAGTAGAGCAGGGAGGTGTGCACAGAAAGAAGGGGTGAGAGGCTGACCTCGCCTGACCATCCCCCTAAATCCACCCCCCGGGCCATGGGGAGGCCCTTGGCAAGTGGGGAAGCAGCCAGGCTAAAGCGGAGTTTATAGAATAGAGGGGAGAAGGGGAAGGGGGCGCTGAGCAGGTGCCGGCAGACGACAGCAAACCCGCCTGCCTCCACCCTTCCTGCATTCCCGCTCCAGGGCACAGGGCTCTGGGCTCAGCTGCCGGTCCTCCCACCCCTTCCCCTCCGCCTGTGTCAGCAGAAAGTTCTCAAGCTCAAGAGCCCACACGAAGAATTATAACGCACATTATAACATAATATATTATATGATATTGCGTTATATTATATTATGTCATATTAAATTATATTATTTTCCATTTATCAACTCCTTGCTCTGTGCCAGACACTGTGCCAACTGTTTTACATACGTTATCCCATTTGGTCCTCAGAGACACTCTGATAGATGTAATATTATCCTCTCTCCTTCGCCAGTGAGAAAAATGCAAGGCTCAGGGAGGTCAGACAGTTTCCCCAGGATCCTCAGGGTGTGCACTCTGGTGGCATGCTGTCATCTTGTTGGGGTCTCTCTGCCCCCCATGAGCCTTGACCTCTGTCAAGACCCCAACGAGCAGATTTCCCTCCGGGGTTTGGTGGAAATGACACACCGTTGCACACCAGGCCCCCATGAGTCCTGTGAGCCTGGCCCCTGCTGCAGCAGGTGGCCATGGGAGAGGCACCTCACCTCTTTGGGCTTCAGCTTCTTCCTCTGTCTGGTGGCCTGATAATGCCCAGACTGTGAACTTCACAGGAGATACAGTTGGTGTCAAAGGCCTGGGACGTTTTAAAGCGTGATGCACATATAAGAAATGTGCTTGGCTATTGCTCTGGTTTGCCTTCCATTTTTTTTTCCCTCCCTCCTACTGAAGCTTGTTTTAGAATAAGGCATCCAAAGTCCTTTTCCATCTCCACCTGGACAGGGTCACTGTCATTAATGGAGATGCAATGGAAGGTTCCAGAGGAAATCTGGGAGGACCCCTATTGCAGAGCTAATGGCGCACATGCACGTTCTCAGCTCACCGGCTCCTCCAACCTCTGCCCTTCTGAGGCCTGGGGCTGAAAGTCTTTCCTCATCAGTTCACAGGCAGGACTTTGAGTTTTCTCCGGTCACAGCCGACCTGCATGTTCCGGCTTCAATGGAAGATGTGTCTCTTACATGCTTGGAGCAGGCGCCACCAAGCACCCCTCTGTCTCCCAGCCCCACCCCCACCCCCTAGTGTGGAGGCTGGAGCAAGAGGCAGAGGGGGCCAGAGGAGGAGGGGAAGGAAGGGAAAGGAAGGAGGGAAGGAAAGAAAGGGAGAGAAAGAAAAGGAGAGGGACCATACTTTCTAGGCCCAGCCGCTCCCAGCAGCCGTTGGCTCTCAGCCTTGGCACACTCGGGCCTCGCTCGGCCAGGCCAGCTGGGATTCACTGAGCGTGTGCCTTGTGCTGTGTTATTTCATGGGCTTCAGTCACTTGGCCGCTTACGAGCCATGTGTCACCGTTATTTCCATCCCACAGATAAGGAAACCGAGCTGAGAAAATCGGCCAGAGGCTCCAGGGCTGCAGGCAGCAGAGCTCCGGTGTGAGCCCCGCTGCAGGCCTGGTCCAGGCAGCCTCCCTGCTCTGCTTCTCTGCCTTCGGGCTGGGGGATCACCCCCTACGAAATCCCTTTCAGAACTGAGAACAGGTTTCCCAAGGCCACAAAAATGGAACAACCACACTGAAACAACTGCGTAAGAATTAGCAAATATTTTCCAGAAAATGGACGTTTAAAAGAAAAGTCCTGTGTTAGGTCACACGTGAATGGCCCTCTGCAAAATGACTCATGGCATGTAAATACCCAACCAGCACCCCCAGATGGTGTCATCTGTTCCAGGCCCTGCCCGGCCACTCCTGGCTCTTCCGATGAGTGTGTCCAAGAGAGTTCTTACGCTTTCCTGTCTGGCTAAGGTGAACTCTGTCTCCTCCAAGAACGTCGTCTTCCTTTTACTTAAAAAAAAAAAAAAAAAAGCTCCTATGGTAAAAGCTCGTTGGCCTCTTGGAATTATTCGTATTGTTTAACTAAAGCTCTTTGCTGTTTTGCTCTGTTGATCTGTTTGTTTGGAAAGAACCTGCCGCTTCCCATCCTGCTGATCCACCTCAGCGGCTGTGCCTCGGTCCCCAGTGCCTGGCATCATTAGGAGGGAGAGAAATGGGGCGCCTGGGTGGCTCAGTCATTAAGCATCTGATTCCTGATCTCAGCTCGTGTTGCGATCTCAGGGCTGTGAGTTCGAGACCCACGTGGGGCTCCACGCTGGGCGTGGAACCTACTTAGAAAATAAAAAAAGAGGGCGAGGGATGGTCCCCGAATGTGTCACTTCCTGGAGGGGCCTTCCGCTGAGTGCCGTTGCTCTGCCAACTGTCTCCCCCACGCCCGGGCCCCACGGGCAGTGGCCTGGTGTCAAAAAGCCCTGGGCGTCTCCCTAGAGCCTCTGGAGCTCGGGCTCCTCAGCACCTCCGCGGCTCCCCTCCCTGCGAGGACCATCGGCTGCTGGTGCTACCCTTGCCCCTTGCCTCGCTCCCCAGACCCCCTTCCCGAGGTGTGAGATGCAAGGCTCCAGCCCTCCCCAGGTGTTCAGAGTCTGCAGCATTTCAGTGTTTGCTTTTTATGAACGGGAAGCAGTTCTGTCTGCAGAATATTAAGTGGCTTGGGCAGCTTTGGGAAGCAGAGCCACTAATCCGCCGACATCTGCTGCTTATGTGATCTTATGTGGTGCCTGGCAGCCCCACTCCCCTCTTCCTTCCCTCTCCCCCCACCCCTTGGGCCCCTCCTCGACACCCCCCAGTTGATCCCCAGGGTCTTGAGGCCAAGGGAGACAGGGAGATTGGGGCTAGCCCAGCCATGGCTACCTGAAGGTAGGGAGCTGAAAGAGTGACCTCCAAGTGCCCTCTGAGGCCCAGGGCACTGGCCTGGCCCAGCCCAGAGACCTTGAGCAAGCTCCTTCCTCTGGTGGGCTTTAGCACCCCTAGGAGACAGAGGAGGGGACGGGCCACACGAAGCCCAGGGTCATGTACCACTCCCAGTGCACACCTCCTCCCAACCAGTGTGGCCACGGCTCCATCCATGTGCCACACCTTCCCATGAGCTGTGGGATATGCTTCCCTGGGATATGCTTCCTCCCGCCCTCATCTGGTTCAGGTCCCATCCCCTTCCTGGCCAGGTTAACACTGGTGTCCTCCATGTGACTCTCCCTGCTTTGTGTCTAGGGACTGGGCCTCTGCTGCCCTTTCTACTCTCTCTGTCTCCACAGTGTCACCTGCTACATGCAGATCTTCTGGGGAGTAAGACCGTGTGCCCACAGCCCATAGGTCCAAGCTGACACGCAGCTAGATAATAATGTTCTTGCCTTAACTCGGGGTGGGGATGGGATTGGTCTTGGCAGAGGGATAAACCAAGAAAAGCTCCCCATTCCTTTTCCCTCCCAGCCTGGATCCCCAGCTAGTCTAGGGGCCATGCCCCAGGCTGAGTTCAGAACCCTTGGAGGGGTTCCTGAGGATGGAAGAGACATAGGCCTGGTGGGAGAAAGCTCACAGCTTCAGTCTTACAGTCAAACCCACACCCCACTTAGTAACATGTACAGAACAACCCAGGAAGAAGTGTAAATCCATACCCCACAAACAGGATGCTGAGAACCCCACAGAGTTACAGGGGAAAGGGTGGCTGTAGACCGGGCAGGCTTCCTGGAAAAGGTGGGGTTTGAGTCTGGACTGAGGTACAGAGCTCATATTTGCAGAGAAGGAAAATGATAAATTCCAGGGAAGGGAAGAGATACCTACAAAAGTGTATGTGATCGTTTGCTGGACATGCTGTAACATCAACAGAAATCTATTTTCTTCTAGTTCTGGAGGCTCAAAACCCAACATCAGGGTGCCAGTAGGGAAGGATCTGTTCCAGGCCTTCTCTTTGGTGTATCGATGGCCGTCTTCTTCCTGTGTCCCCACGTGGCTTTCCTTCCTTGCACGTCTGTGTCCTCATCTCCTCTTCTAATAGGACATTGATCATATTGGATCAGGGTCCATGTGAATGACCTCGTTTGACCTCAGTCACTGCTTTAAAAGCCTGTCTCCAAATACAGTCATAATCAGAGATGCTGGGGGTTAGAGCTTCATCATAGGACTTGGTGGGGGAGAGGCTCGAGGAAGGAGGTCACAGTTATGATGGATGCTAGGGCCAGTGCATCAGCTCCAGGGTCAGCCTGACGCCCTCCTCTCTCCGTCCTCCTGCTCTCCTGTCTTTTCAGAGGGCAGCTCCCCAGGGGACAAACCCCACAGTATGGAGCAAAGGCTTGGGAATGATCCCCGCTGGGTGGCTCACTGGCTCAGAGACCGTGGGCAAGGCTCATTTGACCCCTGGGGGCCTCAAGTTCCTCATCTTTGTCAGGAGAATAATGTCCACTTTCCAGGGTGGCCGTGGGGATTAAAGGGGTAACGTATGCCTAGAGCCCTTGACACCGAAAAGCGTGCACCATTATCAGTTCCCCTACCGGAGACAGCCCCCGGTTCCTGCGCTGGCCCCCAGTGGCCTGTCTTTCCCCTCTTGACTCTTACGGAGTTCAGGACACCCAGACACCACAAAGGGGGCTCAGTGTGCAGCATCAAATCCGTGCCCAGAGCTGGGTACCTTCTGGTCGTCACTCGCAGCCTCCACCCTGGTCTGCATCCGTCCATCACAGGAGCAGCAAGATGCTGAGACCATCCGCCGTGGCCTGGGAGCTGGCACCAAGCCCTGCGGACTGGATTTGGGACACTCCCAAGAACCCAGGATGCAGATGGCCCTGAGCTTCTCCTGCAGAGCTGCTCTCTCCAGACAGGCTCTCTCTGAGTGCCAGCCAGAGGCTCTCGGTGAGGGCTCTTGAGTGGAGAGCTTGCCAAGCGGAGAACTTGGAGAACAATGTAAATGAAGCCAGAGTGCAAAGTGCACACGAGTTGACACTCTGAGAAGCGCCCGACTCCGAGGCCAGCTGCGGGGCATTGGACGGTGCCAGGGGCTGCATCATCCGAGGCTCTGGGGTCAGGTCGGCCTGGCTGCGTTCAGATCCCATTCCCCGTGTCCTGTTGGTGAGATCTGGGACAAGTTGCTAAATCGGTGTGAGCCACAGCCTTTCCTGTCTAAAGTGGGTAGAACAACATTGCCTGGTCTGTTGGGTGCTGGGAAGCTAGTCCAGGGGACATAGGATAGACACCACTAAGCATTGGTCATCACAGGTGTCTGGCTGGCCGGTTGGGAGGACAGGGACAGAGGCCCAGGGGTCCTTAAATGAAGCCTGCTCTCCGTTCTGAAGCAACAGGCTGTCCTCAGCGTGCGTCACCCTTCATCTCTCCTGGGGTGGCCCTGGGCTTTGGCTGCGCTACTGTGTAGCAGGATGAGTTTTTGGGAGGATCTAAGCTTCTACTTCCTTCCGTGGGTGCAGAAGGAGCTGCATTTCTAGCCTCCCCTTCCCAGTGGCCATGGGGAACTGAGCCAAGTGGGCGCTGGATGCTGGCAGGCGGGCTTGGATGAGTCTGGCAGAGTGAACTGGAGCGCGCTTCCGGAAGGTTCGCCGGCGGGGGGTGGGTGGGGGCACAGATTGGTGCCTTGGCAGAGAACTCTCGGTCATCCCCCTTGGCCATGCGGTCGACCACCTCCCCGCGTCCCTGCCACCTGCCCCCCCCACCCGCCCCGTTTTCCACTCATGACACAGATGTCCTGAGTCCTCTCCAAGCTGCCTTAACATGAGGGAATTCGATCTCAAATATGTTGCACAAATGAATAATAAAAACAAAGGAAAATTACCCTCTTTATTGAAACTCATTTTATGAATAAAACAATTATTCTGGTAATTGAAAAAATGTGTCGTTAAATTAAATGCAGTGGTTCCTATTAAAATTTTAGTGCGTTTTTGCTGCTGCCGGCTAGAGGCTGGTAATTATAGTCGAGAGTTTCGCTTTCTCTTTATTGTTTTTTAATCTCTCTGTGCTGCGGCTCTCCGACGATATTTTATGTCAGGGAGATTTAGAGCCGCTGCTCCCGACGGGCAGGGGGGAGGCTGGCCAAGGGGGGGGGGGGGCGTGGCCAGGGAGGGGGCGGGCCGGCTGGCAGGTGCTCTGCGGCCCAACCGGCCCGATTGGTCCCCTCTGTCATCTGTCAGCCTGGTGGCAGCCAATCACAGCCCTCCCAATCTAGCGCCCTCCCGCCCGCCCTCCTCCCTGGTCCCCTCTGCACTTGGCTTGGGGAAGAAGGGAAGCCCAGAGGTGAGCCTGGGGATGCCTGGGCCTCAGCTCCTCCCGGAACCCCCAGTCTGGGAAGCAGCAAGGGCGGGCCGACCTCCTGAGGTCCTTCCTGCCCCTGGTGGGGTTAATCTTGGAAGGCTGCGGGGCTTTGCGCGCAGGCCCCGCGCCTGGCTTGCTCCCCCTGTTGCATCCATAGCTTCCAGCATAATCGATGGTGCATTGGAGCCTTTTCATTCTTGTTGAGGAAGGGAGGCTGGGCGGGGGGGGGGGGGGGGGGGGGGGGGTGCGGGGGAAGGTAAGGCTCTGATAGGGTTAGGTAGGGAGTCACAAGACCCGAGAATGGAGAACGGCCTGGAAAGGCTGTGAGTTCCCTTTGCAGGTGCCTGCTCCATACCAGGACAGTGTAGGTCGGGGGAAACCAGAGGGCTCCATCCCTGTTCCCAGCAGGAGCTGCAAGGCTCCTCGGCTGACTCAGACAGTTGGTACCTGCCCTTGATGTGTTATGCGTCTCCCTGGCTCAGGCTGCGTTTCTGTTCTTTGTCTGGGAGATTAAGCTCCTAGTGGGCAAGGTCTGTGGCTGTGCAGCCTGCCACTGGGAGCCTGATGAATCTGACTGGGGCTGGAAGCTTCTGAGCATTTATCACCAAGGCACCAGCAGCTGGGAAGGAGCCAAATGCCATTGTCCAGCGTTGTCAGATGAGCCCTTGGCACTGGGCAGGAAGGAAAGCGGGAGAGCATCTCCCAGACCCTGGCTTGCGCGCTCTGTGGTTTAAGGCGACCGTCCTGACTGTGCCAATCCTATGCATTCCTGAGCTGTCGCCCCCAGAATCCTTTTCCTTGTCCTTCCCCTGTTCTGTCCTATATCACGGGTGACTGTCTTCCTGGATTCCCAGGCTCCCAGGTCAGCTGGCTCAGGCTGGGTTTGGCCAGTGAGAGGCTCGGGCAAGAGATAGTAGGTGGGAGGAGAAGCCCGGGGGCGTGCTCTCCTTTCTGCCTCCACTGGCTTCCTCAAAGCAGCTGTGTTCCATTCAGGACTCCAGCTCCTGGTGGACAGAGTGCCCTGTCCTAGCTGCCCATGGTGATAGAGCACACAGCCCTTTGGGCCAGGATGATAGAGTTTTCCTGGGTTACTACTCTCTGGGTCACTCACTGGTCCCCATTTTCCTTGTCGGCTGTCTCGTTGCCTGTAACCAGCTCCCCTGCAGCAAATTCTTTTGGTGCTAATATACCGGGTCGTTTCTGCTTTCCAGCTTGGACTCTGGCTGTCCACCTGCCCTATGAACATCCCCAGGAAGTGAGACAGGTGGCAGAGGGGCTGTGGGGGTGAGGGCGGGAGAGGTTGCTGCCCAGGAGAGGTGGCCGTGTCCAGCCGGTCTCTGCACTGTGCCTCTCCGTCTCTGCAGACAAGTGGCAGCTCATGTCCAGCCCACTGTGCTGGTAATTTTATGCTGGTCCATCCACATGAGACAGTACCTCATTTTGTAGTAATTGAGCTATTTTCCCAGCTGGGCAAAGGGTAGAAGGTTAGGGCCCTTTCCTGGGAATGCAGCCTCCAGCAGAATAAATTACAGAACCATTAACCCTAGAGCAGAGTGGCTAGGAGGCCACGCAGGGACATCCATGGCCCCACCCCTTCAGCCGCCACCCCCGCTTTCTTCGTCTCCTACTGTCGATTCAGCTTCAGTCATTTTAGCCACATCTCCACCGGTCATACTTTTAAGCCAGGCTGGCCCACCTTGATAGAGAAAAAGTCAGGGCACCAGCCCAGAAAGGAGTTTGGGGCAGGTGGTGCGGGGAAAGGAGCTGAGGTGAGAGGGGGCGGATGGTGCAGTGTCATGCCAGCTGACCTGGCACCTGGGAAACACAGGGCGCAGCCCACAGTGATGCAATGCAGACCAGAGGGAAGGGGGGTGTTAGTTGAGCACCTACTATGTGCCAGGTACTTTCACCGTACCCTATTTAATTCTCTACACCGGCGAAATGGGAATTATCATCTGCCTTTGATAAATTGGCAAAACTGAGGCTAGAGATGATCAGTAGGTCACACAGCCAGGGCCGCTTACTGCACACCCGGGTCCTGCCTTTCTTCACTAATCCTCTTCCTTAGCATCTCCCAGAAGACTTACTGAGTAGCCTGAGCTGGCCCCTTGCTCTGTCAAGTCCGAGGATCTGGGTGCATAGAGTCTAAGACAACAGCCCACCCCTAAGGGGGCACAGGTGGGCATGGACATGTCATTCGTTAGCTTGTCCGTTTGCCAAACGTTCATGGAGTGGCTCCTGTTTGCCCAGCACTGTCAGGGAACTGGGGGTAGACACTTGTTTTCATCCTCAGAGAGCTTGCAGCTGAGCAAGGAAAACCCACCCAGGGAGGCACACGCCCGGTGAGTCAGGGTGACAAAGCGTGATGAGGGTTACGAGGGGCGAGGCCTGGTGAGCCATTCCCGACAGTCTGCTAGTTGACCCCTGGCAGAGGGTGGGATCCTTCGGGGCTCAAGTCTCAGACCCTCCTCGCCTCCCCTCCCCTGACTCCCCGGGTGGCTCATCTCCTGCCATCACTGCACTATTCATCTCTACTCTCTCGCTCTGTCTCTCTTAAAAAAAAGAAAAAGAAAAAAGTGGATGGCTCCGTCAGCTGAGCATCTGACTTGATTTCAGCTCAGGTCATGGTCTTGGGGTCATGAGGTCGGGCTCTGCACTGGGCATGGAGTCTGCTTGAGATTCTCTCTCCCCCTCTGTCTACCCCCATTTCTCTCTCCCTCTCTGAACTAATAATAATAATAATAATAATAATAATAATAATAGTAATAAGCCCTGTCTATAGCCCAGCTTGCCCTCCTGAGCAGAGCCGCCATCCACCTTCCTGCCGCTGGAAGGTAGGGTGGAGGGAACGCGCTGTGCTGTGCTGGTGCATGTCAACAACCAGCTCTGGGCTCGTTGCAGTATCTGCGGGTTTCGGTGGCCTGCGTGCCCCACTACGGCCGGCTTCGGGCCCCCGCGCTGCAGGCTGAGTTTTCGAGAGCCGGGACAAGCTGGCTACAGCACAGGCCGTAGAGGAACACGCGGACTTGCCGCCTCCCTCCCGCAGCAGGCACCTGCTCCCGGGTCTCCAGTCTCAGTGGCATCAGCAGCTGCTGCTCAAGCCCGAAGCCCAGGAGACGCCCTTCCCCTCCTTGTTCTCGGGCCACTTCCAACCAGCCTCCAGGTGCTGGCCACCATCACTTCTACCTTCTGCACTTTCCGGATGTCTCGAATTCGTACCCCGCGGTCTGTCCTCTGGGCACTCGCCTCACCGTGGTCACCACGATCACTGCGGTCACCGCCGCCTCTCTACGTGGTCATTGCCGGAGTGTCCCAGCGGGCCTCCCCTGTCCAGTCCCCACGTCACAGCCAGAATGATCCTTCTGGTGCAGGAATCTGCTGTTATGTGCTCAAGCCTTTGCAGCTTTCCCATTACTTCACCCACCTGCTGGGCCTCCCTTCACCCCACTGGCCCCTAATCCCTGCCTGCCGTCCTCCCCCCGCCACACACCCCAGCGACTGGGACCTGCCACGTTCTCTCTGGCCTCCAGGTCGTGACTCGTGCCTCCCCGTCCTCTGAAGCATGCTCCCATCTCTGCTTCGCTGACTCCCATCTATCCTTCAGGGCTTGACTTAGAGACCTTCTCTTCCAGGAAGGCTTCCCTGATGCCTCCAGGCCCATTCAGCCCGGCTTGCCCCCGTCCCCACCCCATAGCACTTCTGAGTGCCTTATCCAGATCCTGTTTTTATGTTCACCCTCTTCCCCTGGTCCACGAACACACTGAGGACAGGGGCTGAACTTCCGCTCACAGTGCCCTACACATGCTAGGCTCCCGGAGAATGGTTTTTGGGGGAATGAATGAAGGATTGAAATACGTAAGTAAAGTTTAATTAGTCGAGTACAAGCTAAAGAGCAAAGAGCACCTACAGGGTCCTGAGTGATGCTGCCGCAGGAAGCGTTCTCCAACAGGAAGCACAGGAAGCGGCCCCAGGTGGCTGGCCACCTGTTCTGCAGTAATCTAAGCAGGCTGCCTGGTGGAGGGAGCCGCTTCCTCTCTTCCGTTCCCCTCTCTCATTTGCTCCCTTCTCTGCTTCTCCTGTCAGCCCAAGAGCTCCCTCACCAAGAAAGACTGCTGCTTGCTGGTTTTTTCCTTTGGCAGGAAAATCATTCCTTTCTCAGCCAGCAGCAGGACCCGGGCAGGGGCTGCTGGTGCCCAGTGTCCCAGCAAACAACAAGAAGGCCGACAGCGTCACCACAACGGGAGTTCTTGACGTGTCTCTTTAGGAGGCGACGGGGGTGGTCCCTGAAAGCCAGAGTGCTGAGAAGGGCCGGGCTGGCAGAAGCAGCTGCGGGCATGTGCGACACATCTCGGGGCATCTGGGCCAGTAACCAGGGCGAGGAGGTGGCTGCTGGGTGGGTCATGGGGCAACCGCCTTCCAGATGCCCACCCTTCCTTGGGATGGCAGCAGAGCCCGGTGTACGGGGTCAGAGACTTCAGCCACACGAAGGCTGAATATCTGCTTGGTGAGGGGAAGCCTGGTTTCCCTCCGCTCTGGTTCCCCTGGACAGGGCCAGGCTGTGGGCAGCAGCCACCCCGGCCACGTCCTCCCCGGGGAACAGGCATGCGGCCTTCTGGGCGCGGTGAGCCAGTCATCGGGGCTGCAGACGGCTGATGGGAGGCCAAGGGACGGAGAAAGTCCAGCACTCCTGGCTCCTGGGCCACACGGACCTTGGGCACTGGTCTCAATATTCCAAAATATTCCAGAATAGTGGATCATGCCCTAGGGGGAGTGATTGCCCTGTACCAAGGAAGCTGCAGGGAAGCCGGGTGTGATGCTGTGCTGGCAGGAGGTGCCGCTCGGGAGAGGGATGGGGAATGGGAAGGGGGGGCAGGATATACCGAGGCCAGGCAGCAGGGCCCTCTGCCACCCGCCTGTCAGGAGCATCACTGGAATCCTGTGAGCTCTGAGATCGCAGAAGGGGCTCAGGCCCCGGCCTTGAACATCACCATTGCCACTTCCTCGCCCTGAGACAGCGGGCACGGGACTTAACCACTCTTAGCCTCCATGTCCTCATCTGTAGAATGGGCCAATAATACTTCAACTTACCTAAGTAATTGAGATTTTAAAAAAAGTAAACAGCACACAGCATGGTGTCTGGCATGCTGAACCCCTCAAAACACATGTGTTCTTTTTGTCTCTCTTCTGACCAAGAGCCTGGCAGGGACCGGTGAACCTCTGTACCCTCCCGTGGTGGTACAGGCAGGCCCAGCCTGGAGGGAAACGGGATCCAGGGACTGGCTGAGCTCCATCCTCCCCATCGGCGCTCTTTGGGGGACCCCCCCTCGCCACAGATGTGCCCTCTCTGAGCCTGTGTCATACAAGCTGCATAGACAGGCCCGTACTATCTGCTTCCCCCTGCCACTTGGGTTTAATGGTTGGTGTAGCTTCCGAGCCTTTACCCAACAGAGCCCAGGGAGTGGATGCTGAGGGGCCAGAGGCTGGCTGCCTCACTCAGCAGCCACGTCCAAAAGAGACACTTGGCCGAAGCCAGACTCGGTCCCCTTGGTGGGCTGTGGCACCAGCACAGCTGGACAGACTCTCCAGGAAATGCATTGTCGGGGGTGGGGAGGTGAGCACCTGGACCCAGGGAGACAGCCCAGGGGGGTGGCTCAGTGCAAGCTGTGTGACCAGGGCACTAGGTTTGCATCCCAGCTCGGCCATCGCTAAGCTGTGTGGCCACAGATGATGCCTGCCCCTCTCTGAGCAGTCCTGTTCTCTGGCGTGTGACACCGTGAGTGGTTGGGCATTTGAAAACAACCCTGGGGCACCTGGGTGGCTCAGTCAATTAAGCGTCCGACTCTTATTTCAGCTCAGGTCATGATCTCAGGGTCATAGGATCAAGCCCCACATCGGGCTCCATGCTCAGGGTAGCACCTGCTTGAGATTCTCTCCCCGCCCCGACGCCCACGCTCTCTTCTGTGCACACATTCTTTCTCTCTCTCTCAAATAAATTAATTAATAAAATCTTAAAAAAAAAAAAAGAATCCATAGATTCTGACATGTGAATTCAAACCAAAATCACAGATCCTAGGATATCGGAACTGAAAGGCAAGACCCCTCCACG
Source organism: Canis lupus baileyi (assembly GCF_048164855.1). Taxonomy (NCBI): domain Eukaryota; kingdom Metazoa; phylum Chordata; class Mammalia; order Carnivora; family Canidae; genus Canis; species Canis lupus. Next base: position 54,377,238 of record NC_132853.1, on the reverse strand, counting down.
GACCCGCAAGGGCGCCAAGGTTCAGAGGCTGGAAGCAGGTCCCCCCACCAACACTGACCTGCTCCCCTCTGGTCACCCAGGGGCAGATGGAGGAAGTGTAGCCTGAGGAGTGACCCAGGAGGTGGCCAGCCCTTCCCTGGCCCAACGATGGACATCTGGCCTTGTCTTCCCCCTCTGCCCTGGGGAGCCGACCTCACGGCGCCTCCCTACATCTTTAAGCACAGCTCGTGCCTTGGAAGAAGCAGCTGGCCCAGGTGTCGTTTCAGAGCAAAAGTGCCCATTAAACCACCACTGGCTGCCAGGCCCGTTGAGTCCTGGGAGTGATGTTCGCAGACATGTCAGCCTAATGAGTTAATTGATTCTTTCCTCTGTGCCTGCCATGAGAGGGAGGGCAGGACTGCCCCCGCCCGAGCCTGGGGAGGGGAGGGTGAGGACCCCGGCTTCCCCCCTTCCCCCATTCCTCCCCCTCCCTTCCCTCAGGACTCCCTACCCCCAACCCCTGACTCTCACCTGAAACACTTTTTTAGCCACTTCCCCACAACCTCTCCACAGGTGGCATCTTTTTTAAAAATTAAGACTTTGTTTTTTGGGTAGTGTTGGGTGTGCATCGAAATGGAGCAGAACGTACAGAGATGCCCCATGTGCCCTGTGCCCCCTACACGTGCACAGCCTCCTCGCTATCAACGTCCCGAGTCAGGGGTTGCATTTGTTACAATCCAGGAACTTCCTGGGTCATTATCACCCAGAAGTCCTGGTTTATGTTAAGGTTCATAGTCGGTGTTGTACGTTCTTCCATGGGTTTGGGCAAATGTATCATGGCATTTACCCACCATGACGGTATCCTACTGCCCTCAAAATGCGCTGTGCTTCACCGATTGACCCTCCCTCCCCCTCCCCCCTGGCAACCATTGATCTTTTGACTGTCTCCATCGTTTTGCCTTTTCTAGAATGTCATTCAGATAGAATCGTACAGTCGGTAGCCTTTTCAGACTGGCTTTTTTCACTTAGGGTTAGGGATGGGCGTTTTCAGGTTCCTCCGTGTATTTTCATGGCTTGATGGCTCATCATCTTTTTAGCCCTGAATGATATTCCATTGTCCGGATGGACCATAGGGTATTTACCCATTCGCCTACCAAAGGGCATCTTGGTTGCTTCCAAGCTTTGGCGACTATGAGTAAAGCTGCTGTAAACACCACATGCAGGTTTTGGTTGGACCTGTTTTCAGTTCCTTGAGCTAAACACCAAGGGGCACTCCTGTTGGATGGTACGCTACGAGTAGATTGACTCTGTAAGAAAGTGCCACGCTGGCTTCCAAGGTGGCCGTGCCATTTTGCCTTCCCAGCGGCCACGGACGAGCTCCCTGCTGCCCCACGTCCTCCTCGGCATGTGGTGGTGTCAGGGTTCTGGATTTGGGTCTTCCCGATAGGTGTGTACCCGTATCTCGTTGCTTTAATTAGCATTTCCCTGATGACATAGGAAGTGAAGCCTCTTTTCATGGGCTTATCTGCCATCTGTCTGTCTTCTTCGGTGGGGTGTCTGTGAAGGTCTCGGGCCCATTTTTTTAATTAGGTTGTTAGCCTTCCTACTGTTGAGCTTTAAGAGTTATTTGTATAATTTGGATCACAGTCGCTCTGCAGATGTGTCTTTTGCAGACACTGTCGCACAGTCTGTGGCTTGTCTGTTCCCTCGACAGTTGTCATCTTTTGAGGTGGGTCCAAGCCTCTGGGAGGGGCCGCGCCTTGTCTAAGTCCCGGGTCACACAAGCCGCCGCACACTGCAGCCTGTCTCTTCCAGAATCGCTTATCTGACCCAACCCAATCCTGACAGGCAGACAAGGGCGACCCCGAACCCCACTTGGAGACCCTCTCTCCACCCAGAGGCTGTTCCTCAGCCTGCTCAGGTTCACCAGGTGAGAATCACTCTAGGACCTCTCCGTGATGTGGTTTTGAGAAAGCCCCAGCTTTAGGGAAAGGATGGGGGGCAGCCTGGAGGCTGCAGGGGCCCCTCCAGAAAGAGGAGCGAGGTCCTGGGAAAATGAGGCCGGAACCAGTCCAGACAGCTAGGTGGGTGTCCCTGGGGCAGCCCTGCGGAGCCGAGGGAGACACCCCCCTCCCCGAGCAGCTGGTGGTCACAGTGCCCTGCTCTGTAGGGTTTGCCATTAATCGGCCCTAATCAGATGGGGGAGCAGTGGGAAGTGGCAGTGCTGTCCTGTAGCTACCCCCCAGGGGGACACTCATCAGCCTTCTGGGGCTTGGGACTGGGGTGGCTGGGGAGCCTCTGTTTCTGGGGCTTTTGCCCACTTGAAGCAGGGCCTCTAGCTCCATGTCCTGTTGCCCTCTGTCCCTTCCCTGGTCCTCCACCCCCGCCCCCGGGCATATTCCCAGTAGACCCCCCCCTTGTCTCTAATGCACATACATTGGGGATCCCTGGGTGGCTCAATGGTTTAGCGCCTGCCTTCGGCCCAGGGCAGGATCCTGGAGTCCCGGGATCAAGTCCCGCGTCGGACTCCCCGCATGGGGCCTGCTTCTCCCTCTGCCTGTGTCTCTGCCTCTCTATGTGTGTCTCTCATGAATAAATATGTAAAACCTTTAAAAAAAATAATGCACGTACATTAATTAATTAAGGAGAAAGTCACTTGATGGAATGAGCACTGGGTGTTATACTATATGTTGGCAAATTGAATAAAAATAAAATATTTATTAATAATAATAAAGGGGCAAGTCCTAGAGGGTAACAGTCAGCTCTCCAGCCCCCCCCCCCACCCCGGGCCAGGGTGACCTACACATAGCAAGGGTGGCTGGGAAGCTGGGGGAGAAAGAGCGGGAAGTTCCAAAGGAATCCAGTCAGGGGTACAGTCCCCTCTGGGGTATGCCCAGAGTCAGGGGTGTCTTGGGGAGGGGAACCCCAACAATACATAAAGGGTGTGGCATCCAGCCTTGGGAAGAAGATGTGGAGTTCGGAGACCTTTCTTGGCAGGAAGACAAGGAGGGAGAACGGGTGAGCTGAATCCTGGCTGTGACCTGTGACTCACTCCTGTTTGCTAGAGACCAGCCACCCCAGTGTCCTGGGCAGATGATGGGCCCTGGTAGGGACCTGGGACCCGACTCTAGCTGTTTCCCCGCTCTGGTCCAAGGTCTCATGTGAGCCATTTCTCCCCGGTGAGTCTCTGTTGTCTACCTGTGAGATGAGAGGCTTGGGTTAGATGGTACCTGAGATGGTTCTTGGAATGGTCCTTGGCATGATCCTGGGACTGCTAGGTGTCCTCATCCATGCATGCATACATCAGCCATGCACCCCGCTATGTGTCCGCCCATCCACCCATCTGCCCACCCATGTATACATCCATCTGTCCCTCAGTTCACTCATGCATGCATCCATCATCCAATCCACCCCTTTCTGTCCATCCAATCCCTCCATCCATCCATTATCCATTCTTCTGTCCATCCATATATCTATCCATCCATCCATTTATCCATGTGTTCATCTGTCTGTCCATCCACTAGCTTGTTCATTCATCCACCCACACACCTGTCTATCCATCCATCCGTCCCTCTATCCCTCCACCCTCCCTTCATCCATCTAGTGTATAAGCACCTGCTCCATGCCAGATCCTGTGGCACACTTTGGCAAAAACACAGTGATGTGTGAAGAGAAGGAGCCATGTGAACACACAGGACAGGCCCCAACCTCCTGAGGAGTAGCCGGAGGGGCTTTGAAGCTTCAACCTGAAGGATGAGGGTGCCGCACAAGCCTCAAAGTTTTTTGTGCGAATTTAAATGACTTTGTGAACTGCAAAAGAACACCATAAATACAGGTGACCACCACAACGACCATGCCAGGGCCTGTCCTGGGACAGACCTTTAGCATCTCCTCATCTTCAGGTGCCTTGACCTCCAGCTGCATCAAAGTACCTCCCGTTCTCAGAACACACCACATGCATTTCTCTCCTTTGCTCACCTTTCTGTTCCTCTTTAAGACCATGCTGAAGTGTGTCTTCCTCCAGGGAGCTTTCCTTGTTCTCTGTATTCTCTAGTTTCAAAGCATTTGTATGTGGCTCTGAGCACCTGGGTGCAGCAAGCAGGTGGGCCGTGTCAGTCACATGGATCACATGAGTGGCCTCACCCAACAGGCGCCCAGTCCATGCTGGTTGAAGGGCAATGCCCAGGGTCCAGAGGCTGCCTCCCTGCCCCTCATGCCCCAGGGCTCCTAGAGGGTGGGCATGGCCACTGTGGCCCTGCCCTCCACTGGAAGCTGGCCAGGCTGGACTCTGGAAGGTGGCAGGAGGCCCGGCGACTCCATCCCCAGCCTCTCTCTGTGCAGAGGACAGAGGAGCAAGCCAAGTGTGGCCCCTCACGCCAACCTGAAACAACGGCTCTTTCTGGCATCAGATGCACAGCCTCCTCTGTTTTCAGATGTGCTTCCTGGCTCATGTCATCCGTGATAGTAATTCCTGCATGGACAGGGGGAAAGGTTTGCGGAACCTTTTTCCCCTGTGTGGGAGCAGAGAGGGAGAATCTGGCTGACTTGCTGAATGGGGACTCTGGTTCTACACACAAGGCTTAGGGGGTGGGGCGGGGAACAGACTGTGCGGGGAGTCTGTCCTCGGAGTGTGAATCCTTTCCCGAGTGGTGGGTGTCTGCTGACCCTGCACCCCCCAGCATCCTCCTCTGCAGACATAGGAAGGACACCCCCATACCATCCCTGGGAGGGAAGGTGAGAGCTGGCTGTTGCAGGCCACGGACCCCAGGGCTGTGCCCTCCGGAGGCACAGAGTGAGTGTGGTTTCTAATGAGTGTCATGACTTCTGGGCCTTCATGGGAGTGAGCTCACCTCCGGGCACCTCCTGCGGTCATGGGCAATTTCCCACAAGGCTAATGAGGCTTTGGGGCCCCTCACCTCCATGCCCCTCCGACGCTTTTATACATAATTTTGTTTGATATTTTATATCTAAAAGAGAATCACCAAATCATGGCCCTGCAGGCCTCAGGCCCCTTGTTGGCTTGGGGATGGAGGCCGAGTGTCCAGAAGCCCCTGCCCAGCATGCCAGAGGCCCAGAGCCCAAGACCCCTCTGTGGGGGGCTCAGGCTCCCCAGGTGCTGAGAATCCAAACACACACCCTCCCAACTGTATGGCACTTGACAGTTTGCAACAGGAGCTTCACAGTCTCATGACGCCCAATAAAAGAGATGCATTTGTCACCATTTAGTGGCAGAGACTCTGAGAGGTTAGGGGCTGTCCTAAGAGCACATAGTAAAAACAGGCCAGGACTTGCACCCCAGATCTCAGACTCCAAACCCCACTCCATCTCCACAAAACCATGAGCCCCATTGGCTAGGATCTTACTCTCGTGTCTAAACACGTCCCAAGTTTTCCGTGGGTGGATTCGTTAGCGACAGGCTGCTTTGAATTTGACGTCTGCTCCTTCCTGCCACTCAGCCCGGGTCCACCCTGCACCCCCTTCCCTTTGCCGCCATGCATTCTGGGCAAACTCATTTTCCTATCAAATCAAACAAAAGCAAACTAAATCAGGAAGATAGGTCCGCCGGGAGAAATGCACAGCCAGCAGGGAGAGGCAGGGAGGGCAGGGCCAGTGGCGGGGCTGGTCTTGGTCTCCTTGTGTCTGAAACGGGGGTGTGGGCATCACCTTCCCATGCAGGTGGGGGTGCCAAAGGCGGTGAGGGTGAAGCAGCCAGCAGCGTGCCACACCTGCTAAGTTGCAGGTCAGGGTTCACTTGGTCCTTCTGGTGTCTACGATGTGAGGGTGACCCACACCTCCGTGTCCACTTGACCGGCGGGAGAGCTAGTGTCTGGTGCTGTTTGCTCTTCAAGAAGAATGCAGAGGTCTTGGCAGTAGCCTCTGCCCTCCAGATCCCTTTCCCTGGCACCCCAGGCCCTCCAGGACAGCTGCCTGTCCCCAGCCAATGCTGCCCTCACGGCTGCTGTGTGAGCATGCCCATGCCACCCTGGCCAGGAGCAGGGAGGGGACAGCAAGAAAGGGACATTCCCACAGTGAGGCCTGGGCAGCAGCTGGCAGGGGTCCCTTCGCAGGGCACCTGGCAGCTGTCCATTGACAGCTTCCTCAGCCAACATCACACAGCACTGCTGCGTATCGGGGTTGTGCGGCGGGGGTTGGGGGGCTGGGGTGTGAATTGGCAGCCAGAGCGTGGCTTCTCCCATCTGTGGCCAGGACGGGGGCTCTAAGGAATGCCCCTTGGCCCTGCTCTGGTGAAGATGCTGGACTCTTGCCTTACTTGCCTCCTTGACTTGAGGGGTAGGTGGAAGTCCCAGGGAGCGGAGAGGGACAAGGAAGGGCCCTGGGGCCCAAGTCTGGGACTCTACTACCAGTGATGAGTGTCTCCAGGTGTAGCCTTGCCAACTAGCGTCCGTGTCCTCATTTATAAAACAGGTGCTATACTAAATGTGTCCTACCTGGTGCCACATTCTGTTGGGGACATCAGAGAAGCTATCAAAGATAAAGCTCATCGACACCAGGAGGGAGTGAAGTTAGACACAGAGAAGCATGTGCATGTGGTATGTGGTATGCATGTGCACGCACATGCGTGCATGCGTGTGAAATGTTCCTTCCCACTGGTCTTTGAGGATTACAACAAACCAGGCCACCCTTGTTGAGGGACCTTCTGAGGTCATGGAAACTATCAGATCATCAAAAATGAAGAAATCTGAGAAACTGTCACAGTCCATAAGAGCCTAAGGAGACGTGATGACCAAATATAATGTGGCGTCCTGGACGGGATCCCGGAACAGAAAAAGGACATGCAGAAAACACTAGAAAAGAAGCTTAATAGAATATGTAGGTGATATAGTGTACTTAAGGAGGGATCTGGTCCCTTATTTTCGACGAAGGTACCATCGGAATGTAAGACGTGAGCCCCGGGGGCGGCTGGTTGACTCAGTCAGAACCCTCTGAACCCAGGGCGTGATCCTGGGGCCCCGGGATCGAGTCCCACATCGGGCTCCCCACAGGGAGCCTGCTTCTCCCTCTACCTGTGTCTCTGCCTCTCTTTGTGTGTCTCTCATGAATAAATAAAATCTTTATAAAAAAATCTAGAACTATCCTAACATGAGAGTTTCCTTCAGCACCACCACCACCTAATGCCCACTCCTACCAGGACTGAGTGAGGGGCTTCTCTGTTCCCGTCTCAGCTTTGTTTCGGACTTTAACCCGTGTGTGACGCAGACACGGTAGTGTTTCCCCAGACCTTGCCTCCGTGTCTGGTGGATTCCCGACTGTGTAGCGAGGCCACCAGGAGCGAGGAGGCAGGGCGGCTGGTAGCTAGGTGTGGGGACCCTGGCTGCACCGCGTCTCGGCAGCTGCCTACCAGGGACCTTGCTGAGCAAGCCACCTAATCTGAGCCCCCGTTTCATCTGAACTTCAGTTTTGTTTGGGAAACTGTAAAGCTCCGGGAGGGGCCCAGCCTGTTGTCGATGTGTGTTGGATGGAGGTTCTGGATCTCCCCTTATGCATGTGTCCGCTCTTGTGCCCGGGGCCATGTCTGTGTAATAATCCCTGAGGCCTGCCTACCAGAGGCGGTCCTGAGGCCTCGGTCAGAGTTCTCCGGTGGCTACAGGCAGCCCAGCCCCATGCCGGAGAAGTAGCCGAGAACCCTTCCCTTGTGATTCAGCAAGCTGGGATGTCGTTGGGCACCTGCCTGCTGCCCTGAGCCCCTCCTTCTACCTTCCCATCCTTCAGTGGGATGATTCACTCATCTGTCCATCCATCCATCCATCTATCTGCTTATCCATTTGTCCTTCCATCCATCCATCCATCCATCCATCCATCCATCCATTCATCTGTTCATCTATCCATCCATCCCTCTATCCCTCCATCCACCCATCTGTCATCCATACATCCATCCACCCATCCATCCACCTGTCCATCCTTCCATCTATCCATCCATCCATCCGTCCATCCACTCATTCATCTATCCATCTATCCATCCACCCATCTGTCTGTCCATCTCTGTCATCCATCCATCCATCCATCTGTCCATCTATCCATCCATCCATCCATCCATCCGCCTATCCATTTCTCCTTCCATCTATCCATCCATCCATCCATCCATCCATCCATCCATCCATCCATCCACACATCCATCCACACATCCATCTGTCCATCCATTCATCTGTTCATCTATCCATCCATCCCTCCATCCGCCCATCTGTCATCCGTACATCCATCCACCTGTCCATCCTTCCATCCATCCATCCATCCATCTGTCCGTCCACCCATTCATCTATCCATCCATCCATCCGTCCATCCACTCATTCATCTATCCATCTATCCATCCACCCATCTGTCTGTCCATCTCTGTCATCCATCCATCCATCCATCTGTCCATCTATCCATCCATCCATCCATCCATCCATCCATCCATCCATCCGCCTATCCATTTGTCCTTCCATCTATCCATCCATCCATCCATCCATCCATCCATCCATCCACACATCCATCCACACATCCATCTGTCCATCCATTCATCTGTTCATCTATCCATCCATCCCTCCATCCACCCATCTGTCATCCATCCATCCATCCATCTGTCCGTCCACCCATTCATCTATCCATCCATCCATCCATCTATCCATCCATCCATCCGTCCATCCACTCATTCATCTATCCATCTATCCCTCCACCCATCCGTCTGTCCATCTCTGTCCTCCATCCATCCATCCATCCATCTGTCCTTCTATCCATCCATCTATCCATCCATTTGTCCATCCATCCATCCACTTCACTCCTTTGTTCACCGGACACCTTCTTTGTGCCAGACCACAGAAGGAGGTTCTGGTTTTACTCCAAAGGCAGTGGGGGGCCATGGCAATGTGGGGTTTTTGAAAGAAATTTCTTGTGGTAAAAGATACACATAACATAAAATTTACTATTTTTATTCTTTCCAGTTGGAGGAGAATTGCTGCGCAATATTATTAGCTTTAGGGTACAACATAGAGATTTGACAATTACACACTGTACATATACGGAAGCTCACCGTATTAAGCGTAGTTGCTTATTTTAGCCATTTTGAGGTGGACATGTCAGAGGCACTGAGTACACGCACACTGTGTGCCACCATTCCTGCCACCACCCCTGGAGCTTCTCTCATCTTCCCAAACTGAAAGTCTGTCCCCGCCACACCAACGCCCCCCTCTCTTCCCTGCAGCCTCTGGCATCCACCGCTCTACCTCGTGTCGCCATGGGTTTGACTGCTGTAGCTACCTCATGTCAGTGGATTCACACAGGACTTGTCCTTTGGGGACAGCTTATTTCCCTGAGCATACTGCTGTCCTCAAGCTTCATCCATGTTGTAGCAGGCATCATGATTTCCTTCCTTTTTAGGCCTGAATAATACCCCATCATACGGACAGACCACATTTTATTTCTCCATTTATCCATCGATGGACGTCTTGGGTTGCTCGCCCCTCTTGGCTACTGGGAATAAGGCTGCTGTGAACGTGGGTGTGCACAGACCTCCTAGAGGCTCTGCTTTCGGGTCTTTGGAGCACATACCCAGATGTGGAATTATAGGACCCAATAGAAATTGGGATGGCGTGAAGCTGGGGAGCGTACTGGGCTCGTTTGCTAGCTTGTTACTAGGCTCGGAGTTATTGAAGGAATCAAATCGGGAACAGAACGTGCTCTTGGGACTTGTATGAGTTTCCTGGGGCTTCCGTATCAAAGTACCACAAGCTGTGTGGCTTAAAACAACAGAAGTTTCTTGTCTCACAGTTCCAAAAACCAGAAGTCTGGATTCAAGCTGTCAGCAGGGCCACAGTCCCCTGAGACCTGGAGACAATCCTCTTTCACCCCTTCCCCACTTCTGGGCAACCCTTGGCGTTCCCTGGTTCACCGCAGCATCCCCCTAGACTCTGCCGCTGTACTACACGGCCTCTGCCCCGTGTGTCTGGGTCCAGATCCCCATCTTCTTAGAAGGACACTAGTCATACTAGATGAGGGCCCACCTCGATGATCTCATTTTAATTTGGTTACGTCTGCAGAGGCCCTATTTCCAAATAACCTCACAGTCCTAGGTCCCAGGGGTGGGGCCTTCAGTAGAGCTGTCTCGGGGACACAATGCAACTCCTAACAGGACTCTTGTTCCCACCCAGACAAAAAGGCTTTGTAACCTTGGGGCTGTGATGCTTTTTTTCACCGAAGGGGCCCTGACCCGAGGCCCAGCCACCCTGCACGCACCCCCGCAGCTAGCACCATGGCTCCCAGCTCCTGCCGCCTGCCGTCCCGCGTCGGCTGTGCTCAGCAGAGCGGGCTTGATCTACGGTGGCAGGCGGGCAGGCCGGGTGTTTAATCTCCCTTCCTTCCCGCCCACCCTCAGGGGCTGCCTCCCTGAGACTTCACTTCCCTTCGACGACAAACGATGATTTCTTACTCTCCCATTTATGGTTCTTTTTCCTCCGTAAGGGGCCTGCTCAGCCCATCCGGTGAATGATGGCCAGACAAATTCCAAGCGACAAGGAGATGTCCTGGAGGCTTCTCCTTAGTTCTTTGGGAGATTTGGAGGGGAAGGGGCAGAAGCAGCTTCCTCTCATCTTTGGGGCTGAGGAGGAACTGAGGCAGGGAAGCGTGGATGGTGCTTGGGACAGTGTAGGGACCACCCCACCTGCCCTCTGTCTGGCCTTCTTCTGAGGTCACCTGCCTCTTTCATCTTCTGGGGGGGTGTTGGGAGGATCACTTTGTTCTGGATAGAACACCCGGGACGTGCAGTGAGACCAGGTTGGAAACTGATGGGTGGGAATCCAAGCTTCCTCTAAGTTAGAGTAGCAATGGGGTGGCCCCCAGAGCAGATGGGGGTGGCTTGGAGCCCCAGCATCTGGCCCCACTCTGCTTCTCCTGGTTAGCTCCAGGAAATGAGGACACCATGACCACAGCACACCCCCCCCCAAGTCTTTTATGTTTGAGAAGAGGCGGCTGTGGTGTGCAGGGGGTACCCCGTGACCACCCTTCCTGCCCTGCCCCTCCTCCTTGCTGCTGCCCAAGGGATCGTGGCATTTCTCAGGTGCCGGCCCTCCCTGAACGCCCAGTGGGGGCAGGCCCCGGGCCTGGCTATGACTGAGCATCACCCTGTTGGACATGATTCATTAGGAGGCCAGACAGTGTTTGGCTCGGCTGCTCATCTTCTCACGTGTCACCCTTACACGTTGACTTATTTATGTATTTATTGAAAAAGCAATCCGTGCTCATTTTAGAACCGGAATTCTGGTTTGAGGCCCCGAGGCCCCAGCATCACATGAGGAGTTTCTGGCAGAAGGCCCTCAGCAATCCCTTTAAAAGGGGGCAGAGGGACCAAGGGGGAGATTGTGGGGGTGGGTGTCAGCAAAGGAGAAATGCGGGGAGCCTGGTCCAGGGGCTTCCAACTGGGGAGCCCGATAGACCCTCTGCTGATTCTTCGCTGTGACTTTGGGAAGCTGCTTAACCTGTGTGTGCCTCAGTTTCTCCAAGTATGAAATGGGTACAGTTATGGCACCTACTTGAGATGAGTGGGTCTGGATTCTGAGTATATGCCGCAGCCCCAGCACTCACTGACCCCCCTCCTGCCAGGCGCAGCATCCCTGGGAGCCGTGCATCTTCATCATCCGGGTACCAGCCACTTGCCCCCAGGACAAGGTGCCTGCCCATGCACCTGGCCCCTCCGGGGTGCAACCGAGCCATGCCCCCTGCAGAGGTCAGTGGAGCCGCACCCACCCAGCAGCAGGTACCTGGTGCCAGGCAGGGGAGAACAGGGCCCCAGGCCAGGCCCACTTCTTTATTCCCTTCTGTTTTTCTTTTTTTCTTTGTTTTTTTATTTAATTCCCCTCCTCCCAGCCTCCATTCCCTTCTTTTCAGCCAGTGGCACGTTTGTGAATGCAGATGCTGGGTTTTTCTCCTCCGAGGTCATTTGCACTTGTAAGCATAGGTGAAGGTGCCTCCTGGCAAGACAGTGGAGAGGTACTTTAAAGAGGGAATTTAAAGAGGGAAACTGAGTCAGCGCACCAGGGGAAATGCCATAGAGTTGGGCCACTCAGAAGGGCTCCACCCCTGCTCTGGGGACCCCGTCCCTCCCTTGGTGGTTCCTCTCTCTTCCTTCGCTCCTGGGTGGGCACACACCCACCCGCATAGGCTTCAGGCTACTGCAGGAGGACACCCCTCTCCCTCCAAAACAAACCTCCCTTTCTCTCCCAGCCTCTACCCTTGAGGCCCCACGGCCAACCTCCCTGCCCCTTCCACCCCCCCACCAACCTGCTCTCCATTATCAGATCTGGAGCCGATAAAAGGAGCCCTTATGAGTCGGGTCAATAGATCCAACTCCGGCAGATAAAAGCATGGGGGTTGTGGGAACAAAGCGGAGAACGGAAGGCAGGAGAGGCAGCAGTTGGGGCAGGAGGAGGGGAGCCATGAAGTTCTGAAGGCCCCAAAGCGGAATCACGGACAGATTGAAAATCTGCTTTGATGGCCTCTCCGTTTATCTCCCTCGTTAACAGGCGGGGCCATTTGGCAGGGGTGAGGGGAACGGGGCAGGAGGCTGGCCGCGTTTCAATTTGATTTCTCGGGGCTTACGATCCATCCTCTCTTTGCATAAAAAGGGATTAATATCTGGGGCTGAGTATTAACTCAACATCCAGACACACACGTGCATGCATGCACACACACACATGCGTGCACACATGCACACACACGCACCGCTATCCCAGGCTGCGAGCTCGGGCGGGCACCCCTCCAAGATCCAGCGCCTGTCCCCAAAGCCTCAGGGCGGGCCAGGGCCCCTGCACCCCAGATTTCACTCCTCCCCCCCACCCCAGCTGTCCTCCAAGCTCAGAGGTGTCCTGCCTGTCCCCATTATGTAAATAAAGTACAGGGCAGTCTTGATCCCTCTGGGAGGGATTAGAGTGTCAGGAAGGGGGGGGGGACCAGGGATGGGGTGGCTGGGCCGTAGCTACCTGCAGGCTGTTCCTAACCTTCCAACGTCAAAGAGGCCTGGCAGCCGCTTGTCACTTGCCCCCAGCAAGGGCAGGGGTAAGAGCTGGGAGCTAGCTTTGTGCCCCTGAGCTCCCCACTTGTTTGCTCATGGAAAGGACACACCCCAGCCCCGTAGATCTTGGGTGGGAAGAAGTCTGGAGTGATTCTGTGACCCCTCATTAGTTTGGAGGGAGGAGTCTTACCTCTCTGTGACCGACCTAGGCCGTTCTCCCCTTTTCGGAACAGATGTCAGCACACCTGGCCCTGGTTCAGAGAGAGGTGGGGTGCCCAGGTGGCACAGGCCAGGGGGCTTGGAGAGCCTGGGGGGTGGAGAGGTGGGAGGCAGGACCTATACACCCAAGGCCTGTGCTTATCTCTTAACTAGACTGGAGGCAGCTTGGGGTGGAAAGCAAACAAGAAATCAAGTCCTAGCCTTTCCCGAGCTTGGGGAAGGGGCTCTAAGCCCCATAACCCCCGGGGTCCTCCCCCAGCACAGGGCCTGGGTGGCGATTGCCTGCTTGCTTTTCTGGCTCTCCCCTGAAGCCAGTGGTCCTTGAAACGTCTCTGGACGGTGGCGGAGTCACCTGGGGACTTGTTAGAAATGCAGATTTTTCCCTGCTGAATGAGGTGCTCTACGGCTGGGGCTCAGCATATCTTTTTCTAACAAGCCCTCCAAGGAATTCAGGTGCTGCTCTGGTCCACGAACCCCGTGCAGCCAGGACTGGGTCCTGTGTGCTAGGTAAGCAGAGCACGTGTGATCAAAGGGAAGGGGTCAGGGTCAAAGGGGAGGAATTCAGAAGAAGAGGTGTCCTTACAGGGAGCAAACCTCAGCCCTAGCTGCCCTTCACCCCTCTCCCCTCCCTGAGGCCAGCATCAGCTCATGGACAGTGGCCACCCATGGGCAAAGCAGCTTTGTGTTGCAGGGACTCATCTGGCCTGGCTCAGGTTCCAGAACAGGCCCCTGCCAGTCGCACCCATTGACACCGACAGAGAGATTTCGGCTCCAAGTCCTACTTGGGTGACACGCAGGCGGTGGCAGGCCAGGGCCGGTGCTCACCGTGTACCTGTCCTTCCCAGTCGCCGTTTGGTGGCGTCTGGAATCAGCCACACTGGGAGTGTTTACACCATAGAAATTTGGTAAACATGGCAAATCAGGGCTTTTCTGTTTTTCCCGGAGAGAGGGCGACTAACTGTTGAGCAGCAGGCTACGACACACGAGGGACGGCGAGGAAGAAGGAACATGTGTGTGTGTGTGTGTGTGTGTGTGTGTGTGTGTGTGTGTGAGAGAGAGAGAGAGAGAGATCTCCCAGAGGCAGCCAGCCTGGAGAACACTCCCCCCCCACCCCATGCCGTTCCCCCAGGTTCATATCCACTACCAGGCAGCGTGCCAGAAAGAGGGAAGCATCACCTTTGTCCTCACAGCAACCTCGTGAGCGAGACGTTGACACCCCCATTTTACAGATGGGTAAACAAGCTCAGAGAGGTTATGCAGTGTGCCTTAAGCCACACAGTAAGAAGGCGGCAGAGGGGCCGTTACGGCCCAAGCTGTTGGGTCTCCCATAACCTGTCCCCTCAAGGAAGGCACAGGTGAGAGGTGCATACGGCCCCTACACAAGTGAGCGCAAGCCCATGGGTTCATCACACACTAGTGAGGGTTTTGAGTTGAGGTGACCTTTGATGCCCTGGCCAGGGCTGCAGGGGTTGACAGCATCTTTGGAGAGGTCACCAGGAGAGGGGTAGAGATGAGATTCCACTGTTTCCTCAGATGAGCCCTGGCTCATCACACCAAGGCCTGGGCTGGAGACCCTGCGTCTCGGACACTCCTGGGCCCCCAGGGCCAGCATCCAGCTGATCTCCTGGGATAACCATCCCCGGGGAGGCCCAGAGGATGCAGAGGACCCCGTGGCTCACAGCCTAGCCAGGAAGGAGAAGGGAATTTGGGGGAATAGCAGCTTCTTCCTCTGAGATGAGAGGAAGGGAGGTCAGGGCCCAGGCTCTCAGCTCTCGGCTGTCATGCCAAAGGATGGTTTCAGTTGAGGCTGCCCGTGGGCCACAGAGATTTCTCTTGGATGCAGTCACACCTCCTCACCCCGAGCCAGGGAGCCAGCACCAAGACCCCTTGCCCCCACACCCCTCACCCGGTACCCCAAAGGCCCTGCTGAGGCCCGATCTCTGGCCTGCCCCTCAGGACAAGGTGCCCCGGGGCCCCGCTCCATCCAGTGCCATCCCCACTGAGTCAGGGGTGCCTTTTGGTCCCACCGTCCTTGTCCCAACCTCATACATTCATGCACCAGCTCGGTGAGGATTTCCCGAGTCTTTACCCTGAGCTGGGCACCACCACACGCCGTCCTGGGGTCCCAGGTCCAAGAACAGACCCCCCCAGGCCTTCTGGGGCTCCATGGAAGAGGAGGAGCGAAGAGGAAGAGGAGGTGGGGAAGGAGGAAGCGAGGGAGGGGATGGGAGGAGCAGGAGCAGGAGCGGAATGGCACCTTGGCTCCTGGCTCCGAGCGGAGGTACAGATGTTGCCCGATTGCTGCGCTCCTCCGGCTGCCGTGTTGTGTTTGGAAAGTGATGAATTTCAGCACCAGCTAATTAGTCTCTAATTAGCAAGTGGAGTGTAAACAATCACAACAGATGGGGGAGAAAAGGCATTAGCAATAATGACCGTTCTTCTGGGGTGCCGTCTCAGAGAGGCACTTCCTTGAAGGTGCTGGAGGGCAGCCTGGAGGCGGGGCCCGGCGGTCCCTGCTGGTGACAGGCGCCGGGGGATAAGGGATCGCAGGGGCCCACAGAGGAGGTGCTGGTTGGTGTCTGTGTGGAGGGCAGGCCTGGGGCACCGACCATCCGTAGCTGGGGGAGCCCACGCAGCAGCACAGAGCCCCCCGGGACGTGAGCTCGCGACCCGAGGAGAGCTCCTGTGGATGTGACGTGGTCCAGAATGTTGATTCGGAGCTGGGAGCCTCGCATCCTCGGGCCTTGGGGTTTCCTAGACCTTTTACGCTCTTGCTGGGGACACACACCTGTGTTGCTGGCCACTGCCCAGTGACCAGACCGACTGCCAGGAGATGCGCTCGCCTGCTCTGGGGATGTTGCCCTTCCGGGCTCGGCAGCCCGCCTCTGGAGCCAGGCCAGGCCACTGTGCCAACGGGCACAAGTCAGCCCTGGGGCGCCGGAGCGTGCCCTGGCTCCTCGCCTGCCTGGATCCCGGGGCCACAGGGCCAGAGAAGCTGAGGAACTGGGCCGGGATGTGGCGGCTGGCACAGCCCCATCCGCACCGCCAGCTGTCCCTGAAAGGGACACCGGAGGTCTGGTCAGTGCCTTGCTTGGCGGAGTGAGGCTCTGCCCGCATCCCGTGGGGATGCCAGGGTTACCCCAGGGACAGGGCGGGGGGTGGCTCAGGCTCTGAGAGAGGTGACAACGAGGAGAGACATCCAGGGAGATGGCAAGAAGGACCAACACAGAACCTGAAAGGAGAGAGAAGGCCCTTTGATGTTTATGCTCCTCTTTATTAAAGACCTTAATTTTGTATAGGGTCTTTGCAGATATCCTAAATTGAGGTCATATGGGATTAGGGTGGGCCCTACTCTCTGGGCAAAGTATGGTGCTGAGGACATGCAAGAGGTCACTGGCCTGCCCCCTGCCCCTGGGGGACCTGGGCTGACGACAGACTGCCTGACCCCCAGCCCCACCCCACCCTGGGCTGTGCCCGTCTTCTTCCTCCTTCTCTGGAAAGTGACTCCAGGGCCCAGCCTCAGGCTCCATCCCTGCGGGGACAGGACGGAGCCCCCAGCCCTCTCTTTCCTTGGAAGAATTGTCCTCTCTGCAGCTGCCATTAGGGTCCTAATTAACAGCCTTGTTGTCTCATCAGCCTGGCAGGCAGCGTTGGTAAGAAGGGCAGTTTCATTGTCTGGCAACATTATCC
Organism: Canis lupus baileyi; assembly: GCF_048164855.1. NCBI lineage: Eukaryota > Metazoa > Chordata > Mammalia > Carnivora > Canidae > Canis > Canis lupus. Next base: position 54,360,350 of record NC_132853.1, on the reverse strand, counting down.
CAGCCCTGGCAACTTGTTAGCGGAGCTGGTCCCGTCCGCTCCGGCTCCTGGAGGAAGCAGCTTCTCTCGGGAGGGTGGCCTCCTGCCCCCCGAGCTCGATTCTCGAGAGACCCCTGCAGCCTGACTTTGTGGCCTGGGCCTCATGCTTGGAGATGTCCCTAGGTGTCACTTGGGCTGGGGCATGGGGTGGTGATAGCCTCTCAGCCAACATGGATTGAGGGCCTCCACCGTGGTGGGCAGGTGGGCAGGCCCTAGAGTATGCACACTGGGGGTTCTCAACCTCCAGATTGCTGACATTTGAGCCGGGCCCTCCTTTGTCGTAGGGGCCCTCCTGTGCAGGGTGGCACATATGCAGCATCCCCGACCTCACCCCATGGGACACCAGGAGGACACTCCCTGCCGGTGTGATAACCACAAATATCTGTGGACATTGCCAAGTGTCCCCTGGGGGTGAGGCCCCTGGTTGAAAAGCGCTGGTCTAGGGAGAGAGGCAAATGCCCGAAGAGATCATCCTGAGGCCTGATGGTGGAGGTAACAATGTTTAGCTGGAAATGAGCACTCTCTGGGGGGGTGGGGGGGTGGAGGGGTGTTGGGGCAGCAGTGCCCAGTGATGCGGGGCAAGGAAGAGTCAGACGGTGGGTTAATAGGAACAAAGACCCAGGGGTAAGGCTGTGTGGTTTGGTAGGAAACCACAGGTTGCTGAGTTCTCCCACTTAACCAGTATTTCCAGAACACCCACCATGTCTCTGGCATGACAAAAAGGGCCTTGTGTTCCTTGTGAAGGAGTGTTTTATCCTATATGCAGTGGGTACCACTGGAGGAATTGAAGCAGGAAGCACATGGTTAGAAATCCCTTTAATTAAGTAGATCAAGCTAATGACTGATGGCCAGGAGGCCAGGAAGGGCTCAGCAGACGAAATCTAGATCAGAGAGGAAAGGAGATGGGACCAGGTGGCTTGCAGTCAAAGGAGCATCTGGGTGGGTGATGGGATGGGGGACAGGGAGGAGATGAAAGTGATGGCCACCGTGCTTCCGGCTTGGACCGCCTGAGCGACGCCACTCACTGTACTAGAGCGTGAGAACGCTACAGGCCTGCAGAGACCCCAGTTCAGCTTTGGATATTTGAAACGTTTGCACCAGGACGTCAGCGGAACACAGCTGGTTCATTCGAGCAAAGTCCGAGCAGCATGAGCATCCCAAGCAGTGGCTGCCACAAGCACGGGAATGGCAAGGATCAGAACAGAGATCTGGGAACCCCAACACTTCAGAGCCCGAGGAAGAAGAAGAGCAAACCCAGGAGGCAGGGAAGTCAGAGGAGAACCAGAAGAAGGCCATGGAAACCCAGGTTTGCAGAGTTGCGGGGAGAGAGTGGTTGGCTTGGCCAGACGCCGTAGGCAGATCCAATGAGACTCCAGGGATGCTGAGGTGGAGACTCCAGGGATGGTGAGGTGGAGACTCCAGGGATGCTGAGGTGGAGACTCCAGGGATGCTGAGGTGGAGACTCCAGGGATGCTGAGGTGGAGACTCCAGGGATGCTGAGGCGAAGGAATCTGATGCCCCCGGTCAGAGAAGAGAGACAGGGCTACCTTTTCCCGTGGGGTGTTGTTAGCCAGAAGCTTTACCAGGAGTCGCAAGGGGTGTATGGTGGTTCCCACTAGCACTTGACAAACATGGTTCCATTCTGAAGCTTAACATGGCGCCATGACATTTGGTAAGACTGACGGGGACGGGGTCCAGCTACGTGAAAACAGGACTACGACACAGAGTGAAAGGTGGGCAGATGGTGGCACCCTTTTCATACCGCTGTTCCCATCCAACCTACAGTGTAGGCCCCACCCCACCCCGCCCTGCCCTACAGCCTCCCCATCCACCCACCCCCCAGCGTTTCCGGGTTATGGATACTCCCCGGATGCTAGACACAAGAGTACGGACGCCAGAGAGGAACCGAGGAGCTGGAACAGAGCAAGAAGAAACGCGTTCCTACCTCTCCAAGCTAGAATGGGACACGGTGGAAGGATGGTTCTGCTCTCTCCCTCTCCACCTCTGCACACCAGGCAGGGAGGATGGGTCCGGTTCTTGTGGCTGCCGTAGCAGATTGCCACACATGTGCTGGCTTCAAACAACAGGAATGGATTGCCTCACAGTTCTGGAGCTAGAGTCCAAAAGCAAGAGGTCTGGTTCCTTCTGGAGCTCCTGAGGGATGGCCTCTTCTGTGCATCTTCTCCCTTCTGGGGGTTGGCAGCCATCTTCAACGTTCCTCGGCCTGTAGGTGTGTTTCTCCCACCTCCGCCTCGGTCTTCACGTGGCCTTCTTCCCTGTGCGCCTCTCCGTGTTTTCACGCAGTCTTCGAAGGACACCAGTCATTCGATTTAGGGCCCGCCCTAATCCCATATGACCTCAACTTATGATATCTGCAAAGACCCAATTTCAAAATCAAGGTCACAGTCTAAGGTTCCAGGTGGATATGGATTTGGGGGGCGGCGGAGGGGGGCAAGCCTTCTCTTGGCCAACTTCCTACTCTGTCTTACTCAACTGTCACACCGCTCTTCATCGGGAGGTTGCTACCTCCAGTATCAGACAAGAAAACTGAGGCACAGAGGGGGGATGAAGGAATATTCCAGGCTCCCAGCTCAGGGAGGTGGAGGCAGGCCCAAGCGAAATCCCTGTGCGGTCCAGTCGCATCTCTCTGGCACACCTCAGCGACCCCCACCTCCCCGCTCCTTGCAGGGCACCCTACAGCTAAGCCACTTCCTCTGCCCCGAATCGTCTCCCTGGACAGGGAGATGTTTTCCCTCCATGACTTGAAAGGAAAGCTAAATCCCCAAGAGGAAATATTTACAGAAGGCTCAAGTGGACAAAATTGTGTAAGAAGACTCAAGCAAGAGGGAAAGAGGGAGCAAGGCCCAGGAGAGCCACCCAGGGGAACTGCAGAAATTAGAGAGAGTTTGGGGGGGGGGGGCCAGGAAGGCACAGGTGCACGGGGTGGGGCTGCTCCCTTGGCTCCCCCAACCTGTGCCCGGGGGGAGCAACGGGGAATGGAGGTACTGGTTGGTCCATGAGTTATCTGGGACAGGGCGTGGCCGGAGGGGCTCTCCTCTCACCCAGAAATAAAAGCTTCGACCTTGAGGGGGATGGATGAATGGGGAGCGCGTGGGTGAGCCACGGAGAGATTGATCCGCAGCCGCTGCCGCGCATGATGGCTCTGCAGCGTCGAGTCAGCGGAGGGTGGGAGAGCCATAGCACATGGGGTGCGGGGGGGGGGGTCTGCCGCGGAGGGAGGAGGAGCAGAAAGGCAGGGCTGGGAGCAGTGAGCCCCCCCCCCCGGCTGTGCCTCTTGGAGCTCTCCAGCTGGCTGCCCCCCACTCCCCGTGGGCTCTTCCTAGGAGCAGTGGGGTGCTGCCCCGTGTGCCCACAGCCAGGTCGCCCCAGCCCTGCCCTCCATGGGGACTAGTGTTGGGGTGCACCCTCCCGGTTCTTGAACCGTCTTATTCACTCGGGACTCGAAGGAGGTGGTAGGTTGCCTTGGGATGGGAGCGTGGGCCGTGGACTTGGCCAGTCGTGGGTGTGGACCCCTCCCTCGCGGCTCTGTCCCGCGTGATCTTGGGCAGATCCCAGCCTCGCTGCACTGCTGCTTCCCCATCTGTTAGAGGGCCAGTCATGACCTTGAAGGGTGATTGCGTCGATTTGGTGAGATGTGCGCCTAGAGCACCTGGGACAACCTGGCAGGACGTGAGCGCTCCCGCCCCGTGCTCTGCCCTCCTGCCTGCCTGCGACGTCCCCACGGTGCCCGGAGCCCCAGTGGCCCCGGGGCTCCCCCCGCATGGCTCCTCCCGCCCCTCTGAGGCACCCAGCGCCCCTGCTCTGGGTTCCAGACCTGGATGACCACCCCCAGCCCCGGACATCCAGCAGGCCACAACATACCCAAAATGTGAATTCGGGTTTCGCGTTTGGGTCTCAGGAAGCGGCACCATCACCCCTGACCCTCTCCTTCAGACAAAGCGGCCCTACTCCTCTGGTGCCTGGGGGGCTCAGTGGCTTAAGCATCTGCCTTCAACTCAGGTCATGATCTCAGGGTCCTGGGATTGAGCCCCACATTGGGCTCCCTGCTCAGCGGGGAGCCTGCTTCTCCCTCTCCCTCTGCTCCTCCATCCCGCTTGTGCACACAAGCGTTCTCTCTTTCTCACAAATAAATGATTTTTTTTGTTTTAAAAATAAAAATAAATAAATAGCTCCCCAGTCCCCATACTTCCCTCCACCCGTACAGCCATCACCAGGGGCCAAGCTAAATAAATCCCCTCTTATCTCCCCCACCTCCTCTCTCTCTGGGCAGGACGTATTTTCCCCCAGGCCTGGAAGAAAGCTAAGCCCGTCCCCCGCCCCCCCCAGAGGATGCATTTCTCCGAAGAAGAGCTCGTCTCTCCCTGGACCCGTAGCCAGCAGCCCCCTAGCTCCCGCTCTCACCTCCTTCCTCCCAGGCCCCCTCGCACCACCCGAGAGACACAGAGAACTGCAGACCTGGTCATGTCGCTTCTGTGGCTTCCTGCTTCCCTGGGGGGGGGGGAGGAGGTGGGGAGTCCCGGTCAGTTCCCCTCCCTCCATCTCCCTCTCCTCTCTTCCCCTCGCCTCCGGGGCTCCAGCCACAGGGGCTCCCTTCCCAGTCCTAGCCTGACTTGGACCGGCCAGGCTTCCTGTCCCTTCAGACTCGGGCACACCTGCTCCTGCTCTTACCTGGCTTCGGTCTTGGCTGGCATGTCACCTCTGGGGGGATGGAGGGGGTCCCTCCTTCATGTTCTGTGTGTGCCCATCACCGCCTATACCTTGCTGTCACGAACCTTCGTTCTTGCAGTCCCCGGTTTAATGCCTGCATGTCTTGGTGGAAGCTAGGCTTCGTAAGCTCCGGGACTGCCTGGTCCTGCTCCTCACTGTGTCCCACTGCGTCCCAGCCTGGCCTGGTGCAGAGCTGACGGTCCAGTGCCTCTGGGTTCATCAGCACGCGAAAGACTCACATGAAGCCTCCTTCCTCCATGGAGCTCCTTGACTGCAGCCCCCGCCTGCCGCCCCCCTACCGCGTGCCCAGTGCACCTGGTTCCTGCATCTGCAGGTGCTGCGGGCCCCCCCTCCGCTCCCCGATGCCTCACACCATTAGTCATCGCTGCCCTTGTGAATCCTATCTCTCCAGCCAGCCCGCAGGGCCTCGCAGGACCTGCCCATAGTCAGTGTTCACGGAGCAGGCGAGGGCGGCCTGATGAGTCATGACCTTGAGACCGTCTGCGCTGAGAGGGTCCGTCCTCCTTCCCCATCAGGGGTCATTCAGCGACCCTCCCCACAGCTTCTCTGTCTTCTCCAGCTGGGGCTGACTCTCCTCTGAGAGACTGAAAACAAAATAGACTGGCATTGGGAGCGCAGCGGGGCCACGCCAGCCCCGAGTGAGCCCCCCAGGGCCGACGTACCCGCACACACGCGTGCACACACACACTCAGAATCTCCCGTGCCTCCCCACCCCCCGCAGGGTGACACCCAGACTCCGTAGCCCCATGTGTAAGCCCCTCGTTCTCTGGGCCCCTGGCCCTCGCCGTTCATTCATGCCAAGACCGACAGCTGTGCCAGGCGCCAGCTCTGCATTTTCTCCTCCTTCCCTGGCCACAGTCTGGTGACGCAGGTACTATCATCCGCATCACTCTCCTCAAACGAGGAGAACGGCTCGGAGGGGCTCAGCGATTTGCCCAAGGTCATGCAGCTCCTCGCTGGAGAAGCCAGGGCTCGCGTCCAAGTTCATCCCACACATCCCGCCCGCCTGCCCGGCCGCCGTGCCAGCCAGCCTCCTCTCCCGCCTCACGGCCCACACCCCTGCACTCTCCCTCCCCATCATGCCCAACACCCAGAGTTCCCAGAAGCCACAGTTCCTGGGTGGCTTCCCAGATTTGGCACCAGTGACTCCCTGTGCCCTCGAGTTTTCCTGCAGCCCCCCACCTGGCGCACGTCCTGCTTTGCCTTCAGAGGGCGACTGGGGGCACCTGCCCTGATGGTCCTTCGTGGCCTGGGAGCCGTGGCTGCGCTGGAGGCAGATGTACCACGGGCTTCACTCTGTTGTGTCTGGTGGCTCAGCCTCCCGTGGGTTCCTCTGGGCAGCTGGGGGGCAGAGGTTTTCTTCTTGCTCACCGTGACATCTCCTGGCACTTAGTAGGTGTGCAGACGGCCTCCGCGGAAGGAGTGAACGAGCTTGAGTGAATGAGCGAAGTGCACGCTCTGCGTGGTGCTTGAGGCCAAGAGCATTTGGGCAACATGGGCAGCAAGAATCTAGGGGTGAAATGGGGGCGGTGAGCCAGGGGAAGCAGGGAGGCGGTGAGTGCTAGGGTGCAGGGGGGTGGAGGGGAGGCAAGGGCATGGCCGGAGGGTCAGGAGGCCCCTGCACCCCGCAGGCCGCCTCCTCCCTCCTCCTCCTCCTCCTCCCCCTCCCCGCTCGCCGCTCTGCAAGCTCCGTTCCCGCTCTTTCCCCCTCTCCATCTTGCCTTCTCATTCATCCTTTTGACGGTCTTCTGTGGGGCTTTTTCGGACCACATGTTTTATCCCTTGTCACCAGCCAAACAGCCCTATTATATTAATTTATTGTCCTTTCCGGTAACTTGAAGCCTTCCTGGAAACCCCTCCTTTCCCATGCCGGGTCTGCCCATTGCCAAACCACAGCTCCCAGCTTGCCCTCCTGCTCCCCGAGCCCGGGCACGGCTGGACAGTGGGCAGAGGTCTCCTGCGACCGTCCTGGCCTCGACCCTTTGACGGCAGCTTCTGGGACCTGCACCCTCCTTGTACTAGTTCCCCACGGGAGCCTCTCTTGGGTCCCACCCTGCTGGTGACGAGACCCCATCCCTCCTGTTTTCTTGCCTCAAGTGCCATCTCTCGCTTATTCCTGACTCCCCTGGGCGATGTGCTGTGTGTCATGGTCTGCCCTCAGCCAGAGACCTGGCCCTGCCCTTTGCCCTGTGACCCCTGGCCAGCCCAGTTCTGAGCATGGGAACTTCATGCTCATCATAGGAGATGGAACTCTTACCTTCACCTCTGAGATTTGTGCCCGATGATGGCGTGCCCTGAGACGGCTCCATCACCCTTCAAGCCACTTTCCACGTTAGAGCAGAAGGTGCGTGGACTTTGGAGACAGACAGCGCTGCATGCGAATCCCAGTGCCCACCCCGTCCTTCGCCGTAGCCAAGGCTAAAATTTATTTCATGTCTTGGAGCATTTGTTTTTCTATCTGTACAATGGGACAGCCGACCCTACCTGGGCTCGGGGACCACACGCAGAACGCACAGAGACACCAGCCCTTGTAACCATGGACAGAGACTGAGCCCGGGGGTGCGGGACCCTGGCCGGGGGCATTGGTGGGGGCAGTCGCTCCTCCAGCCAGGCCAGAAGGGAGAGGACAGTAAGCACAGGCCTCCAAGATCACCCTCTCGGGATGGGGGTGTCCCTGCAGGGAAGGGGGGACATGAGCATCTCCCACTTACTGAGCCCACAAGAGCTAAACATCCCATCTGCCGCCGTTTCCCCAAATCACCAGCGGAAGGGCAGGGGCTTCCATTCTGGGAAGGAGGGGAGGCCGCTCACGTGTGAGGAGGGGTCGGGGGTGGAGGGGTCGTGCTGTTCTCCTTCCCAGAAAGGCTTGGCTTCCGGGGAGTGAATTGGAAATGGCCACGCAGGGCCATCAATCGTGACGGTGCCTCCTGCCAACATGCCAATCGTGGCGCGCGGGCCGTCATCGTTAGCCGAGCTCGGCCCCTCGACGGGGCAGCAGGTGTGACGTGGTCGTGGGGCCAGGGAGGGCACGTGGATGCCCGCACCGAGGTGACCAGAGAACAGGGGATGTGACAGGGGCACATGAAGGGGGCAGGACGGGTGAAGGGTCAGCACAGAGCCCCCGGAAACGAGGAGATTCCCTTCCATTCATGCTTTCATCCATTCTGAGAGGAGGGGCCCCATGCTGGCAATTTTTGGGGGTGGGTGATGGTGGGGAGGGGACAGAGAGGTGTCATACACAGGGCCACCAGCCCGGTGGCTCAACGGCAGAAACATACCATCGCACACTCTTGGGGGCCAAGGCCAACGTCGATGCCTGCAAGTTGCCAGGAGAACCCTTCCTTCCCTCTTCTGCCTCCTGCTCTTGCCCACCACGCTCACTCCCTTGGCTCCGGCTGCCTCTCGCCCTCTGTGCTCACGTGGCGTCTTCCCCATGCGTGTCAGTCAGATCAGGGCCCACTCGTCCGTGATGACCTCATCTTAACTTGATCACGTCTGCAGAAACCTCACTTTACAACAGAGACCAGTGTGCAACAGTGCAACAGTGTGTACGGCAGGAGTCCAAGAGGGGCATTCCAGAGCACCCCGACCTCGCTCCATCAAGAAGGGTAGATCGGACTCCTGGGGATAGAGAGGATGTCCCTGCATCAGCCAGTCTTCCTCAGGAAAGCCCAGGGGTGGAAGCTAGACGTGGAACAGCACACCTGTTAAGCCCTCAGGCCCGTTTTATAGAAGGGAAGAATGAGGCCAAGAGCTATCAAGTGAGACGGGGTGACCTGGTATCAGAAAAGCTGGGCTAGGGGCCCCTGGGTGGCTCAGCGGCTGAGCATCTGCCTTCGGCTCAGGTCATGACCCCGGGGTCTGAGGATCGAGTCCCACATCGGGCTCCCTGCATGGAGCCTGCTTCTCCCTCTGCCTGTGTCTCTGCCTCTCTCTCCGCATCTCTCATGAATGAATAAAATCTTTAAAAAAAAAAAAAAAAGAAAGAAAAGAAAGAAAGAAAAAGAAAAGCTGGGCTCAAGTCTTTCCTTAACCTAATTTCCCCCACTGACCAATCAGAGGGGTTGGACTTAAATGAGTTTTAGAAATGTTCCTTACTTGAAATTCTTGGAGCCCGTGGGAGGCTGCGGCAACCAGGGTGTTGCCTGGTGTCCAGACCCCGCATCCAGCAGGGGTGGGGCCGGGGGTCAGGAACACAGACCCATGTCCACACGAACCATGGTGCCACGGACATGCTCTGGTTAAACCTGGCCTGTGTTTCATTAGTACAGATCCCATCTGTCTCTCTCGTTTGTCCCGCTGTCTGGAGAGGGCTGGCAGCCCGATGAGCTCTGGGGAGCACGGTGTCCAGGAGGGGAAGCCAGGGGTGCTACTGGCCGGAGAGGAAACCGCCCGACCTCCCAGGTGGACGACAGGCAGGGGAGTCAACAGCTGGACACTGATATCATCTCCTCCTCCTGCAGCCTTTGGCTCGGCCTCCATAATGCACAAAAGATAAGCTCTAGGTTTTCAAAGCAACTGAGCAAAGAGGCAGGGCAAGGAGCCTGGCTGGTTCTGGTGCAGGGACAACTTACAGGGGGCCCTCCCTGGGCCTGTCCTCTGCCCCTTCCCTCCACCTCCCCTGCTTTCCACAGGCTCCCTCTGCTCCCCACGCAGGACCGCCAGGTGCTGCTTAGAGAAGCCACCTGCCAGCAGGTGAGCCCAGCAGCCAGGCCAGGGCAAGGCAGGCAGCGGTGAGGTGAGGCGGGGCAGGGGAGGGGGGCACAGGTGATAGTGGAACCTCACGCCCCTTGAGCCGTGCCCGCCTCCTGCCTTCCCATCCTGAGTTCACGCTCTGATGACACTGCGTCCTACGGGGGGAGCAAGGGAAGGAGAACCTAGTGTGCACCCACATTTCCACCCAGGCCACCTGCGGGTCACCCACCTTACCGGTGCTCGCTTTGCCGGCCAGTAATCCATGCCCAGGGCGATGCCGTGGGTGGGAATAAGAGGATGCACGATGCCAGCGCAGGGGCCCCACTTGTGGCGAGCCCTTGGCCAGACCTTGTCTGCCTGGTGTCTATGTTCTGTCGTAGTGGATCCTAAAGACCCCGGGCAAGGGGGGTGTTGCAGGACCCCTCCCTCCCAGCTCGGGAGACCCCGGTGCTGCCTCGGCGCCCAGCAGTTTGTAAGTGCACAGATGTTGCTCACACCCGGTCGTCCACCTGCGAAGCCAGCGCTTCCTGCCCTCGCTCCACATGGCCCGCCAGCTCGGGCAGCGGCCGGGGAGGGGGCTTCACGTGCGACCAGGACGGGCTGCTAGCCCTGTGCCCGTGACACTGCCTGCAAACCCAGCCCCACCCTCCACCTCCCAGAGAGGACCCAGCGGCCCACAAGGGAGCTGCCCCCGAGTATCTGGGCCCAGAAGGCGCAGCGGGAGGCCTGGCTGGGCTAAGCAGAAGGCTGGGGGCCAGGGAAAGTCCTTTACAGATTTCCTTGTTTGTTTGTAATTGAGATCAGACTCACATAATGTGAAATCAACCACTTTATTATTACTTTTTAGAGACAGAGGGGGGGAGAGGGACGAGGGGCAGGGGGAGAGGGAGAGAGAGAATCCCAAGCAGACTCCATGTCCCGCCCAACACGGGGCTCGATCCCATGACCCTGAGATCATGACCTGAGCTGAAATCGAGAGTCTTGCGCTTCACTGACGGAGCCACCCAGGCGCCCCTCAATCAACCACCTTAAAGTGAACAATTCAGTTGCGTTTCGTGCCTTCACAGTGGTGTGCAACCACCACCTCTGCTTGATTCCGAAAAACTTTCATCGCCCCAAACGGAGACCCCGTACTCATTAAGCAACCCCTCCCAGCCCCCCCTCCTAACCACCTAGCAGCTGCCAGCCTCTGTCCTGTGTGTGGATTTACCTAATTCTGGGTATTTCATATACATGGAGTCATACACTGGGTGACCTCATTTTCCTCTTCTTTTGGGAAGGAGGAGAAGCCACAGCTGGAGCCCCTGCATGTTCAGCCCCAGAGCCCCTCCTCCTAGGAGGCCTCCAGGCCTGCTCACAGGCAGCTGCCCATCTGCCCCAGCCCCTCGGGGGGCCTCCCCCCAAGCACCTCCAGAGGCGGCTAATGTGGAGCCCCCAGGCAAGTGGCTTCCCCTCTCTAAGGGGAGGAGACCCTTACTATGGCACCCCCAAACCCCCATGAAGTTTAGAGGAGAGAAACGGGGCTTCTCTTAGAGACAAAGGCACAATGCAAATCCGAGGAGATCCAAAACCCTTTCTAAAACAGGGGGAGCAGAGGGCACCTGGTGGCTCAGTGGTTGAGCATCTGCCTTTGGCTCAGGTCATGACCCTGGGGCCCCAGGATCGAGTCCCGCATCCGGCTCCCACCAGGGAGCCCACTTATCCCTATGCCTGTGTCTCTGCCTCTCTCTCTGTGTGTCTCTCATGAGTAAATAAATAAAGTCTTAAAAAAAAATAAAACAGGAGGAGCAACTGTGGCACCTATGCTCTGGGCAGTGAGGGCTTGATCTCTGCCAAGGCCCCAGGGCTTTCTGCTAACAAGTGCCAGGGAAGGGGGTTAAGGAGGACTTCGGGGCTCGAGTTAAGCTCAGCGTCCAGGGGGCGACAAGCACCTGTCTCCCTCTGGATGGAGCAGGGCCCCGGGCGGTGGCACAGGGACGGCGGGTGGCACATGCCCCCCTGGGAGGGCCCGGGGAGGGGCACACACGTGCAGGCCTGTGCCTATAACCCAACTTGTAGCTTGCTCGGGGCCCGCGTCTGCTGAAAGGGCCGGAGAGCCGCGTGGTATTATTATTAATGATGAAGCGCAGAGGTACCTGCCAGGGACTGGAATGGGCTGGGCGCTGCGCGGCGTGGACGGCAAATTGAACTCCAATTTTCTGCTCCACAGTCTTTGTTACACGCCACAAAGCGCCGGTACACCGGGGTCACCAGCCTGATGAATGTGTGTGCTTCTTCGGCGGCGGGTTCCAGCTCTCAGCCTCTGCGTGGAGGCAGACCCGCCGCTCTGGTTTTCCCTTCCCCCGGGGCCCCCCTCCATCTCCTTTCCTGTGGTCCCCACACACCGCGATGACCCCTGCGGAGATCCGAGGTTCGAAACCGGGCCCTGACTCCCCAGTGATCTCTTGCGCCCTTGGCCTCTGGGCAGCGATGAGAGGCTAGAGGGGTGGTAAGGATGCTCCTCCCCAGGGCGCTCGGGGGCTAAATGAGGGAACACAGGGAGGCTGGCGGCAAGGATGAGGCCTTTAGCAAACACCTTTCTTCTCCTTCCCCTCGGGCTGAGCTGCTCGCCCTGGTGCCAGGGAAGGGAAGGCGAGGAGAGGCCACTGAAATTGGGTGGCAAGCGCCCACCCAGGGATGATGAGGCCGGGGGGTGGGGGGGCCAGCATGCCTGCCATGCACCCCAGCTCTCTGGTGCATGTTAGGGAAGTCGATGGCCAGTGCTGAGTCAGACCCCCACTCTTGTCCTCCCTTCCTCGGGGACAGCGGACATCTCCTCCAGGTGATGACCTTTCTCAAGGGTGGCAAACAGGAGGAAAGGGGGTTGCCCTTGGAAAGCATGCTACCCAGAGCTTGGGCCTGCCTGCCCACTGCTCCTGGCACAGGCCTCAATGCCCTGTGTCTGGTGGTGCCATCCCTGGGCAAGGTGGGCACTGGACCCCCCCCCCCACCGGGCTGTGGGCTCCTGGAAGCATCCATATCTCAGTTCTCCAAGGCCCAGGGGAGGTGGGTGTTTCTGTCACCAGAACTTAGGAGACAGGCTGATAGTGGTACCCCTCTGACAGAGAATGCTCACCCCAGGAATGTTCAAGACCATCCCCCTCCTGGAGTGCCAGATACCAGTGGGACAAGTCTCCATGGGGCCACCCGGGCCTGGCCAAGCAGCTGGCCCCCAAAGCTGAGCTATGGCAAGTCGCACAAGTCCCTTTGTGGCCAGAGGGTCTCAGGTCCCAGCTGTAAAACCGGAGAATTGCTCCAAGCATGTGTCCCACCCCGGGGTCAGCAAGAGGAAGACAAGCATCATCCATGCAGCATAATGGAGCTTCTTGGGAAGAATCCCAGGAGTTAGTGAAAATTTTACTATCACTGCTTTTATAGCTCAAATGAATCCGAATACAGTAAAATGATAATAGCGCCGTTAGGCAAAAACATTGTAATCGATGGTGTAAGTTTAATCTCTTAACCCTCCTGCTGAAATGTAAGAAAAGGCTCCCTTCCCCTCTGCTAACCCATCGGAAATGAGAACCCTCTTTTTTCCACACGAGGCTGGGGATGCTTTGGCCTTATCTACTGGTGCGGCCCAGCGGCAGGCCCTGGCTGTGACATGGCTTGCAGAGGTCACCCCCAGTAAGGATGAGGATGGGCCATTTGTGCCAGGTCCTGGTCCTAGGAGGTGGCCGCTAGCCATACCCCAATTTTCAGGTTAGGAGACCGAGATGCAGAGGGTTTTCAGAGCTGCCTGGGGTCACACAACTAGTGAGAGGCTGAGCGGGGTTTGAATCCCAGTAATCCCACTCCAGAGCCCAACAGGATGGTAATGCACACCACTACTCAGATCTTGCAACATTAGAGCTGGAAGGGAACATAAAGATCCCCCAGCCGTGTCCGCCAACAACAGGGAGGTGGCCTGGCCACATTCAACAGCACGTTCATTTGTCCACTTTTTCATTCATGGATCTGCACCCTCCTGCATGCCAGATTCATTGCCAGGCTCTGGGACTGGGGAGGCGATGGGGCCACCGTCCCTGTCTTCTAAGTGGAGACTAGCCTGGGTGCATGGACATGCATCTTCCACGCTGTAAGGGAGGTAACCTCAGAAGTCTGAGGGACGTGGAGGAGGACATTAGGAAAAAAGTTCCAGAGGACAGGACATTTGAGCTCAGAAGGGACAAAGGGTAGGAACTAATGCAGATTTAATGCCTACATTTCCCCAGCAAAGAAGGAAGGAAGGAGCTCTCTGGAGAAAGGGAATGGAATAAGCAAAGGCCCTGGGGCGTAACGAGCATAATCCAGACCAGCAGGACTCACGGCTCCAGACTCACTTCCTCGTGCTCCTTGTTCTCCGCCAGGCTGAATTCTAGGGAAGGGTAGACACAAGTCTCTGTAAGGCATTGTGCTGGTTTCCGAGGGCTGCCATAACCCAATACCATCCGTGCAGCGACTCCAACCGTTCTGGAGGCTGGAAGTCTGAAGCCAAGGTTTTGGCAAGGCCCCGCTCCCTCTGAAGGCCAGAGGGATGAATCCTTCCTTCCTCTTCCAGCTCGTGGTGGCTCCCGGCAATCCTTGGCGTTCCCGGGCTTGTCGATGCACCACCCTGATCTCTGCCCCCACCGCCACGTGGCCATCTTCTAGGGAGAAGACATTTCTGTTCCCCGGTCTCTCCTCTTATAAAGACATCAGTCATGGAGGGCTCACCCCAGGCCCGTTGGACCTCATCTTAATGAAGGACAGCTGCAGTATCCTGTTTCTAAATAGGGCTCCAGGTAGGACATGAATTCGGCTGCGGGGGAGGGGGGGTGGAGACACATTCAACCCAGCCCAGGCATCAACTAGTCTTCCCCTGGAAGTGACAAGATTGGCATCCCCTGGCTTCCAGGTTGGGTCTCATCATCATTCATTCACTACTCGTTAGTTCATTCATTCATTTCCCGAGCATCTTCTTTGCCCTGGGCTCTGTGCCTAGTGCTAGGGCATAGAAAAACAGGAGGCACCCGCCCAGCCCTGGTGGCCTCTCCGTGGCTCATAGTCTTCTTGCCTCTGTGACTTTTTGGCTGAGGGTTTTCTTTTTGGCAGGCCAAGCTGGTTGGGTGATGGGCTTGGGGCACACACACCCTTCCTTCCCCATGCTGGGCTCCGCTGACCCCACTCGCAGTTCCCCTGGGCCACGTTGGGGCTCAGTTGCACTGGCTGCCCTGGTGGCCAGGCCCCCCTAATCAGATTAGATGTGTATTCAAACAAATTGACGATCCGTTCCATTAGATGCTTTTTGAACATGCTTTTCTGAGCGAGAAATCCATTCGGCAGCAGTTGTGGAGGCCGAGGCATAATTGATTGTCCCACCCTCCCAGGCCCCGGCATCAGAAGGTGCCTGGCTCCTGAAGGTCACTGGTGAGGATTAGATTAAGGAGGGCGAGAGCCTTCTTTCCTGGCTAATGAAGCACTTGGCATGCAGGCAGCACTGGGGCTGAGCTGGGCCGGGCATCTGCCAGGAGACAGTGGAGGGGCATAAATTAGCATCTCATTTGTGGGAGGCAGAAGGGAAGCCAGAAGGGAGGGCCTGTGGCGCCCGGGTGCTGCTGCCCTGGCTGGACGGGGTAGGAGCAGGCTTGCCCTGCAAAGCCTGGGGGTGGGAGGGGAGAAGGAGAACGTCTGTGGTCCTGTGGTCCTTATCAGGCATTCAGAGAGTGCCTGCCAGCACCTGCCACCGCGTGTGCTCCCCGAACACTTCTGGAGGCCACGGGCTCCAACAGAAGCACGCATGGCAACCTCTCCTTGCGCCCATAGCACTGTCTTCCTGAACCTTCTCTGGCTCAGGCAGTTCCAGGCTTAGCACACCCTCCCTCCCTCCACCCCCCCCCCACTACCAACACCACCTGGGTTTGGATGGAAGAAGGACGTGTAGGAATTCCTGACGCTGTGCAGAAGGTCCTGCAGGCCCCTCTTTTCTACCTCATCCTGAGCCTTTGCTCGAGACCTTACAAGCCGCTCCTAGGCAAGACTCGGTTCTTGAGCCACTTGCAGTGGCCATGAGGCAGCCGGATTTGGACGACGCAGGTGTGGGACACCTCTGAGATGCAGGGAATGGGTGGGGTGATCGTAGCACCCCCACCCTGTTTGCCCACCTCCTCCCCGTTTGGTCACGTCCAAAGGTCTGTTGTGCAGAGGGAGCACCATGGAGGTGCCAAGCGCGATGCTTGGCGTGTGCGTTAGCTCACGTGGTCTTCCCCCCTGCCTCTGGGGCAGGCATTGGAAGCTGTTTTACTGACAAGTAAGGCTCCAGAGTTACTCTGCTTGAGGTCAGACTTTAGTTGGCATGGGAACTGGGATCGACACCTAGATTCTTGGGGCACCCGGGTGGCTCAGTGGTTGAGCATCTGCCTTCAGCTCAGGTTGTGATCCTGGAGTCCCGGGGATCGAGTCCTACATCGGGCTCCCTGCATGGAGCCTGCTTCTCCCTCTACCTATGTCTTTGCCTCCCTCTCTCTGTCTCTCATGAATAAATAAATAAAATCTTAAAAAAAAAAAAAGAAAGAAACCTAGATTCTTTTCTTCAAGCCAGATCCCTGGGGAAGGTTGGCACCTGGAGGTTTGAATGGTGAGCAGAGCTGTGGGATGGACGCCCACTGAGCTCTAAGCCCTGCTCTTCTTCCTTGATCCTTCACACCTGCATCTGTTCATCCTCTACACCATTTGGCTTCCTTATTCCCAGGCCTCTCTCCCTGCACCCTGCCAGCTCACCCCCCTTACTCCCCACTCCAAGGTGGCCGGGCTCCTCTGGCTTGTTCTACTCCCAGTGCATTCTCAGCCAGCATGCCTCTCATCCCTGGATCGAGTTCTGGGGCTGTGACATTAGAAGCCGGGGTGGGAATGCCCCTGCCATACAACCATACTTGTGGCTTCAAAACCAGCGCCCAGAGACAGGTGTCATCCTTCACTTACCACCCATAAGGCCACAGGTCGGGGTATGAAGAGCAGGACAGCCAGCTACCAGATATGGAAAGACCTGCAGCTCTGGGATCCGCCAGACCTGACTTCACATCTGGAAGGCAGAGTCAAATGACCGAACCTTCGAATGACCGAACCTTCTCAGATGAGATGAGTCTTCTCATCTGTAAAATGGGGGTAATGACTTCCTTCCTTGGAAGTTCTCGTGACTCCGTGAGATGCTGGACATAAAATGCTGCCCATATGGACAGCTCTGTGAGAAGCATGAAATAAAGGCAGTAGAGATAGAAGTGGGGGAAGAAGTGAGGCTTGGTGAAGGTGAGGGGGCTGCCCTGAGTCCCTGCTTCCTATGACCCAGGGCCTGGCCAGCTCCAGGGTGCACAGGCTGTCCAGCCGGGACCGGCTAGGGGGCCACAGAGGTCAATCCAGGACAAAGGTGAGGATGCAGAGACCAGAGGACGTTGAGGAGAGAGGTTTGCAAGAATCCCAACCTCCACCCGGTTCCCAGGCATTCCAGAGAAACCCATGCCCAAGCAGTTAGAACTCCTGTGTGTCCAGAGAGGAGCTGCCAAGAGACGGGCTTTGATGCATTTCAGGGCTGGGAGGGGATTCGCCCCTGGAAGCTGGTCCTGGACGACGATAGACATCTTCTGGCCCCTGGGTGGTGGGCGGAGGTCTTCACCCTGGCCAACGAGATTCTGGCTCCAGCAGAGGTGGGGTTCCCAGGCCGGGGCTGGCTTGGGAAGTCCCATCCCAGGAGTGATGGAGGGGCTCCAGAGAAAGAGGATGTTATGCTGCTGGAGGGTGGGAGGAAGGGGAGAGGCCGGAGTTGAGATAAGCTTCTGTGCGGGGCCACAGAGGAGCCAGGGTGGAAGGGTGACAATGGGGGTATTTAGTGAGAATATGAAGGGCAAGGCGGTCAGGGGCGCCTGAGCTGTTTCGGGAAACGAGAAGGAAGCCCAAGACTGAGGCCTTTTGTCCGCCTCTGAAGGCGGCTCTTCCTTCAAGGGTCTCAGACCCTGGTGGTCAGGGCCCCCCACCCCAGCCGCGCCTCACCCCGCCCTTTCCTCTGTCCCCGGCGGGACCGGCCCGCAACCGCTCCCCCTGCACGCTCACATGCGTGTATGCACGCGCGGGTGTAGACCGGCTTATAAATAACTAACCCATACCTGCGGGACGCAGCAGAAGTTCCCCAAAGCCACAGAGTGAAAAGTGCGTCCCCTCCCACCCAGTTCCTCCTAGAGCCTCAGCTGAGCCCGGTCTCTTACGTAACCCCCTAGAAAAAGCCTCTGCCTAGACAAGCAAATATATTTTTATGCTTCAAGGAAAAAAAGAGCACAAATGGTGGCAGATTCCACGTCCGTTCCACACCTTGCTTGTTTTCACTTCACGGTGGTTCTCAAGAACTGTCCCAGAGCCTGACGCTGCGACAATTCTCGAGTTTGGAGATGCTATCGCTTCTTTACCCGGGGCCCTCCTGATGGACACTCGGGGGTCATTTTTGAGCTTTCGCTGTTACAAACATAATGCTGCTGTGAAGTGCTGTCACTGGAAGGTGGTGGATTGGGGGGGAGGAGGATGTTTAGTTTCCTTTTTTTTTTTTTTTTTTTTGTATTTTATGTATTTATTCATGAGAGACACACAGAGAGAGGCAGAGACACAGGCAGAGGGAGACGCAGGCTCCCTGCGGGGAGCCCTATGCGGGACTCGATCCCAGGACCCCGGGGTCACGCCCTGGGCCAAAGGCAGGTGCTCAACCCTGAGCCTCCCTGGAGCCCACATGCTCAGTTCTGATGGCACCACCAGGCCACTGTCCGCAGACGCCGTCCCGAGGGGTTGTCCCCAAAGCCGTGTGCGCGCACCCCTGGGTCCCCACGGCCTGCCGGGCACCGGGCGCTATCTTGCTTTCAGATCGGGGCCCAAGTGATAGGAAAAAACCGATATCTTACTGAGTTTTGTTTGCCTTTCTCTTATCGTGAGGTTCAGCATCTTTGTCCGCATTTCAGAGTTATTTGTAATTCTTTCCTGTGAACTCTTCATATCCTTTGCCCATTTTTCTGTTGGTTTGTTCATCTTCTTCTTTCTGATTTATGAGAATATTTTTTATATCGGGAAAATGAGCTCTTTGTCCATGAGAGAAGTCGCAAACATTCTCCCCGGGTTTGTCATTTGTTGCTTTTTTTTGTTTATGGGTATTTTTTTTTCCATGTAGGATTTTTATATTGCTGAAGGTATCAATCTGTTTTATGACTTCCTGGAGTTTGTGTAGTACTTAGAAAGTACTTGGCGAATACTTCACCTCCTCAAGATTATATATTTTTAAATCTCTGTGAGTTTCTTCTACTTCTTTTAGAATTTCGTTTTTCATGCTTAAAACATTGATCCATCTAGCATTTATTTTGAGGAAAAGTGTGAGGAAGAGATTCAACTTTTTTTTTCCCCCAAATGGTTCCCTCGATGTTCCAAAGCCATTTGGTGAATAATTGATCTTTTCCCCACCAACTTGAAATTCTACTTTCATCATATATTAAATAATCCCATATGTATCGGGGTCTATTTCTAGATTCTGAGACTGTCATTTCATCAGACTATTTCTACAAGAACACACTGTTTTAATTATTGCAACTTTATGAAACAGTTGAATATCTGGGCTAGTCTGCTCCATCTACCATACTTTTTCAGGATTTCTTGGTTATCCTTTTGTTATTTTTTTTTAATGTGAATTTCAGAATCACTTTGGTTAAAAAAAAAATCTTTCGTGTGTGTGTGTGTTTTCAAAGTGAGGAAAAGTTTAAGGGAATGACA
This sequence comes from Canis lupus baileyi, assembly GCF_048164855.1. Classification (NCBI taxonomy): domain Eukaryota; kingdom Metazoa; phylum Chordata; class Mammalia; order Carnivora; family Canidae; genus Canis; species Canis lupus. The sequence goes on along the minus strand of NC_132853.1, from coordinate 54,341,078 downwards.
CCCATATAATATCGATCCTTCCTATCCACAGTTCTTTTCCGTTCTCAGTTAACTCGTTCCCACTGAGAAGGTGGCTAACAGGGCTGTTGTGGACAGTTGTACAAGCTGTGTACTGCACAAAGGAGCTGCAGGTGCCTGCCAACAGGGCACGAGCTCTTCTCTCCCGTAGTCTGCCCATCTTCACGTATGATGGATAGTAACAGTAGCCGTGCCTCCTATAGCATGTTCCAGACGCTCTTCTGACCTCTGTTTTAAAATTTATTTAACCCACACCACAAACGGATCCCCTAATTTACAACTAGGAAATTGAAGTGCATAAAAAAGGTTATAAGTAAGTTGAAGGCCAGTTGATTTGTGTCCCCCACGCGGGCATTCATGGGACAGAAATCTGTTCCTGCACTTAAGTACACACCCAGACACACACGACACGCACATACAGATGACAACACATCTCCATACATACACAGATACACACAGACACTCGAGGACACGTACACAGCCTACACATGGGTGCACACGTGCATGCACACACACAGCTGTCCCTGCCCCAGTATCCTTCCCCCCTGCAGCACCCACAGTGCCAGACGCCCTGCCATCCCCTGCTTTTGGAAGATGACAGGCCTATCAAGGAAAACCAGCTGGCTGGGCTCCTGCCATGGCTCAGTGCTGGGTAGGGCCTGCCTCCCACACCCCTGTGTCAGATGGTGGGGGGCTGGGGTGGGGTGGGGACCACACCGCAGGGGCTGGAGCAGAGGAGCCCTAGCCCCTCCCAGGCCTCCATGTGAGGATCACACGAGATGAGGGATGCAGGGATGCTCGGGGCTCGGGGGCACCAGTGGGCTCTCTCGGGAAAGGCCAGCGCCGCCCTCCTCTTCCCGGCCGCTGGGGTGGGCCCTTCCCCGGGCACGTCGCGGGCCTCCTCCAGGCTGGTGCGCCCAGAGGGCCCGAGGGAGGAACTGGCACACGCAGACTGGGGAGCGGATTGCCCAGTGAGCCGGCGTGCAGAGGCGCGGGGCTCTGGGCGCAGAGCGCGTGAGTGCACGCGTGTGTGCAAGCGCCCGCCCCGCCCGCCCCTCTGATGTTCTGGCTCTGAATCAGCCCCGCATCCCCGGGCTTGAATCACTGGGGGTTGGGAGCGTTATTGTTTTAAAACAAACGTGTGATGACAGGAACTAACAGAGGGTTTTTAGAAACGCGATTCAAAGGGCTCTTGAACGCTGCTGGGGAATAGGAATGTGCCTTTGAAGTGTGAACGTGCCCATTTGTCAAATGGGGGAGCAGAGCCGCTGCTTCAGCAGATCCGCGCCTGCAAATGGGTGCCTGTTGGCCTCTCTGCCCCCCGAGCCTGCGGAGGTGGGTGAGGGAGCGGGGCCGGGTGGGGGCGCTCCCCCCCCCATGCTCCCCCAGAGAGACCTTCTGAAGGGCTTTGTGAGGCATGTCAGGAGGTGTGCAGAGGGGCGGGAGCAGGGGTGGGATGGGGTTCCTCCCCAGTATCCCCCCCGGGGGGTTGAGGCCAGGCCCCGGATGTACATCACTGACGCTCTGAGTCGCCAGACTGTGGTTGAGGCGGGGCTGAGGCCTTGACCTGAATGTGAACCACCTGCAGACCACAGACGCCCAATTCTGGCCAAAGCTGAGGGTCAAAGGACCCTCGGGATGGAATCAAGCAGCCTGGCGATGGAGGGGACCCGCCAGATGGACTCTTGATGTCTTTGAGGGTCTCCCCCAGCCTTGGGGGCAGGACTCAGGACGCCCCCGTCCCCTGCCACTTGTGTCCACCCTCCCCCGCCCCACGTTGTTTTCCTTGTCACATTTATATTCCCTTTGACTGAAGTGCAGTAAGTACTTCCCTTCCTTCTGCCCTGGAGGGAGAAATCCAGAAGCACGGGGTATCCAGTGGATGGGGATCCCGAGGGGAGAGACACAGAAAGTACCAGAACAAAGGCAGGAGAAGCGGGGTGGGGGCGGCAGCAGGAGTGAGCCTTGGCAAGGTCTGGGAAGAGAGGGAGGTGGGGAACGTGTTGGTGGGCATGGAGGATTCGCTCTGAAGATCAAGCTCTGAAGTCAGACCTCCCCAAGTTCAAGTCCTCCCGGGCCACATGACCTTGAGCAAGTTACCTGGATGCACCTGCTCTGTGTGCTCAGGAGCCTTAGGGCGCGACAGGAGCGACCCCCCGAAGGTGAGCAAGTGATAACTGGTGGTTTTGTGTCTCTGTTTACCACAGATGACGTGGCCCCCTATTTCAAGACGGAGCCCGTGCGGACGCAGGTGCACCTGGAGGGGAACCGGCTGGTGCTCACGTGCATGGCCGAGGGCAGCTGGCCGCTGGAGTTCAAGTGGCTTCATAACAACAGAGAGCTGACCAAGTTCTCCCTGGAGTACAGGCAAGCCTCCCCTCCCCTCGCCTCTCCTCCTCTTCCTGGCTGCCAGGGCCAACGCCAGGGCTGTGCCCTGAAGGGGAACCAGGGTGGGGGCCTGTCTGGCAGTTTGGGAGCAGCCACCAGTGCTCCTGGGAGGCTGGGGTGGAGAAAGGTGGGGGGCAAAGCGCTGTGCCCCAAGAGTGAGAGGCCCCTGCACTGCTGAGCCCAACAGAGGACGTCTAGGGAGTGCACCGGGGGTGCTACCCCGGCGGGGTGACCCCAGCAACAGGGAACAGAGTAGAGGCGATGGGTGGGGTGGGGAAGCTCAGCCCCAGCAGCTGCACTGTGGTCGTGCCTATGACCAGACCCCTCCTTCCCAAGCCCTGAGAAGAACTCTGCTGTCTCCTGGGGGCACTGAGGTGGGGGTGTGGGGCTGGGTCCAATACACGGCAGGGTGGGGGACACATGGCAACATGGGATCAGCGAGGGAAGGACATCTGGTATTTGGGGGTAGTGCAGGTGAGACACGGAGGTGCCCTGCCTGCCCAGGGCCTTTGGGCTCGTCCCCACTCCATGTTGGTGCCCTGAGCTCTGGACTGGCCCTTGCCTCCCCGGGACACTGCCCGGCCGGGAGAGAAGAGAGGAGAGTCGGGCACAGGATCTCAGTGAAGCAGGTTCCTGCAGGAAGCCTGAGCCGTCAGGCAGCTGCCCCCCAAGCCCACCCTGGCCTCCAGCACTTTCCTCCTGGCAGTGCGCCCCCTCCCCACCTCCAGCTCCTATCTTCCCATCTCATCTCTGCCTGTTTTTACTGGCTCCCAACCCTGTGGCTGGTGATTAATCCCCAGGCCTGATGTGCATAATCGGTTTTGTTGGGGAAACAAGATTGTCTTGCCCTGGGGATGTTGATACAGATCTGCGCCAGGGACCGGAATGCAAATGAGAGGAGGGTATTTAATTGCTTGAGGATCTGTTCTTTCCGGAGAACCATCCTTTTCTTTGCTGAGCAGGGCGGCCAGAGTTTGGGGTGTCCCCCTGCACTTGGGCCCCGGAGTTCCTTCCGCCCCAAACCTAGACTGGATTGGCTGGTGTGGCCACTTTGTCTGAAGGGGGAGTTGGAGGGTCCAGGGCAGGAGAGCCCCCTTCCGATCTGGATGGCGAGAGACCAGGAAGCAGGAGGCCCTCCAGTACTGGCCACTTGGGGTGGCGGAGGGGTTGGGTCTCCGGGGAGCTCATGAAGGATACCAGGGGTGCCCCCCTGAGCAGCCCCAGTGGTGGTTTTCACTTGAGGGCCCAGAGCACTCCTGGCTGCTGCCTGGAGTCCGGGGGCAGTTTTGACAATGTCTGTGAAGAGCCCCAGCGTCCTTTGGATGGGGGACATGCCTGAGTGGGAACCGCAGGAACATGTGGATGGCATACCACATGTGGTGTCAGGGCCTCCCAGCCTGCCCCTGACTTCTCCTGGCAAGGACCTGGGCCAGGATCCAGGAGGAGGAAGAGGGCTGGTTCTCTATCTGGGGCCCAGCTGTTCTTTTGGTGCCTCAGAACTGCGCCAGGACGCCAGTGTGGACGGTTCACGGAGGACAGATCCTAGCTCGGCCTTAGGATCAGACTTGCCCACGGATGGAACGGGCTTCCTCTGGAAGCAGCTCTGTGTCTTGGATACATCCACGTGGCGGTCAGGGTCCAGCTGGTGAGGATGGTAGTGACCATCATAATCACTGGCAGTGAAAAAGAATTTACTCTATGGCTGATGTTGCCACGTGCACCCTCAACACTTCACTCAAGGTCAGATCGTTGAGCTGGGCTTCAAATGTAAGTCGCCGGGCTCCAGGGCTGGAAAACCTTCACATCGAGCTTCTCATCGAGGAAGGACCGCTTCCTTCATTTGCGTCCCAAGCATCCTCTGCTCACTGTGCTCTGCAGGTTCTAAAAAACAAAGCAGAGTGGGGAATGCAAACACACCCCGTCTCATCATTTATACATGACACTGTGAGCAAGCCACACACCTGAGGTCAGAGTTCACCTGCTGAGTGACACTGAGAAGTTCATGATCACAGGCTTACGGCCCCATGATTTCAGGGCAGAAGGAGGTCCCCGGAAGTTCCATGTAGGAAGTCCCAGAGAAGGATTCTGATTGGCCCAGGTTGGGTCATCCCATTTATTTTTGCTAAACTATTTAAGAATTAGTTGCAGACATCATGTCACTTCACCGCTGAGTGGAATTTCCCCAAAACAAGGCGTTCTCCTACAGAACCACAATGCAACATTCCCACTCAGGAAATTTCCCGTCGATGCACTACCGATGCATCGCATATGTGGCCCATATTCACATTTCTCCATCCCAAGGATATCCTTTGGGGCCTTTTATACTGTTGTTTGATAGGAGATCTAATCAAGGGCCGCGTGGTAAATTTAGGTGTCGTGACTCCTTAGACTGCTTCAATCTAGAACCATCCCTCATTGTTTCTCCCATCTTTCTTGGCATTGACATTTCTGAGGGCTCAGCCAGTTTTGCAGAATGTCCCCCAGAGTAGATTTGTCCAGTTCTAGCCTCATGATTAGACTCATGTTAAAACTTTTTGGCAAGAATATTACCCAGATGTGTGTTCTTCTCAGTGCTTCCTACTTGAAGGCACTCATCGTCAGCTTGCCCCATCATTGGTGATGGTAGGTTTGATCAACTGGTCAAGGGTGACGTGCACCAGATTTCTCCAGTGTCAAGGTAATGGAGGTATCCTCTCCCTTTGGGAGATAACTGGAAACTGAATATCCTGCTCCCCAGGAATCATTCTCCCAGTGGTTGGTTGAGTATCGATTGATGAATCTAACCTGAATCCATTATTACCATTGTGGGTGTGATAAGCAGATTTTCCACTTCTATCGTTTCTTCTACTTATATTTGCCATCCTTTTGTGAAAGAGATCTTCCTTTTATCACCTCCTTTAAGATAATGAAGCATCAGTATGAAGTGGTGGATAGTATTTCCTATTCAGTGTGTTTTAATCTATCCCTGTCATTCTTCATTTTGATGCTCAGTAGTCACCCATAATTGGCCGATGGAGCTTCTACAAGCTGGATCCTGAGTTTTGGGGACATGTCCCCATTGGATTTTTAGCACTTTCTCGCTTTTTGGCTCAATAAAATGTTCCTTTGAAAAAAAAATGCACACCAAAAAAATGCATCCCAGAAGAGCGTGGCCAGCTTCTCATCCCATGGTCCTCTGACCGCTGTTTGCTGCTGAGGACTTAGTCTCTTGCAAACCCCAAGCTTTGAGTTGGGTGATAATAACCAATTTTCAGGCAGAAAGATGGCTGAATTTACTCAGCAAGTCAAGAGAAAATAAGATTGGAAGTGCTGCCATAAATTTCACTATGTTTCCCACCCGTCTCCAAAGGAAGACGTTTGCATTCACATCCAACCTCCACCGGCCTTTATTGTCAGTGGGAATCTGTAACAGAATGGGCGTAGCGTGTGCGTGTGCATGCGTGTGTGCGTGCGTGTGACATCTGCATGAAGGAAAGCATCCCACTGAGCACAAGTGACTGTGGCGAGTTTGTGGGACCACATCCATCCCGGGGGGTGCGGGCAGGGTACAAATAGCATGGACTTTGGAGTTGGTGCCACCTGAATACAATCACGCTCCTACCACTTCCTAGCTCTGTGGCCTTGGCCAGAATCAGCCACCACGCACTTGTTTTCTCATCTTAGAATCGGGCACATGCCTACTTTAAAAGGTCATAGTAAGAATTAAAGGAGATTCTATGGGACAAGCCCCTTCTGTGGTGCCATAGACTAGATCTGGTAACAGGCCAAGAGGTCACAGGGGCTGGGGAGGCAGGGCTCTGTGCCCCTATTCCAGTGACACTGATGGTCCAGGACCCTTCTTAGAACTCTTTTTTTTTTTTCCAGTGCTGTAAGAGCCGCTTGTTGGTGACATATGTTACCTGTTTTGCAACCAGCCTTGAATTCCCAGTTTGAGAAATAAAGTGGCTGTTACAGTAGGAGGTACCACTTGGGTACAAAGCAGTATCAGACTCCAAGGAAATGAGATCTCTTTTCCCATGTGGACGGGACACGGCATGGGAAGACTTTCCCAAAGGTTTGGGCACTGTCCCCACCACCCCCCACTACCCGCGGGACAGGTGCGTGGCTTCGCACGGTGACTCTGGGTGTGTGTCGGGGTGTGTGGGAGGAGGTTGGACACAACACTCAGTTGGAGGCATAAAGTCTGATGTGTTTGTTAGCCTCTGTGCATGAGTGTGCGTGGGGGAGGTGGCTAAGTGGGTGGGTGTGATTCCTTCATGCTCTCGTATGCGTGTTTAACCGTTGTGCATCTGTGTCTGTGCAAACCACACTGACGTGTTAGCCTAACTTCCTGACTAGGTGGGATGGTAACTCATGGAAGGTCCTGTGTTGCCCCTGGAGCCCCTTCCCTCAGATCTCTCTCCGCTCCTCCTCCCTCCCCTCGTCCCCCCTCCTCTGCCCTCTCCTCCCCTCCCCTCTGCCCCCTCGGAGGCCATCTCCCCAGACTGCATCAGTTCTGCCTCAGTTTGCTTCCGCTGCACCAGCCAGGGCTGCGTGGCTGGGGACAACCCACCAGCTCAAGAAAAGGCAGGTCAGGCCGTAGCAATGGGGGAGGAGGGAGGGAGGGAGGATGGAGGGGGGATGGACTGGAACCGCTACCTGTCCTTGTGACCACATCCTGGCAAAGCCATCCACCAGGTTATTTTGTCCTGCCCTGGGCATGCTTTCTCGCATATCTTTTCTCACATTTAAAATCGAACCAGAAAAACAAACCAGCTAGGTGGCTCTTACACACACACACACACACACACACACACAGATTTCCATGCATGGTTAACTTCACATACACCATCTCACAGCTGCACTAGGTGAGTGTTATTACCCTCATTTTGCAAATGAGGAGCCTGGAGCTCGGAGGAGTTCTGGAACTCGCCTGCGGTCGTGAAGAGAGCAAGTGGCAGGTCCAGGAGGTCGGTCTGACCGGAGTGTGTTCTTGTCCCACTTGTAGAGACGCACACGGGTTCCCGATTGGGCTCCTTCTCCCACACTCCTGTCACTGTATGTCATTCTTCTGCCTTGAGAGGCAAGAAGCCAGGGGCCCCCTCAGACCCTCTGACGCACAAGCGAGAGGGAGTGAGACCAGCAGAGGCTGCGTCCCGCCCCTGAGACCCCAGCTGGCCCCTGGCTGGCGTGGAGAAGAGCAGGTGTGTGGAGGGGCAGCTCAGATAAGCCGGGCAGGGTGTCTGGCTGGCCCTATACTGGGTCCCCAGCCCCACTGCTAGGTGATGTGCCTTGTGGGGGAGCTGTGGTGTTGGGGCCCTGCGCGTGGGCTCGACAGCAGAGAGAATAAAGCCTGGTGGCTAAAGCAGGGACCCAGGCATGCCACAGCCCTGGCTAGGGGCACAAAGCAGGGGATGCATGTGGAGCGGCTGCAGCCTTTGAAATTCTTCAGAGGAGAGGATGAAGAGCAAACTCTCTGGACCAGCTGTTTTGTCTCTGGCAGAGGCCAGAGGGCTTCCCAAGAGGTCACTGGAGCACATGCCACGTGGGTGTCCAGAACCGAGCCAAGCTCTTACCAACAGCAGTTCTGGAAGGTTGGAGCTATTATTATCTCTGCGTCATCACTTGGAGTCACAGCCCAGAGAGATCCAGCAACTGGCCCAAGGTCACACAGCTGGACGTGGGGAGTCAGGTTTTACCCAGGATTGTTTGGACTCCAACCCTGCCTCCCTCCACCGGCTCCGAGCTGTCTTGCCAGGTGTGTCCTCCCCCAGGGCAGTGGCAGTGCCCAGACCCAGCTTTCTGGCGATGGCCCCAGCTGGCCTCCTAAACCAGTACAGGAGAGCTCATCATGGCCAACACATGGACTTACATGGGCCCAGCCCTGTTTGAAGGGTTTCACATATGTGAACTCTTGGTTTTTTTTTTTTTTTTTAAGATTTTATGTATTTATCTGAGAAAGAGAGCGAGAAAGAGAGAGAGCGAGAGTGCACAAGCCAGCAGGAGAGGGAGAAGCAGGCTCCCTGCTGAGCAGAGAGCTCAATGTGGGGCTCAGTCCCAGGACCCTGAGATCATGACCTGAGCCGAAGGCAGATGCTTAACAGACTGAGCCCCCAGGCGCCCCTCATGTATGTGAACTCTTGAAAACAAGCACACAGATGATTATCTCCGTGATGCCAGGCCCTGTGTCGGCCCCTGTCACTCAGGTTCTTGTTCTCGATCCCTGAACATCAGCAACTCCTGCAGGAGAGGCATCTTGGTGTGAGGGACGTGAGGCTCCGTGGCTCAGTTGCCTGAAGTTGTGGAGCTAACCCGAGAGCCAGATCTTCCCCTCCCCCAGCCCCCCCGGCCTGATGGACGGACGTCAGGAGATGCCTGCCTGTGCTCCGTCTCACGAGGCACAGAGTTGGGACTTTCTGCCTGCCTGGCACGGAGCCTCCAAGGAGGACAACGAGGAAAAGCAGTGCCAGCCCTGCCCTCCTTCCGCCCCTTGCAAACGTCTGTTCTAGCCGCAGAGCAAGAGGTGCCCTCGTGGCGTGTGAGTGCCTGGACTGCGGAGGGACAGCAGGTGCGAGACCAGCGGAGGGGCCCAGAGAAGTTTGGGGAGAGTCTGTGTGGAGGATGTCAGACTTGAGCCGAGAGGGAAGAGGCATTGGCGTGGACGGGGAGTGTACGGGCAAGGCTCCCTGGCGTGCAGACACGGGGCGCTGACTACGCCAGGAGAGCCCTCGCCCCCGCGGAGCGCACAGTCGGGACCCCGGAACAGAACCCGAGCGCAGTTGTTCTGCACGTATTAACAGACTCCGGTGCTCGCAAAACCGAGGTCGGAGGAGGTGACAGTGGGGACTCCAAGACCTAGAGAATGGATAGAGGTAGCCGGTGCAAGAAGGAGGCTTGCGGACGGAGGCAGGAGGAGCTGAAAGATGACCAGCACCGACAGGAGGTCAGGACCCCGAAAGAGTGGATGGGGTCAGTCGGGTCAGGGCTTGCTGGCTCTCTTAGGGTGGGAGCCAGGCCAGGCGGTAGTGGTGGGAGCGGGGTGGCCGGGCCATCGTGAACACGGCGGGGATCGGAGGATTGGAGGCGTCCAAGGCATACCGGGAGGCAGAGCTGATGGGCTGGATGCGCAGGTGAGGGACGAAGGCAGATGGAGAGGCAGGTGGTGGAGGAAACACTGCAAAGGAGACACCGTGGGACGTCTCCGTGCTCCCCTGGGTGCTGGGCGAGACTTCGGGCAGCAGCGTCCAGCGGGCAGGAAAGCACTTGTGCCCGGAATGGAGAAGAAAAGCCCAAACTGAAGGTCTTGATTCAGGCATCACTGATGTCACTGTGACCACTGACCCCGTGGGAACAAGCGGAATGAGACAGTGCACACGGCGCAGGGGAAAGAGCCTCCGAGGCCGAGAAGGCAGGTAAACAGAAGAGGTGAAAACCTGCCCAGCAGCATGAAGCCAAGAGGCCATGGCGGAGATTGGGGTGTCGCACAAGGGGGAAGGGCTGTTGAGAAGGACCAAGTGGCCAGCTGTGTCGACTGCTTCGGGAACAACGGTCAGCGAGATGGGGGGACAGGGAGAGTGAGGAGGGCTGGATGAAGCCAGTGGAGGGGGAGATGTGGAGGCAGGGTTGAGCATGAGAACATTCCAGGCTGCATCCTGCAGGTGGTAGGTTGTCTTTGGAGGATTTGGGTCAAGGGAGCTTCAAGCCCCTGTGTACCCTGGTCCTGTCCCTCTTTCCAGTCTCCTCTCTCACCAACACCCTTGGCTAAAGAGCAGAACAATGCTCTCAATGGCCTCTGCTGTTACCTCTCCCCGACCCGTGCTGTCCGTATGCACCTTGGCTGCTGCCTGGTGTCTCAAGACTCAGCACCAGCATCCCCCCAGTGTGAACCCCAGTCTGGACCCAGACTCAGCATAACCCCGGTCTCAGTCGCCCAGTCTGTCAAATGGGAATGATATAACACCAATCGCTACCTACCTCCCAGAGGGTCATGAGTATCAGGTGAGGTTAAGTGTGCGGAAGGGTGTTGGTCACAGGTGGCCGTGTGAATGGAAAGGGTGGCCCGGAAGCCACCCAGTGAACACCGCCCATCCACGTCCACCTCGTAGGCCAGGCCGTCCCCACTTCTCCTGTCTGGCCACGGTCTCATTCCAGCGCTCCTAGGAGGTCCAGGCTCCTCTTCCCCAACAAAGCCAGATCCACCCACCCCATGCCAGCCTCTTTGGAGATGTACTCTGATTTGGCCAGGAGTTTGGACATCTTGTCTGAAAATTGAAGGCTGCCGGTGAGAAAGCCGAAGTGCAGGAATTAGTTATGATGGGCATAAATTGAATTTTAATAGAGATGTACGTGGCACGGAGCCAGTGTATTCAGGCAGAGGGAAGGTAGTAATTAAAAGTTAACGAGTTTAGAAATGTCGTAATCCTTGGGGAGGGATGGGGGAGGTGGGCTGGGAGGAGGAAGAGGCCCCCAGCCAAGCGTGCTGTCCTTCCCCTGACCCAGAGGCCCTCCTCCCGCTCCTGAGGAGCCTGGGAGGGGGAGGAGGGCGGCGGGGAGCCCAGCAGGCCCTGCGCCTGCACAGGCGGGGCATGCTTCCAACGACGGAAGAGGTGGCAGAGTCAGAGGCCCCCCCGGATCGATGCTCGTGCTGCCCACGAGGAACCACAACTAGAGCAGGGTTTCTCGGCCTGGGCACCATTAGCATTTGGGGGCGGATCTCCTCTTGTCGTGGGGCCGCCCCCGTGCACTGCCCCGTGGGTAGCAGCATCCACGACCTCGACCCGATACCTGCCAGTAGCCCCTTGCCCGAAATGGGACAACCAAAAGTGTCTCCAGAACTACCCAATATGCCTTAGGAGGCCACATCCGCCCCATTGAGAACCTGTGGTCGAGAGTGAGGCACCAGTGGCACCCACCCAACTCTCCCAGTGGGAGCCAGGGCTACCCCTGTGCGTGCAGGCACCTGCCATGCTCGAGTCAGCGGCTGGCTCGGCATGAGCACAACTGGCCTGGCATCGGAGGATGTGAGGGCAGAACTGGCTGGCCACCCTCTTGCGGGGAGGGTCTCTCCTGCCTCCCCTCCTTTGTCTTTTCCTGACAACCCAAGTTGCAAGGAGCTACTTCCCTTTGAGGCATCATTTGTTCCTGGGCATGGGCAGGTAGGACAAATCCATTGCCCAGATGGGAAGACAGAGGCCCCGAGACACTCGGAGCCTGGCCCAAGGTCATTCATCCAGGGGGCAGAAGGGTCCGGCTCCCCAAAATGTCAGTCAGGCCCCCTGGTCGGCTCTGGCAGCCCCACTGAGAGCATTGGTGAAGAGCTAAAGGCCCTTGCTGGAAGAGAACACGGTCTGTCCATTCCAAGTGGCATCCCCGACTCTGTCCCCACAGGTGCCCGCCCCCTCGGCCTCCCCATCCTGCTGTAGGACAGGTTCTTCCTGGACCTGAGGGGGCCAGCCCTGGCCTCGGGGTTTGCTGTGAGTGACAGGAGAAGCCGGGAGAGAGGCAACAGGGAGAGCCCTGGAGGGTCAGGGCAGGTGGTGGGCGGCAAGGGGCACAGCTGGCTCCCTGTACCTCAGGCTGACGTTGCAATAATTATGTCAATTAAGATGAATAAGTTCAAAATGTAAAGGGAGAAAGAGAAACAAGAAGCCAAAGTCTCTGAAGCATTGGCTGTCTCGGTTTCCATAGCAACCCGTCTCTCAACATTCTCATTACTGGGTCCCGGCCGGCGTGGAGCCCGGAGATGAGGGGTGGGTGCCGCCGCGGCAGACCCCGCCCGGGCTGGGGGCGCGGGGAGTGGGGGGCACGCGCTCAGCAGCCCCGGCGGAGTCACCCGGCCACAGAGTGGCCCCGCTGGCATCTGGGCTGAGCCCTCCGTCCTACAGCTAGGATGCCCTGTAGGAAGGTGGCTTTCCTCTGAGACCAGATCGTGTGGGAGGGTCCGAAGGGCCGCTCAGGCCCAGGCCCCCTGCGCCCCCAGGCAGTGCCGCCTGGGTGACCGGGCTACCCAGTTGCACAGCGTCCTGGCATGACAGGAGGCCACCGATGACGTCTCCCCATCACCTTGAACCCCTCAGGAGGCAGGAGGGACGCACTGTGTCGGGGGACGCTGTTCTGGCCTCGCCTCCCTGTCCCCTTGGGTGTCTGCGGAGTCCTCTTAGCGCCCCCGTGGGTTCGATGGGTTCAGAGCATCACTCCGAGGCATCATGGCCCTGAACGTCCTTGCAGGGGGAGCAGTGAGGACGTGTCCATGCATCATGGGTTCCCCTGGGGCTGGAGCGTGTCTACTGCAGACACGCTCAGCAGACCCAGCTCTGGGTGTCCATCCACGGCCCACGTGTGGGCCCCCTGCAGGACCCGACACCCGGGCGCACCCGGGGTGTACTCACTCACGCACTGTGGTTAATGCCCACAGGCGGCTGGAGAAATCCACAAAGCAGTCACAAGGCTCCCCGTTTTATATAGATGCAGACACAACGCCCACGGGATAAAGTGACACGTCCAGGGTCACACTGCAAATTAGGGACAGGGCGAGGGACATGCGCTGGCTGCCAGCTTCAACTGCCAGAACATTCTAGAACACACACAAGCCGCCCTCTCTCCTCTCTTCCATCCCCTCCTCCCATTTTGCAGTGACTGACAGGTTCTCCGGAGCCAATCCCAGCAGCCCTGGGACAGGTGGCCGAGGTACCCAGACTCCCCAGAGTGCAGAGCAGAGCATGCGGGCGAAGCGCTCGCTGCCACTTGAATGAAAGGCTCCCCAAGAAAGCTCTTCTCTGAAGAACTGAGGCTATTTATTTCCACCACAAGGAAACTTAACATGCAAATTAGGAAGGGCTTGATCATTCATCACCTGACACTGACAGATGTGAAGCCGGCCGTGACCCCTGGGAACCAAGCACAGAGATGGGCGCAAGGCGGGCGCGCCGCCCGGGGGGTCCTCGGGGAGGCGGGGAGAGGTGGGCTCCATCAGAGGCACATATGGTTTTTATCTGGGATAGTCTGATACATGGAAATGAGATGTTCCTTCTTTCTCCCCGCACAGCTGGACGGGAGACCCCAGCGTGCCCTAAGAATTCTGCCCCCCGCCCCAGATCTTCCTGCGGGCCTCCCCCTCCTTGGCTTTCAGCCAGGACATGGAAACTAATTAGATCTTGACTCAGTTATGCGCTCAGGCAGGCAAACGGTCTAGACAGACGCCTGGGGAGTTGGTAATGACCCCTGCTTCCTGGGGGCTGCCTTGCTGCCTGACTCCCCTCTCCCCACCCAGACCCCTCAGAGCCCTTTCTGGCCCTAGCATGGGAGATCTCTATGGGGGCAGGGAGGGAGGGTGGTTCAGGTGGCCTCTGCCCTCCAGAGAGGTATCTCTGCCATGGCCTTCTTTTCTGCTATCTGGGTAATGACATGCCAAGGTGTCTGTGACTTTGAATTTCCCGCCCTGGCCAAGGGAGAGACCGGCTCCCAGCCAGCTGCTGCCCAAGTCAGCCTCGCAGAGGCTCCTGGGAGTGAGAGCAGGGGTTTCAGCTCCAGTTGGCAACCTGTAGGGGCTCAGCAGGGAGCAGGTCGGGGGAGTCACAGAAGGCTTAGGGAAGGGAGAGGCCATTCTTCCTGCAGACTGGAGAACCAAGAAGGACGGTCTCACCCAAGATGGGCAGAGACCCTGGAGGTCAGCCCACAGCACGTCCAGGAGCTCCAGCCATTGCAGCTGCTTCTTTACCTTGGACCCCTGGGGAACATATAGAGATGAGGGGCCCCTGCCCCTAGGAGCATGCTCAGCCTGACCCCGGCCACAGCCTCGGGTCAGTTACCTCTTCCTGCCCAGAAAACCATTCCAGAACTTCATGGCTAAACAACCATGATTTCTCATTTCTCTGCTCGTCTGTGCTGGGCACCTAGGAGCTTACGTTCTGCTGGCCATCTGCTGGGCTGGACTGGGCTAGGCTGCACAGCGGTGGTGCTGGTCTCTCTTCCTGTGGTTTACCATCCTTCATGGCCTAGTGGTCTCAGGGCCTGGTGATCTGAGAGGTGAATGCAGAAGCTGCAAGGCTCTTGAGGCCTGGGCTTCAGAACGTTCCACCAGAATCTATTGGTGAAAGCAAGTCACAAGGTCAGCCCAGATTTAAGCAGGAGGAATAGACTCCACGCCTATGGGAGCTGTTGCAAAGTATTAGGACCGTACTGGTCTTCAGTTTCTCATCCTCAGATCTGGCTGGGGCCTGGCCACGGACGGGGATTACCTTTTCCAGATGGCAGCTCACAGGCAGGGCCTTGGGGCCTCATTAACACCGTTCTGGCCTGGTTCCCTTCACCGCGTTTCCCTGAAGTCACTTCTGAGGGTGACTGGAAAACCCAGAGAGAATGGGTGGAAGGTGGTGGTGAGTCCTGCCGGACAAAGGCCAGAAAAGTCAGGGCTAGTGGGACTGTGTTCAGAGCCAGCTGCCTGGGGTCTGAGCAGGTGTTCAGAAGGGTGGGGAGGGGAGGGGGCTCTGGGCCCCCCAGGCTCGGGGCAACTACCATCATAGCTCCTAACATGAGATGCCATGGTCGCCCCAGCCTTGGCTCTGCTCTCTGGGCAAAGGCTCATCCTGCATGAGGATGGGTCCGGGGTTAGCAGGCTGTTAGAGAGGGCTGTAGGCAGTGCTCCCTCATCGCAGGATGGATGACTAAGTGAAAAATAGTAACATTAATAACCCCGGTGGCAGCTCACTCAGTGAATGCTTGGGACACCGCACTCTGGGCCCTGTCCTAAGCCCATCACAGATGCCCTGTCATGACATCCTCACGACGTGCCTTCAGCAGGGGCCTACAGTGTGGTGGATGAGAGCACAAAATCTAGAGCCAGGCCCCTGGAGTTATGCCTCCTACTGGCGGTGTGATCTCGGGCAAATTACTGAACCTCTCTGGGCCTTGGTTTCCTCGCCTTTTTCATCTGCCAGATTTGGATAAAATCAGTTCTGACCTCACAGAGTAGTTAATGAGGAATAAAGATATTAGCACAGTTTAAGGTGCTTCAGATACAGTACCTGGTTTATGTTATTATTAATTATTATTAGTAGTAGTAGTTTTGTTTTATAGATGGGGACATGGAGGCATTGAGGTGAGACAACTTAGCCAACATCATGCAATGTGTAAAACACACTGACAGTCAGAAACCCCGTTTCTCCATCAGCACCCACCACCCCTTAAAGCATTCGCCCCCAAAGCCTCCAGCACAGCACTCGATGCTCCTGGTTGTTGGGTGCATGTTTCTGACCTCAATGGAAGGGCAGCTAGGAGGCAAGATGCAATGCAGAGCCAGGAGCTCCCTGCCTGGGTGCCTGAGCCTTGGGACTTATGGAGGAGAAACGCACTGAGCCCTGGAGCCTGGCCCCAGGTAGAGAGGAAGCACACCAGCCCTGACCTTGAGCCAGGTCTCCCCGAGGAACGAGGAACGGAACGGGCATCTCATCACACGTCACCCCCTCCCCACCCACCCCACCCTGCTGGAGCTGCCAACAGCAAGCACTCAGGATGGCCGGAGACCCTCATCCCAGCTTCCCTCCACCTGACCTGCCCTGACCAGCTGGGAGGAGGACCCCCGGGGGGACTGTGGTGCATCCTCCAGCCCAATCAACATCCATTAAAGCCACAGGCATCTGGCCTGGGGAAACCAGGAACGCGGTGAAGGCCAGGGAGCAGGACTTGGCTGGGCCGGAAGCTCAGGCCGGCTGGGCAGAGCCTGGCAGTGTTCATGCCATCACCCACCCTCCATGCCCACCCAGGGCTCCCCCTGCAGTGCACCTGCACCCCACTCCCTTAGGGTGAATTAGCCATTATCCTTTGTGGCGATTAAAGGGGCCCTAACAAAGTCCTTCCTGCTCAGAGATGAGCAGGTCCCTGTTCCCTTCTGTTCTCTGGGACTCGGAGATGCCCAGGGGCCCGTGTCCTGCTCCCAGGGGCAGCACGTGGTCTTGGTGGGTAGCAATAGGAACGGAATGGGCTGGAAGTGGAGCTGGGGAGCCGAGCATTTCTAAGCAGGGTCTGGCAGTGGCAGCGACACCTCCAGCTAAACTCAAGGGGCTGAGGGCAGCACAACACCGTGGACACATGGTCTTGCTGTTCTTACCGTTGTTGCTGCTGGTACTCAGAGCCTAACCCAGTGCCTGGCACGTCGTGGGCCCTCCAGTCCAGGTTGAACGATTAATAATAACAGTACACACGAGGACACACGTCTTGAGTGCTTCCCGAGCGCCAGACACCGTGCTAAGCGCTTTGCCATCAGCTCTGCTGTGATGTGAAAACCACCACACTGTGCAAAATCACGCAATAAAAACCACAGGACTAATGGGGGAAATGGGGTGAGGGAGCCGCACTCAGAAACGTCATTAGGGACACATAAAAAAAAAAGAGAGAGAGAGAGAGAGGAGCCTGCTAAAGACAATCACACAGTCTCCCGCATGTTGGGTGGGTGAGAAATGCATAAATACTACAATAAATCTGGCACACCGCCTCGGGAAAGGCCCGCAGTCGGCTTGGGGGAGGTGGGAGGCGAGGGCTGCAGCTCCCCGAGTTATTTTGAGCTGGTGGGGAGGAAGGGATGTCTGGGATGGACAGGAAAGTTGTAAGACCAGAGTCCCCCCGGAGTGCTGAGGATGCTTTGGGGGGTGTGTGCATGCATGGGGAGTCAGCTGCATGCAGATTTGGGAGTTTACCTGGTGTTTCTTACAGACCAGTTGCGCCCAGGCAGATGCAGAACTCCAGGTGTGCTCAGATTGCTCCCCTATATGTCCCTGCAAAAGGAGGGGCCCTGGCTCCTGCACCCCGCCTCCAGCCGGCTGATCTAATGAGGAGGTGGCTTCTCTGCCAAAAGGACAGAGAGGCCATAAAGGCGGCCTCTCCCCACCCCCACCCCCCATCCACCCAGGAGGCTGGGAGCAAAGCAGGTTGGTTAGGTGACTCCAACAGGCCCTCCGTGATTTGGCCACAAAGCGCAAGCAGCTTGGCTCCTGGAAGCCGATTTCCTTGCAGCCTCTTCATAGGTGTAAAAAAAATAAAAATTAAATTAAATTAAAAAAATAAAGTGCCCGCAGCCCAGGACAAAAGGAGCCTCCTTTTCTGCGGAGGAAGCAGGGAGCCCTGGGGAAAATCCCAAGCATCCCTGTGAGCAGAAGACAGGTCCCCACTTCTTGCCTCTCTGTCCTTCCTTTCTCTTTTCTTTCCAAAAAATAACCACAACCCCCCATCCCTCCCCCTCTCCAAACCTCAGGATTCCTTCCCTTTCAGTCATTCCTTGAAAATCCACCCTGAAACATCTGCAAGTTTGAACTCCATGAGCCCAGACAGGTCTCACTTTCTCTGTCCCTTTCTCTCTGCTCCCAGAAATCAACCTTGTGTCCCATCCCACTTTGCACTTTGCAAAATGATCCCAGATCTTGTTACTCTTGGCTCTTAGATGACGCTCTGTGCTGGGGCCCTGGGGGGTCAGGGCAGGTCTGGGCAGCTCCCAGGACACGTTTCCCTCTGAGATGTGCCCCGCTGACCAGTGAGGGTGCTGGGTGCAGGGCAGGCGTGGGGCAGGATTGGTTCCGATGGGCCTGACATTCATTGCATGCACTTTGCTGCCCTCTGGCTGGGTGACCTAGGCAACTTGCTCCATCTCTCTGAGCCCAGGTCCCTGGCTATAAAACGGGGTAGGGATCATTTCCCTTGCACAAACTGTGGAGGTGACCCCGATAATGTACTTCAGGTGTTTGCTTGGAACCAGATGCTTTTATCGTTGTTACGAGAGCGTGGAGGATGGCCCCTGCTCACTCTCCCCTCAGTGATGGTCCCACCTGTAGGTGCTGAGTGGCCTGCCCTGACCTCCTCCCCTGGTACCTCCTTCTAGCTCAGAGTCTGTGGGAATGACCCTGCTGAAGGCAGCCGTTAATGAAGTCCTTTCCCTTGTCCATTGAGAGCAGTTAATTGGCCCAGAAGGTCACGGTGGGGACAGACAACGTCCCCAGTCAGCTCTGGCCTGGACTGTCATGGTGTTAGCAGTCTCCAGCTCAATAATGCCACCAACCCTCTCATTGACCACAGGCCCCTGGGATCAATCTGAGCATCTCGGCTTCGCCTGGTGGAGCAGGGAGGCTCAGGGCTGCACACAGGACTCCCGGGTCGCAGGGAGTCCGGGGCAGGGACAGGAGGCCCTGCAGAGGGTCCTGCACCTCCCAGATGAACCATCCATCAGAAGGCGGCCGTCCAAGCCGCTGGGCTGTGTCTCGTCTGAGCGGCCACCTCGAGCAATTCTGCATCCAGCCCAGCTCAGCCCCATGCCTGCAGGCTGCTTAGGGGTCTGCAGAGGATGGACGGTGTCCAGCATCATCCCACCCTCTGCACCCCTCCCACAGTGTCCAAGAGACCTTCCTGGCCCTGGCTCCATCCCCAGCCTGGAGGGGATCTGGCTGTATGAGTTTCCCACCACCGATGTAACAGATAATCACAAACCTAGTGACTTAAAGCACATGGGTCCTCCTACAGTTTCAGAGGTCAGAAGTCCTAAAATCAAGGTTTCGATGGGACAGCCTTCCTGCTGGAAGCAGGAGGAAAGAAAACCCCTCCCCTCCTCACCTTTCCCAGCTTCTAGAGGCCGCCCACATCCCTCAGCTCTTGCCTCGCCAGCCTCCAGCCTGGGCTTTTCTCCCCACATCGCCCTTTCAGAAGGACACTTTGGATCACATGGATCCCACCAAGAAATCCAGGATAATGCCCCCATCTCGAGGTCTGCAACTAAATCACAGCTGCAGAGTCCCTGCTGCAGTGTGCGTGACTTTGCTAGAGCTGCTGTCACAATGTGCCACCACCTGGGGTGGGGGGGGGAGCTTAAAACAATAGACCTTGATTCTCAGTTCTGGAGGCCGGAGGTCTAACATCAAGGTGTCCACAGGGTCCCTCTCTCTGAAGGCTGCAGGGGAAATGCGCTGTATGCCTCTCCTCTAGCTTCTGGTTGGCTGGCACTCCTTGGCCTATGGCACCATGGCTCCAGTGTCTGTGTCTGCGTCTCTTCTTACAGGGTCACCAGTCATACTGGATGAGGACCCACCCTAATGACCTCATCTTAACTAACTGCATCTGCTGAGACCCTGTTTTCGAATAAGGTTTACACGTACTGGGGTTAGGATGTCAGCGTATCTTTTTGCGGGGACCCAATTCACCCATCATTTCCTCTAAGGTGACGTATTCACAGGCTTTGGGAATTCGGATGTGGACATCTCTGAGGGGCGTTCTGTGGCCTTCCGCAATGGCCATCTCATCCACTCATCCAGAGAATGTGCATTGAGCATGTGTTGTTTCAGGCACGAGACAGTGGAACAAGACGTGGGACAGGGTACAAGACACGGTCTCAAGGAGACACATAGAAGTACGTAGGACATTATATTAACTTGCGACAAATCCTCCAGCTCTGGCAGGAGAGAATTCTGGAACAATCCAGGGGGTGTTCCAGAAGACTTCCTGGAGGGGACATCCTGTTCCCGAAACCCCAGTTTGGCTGCCTGTCGCTCAAACACCAATGCTCAGGCGCCTGGGTGGCTCAGTCGGTTAAGAATCTGCCTTCAGCTCAGGTCATGATCCCAGGGTCCTGCATCGAGCTTCCTGATCCGTGGGGAACTGGCTTCTCCCTCTCCCTCTGCCTCTCCCCCTGCTCGTGCTTGCTCTGTCTCTCTAATGAGTAAATAAAAATCTTTTTTAAAAAAAGACAAAATAAAGCCAATGCTCAAGAGACAAGATCTGATTGGAAAGGAGCTTTATTCAGGAGGCCAGCCACCTGGAGAGAAGGTGAACTCTTGTCCAAAGGCCAACTCCGAGGTTTCCGCTGGGCCCAGAGGTTTTGAGAGGGGTTTAGTCAGTTAAGAGAGTACAGTGGTCTGTGACGTTTTTTGATTGTATGCAGACTTGATACCACAGAGAGAGCTATCTCGATGCTGGGGATTGTGCAAGAAATTCTAGTTCCTTGATACCTGGGACGGGGGCGGGGGGTGCGTTGTGCAAGAGAGCCTGGCGATGAGCACACGAGTGTTCTGTTCTTTATGTGCAGGAGGGCAAGGTCTACAGCTGCGCAAAGGGAGGTCAGTAAAGTCATTGTGTGACCTCAAAAAAGAAAAACATTTTGCTAAAAGATTGCTGGACTAATCAGAAAGCCAGGGCGGCTTCAAAGACTTGCCGCCCTCTGTGGCCTAGGAACATTCTGGTCCTTCGTTCCCCAAGGCCAGCGGCCTGCAAATCTCAAAAGAAAGTAAATTAGCTCTGTTACAGACCAAGGGCCTTAGGGCAGCAGGCAAGGAGTGTGTTAACCGGCCCGAGGGCGCTTACAGTCCTAGCGGAAAGCGGAGAGGGACCCTGAGGGCTGAGGGGCTGCACATGGACAGGTGAGGGGCAGCTTGTTTTCCTCAGAAACTGCCAGAAGTTTGGTAGAGCTGGAGAGTGGGGCCAGCAGGGATCTTTCCACTTGCTCGGAGGCGGGGGTCTTCCCAAGCCTGCGGGGACCCGGCAGGGATGCAGGTGCTGCAGATGTGACCAGGTCCTGGCTGCTCCTGCATGTCTGTTCTTCACCTGCACCTAGAGGGGGGCCCGGTGCTCCCGAGGTTCCAGACACCCCCCTGCAGCCACAGGAGATGAGCTGAGGCAGGAAGAGAGGAGTGCGTAGCCCTGACACCTGTGACCCGGCGACCATGTGCCCCGTATTCTGTGATCAGAGTCAGGTGTCCTCCCCTCCTGTCTGTTGTGGCCCCCTCCACCGTGCAGTCCTCCAGGTCCGGGGTCGGGGAGGCACCTGCTGTACCTACATCCTCCACTATCCAAATGTCCATGACGGCCACACACCTTCCGAGGACCCCAGGGACAACCATGCTCCCCTGGCCTGCACCTGCTCCAGCTCCAGAGGACCCTCAGGCCTGGCTCAGCCACCCCCACCCACCCACCCAGGCTGCAGCCTCCCTTCTGGGGGCGACCCCTCCCCCAGCCGGAACACAGCAGCTCCCTTCCTTCCCCGAAGCGCCATTAGCACAAGCCAGTTGGGTGCGTAACACTCTTACCGAAGATGTGGGAGGGGAATTACAGCACAGGACAGAAACTGCTTAAAATAGAAGAACAGAAATCACTGTTTCTGAATTGCCCTGCCAGCCCTCACCACAGGGTGTAGCTTCCTGACATCATCCTCCCAGGACCAGCCGTCCTCAGGATCCATCTACTTCCTGTGCGGGGGCAGCTTTTGCCTCCGTGTCTGTCTGTCTGTTTCTCTGTCTCTCCCTGTCAGAAGCCCCCCACCCTGACCCCCACCTGCCCATGAATTCAGGATCCTTCAGGCTACTGCCGGAGGGAAAACACGACGTGCCAGTGAGTGCATCACGCAGAACAGTGCAGCTGTGTTCCCACTGCCTCTCCGGCCTGATCCCTTTCCATAACCAAAAGTCCCACTAAGGAGTTTTCCTGGGCAGTCCCGCCCTGACCCTGCATCCCCCCACTGATCCCGGAGTGGCCAGCCCTGGGCACCAGCCTTCTCTGGAACGTGCCGCACACCAAATCCTTGGGTCCTGCCCCGAAGCTCCTCACTTCCTTCAACAACAGTCTCTCTGTGCCTAAGGGGCCGAGTGTAGATAGTCAGCACTTCCCTCTTCAAAGCAAACCCCAGAAAGAAGAGACCCCAGACTATTCGGGTGTGCATCCAGGTGAGGTACATCCTCTCTAAGTACTAGACGGTCCCTGTGCACTAGGCACTTGCTCGCTGTGTGACCTGGGGCAGGTTACTTAGTTACTCTGGGCCCAGTTTTCTCATCTATAGGCTGAGCTTCCTGTTAGCATGAGCCTCCTCCAGCACCGCGAGCAATATTAGCTGAGTTGATATATGTTAAATACACGACACTTTTTATCCTACTGCTAATTGTGTTAATTATATAACGGCACATTACTATTATCTATTTTCTGGTACATGTACTTTCCCCTTTAAATCACTTTGGAGAGAGTTTTGCTGTCTTTCCTGAGGACTCTTTGCCAAAGCAAACCCATGATGCGGGGCCCATTTCTAGCCTGCCCCCGACCCAGAGGCCAGTGCTTGGAGTGCCTGCTGCCTCCCTGGTGCAGGAAGGAGCACGGGGTGTGTGCCCTCAGGTCTGCGAGGACACACGTACATGCGGGCACACACACACCTGGACTCGCTGCCTCTCCTGTTGCCCAAGAGCCCCTGGGAAGAGGGAAGGGAGCCTGGGTCCGGAGTTCAGCCACCCGCCACTGTCCCCCCAGCCTGGGTCACCCTCAGCTATCTGAGGTGACACCTGCAGGCAGCAAGCAGCAGCCTAGAGCCCCCATTGCCCCCCAGGGAATATAGAGGCTCAGCTGCTTCCCCTCCATCCCAAGCACAGCTCACTTGAGGAAAAGAGGTCTAGTGGGTGAGTCACAGAGAGCCCAGACCTTAGTGAGGGAGCTCAGGGAAGAGGCACAGCTGGGGGATCTGTGTGCCCCAAACCTCAGTCCCCCCCTTCCAGCCTCCCTCCTCCCCACACAAAATGCCTCGAGAGAAGAGCCCTAGCACCAAGGGTCAGTGATTAGAAACCTACGTCCCTGGAGGCTCCCTTGCGCTTAGAAGATGTGGTTTGGTGGGAGAGAATGTGCATGTCCGTGACTGGACATCCATGTGTCCTGAGCGCATCTGAATGAGGCAGCCCAGAGTGCCCGTGGCCTCAGTGTGAGAGGGAGCGTGCCTGTACCCAAGCCGGGTGGATTGGGGTGCTCTGGGTGACCTGAGATAGGAGTGGCTGGACATGGGTTCATCCCGGAATGTTACCCACGTGCATGAGGGTGTTTGCAAGAGTGCGAGTGGGTGTGCCCCGTTGTGTGTCCCATATTCATGTGGGAGTGCGTGCACATGTGTATGCATGAGTGTGTGTCCTGGTTGTGTGAGCGTGCATGTGTCCATGTGTGTATACACTGTGTGCCTTGTGTGAGTGCGCACAGGTATGTATGGTCATATGCACAGTGTGTGCACATGCACATGCAGGCAGACATGTGTGTGTGTGCTTGAGTGTTCATGTGCTGGGTGCAAGTGCATGCAAACATGTGTGTTTGGAAGCTACATGAGTGCACTTGTGTGTACACTACTCTGTGCATGTATGCATGAATGGGCATGCACGTGGGTGGAAGCACAGGAGCATGCATGGGCAGGTGTGCAGTGGTGCGTGAGTGTCCCATGTGTGCACGTGCACACACGCACCCTCCCTCCATGTGAGCATCAGCGCGTGCATCTCCCGGCGTCTGATTTATTAACGAGGACAATACAAGGAGAGTGTGCCTATTATTTCTGGTGTCCGCATCAGCTCCTGACAGCTTCGTGGAATTGAAATATCTTATTTAATGCGAGTAAGAATCATTTTAAATATCAACTGTGACACTCAAGGACTCGCACCAGAGAGGGCACGGTGTGTTTCCCCCCTGCGCCGGAGAAGATGCCACGTCCGTTAGGTCCTCATTTTCTCCCTGCCCAGCCTGTGTCTCTGAAAGTCCATTTATTGATCTGTCCTGGCTCCTCCCCGCATCGCCGTGCGCCCTGCACCCTGAGCTCCTCTCTTCATCTCGGGGGAGAGGACTGAGCCGGCGGGTCCCGAGGGCACAGGGATCCTGTGTGCCTCCCTTCCCACCCCACCAAGTGCTCCCCAGGGCTCTCCCCCACCCCCGCCTGCTCCATCTGGGACAAAGCGAGGCTTCCTCACCCCTGTCGGGAAGCCTCAGTTACGTGCACACACGCGCAGCTATGGAAGGATCTCCTTGTCACACACATGGAGCAGGGCGCAGAACAGCCTAGGGAGGCCGAGTCACCTGCTGCAAAGGGGAGGGATCGTGAATTGCCATTTGCTTGTGTTTGCCTAAAGAAGTTCTGGAAAGATACTCAGGAAGCTAGTCAGCGTGTGTGTGTGTGTGTGTGTGTGTGTGTGTGTGTGTGGAACTGGGAGTGACAGGGACGGGAGAGATGTTTCCTGTGTGCCTTTCCCTTTTTCCTTTGAGTCCTGCAAATGTATTTCCTATAAGACATCAATAAATACGCAGTCCTTCAAGGGGACCTCGAGGTGGGTGTTTCTGGGTGCTCCCCAGTCCCTGGAGCCACTACCCTGCGACTCTTTGTCGTCGGAGGGAGAATAAAGTTGCAGGTCAAGCAGGAAGAGGTGCCTCTTCCCCACGGTCACTGCTGCTCATCCCCAGAGGAGCCAGGCTCCCCCTGTACCCAGAGGACACAGGCAGAGGGGACCAGGAGGCTGGGAGGTCAGGCTGGTGGCAAGACGTTCACTGGGGTCAGGAGGCTGAGAGGAGCAGCTTCTGGAAGGGGATCTGTCATTTTCACTGTCCTCCGTGTCCCTAAGGGCACATCCTCTCCTGGCAGCTGAAGGACTGAGTGAGGCCCCTTTGCCAATAAAGAGGATCGGGTAACCAAGGCGGGGGGGGGGTCCTTCAGCGGTGTCTGGTGACAGTTGGGGTTCACACGTCTGTGGGAAAGCTGAAGAATTTGCCAGTCAAGGGAATCTGTGCTCCCTTGATGCCTGGTTTGGAGCCCCTCATGGATCCCCACTCCGGTGGGCGGTTTCTGCGACACCCACCTTGTCTTCCTCTCTGAACCTCCCCACCTCACCCCTACCTTCCTCTCCCCACCAGTGACTCACACACCCGCTCCCTCATCTGTCAAGCATTTGTGCGCCACCTGCCACACGCTTGGCAGTTATGTCCGGGGCCTCTTATAAGGAAAGACGACCATCGCCGTCCCCACGTTACAGATGGCAAAACTGAGGCTTGCAAGGTTCCATAACGTGCCCAGCCCACGTTCCTAAGAGCAGAGGGCAAAGTCAAGCCTAAACTCCCCTGAGTCAGAAGCTCCAGTGCTTTCTTCGATGCCATACTCCTCGGGCAGGTCAGGTGTGGGCCCTGCTGTACAGGGCATTCGGTCCATGCCCCTGCCTCTGGAGGCGACCCGACAGGGCTGGGCTCACTCACTTCCCCGCCAGGCCAGCGGCCGCAGGTGGATGGGGCAGACGGAGCCGTGGGCTGAGCGTGTCCAGGGGGTCCAGGAGGGAGCATTTCAGGGGTAATGAGCGTCGCTGTTACCGTTCTCGAGGCTGCGTACAGCGCGCTGGATTTGCAAGCCGAGGTGCTGGCCAGCCGCCTCGTCCACCCGCCTGGGAGGCAGGGAGACCGAAGCTGCAACTGGGGTGGAGGGAAGCGGGTTTCCCTGGTAGGAAAGGCAGTGGGCGGAACTGTTACTTTAAATAATGCTGCCAACCAGCCAGAAATAGGTCTCCCAGGCGGGGAGGAGAGGGAGGCTGGAGGAAGGAGAGGAGGCTGCAGCCCACTCCTGCTAGGCCAGCGAGCCCCTGGCCTCAACTCCGACCAGGCCCAGGGCCAATGCGCCTCTTCTGGCCTTGGGGGAGCGACAGGCCTGCAGCCAGTTGCCCTTGCCCCCGGGGTGTGGGGGGGAGCGGGGAATTCCTGGCTGAAGCAGACAGACGTAGAGCCTTCTGCAGAAATCTACTTTTATGAAAGTTTAAATTTCACTACGCATCACTGACATCAGCAAACAAACCCGCATCCAAGGAGTCCCTGGTGTCTGTTTTATAATGTATACTTAAATTATATGCTCAAAGTGCATTTTTACATTTTACTTTAAAAATAAAAGCTATATATGCATACAACGAAAGAAATTCTGATGCCATAGAAAGACATAAAATCAAAAAGAAGACGTTTCCCTCCCTCCCCACCCAGCACCTCTCCCCAAAAAGGGAGATAACAGGTATCCATCGAGTATCTGCCTGGAAAACAGTTTATGTGTGTGGAGCATGTGTATGCAAATATATACATCTTAGGCACCTGTGTCATGTGCAAATATATGCATTTTTGTACCTGTGATCATGCATATGCAAATACATACAAATGTACATACTATTTCACTTACATACTATTTCACTTATCATGCCCTTTACACTACTCTTTTCCCTTTTTTTGGTCCACAAACTGAAATTATTTTTATTGGGTCAAGTTCGCGTGATCCTAAACATTAAACTAAGGGTTTGGTAGCCTGTGTCAACACACAGCAGCTCATGGAGAGCCGTAGCCATCCGTTGTCACTCTGGTCCCTGACGCTCAGCCCGTGGTACTGCTTGGCTTCTTCCTTCCTCACGTGGCTATTTCAATAAACATCTCTCCCTCTCCAACCTGGACTTCCTTTCCATGCTTTGTGCATCTCGGAGACCATCCTTTCTCATACAGGTGTTCCTCACTCATTCTGCGGCTGCAGCATCGGCAACCGATCCAGTTGCATTCTTGACGGACATTTAGGTGGCTTCTGGCTGGGTGTTTATCTCTGCCATTCGAAGCAATGCTGCTGTGAGCATCCTTACACCTGGTTTTTCTTTTTGCCACATTTTTGCAGTATATCTAAGAGGCCGGCTCGCAGGAGCGCAGCCTCTCGGTCAAAAGGCTTGCCTCTTCTCATTTGGATAGATTTTGTCCCCAAGGCTGGACCACTCTGCACTTCCACCTGCTGATCCAGGGTACACCTCCCCTCCCCCTCACTCTGGCCAGCGCTGCGTGTGATCAAACATGTCTTTGGCAGTCTGATATGTGAACACTGTCTTGTTTTGATTGGACTTTCATTGTGACGGAGGTTGAGCATCCTTTTTGTTAGTTTTTTGGGGGCCATTTCTGTTCATTTTCCTCTCCCTGGAGCTTTTTAATAAAATCTGATTCCATTTTCAAAGATAGAGAGCTGTTCTAGCCAATCTCGCTTTCCATCTCTCCTCTCAGGTCACCCCATCGTTTTCGAGACCCAAACAGTTCCCCCCAAAGCTATCTCCCCTCCCCGCGGCAGAGGCCAGCGAAAGTGGTAACGGGCTTGAGGATGGAGTGGAAGGAGAATGGGAAATTTGCCAGAGCCTGGGCGCCTGCTATCTCCCCACCATCACACCGTGCACAGTAACGAGGGACAGATAAGAACTGCAGCCGGTGGCAGAGATAAGAGGCTTGAACGGCCAGAAGGTTCTGAATCATGCTGCAGAGCCACAGCCAGAGCCAGAGCATCTGGGAGTCTGGAGCTCGTGCAGTCCCAGGATGGAAAGGGGGCCTTTGGGAATATGACGTCTGTGTTGAACTGGTTAGCAGCTGAGCTTGGGGTCGGGCAGGCTCTGTGGGACCCTGGCCCTGCCTCTTACCACCTGTGAGACTGCCTGTCAGTGATGAAACATTTCTCTTTTTTTAAATATTTTATTTATTTATTCATAGAGACAGAGAGAGAGAGAGAGAGAGAGGCAGAGACACAGGCAGAGGGAGAAACAGGCTCCATGCAGGGAGCCCGACGTTGGACTCGATCCCGGGTCTCCAGGATCACACCCCAGGCTGCCAGCCGCACTAAACCACTGCGCCACAGGGGCTGCCTGATGAAACATTTCTGAACCTCAGGCTCCCCTCTTCTAAAATGGGGGACCTGATAAAAGTACCCCCTCCAAGGATTAGGTGAAGGACTCTCGTAGGTAACCCCACAGCTCTTTGCCCTTGTTCACATATGACCAGGAAAGTGAAGCTAGTATAGGGGATTTGCATAAGATTTAAGTTTAAAATTTGTTAAAATTGCTTTTATCCTGAGATTACATTTCTTCTCTATGACCTTAGAATGTCCTTTTTTGATAAAATGAGGACCATTTCTACTTATTTTTCTCTCCCTGCCTGGCACTTTTTAATATTATCTTTTTGTTTTTTTTTTTAAGTTTCTGGTTGCTAGATTGTTTGTTTGCTTTTTGGCTGGTTGGTTTGAATGATCTTACTTGGCAAAGTAAAAAGTTGATGATCTTATGGTAAGCCCATTTTTTTAAGTGTTACTGCTCCATAATATCCAACAGTCTGGGAACTGCTGCATGAAATGGAAAAATGTAGAAAAAATACTTAATACCATGTTTAGATGGAGAGTTGGGGCTCAGAAAGTGGTCGTGGTTGTTTCACTGTTGTGAGATGGTGATGGTGGTGATTGGTGGTGGTGGTGGTGGTGGTGGTGGTGGTGGTGGTGGTAATGGTGATGGTGGTGGTGGTGCTGGTGATGGTAGAGGTGGTGATAGTAGTGATGCTGGTGGTGGTGGTGGTGGTATTGATGGTGCTGGTGGTGGTGGTGATGGTGGTAGTGATGGTGCTGGTGATGGTGGTAGTGATGGTGCTGGTGATGGGGGTGATGGTGGTGGTTATGGTGCTGATGGTGGTAGTGATGGTGGTAGTGATGGTGCTGGTGATGGTGCTGGTGATGGGGGTGATGGTGGTGGTAAGCCCCAGTTGGAACTCGTGTAAAAGAAAACTTAGCAACACTTGAGAATAAGGTTGCTCTGTCCCAGGGTTGGCAAAGCTAGGGGCAGATGGCAATGAACTTACCCACCCAGTCACCTGGGCAAACCGACACCCAAGGATGGGGTAGATGTCCTAGGCACCAGCCCCTTGATCCTTTGAGGTCCCTACTGGGCCATTCATTGCCCAAGGATGGGAAAGGTGATCACAGAGGGGTGCCAGGGGAGCTAGCCCCTTCCATACCAGAGAGCACCACCTGCCCATGTCTTACCTGCCAGAAGCTCCTCCCACGGACCTGGCCTGGCCTCCCCCCTGCCTCAGCCAGGTCAGTGCACCACACATCTGCTCTCCAGCTACCTTTCCCCCAACTCCAGACTCTGCTGCTCTTTGGGCCAGTCATGTGCTCCCAGGGCAGGCTCCCCGGAGTCTACCTCCAGCTTGTGCATCCCAGTCTCAGCGCCCACACCTACAGAAAGCCAACCTGTCCTGCTCGGAAGGCTCTCCCTTTTCCCTCCACAAACCTGCAGTGGAGTTGTCTGTAACTTTAAGGGTGGGATAATGCAAAGCAGTTGGAGAAGTGTGTGAACGTCCCTGCCTCTGTCACCCCCATCCATTTCTATCAATATTTATAGGACAGTCCTGGGCCTGGCCAAAATAGAATGCCCCCATCTTTCCCAGTCATGCGAGTCACAGGCAAGGGAGGGCAGCAGCCTCCAGCATAGGACCAGCCTAGGACCTCAGTCCTGGGAGGCCTGGTCACCGCCAGGGTCAAGGGCTCAAGCATAGCACCTCCTGTCCATGGGAAAGTGCAGGCTACTACTCCCTAGTACCTGAGCAAAAGAGCCTGGTTGCCCTTGGGAGGGACTTTTCTGTTGATAAGGACCTTCTTGTGACACCAAGACCTGGCCAAGAGAATCCAGAAGTCCCCGGTGCGCTCCATTCAGGAAGAGGGTGACCTGGCGCCTCCAGCCTCTGACCCCAGTCTGACATGTGCATCCCTGCACCCGCCCGACTTGCTCACTGGCTGTCTCATCTGCCCCCCAGGTACATGATCACCAGCCTGGACCGCACCCATGCAGGCTTCTACCGCTGCATCGTGCGTAACCGGATGGGCGCTCTGCTGCAGCGGCAAACCGAGGTCCAGGTGGCCTGTGAGTACGACGGGTGACTTGGGGGCAGGGAGGGGTGTGAAGCGGGAGAGGATCTGCAGGGTCCTCACCCACCACCATGCTCTGGGCAGAGCCAAATCCCAGCTGTAGCCTTCTCTGCTCATTGGGTGCCTCTCTGGGGAGTGTCCTCGTTTTATGGTTGACAGGTGCTCTCGGGGCTACAGCGCTGATAAGGGACACAGACATCTATCTGTCGGCTCAGCGTTCAACCCTCTTTTCATGGGACCAGCTGCTTCTCTTTTTAAAGGGGGCCCTCATCACTTGGTTCAAGGGCCTCCTCTGGGGTTGGCTGGGCCTCACACTTGCCGTTTTCACGATGGCCTCCCTGAACCTCTCCAGCTATGACACTCTTCTCTGCCGACTTCCTGGTACCCTCCATGACCTTGACCTTCCTATCCCCCAGCTCGTTCAGCCCAGGAGCACCAACAGCAACTGGGTCCCATGATCCTCGGGGTCATTGGGAGATGCCTCGTGCTGGCCCCATGACCCTTAGAAGGTGGGGGGCAGACTGACAAATCCAGGTTCCTGGAGGAGCCAGGTGAGCCTACAGTAAAGTAGTAGGCCCCTGCAAGTCTCCGGAAGGACTTTCTCAAATGGAAGAAGGGAAGGCAGCTTTAGGAGATCCCAAGTGTGTCTCAGGGACCAGGGCCCCAGAGCACCAATCAACACCCTGCCCCTGAGGCTCAGCATCCCCCTCCCAGGCCTGCTCCCCATCCTAAAATAGCTGCTGTGTGTTAGAAATGAGTCTCATTATGGGCTATTTCATTCTGGGTTCTTCCAGGGGCAGAGGTCCAAGGTTGCACAGTGGGACATGGGAGTGTGGAAAGCTTTAGTGAGCCTTGAAATTTAAAAAAAAAAAAAAAAAAAAAAAAAAAAAGAACACCTTCTCATCTAAAGCCTACAGGGGCTCGCCTCTGAATTAGCCCAGGAGAGAGCTTGCTACTTGAACAGAAGTAGGGGAGAGACATCTAAAAGGAAACCTCAAGCGAGGCAAAGAGTGTTGATAATAATTATGGAAAACAACCGTAATCAAAAGTGGAGGACGGATTGTCTCCATAAATCAGCACTAAAGGCAACTCAGCTCACTCAGAGGAGCGGAAAAGCCCTGAATTAAAATGATGGATCAGGGCACTGTCAGCGGCTGGAGAGCTCCCGGGGAGCTTCATTTAGCCAGTGCCCAGCGCCCCGCAGGGCAGGGGCAGAGCCATCAGCCAGCCTCCAGAGAGACGGCGCGTGCATGCGTATGCCCGGGTGCGTGCAAGTGTGTGTGCATGAGTGTGGGTTCACGCACGTGTGTGCAAACGGGTGGGTGCACATCAGTCTGCTGCTTTGTCCCATGCGTTTGGGAGAGAACATGTGTGTGCACATGTGTGCATAGACATGCATCCATATACGCGTGTGCACATGTGCATGCAAATGTGCATGCTGAGGTTGGTCTGCCTCTTTGCTCACCTAGGTGCTGGTGATCACATAGGTGTGCATGTCTGTGTGCGAGTAGTTTGAAATGCCATCCAGGACACAATGTCCCCGATAGTATAGGCTCCTCCAGAGAATTCCTTGAGCTCATGTGCCTGCAAATAATACACCTCCAGTCAGTGAGAGTTACTGCTGCAATTAATATTCTGTAGTATCGTGTTAAGGAAAAAAGAAACAGGCCGCTGAATGGAATGGCTTCTGGCACACCCACCGTTCTGGCCAAACTCAGGGCCGTGAGCTGGCACTTGCACCTGTGCCCTGCATCAGCCCATCGTCGGCCCCTCAGCTGCCTCTCCCGGGGGCATCCGTGTGCTCTCAAAGCCACCATGTGTCACCCTGGGTTTCAGGGGCCCTCGGGACACGGTTACAACCATCGTCGCCACCAGGCTGCACGGGGCTACTGCTTAGCTGTGCCCATGTGGCTACAAGCCATCCCTGGAAGAGAGCAGGGGGTACCTGGAAGGGCCCGAGGGACTGGAACGGAGTGGGGAAACCCAGGTTCACCCCCTTCCTGACCACCAGCTGCAGCTCCTGGACCAAGCTCCACTCCTCAGATGCACCGAGCTGCCTTGTTCCATAGCATCATCAAGTGGAAGCCCCTATTTGCAGCCCTTTGCACCTAAAGCCAGAGGAGTTAGGGGAGCCCTGGGAACTCCACCCGGCCGTTGAGGAAAACACTCATCCCAACAATTTAATGAAGATTTCACCCAACCCTAGTGGCCTGGGATGGAGAAAGGAAACTCACCTCCCTGTTCCTTCCCTTGCTGGCCATATTTGTCTCATCGGCGGTGGGGCAGGGGTGGTGGGGAGAGTCTCACTCTCTAGTTATGGATGTTGAAGAATTTGCTGTCCAACCTATTACCCATCCCCCAAAACTCCTTCCAGGATCCTTGGGTGTGGGGATAGGTGAGACCTGGCCAAACCACCCCCACCCACAACCTCGCTCTTTCCCATCTGTTGCTGTGCTGGGCGGTGCACACCATTCTCTCCTGTCCTTATCCTGCAAGGCTGGTGGGGACGGGGGCGAGGGTGGGGATGGGGTGTGAGGTGACTGCCTAAGCCACACAATGAGGAAGTACCAGAGCAGGGCTTGAACCCACCACAGCCCAGATTCCAAAACACCCCCACTCACTACACTGCCCTCTAAGGTCAGGACGAGGTGAATCGAAATGAGAAGGGGCTGGGGAGGCAGGGGGATCCCCTGCTGAGGTCAGCACTCACATGGAACTGGGGGGTGCCCTGCACTGTAATATCCATGTCCAGACAGCTCCGCAAATGGATGCTGCGTCCAGCTGGGATGAACGTCATCTCACACCACGGGGTGCGGGTCATGCCCTCTTCTTGGCCGTCAGCAGAAATGAGCAGATGAAAATGCTCACAGGCAGCTCCTGGGTTCTCTGGAGCCTAAAACATGCCCATGCCAAGGGGAGGGGGGCCGGAAAGTGTGGTGTCCAGCCCCAGCCTGGGCACTGAATAGCTTGGGACCCTGGGAGCCTGGTGTGTGTGTGTGTGTGTGTGTGTGTGTGTGTGCAGAGGGCAGGACAGAGGGAGAAGCATGGCCTCTGTCCCCCTGGAAAGGGGAGCATGTGCCCCAGGACGCTTGGAAGAGACAGAGATCTGAGCCCACATGCCTCAGCAGATGCTAAAGGAGATAACAGCCAAGCTTCCAGAAGGATCCCTGCTCCCTCTTAATGTGTGTGTGCGCTTCCTCCATGGGTCTGAGAGGCAGGAAGGCGTGTGGTATGAGCCACATCTCGAGATGGGGAAACTGAGGCTTGGAGAAGGCAGAGGGCAGCCCGAGGTGCACCACCAGCACTTCTGCCCCCAGCCCTCTCCTGCCCCGCGGGTATACCCCTGACCCGTCCCCCGGTCCCCCTCTCCCTAGCTGTGTGACCTCTGTGCTTTTGCTGCCTCTTCCGTGCGTGTGCAAATGAATGCTAACAGGAGTGCCTACCTGGCCGGGCTGTCCCAGGAACCCAGATCATAAAGGGGCGCGGGCTTTCTTCGATCCGTGAGGCCCAGCAGGGAAGGCGCCCTGGGATGCACGGTCACCACCTCGCGGGCACGCTCCTGCCCCCCTGCCTGCGCCCCAGGGCCCGGCTAGGGTAAGGCAGGTGAGGCACGGACGATGCAGAAGCGAAGGAGGTGCTCCCCCGGGTCCTCCCCCTGCACTCGCGGGACGGTAACGGTGCCTCCTTACACCGTCCGCCCTGCACCCTCCGGCTCCCCCAGCAGGGTGCCCCGCAGACCTCCTGCATCTGTCCGCCTATCTGTCCGCCTATCTATCCAGCCGTGTCTCCTACGCAGTCACCCAGCGGCCCACGGGTCTAAGGCTGGGTGGGCCGGGGCCGCTTCTCCCCAGACCCCTCCTTGTGTCTCTGGCGGGTTTCTGCCCCCTGGGGGGGGGCTGAAGGCTTTGGTGCTGGGGCTCCGGGCAGCCCGGTCCTGGGGATGCTGCTCTTCCAGGCGCCTCCTGGGGCCAGGCCAGGCAGGACCCACCTCTGGCTCCCACCCCCGCCCCCTCTTCCCAAAGAGGGACTATGAATTGGGTTCTAACGAGAAATTAATAAGGCAGCTGTGCTAACAACTAATGATAATGGCAAAGTCGTTACAAAAAGATTCTTTACATGTTTTTAATTACAGCAATTACAGGGAAGTCAATAAAACATCCACCCCCTCCCCAGCTCCCTTTCGGCCGCACTCCCCGCCCCCCCCCCCCCACCATCACCACCCAGTCTCTTCTTTGTTTTCTTAAAGCTGCCATAAATTTCTGGCTTGTGGCAAGCTGGCTGAACGGCCGAGGGGGATCGGAGAGCCTCTCTGGGTCAAGGAGCCTTCTTGGCTTCCACATCCACATCCACATCCTGTGGGCACCTCTGTGTTCCCCTCACCTGGGCAACGTCCCCGACCACCACCACCACCGGAAGCCTGGCCTGCAGCCGCCTGTACAAGATGCGACATGCGGGCATCAAGCCTGTTGTCAAGGTTGATGCCCAGAATGCCGCCAACAGGCTGGCCCGTTTTTCTTGATTCTTAACCTGAGTGTAAGTGAGCATTGAATGTGGGATATATAGGGGCCGTGCTGCAGTTGTAGAGAACATTATTGTGTCTTCTGGAGCCCCAATTCCACCTGAATATGTAATTCGCTTGTGCAGCAGCTGTTGCTGTGCACCCATGGCATGTCGAGCTCTGTTGCAGGCAGTGAGGACACAGGTGACAAAACCGGGACACACGTTCCTGCCCTCCGGAGAGTAGTAGGGTGCCATAAAAGTTAAAAGGTGAATATACGATAGGATATAGAACATAGAAGGCCTATGGGGAACAATACGTGTTATAAGGACAAATGAAGCCAAGTAAGAGGAATGGAGGCTGGGGCAGGGGTCCTATTTGATATAGTGGCTGAGAGAGGCCATCTGGGGGAGGTGACATTAAGCAGCAACTCAAAGGAAGCAAGAGAGTGAGTCACACAGACGGATAAGATCCTTCCAGCCAGGGAACAGCAAGTGCAAAGGCCCTGTGGTAGGTTTGGGTGTCTGAGGCCAGGGTAGCTGAAGCAAAGGGAACAAAGGAGAGAGAGTGGAAGGAGATGCGGCACTGGGGACAGATGGTGGCGCTGGAGAAATGGGCAGCACTTTTGATGCTACAGTGCCGTGGAAATACGCGTGGTTGGGGGACCAGACATGATCTGGTCGGAGGGAGAAGCACTGTTTCCCTAATAAACAAAAATATATAGACATAACCATGACATATATCTCATGTCCACCAGATTGGCAAAAAGCAGAGTCTAGCAAGACCCGAGAGTTGCCAGAAAGCCCCATCAGTGCTGGCGGGAGCGTGAAAAGTGCTAAATTGGTGCAGATTTGGAAACGCTTTGGCATTATCTGGTAAAATTAATGTGCCCTCGCCCTACAACCCTGCCATGCCGCCCTTCCGCTCACGCTCTAGAGAGTCTCCTAGCCGAGCGCCCCAGAGAACCCACGCGAGACTGTTCTTAGCAGGACGGCAAAACACTGAAAACAGACCCAACCTGCAGGCGCCCTGTGCTCCCTCGCCACGTGGACATGCATGCAGCCGTGACAATGACTCAACTACGTGTAAGCACATAGCTGGAGCTCCAAAAACTGTTTGCACAAAAAGAAGCAAATCACAGTAGGCGACGTGCAAGATAATTCTGGGTATAAAGGGCTTGGAACCAAAGCACATTAACCATAAATTGTTTAGGGGATGCGTGTCTATGTGGCAAACCTTAGGGAGGGGAAGCAGTGCGTGATTGCCACCGCATTCTGGGCGCCAGTGACCTCTGGAGAGGGAGGGGACGTGACGTGTGACGGGGGCGGGGGGGTGGCCACCGGGTGGGGAGGGGCGAGGTTTGTTAGTGTTCCCCTCCCTAAACTGAGTGGTGGGTGTGTATGTGAGTGTTTGTTCTAGTTTTCTGCAAAATATACATATAATTATATTCACTCTTTTGTATGCATGACATATTTCACGACAAAAAAAAAAAAAGTCTTGGAAATAAATAAAAGCAACGAATGTATTCCGAAGTGGGCTGCGTACTTCACAAGACCTTTTAAGATGTAACAGAGACGTCAGGACTTGGAGGCCACTTCCAGCTGTGCCCCAGGCTTACACTCCTTTGGTCGTGGGGGATCCCGCCTGGAGAGGTGGATCGGCGCTGCGGGTGTAACATGGCGTGTTAACAAGCGTGTTCCTCGGGGAGCAAGTGCGAACTCCCTTGTCTGTGTCCGCCTTCGCGTGCGAGCTTCCTCCCAGGGGTTCCGGGGTCCCCAGGTGCTGCCAGCGGGTGGCCTCCCTCCTTCTACACTGGCCGCCTCTCTGGCACTGACCCGCATGAGCGGGGTGGGGGTGGGAGGGGTGGGGGGGACAGAGCCGGGCAGGGGTGGGGGGCTCCTCGGGCAGGTCCTGGAAGGCCACCTGACATGGAGCAGAGGAGAGGCTGGGAGGGTGCTGGGAGCCAGAGAGCCCGGGGGTGGGTTGGAAGTGTGAGGAGAGCATCAACAGCAGAACGTGCGCCGAGACCAGCCGTGCCCTTCCTTCTATCTGTCTCACCGTTCCTACGGGCACACCTGTGTGCACCTGTGGCCCCACGTGTGGTCCTCCATCTTTCCTCCCTCTGCCCTCTTCCCCATCCCTCCCTTCATTCCTCCCTCCCTCCCTCTTACCCATCCCTCCCCTCATCCCTCCCTCCGTCCTCCCCATGCCTCCCTTTTCTCCATCCTTCCCTTATCCCTCCCTCCCCTTCCCCATCCCTCCCTCCCTCCCTCTTCCCCATCCCTCCCTTCATTCCTCCCTCCCACCATCCCTCCCTCCATTCATCCATCTCCTCCTTCTTCCATCCCTCCCTCTTCATCCATCCCATTTAGGCATTTCTTCCTCCATCTATCCATTCCTCTACTCATCCATCTATCCACTCATGCACTGAACAAACCCACTTCCCTGTCCTAGCCCTTCTGTCCTGTCTCTTGCCTTCACACGCTGTCTTCCCTCTGGACCATCAACCCCCTATACATACACACACATACACACTTAACTAACACCTACTCTTATTTATGTTTCTGCTTAGAAGAAGCCTCACCATCACCACCCCCAGTCTAAAGTAGGTCTCCTGCTGTTGCCTCTCACAGAAGAACCTCCTTCCTCCTTCCTAACGGTTGTCACATTTTGTCACTGAACATTTGTTTGTGGGTTGGTTTGCTTGTGCCTGTCTCCATGAGCAGACTCTAAGCCCCGCAAGGGTAGGGGCCAGGTCTTTCTTCATTACCTACCAAACCAGCCGTGCCCTTTCTTCTATCCCTCTCACCATAGCTACGTACATACCTGCATACAGGTGTACAGCCACTCATCCTCCTGCCTGCCTTTCCTTTATCCATTCCCTCCTCCCTCCATTCATCCATCTCTTCCTCCCCTCCTCCATCCCTCCATTCATCCGTCTCTTCCTCTGTTCTTCCATCCCTCCATTCATCCATCCCACAGCTGGGTCTCAGTAAGAGTCACTACATGAACACATTGGGTGAGTTTAGAGAGAACCTACTGTGTGCAGAGTACAGGGCCTGGTGCCTTCTAGGGATTTGCTAATGAGCACAACTACCTCTTGAAGCTTACAATATAGTAGGGAGAGATAAAGAACGAGCATGAAGCATGTTAATGCCAGGAATGAGTTATGAAAGGAGCAGAGAGGAAATGCGGGGGGGAGGGGGGACAGGTTTGAATGCTGGCCCTGCCCAACCCTGACTGCTTAACGTTGGATAAGCCACTCTATCTCCATGAGCTTTAATTTCCTCACTGACGAAATGGAGCTAATAAAACTAGAGAGGGGAGAAAGAAACACTATTACCATGAAATTGCTTTAAATTGTTCAAATATATCTTCAGAGTTCTGTGAAAAGTTTTTTAAATAGATAAAATTATTGTGAGAACTGAAATCAATGTGATTTATTGATGCAATTTTTTTATAGACGGAGCCAAGTAATGGAAATTAATAAACAACTGAAAATGTGTATTTATTAGAGTCGAGCTGGCTGTGATAGCATGAGGATTACATGTCTGTGAAGTCCACCTAGAAAGAAAGCTGACATAGGGTCTGTGCTCAGCAGTCTCTGTTCTTTAATTCTGTTTGGTGGCAATGGGCAATCTTTGTTGAAGATGTCAATGCTTAAAATAAGCTGTGAAAAATGCATACGATTCTAATGTTTTAATACTACAAACATTAGATATAATTTTTAACACTTTAATAGACTCTTTCGGTTTCTATGTCTGCATAACAGATTACCTCAAAGTATAGTGTACAGTAATCATTTATTATGCTCACCAAGCACGTGAGCCTTGGATCCAGACAGGGCATGGTAAGGATGGCTTGTCTCCTCTCCATATGATTGAGGTCTCTGCTGGAAAACTTAAAGGCTGGGGACTGAAATGATGTGAGGACTCACACACGGGTTCACCTGTCCAGTGTGGGTGCTGGCTGTCATCTGGGTACCTCAGTTTCTCCTTTCATGCACCCTCCCCATGTCTCTGTGGGCCAGGTTGAGCTTCCTTACAACATGGCAGCTGGATTCTGGACAGAGAAATGGATCCAGGTAGAAGCTACATCCTTTTGATGACCCAGCCTTGAAAGTTGTTTACTGTCACTTCCAGCACATTCATAAAAAGAACATGTTGAATGGGAGATAAATATTGATGCAGCCATCTTTGGAAAGATCCATCGTGACACACACATGTAGTGTCTTACATAATCCTGACTTTGGCCTATGAGGAAGGTGCTCTTCATAACTCTCTTTTACAGAAGAGGAAATTAAAGCTCAGCAAGGTCAAAATTTTTGCCCAAGGTCATGCCTAATAAGTAACAGAAGTAGGATTTGAACTCTAGTCTCAGTGTCTCCAAAGCCATTACCATTACACTTACTGCCTGCCAAATGTAGAACAAGGATGCCAATGGCACATTCTGTTTCTTGAGCTCCTTAGTTGGCTGGATCCCTCGGAGATGCTGTTGAATCATGGTGCCTTGGTGAAAAATCTGGTGGCATTCTAGGCAGGGGCCCCACACAAGGACAGGCCTGAGAGGAGAAGCAGGGTGTAGGTAATTCAACCAGGGCAGGAGGGCACATGATGTGGTGTGGGGTTAAGACGGGAAGGGTTGATTGGAGTCGAGTCAGATTAGGGAATGACCTTGAATCCAAGCAAGGCAATTTAAACTTTCCTGGGACAATGAGGAGATCTCAAAGTTTCTGAGCAAGTCAGTGATAATGGCCATAAAAATTAATTAGGAAGAATATGGGAGATGAATGGGTTAGTCGGGAAAGCCAATGAAAACCATGGTGGGGAGTGGTCAGCACAGCTGGAGTAACAGGGGTAACAGGGTTCGCTTGGTGGTGGGCCTACAGGAACTGGGGGGTTTGGTAAATGCGGGACATCCCAGAAGAAGAGTCAAAGGACTTTGTGGGGACAGGGAAGGGAAGCGAAGCACCACACAAGGCTCCAGGGATCTGAAACCAGTTGGTCTGGGCAGGTGCAGGTGGGAGCCCTTCATGGAATGAAGATAGCAAAAAGGAGTTAAGAAATACCAACATTTTCTGTTGGAAATTGAGTGTTGGGTGTTGGGAGCTCAGAAAAGAGCCAGAGCAGATATGAGAGTCCTTGCAGAGGGACTGTAGACAGAACCATTAGATTAGGCAAGGCCTCCACGGGGGCGGTGTGGCCAAGAAGAGAACTGAACCCAGGACTTTGGAAAACAGAAAGGATAGGCCCATGGTTCTCAAACATTGGTATGCGGCAGGATCCTAGAGAGAGCGATTCAAGAACTCAGAGACCCAGGTGCATCAAAGCAGGACCTTTCCATGACCTGGGGAGGCTGGAAGGCTGGGAACAAATCTATGGGTTTACCGAGTTCCCAGGGGATGCTAAGAGCCACTAACTTGAGTCCAGATGGTCGTTCTCAACCTTGGCTCGTGTTGAAACCACTGGAGCAGCTTTAGGAATACTCACATCTAAGTCCCTCCCACTCCTCTAGAGGGACATTAAAGACCCCTCAGGGAATTCTCAGAGTTAGCCAGCCTGGGGAACTCCCAGTTGGAAGAGGGAGAAAAGGCAGTGGTATTGAAGGGGTTGAGAAATAACAGCAAAAGCAGCAGGAGACCAGATGGCTTGCCATGTGGTCCCCCTGGGCTGGGGAGGGGACGGTAGGCAATGGGACATGCAGCTAAGTTCTCGGTGGTCAGAACCCGATTGCACATGGGAATTCTGATGGCCAGCTGACACCCCGTACCAGTGGCATCAGAAGTCTGCAAGTGAGTTCTTGAATTTAGCATCAGTACTTTTTTTTTTTTAACTTTATAGGTGATTCTAACGGTCACGTGGCCTAGTTGGAGACAGTGATGCTTATTGCACTTGCATATGGACACACTTCACGGGGGGTCTGGTGAAGATGCAGGTTCTGATTCAATAGGTCTGGGGGGGAGCAGCTTGAGACTCTGCATTTCTACCAGGCACTTTGAGTAGCAAGGATGTACGTTACTGTTCAAAAGTCGTGACGTTCAGGGGCACCCGGGTGGCTCAGTGGTTGAGCATCTGCCGTTGGCTCAGGCTGTGATCCTGGGATCCTGGGATCGAGTACTGCATTGGGCTTCTTGCGGGGATCCTGCTTCTCCCCCTGCCTGTGTCTCTGCCTCTCTCTGTGTGTCTCTCATGAATAAATAAATAAATAAGTAATCTTAAAAAAAAAAAAAAAGTCATGACGTTCAGCGCAGACACCCCTTCGCATACCCTATTGTAACCCTCTGCTCCCAGAATCAAACCCCACCCTGATTCCAGCAGGCAGGAGGGCAACTAGAAGTTTCCTGCCTGCATCTCTTCCCCTCGTGGCTGACATAGCAGAACTGGGATAAACGTTCCTTCCCCTCCTTATCTGCCAGCAGGGTAGGCATGTTTTTAAAAGAGCAATATGGTGTTTCCATTCACACATGCATGCAGCCTCATACACTTCCCACCCAAGGCAGAGGAGGGAAATCGTCTCCATGCCCAAGGAGCATCCAGGACCCCACCCTCCCCAGGGTACCCAGCCTGGCCTCCACCAGGAACAGAGGAAACCAGCCCCGACACGTGTCACACCAAAACCCCGACTGCCCTGTAGGGCAGGGAAGAAGGACCAGAGCTGCCTGACCCCAGGCTCAGATCTGAGTTCCAATCCTGGCTCTGCCCCTTCCTGGCCATGTGCCCTTGGAAGAGTTGAGGAACCTCTCTGAGCCTGTTGGGGCAGTCTCTTTTTCTTCGTAAAATCTGTGAAATAATGACCAGCCTCTTCATGGTTGCTGGATGAATCCACTGAGTTCATGGATAGATGGATATAAACCCCAAAAGCAGCACAAAGCAGGGCATGTGGTAATGAGAGGGTCAGAGGGTGGGTGATGCGTGCTGGCCTCCTTCCCCACGGTCAGCCTGCCGCCGCCGCCGCTCCCAGCTCAGGAGCCGGCCCATCTGACCCACACGTATGCTCTTCCCTCCCGCAGACATGGGGAGCTTCGAGGAAGGCGAGAAGCACCAGAGCGTCTCCCACGGAGAAGCAGCTGTCATCAGCGCCCCACGCATCGCCAGCTTCCCACGGCCACAGGTGACCTGGTTCCGGGACGGCCGCAAGATCCCGCCCAGCAGCCGCATGTGAGGCCCTGCTCTGGAGGGGGACGCAGGGGGCTCGCCCTGGGAGAGGGGATGGGGGACCTCCCAGATGACGAGAGAAGGCTGGTTTGCAAGCAAGGGCGTTCTGGGAACGCTCATGGCAAGACTTGGAAGCACCACAGCTCGGTTCCCCTCTCTGGGGAACCCTAGGGCATTGGCCCCACTCTCAACTGGACAGTCCTCCTGCCTCCCAAAGCACTTAAACCCCCGACAGGCACCAGCAGAAGCCATCCCCACCCGTGGGAGGGCGCTGGCATGTCCCCGGCAGGGTGGCCATCCGGGTGTTTCCCGTGTTGGGTGCGGGAGTGGCCGTGTGTGTTTTGGCTGCGGGGAGGCGGGGAGGCCATGGGAGGCCCGGCAGGAAGAGAAACACATGGCCCTTTCAGCATTAACAAGGACCCCTCTGTGTGGCCCAAGGCGTGGGTTGTGGCAGCCGGGCCTGTGGGCAGGACCCGTGGAGCCCACACCTCCGCAGAGGGCGAGGGGCAGAGCGTTTCCTCCAGGGACACTCCCAGGCCTCCTGAGCCGGGCCGGCCCGGGGTCTGGAGCCAGCCCAAGCTCTCTGCTTTTGGACTCTGCCTCCCCCCTCCTCCCAGAAAACAAGAAAGACCCCCTCTGTCCCCATCTCCTCAGGCCACAGGTCAACGGTGGGTGGAGCACATCCTGGTCTCTGTGGGAAGCGGGAGC
Source organism: Canis lupus baileyi (assembly GCF_048164855.1). Lineage (NCBI taxonomy): Eukaryota > Metazoa > Chordata > Mammalia > Carnivora > Canidae > Canis > Canis lupus. The sequence goes on along the minus strand of NC_132853.1, from coordinate 54,298,864 downwards.
CAAGGTGGACAGTTCTTGCCTTTGGGGGACATGAAGTCAAGTGAGAGAAGCCTCACAAGAATAACGTGCTAACACCCTGGCACCAACAGTGGCTGCCGTTCATTGAGGGGCCGCTGTGTCCCCGGACCTGAGCTGAGCACGCAACGCCGTCCCCTCCACCAGGATCGGTGTGTACCTCCAAGCGAGAGACACCCCGGCTCGTTCCCCTTCCTCGTCCCAGAGTGTGCACTCACATAACATCCGCTGGATGACGGACCCTCACCACCATCCTAGGAGGTGGTTGGCTCGGCCTCCACTTTACAGACAGTAAAGCACCCCCTCCCGGCCCCCCAAAGTTTAACTACTTCTTCGCGTCTCACACAGCCAATTCCAGGCTTGCCGACCCCAGGGTCAGGGTCCTTCGTTCTGTCTTAGGTGGAAATTATGTGACAACAGGGACAAAGACCAGGAGAGAAGAAGGATAATAGTGATTGCACTTGTAGAGGATTGGCCCTGGCGCACTGCTTCTCAACCTGGCTACCCGTTAAAATCGTTTGTGGCCATTTAAAACGTGTTCTCTTTAGGTCCTACCCCCCGACACAGTCCTGTTTTGTTGAAATGGGGTGCACCCTGGCACTGGGAGTTTTTTAAAGCTCCCCTGTGATTCCAACCTGCAGCCACAATTGAGAACCCCTGCCCTAGAATGTATCTGTTACCTACAGATACAGCGATGCTGCGTAACAAAAGCGCCCAGAGCCCTGAAGCAGGAAGCATTTCTATGTCCTATGAATCTTCAGATTGGGACCTTGGTGGGGGCTCTCTGGTTTGCCGGGGGGTCAGCTGGCTATTAACGAATTAGAACAACTGGGGGATTCGGCTCCACATGTGCCATCCCCAGCCAGTTAGCCCCGGCAGCTTCTGGCAATTGCAGAGGAGCAGAACGTGGGTTTGCCAAGCCTCTGCTAACATTCCGATGGTCAAAGCGAGGCACGTAGTAGAACTCAGCCTCAGGGAGCAGGGGGTTTAACTCTGCCTCTTGAGCGGGAAGGCCCACGAAGTCACATGGCAAAGGCTACAGAGCAAGGGAAGAATTGGAGCTCCCCACCCCCCGCCCCCGCCACCTCCCGGGTTAACAGGTAGACGGACTCTTGGTGTGTGCGTCGGCTCAGGCTCCCTCACACCTCATGAAGGGCCAGTGAAGCCCGCAGAGCATGGGTTACCATGCACACAGGTGCTCCACCCCCACCCCCACAGGGGCTGAGACAAGTGAGTCCTCAGCCCTCCCTAACGCCCTCCTCTGAGGTTATCTCCCAGCTCCAGGTGAATCCGCGATGGCATCCTGCAGGCCAGTCAGTTGGCAGAGGCTGCCTGGCACTCTGTGTTGAGAAGGATGCTGAGGCCCCATCCAGGCTCAGGGGCGAGAGCAGCACCACGACAGTTCAGCAGTGGGCGCCGTGCCTGCGGGAGGGCCGGTGGGCGCTTCTCTCCTGCGTTCTCTGTGGCGGATGAAAGCCTCTCTCCATCCTCACTCCCACCACCCCTTGCCTAACACCTTGCCGCCCCCCTTTTCTCGCTCCTGCCCTGTGTCCTCACCCCCCTGCCACTCCCAACAGCCTCTGGCACCACGACCGAATGATCTTGGCGTGCACACACATGCCCGTCTTTGTGGTCACGCCTGCCACCTTCCCACCCACTCCGGCACTCCAGCCAAACACGAGATAGGACGCCGTGGAGATTTTATCTCAGCAATTACAGCAGATTAATATTCATGGCTGAGAGGAGAGGTCCCTGGAAGCAAATTCTCCGGCGTCTGTTTGCCAGAGATACGTATCTGATGAGCGCTATCAGCCGGAGGGGTGTGCAGGGTGCTGACGGCGGGCGCTATCTCCAGAAGGCTGCTCTCGCTGCCGGGGCAGACGGCGATTAGCCACACTTCGCCCGTGCCCTGGCGCTTGTTGTTGAAAAGGAGACAAGATTCCTAACAAAGACACATGCTGGGGGCTTGGGGCAGCTTCTAGGATGATTTCTTTTCTTCTTAATTAAATTATCAATTGGGCCCCCGTGGACCCGAGGAATAAAAGGGGGCTGGCTTAACAGGAGTAGTGGATGGAAGGTGGGGGTGGGAGCCGGGCCAGTCAGAGAAGTGGGAAAGACCTAGTAGGTTGGAACCTCGAGTGTGGCTGGAAAATGAAACCCAGCCCCAACCCGAGAGTTGAACCCTGACCTCCATGCCCTGAAAGAATTCCACCAGCTTCTTTCAGAGTGGGTGAATCTGGGGTGCAGCAGGCCAGAAACAGCTCCGTGCACTTTATAAGTGAGGTATGGGGTCATTCCAGAACCTTCTATCGAGGGGGTGGTCATCCTGTAGAAGACTGGAAGTCCAGAAACCTTCCTTCCTCATCTGCTGAGGGCAGACGGAGGGCAGATCAAAGGCCATTAGTGCTTCCCGGTCCCTCTGGCACATTCAGAGGGACATCCCCGGCTGTGAGGGCCCCAATCCAGAGCACTCTCCTTATAGTGCTAGTGAAGGCAATGCCAGCTGCAGTTACAGACAGACGCCCCAAGTCCCAGGGACCTAGCACCAGAGAAGTGTATTTCTTGCTCATTTATAGTCCCAGCAGAGGGGATCCCTGGGTGGCTCAGCAGTTTAGCCCCCGCCTTCGGCCCAGGGCATGATCCTGGAGCCCCTGGATCAAGTCCCACGTCAGGCTCCCTGCATGGAGCCTGCTTTTCCCTCTGCTTGTGTCTCTGCCTCTCTCTCTCTCTCTCATAAATAAATAAAAAAAATCTTTAAAAAAATAAAAATAAAGTCCCAGCAGAGGCGAGGCAAGGGAGGGACGCCCCTCCACAGTCATTTGGGGCCCCTGGCTGGTAGGAGCACTGCCATCCTCAACACTAGGCTTCAGAGTTGCCCTGCTCTGACAGAGGGGAGAACCTGGGAGCTATACAGGGGGTCCTTAGGGTCTGAGCCTGGACCTTCTGCCATAGGTCAGAAGCCCAGCCCCACTGCCCCACCTGGTCTCCCAACAACTTACGTCCCAGTAGAAGGGGAGCCTGAAACAGGTGGATGAACCACCACCTGCTGTGCCATCCCACCTAGGTCAGGGCATCTCCACCAGGGCACAGTCCACATTTGGGGCCCGAAAACTCATTGTTGCGCAGGCTGTCCAGTGCATTGTAGGACACTTAGCAACATCCCCGAGCTCTACCCACGCGTTCCCATCACAGCCCCATGCTGTGATACCAGAACTTGTCCAGACATTGTCAGATGTCCCCTGGAGGGTGAAGCCACCCTGATTGAAAACCACTGATCTAGAAGGATCCATCGTTATATAGACAGAGAGAAAGAAGAGATCAGGAGTGGGGTGGGGTGGGTCTTCTTGGTCAAGGAGAGGAAGAAAGTATTGAAGATGGGAACCCTACCAGGAGGCAGGAGGGGGTTCAGGGCAGGCAGATGCGCTGGGGAGCGGGACCAGGCCGTGCCCAGTGCACCCACCCCCAGAGGCCTCATCCAGCGTGTTCCCTCAGTGTGGTGTTGGAGAGGATGGGGAGCTGCCGTCAAGTGGAAACCGAGGCTCAGCATGGAAGAGGCTGTGCTCCTTCGAGGCTGGGGCCAGAGCTCATTCCAGAACTGCCCCCGGCGCTTGACACAGCTCAGCCTTCCTCCCTGACCCTGGCCCACCCCACAAGCCACACTAAAGGACAAAAGACCCCTCTAGGAGACTTCCCTGTGGGGAAACCATACCTGTTCTCGTCCCATTTTAGCCCAACTTCATCCTACTTCCCATCAGCTCATTAGCTGGAGGTGGGGGGTTTCCTCCAGGAAAAAAAAATGAATATAGTTAGGGTACCCAAGAACTGGGGCAGGAGGGCTTTGCCTTCCTACTTCCCAGAGCCCCGCTGACATTGGGAGACTCGGCCCACAAACCTCCCCAAAACCAGGAGAGAGGGGACACCAGCGCAGCCCGGCTAGAGAGGCATTAGCAAGGATGTTTATTTGAGAGCCTGTTTAAAACTCTGTAACATTCACCTAATGGGAAAATTTGAAAAGAATTCAACTGGGTCTGTCCTTGTTAAACTAACATTAAGGATGTTTAACAGCTGTCTCGGGCACATCACATTAAAATCCGAGATAGACTTGACAAACTAATGGTTTTGTTTGTCATCGAGAGAATGGGTGAGGGGGGAGCCGGGCAGAGCGGACGTGGGCTGTGCTCCTGACACTGTGTCCCCAGCATCAGATGGGGTCCCCAGCTTCCCCCTGCACCACGAAGACCAGGGGCTGCGGGGCTGCAGGGTGGGACCCCAGCAGAGGGAACCTGCACCCCACTGCCCAGGGCCTGCCTCGTTCCTCTCAGCCCGCAGCCAGCCAGTCTCATCCTTGTTGATCAGCTTCAGGGAAGGTAGAAACTGACACCCTGGGAGGGGGTTGGGGGGAGCGATGAACCCCCTTCATCGGGGTTCTGGGCCACCTGTGGCTTTGGAATCAACCTGAGTAAATGTAAGATTAGGTTAAGGCATTGATTCTGGAAGCATCCTGCTTGTTTCTAAATTCTCGATCATCGCTCATCATTCATTCCTCATTCATTCATTCCAGTGAATGGATTTCGTTGGTGTCAGACCCTCCTGGTGCAGGGATGGTCACACACAGCATCGAAGCTGTCACTTGGGAGAGGACAGATGGCCGTGGGGGCTGGGGCACCCAGGGTCAGGCGTGGGGTGGGGGCCTGGACTCTTCGTGTGGACGGTCTCAGACCTCCGTGCATGTGCTGGACATGGGTCGGACCCCGGCACTGGCAGCATGTTGGGGTTCTCTGCAGACGAGACATGCTGAAGTTGAGGCAGGAAGTGGTCCCAGGAGATGGACTGGAGGAGGGGCTCCGGGGGCCACCGGCTTCTTGTCCCCACGCCCATCGTCCGATGCTCGGGGCCCCTGGGCCCCCTGTCAGACAAATCCTTCTCCCCTTCGCAGAGCCATCACCCTGGAGAACACCCTCGTCATCCTGTCAACGGTGGCTCCCGACGCAGGCCGCTACTACGTGCAGGCCGTTAATGACAAGAACGGTGATAACAAGACCAGCCAGCCCATCACTCTTGCCGTGGAGAGTAAGTAAGCGGCCGGGCCTGGGACGGATGGAGAAGCGCGTCATTAAATCTCGGGAACGGGGCTCCGGGGGGTCGTTGGGAAGATGGAATGGTGGTGGAAGGCGGGGGGAGGCTACGGTAGGGCAGCCGAGGGGGCTCCAAGGAATCGGATGGGGAGACCCAGCTGTGGGAGGGCGAGGGTGGAAGCAAGGAGGGAGCCGGGGGCTGGACCCCGTTCCCAAGACAGATCTGAGACCCTGCATCGGGGGAGGGGACCCGCAGCTGGCCATCAGCAAGGCTGCCCGAGGCCCAGGGAGGCCGTGGGAGGCAGGGGACAGTGTGTGTGTGTGTGTGTGTTGGGGTTACAGCCACCTCTGGGGCTCAGGTGCCCACAGGGAGAGCGTGCAGGGGCTGGGGGCTCGTCTCTAGAGGACCCTACACTCTGGAGAACAGTCTCCACTAGCTGGTACGCCCAAAGCTCTGCTGCTCCTCAGAGCCAGGCCGTCTCCACTCGTGGGAACCCAGGTTCCTGCCTGAAGATGCCCCTCTGCCCCTCCCAGAAACCACCCGGCACCCAGGAAGAGATGGGCAAAGCTCTCCCCAGTGGCAGAGACCAGATGGTAGCAAATGAAAAGGGTTAGCTCTTCGGGTCTCCTTTGGCAAAGAGGAGAGATTTGTTCGGCCGGGACTGGAGGCAGGTGTTGGATCCCCTTTGGGGATGCTGGGACGCCCTCCCTGGGATGATCCTCACCAGCCGGCCTGCAGCCCCCCACCTCGCCACCCCCCCCCCCCCCCCCCCCGTCCCTCTGCACTCCATCCCGGGGAGAGAGAAGGCAGGTGAGGTGGTGGCTCCTGCAGCTGGCCCGGGCCCCGAAGCACAGAGTACGTGGGACCAGAGCTTGCGGCAGCCGCCAAACAACCCTGCAAGCTGGGGGAGCCAGATGTTTACGTCCCTTCACATCTGTACGGCTCCTGCTCCAAAAGCAAGTCTCATTTATCATCCGTGGTCGCATGGGGACACAGCTGCCAGCCGCAAGACAAAGGGTGCAGGTCTGCACGGGGCCTTCCCGTGTCCTTCCCTAGATCCCCGCCTCTGACTGCCAGCGTCTGGAGAGCCCAGAACGTTCCTCAGCCTTACCGCGTCCATTCCTGGGTTTTCTGAGCTCCAGCAGAACCCCTTCCCACGTCCCTGGAACTCTGTGCTCCCAGGCCCCAGCTTCCAGGCGGCCTAGAAGGAAACCTGAGCACACAGAGAAGGATCCTGACCTATCAGGGTCACACGTATAACCTCTGACATTGACCTGGGCCAGGGTCTCGGTCTGGTCCCTGTAGCCTGGAGCCCAGCCATGACGTGGGGCTGCTGTTTCTGTAGCGAAAGGAGCGTAATCATCAGAGAGAGACGTTTCTCCCCCATATGTTCTCCAGTGATCAGAATACCCGGGGCCTGATAGAATTTAGTCACTGGGGAAGAGGCAATGTTCAGGGACTGAGTCAAGGCCAGGCATCTTCCTGGGTGACTCAGTTTACCCTGAGACCAGAGATTAGAGCCTCCCACTCTGCGCTCCTCGCCAGCACCCAAACTCCTCCTCGTGGGACTTAAGCCAGCGACTCTGTGGCTCTGGCTGACTGTGGGTGTCATTCCTGTCTGCTCCGTCTCAGCTCCCCACACCAACCCTCCATCTGGCCCGAGAGAGGAGGGTAGGTCCCTTCCAGACCCCCGTGGCCACCCAAGCCTCCCCCAGCTGTCTGCTTCTCCCACCCCATCGCCCCTCACCTTCTGCTCTCACGAGGCGATTTGTACTGGATTAAGAGCAGAATCTGCTGATTTTCAGCTAATTTCTCCTCCCACGAGTGATTGCACTTCAAAACCCTGTTCATGTCACTGACACAAATCCCCCAGCCTGCCTGCCTGCCAGCCAATTTCCTAGGAGCAATTGCCACTTCACCCACCCCCAGCTCCATCCCCCCGCCCCCCTCCCTCTGTTCCCCTCTCCTCACTCCCTCATCCCTCCTCTGCCCCGGGGCATTTCTGCTTCTTGGAGGAGATGCGGGTGCTCTTCAGAAATGGAGACATCACGAGCAAAACCAGTGCCCACATCGAGTTGGGCACTGACCCCTACCCAGGGGTGACCCTGGTGACCCCACACAGATTGTCAAACCGGGACCGACCGTGGCCCCCCACTCAGGCATCAGAGCCGCACTGTCCCGTAGAAATGTAATGGGAGCCGAGGGAGGAATTTAGAACTTGCCAATGGCTTCATTTTTTTAAAAAGGGAAAAAGCAACGGGAAATTAATTTTATTAATATATTTTATTTGCCCCAACATACCCCAAACATTACCATTTTAACATCACAATGGACAGAAAATACTAATAAGGTATGTTACGCTGGGCTTCTTTTTCGTACCGAGTCTTTGAAATCTCTGTGTGTTTTGTACTTGGAGCACATCTTCCCGTTGCTCAATTTTCATCTGAAATACGTGATCTGCATTTAGACCTCATCAAATTTACAGCTGGAAAGGTGATGTTGGATACCCACGTTGTTCTACACATACTTAAAATTGTTCTAATAACTGATTTGGGGATCCGTTTTTAATTAAATGTAAATTAGATAAAATTAAATCCCATTAAATCAAAGGGGCGCCAGTCACATTTCAAGAGCTCGGAGCCACCTGTGGCTCGCACCCCCCCCCACCCCGTGTTGGATGCCTGCCTGCCCAGGAGAGGGGAGCAGCTACCTCCTGCCCCCCCACACACACACACACATACACACACCCTTGACCTGTGGTCCTGGCCAGTTGCAAGTCACATGTCCTTAAACCTCTGTTTCCTGGTGCCTCCGGCCAAGTGTAGTTGGGAGGATTGGAAGAGGTGACCCGGGGAGAATGCATCGCAGCGGTGCCCGTCCTGGTGCCTGTTCTCAGAATCATCCTGGGGCAGCAGGACCCAACCTTGCCCCTGCTGGAGAGCCCCTGTGCCTCCTAAGCCCTGGTCCAGTCCTCGGTCCTCGGAGGCAGGAACTCACGTGGAAGACACGCCTCCTCTCCTTGCCCTGATTCGCGTGTGATTTTCCTGGCTTGACTTTTGGGCCCCATTCACCCCCACGGTCCAGAGCATAAGTCCAATGAGGCAGAAGTCCTGCAATGCATCCCTGAGCATGGCCAGCGGTCCTCCTCACCCCAGCTGGTCACCTGAAGGCCTGGTGAGCAAGGAGCTGATAGCACAGGGTCCGTCCCGTCCCCCGCTCCAGTGTAGAGCACCTATCAGTAAGGTGTGTCCTGCTTGGGGCCAAGTCCGCAGCACCCGGGGCCATCTCGACCTTCCCAGTCCACCTTGAGCTGTCGTCCTCTGCCTTCACATCACACCAAGAGCTTTCATTTCCAGAATAGGAGACTGGTGAGGTCAGGGGGAGACCAGGGAACTGGGGGTGGGGGTAGGAGGGAGGGAGAAGGGACACTGTCTGGTTCCCTTTAGGGGAGGACTGGGTGAGGCACAGTGTGGGTCGGAGGTCCTGGAGGCCAGAGAAGGGGATCCACAGAGCTAAATATGCTGAGCAGTCAGAGAACCAGAGTGGAGATAGGGGATGTGCACCCACGAGGTCACGGGTGACGGGGAGGAGAATGGGTGCATGGGGACTGCAGGGAGGGGAGCGGGGGTGCGGGTGGCAGCCAGAAGGGAGATCTGTTTCCTTCTGTGCCCGAGCAAAGGCTGAGCCAGGGAGATGATTTGGGGTGTGGTTAATGGCATGGGCTTGCAGCCCCGGAGACCTGGTCCCATTCCTGGTTTGGTCCCTCATTAGCGACTGTCACTGGAAACTAAACTACTTCACGTCTCTGGCTTTCTCAGCTTTCTCATGTGTAAATTGGGGATGACAACATCGACCTGCCCCTGGTGGCCCATTGTGACCTTCCCCTCCTGGTTGTGTCCGGGTCCATCACGTGGTTTGGGCGGGTTGAGGGTGGAAGACCAGGAAGTCGTCCCCAAGCACAGGCAGGTAAACCCCAAGGGGACAGACTATCATTTAATTAGGACCTACTGTGTGCCCCGAGACCAGCCACGTCTGCTGAGACCCTTCTTCCCAGCATCCCCCGCATCAGCGCTAAACCCCCAGGATGGCTGGCATAGAGCAAGGGGTAGAAGCAGGTCCCCCCACCCCAGGCCTTCCTTCACTGGGACAGGGATCCCCAGCCGCAGCTGGTCCCTCCCCTCAGGCCCCAGGGCCGCTGCCAGGACCTCTAGGGTCCCCGGGGGGTGTCAGTCCCTCCTCAGCCCTGTTTGTCCACAGGTTGCCCTGAGACCCTGGGGCGGCCCTCCTATCTTTAAACTCCAAGGGCTCCGTTTACCTGGCTCCTCAGTGGGGGGCGCCGCTCGGGCTCTAACTGTCTCTTCTCCTCCTCTTGCCCCATTAATCTGGGCCGTGGTACCTGCACGCCCGGGCGTGTAATAAACAACTTAGAGCACACTTTTATGGATTCAGCTATATCAGCAGCTTTCAATCCGATCGCTCTTTATGGCACCTACATGAGGCTTTTATATTGTTGCAATTATTTTACTTTATATGCTTCCTTTCTTCCCCCTTCATTTTACTTTATTTTTTACATTTTATTCCCTTTTCTAGCAAAGCCTGGAGTCCGGGCGGGAAAACCTGCCCAGGGCTGACCAGCGTGGCCCAGAGCAGCAGCAGGACCGTGACATGCTGTCCCCATTAAGGATGTCCTGCCCCTGTCCACCACCCCCCACCCCACCCCAACCAGGGCTGTGCAGGTCATTATATCTGCCACCTCCAGAGCCTCCTGGGAAGGAGCCAACTGGATGGATTTTTTGCAAGAGAAAAAGCCCTCTGTGGTTGTACTTTCAGGAGCCATGGGGCAGGTGCACAGAGAATATTGGAGTTTCTGCCAATATTGGGCCTGCGCCGACCCACAAAGATGAGAGTCTGGCCACTTCTTAAGGAAACTCAAAAAATACAAGAGGCAAAGCTACTGCCTCTCTAAGAAGAGTTCGGGGTCCTGTGTTGTATTTATAAAGCTCGTTCGTGATAACGTTCTCTCAGGATCGCCAATCCTGAAGCTGTGCTGCGGAAAGCTCTGGGTCCGTTTACCTCGCAAACCTACGTGAGCCCCTACTGTGTGCCCCACACCTGTCCTGTGCTGGAGAAGAAGGCGTGAGCCAGGCTGTCTTAGCTCGGGCTGCGGTAACAGGTCCCCCCCCCCCCCCCCCGCCCCGGGGCTTGAGCACAGGCAGCGACCTCTCAGCTGGGGAAGTCCAAGGTCAAGGGATCAGCACCACTGAGTTGTGCTGAGGCCTCTCCTCCTGACTTGCACACGGCCGCCTCCTCGCTGCGTCCTCGAGTGACAGAGACAGAGCTCTGGTGTCTCTTTCTCTTCTGATCAGGGCACCAGCCCTGTTGGGTTAAGGCCCCACCCTTATGACCTCATTTAAGCTCATGGCCGACGAAAGACCCCCATCTCCAAATACAGCCACATGGGGGTTAGGGCTTCAACAGATGGATTTGGAGGGAACATAATGCAGCCCAAAGCAAGGATCTGTGAGGTTCCTGACCCGGGTAATGTATTAGCTTCCTTGGGCTGCTGTCACAAAGGTCTACACCTTGGGGGGCTCGTGACAATGGAAATGTACTCTGACAGTTTTACAGGCCAGATATCTGAAATCAAGGTGTCGGCAGGCTTGTGCACGCTTGGAAAGGTCTGGGGGAGGATCCTTCTTGCCTCTCAGCTTCTGGTGGTGGCCGGCAATCCTTTGCATTCCTTGCCTTGGAGATAGAGGACTCCAGTCTCTGCCTCCATGCTCAGCTGGCCTCCCCCCCCCCATAAGTTCATGTGTCTGTGTCTGTGTCACATTTCACTCTTGTAAGGACACATTGTATGGGATGTCGCCCCCGCCCCCGGATACAGAAGGACTTCATTTTAACTTGATCACACCTGCAGAGACTCTATTTCCAAATAAGGTCACATCCACATCTACCATGGATGTGAATTGGGGGGATTACTATTTGACCCAGTACAGGGAGTCTGCATTCAGGTGGAAGAGGTGGCAAGGAGGGAAGGATTTTGAAGGCAAAGACAGGACAAGGGGCTGAGGGGGAGGGGATGTTGTATGACAGGAAGCGGGGAGGGCTCTGGAGGTCTCCAGTGGGCACTTCCTGGACACCAGGGATATGCATGAACAGAGGAGGAGAGGTGAGAGGGACCCGAGGGTCACACCTGCAGGTTCGGCTCTAGCACTGCTTGGGTGGCTGCCCCAAGGTCACCTGCCCCACTCCATGAGGGCAAAAGTCTCCTGTGGCATCAGCCTCTAATAGGGGCCGGGCAGAGGATTGGGACAGGATTCCCGACCTCTGTCTCCAGCTAACCCCTGACCTCTCCCCAGATGTCGGGGGGCCTGCCGACCCCATCGCCCCAACCATCATCATTCCTCCCAAGAACACCAGCGTGGTGGCCGGGACCTCGGAGGTGACCATGGAGTGTGTGGCCAATGCCAGGTGGGTAGTGCTTCCCCCGCCACCCCGTTCCCCTTCACCCTTAACTCCAGCCGGTGCTCCTGACCTGTGGGCTCCAAGAGGACCAGCCTGAGTTCAGGAAGGTCTGGAGGTGTCACAGGAGGACCCAGGAAAGGAGGTGGAGCATTTACCCTGGAGGAGGGGTGACGAGTGTACCTACTGGCTAATGCCAGAGGGCTGTTGGATACGATCCGGGCTGGTTCATTCTTGTGGCCCGAGAGGAGAGACCAGGTCCCGGTGGAAGTTACAAGGCAGCAGATCTCAGCCCAGGATAGCGATGCCTCACTTGTAGCCCTGAGAGTGACCTGGAAGGGGCCGGTGTCACCCTTGCATGCAGGCACCTGTGACAGGGACGCCAGGCAGAGAGATGATTCACGTGGGGGACTTGGTAGGAGGGCAGACCTGGGGTCGGGCACAATTGCAGCCCCTTCTCTCATGCAGGAAACAAATAATTAAATACACAGGTAAATGAAACACTCACGGCACTGCAGGCCACATCACGTGTGGATGCTGAGCTGTGCTTCCCATGCAATTTCTGTTCCTCCGACGACTACCCCGAAGCCCAGAGAGGGCAAGCAGGTCACCCAGCTGGCCAACAGCAGGGTGGCAATAGAACAGGCCACCCTCGAGATCCAGGCCCATTGCCATGCTCTGGGCCTCAGTCTCCTCGGCTGTAAAATGGGAATGATTGGAGCACCCACTTCCCCAGTAAGGCAGGTAGGGCGAGTACAGAACCCACTTCAGAGTACACAAGAAAGGTGCTAGGATGTGATGGGTGTGGGGGTCAGACCAAGGGCTCTGAGGCTGTTGAAGGTTCCTGGAAAGGTGTCCTGTCTCAGCGTTTCCCTGTGAAAGACCGAACCGTGAGGCAGGCTAAGGGCACAGAGACGACCCGCAGCCGAGAACCTGCCTCACATCACAGGAGCCAGTGTTGCCCACACTTCCTTGACCACGGGACCCTTTCCATGGGACCCCCTGTAAGTTAGCACAGACCCCCCCCCCCCCCCCCCCGGGATCCGCCAGGCGCTAACCGGGAGAGCAGGCCAAGGCCAATCTGGGGGCGGATCTTGAGTGCCAGGGTTGGGGATGGGGTGCCCAACTCACCGTCTGGCGAAGTCGGGGGTAGGTATGTCCTTCTGCCTGCCTCGCCCTCTCCAAACCCTGGGTATTTCTCTCCTGCTCCTCCTCGTCCTGTCGCCCGGTCTCTGTCCCTGTCCTGCCCGCTGGCTCCAGTTCGGATGTGGGGCCGCCCCAGGGCACAGAAGAGTGAGACACCCAGCTCTGGGGCCTCCGGTTCCGACGGGAGCCCCATGCACCCAGTCAGTGCCGGGCTGTGCTCCAGGTGCTCCCCTGAGCTAGAGCATCCACCGTCCCCACAACCCCCCGGGAGGCACACATGTCCCGTTTCGTAGACAAGGAAACTGAGAAGTGGTGGGGGCTGGGGCCCTGGGCCTGCACTCCCACCCCCCCCCCCCCGCCCAGCCCTGGCCCTCGGGCCTCTCGGGGTCCCTGGGGCTGAGATCCTGCCTCCCTCACGCCCTCCAGGCCCCTGATCAAGCTGTACATCATTTGGAAGAAAGACGGGGTGCCGCTGTCGGCCGGCATCAGCGACTACAACCGCCGGCTGACCATCCCCAGCCCCACGGGCAGCGACGCTGGCTACTACGAGTGCGAGGCTGTCCTGCGCAGCAGCAGCGTCCCCTCGGTCGTCCGTGGAGCCTACTTGTCTGTGCTGGGTGAGATGGGGCAGGGCTGCCGGGGTCCCCCCCCCCCCCCGACCCTCCAGGGCTGAGGGCAATATGGCCAGAGCCTTCTGAAGGGTGACCTGAGCAGTGGCTGTCTCAAAAGGAGCATGGCTCTGAGCCCCTCCCCTGGTCCTTCCTCCTGCAGAACCGCCTCAGTTTGTCAAGGAGCCTGAGAGACACATCACGGCGGAGATGGAGAAAGTGGTGGACATTCCCTGTCGGGCCAAAGGTAACCAGCAGCGTGGTCAGAGGGGAACAAGGACCCCGCCACCGCCCTCCCCAGACCTTCAGCCCCTGCCTGTCCCTGTCACAAACTCTTCTAAATTCCACTCCCTCCTCCGGGCAGCATCACCGAGCAGGGATCCTGTCTGGCTGTGGGAAGACACCCCAGGAAACAAACAGGCCAAATTACCATAATCTCAGGACTTGAAATCGACCCACGTCACCATAACTTGGGGGTGACAAATGAATCCAAATTACCGTAATTTCAGGATAGGTGACAGACTGAAATGGCCCATAATTGGAGAGTCGTAGACGATGCCAAATTACCGTAATGTCAGAACTGCTGGAACTTGGGTGCCTCTCTCCGGAGATGGGTCTCATGAGCTCCACCTGGTTTCTGGGACATTTTGCTCCATTTTCTCCCCTACTCTCTCTACTTAACCCCCCTTGTCAGAGATCCTGGGGAATTTCTTCTTTCCCCACCCCCAACCTCCCTCTTTCTGGCCCAGCAGAGCTCTAGCCCGAAACCAGAGTGAAGCCTGGGGTTGATCAGATGGGAGGAAGAGAACGTGCGCTATGGCCCGAGGTCTGATTGTGAGCAAAGAGCCAGGACGTAGCTCGGGCAGGAGGAGAGTCACAGTGGAAGGGGCGAGTCAGGACCCCCCTTCGGAGAACACACAAGGGGGAGGCAAAGATCCAGTCGTTCACCCAATGGACGTTTTTGGAGGGTTTACCAACGTGCCGATGCTGCTCTCGGGCTAGGGAGATGCGGGCTGAACCAAACGGCCAAATCCTTGCTGTTCCAAAACGTATTTTTTTAAGAGGAAGGCAGACCCACCAATAAACAAATAAAAATACCTCATTTCATTTCATGGAAAATGCCAGGGGTTGTGAGAGTCCCCATTATTTTATGTGCCACCAAGAAAGAAAAAAGACTGTCGGTGAAATTATGACACGCTTTCGGTAGTAAGACACGTCCTGATCGCAGAGATGTTACCACGTGAAAGAGCGTGCCCCGTGGAACGGGTGAAATCCAGCATCCTAGGATGTCAGGGAGGAGAAGTGCTGGGAAAGAGAAAGAAGCCGGCGGGCTTGGGGGGCTAGGAGCGATGGGGTGCTCTTTTGAATGGAGTGTGGGAGCTCCTCTGGGGAAGTCACATTTGAGCAGAGACCCGGGGACAGGGGGGTAGGTTGGGGGTACCTGTGGGAAGACCATGCAAGGCCAGGGGTGCAGGGCTTGGGCAAGGCTGAGAGATAGGGACCCCCCGTTCACCTCTCTCTCCAGACGAGGTAGGAAGGGGCTTCCAGAGGCCATCCAAGGACTGCTAGCCCCCTCTGCATGCCCCTTGACACGGGACTCTGTGGTCATGTGAGTTTGGGAAACCAGCCCCCAGTTGGAGGTTCCCAGAACACACCACAGGCTCTCCTAAATTCAATGACTGTCCTAAAAAAATTTCAGTTGTCCAATCTAGCATTTCCAAGCTAAACTTGGAACCCCTGCTATCGTAAGAACTTGAGAAATGCCACTCTGAGAACATCTTTCACCTCTTCCGAGACCACCAGTGGCACCTCTGAGAAGGTTCTAGAAACCAAGACACACAGGGAACCCCCGCACACACCCTTCACAGACTCCCAGGCCCAGCCTCTGCCTGATCACCCCTCAGAGGTGGGACGGAGGGAGCCTGGAGGTGGGCTGACTGTGGGCCCGTGTCAACCCCAGGTGTGCCACCGCCCTCCATCACCTGGTACAAGGACGCGGCCGTGGTGGAGGTGGAGAGGCTGAACCGCTTCCGGCAGCGTGGCGACGGGGGCCTGCAGATCAGCGGGCTGGTGCCCGATGACACGGGCATGTTCCAGTGCTTCGCCCGCAATGCGGCCGGCGAGGTGCAGACCTCCACCTACCTGGCCGTCACCAGTAAGTTGCGTCTTCCCCGCTCTGGCCCAGAGCCCGTCCCGCCCAGGACGCAGCCTTCCTCCAAGCCAGCAGCCTCCTGAGAAAAGATGCAGGGGCATTTTGCAGGGATGAGATTCCAGAAGACCGTCCGTCCCCTCCGCTGCCGGGGTGGCTCCAGCCAGTTACGCCCACTGCCTTCCCAGCCCGGGTCTGGTGCTCCGGAGCCCCGAGCCCAGGATGGGTTCGCTGGCTCTGGGAGAAGCAGCTGTGAACCCACAGGCCCCGCCCTGGCATCACAGCTGCCCCTGGCTTCCCGGGCAAGGCTGAAGCCGCCCCGTCCCAGCTGAGCAGGCTTGCTGCCTTCTCCAGAGGGAGCCAGAGCTTTAATCTCAGTCCCCACTTTAAACCTTTTGCCCTCTTGGAGTCTCTTCTGGGGGTTTTGACAGCTCTCCTGCCCTCTTAATGGAGTTGCATTAGCGCGAAATGCTACATGAGTGGTCACATCGTAGAGGGCAGAGCTCTGTGCGCGTGCAAAGTGCCACTGGGCTCCCTCGTCTTGGCAGCAAAAGGACAGATGGTCATGGGCCTCCTTGAGCTGCTCCGGGCTCATCACCCAGACCCGCAGAAGTCCCCAGACAGGGCAGCCAAGGAGCAGAGGGTGAGCTGGGTTTGCCCAGAGGGGCAGTCGGGGCAGAAAGGCTGCCTCTTGCTGGGATGAGTGCAGGTGAAGCCGGTGCCCAAGCCGGTCCCTTCCTGAGCTCTGCTCCCACGAGCTCTGACCAGACGGTTCCCTGAGGGCAGGGCTCGGGAAGGCAGGCCGGAAGCAAGAAGGCTGTACCAGCTCAGCCAGGCTGTGGACTCCAGGCCCAAGGCTCGTGCAAAGCAGCTCA
Organism: Canis lupus baileyi; assembly: GCF_048164855.1. Lineage (NCBI taxonomy): Eukaryota > Metazoa > Chordata > Mammalia > Carnivora > Canidae > Canis > Canis lupus. The sequence goes on along the minus strand of NC_132853.1, from coordinate 54,282,530 downwards.
TGTTCCTCTGTTGGCCTCAACCACCTTTTCTTTTAAGAAATCAGAGCCTCGATGTCATGTTCAGTGAAGGATGGACCCCATTCATCTCGTCTTGGAGGGTGGGCTGCCCCCAGAGATCCTCAGTTTCCCCAAAAATGGAGGTCTAAGAATCAAGCCTGGGTCCTTCCACAGAGCAGGTGGTACAGGGAGCCCCCGAGGGCCTTCTGGGCTTTTCCCCAGTGCCGGGATCCCCCTAGGACACCTGCATCCTTCTCTGCGGTGGGACCCACAGCAGCCAGAGTGGCAGGGGCAGGACGAGGACTTGGCCCTCTGGCTGTGGGAGCTCCTCCAGGGTGTAGCTAAGAGGCTCCACTGTCTCCTTTTGTAGGCATCGCCCCCAACATCACCAGAGGCCCCTTGGACAGCACAGTGATCGACGGCATGTCGGTGGTACTGGCTTGCGAGACTTCGGGGGCGCCCCGGCCGGCCATCACTTGGCAGAAAGGTAGATGGGACTGATCTCTTGGAGGTCTTAGAGGGTGTGGCCATGTGACCATTGAGGGCAGTCCTCAGATCTCCATTCTGGAGCCAGCTGGGTTGGGTTCCCTATGTACGGTGGTGAAGGTCGTGAACTGCACACCCCAGGAGGGCATCTCTCACCCCACAGTATGTCCCACATGCCGCCCTGCTGGGCTCAAGGCCCAGCTCTGCATCTTCGGAGACCTGGGACCTCGGGTGAATTATTTACTCACTCCGAGCCTCAGGGTCCCCATATGTAAACTGAGGACAGTAGTTACACGCACCTCGGGCTGGCACGAGGGCGAAACAGGGGCATGCATGGGAAGAGCATGATGCCCAGCGAATGACGGCTGTGTGATGGTCATATTGTGGTGGCAGTCATGAGTGCACACGGTGGGCCCTCCCTCCCGGGCAGCATGGAAGGCTCCAGACCCCTGCACCAGCAGAGCTCAAGCGGTATCCGCCGCCGCCCCCGCCCCGTGTGCCCCTTCCACCCCCATTTCGGAAACTCGCCTTCCCAACTCTCCCCATGTACACACGCGTGGTCGCTCCCTCTCACCTCCACATCTGCTACACGGAAGCTTCTCGGCAGGACTCACTTGCCCACGCCCCGTAGGCCTCCCCATGACCCGCCTCCCCCACCGCCCCCCGTGGCTTTATTTCTCCACCTTCTAACGGATAACCTGCCTACTCATTCTGCCTATTGCCTGACACCCCAAGTCAGGGGTGTTCAGCTTTGCCCGCTGCCGACTCTGTAGGGCCCAGGATGGGGTCTGACACATGGTAGTTGCTCCATGAGTATTTGGGAAATGAGTGTAAGCACAGACGGGCACGTGTGTGGACGCAGACACCCTCACCTGCCACGCTCATTAGTTCAATATTCCTACACACGTGTGTAGAGAGATACACCCACAGACTTGCCCGTGAGGTTGCTCCTCTGTACAGACAGGTGGGATTTTCTTTAAGATAGATATAATCGGGGCGCCGGGGGCTCAGGCGGTTGGGCATCTGCCTTCAGCTCAGGGCATGATCCTGGGGACCTGGGATCGAGTCCCGCATCATCGGGATCCCTGCTCAGCTGGGAGTCTCTCTCTCTCTGTGCTCTCCCTCCCCCTCTCAAATAAATAAACAAAATCTTAAAAGTAAAATAAAATAGATGTAATCACCCAAAGCTGCCCTCTCAGGCTCCTGCACAGGGCCCGTCACCGCCAGGCCCCAGGACCCCCTCCCAGGCCCCGCTCTGCCCCCACTCCTTGCTGCCCCCACCCCTCACTTTCTCCTGCTCTCCTGAAGGTGACTCTCCAGAAGCATCTTGCCGCAGGATGCCCGTCACCACCTTGTCAGAGCCGTCTGCCCCCTCCCCCCGGCCCGGGTGCCAGCTGTCTCCAAGAGCTGTGCCTGGCTGCATCAGGAGACAGTCCCTGGCCTTCTCTGGTGAAGGGCAGACAGCGCGGTGGGTGGAGAGACGCCAGGAGACCCGGGCTCTGTGACCGAGTGCCCTTGTGCCTGTCACCATGTCGGAAGCCTATCTGGGCCTCAGCCCTGACCCCGGCCCTGCCCCCCGCCCCCGCCACCACCAGGGCCCTCCCAGCATTTCTAAAGCTGGGGGAACCCGCCTGAACAGCACCTGCCCAGAGCTGCCAGGGAGCAGGAGACGTGCGGTCTCAGAGGGCCAAGGGCTGCGTGCTGCAGCCCCAGCCCACCCCGAGCCCACCTCGTGTCGCCCCCAGGGGAACGCATCTTGGCCAGCGGCTCTGTGCAGCTGCCTCGCTTCACGCTGCTGGAGTCCGGCAGCCTGCTCATCAGCCCCACGCACATCTCCGACGCTGGGACCTACACCTGCTTGGCCACCAACTCTCGGGGGGTCGACGAAGCCTCGGCTGACCTGGTCGTGTGGGGTGAGTGTGCAGAGTGGGAACACTTTCCAGGTCGGTGCATTGAGTGTGTGCTGAGCCAGCACCTCCTCATCCACAGGGCTGTCTCACCGGGGTGCTTTTTGTAAGAAGGACGGGGGACAAATTAACCCGGAGCGGGGGGGGGGGGGGGGTTGCCCCGGAAGGCCAGGCTTCTGCAGACGGTGCCGCCTGAGTGAGGCCTCTGGCCGTGCTTGGCCAAGTAGAGAGAACAGAGAGGCGCTGGGCAGCCGTCTTCATACACTCCAGGGCAGAAGTCAACAAACTTGTTCTGTGAAGGGCCAGGTAGGAACTATTTTAGGCTTTGTGGGCTAGACAGCCTCTGTCCCAACTCCCCTTTCATCAAGAAAGCAGCCCTAGATAATACTTCAGCCCACAGGGTCCAGCTCTGTTCCATTGCAAGTGTATTTACCCAAGCAGGCTGCCAGCCAGACTTGACCCTGGACTGTAGGGTGCTGCTGAGCCCTGCTTTAAGGAAACTTCTCAAGCCCCCTTGCATCGTCAGATGGCACCACTTGGGATCCACACCCAAGACAGACATGCCTGTGGGCCCCCCGTGGAGGCTGAGCCCCGATGACCGGGCATGCGATGCAGCAGACCGGGAATCAGATGATCCTATTTTTACCCTGGCTGGACCACTAATGTGCTGATCATCCTCACATTTCCATTTCTTCATCTCCCACCTGGGTTTCTGGGGGCAGGATTAAATGAGCCCCCGCAATGAACGTGGCTTCCAGGAATTCAGGTACCACGGAGGCACACTGTTCTTGTTAGCATTCTGGGATGCCCACCGTGGTAGGCCTGGCCACCTGCAGGGTCTGCCTCCACCTGCCCCTAGAATTCAGCAGCACAGGCCCGCTTCACCTGAAGATGCCTTTCCCATGCACCTGCATCTCACCTGTTCGTCTGGATCTACTCCCCTTCTCTCACCCTGTCTCCCTGCTGCCTTGCAGCCCGGACCCGCATCACCAAGCCTCCCCAGGACCAGAGTGTCATCAAGGGTACCCAGGCCTCCATGGTGTGCGGAGTGACCCACGACCCCCGAGTGACCGTCAGGTACTCCCTCTGCTGTGGCCCCAAGGAGGCAAAAGGGGAGGGCAGCTCTAGGGATAGCTGGGCAGGTGTTGACACCAAGGAGGTAAGTGTCGCTGTGGGGCCAAGCCACGGGCCTTGTGGGGACCACCAGTAGAGCTAGTGTGGGGCTGAGCCAGCGTGAACACAATTGGACTGTATCAGGGCAGCCCAGGGCAGCAGCACCCGAGAAGGGTGTAGAGGCCAGAACTCCTCCCAGGCTTGGGCTGAGGGCCCCAGGAAAGGCTTCCGCAGAAAACTGCCCCTTCAGGGCTCTCTTTTGAGCTTTGGGATGCTGAGTACAAAATGTAACTGCTTCCTTAGAGACAGATATTCCCTCCATGTTGCTTCTGTATTTTATGGCCAGTGTCAACTGCCAAAGCAACTGGCATCGAGGCTGGAAGGGGCCGGGCGCTGGTGCCACTTGGGAGGCTGGGCCCCTACAGGGCTGGAGGCAGCTGCATCCTGGGGCACCATCTGGTGGCCACTAGGCATATGACAGTCCATACCACCACACGGAAGGGTCCCAACCACCCCCACGGAAGCCAAGGTTGGCATAAGGAATACTAGACTTTTAGACCCACACCCGTTCTCTTTAGACCCACACCCGTTAGTCCACTACCGGTCCCCAGTCAGAGAAACACCTCCTTGGACATTAAACATTGACCCTTTAGGATGGTCATCATATGGTTCCAGCATAAATGCAAACGTGAGCCTTGAAATCACATAGATGTAGTTAAAATATTGTCAACACAAGATCCAGAATATGCTTATTCCTGAGACTATTAAATTTTTGTTTTATATATTTATATCTCAACTGTAAAGATGTTCTCCAAGAGAACCCACATACCCTCCTACCACCATAGAACCCCGCTGTGGGTCTCAGACTCGTACATAAGTGGTAGCTATAACTTTAGCACCCATTAATTGAAAAGCTATATAATAATAAAAAGCTTATATTAATTCAGCAACACGTTAAAATAAATTAGTGTTTTATTTATTAAAATATTACCCGGCTAGAATTTGGAAAATACTTGCACATTTTATTCATTCTCTAAGCAATTCTTTTTTCTTTTTTTAAGATTTTATTTATTTATTCATGACAGACAGAGAGAGAGGCAGAGACACAGGCAGAGGGAGAAGCAGGCTCCACGCAGAGAGCCCGATGTGGGACTCAGTCCCAGGTCTCCGGGATGATGCCCTGAGCTGAGAGCAGACGCTCAACCGCTGAGCTACCCAGGCGTCCCTCTCTAGACAATTATTGATGAACAAAGGCATTCAGGGGCTTCTTGCCATAGACTATAGGCCCGCCTCCCAAGGATCCTCAGGGAGCCACACATGGAAAACCCTATTTCAGTTAACTGGAGCGGTCCTCACCTTCAAATGGAACTCCCCATTTGGGCAATCTTTTCTTGATGGGGAGAGAACACAGAATTGGTCTGTCAGGCCTCAAAATTGGCAGTTGGGGACCAAAGCACCCCCACATCTCCCACCCCTTCCTCAGAGTTGAAAACCCTGTTGGAGAAAGGGAGACAGAACATGAGAGACTCCTAAATCTGAGAAACGAACTAGGGGTGGTGGAAAGGGAGGTGGGGGGGTAGGGGTGACTGGGTGACGGGCACTGAGGGGGGCACTTGATGGGATGAGCACTGGGTGTTATTCTGTATGTTGGCAAATTGAACACCAATAAAAAATAAATTTATTTAAAAATAATAATAATAATAAAAGAAAGAAAACCCTGTTGGAGCTTTAGGGAACACAATGGAGGTGTTCCCTGACCCAGACAGGCTAGAAAGGACCCAAAAAACAACCAAGTCAGACTAACGTGGTGGCCACTTAATTCTGTATTCCGTGCCCTCCTCAAAATCAAGCAGGACCCAAGGGTCACGCCTGAGCAGAGGCAGGTTGCCCGTGCAGAAAGCTTCCAGACCTGCCTTAGGAGAAACACTTCTGTTTAGTACTGAGCCCAGATCTAGACCCGCTCTGAGCAATCCACTTGTGGCCACTATTAATCCTAATCAATATTTCCATTGGCTTTTATTATTATTCAGCTAATAGACATCCTTTTTAGGAAGAAAATATAGAAAACGCAGATAAGTGCACAAAAAATGGGAAGGGAGAGAAAGAAGAAAAGTGGGTTTATCTGTTTCTCTCAATGAGAGATAATATTAGAGTGTCATTTATTTAAAAAAAAACCTAGAAAATGGTTTCTTTGTGTTTTCCCTTAAGAACCCATTGTGAATCTCTTCCCCTGTCAATAAATATTTTTGTATAAACCCCATTATATGATTATTCATTATTCACTCGTCCATTGTGTTGATGTAACATAATTTCTGTTACCAATTCCCTAATGCTGGATATTTGGATTGTATCTCAGTTGTTGTTTTTTTTTTTTTTTTTTTTTTTTGCTAAAAAAATTGCGCCTGGGTGGCTCAGTCAGTGGAGCGTTCAATTCTTGATCTCAGCTTAGGTCTTGTCTCAGGGTCATGGGTTCAAGCTCCATGTTGGGCTCCATGCTGGGTGTAGAGCCTACTTTAAAAAAAAAAAAAAAGAAACATCATGGTGAATGTCCTTGTAACTAAATATTTTTGCACTTCTTTGATTTCCTGAGGACTATTGAATATTATTTAAAGCTGAAAGAAGGCCTGAATATTGCTCATGAAAATTGTTTAATAGCCAGCTATATAATTACAGATGATTTTGGAAAATTTCTACCCTGAGTTAAATGGACTCATGAGTTGTTTCTTTTTTTTTTTTTCTTTTTTTTTTTTTTTTTACTTTCTACTGTGGAAATTTTCAAACGTAGCCCAGAGTAGAGAGACCCAGATCATCAAGCCTTACTTACCCATCTTCCTTTTTTTAATTTTTATTTTTTATTTAAATTTAATTAAATAACATATAGTGAATTCCTAGTTTCAGAGGTAGAGGTCCGTGATTCATCAGTTGTGTATAACACCCAGTACTCATCACATCACATGCCCTCCTTAATGCTCACCACCCAGTTACCCCAGTTACCCGCTCCCCCTACCCCCTCCCCTCCAGCAACCCTCAGTTTGTTTCCTATGATTAAGAGTCTCGGGGATCCCTGGGTGGCGCAGCGGTTTGGCGCCTGCCTTTGGCCCAGGGCGCGATCCTGGAGACCCGGGATCGAATCCCACATCGGGCTCCCGGTGCATGGAGCCTGCTTCTCCCTCTGCCTATGTCTCTGCCTCTCTCTCTCTCTCTCTGTGACTATCATAAAAAAAAAAAAAAGAGTCTCTCATGGGTTATCTCCCTCTTTGATTTCATCTTATTTTATTTTTCCCTCCTTTCCCCTAGGCTCCTGTTTTGTTTCCTAAATTTCACATATGAGTGAAATCATATAATTATCTTCTCTGATTGACTTATTTCACTTAGCATAATACCCCATAGTTCCATCCACATCACTGCAAATGGCAAGATTTCATTTTTGATGGCTGAGTAATATTCCATTATATGTATGTATATATATATATATGTGTGTATATATATACACATACCATATTTTCTTTATCCATCCTTTGTCGACAGACATCTGGGCTCTTTCCATAGTTTGGCTATTGTGGACATTGCTACTATGAACATTGGGGTGCAGGTGCCCCTTTGGATCACTACATTTGTATCTTTGGATCCGTACCCATCTCTTGGCCTCAGTCACTGTCAGCATTTTGCTCACCTGGTTTCCCCTATCCATCCCCCCAACACACACACATGCTTTTTTTTTTTACTGAAGTATTTTAAAAACAAATCTCAAGTGTGTAATTTCATCCCTAAATAGGTCAGTGTGCATTTCTTACTTAAAAGGACTTTTCTTGAAACATAACAACCACGTCCCTGTCCCATGTGACACAATGAATAGCCCCTTGATGTCTGCTGATACCATGTCACGGCATCCCTGATTGTCTGGAAGGTGACGTTTTAGAAGTTGGTTGGTTTAACTCCAGGCCCAAACAAAGTCCACACATTGCATTTGGTTGGTGTGTTTCCTTTATTCTACATGGTCCCCTCCCCCTCCTTTTTGTTTCCATCTGTTTGTTCACATGCAGTTAATTGGTTGGAGAAACCAGGTTCTGCAGGACAGAGGTCCAGCTAAGTTTCTCTATAAAGGGACAGAGAGTAAATATCTTAGGCTTTGAGGGCTATGTATCTTTTGTCACAGCTCTTCAAGTGTGCTTGCACTCACAAGCAGTGTGCAAACACATGGGCGTGTCTGTGTTCCAAGAAAACTTTATTTACACAAACAGGCAGGGGGCCACAGTTTGCTGACACCTACTGTAGAAGACCCCACATTCTAGGTTTGGCCAGTGACTTTTTCTTGGTGTGGGACACTTGTTCTTCTATCCCTTTTATTTCTAAGCAGATTCAAGTAACTGGCTGATTAGATTCGGGCTTAGTTTCTTGGGCACAGACACTCCACAAGTGGTGATACATCCTTCCTAAAACACCGCGTCCCGAGGCGAAGACTGTTTCCTAAGCAGGAATTACTCTCTGCGACTAGATTTGCTTTTAAGTAAAATTCTACTCGTGCCATCCAGGCTGGCAAGGATGATTCTTTTCTAGCTATGGAGATGAATTGAAGGTGATTACTTCTGACAATTTGTAAATGTATATAAAAAGCCTTAAAATTTAACTCAGCAATCTCACCGCTGAAAATTTATCCTTGAGGAAGTGATTTAGGATGTATGAAAATATGTTGCTGCAAGGATGTTCCTCACAGCATTAACTATAATATCAGAAAACAAGGAGCTACACTGGGCACCCAACATCGAGGGGACCATCATGCAGCAGCTAAAGGCCAGGGTGTGGAAGTGTCACGTTACAAAGAGTTTATGATGCTTTGTTGGATGGGAAAAGCAGCTTTAAAATCAGGATGGACGGATGGCTAGCCAGCTATTGTTTACCTCCATGTGCTCTAAGCGTCGAAATACATGATGATGACTAACTTCCATTGATCCCTTACGACCTGAAGCATTTTATACCAACCCACACCATCCTTATAAGCAACCCTAGAAGGTGGGTGGTATTATTTTTCCTCGTATTACAAATGAGGAAACAAAGACACCGGGAGGTTAAATACATAAAGCTGGTTAAGGGCCAGGCAGCATTTGACCAGGGAATCTGAATCCAGAACACAGTGGCATTCTGGTACCATGCCCCTTGGGGCAGGGGAGAAAAGTCTGCAAGGTAGATGCTCAGATGTTACTTGTGGTTCCCCGAGATGGGAAAGCTTTTCACTTGTCTTGCCCTGTATTTTTTTTTTTTTCCTATTTGTAGTTGCAATTTTCTGATTTTTTTGTTTAACTTAGCTTAAAAACATCACAGGCTCGTTCTCCTGGCAGCCTTACATTCTCGATCACAGGTAGTTCACGCACCTCGTGGCCCAGGCCACACTTGTCCGCAGCTGACGTGTTGCGTGCAAAGCCGCTCAGTCCCCAGCCCCGCACCCTGCCCTGGCTCCCGGCACCCTGGCCAATCTTGCCGGGGGGGGGGGGGGGGTGGAGGGCAGCCCCCCCAGAGCTGGCACCGCACCTTATGCTGATGACAGTAATAGTTGTATTTCCTCAAGAATCATTGCGGAGGAGATATTTCTTATTGTCAGGCACGGGCATGTGTGTAATTTCTCAAGTCCCTTTGTACTGACTGACCGAAGCTAAAGTGATTTTTTGGACACTAAAGTCCATTTTTCACAGTGATGCATTGATCTAATGATTCCCCTCATAAAACTAATTCCAAAATGTAGTCTGTGCGGAAACTTTAATTCTTTCTCCAGCTGTAATCTTTTAACCTCTTCGGAAGATTACCTTTTGCCGGCACTTTTGTGCTGGCTGCTTGGCAGTGGCTTCTGGCCAAAAGCAACACGGCTCTGACCTCGACCTGAACTGGAGGTGTAATGGCTTAATGTGCTGGACAGAGCACCCTGTGACGGGGATGGACAGCTGCAGGCTGCTCGGGGGCACCCCCCCAGCCGTCCCCGTGCTCCCACCTAGCACCAGCCCTGGGCGCCCCCCCTCCCCGGGTCTCTCGGGAAGCGCCCTGCTGCTTTCGGAGCTCCCCCCCAGACCTGCCCCAGACTGCACCCCAGCAGCACCCCCTACTTCCCTACCTCTCTTTCCTGACTGCTGCTTCTTCCCCGCAGGTACGTCTGGGAGAAGGATGGGACTGCCCTGGGCATGGAGAGCAACCCCCGCATCCGTCTCGACAAAAACGGCTCCCTGCACATCTCGCAGACGTGGTCGGGGGACATCGGCACCTACACCTGCCGCGTGCTGTCAGCCGGAGGCAATGACTCTCGCAGTGCCCACCTGCGCGTCAGGTGAGGGCAGCCTGCCCAGACCCCCAGCAGCGGAGGTGCAGGTGGCAATGGAAGGCTCATTTTGGCAGATGACCGGGCCACGTGTGACCTGGGTCCATCCCCCTCTGAAAACATACCCAAGCCTCCTCCAGGCCTCCCCCCACCACCACCCCACCTCAGTTAGGCCCTCTGTCAAGAGCAGGGGGGCTCTGGGTTTGGCCTTGGACACAGGGGACTACAGAGGCAGAGAGAAGAGCCTCCAGGTCGACGGCCTGAAGGCCAATTTATGGCTGGGCACGAGGTATCATGAAGTTCAGTGTGAGCCCCAGGTGCCTGTGTGTCACCTGACTCCAGACCTCACAGGTGGCGCTTCTGTCTCCTCCAGGCAGCTGCCCCACGCCCCTGAGCACCCCGTGGCGACACTCAGCACCACAGAGAGACGGGCCATCAACCTGACCTGGGCCAAGCCCTTCGACGGCAACAGCCCCCTGCTCCGCTATCTCCTGGAGATGTCAGAGAACAGTAAGCCCTCCCACCGCAGCCTTGGGGAGTCAGGGGGTTAACCCCAGGGCCAGGCTCCAGCTCCCCAACTTCCCAGTTCTGTGCCTCCAAGCAAACCTCCTGGAAGCCCCGGCTTCCCTGCAAAAGGAGCATGGGCATCAGCTTCCTCGGGTGGTTGACAGTCGCACAAGATCGTGTGTGCAAGGGGCAGGACCCGGGCCAGAGCCTCCAAGGCCATGGCGATTCTCTTGCTTTTTCTCCTCCCAGGCCCCAAGCTGTGAACTCCAAAATTAGCAGGCCTCATTTGAATGATGTTTTAAATACAGTGTGCCTGGTGCTCCTCAGGAGGGAAAAAAAAAAAAAAAACATAGAAAAGATGTGCATCTCAGCCCCCATGAGCCCTCGCTTCCTCCCCAGGACCCTCCAACCCCCTGGGACATGTGGCCAAGGGGACCTGTAAAAATGACATCCAGCCTTTCCTGGACTGAGACTGGGAGGCACTCCTCTGCTGGCCCAAATGGGGCTGGACCCCTGCTGGAAGGGTGTAAGGCGCCCATGGCCTTCCAGGATTCCCATGTCTGTCTCCACCCTCTGACCCTATAGATGCCCCCTGGACTGTGCTCCTGGCCAGTGTGGATCCCGAGGCGACCTCAGTGATGGTCAAGGGCTTGGTGCCCGCACGCTCCTACCAGTTCCGCCTTTGTGCAGTCAACGACGTGGGGAAGGGACAGTTCAGCAAGGACACGGAGAGGTGAGGGGAGCACGTGTTCTTCCAGGGCAGGTTGTGGGCGACCCCCTCGGAGGGAGGGCCCAGTAGCCAAGTCCCATCTGGCAGCGTGGGGCCTGGCTGTGTGCAGACCCTGGCCGCCGCCTCCTTCCTGGCCTCCTGGGCTTCCGTGCCCATGTCTGTAGAATGGGGTAGCATTAGCTGGCCTGCCTCACAGGGACGCTGCAAAGATGGAAGGAGGGGACCCAGGGGAGGTGCCGTGAGCAGTGCCTGGTGTGGGATAAGCACCCACCAGAGCGAGTGGTCCCTCTCACCAGGAGCTTGGCAAGTTCAAGGACCTGCCTCCTTCGACTCTACCTCTGCACGGGCATCATCACTGTCACATGGACGTGAGGTGTAAGGGGGCCATGGGACCCACACAGGTCTCTGTATCCAATGACTTGCACCATGCCAGGTCCTATTAAGCTTTCAAGGAGCTTTTACAAAATGAGGAAAATTAAGTGAAAAACAGCGGGTCATCCCTTTTCAAACATCACCGGGGAATACACGCTTAAGTGGGAGGTGATTCTTGCCACCTCAGCCCTGTAGGATGAGTGGTCACCTTTAGGGAGAAAGAAGCCATGGAGCGAGAGGTCGGAATGACAATAACACAAATCCCAGGCGCCTAGGTTGTATGCTGCTCTTTCCTTTTTTATGTTTCTTTTTATTTTTTTTCCATATTTGTTGAGATATAACTGACATATAATATGGTGTGAGTTGAAGGCAGACAGTGTGTTGATCTGATATACTTATATAGTGCAGTAGGATTACCACCACCGTGTTGGCTAACCCCTCCATCCCGTCACAAAATTACCATTTCCTTTTTGCGGCGAGGACATTTAAGATCTATTTTCTGAGTGACTTTGGAGTATAGGATATAGTGTTATTAGCTCTAATCACCATGCTATACTCCAGATCCCCAGAACTTACGAATCTTGTAACTGGAAGTTTGTGCCTTCAACCAGAATCTCCCCATTTCTTCCACCCCCTAGTCCTTGGCAACCACCAATCTCCTCTCCGGTTCTCTTAAATTCAACTTTTTTAAAGATTCCACGTATAAGTGAAATCAGACAGTGCTTGTCTTTTCCTGTCTCCCTTATCTCAGCATCAGGCTCTCAAGGTCTATCCATGATGTCACCAATGACAGGATCTCCTTCTTCTCGTGGCTGAATAATATTCCACTATATACATATACCACATCTTCCCAATCCACTCATCCATGGGCGGTGACCTAGGGTGCTTCTGTGCCTTGGCTGCTGTGACTAATGCCGCAATGAGCATGAGATCCTATTTTCATTTCCTTTGGATGGGTAAATACTCAGAACTGAGAGGGCTGGATCATACGGTAGTTCTATTTTTAACTTTTGGTGGGACTGCCATACTGTTTTCCATGGTGGCGACACCAGTTTGCATCCCCACCCCCCAACCAAGTGCCTGAGAGTTCCCTTCTCTCCACATCCTCACCAATACCTGTTACCTCTTGTCTTTTCGATGATGGCCGTTCCAACAGGTGTGAGGTGACAGCACATTGTGGTTTTCACTTGCATTTCCCTGGTGATGAATGATGTTGAGCACTTTTTCACATTTCTGTTGGCTTGTGTGTCAGTGGGAAAACTGCTAATGGAGATCTTCTGCCCATTTTTAAGTTGGGTTGTGTTTTTTGTGGGTTTTTTTTTTTTTTTTTTGCTCTTGGGTTGTATGTGTTCTTTATATATTTTGAATATTAATCCCTCACCAGATATGGGGTTTGCAGATGTTTTCCCCCATTCCATGGGTTGGCTTTTCATTTTATGGATTGCTTCTTATGTTGTGCAGGAGTTTGCTGAGATCCCATGTTGCTTGTGTTTTCAGTGTCGTATCCAGGAACTCACTGTCCAGACCTGTATCAAAGAGCTTTATCTTATGTTTTCTTCTAGGAGTTTTATGGCTTAGGGTCCTACGTTTAAGTCTTTAATCCATTTTGAGTTAATTTTGTGAGTGGTAAAAGATAGGGGTCCAGTTTCATTCCTCTGCATGTGACTGTCCAGTTTTCCCAACACCACATATGGAAGAGACTTTCCTTTCCCCACTGAGAAGAATTAATCGTGTTAAAATGTCCATATTACCCGAAGCCGTGTGTAAATTCAGTGCAGTCTCCATCAAAATTCCAATGGTGCCTTTCACAGAATTTTTTTAAAAAATCCTAAAACATGTATGGAGCCACAAAAGACCTTGAAGAGCCAAAGCAATCTTGAGAAAGAGCAGAGCTGAAGGCATCACATTTCCTGATTTCACACTATACTAGAAAGCTATAGTAATCAAAACAGCATGATACTGGCATAAAAATAGACACTTAAACCAATGGAACAGGATAGAGAACCCAGAAATAATTACTCACATATATGGTCAACTGATATTTTTACAAAGGAATCAAGAATGTACTTGGCTCCTAGATTCTCTAAAGTGTGTATGCAGACCTCTGGCTTACACGCATCATTTGGTTTTGCCACAGACGCAGTGAGCTGGATGGAGTCTTTCTGGCCTCTGCCACCAGGGCCATGACTCCCTAACAGGAAAGAGAAGTGGCAGGTAACATCCTAGCAGGGAGGCCAATTGCAAGAGGATTTTTTTGCTCACTGTTTATTGAACACCTACTATGTGCCAGGCCGAGTGTAGACCTTGAGGGATGCAGGGAACAAAATCCCCATGACAGAAAGCCTCAAAGTGTAGGGAAAAGCCATCCTACACTTTCTCCAGGTCTTTGGGCTTCTCCTCAAACCCCGATTCATCTTCCTGATGCATCTTCACACTAATAGCCCTGAGTCACAAAGAAAAAGGTTAAATCACCCTCACTCGCGGGCTTTACAAAGACATGGGAATGTGCAGTACATTTTGGAAAGCCATCCGTCAGAAAGCAAAAACATAAAAATAAACTGAAAGGGAAAGACATCCATCAAAAATAATTAACTTTCGTTTTTAATGGATGCAAGTCAGTTATGGGAACAATGCACCGCGGTGGAACACTGCATCCCCTGGCAAAGCCAGAGAAAAATGCAGTGGCGCTCGCTTCTGGAAGCGGGTGACGGGCTCACCCATGTGCCCCCCCAGCCCCCCCTGACCCTGCCCTGCTCCAGCCTGGGGCTCAGCTGGGCGGAAAAGGAAGCCTCGTCACGTGCACCAGCAGCCTGCAGGTGGGACGTGAATATGTAACACGCCTGCTTCTGAAATACCTGATTGCTTATGACGTCACCAGCCCCAACAGCAGCTTCTTTGACATACAAGAGACTGAGGCCCACGTCCCCCAGCTGCACAGGCACCACACACATCTGGTGCTTTATGGTGTTTTAAAAGGATTCAGCTATACGTGGTGTCATTTGAGCCTCAACCAGTCAGAAAGCAGGCAAGTGGAGCTTTATTATACTCCTTTAAAAGATAAAGGGACAAGCTCAGAGAGGTTAAGCGACTTGCCCAAAGGCACACAGCAATTGTGCAGACGGAGCAGCCTCCTCGTAGACCGAACTCCTGTATTTGCCCTCGAGACTAAAAGCAGAAAGGCCCACCCACTCTTGGTGTTTTCATATCCAGGGTCTCCCTCCCCGAGGAGCCCCCCACAGCCCCTCCACAGAACGTCATCGCCAGCGGCCGGACCAATCAGTCCATCATGATCCAGTGGCAGCCACCTCCGGAGAGCCACCAGAATGGCCTTCTCAAGGGCTACATCATCAGGTAGGCGTCCACCCCCGGGAGAAAGGAGGTACAGCCCAGACCCAAGGGGAGGGTAGAGAGTGGATCAGCAAAGTCATGGCAGGTCCTTCTCCGTCTAACAAGGACCAGGTTGGGATGCCTGGGTGGCTCAGTGGTTGAGCGTCTGCCTTTGGCCCAGGGCATGATCCTGGAGCCTCAGGATGGAGTCCCACGTCAGGCTCCCTGCGTGGAGCCTGCTTCTCCCTCTGCCTGTGTCTCTGCCTCTCTCTGTGTGTCTTTCATGAATAAATAAATAAAATATTTAAAAATAAATAAATAACAAGGACCAGGCAACAAGAAATGACTTTGCTATGGTAGGAAGGACTTAGGTTAGACATACAGAGGAACTTCCAGAAGGCAGAGCCTTAGAAACCAACGGGAATGCTTGAGAGAGGAGGGTACAGTGTAATGTCCTGGAGGCTGTACGGATGCCACATGCTGGGGCTACACAGGATAGGACACAGGGAGATGGGTTTAACTATCCGAGAGGCCGAGCACCGGGGAACCCAAGAATATTCCATCTGAGGCCAACTACTCGGCCCAGAACTAGTCAAACAGTAGACGTCCTTTCTTTGGTCCTGACTGCAAAACGAAGCCCAGCTATAGAGACTGTGATGTCTACACTTGACCGAGGATACTTCCTTCACCGGTAACCTCAAACTGAGTTTTTAAGTGCTACCAATTTGGTGTCGTGAATTCAAATCAGCATAGAGTCGAAGTTGCTGAGCATCCTCCAATGCTCTGAATCCCGGTTGGCTGCGGAATGCACATCTCTTTCCTGTCCTGTGTCCACACGGGTGGGGCTCTGGAACACCCCAGGTCTGGAGGAAGTGATTGTCGGTTTGCCTGCTCCATGAACAGCTCATTTTGTTGTGGGTTTTTGGTGAGCCCTAAGGCACGGTGGTTCTCAGAGGGTGGCCCCTGGATCTGCAGTGGCATCAATTCAAATGCGGATTCACAGATCCTACCCCTGACCTACTGAATGGGAAACTTTGGGGTGGCCCCCCAACCCATGTTTCAACGCACCCTCCAGGTGTTCCTGATGCGGGGTAGGCCTCTGAGAACCACTGCTATGGGGTATTGCAACACAATAATCTGAGGCCTCTGATTTCCCAATACCCTGTATACCGTGGTTCTCCTGTAAGTCATCCATCCCCCCCAGATTTTGTCCGTCGAGATCCCACTTCTGGATTACCATGGGTTCTTTTTGTGGTGGAAGCTAGAAATTGGTACCGTTGGTAGCTCAAGGTTTTTCTCTCCACCTAAGTGAGTGACTTAGGTCAAAAGTGGGATATAGCTCTCCATCGGTGACCTCTCCAAGGTGAGGCCAATGTGATCTTCCCAGAAACCCTTCGTGTCCGTGGTTAGTTCTCTGTCCACTGTCCTCCCCCATCAGAAAGAACAGACACATCCACTAGGCCCGTGCCATCCGGGGAGATAGCCGCTGGTCCCCTGTGGTTATCTCATCTAAAATAAATAAAAGTACGAGTTACCAGCTGCACTAACCACATTTCATGTGCTCAGCAGCCACGCGCACAGCAGCCACCACATCGGACGGCGTGGGGATGGAGCACGTGCGCCACCACCCATGGTTCCTGGGCTCACGCCCAGCGGGCTGACTCCGATGCACTGCACCCCGCCTTTCTCCCCGCAGGTACTGCCTGGCCGGGCTGCCCGTCGGGTACCAGTTTAAGAACATCACGGATGCGGACGTCAACAACCTGCTGCTGGAGGACCTCATCATCTGGACCAACTACGAGATCGAGGTGGCCGCCTACAATAGCGCCGGGCTGGGTGTCTACAGCAGCAAAGTCACCGAGTGGACGCTGCAGGGAGGTGGGTGGGGATCGTGACCGGGGAGGAGCTGGTGCTTCTCGCTCTCCCAGGCCCGCACCTGTGGCTCCTGTACCTGTCCCGTCCTGCCTTGGCCACGGCACCCGGTCCATCCAGTCCTGAGCTGTTGCCGGCCGGGGCCTGGCTACCCCGTGGGAGCGGGAGGGTGCTCGGGGGCAGAAGAGTTGTTGGGGGTGAGCATGCTGAAGGCAGACGCTTCAGGTGCGGGGACCTTCTGTGTTGTCCACGTTAACTGGATCACGAAACGGCTCGAGTCCAGTGTGTCCGTACCAGCCTCCCACAAGCGCTTTCACATCCATCGCTTCCGTTTACTGGTCCCCTGCGAAATGGGTCAGGCGAGTTCTATTGAAGCCAGACTAATGGAGAGAAAGAGGTGCCTCAAGTCCACAAAGCAGGGGGAGGGGGAGGGAAGGGGGGGGCAAAGCAGAGTCTGTAGACCCCATCCCTGTGTTTTCTCTACTAAAGTGTGCAAGACTGACTCTGCCTCCTGTATCCTCACCCCATCCCACCGCACCCCCAACCCGCTGCCCTCCCCTAGTCCCCACCGTCCCTCCTGGCAATGTGCACGCGGAAGCCACCAACTCCACGACCATCCGCTTCACCTGGAATGCCCCCAGCCCCCAGTTCATCAATGGCATCAACCAAGGCTACAAGGTACGTGGGGCCCCTCCCCACCCCCAAGAGGAAGCCTGGGGATTCTACGAGGGAGACCGCAGGCTGAGGAGGTTGCAGGGGGCAAGGTGAGGGACCCCCTGTGCTTCTGGAGTCAAGGTGGAGGGCATGCAGGCTCCCTCTGAGGCTGTGGGGGGTCTGGCCACCTCCCCGTCTGTGACCCAGTGCAGAGGAGCTTTCTCGGTGAGGCTGGGCTATAAGCAAAACCAGATTTCTTTCAAGCTCAGGAGCAGCTGGGCATAGCTGCGGCCTCAGAAAAATCCAGAATCCTCTTCTTACTGACAAGCTGTGGCTCTAACAGGCATCCCGCTGGGACACACGTCCTTGGGCTGCTCTTGACCCCCCCCCCCAGGGAGTGTGGTGAAGGGCATGGGACTGGGACCCTGACAGATGTGGGTTAAGATCCTGGCTCTGGCTCTGCCTCTTGCTGGCTCCCTGGACGAGTCCTACGATCAGTCTGAGCCTCCCTCCTTCGATCCATGTTTATTAAGCCGTCCTATCTGTGCTGTTCGAGCGGCTGGAAAACCCAAATAAACTCCCACTCCCTCATTTGTGAGGATGATAACAACACCTACTCCTTGGCGCTGCGTGAGGATTAAATGAGAGAGTGTTTGTGATCCGTCGAGCCTGGTGACACACACACAAGGGCTCTGCAAGCGATAGGAGGAATGCGCTCGTCCCATCGGGCTGCCCGAACCAGGTGCCGCCGTGCGGGGGGCTCAAACATCAAAAACGGATTTCCTCCCAGTTCCGGGGCTGGAAGTCAGAGATCAGGGTGTGGGCAGGGCCCACTAGGTCGCCGTCCTTAGGGCCACAGCTGCCCTTCTCCCTGCGTCCACGTGTGGTCTCTCCCCCGGCGTGCGTCCCCATCTCTTCTTGTAAGGACCCCAGTCCTGCTGGACAAAGGCCCCCCTTACTGACCTCCTTTTAACTCCACTGCCTCTTTAGAGACCTTCTCTCCAAATGCAGTCATGTCCTGAGGCCCTGGGGGTTAGGACTCCAGCGTGTGAATTTGAGGGGTGGATGGGGGGAAGCAGCTCAGCCCGTGACGACTAGTCAGAGCAGTAATGGTAGGAGTTGTTCAATAGCGGTAGCAGCGGCCGTAAATCTGCTGCGATGGTAACTGTGCCCCCGAGTCAGGACTTCTCAACCATCCCCTCCTGGAACCCAGACCTCGCTCTGGAGCTGGGATCCCTGCTCTGGCCCGCGGGGAGCACCATACCAGCCTCCCCCCGGGAGAAGGGAAGACTGAGTGCACAGCGCATGGGGCGGGTGGGAGGATGCCCTAGGCTCCCTCCTAGAGGTGGGGGCGTGCATTTGAGCGGGGTGCCCCGGGGAAGCAGGCCTTGAAGGAGAAACACTATAGGCTCTGGTGTTGAGCCCAGGCATCTGGTGACCTCATGGTGACCGCGGCCACTTCCAGAAGGCTCCCGGGCTCCCTCTGTTCCGTGTTTGCATGCACGGGACACGCAAGATGATTTCTAGGACCGGCGGCCTTAGCCCTTATCCCTGCAAGGAGGTGGGTGGCTGGGGTGGAAAGGGACTGAGATTAAATCACAGAGAGCATTTTCTGCTGGCGTTGCAAATAACGGAGGGATGGGCTTGAGCCGGGGACAGCCCTGCCACGGCCCGCTCACTCCCAGGCAGGCAGGGTGCCAGGGCCGAGCAGGGCTGTCCTGGGGCAGGGTGCTGCAGCTGAACACCGCCTGGCTGGCTGGCTGGCTGGAAAAGCCTCCTAATTGGGACTCTAGGGGGAGGCAGGGGAGGGAAGGGGAGGCTCGCACAGCGCTGAGAAGCAGAGGAGCTGAGCTGGGAACAATTAGCTTCCTGCTGCCAGTTCTAAGTTTTCTTGCACAAATTGGGGGTGGGGAGGATGGGGCCGGGCTGCAAAGTTCTAAGGCAGATGGCTCCTGCCGGACCAACTGGCCAGGACAATTAGGGCAGTGACCAGGACAGAGGCTGCAGGAGCCCACCTGATGATGTCTGGGTGTGCTTGGTGTCCGGCACCCGTGGCTGCTCCCTAAACGTCAGTGGGGACGGCCCCCCCAGACATTCTGAGCGCAGGGGGTGCACTTTCACACTGGCAGGGCGCTCTCTGCAAGCCTGGCAGGGTGCTAAGGCTTGCCTCGCCCTCTTCTCTCAGAAGACTTCTTTCAGAAGTCTTTCATCCTCACCCCGTTTTACAGAGGAGGAAACTGAGGCACGAGAGGCAAGTAACGTATTCAAAGCCAGACAACTGCAAAGCTCAGATTCAAACTCCAGGGCCTGCACCTGTTCTTGCATTGAAAAGAAAATATGGGGGCACCTGGGTGGCTCCGTCGGTTAAGCGTCTGCCTTCAGCTCCGGTCATGATCTCGGGGTCCTGGGATGGAGCCCCACATAGGGCTCCCT
Organism: Canis lupus baileyi; assembly: GCF_048164855.1. Taxonomy (NCBI): domain Eukaryota; kingdom Metazoa; phylum Chordata; class Mammalia; order Carnivora; family Canidae; genus Canis; species Canis lupus. Next base: position 54,262,831 of record NC_132853.1, on the reverse strand, counting down.
GCTCAGCAAGGAGTCTGTTTCTCCCTCTTCTGTCCCTCACCCTGCTCATGTGCTCTCTCTTTCCTTTTCTCAAATAAATAAATAAAAATCTTTAAAAAGAAAGTATGTCGGGGCACCTGGGTGGCTCAATAAGTTAAACATCTGGCTCTTGATTTCAGCTCAGGTCATGATCTCAGGGTCTTGAGATCCAGCCTGAGTTAGGGCTCCCCACTCAGCAGAGAGTCTTAAAGGATTCTCTCTCCCTCTCCTTCTGCCTCTCCCCCTGCTCACACACACACACACTCTCTCTTTTTCTAAATAAATAGGTAGATAGATAAAAGAAAGAAAGAAAATGTGCCCTATGATTTAACTGTAAAATAATAACCACACTTTGATTTTTTTTTCCCCCTTAAGTACAAATGGATTCAAGCAGGGATTTTGTTTCTTGCTTCCTTGGCGTGCAGCATCACAGGGACAAAGCAGCGGTACATGTCCCTTGCATTCCTCCAATGAGAATAGACTCCCCACCCTCTTTGAATTGTTACAAATTTCCGAACCTCTACCAAAGTAGAGGGAAAACGATAATGACTTTAGAAAACCCTGATGTATCCCAGCTTCAGCAATTACCAGCTCGTGGCCAAACGTGTTCCATCTATTCCCTGACCCCCGGCCTCTGCCCTGGAATATTGTTAAGCAAGTCCCAGGCCGTCATGTCGTTTCATCCATAAATATTTCTGCCGAGAAATATTACAAAGCCTCTGTTTGAAACACAACCACAGTGCCCACACTGTCATCAGCGTGCCTAAAAATATCAGCAGTCCCCTTGATGTCATCAGATGCGCAGTCAGCACTCACGTTTCTTTTACTAGTTGCTTAAATGAGGTCCACATGCCTGCAATTGGTTGGGGTTTTTTTGTTTTTTAGGTCTCAGCTGATCTTTAGATTCTCTCTCTCTTTCTCTCTCTCTCTCTCTCTCTCGTAATTTATTTAGTAAAGAAACTTACTCATTTATTTGCCCTATAGAATTTTCCACAGCCTGGATTTTGCTGATTGCCTCTCTGTGGGGTCATTTAACACATTCCTCAGAACGCTGTATTCACAGTAAATTGGAACTCAGAACCAGAGGCTTGGTGCCTGGGTGGCTCAGTGGTGAGCATCTGCCTTCGGCTCAGGGCGTGATCCTGCGATCCCAGGATCCAGTCCCACATCAGGCTCCCTGCATGGAGCCTGCTTCTCCCTCTGCCTCTGTCTCTGCCTCTCTCTCTGGGTGTCTCATGAATAAATACATAAAATCTTTAACAACAACAAAAAAAAGAGAGAACTAGAGGCTTGATCAGATTCAGGTTTGATGATTTCATGGTTTTGCCCAAATATTATTTCCTAGATGGTGTAGTGCATTTACATCATAAGGGCTAACATCTGACTCTCTCTCTCTTACAATCGTGTGGTGACCATTGACCACCCTGGGTGATCTATTATTTCAATAGCATTGCAAAATGAGAACAGTCAAATATTATAATTTCTCCTTGATGTATGAGCTGAAACATTTTCCAATAAAAGAATTTTCCCCTTACCAACTTTTTGGCTGCCTGAAGGTTCAGCTCGTCTAGGAAAAAGCATGGTCAGAGCTCAGTCCTTTTCCATCACTTGCCAATTTTCAGAGTAACAAATGTCATTCCTTGGCATCTCCTAAAAGTGACAGGAGTTTGGATGGGGGGGGGGAGCATCTTTTTTATTTTGTTCTCGTGTAGTATTATGTACTCGTGGATTTTTAACACATCTGATATATGTTTCAACCCACGGCTGTTATTATTCGTGTTGATGCCAGATTGACCCAGCCTTGACCTCTTAGGTTGGTGAGTCCTTTTGACCGGGCCCCAGCAGCCTGATAGCTTCCTTGTGACCAGACAGGATGGTCCAGGCTGTCTCCGGTTCCTGTACCATCCCTGGGATCAGCTGTGTCTTCAGGGAATCTTCTTCCTTTCAGGCAGAAATGATAATTAGATACCACAATCTGGGCGCCAGGGGTGTTCCTTGTGCTTGCACTGAATGCCATTTCTAGGCTCTGTTAATGGACAGCTCGGAAATGCTTCTCCTTCCCCTCTTCCTTCCTTCCTTCCTTCCTTCCTTCCTTCCTTCCTTCCTTCCTTCCTCCTCCTCCTCCTCTTCCTCCTTCTCCTCCTCCTCTTCCTCTTCAGATAAGATGCATACTGATACTCCCAACTCAATTTCAGGGTTATAAGCTCTTTAATAATGCTATTGGTCTTTTGTCTCTCTGTGCTCCATACTGAAAATCCATTTCCTATACCAACAACCATAATTCCCTGCCTACTTTATCCCAAAAAAACACCCACAACAGTTTCAGAAGAGTCATACCGCCACGGGGACTACCAAAGACCAGGTCAGATTATTTACGGTGCTTTCTGTGTCCTGCTAGGGATGGACTTCTCATGGCTGTGCTACAGAGTCTCTTGAAATAGTTTGTCTCTGTGTAATTTTGCTACAGCTCAATACACCATTAGGTTCATTTGTTCAATTTTGGTTTCTATTTTGGGGGATTGATTTTTTAATTTAATTTTGTTCTATAATTATGCATCTTATTTACATGGTTCCAAAGTTAAATATACAAAGTAAATTCAGAGAAAATCAGCCTGAATTCTGGTCCATCCCCCCTTCCCCCAATGACCTCCCCCCCCCCCCCCCCCCGTAGGTATGATTTCTTTTGGTTGTTTGGTTTGGTTTTTCCTTTCATTTCTTTAACATAAACAAATGCAAATATATATATATATATAACCCTGCCTAACAAGAGCAAGCATGTGGACGGCAAAGAGAAACCCTGCACTCACCTGCACTCCCTCATTTATATATATATAAATGTGTGTCCTCCCCTTCTTAGATAAATGACAGCACACTCTACACACTTTCTTCATCTTGCTCCTTTCTTTACATTATATCTTGGGGATCACTCCACAGGAATAAAGAGATTCCTGGCTCCCTTTCTGACATCTCTATTGGACTCCATTATGTGGCTTTCCCATAGTTTGGTCAACCAGCTGCCCAGTGATGACATTTGGGTTGTTCCCAGTCTTTTACTATAATAAACATTTCTGCAGTGAGTAGCTTTGTGCATATATCTTTTCATATTTTTCACATTTAACTTTGGAATAGATTCATAGAAAGGAGATTGCTGGATCAAAGGAGAAATGTATATATATAATTTTCCTACTGCTACCAAATCCCTCTATTATTTTTTTAATTTTTTAATCTAATTTTTTAAACAGGAAACGTATTTACACGATTCAAAACCCAGTGAAAGTGAAAAGATAAACGTGTAGCAGAAATCCCCCACCCCACTGCAGTTCGTCCTCTGGTTCTGTTCCATCCACCCAACCCTGAAACTCTCCCCACTCTTGGTAACCACTGTTGTTAATTTCCTGCGTATCCTTCCAGAAGGTTTCGTGTGAATCCATTCACATGCAAAGAGATAGAAAGAGAGAGAGGGAAAGACAAAAGGAGAAGGAAGGAGAGAATTTCCTCTACTTTTTTTGTTAACTCCAGCTTCTAGCAGACCATAGGAACCACCCTTACCCTCTCATCCCCAAAAACAAGAGGCACATCACTTCTCCCAGCAACCAGCAAAGCAGCTATCACTGTTCCCTATAATAGTCTGAGGCTCAGAGAGGTCGATTGACTTTCCCAGGGTCACCCAGGAAGCCGCAGAGCAGGGTTCTGTTTTTCCTTCTCTCCTCTGCTTTCCACAGCAGAGTTGCCAGTCCCAGGAACCTAGATCTGGTGCTGCTCCCCAAGCACAATAACTCCCACACCCCCAACCGTGCTCAGGACAGCCCAGTCTGCTTACACGCCGAGACCAAGGGCCTGATCCAGTAAATCAGCATGGACCCTGCCTAACAAGAGCAAGCATGTGGACTGCAAAGAGAAACCCTGACGCTCACCTAGCAGCTGTGTGTACCTCGGAAGGCAGAGGCCTTCATGCAGGGTCTGAGCCAGTGGGTCAGGGGAGGGGGACCCAGAGATCCCAAACCAGCCCCTGGCAGGCCCATGAGCGCCAACCAAGCCTCAACCTTTGTGGTCCTCATTTCCTTTCCTGCAGCAGGACAGGGCAGTGATGCCCATCCAGTCCTCATTGTGATGATGCAACGGGACTGGCCGGCGATAGTTCTACTCCAGTGCCAGAGTATGAGCTCATCGGACAGTAACCCTGCAGTGCATTCACTTGAGCAAAGTGAGCCCTGCTCCTTTCAGGGAACAGAAGGTACAGAAGGCAAGTCTGTCACCTTCCTGGCCTGAGGAAGAAACCTCTTAACACTAACCCTCATCCTCTTCACAGGCAGCTAGAGAATGACAAGTGGCTCATATCCCAGAGTAAATATTCTGAAGCCACATTGGACTTCGGGTCTAGAGCCATGAGATGATGAAGTCCTTATTCAGAAAACCACACGGCCACCGCCCTGTGCACTGCTGGGTCATTTTTGAAGACAACTCCCGGTGATGTTGTCTTAAGGCACCTGTAAAGATAGTCTTTGCCCTTTATTTCTAAAATAATGGTAGTGGTAATAATTAGCCTAAACCCAATAAAATAATATTTACCCAGATTTTGCACTTGCTGGGGAACACACCACACAATTAATTCTACCGGCGTAATTAATTCAAATTTACATTAATTAAATTAAATTAAAACATTAAACTTGTTTCTTAATCTACTCCAAAGAAGTTCGGCAATTTAATTGCTCTGAAACAAGATAACCAAAATAAGGAGGATATTTAACATACTTATTAAATGCCACTTAGTATTTCTGATTAGTATTTTTAGGGTCTAATTAGTGTCTAATTAACTTGCTATAGGCTATCTTTTCACAATACCAATTAAATTTCCAAACATCCTCTATAAACACGCAGCCACGAAAAGGAGAAGATGAAGCATTGTTACAGGGGCGAGTTAATCAGGAGACATCAGCGCGGTATTGTTTTATATCTATAAATACCCGTGGTTATTAAAACTCATCAAGTGTTGCTTTTCACCATTAATTGCTAGTTAATCAACTTCAAATAAACGAGGAACTCTCTGAGACCAGCTGTCATTGTTGGAGACAGATGAAGGGCCCAGAAAACAGGAGTGTGAGGTGACATCAAGAGGCAAGAAGGAAGGCGAGGCAGGAAGTGCCTGCGTTACAGGTGGGGGGTGCAGAGGGGAAGGCAGATGGGAAAGCCACGCTGCCAGACGGGCTTTTCCTGCTGACACCCCACCACCAGGTCCTGTCTCAGACTGAAAGCCCAGCTTGGGACAAGTTGAAAGGACGAGCTGAAGTGGCAGCTGTGTGCGGGAACTCCTGGGGAGACCCTGCCCAGCCCAGGAGGAGAAAGCTGTAGTCGCCCCGGTGTTGGAGTCGGAGCCTCTCGGCTCCCCACTAAGCTGTGTGGTATCGTGGGAGCCGCTGAGCCCCGCTGAGCCCGTGTCCTCATCCGTAACACGCAGGGCAGGCTCCTCGCTCAGAGGGACTCCCCAGCACCACCATCAGCACCACCACCCCTGGTTCTGTTCGATGCTCGGCTGGCGTCGCCTTGCATTTCTTAAAAATCTTTAAACGAGGGAACCCTCTGTTTTCCTTTTGCACTGAATCTGCACATTATGTAGTCGAATTTGGTAAAAAAAAAAAAAAAAAAAAAACCCTGGTGAGAGATCACTCGTGGAGAGCACTCAGCCCCGTGCCTTGCTCTAAGTTGCTCAGCGGCCGAACAGCACACCAAAGTGAACTCCCAGAAGGATGGGTGCCCGTGGCTTGTGGGTGTCTATGTGGCCTTCCCTTTCCTGGGAGGAGGGAGCCCGGGGAGCTGGGCTCCTAGACTCTCTCTGTCCATTGGCCCAGACTGTGGGAGAGAGCTCGGCCTCTTCTGGAACCTTCTTGCTGCCCTGCCTGAATTGCTGGCCTCTCCCCAGCTGATTGCCTGGGAGCCAGAGCAGGAAGAGGAGGTGACCATGGTGACTGCCCGGCCCAACTTTCAAGACAGCATCCACGTGGGCTTCGTGTCTGGCCTGAAGAAGTTTACCGAGTACTTCACCTCCGTGCTGTGCTTCACTACTCCTGGAGACGGGCCTCGGAGCACCCCCCAGCTGGTGCGCACCCATGAGGATGGTAGGCACCCCCCAGCCTCTGCTGTCCCTCCCGCCCCTACCCACACACCCAAAAGCCAGGCTGAGCGCTCTGGGTACAGGGCGATCCCCGCCTTGTCCCCCACCCTGGGGTGGCCCTGGAGCACCGCGGGCTGTCTTGCAGACAGTGGCCTCTCTCTGGCTCTAATATGCTTGGGGGCGGGACCTTTTTGGGGTACAGTGCCTGGTCCCGTGGGACACCTGAGCTTCAGTGAAATCCTGGACACCTCCCTGAAAGTCAGCTGGCAAGAGCCAGGAGAGAAGAATGGCATCCTCACAGGTAGGCGGTACTGCACCAGGGGGTGAGACAGGTGCATCGAGTCCATCCCTTCGACTGGTGTGTTCATCCGAAACCTCCCAGCGGACCGCGCCTTCTCAGAAAGTACATGGAGGGGGTCCTCAGCCCCTCTGCTCTGCAGCACGTCCCGGGTCATCCGGCGGAGGCCTCCAGCACCTGCCGTGATGACTGGCTCCCTCCCACCATCCCATCCCCACCCAACAGGGGCATCCCACCCAAGTTCCACCTGGGGCCCCAGGCGAGCTTCCCAGCTCCCACAGCTCCCCTTGCCCCCAACACCCACCTAACCGCCGGACTAGTGAAGGAGGGAGAAGCAGAGCAGAAGGGCCAGAGCCAGCGTTGGTCACAGCCAAGCTCACGCCACAACTGGGGGCTCTCCCCAGGGTACCGGATCTCCTGGGAGGAGTATAACCGAACCAACACCCGCGTCACCCACTACCTACCCAACGTGACCCTGGAGTACCGCGTCACGGGCCTCACCGCGCTGACCACCTACACCATCGAGGTGGCCGCCATGACCGCCAAGGGCCAGGGCCAGGTGTCCGCGTCCACCATCTCCTCCGGGGTGCCTCCAGGTGGGTGCCCACCCTCAGGGCAGGACCGCTGGCCTCTCGTGGTCCTCCTGACCAGGAGGCTTTTCTTTTTCTCAGGAATCCCGTGGCTCTCTTCCCCCAGAGCTCGCTCTCTCCTGTGCCTTGGGGTCCATGGTCCCTTGGGCTTCCCCCAGAGCAGGCCTGCGTCTCATGATCCCAGGTCTCTGGATGGAGGCTCACTGGGCTCACTGCTGCTTCCTCCCATTGGCTGTCAGAAAAGCACGGTCCCCCGAGACCCCCCCACCCCTGTCTCAACCGCCCCCATCCCACATCAGGGTCAGCACCAAGCAGTGGTATCTCTGATTCAAGGGAAGAATTCTCACTGTTGCCCAGGAAGTCCTAATGGGATTCCAACCAGTGGACGTGTTGGCTGGGAAAGGGGTAGAGTAAGGTGGGAATAATCTTAAACCTGTTATAAAGAACCAGCTGAGATCTACTCTCAGCCCCGCTTCTGCCAAGCTCTGTGACTTCGAGCAAGTCCAAATGTCCCCTCTGTGCCTCGGTTTCCCCATCTGTATCTATGGGAGGTAGACTAGATAACCACATGGTCCTGGCTGGGTCTGTGGGTGTATGCTTATTGGAGCCAGCCAGGATTCTCGACCTGCCCCTTGCCCTCCCTGCTCCGAGATGGCTGAGATACTCGAGCCCAGTCAAGCCCCACTGATGATAACACTAACAAATATTTATGCCTGGAGCTAAGTGCGGCATATATGTCAATTCACTTAGTCCCCACAACAACCCTAAGGTAGATAATATTATCATCGCCATTTGACGGAGGAGGACACCGTGGCACAGAAAGGTTAGGTGACTTGCCCAAAGACACATAGCATGGAGCAGTGAGTAGGATTCCAACTAAAGACAGTCCAGCTTCCGGAATCTGTACTCTCTGTTCATCCTGAATCCCAAGGTTCCTGGTCAATAAAATAGGGGCTGCCTCCTACCCCCACCCATCCTTCTAATCTTCAGCCATGATTGGATTTGGGAGGGCTGAAAGCGGGTGTGTGTGAATGGAGCAGGAGACTCTTTGGGGAAGCCCTTGCCTGCCCTGGCCCCAGTCAGCCTCCCCGTGGCCCTGGGAGGCCCTCCCAGCCCCCAGCCCTACCTCAGGGGGTAGGGCACACACAGCCCCCCACCCAGAGTCCTAGTCCATGCAGAAGGGACCTTCTCGTCAGCTGACCTCCTTTCCCACCCTGTTTTCCAGAACTCCCAGGGGCCCCCACCAACCTGGGCATTTCCAACATCGGCCCCCGCTCCGTGACCTTGCAGTTCAGGCCAGGCTATGATGGGAAAACATCCATCTCGCGCTGGCTGGTGGAGGCCCAGGTAACACCTGCTGCCGGGGAGCCCTGCAGCCCACGCAGCCTGCTCCCTGGCCCCGGGCATGCCCGTGCTCCTGAGAGCAAACCATACGTGTCCCCGCGTATTTTCATATGCAGCTGTCGGATGGCCAGATACACAGAACATGCCCACAGTTCCCAGTACAGCCTGCCCTCCACCTCACCACCGTCCACACACACATGCACACACACAGCAGTCCCCTTGGGTCGGGTGAGGGCTGGCTGGCCTGGAGAAATACACAGCTGCTGCCTCTAGCCCTGTAAGTGGTGGGTCTCGGCTTGGGCTCCCCGCGGGGAGCCTTCATAAGCGCCAACGCCTGGGCACACCCCCAGAAATTCCAATTCTGATTTAGCTGGGGTTTTAGAAGCCTGCCAGGGTGTTCAGAAGAATCCCCCGGGGAGTTTGTTAAACACCCAGATCCCCGGATACCACCCCCAGGGCTTCTGATGGGCTAGGTCTAGGGCAGGGCCCTGGGCTGGGTTTCTAGAAAGCATTGCACCAGATTCTGATGCAAGACGGCTCGGGGTTGTGCTTGAAGTCACGGGTAAGGGCCTGGAAAGATGGTGACCCCATCTGGGGCCCTCCAGGCCCTGGGATTGAATTAAGACCTTCCACGGGCCGGGCTTTACCTCCTGGAATCTGGGGCACAGGACATCTCAGCCCCACAGGCTGGGCAGGTCTAAGGGTGTCTCCCTTTTGCAGGTAGGCGTGGTTGGGGAGGGAGAGGAGTGGCTGCTGGTTCACCAGCTCACCAATGAGCCCGATGCCCGCTCCATGGAGGTGCCCGAGCTCAACCCCTTCACCTACTACAGGTAACGGGGCAGGACGCCAGGGCAGGGGTGGGGGCTCCCCAGACCGGGACGGGCTTCGGTCCTGGGGTCCTGCCCTCATCATCTTGCTTGCTCCCTTCCCCCACCCCAGCTTCCGAATGCGCCAGGTGAACATCGTGGGCACTAGCCCACCCAGCCAGCCTTCTAGAAAGATCCAGACGCTCCAGGCACCCCCTGACATGGCCCCGGCCAATGTGACCCTGCGCACGGCCAGTGAGACCAGCCTGTGGCTCCGCTGGATGGTGAGGCTCCCAGGAGGGCCGGTGGGTGTGGGATGGCTCCTTGGTCCTTGTCACCCTGCCAAGGTCATTTCCTCCGAGGGGTCACGTCGAAGAGGGGGAGGTTCACCAGAATACCCGTAGCTCCCTTCTCTTAACACCTCGCTCTTTTAAGGTGCCTGATAATCAATCTGAGCCAAATGAACAAATGCCTTCTGTGAGAAGCAGCTAGAAAACACTGTTCAGTGCGCATTGCCAGGTGCCCAGCATTTGACATGTTTTCTTCCATTTAATCCACCCGGTCATCCTGCAAAGGACACATTATGGCCCCAATTTACAGCTAAGGAAACTGAGGATCAGAGAGGTTAGGACCTCACAGCTGTGGACACACAGCTCCCAAGTGAGTGGAGGGCCTGGGGTTCAGGTGTAAGTTGTCTCCTGCACCAAGTCAGAGAGTGAGGGGTTGCTTCTGAGGTTGAGGGGCAGGTGCAAGAGACCAGCCCCCACAGGTCAGGGCTGCATGTCGAGGACCATTACCCCAGGTGACCCCGCACAAGGCAATAACACGAACATCGTGAGGGCTTTGTCCTGCCAGGCACGGTTCTGAGTGCTTTTTTCAAAGTCAGGCCCAGAACCCTCTCCACGGGCTTGTGACATCAGAGTGATCCTGGCCCCTACTCTACAGATGGGGAAACTGAGGCAGTGAGCAGTCAAATCACTGGCCCAAGTCCCACCCACCGGCCCCCGCCAACATCCTCCCACCTCCTCTAGTTAATAGCAAGGCTCGGTTTCCCAGCCCAGGGAGCCCGGCCCCCCAGAATCCACAGCCTTAAGCACCGAACACACCACCACCCCACCTTCCGTGGATTGGGAGAGAACCTTTCTCCCCGACACCATTCCCCCAGGACAGCGTTTTCCCGACTGCTGCCCCACAAAGCAGCGATCCCGGAGGCGCAAGGGGCACACAGGAATTCTGAGACAAACGAATGAATGTGGGGAACAGGCCCATGCAGCCTGGCTCCTCTCCTGCGAGAACACTGGGGAGAGCCTGCCTGACCCTGCTCCACCGGCCAGTCTGGCCTCCTGACTCTGTTTTGTCTCCACCTGAGACCTCTTACCACTGCACAAAACACAAGTTTGCAGAACACCATGCCGTGGGATCCACCAGAAAGCCACTACTCCTTTTCACTCAGGTGGATGCTGCTAGAAGGAGCTCATGGCGCCATCAGCCCCGGACAAAGGGTAGTTAGTCATTATAATTCCCCTCCCAGGGGCCAGCGGACCCTCGAGCCACGGGCAGGCCCTCCCGGGCATGGGCAGCCCCACTACTGCTCACTCGGCCCCTTCCCTCCTAGGCCCTGCCCCACTCCGGGCCGGCTCCCTGCCTTCCCCCTCCAGCTCACTTGAAGGTTTCCAAACACTAAAAGACTAGAGGCTGATGCCCAGGGGGCCTGGAGAAGGAATAAAAAGGCAATTGGTGCACCGCGCAGGGCCCCAGGCACCTCCTCCAGTCACGGCTAATGGTACACGGCCCGTTACCTTTCCCTCGCAGGTAAGGAAGCGTGAGCTCCAGGCCCATCGATTGCTGCCTTAATGGTCTCTGGTCGGCTTCACTAAGTGTCAGTAGGAGCCGGGGCTGGCAGGAGGCAGGGAGCATGCAGGGAGCGAGGCAGAGGCCCCGGAACGTGGGGAGCCCCTGGGGAAGCAGAATGGCAGAGAGGTGAGGGCCAGGGACGCCCCAGCTCCACCTCTGCCGCCTTCGGAGAGAATCTGAAGGCTGGGTGCTCAGCTCGCAGGTGCCCCCGACATGCACACACCTGCGCTGCCTGTCAGCACTGCCCAGGTTCATCCGAAGGACTTGAACCAGCAGCCACGGCCCCACCAGCGGAGGAGAGGAGTCAGTCTTTCCCCTGGGCTGAAACTGCCCCGAAGGAGGAGGCTGAGCATGCGGCGGGAGAGATTCAGGCCCGCTAAAGGAAGGACTGGTGCTCCATCCATGCCCGAGATGCCGTGCGCCTACGCTTGCTCTCCGAGGGCGGGAGTGAGCTGAGAGCAGGCATGTTAGAGGCAGTGAAAGACGTGTGTGTTGGCAGCCTCAGCGAGGAGCGAGGTGGTAGACAGCCCAGGCCAGAGGTCTGTGCTGGACTCCAGCTGACTGCCCTGGCAGGGTGGCGAGTGCCAGGTGCCCAACACAGAACGGACGCTGCCTCTCTTTGGGGCTTGGCACAGACAGGCAGGGAGATGGGAAGGGGGCAGCGGGGAAGCCTCCAGAAACACAGGCTCACACAACCTAAGCTGCCCCTGGCGCTTAGCCTCACCTGGGCGCTGACAGGTTGGACGGTGGGTGTGATAATCCTGTAGGGCTCCCTGGAAGAGGGTGCACGGGCCAGATGAAGCCCCACGCGCCGGGCGGGCCCAGTCTCACGGCAGCTCTGCCGCCCTGCCCTCCCGCAGCCCCTCCCGGAGATGGAATACAACGGGAACCCCGAGTCGGTGGGCTACAAGATCAAATACAGCCGGGCAGACGGCCACGGCAAGACGCTGAGCCACGTGGTCCAGGACCGCGTGGAGCGTGAGTACACCATCGAAGACCTGGAGGAATGGACGGAGTACCGCGTCCAGGTCCAGGCCTTCAACGCCATCGGGAGCGGGCCCTGGAGCCAGACGGTGATGGGCAGGACCCGGGAGTCAGGTACTGACGCCTTTGCACCAGCCACCCCAGTTCCCCACAGCCTATGGGGCGGGGAGGGACCCCCACCTCTGTCCCTCTGCCCTCAGGGCCTTCCAGGGGCTCAGGGGCTGGAGCTGTGGTTCAGACTAGCCCAGGCTCGCTGTCCTGTTTGCGCTCAACACCCTGGAAGAGCGCCCTACCTGTTGCCGTGTGTCCCAGCATCTTCCCACTGCTCCCCGAATCCGAGGACTGGGGGGACCCCCACCCTGCAAGTTAGCCCAGGCAGCCTTTACCTGCAAACTGCCCACGTCTCTGTGGCCTCACCTTTAACCCTGACACCCAGTCGTGCCTGAAAAAACTGGAGTTGGGGAGGTTGGATCAGCTCTCAGAACATTCTAGAAGCAGAACCAGCAAGCTCACAGGACCCTGGCAAGGGGTCATCACAGAATATGAGCCCCCAGCCTTCAGGCAGCCCTCGTGTGGTTCGCCACTCTGAGGCTTTTTCCTGGCACCTTTAAAACACGTCCCTGGGGCGTCCAGGTGGCTCAGTGGTTGAGCATCTGCCTTCGGCTCAGGTTGTGATCCTGGGGTCCTGGGATCAAGTCCCGCATCGGGCTCCCCACAGGGAGCCTGCTCCTCCCTCTACCTGTGTCTCTGCCTCTCTCTCTGTGTATCTCATGAATAAATAGATAAAATATTTAAAAATAAATAAACGAATACAGGACGTCCCTCCCCGTCCTGGCCCCTCCCCACCCCCACTGCTGTGCACGCTGGCCTGAGCAGAGAATAACAGGGAGGCGAATCTGAGACCAGAAGCAGCACCTGCGATGCTCCAGAGCCACCAGGAATCCCTGCAGGATGATTTGCTACTTTGGGGACTGGGCGTCACAGCTCCTTCCCCCATGGGGCCCACTGGGTCCTGAGCGCCTTCTCTCTGCTCCCCTTCTCACGCAGTCCCGTCCTCCGGCCCCACCAACGTGTCTGCGCTGGCCACCACGTCCAGCAGCATGCTGGTGCGCTGGAATGAGATCCCTGAGGCCGACCGCAACGGGCTTGTGCTGGGCTACAAGGTGAGCCCTGGAGGCAAGGTCACCTGCTTCCCCAGCCAGGGTGCCCGGCGGAGGGTGGGGGCACGTCTCCGCCTACTGGGGTGGACACCCCGGAGATCCCAGCATCTGGGCTCCGGGCAGCCTGGCAGCTGAGGAATCCTCCCTTGGGGCTGGGAGGCTTCCAGGGAGGCCCAGGTCCTTGCGGAAGCTCCCTCACCCCCCAGTACCCTCGCAGCCCCCAGGAGGCCACACTGGCTGCCCCAACCTTGCTGGCCCTTTACCTTCTAGAACTGCTCCCAAAGCTGCACGTAGCAGCAGGGTTTAGGCCTGGCCCACAGGTTGGGAGATGTGGCTTGATGTCCTGGCTCTGTCCCTACTGACTGTGTGACCCTGGGCAAGTCGTGTCCCCACTCCAAGCCTGTTTTCCTAGCCGAATGCTCTCTAAGGAAGCTTCCAGATCCATGGCCCAGTGCATCTTTGTGTTCCCGGCTCTCCCAGAGCCCCGGCTTCACCATATCCCATTGGGGTGAATATGGGGCCAAGCCACTCCAAGGAGCCCGGGGTCCACCAGCAATATTCCCACCTGCTTAGCTCCTGGGAATGAGGACATGGGGAAGGTGCTGGCAGGCAAGCCCCAGCCCCATGGCCCTCACCCCCTGCACTGTGCTCTGGCAGGTGATGTATAAGGAGAAGGACTCAGATTCCCAGCCCCGGTTCTGGCTGGTGGAAGGGAACTCGTCGCGCAGCGCCCAGCTCACAGGCTTGGGCAAGTACGTGCTCTACGAGGTCCAGGTGCTGGCCTTCACACGCATCGGGGACGGCAGCCCCAGCCACCCGCCCATCCTGGAGCGGACGCTGGATGATGGTGAGTTGGAATCTCCATGCGCCTGGGGAGGCTGGGACCTCCCCTTCCTCTTGCTGCCCGGCCCTGCCCCTCTGGGGTCACGCTTTGCCCCAACGGGAACCATGGCATCAGGCCTCTCCTGTGGGAGGCAGGTAGGTCAGTGAGGGCCACCCACCAGCGCGCTGCGAGGGGAATCAAATTCCACACTGTGCATCCCTGAGGAAGCAGAAGCAATGCAAGGACAGTTTGACACCCCATTCGGTCTCTGGCATATTCTCCGGGACAAGGGCACAGAATAGAGACTTTGCACCCGGTTTTGATTTGTATTTTGCCTGGGGCAGGTTTGCTTTCAGTAAAGCTCCATGCAAGGAAAAGGCTTGATTTTTCCTGGACAAGAGCCTTCTGGTCCTGTTTGCAAAGGAGCAATGCCCACGGGGCTCCAGGCCTTCATCCCTGCGGCAGAACTTTCCATCAAAGGCTGACCGACAGGCCCTTTGCTCCCTCCCCTCTCCCCACACATGTGCTCTGACCGCCCACCCCAAACATTTCTGGGGTCCAGACAGGAGCGCAAAAGGCAGCCCAAACACCATATGGCCACGTATTCTAAAGTCATAAATCAAGCTAATTGTCTGTGAAATTCAATATGTTTTATCCTCCTGCCTTGACCTGGAAGGCCAAGTTCAGGTTTAGAAATCTCAGACTTAAAAATAAATAAATAAATAAATAAATCTCAGACTTTTTAGAATTCTCTGTTGGGATGAGGCAACATGGGAGGAGTTGGCCGCCCCCAGCCGTCCCCCCGGTCTGCCCTGTTCCCTTCCCATTCTCTCCTCTGGCACGTGGTATTTAGCCTCCATCCACATGCCCCAGACAGCTCCCTACCCCGGTTCCCACAGGGCCATCCATCCGTCCAGAAGTGCAAATCTGGAGGGTGGGCCTGGGCAACGGGCCCGTGCAGACCCTGGAAAAGGAGTGGTCTGGGCTCAGGGTGGGCCCCACAGCCTCCTCACCGTACGGGTGGAAGGAAGTCAGAGTGGAGCCTTCTAGAGCACAGACCCAGAACGAGGCCGCCTCGCCCAGTTCTGAGGGCAGCCGTGCACGCACATACATGTGCCCACATACACGGACACGGAGCTAAAGGAAGGTGGAGCCTGGTCCCTTCTGGTTCCTGCCAAATAATGCCTGCTTTTGAGGGTAGTAACCTCACCTATAGCATCTTGGTGTCCCACGTTGAATCCCAGAGCCGGGCACGGAGCAGCAGCCCACAGAAGTTCACTGAGCTGCGTGTGCCCTTCTCCTGCTGCCCTGCCCACCTGCTCCCCCAGAGCTGGACCAGGTGTGGGCGTGGGGGCCGAGCAACGGCTACACTGTCACCTGCTTCTCCTTTGTCCCCTCCAGTCCCGGGACCGCCCATGGGCATCCTGTTCCCAGAGGTGAGGACCACATCCGTGCGACTTATCTGGCAGCCCCCCGCTGCCCCCAACGGCATCATTCTTGGTAAGCCCCTCCTACCCTCTCCGGTGCTCCCAGCTGCAGGTAGAAGGAGGAGGCATAAGGTGTCAAGGCAGCTCAGCAAGTGTCCACATCTCCTCCAGAAGAATTTTGAGGCTGATTTCTCCCAGTAAAAATCGCGTTTGGAGGGCAGGGCCCTGCTGAACCTCCAGGTTCAGGTTCCTCAAAGACGATCCATTAGCTGCGTGTCCCTTGAACACTGCATATGCCGCCAAGACGGGCCATCTGGTAAACCTCGGCGGCCGTTCCTCAGCGTGGCCAGGTGAGGGCGCGCTGGCCGGCTCGGTGCAGCCCGTCCGACCCAAAGCACAGAGGTGGGGAGGCTGCTGATCAGAAGCATCATTTCATATTCAAGGATCGTCCAGTAACAGACACACACGCGGCCCCCCTCGGGGGCAGGCTCATGGGGTTGAAGTCGGCAGCAGTGTGAACGCGAGCAAGCCGGATCCCCCCACAGCCTCAGCCCCCTCCCCCGTGAAAGGGTGGCTCGGGCTCCCTGTGCCTGGCGTGTGGCCCTCAGGGCCGGCATCCTGCAGGGCCTGCCCCAGAGGAATGCTGCACCTGCACCTCAGAACGGGGAGTGGAGACCCAGAGGGGCTTAGAAAGACCCGGGTTGGAATTGGAGCTCCGTCACTTCCTGGCAGGTGGTCTGGCCCCTCTGAGCCTCTGTTCCCCTCAGCCTCAGGTGAGGCTGTCCATCGGGGTCCCAGACTCTGTCTATAGAGTGCCCCCCGCAGTCACGATGAGCAAAAGGCTTCAACAGCAGCCAGGATAGCCCAAGGGCAGATGCTGTGGTGGCCAAGGAAGGAACGACCCCATCCCGGGGCCCTGGGAGCTGCTGGCCTGCTTCCCAGCACGGCCCGTGTCCTTCCTTCCCACAGCGTACCAGGTCACGCACCGGCTCAACGCCTCCACGGCCAACGCCGCCACGGTGGAGGTGCTTGCCCCCAGCGCACGCCAGTACACGGCCACCGGCCTCAAGCCCGAGTCCGTCTACCTGTTCCGCATCACGGCCCAGACCCGCAAGGGCTGGGGGGAGGCCGCCGAGGCCTTGGTGGTGACCACTGAGAAGAGAGGTGACTGCCCACTGGGGCTAGGGAGGCCGGGGAGGCAGGGAGGGTCCCAGCCAACCGGGGCGCTCCCATCCTGTCCTAGTGGGTGACAGGATCTGCCAGGTCAGAGCCGCACTGTCCTCACCTGGAGGGGAAAGTGGGCTGAAATCTCGGATGTAGGGTCAGCTCCCTTCCCCTCTCCCCTCCCCTTGGGGAAGATGGTGTCCATTGGGTGCCATTGGCCTGCTGCCCTGAGCTGGTGCCTCAGCAGAGGTCGGGCTCCCCTGATGCAAACTGAGACCCCGATTCCTGCGAAAGTGGTTCGTTAGACTGTGTCCCCAGGAAAAACCAGTAGGACAGTGGTCTCCGCCAGGCTGTGCCCCCCGGGGAACACTGGGCAATGTCTGGAGATAGTTGTCGCAACTAAGAAGAAGCTACTACTGGCATCTAGCGGGCACTGCTACGTACCCTGCAGCGCATGGGACAGCCCCATAACATACAATCCTCCACCGCAAGTGCCAGAGCGCTGAGGCTGAGAACCCCTGCAGGAGGGCCTGGGGCTGCGAGGAGGCCCAGTCCAGCAGAGCCCCACCGGGAAGCGTGGACTCAGTCCCACTCGGTCAGGGACAGCACAGGCCCCATCTCAGCTCTGGGACAGGTGGGACCAAAGAGCTGGGTGTTCAGACCTCGTCACCACCAGTCCCTGGTTGGGCTGCCCTCAGGAGATGTAAACTCCCGGGCACCTGGGCCTCTAATGGCCCGAGGACGGGAGCCACCGCAGGTGCTGGCTGTTGGGACCTGCGTGCACGGAAAGAGATGGAGCAGCGGGCACCGGGCCTGACCCCAGAGCACCTCCTTCTCTTCCTTGAAGAAGCTCACCCCCCGCCCCCTGCATCACTGACTCCCCTGCCCATCCCCCTCCGCCCCTCCCAGACCGCCCACAGCCCCCCAGCAAGCCGGTGGTGCAGCAGGAGGACGTGAAGGCGCGCAGCGTGCTGCTGTCCTGGGAGCCAGGGAGTGACGGGCTGTCCCCCGTGCGCTACTACACCGTCCAGACCCGCGAGCTGCCCGGCGGCAGGTGGGCGCTGCACTCGGCCTCCGTGAGCCACAACGCCTCTGCTTTCGTGGTGGACAGGTGAGGCCTGGGTCCGCCAGCATCTCTGCCCCTGCCAGCCCAAACAGCACCAGTGGGGTTCCCGGGGGGTGGGGGTGGGGACAAGCACGGGGGAGGGGGGCCGGTAGGGAGTGGGGGGCCCCTGAGCTCGCGCCTGGAGCCTGCCCACCCCCAAATGTCTTCTACAGCCTGCACCCCCAGGACCCCGCCTCCCTCCCTGCTCTCTGGAGCCCTGTTAGGGCTGCCTCTTAATTCTCTATTTCTGGAGCCCAGAAGCCGCCTCAGCAAGGGCTCCCCATCCTTCATTAGCAATTCCTCCGGGCCAGACAGCATCCCCTCTCCGTCTGTAATAGGAGAGTGGAGCTTGCTTGAGAAATTCTGGCTTCAATTTAATTCCTAGTGGGTCGTATTTTTTATATTCGGGTTGACGTGACCGAGAGTTTTGAGCAATACTTTCCTCCTCGCCCCCACCCCCCACCCCCAATACATCAAAGAGGAAGGCATTTGCCTGGAG
Organism: Canis lupus baileyi; assembly: GCF_048164855.1. NCBI lineage: Eukaryota > Metazoa > Chordata > Mammalia > Carnivora > Canidae > Canis > Canis lupus. Next base: position 54,244,650 of record NC_132853.1, on the reverse strand, counting down.
AGGAACGAGACTTACAGAGATGAAGTGCTGGTTAACTCTTGAGCAGCTTGACCCTTCCTAAATTTAGTAAATTCTTGAAAGGGATGGCATTCTAGGGGGGGAAGGAGTTTGCTCAGAGGGAGAGTTATGGGTGGTGTCGGAGCGGCTTGCCCCTGCGAGGTTGGAGATGGGTAGACAGGTGCCGCCTGGGGCCCCCCCACAGCTTATAAGCAGGGCTGAAGGCCACCCCCCGGGCTGAGGTCAGGGCTGTAGGGCCTGGGCCCCGTGGACCCGCTGGAACATGCCTTCTCTTTGAGCCTTGACGTTCCCATCTGTGAAAGGGATCAGCACCCTCTGCCCCCCGCCCTTTCCCGAGTCTCCAAGCAGAGATGCCAGGGTGGAGGCATTAGGGGATGCCTCTGTTCATCGAACCCCATGGCCCCCCATAGGCTCAAGCCTTTCACGTCCTACAAGTTCCGAGTGAAGGCCACCAATGACATTGGGGACAGCGAGTTCAGTGAAGAGTCGGAGCCGCTGACCACTCTGCAGGCCGGTCAGTGCCCCCCACCCTCAGATCTCTTTCTCTTGGCCCACCGGCACTCCCTGGGCACCGGGCATTCTCTTCTGAGGGGAGGGGCCCCAGCGGTGGGAGGGGCGGGGGGCCTGCTGGGCCTTGTGTCTGGCTCCCAGGGCAGACTGCCAGGGAGGATTGGGCCACAGGCACCTTTGCCGTGGGCTCAGGCACCCATGCCATGCCCAGCAGCCTAATATGTTCCTTCTCTGAAGTCCCCAAGCTCGTGGTCAACCCCAGAAAACCAGTGAAGGGGCTACTGAGGCGGGGGGGTGGGGCTTAGCAGCACAAGAGACTTGGGGTCCAGGGACAAAGAGGAGGGGGCTCTGGGCTCGTGGGTCCCGACTGGGGTCAGGGCTGCACACTTGCAGAAGGATCTGGTCCCTGCAGCTTCCCAGGGAGCCTAAGCTCCGGCCCCCAGAGCTCACTCATCTCTCTCTCTCTCTCTCTCTCTCTCTCTCTCTCCCCCCCCCCCAGCCCCCGATGAAGCGCCCACCATCGTGTCTGTGACACCCCACACCACCACCTCCGTGCTGATCCGATGGCAGGTATGGCCCAGCAGCCAGCAGGCCGGGAGGGGCCCGTGTCCCAGGAGGACTCAGACCCACTCTGTGCCTGGACCAGAAAGGCAACAGCCCCCAGCAAGGCTCGGATATTAGACGCACATGCCCAGACAGGCCTGTTGTTCCGCTCTCCAGATGGTCCTCTCGGGCAGGCACCCCTACCATCCCCTCCTGCAGATGAGGGCTGGGTTCTCAGGGACATGACTCAAAAGGCCCTGGTCACACAGCTAGGAAGTGGCAGGGTCAGGCTTAATGCCTCCGGGTCTGGGATAGAAAAATGTGTGGGGCTCTCAGGGCCCCCCAAGTCCCCATGAATCCTGGCCCACCGTCAGTGAAGGGATTCCTAGTAAAGAAAGCAAACACCGGTATACAGCGGGAACACGCTGTCCAGGTGCAGAGGACCCCTTCCTCCACTCCTCTCCCCCGTGGTCCTGCCGTGGCCTGAGGAAGCCCGCCTGATGCATCTGAGACCAGGCTGCCCGTCGGTGCCTGTGGGACCCTCCAGCCTCCGGACCCGGCAGGTCACCCACGGAGGCCCCAGAGCAGCAAACCCTTGTCTCCGCTTTTGGGAATCAGAGGAGCAGGCGTCAATGTTTGTCCACCTGCACCCCCCCTGACCGGAGACCCCTTGGGGAGGAGACAAGAAGGGGCCCAGGGCCCCTCCCCAGCCCGAGACCTCACTGCAGGACGACAGTCCCTCAAGTGACAGTGACTTTGTGCAGCTAGAAGCCAGGACGAGGGCTGCAGAGACCCAGGGGCCACGGAGGCTCCAGCAGCAGCCAGGGAGACAGTTAAGGAGCTAATAAAAGGCTGAACCATTGCAGCAAGATTTTAAAAAGAGGGATCATAAAAAGTAGTTTCCACTTTCCCCAAAAGCCGAGTTCTCCACCTCGGAGCAGAAAGCACAAGAGAAAATGGTAAAAGGCAGAGGGGGGGACCGTGCACCCAAGTGATCACACACACAGGGTGGGCTGTGCGCCCCGGGGCACGTTCCTTACCCTCTCTGAGCCTCACTCACCTTCCCGATCTGGGAATGGGAACGGCCTGGTGCTCCCAGTCCTTCCCTGCCTCACGGGGAACGTTGCAGAGATGAAATCACCCCCTTGGAAACGCTTCGTAAATTAAGAACGCTCGGTGTCATTTTGATTCCTTTCCCTGGTGGACGCTCAGGCTCTGCCCTGTGGTCACAGGAGCAGGGAGGGCAGCGTGGAGGCGGGTGAGCCTCGGTGTCCCTGCTCCTCCCCATCACCCCCCTCTGCTCCCTTCCCTGCAGCCACCTGCAGAGGACAAGATAAACGGCATCCTCCTGGGCTTCCGGATCCGGTACCGGGAGCTGCTCTACGAGGGGCTGAGGGGCTTCACGCTGCGCGGCATCAACAACCCAGGAGCCAAGTGGGCCGAGCTGACCTGTGAGTGGCAGCCGCGAGGGCTCAGGGGACAGTGGGGAGGGCACACTTCCCTCCCTGCCCTGCAGCTCAGCTTCCTGGAGTCACCGTGCCCTGAAACCCTCCGCCCGCCCCCCAAGTGCACTCCTCCCCTCCACCCCCTGGTCCCATTGACTAACTGGGTGTTTATCGAGCACCTTCTGCATGCCCTCGGACCCTGGGGCACACCAGTGAACAGGAGAGACAACCCCTGTCCTCCTGGAGCTCACGGGCTCAAGGAGGAGCCAGCGCTCAAGACGTAAATGTCTAAGACGGTTGCATGACAGCCTCGGAGGACATGGCCTTGGCACTGACCCTGAGGGTTGATCCTGAGTCAGAGCTAAGGGGAAAGCCCGGCAAAGGGCCTGGGGTGGAAATGACCAAGATATGAGCCTGCTCACCCCAGGGACCTGCTGCTTGGAGGTCACTGTTCTATCCCCGGGGGTCATCGGGGGCAGGAGTGGGAAGGAAAGAGCCCAGCACTGGGTTGGGGGGATCCCAGGGAGAGTCCCAGCCCGGGAACAACGTGGTCGCCCTTTAGGGCAGGAGGGCGATGCTGGCCGTGGAGGACCAGAGGTAGGGGTGCCGGATGGAGGCTCCCGCACTCGCTCGCTGGGGCCCAGGCAGAGGCTCGAGATGGACCTGAGGCCCAGGATGGGCGATGCTGTGCCTCGGGCTCCGTGACTGGTTCACGGGTGGGGGGCGGTGGGGGGAGCAGGCAGGAGAGAGGAGCCCGGGGAGGATTTGGGTCCCCAGGCAGGTGGGGGCCGAAGAGCAGGCGAGGTGCGCTCCCATGATTCTCTTAAATCTTTTGTGCCTCGCCTTCCAGCGAGTATTAGCAGACAACAAAACCACTGAACGCATAGCAAAGGAATATTCGTAGAAAAAAATTGGATGTAGCTGACCCAACGGCTGGCGCTATTCTTTTATATTTTGGAAACACGTGCTTGTGGTCGTGATGTTATTTGCCTGTGATGATGCAGCCCTAGGTCCCAGTAGTGAGATGGTTGCTGGTCCAGGGGAGGAAATACCCCCCAGGACCGTGTCAGGGTGGTGCTGCGGAGTCCCGGCTCAGACGAGGGAGCGACTGGGGACCGAGGGTCTCCCGGAGTGGCCCTCGAGGGGGTGCTGGGCTCCTAGGGGCTTGGGGTGCCCCGTGTCCCCCGGGCTCGTGCTCACTGTCTCGCGCTCCTGCCCAGGGCCCCTCACTCACCGCCAGGCACCCCGCCCCCCCTTCCGTGTGCACGTGTGCTGCTGGGTGCCTCCCCCGTCCCGCCCCCCTCCTCGGGGTCTCTGCGCAGCGGGGTGCGTGTACTAACCTCTGTGTCTGCTGTCTCCCTCCGGCCCCCCGCCGCCCGCCCCGTAGCCATGTACGCCGTGCGGAACCTGAGCCGGCCCAGCCTCACACAGTACGAGCTGGACAGTAAGTCTCCCTGCACGGCGGCCCACGTGGGGCCCAGGCCTTCCAGGGATGGGGAGCGGGGCCTCTGAGGACACCCGAGCCCAGGCTGCTGGAAGGATGGGCTCTCCGGCTACGTGCACAGACCTAGGGGGTGCTGCCCGGGAAGCGTGCCTCCCTCGGGGGCAGGATGGGAGCGGGAACAGCTCCGGGCCGGTGCTCTGTGGGGTGGGTCCGGGGTGGGATCCCTTGGCCTGCTGGTTGGAAGGGCGGACGTCCACGTCGCCGCCACCCACCTCGTCCCGTCGAAGGTGCTTGGCTGCACAGCTCTGTGCTCCAGGCCAGCCCCCACCTCTGGAGCGAGCAGACCACCCCCCCCACTGTCCCCCCAGGGACCTGGGAACGTTCCTGATGGACACCTGGGCCGCCCCGCGTCCTTCTACAGTCCATGGTTCTCCCTGGGGCCCAGAGCTTGGGCAGAGGGGCCCCATTCTCTGGACGAAGCAGAGCTGAGACTGTGTTGCCTCGTCCCCTTCCTTCATCACGGGGTGTATGGCCAGTTAAATTAGGGTGACTCCCCACCCACATTCCAGGTGCAGGGTAAACCCCCCCCCCCCGAGGAAGGGGAGAGGGCAGGGGGCCAGGGAGAGCGGGGAGAGAACCTTCGAGCCTCCCCCGCCCCCAGCAGGGATGGCGACTCCCATCTAGGGTTTCCCAGCCGTGTTCCTGCAGCTGCCCTGTCTCCAGCTTCCGTCCAGGCACCTTCACCCAGGACCCCAAATTTAATGGAAACATAGTGTTTCGTAGCCCAGAATTCACATCTTATAAGCGCCTTCCTGAGGCTGAGCTTCCTGTGTGAAGAGCTGCCTGATGGGGATGGGCTCTGGGAACTTTAAGCATCTGCCATGGGGGGAAGGGGTGACCTGTGACCTGGTGTGCCCAGGACAGGCGGGAGAGGGTGGCCTGTGACCCCGTGTGCTCGGGACAAGCAGGAAGGGGTGACCTGTGACCCCGTGTGCCCGGGACAGGCAGGAAGGGGGTGACCTGTGACCCCGTGTGCCCGGGACAGGCAGGAAGGGGGTGACCTGTGACCCCGTGTGCCCGGGACAGGGAGGAAGGGGGTGCCCCGTGACCCCGTGTGCCCGGGACAGCAGGAAGGGGGTGCCCCGTGACCCCGTGTGCCCGGAGAACAGTGTTGGTTCACAGCAGTCCCTGCATAAGTACTAATAGTGTCTTCTCATCAGCGCCGCCTGGTCCTCTCTCCCTCGGCCGGGAAGCCACCACCGGCATCCTGCGTCCCGATGCCCAGGGTGGAGGCGGAGCATCCCGCGGCCACCCCACTCCTCACCTATTCTTTCCTGAACCTTCAGGCAGGAACTAGCATGACGGGTGCACCGCACAGCCTCCGCCCTCCGTGCTGGCTCTGTCCCCCGCAGGGACGGTGACCTCTCTGTTTCTCCCCACCCCCAGATCTGAACAAACACCGGCGGTATGAGATACGGATGAGCGTGTACAACGCCGTGGGGGAGGGGCCCTCGAGCCCCCCACAGGAGGTCTTTGTGGGGGAAGCAGGTGAGCCCATCTGCCCTTCCAGCCCCGGCCCTTCCCACCCCAGAAGTCCAGCTAGGGGACATACAGGATTCGGGGGCCCCAACCCACCTCCTCCCTGAAGCCCACTCGTGCCGCTCACTCCCGGCCTCTCACCCCCTCCAGTGCCCACGGCGGCGCCCCGTAACGTGGCTGTCCACGGCGCCACGGCCACGCAGCTGGATGTGACGTGGGAGCCGCCACCGCTGGAGAACCAGAATGGAGACATCCAGGGCTACAAGGTACGGGGCGCTCCACCAGAGACGGGGGTGCAGGGGGGCACAGGGCCAGCCCAGGGGTGGGAGTGACCCCCGGGTGGTAGGAGGGGGAGGTCGGCAGGTCTACACCTGCTCCCTCGGCTGGTTGCACCCAACCCACTGCAGTGTTGTGCAGCCGATGCAAAACTACAGCCGTGCCCTCCAGCATCCTCCCAGGCTGAGCTCGGATGCCAGAAGCCCGGGCCCTGCTTCGGGCAACACCCCCTCACCCCAGGCCGCAACTCCCAGTGCCGGCAAAAGATCCCTCAAAGTGGTTACTTGGCCAACCCTAGTATTGATTCGGCCCATCGGCAAGGGACCCCTGGCTAAGGATGTGGAAATCTCTGCTTAAAATGATTTCCAGATCTTAGATGGTGTCACTCGTTGTAACAGAATTCGTCTCCCGTATGCTCAGAGCCCTTTAGAAATCCTTCATCCTCTCAAATGCCCTGCGAGGCAGGCAGATTGTAAAGGTTCACACCCATGGTACAGATGAGGAAACCGAGGCCCAGTTTCGGTGGTCCGGCCAGAAGCAGGTAGAGAGAGCCGGACGCCTCACCCTGAGGGGCCGAGGGGAGCCAGCGAACACAGCCCCTGGAAGAGGCGGTGGGCAAATAATAATAACGCGTGTCCTCGGTTGGAGCCGCTGCTGTGTCTGGGCCGGTGTCCAGCACCTCTCTGATTCCTGGTGGGGGCTGGTTGTTCCAGAGAGAAGCCCGGTGCAGTGGTTAGGGGAGGGAGTGAGAGACCCTCCGGGGCCTCATGGTTTACGTGGCTCGGCCCCCTCATTCCACGGGCAGAAACAGCTCCCCCGAAGGCAAGGGGCTTGTTAGTATAGGTGGCCCCAGGCAGCCCGGGTGGCTCAGCGGTTTAGCACCGCCTTCAGCCCAAGGTGTGATCCTGGAGACCAGGGATCGAGTCCCACATCAGGGTCCTTGCATGGACCCTGCTTCTACCTCTGCCTCTCATGAATAAATAAATAAAATCTTTAAAAAAAAAAAAAGTATAGGTGGCCCCAGTTGAAGATAGAAACCCACATGGGAGTCTCTTTCCACGGGGCGGGGGTGAAGGAGGCAGGAGACAGGAGGAGAGGCATCCTGCCAAGGAAGCTCTAAAGATGGGTGACACCCCTCAGGCCCGCCCAGGAGGGCCAGCTAGCAAAGCTAAATATTGCACCCCTAGCATATGCGTCCCGTGGAAAGGAGGCGGGGCCTGCAACAGTTTGATAGCCACCGGACTGTCGAGGTGTGGAAGTCTCCAGCGAATGTGCAGCCCCAGCAAACGTGTGGACACACAGACGTCGTGTACCACACGGCAGATGTCTGCGTGCTCGGGAAACATGGAGCCAGTGGCCGTTATTAGCTGGGGACCCAGAATTGCTGCATCCCGGACGTGCATTAGCATTGACGTTAATGATGTGTGGACGTCACCAGCCCGTGAGCACAGCTCGGATGAGCTTGACTTGGGTCAGACTGAGCTGTGACGTGTGCGCGGGCAGGTGCGTCCGTGCAGCCCAGTCTCTCGGGGACGCGTGTTTATTGAGCTGTTATTTTGTGCCAAGTAACAGCAGTATTTCTCAGTCTGGGAGTAAAGCAGTGAACAGAGAGGCAACATGAGCTTGAATTTTAGGGGAAGAAGACCAACAATGTACAAAAACAAGTCACACCTCCAGATGGTGGGAAATGAAGCAGATTAAGAGGATAGAGAAGGAAGCTGGGGGCCGGTGGGCGGGGGGTGGGGGTTGGAATTTTAAATAGGGTCGATGGGAAGGATTTAGTGGGAAGCTGACACTTGAGCAAAAAATGAAGAACAGGGTGAGAATCACATGTTCTTCTGGGAGAACATTCCAGAAAGAGGGAAAGAAGAGCAAAGGTCCTGGGGTTGGTGCGTGCTTGGCGTTTACAAAGCTCAGCAGAGTCCCATGCGTCCCAGAGTGTGTGGAGGGCAGCATGATGGGAGAGAGGTCCAGGCAGTGACCTGAGCTGCTGCATCACACAGTCGCTCCAAAGTGAGAGGACAGCCAGGGAGGGTTTGGGGCAAAGGAGGGCCACAAGTGACTCGGGTTTTTAAAGGGCTGTGCCGGCTGCTGTGCTGAGAGCAATCTGAAATGGGGAGAGCAGGAGACCGTGAGAGGGGACTGAATCATCTGGGTGCGGCGTGGCGGTGGCCTAGGCCAGGCGGCAGCAGCGGGGAGAAGCGTGCGTGCTCGGGCTCCGTCCGAACGGCGGGGCTGATGGAACTTGCTGAATTGAATGTGGAGTGTGAGTGAGAGCGGAGAAGCGGCAAGAATTCACAAGCAAGTAGATGCTGGAGCTTGCAGACACAAGGCGGGAAAAGACCAAAGAGGGCAGGAGGAGGAGGCTTGTGGGGGAGAGCTGGGGTCAGCTTGAGACGTCTGTCCGTCTGTCGGACGCCCGGGGGAGACCCCCAGCAGAGCTGGGGATACATGTCTGGAGTTCAAGAGAGAGGGGGTCTCAGCTGGAGATGTGAATTGTGGAGGCCTCAGGATATAGATGATGCTGAAAGCACAGAGATGACACACGAATAGAGAGAAAACACAAGAAGATTGAAAACTGGGGACCCGGGACCAGGAAAAGTGCCCGAGGTCTCAGAACCTATGTAAAGAACGTGCTTCCCGGAGGAGGGAGGACTCTGATGCACCAAACGCTACTGAGACCTCCCGCAAGATGAAACCTAGGAAGCCATTGTGCAGGGATTGCCAGACTAGAGCCCAGGGCTCCACCTGGCCCCCCACTTGTTCTCGTAAATAAAGTTTTATTGAAACACAGCCACGCTGCTTTGGAGGTACGACAGAGATGTGTGGCCTGAGAAACGCAAAGTACCGATTGCCTGGCCCTTTACCGAAAGCTTGCGGAGGCCTGGATTATTGCATTAGCCAGGCCCAGTTCCCAGGTGACTCTGACCAGAGCTGGGGGCAGGGGAATGCCTGCTTGGAGGGATTCGAGAGAGAATGAGGGGAGACAATGAGTACAGGGACACCACCCCCCCATGCCCTTTAAGGAGTTTTGCCTTAAAGGGAAAATGAACCGGACAACAGAGGGGGTTTTGAGACAGGAGAAATGACAGCTTGCGCATGTGCTGATAATGATCCCGGGGAAGAGGGGGCATGTGGCGATTCTAGGAGGAGCCGAAGCTGGGGGTGGGAGCTGAAGTCCTGGAGGAGGAGAGAGGGCCCGGGACTGCGTGCGTGCAGAAGGTAAGACAGTCTTAGGAGCTGGCGGTGCAGCCGCGGGGGCGGGAGGCGGGCAGGGCTTGTGGACCGGGGAGACGGTGCAGAGAATCTCATCTCCAGAAGGAGCCTCAGCTGGGATGGAGGAGGGGAGGGGAGGGAGCACGAGGAGCGGTGAATGAGACTGGGCGGCAGGAGATGCTTGCAGCGGTGGTGGTGGTGGCCCCGGGCAGTGGCCCCTGATCTAAGCGAGGCTGAAGTTGGCCTTGACAGGAGGAAGCTGGAAGGGCAGGGAATGGAAATGGTAGATACAGGTGGTGCCTGTGATTTGCTCCAACACCTGCTCCTGCCTGCATGAGGCTAGATGCTGGAGACACACGGGGAACCCGATCCGCCAAGAGGTCAAGCCCCCCCACTGCGGCGTGTGCATCCTAGTGGACTGCTGGGATGCACGGCCACTCAGCCGTGCGCCCCTTCGGGACCGGGCTCAGCGCTCAGTCCTCGGTGCCATCTGCATAAGGGCCGGTCGGCAGTCACCCGACAAAGGTCTGCTGAATTCAGCGTGGTGCCCCGAATTCAAGTGCTGACTCCAAGCAGGGTGCCCTGCGTCTGCATGTGGCGCCGGTGGGGGGTCCTGGACCCCAGTCCTCCCCCCCACCCCAGAACAGGACTCTGGCACTGACCCCTCTCTCCTGCACCATTGTCCTCTCCCCACCCATGGGGCACAGAGCCCCTCTGAAATACATTTCCTCTTCGGGATGCCTTTTCCCGACCCTTCATATTTGTCCAAGCCGGCAGCCCTTTCTCTGCTTGGTCCCTTTACAGCAGAAACCCTCAAAAACAGTCTTCTGACCCGCCACCACCACCACCGCCAATCCCCGTCCTCCTGCTGTGTCTTGAACCTGCTCCAGGGAGCTTCTCACCGCCCCACATGCACCCCTACTCCACCCCCGACCTCTTTCTGTCCAGGCTGCTGTGATTCCTGTGGGTTTGGGGTTTTTTTTATTACTATTAATGAAAGACAGACAGAGAGAGAGAGAGAGAGAGAGAGGCAGAGACACAGGCAGAGGGAGAAGCGGGCTCCATGCAGGGAGCCGGATGTGGGACTCTATCCCGGGTCCCCAGGATCATGCCCTGGGCTGAAGGCAGCACTAAACCGCTGAGCCACCCGGGCCGCCCAATTCCTGTGTTATCTAGAAGTCAGGTGCAGGGCTCCCCCTACCTAGCTCAGCACCACCATTTGACACAGCAGGCCTCTCTCTCGTCTGAGAAATGCCCTCTCCTGTAAAAAAAAAAAAAAAAAAAAAAAAAAAGGGAAAGAAAGAAAGAAATGCCCTCTCCTTCTCCTCTCCACGTCCCTCACCGGCGGTTCCAGCCTCCGCCCAGCCCCTGAGCATGGGAAAGCCCCCACCCACCCCGCTCACCTTGCAGCTCTTCCTACATCCACTGTCTCCATGTGCTCTCAACAAGTACCACCTGTGTGCTGACACCCCCCAGCTCTCGGACGTTCCCCATGGTGCTTCCCCTGCACCCCAGAACCTGCAGGAACTTGGTCCCCTGTTGTGTACCTGTCACTGTGAACATTGCTTCCTGAATGACCCCACAACTCGCTCTCTGATGCCTTCTCCTATCAGGAGAATCTGTTTTTAAAAATCAGGCGGGGTTAGGGACGCCTGGGTGGCTCAGCAGTTGGGCGTCCATCAGCCTTGGGCTCAGGGCGTGATGCCGGGGTCCCGTCGGGCTCCCTGCGTGGAGCCTGCTTCTCCCTCTGCCTGTGTCTCTGCCTCTCTCTGTATCGCTCATGAATAAATAAATTAAATATTTTTAAAAATTAAAAGTGGGCGGCGTTAGGAAAAAGCAAGAATTTCTGGGTGACGACGAGAGGTCCTGGGTGCCAGGTGGGGGACCCTGGTATTTTTTAGCAAGTTGAGAACTTGAGGTCCGTAGCGTGCAGAAACCTCCTCGGCCAGCAAGTGGCGCCAAATACTCGCTGATCCTCCCCGGGGCACGCGGCTCGCAGCTTCCCCGGCGGACCCCAGTCCGGAGTTCCTGACCCTAGTGAAGAATTGGAGCTTCTAGGAGCTTCTGAGCTGCCCCTGAGCAGCGCTGAGTAATTGGAAGTCTGAGGAGCGCAGCTGGTGGACTAAAGCCTTTCTCACTCCTTACCCCCTATGCTCCTTCTCACCTCGGTCCTGGAAAGTGGGGCGTCTATCACCCCACTGGTCGGCCGACGAAACCACGGCTCAGGGGAGTCACCTGGCGAAGTCACCTTGTGCATGCGTGCGTGAATGCAGCCCTGGGGTTCAGCCCCACGCCGGCCTGCAGGTGAATTCGCGCAAAGGTGAATCACCAGGGGCCTTGTCAACCACTAGCAGGTGCTTTGCAGCATGTGGGGGGGGGGGCGGGGACCTGACGCTCTGCATCCCTAACCAGCTCCCAGGTGATGCTGCTGCTCTTAGCTCCCCAGCTCTGGTTCCTGAAGAGCAGAACTGGCTTCTCCCTCCAGTAACTAGACCCTACAAGCCCCGCGGCAAACAGATACGTGGGGTCTGTGCTCTCCCGGGAGTGAGTCCAGCAGAGACCAGAGTATTAGCTGTGAAAAGGAAAGCTCTGGAAGGGTTTCTAAACCAGCTCCTCCATACTTCTGGGACTCACACCCACGGTCCAGGGTGTGTGGATGGTCCCTGAGGCTGGCAGGGGCAGGGTGAAAGGCAAATGTCTCCATCTCACTCCCACACTTGGCTGTGCCCACAGATTTATTTCTGGGAAGCCCAGCGGCGCAACGTCACGGAGCGGGTGAAGACGCTTTTCCTGGCCGAGAACAGCGTGAAGCTCAAGAACCTGACCGGCTACACTGCCTACATGGTCAGCGTGGCAGCCTTCAACGCCGCCGGGGACGGGCCTCGGAGCACCCCCACCCGGGGCCAGACCCAGCAAGCAGGTGGGGGGGGGTGGACACCTGCACCTGTGCTCCCGGCGGGGGGGGGCGGGGGTGGTGGGAGCAGCGGCCTTATCTGCTGAGATATCTGGGCTGGGCACCCAGGGCCTGTGTCGTGGCCTCCAGACGGGGAGAGCACAACCCAAAAAGAAGGGCCTACATGAGAGTGCTCAGAAGAGAGAGGCTGTCCCCAAAGGGGCCTGGAGAAAGCCTCCAGATGTCCCCTGTCCTCCCCACATCTTGTAGCCCGCCAGCCCGTTTCTGCCCATGCCTTGTTCCCACCTGACGGTCTTATGCGGCCCCGGCTTTGTTCATTCTGCACATGTTCCCTGAGCATCTTCTAAGGACCAGCACTGTGCTGGATGGACACCGTCGAGGTCCCCACCCCAGGGAGCAGGACAGGTCATAAACACGTATCTAGATGAATGGGCCTCAAGTGGGGGTGAGCGTGAGCAGTCGAAGGACAGGGGCGGGGTGGACAGTGGCCTTGGACAGGTCAGGCTGCAGAGGCCTCCGAGGGCTGACCACCGGGGCCTGACTGCGAAGAGGCCAGCGTGGAAAGCTCTGGAGGGAGGGGTTCCGGGCCGAGCGAGCGGCAGGTGCAAAGGCCTGGCGGCCGGAGGGGGTGAAAGGAGCAGAAGGCCAGGCTGCTTGAGAGGAAATGGCCAAGGAGGGTCGAGGAGCCTTGGGAGGAAGTCTAGGATGGGTTCTCAGTGCGCTCGGGAGTCTCTGGTGGGGGTAAGCAGTTGGGCAATAGGATCCGGTTCATGATTTCAAAAGCTCTCTGCCTGCCGTGCGGAAAACAGGCTGACGGAGGGGACAGGAAGGAGGCAGGGAGGCCACTTAGGAGGCTGGACGGTGGGGCAAGGCGGGGGGGGGGGTGATGGTCAGGACTCTGCTTCCCGCTCAAGTGGGGCCGGGCTTATATGTAGTGTCCAGAGGCGCTTCTCGGGCAGTGAGACGCTCGCTCCTTCTAGAAGCCCCGGGATGAGCAGGCCAGGTGTTACCCGTTTCAGTCAGCAGGGGGTGGCCTGGGCAGTGAAGCGTCTTGCCCAGGACCACCTGCCTCCCCGGCCCGTCACTGGGGGAGCAGAGGCTCGAGGCCAGGACAGGTGAGCTGGTCCTGAGCTGTCTTCACTGCCTGTCACTGAGCCCCCTCCTCGTGGATTTGAATACAAGCCTTTTGTCCTGAGCCCCCATTGAGCATCCCCCCGTCCTCTCTTAAAGAGAGAGCCAGACCGTGGAGTCGGTTAAGCGCTGTCCTCTTTGGGGACAGGCCACGGCTCCTGGGAAAGCTTTTTCCTCCACTGGTTCCCGAGGGTCTGGTCTGTCTGTCTGCTGGTCCAGACCACTCTCCGTCAGTGTCACGGGCCGGATGCGAGCCCCTGGGAGCCTGGAAGCTTCCGGCAGCAGGACAAAATGTTCTGACCCGAGTCCCTCTTGCTAGGGAAGGCAGGAAAGGCCCCCTGAGTCGCCTCCCTCCTTCAAAGCCCGCTGGCTGGGGCTGCCTCCCGGATGGAGCGGAAGCGGGGTCCAGATTAGCCTCGGCTCGGTGGGGGGCGGCCCCAGGACAATAATAGCCCGGTCATCGCGCCTGAAGCCAGCTCTGCGCTTCCTTCCCTGCCTCTCTGTCCTCCCCATCAGAGGCCCCCACGGCCCCCATGTTTTCAGGGTCACTCCAGCCTTCTCAGGCCAAGAAGGCATCTCTTCCAGATGGTTTGACTGTCCCTCTTTCTGGATGCTTCTGACAGCCTGGTCTCTCGGTGACAAGCCCTGGGGCCCCAGGGACGCTGGAGAGGCCTCAAGGCTGGCTGCAGTGCTGGCATCTTCTCTTCCCCGCCCGCTTAGTGCCCCCAGGCCCAGACAGCCCCTGCCTTCTCCACCGAGGAAGGCAAAAGACAAGCCTTACAAAACCAGGACATCACCTGACCCCACAGTGACCCTGGAGGCTCAGTGTAGACGTGTCCTGTGGTCTTAGCCAGGGGCCAGGGCCACTTAGCAGGAAGCAGAGTCTTCCAACTTTAGGGAAAAGAAAGCTGCCTTCCCTCCCAATTCTTGGACTCTGGTATTGGAAAGCCAGAGCTAGCAGCTTCCTTTGGGGGTGGGGGGGGGGCATGGCTGACCTCTGATGAACCCCTGCTCACTCTCTCTTTCCCGGGCCCAGACCCAACCGCCCCTGCTGGTCCCTGGAAGCCGAGCAGGGCTTTGAAGGGCCTCGGGAGGACAAGACAAACCCTTTGCTGTCTCCCTGCAGCCCCCAGCGCCCCCAGCTCTGTCAGGTTCAGTGAGCTGACCACGACCTCGGTGAACGTGTCCTGGGAGGCCCCGCAGTTCCCCAACGGTGTCCTGGAGGGCTACCGGCTGGTGTACGAGCCCTGCACCCCCGTGGACGGTGAGTGGGACCCTCCTGGCACCGCTCCCAAGGGCTCTCTCGTCGGCATTGCTGGGGGGGGGCACTGCACAGACTTGGATGTGATGAGCATCTCCCCCACTTGCAAAGGGAGAACCTGGGGCCAAGAAAGGAGCATTTCTGCACCTGCACGCGGGGGCTCAGAGTTGAGCAGCACCTGGGTCTCCCACCGAAGTGAGGAGGGAAGGACAGGAGCCTGCGAGACACACAGCGTCCACGGTGGCCAGGCTGCTGTCAGGCCCAGAAAGAGCGGGGAGCCCCTCGTAACCCCTCCTATGCCTGCCAGGATCCAGAATTTAGGGTGTCAGCCTTATTCTGGATAGGCCTTCGCCTCTCCTGCTAGGTCAGGAACTCATTTGAGAATCTGATAAAAGCCTCAGAGCCTCTCCCCAGAAAGCACAGTTTGGGGGAGTCGTTGCACCCCGCTTCCCTGTGAACCCCAGGTCAAGAACCTCGATGTACAAGTTGCCTCCCGGACTCTTGTTTGTCTAGCTGTCCTTAGAGCCCCCGGCAGTCCCTGCTCCCCCAGTGGGGACCCTGCCCAGCTCCCAGGCTCCCAGGCCACCCTAACCCTGACTGTGGATGTCACACACCTGCCAGCGCTCTGCCCACGCCTGCGTGAGTGAGCCCAGGGGGAGCCCAGAAAGCACTGCCATCTACTCGGAGAAGCGGGAAGGAGGCCGAGCTCCCAGCCACCTGGGTCCAGTTCCAGAGCCCAGGAGGACTCGGGGGTGTGGCTGGCCTGCAGGTGGCAGCCCGGTGGCCAGAGGTCACCTCCCCACTCTCACCTGTCCCTGGCTCCAGGGCCTGACCAGAACAAGGGGCGGAGCCCTGGGACACCGCCGGGGCCAGCAGTTCTGGGCCAGCCAAGGGAACAATGGCCCTCAGTCTCCCCACCAGCGCCTGCCTGCCAGCACTAGTTCACTCTGCAAAGCGGCGCTGTGTCCGGGACACTGTGGGGCGGGGGTGGGCAGGGCCCCAGGAGGAGATGTGATCGATCAAGTGCAGGACCCAGGAAAGGGGCCCGTCTCTCCCTCGGATGGAAGGAGAGGGCCGAGGGCACGGGGACACGATGCCGGGGGACAGGACAGGCTCTCCGCACAGCGAGCGGCCTTTCCCGGCCTACCCCGGGGGCCCCAGCCCTTGAGGGGTGGGGGCGCGAGGCCTTCCCGTTCCTCTGTCCAGCACGGTCTGGCCACATAGCCGACGTCATGTCCTTGCATGTTCCCGTCCACTCCGCGGTGGCCCAGCCGGTGGGAACGCCAAGCCCTGGGTGTGACGGAGCCGGGCCAGAGCTGTGTCTGCGCCCCCCGTTCATGCCTCAGCCCTGGGGTCGGGTCAGCAGCAAACAGGCCTCACAAGAACCCGGCGACCCCTGCCCCTTTCCTGTTGGGAAAACCACGGCCCAGGCAGATGAGGGATTTGCTCAGAAATGTCAAGGGACGGCCGCTCAGCGCTGCTGTTCTGGGTCCTGGGGCCTGTCCCCTCACCCCCCCCCACCTTGGGTCACTCCCTCCGCTTGAGCGGCCATCGTTCTGTTGTTCAGTATTTATTTATTCATAAGGTGGTTTGGGTACATGCCAGCTGCCAGGTGCTCTTTTATTTAATCTCATAACGTCTAGTCCACGATGCTATGGCTACAGGCTCGTTCAGCAGAACAACAAACCAAAGCTAGGGCTTCCCCCCACCCCACACCCTGGGCCAGCACTGGGCCGTGTGACCTGTGAAGCCCCCCTCCCCGGAGTGACCACTGTGCTTGGGGGACACGGGAAAGGACACCCCATCCCGACCTCCCCGACCCCCGAGGAGGCTGGTGGTCGGGAGGATTTGGGCCCACGAAGTACCGAGCACAAGCCTGAACCTCCTAAAAACCATGCAGGCCTCCCCACCGGTTACTGTGACTTGGGGTGCAGTTGATGGAGGGCCTGGTGTGAGCCCCTGGCCCCTTGATGGCACAAGAGGCTTGCCAGAGGTCCCAAGGCTGTCCTTGGCTGTTGGGACTGGCTGCAGGTGTGTCACCCCGGCCCCGGGATGTCCCTGCAGAAGGTGCTCCTTGGGATTCCAGTTCAGTGGAATCGGTGAGAGGAGAAGTGAACACGGGGGTAGAGTACATTCGGGATGCAGCGGTTCAGTTCAGCAGGGTGGGGAGGTGCTGAAGGACCCCCGTGCCTACCCATCGGATGGTCCGGGCCTCTTGTCAGGCTTCTCCCGCCGCGGAACCCTTCCTCCTGAGAACCGCCTGCGGGAGCGCGTGTGTGGGAACCGCAGCTGTGTGGCCCAGGGTGCCAGCCCCGGGCTGACCTCGAGAGGGTGCTGCTCCCCCCCCACCCCGTCAACGCGCCACCCCTGCAGCTGCCAGCCGCCCCTGCCGTCCCCACACGCCCCGTGCCTCCTTCGCAGGTGTCAGTAAGATCGTGACCGTGGACGTGAAGGGAAGCAGCCCCCTGTGGCTGAAGGTGAAGGACCTGGCGGAGGGGATGACCTACAGGTTCCGCATCCGAGCCAAGACCTTCACGTATGGGCCGGAGATCGAGGCCAACGTTACCACAGGCCCCGGAGAAGGTAGGGGAGCTCCGGGCGGCCGAGGGGGCTGCTGCCCACCCACCCCACCCGTGCACACACAGCGTGCAGCCCCCCAGGTCGGAAGGAGGTGCCCAGAGCTGTGCTAGACCCTGGAGATGCAGAGACGGGGGAGGCAGGTGTAGTGGGGACGTCCTGGGGGGTGGGGGGTGGGATCCAGACAGACACATGGAAACACAAGCCAGGGTTCGCAGTACCCCGAAGGCGGCTCCGGCAGCGGAGAAGAGGAGGGCTGGGTGTGCGGGTGAGAGCGAAGGCGGGCCTGGGCTGTGGAGGATCACCTGCGCCCTCCGAGGGTTCCTCCAGGTGCCACATATGTCAGAGAGCACCCCCCCCACCCAGGGTTCTGGGCCCCAGGAAATCAGAATCCCTGACCAATCGCCCTGGGAACTTGCATTTGCACAGGAGCCTCCGGAGGCTCTTTGCCCGGTGCTCTGAGCACCACTGCTTCTGGGGAGGCGGGGGGGGGGGTGGTTGTCACAGGCAGGGGCCCCTGCCAGACTGCGTCCTCCCCAGACAAAGGTGACCGAGGGAAGAAAGGAGCAAGGGAGTCAAGGCCAGGCTGTGCACTGAGCACAGGGCCTGAGGAGGGTGGGGAGGGGGGACGCTGGGGACCGGAGATGGAAGAGTGGCTCTGTCGCAGTTTGTGACACTTCTCAGGGTCAGCCTGGGGCTGGGAGTGTTGTTCAGGCGCCTGCTGTGGTTGAGGTTTGCTCTCCAAAGTCCTTGTCACCCAGGCAGGCTGTCTTCTCCTGAACACAGAAGCCACCAGGCTGGGCCTCTGCTCCCTCCTTCCCTGAGAAAGGACACAGCCCATCTCAAACTTTCCCTGAAATCCCTCCCCCGGCTCCTCCTCCACCTCCTCCACCTCCTCCCCAGCCTCCTCCCTGCCTCCTCTGTCTGCCTCCCCTCCCCCTGCTCCCTGTCCGGAGGCCAGAAGCCCCGCTGAGCTAGGCCCCTGGGGGGTGAGGATGATGGGGGGGGCGGTGGCTGGAGAGGCTGCCTGACTTGCCTCTCACCTGTGGGCAGGTGTGGCCATGCTTCCCTTTCTCTTTGTGGGTTTCCCGGCCCCTGGTTCTGCAAAGAAGCTGGCTCGGGCTCCTGTGGGCCATGCAGCCTGCAGGACCAGGGGAGGAAGCTGGCGGGAAGAAGCCACCCCCTCTGCCCTTCACCTGCCCCCAGCCCCTCCTGTGCCGCCTCTTCACCTGAGCCAACTTCCCTGGGAAACAAAAGCAGGAAGAGAGCTGGCAAGGACAAAGGGAGGCGGAGCAGGGCCGCAGGGCCGTGGGGAGAAGGCGGAGGACAGCCTGTTCTAACCTGAGGCTTGAAGTGTCCCAGGCCTGAAGTGGGAAGGAGGGGGTGGCAGGAAGTTGGGGGGAGTCGGTGGGGGGTCCCTCTGAACCAGCGCTGAGCTGTGCCCTGCAAGTGTGGGCGAGGAAAGGACGTGCCACCACGCATCCTTGTCCTGGAAGCTTCTAGGCCGGGAGTTGCTGACTGTTGTCAGCCTTGAGTTCTGTCCTGTGCAGAATGAGAACTCGGGGGTCCTGAGAGCGCTCCCCCCACCCTCCTCACCCCCCTCGGGCTGTATCTCACACCCCCCCCCCCAGCCCCTCAGCTGCCTTTGCCCTGTGCTGTAGGCAGGATGCGCGTTGGGGAAGGAAGGAAGGAAGATGAGGCTCTCTGAGGTCACGGGTCGGCACTGGACATGGGCCGGGCGGTGGGCTGCCAAGTCTGATCGTGAGTCCCCGGCCTGCTGTCCCGCCTGCCAGCTCCGCGGGCCCTGGAGGCTCTTCAGTCTGGAGCTGGATTCCAGGCTCCCTCCCTGCAGGCGTCCACAGGACACACTTGGCACTCACTGGCCAAGCGGTCATCCCCCCCCACCCACTCACCCACTTGTTCCCCCGTCCCACAGTGCATAGGGAGCACCTACTCTGTGCCCAGCCCTGGGGGTGCAAGGCTCCAGGTCTAGTGAGGAACAGGCAGGTAGGAAACAGCGCACAGGGTGTGGGTTCTGGTGACAGTGAGAGAGGAGGGGCCCGGGACCCTCCATAGATGGAACTGGCTCTCACTCTTCTTACTGCACAAGTGAATTCTCTCCTGCTTCGGCCCCTGGGGCTGGTGCCTGGATGCCTGGTGACTGGATGGCTGGTACTGGGATGGCTGGTGCCTGGATGGCTGGTGCCTGGATGGCTGGTGCCCGGATGGCTGGTGACTGGATGGCTGGTGCCTGGATGGCTGGTGCCTGGATGGCTGGTGACTGGATGGCTGGTGCCCGGATGGCTGGTGACTGGATGGCTGGTGCCGGATGGCTGGTGCCGGATGGCTGGTGACTGGATGGCTGGTGACTGGATGGCTGGTGCCCGGATGGCTGGTGCCAGATGGCTGGTGACTGTATGGCTGGTACTGGATGGCTGGTGCCGGATGGCTGGTACCCGGATCGCTAGTGACTGGATGGCTGGTACCGGATGACTGGTGCCAGATGGCTCGTACCCAGATGGCTCATACCCGGATGGCTGGTGCCGGATGGCTGGTACCTGGATGGCTGGTGCCTGGATGGCTGGTACCTGGATGGCTCGTACCCGGATGGCTGGTGCCTGGATGGCCACCCTGATGTACCTGCTGTGCCAGGACAGCGAGCAGCAGAGCCCTTTCTTCCTCCTCCCCTGCTCCCAGCCTCCACTCTGGCCCAGCCTGGGTGCACCTGCAGCAGGGGTGGGGGAATTTCAGGCAGGAAGTAGAGAGGCCATTGCCATCCTAGGCCAGGAGACCAGACGTCAGGGAGCCCTTCAGCCCCCCAAAACTAACGCCCCACTTATCATGAGCCCTTCCTACACCATCATCACACCCACCCCTACTGTCCCCCTAGGTCACATCCCATCATTCCAAAAGGGCCTTACAGTTGGGGAAACTGAGGCACTGGAGGGCTATGTGAGTTGATCAAAGCCACCCCCATCTAGTGAAGTCAGGTCTCCTGGCTTTGAATATGGAATAGAGTGGGAGTGTGGGCGACCCAGAGAAGGCAGTTGGATCCAGCAGGCCCAGCTGGAGACGCACACCTAGGACCTTGGCGCTCGCAGGGTTTCTGGAGACTTCGGCCGGGCTCGGTGTGGCTGCCCAGCCCCTCCGCCGGAGCACGGGGAGACAGGCCGGGTGTCGTACCTCGTCTTGCCCACTGTGTGCCGTTCGCAGGTGCCCCCGGGCCGCCCGGAGTGCCCATCATCGTGAGGTACAGCTCCGCCATCGCCATCCACTGGTCCAGCGGAGACCCTGGCAAAGGGCCCATCACCCGCTACGTCATCGAGGCCAGGCCATCAGGTACACCCAGCCCCGGGCTGAGCGCCTCCCTCTGGAGCAGCTTCCAGGTCTTGCTTTCTCCTCCTTATGGAGTCCCTCCACCTGGCGACCTTGTGTCCTCCTGAGAAGGCGTTGTCCTACTCCAGGTGGAGCTAGAGGTGGCCCTGGGGCGAGTGGGAAATGGAGAGTTGCATTCTTAGGTCGGACACCCCCACACACACCCACTGGGGTCCCCTGGAGAGCAGCACTTAGCGCCAGGTGACGACCAACTCGGGTGGAAGATCATTCAAGAAACCAAAGGAGCAAAGTGTTGGCCCCTGCCCCCTTGGTTAAACACGGGGCCTCTCACGAGACCCCACTGACTGGCGTCCCGTCCGGAGGCCAGCTGTCCCCCCGGGGACCCTAGCCACCTCCTTGCAGTCCGTCTCTGCCACCCTGACGATCTCAGCAGTTCCTGTAACCCTACCAACCCCTCCTGTCAGGCCTGAAATCGAATCACAAGCGCTTCCAGAGCCATCAGGAGACCAGCCAGCCAGTGCTAAGTTCCTCGGGGGGGGGGGGGGGGGGGGCTGCTCCCAGGGCTCCCGCTTCACAGTGGCCATTAACAGCTGCTCCTCCCAGCTCCCCTTGGCCACCCCACTGCCAGCTCTGGCCGCCGCCAGCTCTCCCCGTTGCTAGGTTTCCAAATTCATCAGAGGTGCCAGAGCCGGGGAAGGGCTGGAGCCTTGTTCTTGGTAGGCCAAGGCTCTGTGATTAGCCGCTTGAAGTCCAGAAGGAACGAACAGCAAATAATAATCATAGTGGGAGGTAGTGGGGCATATCGGAAGCTAATGCTTCCCACGAGAGCCCCGAAGCATCCCGGTGACAGACTTCATACCTCGGATAACAGCGCCAATCATCTCGATAACAGAGAGTTAATGCCGGGCTTCCAGGAAGAGCCACCACCCTGCCATTGCCCTAATCTTCTGCTAATAATCGCAGCGAGGAATAGTTATTTCATGGAGCAGCTCAGATCCAATGCGGAGCTGGAAGAGGGCTGGGGGTTGGCTCTCCCCCACACCCCAGATGGTCCCTCCCCTGCCCTCCCGCACAGGCTGCCGAGTTGGCCAGGAGAGCGCCGTGAGCTGCTCCCCACCAGGCCCGTGCCTATGCTTTGCATCCGAGTTGGCCAACCCGGACGCCAGGCTGTGGAATGTTGGCTCCCAACTCCCGTCCTGCTGATTTTCCAGCGTTCCCTGGGAGGCCCAGCGTGGGACCTGGCGTCCTGGGGCGGGGGGCCGTGGCTCGGTGCGCAAGGCCGAGGTGGGATCAAGGCAGGACCCCTGAAGGGTCGGGTCTCGGAGTGGTGCCCAAGAGCTGCGACAGAGACCAAAGGAGGCTGTGACGGGGGGAGGGAGGGCAGAGGGCCAGGGGAAAGCCGTGCCTCTCCGTGGGGCTGCTGGAGAGCATCTCTCCACCTCCACGCCGCCCCCACACTCCCCGGCTCTACATCCTCCTCTCCAGGAGGAGATCCGTCTTGATCTGTGCTCCCCCTGCCTCGCTGGGTAGTATCAACCAAACACGCCTGCTTTCTACAAACCCAGAACTGGCAGGTACTGCCGAGCAGGGAGGGCCTCTCTCACTCAAGGTTTCTGGCCCATGGAACCGGCCACGCACATCAGCCGACTCGTGAGGCTGGAGGCCAGAGCCCCAGCATGACATTCCAGCAGCTTCTGGCCTGGCCCCGGAGCCCGGCCCTACCCTTTGTTTCTGTGCAGGGCAGAGCAAGGTGGGTCACACGGCGGGCCGAGGCCCCAGCTCCTGGGAGGCAGAAGGGTCCCGGATGAGCCCACTCAGCCAACACTGAGTCAGCCGTGGACCTCAAACAGCACCGTCCTGGACACCCAGAGGGTGTTGGGTGCCAGGTGGTGGGGAGCGACAGCTCTAGGCTGGAGCACCAGCCCTGCCACTTAGGGCAGCCTGACCTTGGGAGGATGGGTTCTCTCCCTCCCTCCCTCTCTCTCTCTCTCTCATCCATAACGTGAACACAGCAGTGCTTCCCTCTCCCCACGGCCACCGTGGGTGTGAAACATAAAGCCCATAGAACCACGTTGCTTGACGAGGAACAAGAGTCTCTGCTGTGTTGTCATCACCATCATCACTGTTGCCACGGTTGACTGGCATTGAAAGTGAACGACAGACCGTTCAAGGTCATGGGAGGAGAATGGACTGGCACCCCGATCCTCGGCTCTCAGGGCATGAAGCCAGAGCACCCAATGTTCTGAGAAGGTTGGGGAAGAAGAGTCGCCTCCAGTTGTCCCACCAGCACTTAGAGGATGCCCGTGCTGGGCGCTGGGCTGCAGAGGCGAATCAGGCTGGGTCCTTGCCCGGGAGGGACGGCACAGCCTGGTGGGGGACAGCCACAGGGTGCGTGAGGCAGATGCACAAAACAACTAAGACAGAAGATGAGGCAAAGCTCGGGACCCCACGCCTTGGTGAGGACGGCAGGACACAGATGGGCCCCCGCGGCTACTTCCAGTTGGAGAGAACTGGGTGGGCAGGGCCAACACCCTCGTGGTCCACAGTTCAGAGAGGACGATGGGGGTGATGGGGGCCTCCACCAGAGTTCCTGGCGTGGGTGGATCCGTGATACATGTGGTGAAGGAACCAGAATCCGTGAGCCCCTGGAAGAGGCTGGAAGCACCAAGCTGGAGCCAGGGAGTAGCCTGTGGACCCGACGGGCGGCTCTTACCAGAAGGAGCTCAGGAACGCTGCCTCGCTGAGGCTGCCAGGTGCCCTCCCCGGAGCGCGCCACAGGACGCAAGACCTAGGAGCCCAGCCACCGAGTCCTAAGATCCCTGGACTCCCTGGATCACCCCCACGCTTTAGTTGGAAAATCAGCAACAAGCAGAAGGGCTCCCCATCCTTCTAAGGGCCACGCCAGTCCCAGTGGCCCTGCATGGAGCCTCTGGCCGGGGGCCCGAGGTGGATGCTGCGGGGCCCCGGCAGGTGCTTGCACTTCTCTCATGGGGAGCAACATGCCCGCTGCTCCTTTTGAATGAGGTGGACGTGAATTCAGTCCCAAAAGGGTCAGACCCAGAGAGCCACGGACAGAGGGGCAGGCCTGAAAGGATGGAGGTGGTTGGGGACAATGTGGGTGGAGAACAGATGGGGGACCCCTCCAGGCTTGTCTGGGTGCTTTATCCCCAGCTTCCTGCTCCTCAGCAAGGAGGCAGCTGAGGATGGGCCCCCATCGGTCCGCACCCTCACAGGCAAGGCCAGCCCCTCCTGTGGCTATTTTAAAAAAGGGGTCTTCTTTTTGTCTGATCCCACTACTATATATATTTTGAATAGGAAAGGGGGGGTCAGAAAAAGAGGGGCCCAGTTAAGGAAAGGAGGATATACCCATGTGATAAAATCGTAGGCAACCACGTAAAGTCACGTTGACCAGCACTTTTAATGATGCAAAAACAGGTGATTTGAGTTCTTCTACACAGGTACCAGAATGCTGAGTCTCCTCCTGTGGGCGGTGGCGTTGGGTTGGCGGGTATCGTGTTTTCTACATACTACACGTCTTTAAATATTTTACAGATATTTTAATAAAGGGAACCAAAGGGTCGGAGACTCCAAAAAGCCATCTTTTGAAAAATACCTGCAGAGATTCAGCATTGACTGGGCAGTCCAGACAGGCCCTGCTCTCCGGGGGCAGCAGGTGGGGTGGGAGGGGGCTCCCCCTCACGGGGCGTCTCCCTCTCGACACTCTTGCAGACGAGGGGCTATGGGACATCCTCATCAAAGACATCCCCAAGGAGGTGACCTCCTACACGTTCAGCATGGACATCCTGAAGCCAGGCGTGAGCTACGACTTCCGAGTCATCGCCGTCAACGACTATGGCTTCGGCACCCCCAGCAGCCCCTCCCAGTCTGTGCCAGGTACTGCCCACGCACCAGAAGACTGGACCAGGGCCTGGGTCAGCTTTGAGCTCCGGTGGCTGTGTATCCCTGGGGTTCCTTTGCAAGGATTCCAGAAGCCCTGGGGGGGGGGGCTCAGTGGGGTTTGTGGACACATCCCTGGGCCCAAGATGAGAGCTTCTGTGAGCTCATCACCCGAGAGAATTCACTCAGGCCATAAACTGCATGTTTCTATGGAAACCACCCCCAAAACAGATGCAGTGGCCTGTGGAGCATTGTCTGGGGCTGAGAGGCATAGGACTGCCACCCCTCCCCTTCTTCCTCTCATGCTTCCCGTCCAGCGCATCTTGGAGGACTCACGGAGGACTCCAGTGCCAAAACCCATGACCTCAAATCCAATCACTTGCCCAACTTTTCATACCAAGGCCCCTTCCCTCAAGGCAGAAACATAGCTCAAAATGGTAACCCAGTGGGTGAGGCTCAGAAACCTGGCGGCCTCCCTCCTCCCACATACGATCTCCCTTGTCCAGATTGATAGAACCAGGGCACGGGGAATAGAAGAGCCAGCTCCTCATTAGGCAGCCCCCTGGATTAGTAGTGGTTTGTGCACAAAGCATGGTCTTGAGGGCTTTGAAGGAAGGAGAGCCCTGGCTGGAGGGAGCATTCTGAAGCCCCACACATGTCCACCCCCCGCCCCGTTCCCCTCACTTTCTGCTGCCAGAGAAAGACTGAGTCCAGTCCCTGGGGAGAAAGTCTCCCAGGCCTACCACACACCAGAAAGGTACTCCCCAAAACGAATGTGGGCCTGCCTGTCAAGGTAGCCCCTAGGCCACGGGTGGCAAGAGGAGGGGGAGGTAAAAAAGGAAAATTAGCATGCACACTACTGCTTCTCCGTCCTGTGTCTTTGGCAGACATCACTAATCAACCCTCACACTCTTTGCTGGCGAGTCCAGATGCAGCCTCAGAACTCAAAGCAGCCCTCCAGGCATCCCTTTACCAATGGATGAGAGCTGGTCCTTGAGCTAAAACTGTCCCTGCTGACCTTGTCTTAGGGTCTACCTCATTGCAATGGGGCACAGACTGTGCATGCCATAAACTGAGCAGGTGGTGGGGTCCCAGCTGGAGCGGGAGGCTTAGAGGCAGGAGGCACCTGACACCCCTGCCCCCATTCATGTTCCAGCCCAGAAAGCCAACCCTTTCTACGAGGAGTGGTGGTTCTTGGTGGTCATTGCCCTCGTTGGCCTCATCTTCATCCTGCTTCTGGTCTTTGTGCTCATCATCCGAGGCCAGAGCAAGAAGTACGCCAAGAAGACGGACTCTGGTGAGCTGGCACCAAGCCCTGCTGACTGGACGGGATGCTCCTGGGTCCACCTCCCTTTGGGCAAGGTTGGGGCCGGGGGTTCTCTCCTAGGAATGCACCTGCTCTGCTAGGTGGGGGGGGGGGCAGCCTGGGGCCCCTATGTACGATCTCCATCTCCCGTTTGGTCTCACCTCTAACAAGAGAAAGAGAGAGCATCCCGGCCAGGTGGGAGAGGGGAGGCCAGCGGTCTAAAGGGATGGCACGGCTGACCAGATGCGGTCTCCCCCTACCTCCCCCCTGCCAGGGAACAGTGCCAAGTCTGGTGCCCTTGGCCACGGGGAGATGATGAGCTTGGATGAAAGCAGTTTCCCTGCCCTGGAACTCAACAACCGGAGGCTCTCTGTGAAGAATTCCTTCTGCCGGAAGAACGGCCTGTACACCAGGTAGAGGGCTCTCTGCACGGCAGGGCAGGGGGGATGGAGTTTGGGGGGCCAGCAGCGCCCGGAGGTGAGGAGGACTCTCGGGAGGGCCGCAGAACAGGCAGTGTCCACGTGGTCTCACTGTCCCAAAATGGCTTTCGAGCTCAGGGGCTGGGGATGGCCCGCGGGGCCCAAGCAGCACCACCAGGGTGTGGAGGCCACAGCCCCATGTGAGAGCACAGTAGGGAGAAAAGGCACAGGAAGCGGGGACCCACCAGGGACAGCAAAATGCAAAGGACGTGTGCAATTTTCCCACCCAAACCTGCCACTGTTTGGAGCCAGCTGCTCCGAGGAGCGAGCGGGAAGCCGTGAGAGCCGCTGGCTCCAGCAGTGGGGCGGGCCCAGCAGAGGTAGGCCGGACAGACACACCTGAGGGGCAGGTGCCCGGAGTACCCCGTTATTGCTTATGCCTTACCTGTCTCCTCTCAATTCTGGAAGGGGCGCTCAGAGCGTGGACACCCTCTCCCCTGGGTCCTGACTCCTACCTCTTATGGAACAGTTTACTCCTCCTCACCCCACAAGTCCATGCTGCCAGCACCGTCCTCATCCTCAGAGGGCAGCGTCTGCAAACAGCCAGCCAGGAGAGGTCCCGGCGGGCGGTGCACCGGGCCCCTGTGTCCTCCTGACTTGTCTCCAGCCCTAGGTCCCCGTCCCCCACCCCAGCCCCACTCCCTGTGGCAGGCTGGGCTGTGTCCGAGGGCCAGGGCAGCTGCTGGGGCCCACCTGCCAGGGCTCACCTGATGTGACCTGGCATTCTTATGCTCCAGGATGCTCAGGAGAGATGGAGGGGGCCACCATCCAGCAGTGCCCGTCCACTCAGCCTCAGCCCTATTAACATTCCCGGTTCATCGGAGGGGCACGCTGGTCGGGCGCAGCTCACAAAGCTCCCCTCTGTCTCGTCCTGGAGGGAAGAGGCGATGTGTGTGTTCATCAGGAGGACAGAGGGAGGGGCGCGCAGGCCGGCAGGCCCTGCTCTCATCCCCCGCCAGATCCAGCTTTCCAAAGAAAGAGCCATTTGAGGCCGAGGCGGTGGGCCCAGCAGGTCCACTGCAGCCCCGCCAGGCTGGCTCCGGGACCCTGCCACACGGAACAACGGGGCATTTCACGGATGGCCCGGCCTCGCCTGCCTCTCACGCCCCCAGAGTACACACACCACGGCCCCCGTGTGTCCTCTACCCTGCTGTGTATACACAGAGATCCTGTTTGCACCAAACCAGCCCCGGGCTCTGGGAGTCCGACCCAGCCCTGGCCACACCGTCAGCTCCTCACTCACCCTGCTGGTGGCCAAGACAGCTCGAGCCTGACACCCCATTTCCACCCCCTTCCCCCTGCCCAGCATCACGCATTTGCCCATCTTGTCTACACGAAGCTGCTGCCAGTATTGTTACGGTTTTATTTTTAAGTAGTTAAGGATGCGGCTCTGTCATTTGGAATCGAATCGGTGCAGATGTGTAGTACAAGAGGTTGGAGGGGGCGGGGAGGTTGCTTGGGACACGCTCCCAGGCCGTGGGATCGTTCTCAGAGCAGTGTTTCTGTAGCCAAGCACGGCTGGCCCCGGTGGGGGCGGCTGGCGTTCAGCACCACGGTTCCAGGACACCTTCCTCGAGCAGACTGGGCAGACCTCGGGGCGCCGGGCCCTGGGCAGTGCCTCCCTTGAGCCCTGTCCCGAGGAATCCCAAACAGGACAGGGTCGTGAAAGACCCCAGCCACCCGCCTGGTGTCCCCAGGAGCCTGCCCAACCCACTACCCTCACCCTCAGCTCGGGTGGTTCTGGAAAGCACAGCCTGGCCTCCAGCCTCTGGGCACCCACGGCAGGCGGAGTGCTGAGGGGCCCCGTCCTGCGTGTTCGTTCGTGCAGGTGACACAGAGCCAAGTCTCTAACTCAGTGCGAAATGCACTTTGTCCAAGGCTGATTTTCAAAGGTTGGGCAGGACTCCACGCCCAGATTCATTTCTGGTCTCTGAGCAGATCTGAAGGGAGGAGGCAGCGGTTTCCCTTTTACTCTTAATGCTTTGCGTTAACCCTCTAATGCTCCCTGGGTGAGTTCAGGAATGACAAGGGGGAGGGCGGTTTTGTCTGCAGCGCAGGCATGAAGGCCTCACCTGGGATTGTGACTCGGAGGTCTCGGGGGGGGGGGGGGGGTGCGCAGAAAGGCTTTCTAACATTCCCCGCCAAGGGATCCCGGTCCCCGAGGCCTTGAAACCATGAATGAAGAGTCCAGTGGGAAGGGAGGGAGTGTCTCCCTGCCCCTCATTTCCCTGGTGCTGGTTCAGGAGGTTGGTCCAGCAGAGCCTATTGCACCCCAGGGAGGAGGGACACAGGTCGGAGGCATCAAGGACCAGGCCGGCCGCTCTGGATGAGGCCGCCTCTCAGCCTCCTCACCTCTGCACCTTCTAGGTCCCCTCCCCGGCCCAGCCCCGGCAGCCTCCACTACTCCGACGAGGACGTCACCAAGTACAATGACCTCATCCCGGCAGAGAGCAGCAGCCTGACCGAGAAGCCCTCAGAAATCTCCGACTCTCAGGTGAGGGGCAGGAGGGCCAGGCGCCCTGGAGTGGGAGCGGTGGGCGTCACCTGGGCTTCCTCGTCTCCTGGACTTTATGGGGCCGCAGAGACTAAGGGGCCCCAGAAAACTAGCCGGGAGTCGGATGTGGACCTGCTGTCCCCTGCTAAGCTCTGCTCAGAGTTTGCTCCAGGGCCAATGGGGACCCTGTAACCTTGACCAGATAAGACCCCCCTCCAACACCTCTAGAGTGTCCAGAGTCTCCTCACCTGCTCTGGTCTGCAGGGGAGCTCATGAAGGCCAAGAGAAGGAGCCCTATGTTGCCAGGGCTGACCTTCGCTGGTTCGGGTCAGAAACTGAGGGCAATAAGTCCCGGAACCCCGAGGATGGGGAGCGGTGCAGCCTAGCCAGGCCCTAAGCTTTGGAGGCTCAGGCCTCAGTTTGCATCGTGGCTCTGCTGCCTGTGGAGCAGAGCATCCTGGACGGGGTAGGCAACCTCTTTGAGCCTGGTTCTCCATCTGCAGAACAGGCGAGGACGCTAACAGGCTGTGTCTCGGGGCTGTGGGATTGCTGAGATGGGGCACAGAGAAGCTTAGCCAGCACGCACAGCCGCTGTTCAATAAATGTCAGGTTTTATATTAAGAAGGAGATGGTGCCTCTGGGAGACACGGAGCTTTAGAGAGGCTGCCATTAGGTGGGCCACATAGGGACACTGTTCCAGATCGTGGGGACGGGATGGGGGGGCAGGTTGAGTGCATTCCAATGAAGTCATGTCGTGGCCTCCCACCCAGCCCTCTTGGCCCTGGCCAAGCCTGGTGGTTGCCCAGGAAGGGACCGAGAAAGGCCACGGCATCCCACGCTCTAGACCTCTCTGCCCCCGGTCCTGGTAGAGGACAGGAGCGAAGGGGTGCCAGCAGGGAACGAGGCCATCCGCCGAGCAGGAGGTGCCAGGGCGCCCGGGATCCGGTCACGGGCCCAGTAGACCCGGGGCCTCTGGCTCACTACTGTTTTGTTCAGCTCCAGGGTTACTGATGGGCTTGGCGGAGCCCACAGGGCTGGAGCTAACACCCCAGCTCACACAGAGCTGGCAGGGACAGAGACCCCAACTTAGCCTGGCTAACTCAGGAACTCACATGATTCCGGTTGTGGCGTCGTGTTCTAAGGATTTAACTCTTTGCGGCCATATACAACCTGGGACCTCCCAGGCCACGCTTCGCTGAAGCATGGTTTTCCTTTCTTTCTCCCTAAACGTGGCCATGAGCATGTCAGTTCTAGGCACTCAAGGGAAAATTCCCAAAAAAAAGTAAAGGGATTCCCTCTGCCCGAGAGGCTGTGACAAAGGGCTCCTTAGGCCACGCTCCGGTCTATGGAGACCAAAGGGGCTCCCGTGCTGCTCTGACCCGACTCCTTCAACCTTCCGCAGAAGGCCTTACTCCCGCACACTCTTTGGCTGGCACTGACCTTTCAGGGAGTGAGCCCTCTGAGTGCGGAAGATACCGCCCGGATGCCTTCCCATGGCCCGTGGCCATCTCTCCGTGAGTCAGGAGAAACCTCCTCCAGGACGCGGCGCTGGCCTGAGGCCATGCCAGGACCCCCAGCCTTGAAGAAGTCACTGAGAGAAGCACCATCATCCTAAGGCCACCCTACTCCAGGGTCCTTGGAATCCCCCGCTTCCCCCTGGTGTCTTTTGTTCAAAACCAGCCCATCACTTTGAATACGGTTTCCATAGCAATCTGGAACCAGTCACCTACGGGAAGCACATGGCCCGGAGAGGGAGGCCTCCTGGTTCCAGAAGCCTTGTCACAGCAGAAGGCCCACGTCCCCCTTCACGGGGAGCAGTGGACCCCAGCCCAGGCCTCGAGCTCCGCCTGTGGACCTTGGGATGGCTTGGGGTCTGATTTGGAGCTCGGCTGGGTTTATTTATGTCAAGCTGAGTTCCATGAAGACAGAGACTTCAACAGTCTGTCCCCTCCCCGGTGTCCGTCTTGGCACGGGGTCCATGGCATGCTGCACACTGTCGTGAAAGCACAGGAGGGTCACTGGAGAAGCTGGTCAAGACCAAAGCAGGTTGGCAGGACAGAGAAACAGGTTCAGGGTTGTCACACCATTCCTTTGGGACCAAGGCCAGAACGCACACGTTCGGAGAGGCGTGGCCCTTCAAAGTGACGCTGGTGACAACAGTCACACGCCCTGCCCTCACCCTCCCACGTGCCTCACCACTTCCTAGTCAGACCCCGCACACAGGCCCTTCTGACACAGAGCCCAGCTTGGCGCCTCGGCCCTACCCTGCCCCAAAGCCGGTGACGTCACCCTCACGGCAGACTTTCTGGAAAGGCCTTCAGAGCTAGCCAGATGAGACACTTGAAAACAAGTGACTGTGGGTTTCCTTTAAAGAAACACAAACAAAGCTTGAGCTCATCTTCAAAGGATTAAGACATGCACACTCGGAGGAAAGTTCCAGAGGCATTGAGGCTGTCCCCCAAGAAAGGTGCCCTAGCAGCTTCGCAGAGCAGATCACTCGGGTGATCATCCAGCCCCATCACAGGGTGGCTTTGAACGGGGAAACAGTCATTTGAAAGCAGCAGCGCGTGGTCGTGGCTGGTGTTCAGCCCCGGGCTTGAATCCCGGCTCCGTTCCTCCCTGACTCCGGGATGGGGAGGGGGTCCTTCGCAGCCCACACCCACACAGCACGGCGGCACCCTATCCAAGGGACCGTTACAAGGAGTGCCTGCCGGGGGATGGAGTCAGGCTCATCACGGGGGCCCTGGAAAAGGCAGTCAGGATCCTTTGGGTCTGTTTGCTTTGAAATTGTTCTTGAAAACCAGGCAGTTGGCTTTGGGGCCTCTGCAGGTCGTCTAGGATCCCGGAGGCCATTGCCAGAGCACTGGCATCTTCAGAGGCACACGGCTCAGGAAGCCCTGAGAGGGCCCAGCCACCTTGCTCACGGGCCCCACCATGCCCCAGGTCCAGGGCACCAGCATGCTGTGCTGGTGCTAAGCGTACCTTTAGGTAAGAGGTCAAATTGCTTCCATACCTGCTGGGAGAGAGCCACCATCCTGAGCCCCCAAGGGTCACCGACAGGACCCCAATCACAGACTGCTCTGTGATTTCGCCACGACAAGACCCGAACCCACTTGCCTGTTATGCCTCTGGGGTCAGATCAAACTCTGTGCCTTGACAGCTAAGGGGGCCTGATGTCAGCATCTGCCCAGGGCAGGGAGGGCTACCCTGGTGGGTGCAGCGGCGGGCGGCAGGGGAGCCGCACAGCCTGACTTCTCCTCCCCTCATTCCTTGAGTGTGGACTCCAGGGACGGGGAGGTGATGGAGACGTGACCCTGCCTCCAGGGAGCTCCGGGTGGGCTGGAGGGGACAGGCCCGGAGGCAGAGCGGCTGGTCTCCCCCGGATGCCCTAGTTGAAAACACAAATAAGCAGATCCTATTACTACTGACCGGCCCCCTGAGGAGCAGCGCAGCTACACGCCAGCGTCTGGTATGAAGAGCATCCGCCACGGCGACTTGCAGTTGGGGGGCTTATGGCGGATGCTCCGCGGTCCTCCTGCACGGGGTGGCCTCTGCAGGGACCTGTCCCCCCGGGGTCAGCAGCCACGCAGGCGGCGGGTGGGGGGGTGGGCCTGCATTTCAGCCGCTCTGGAGAAGGAAGGCCTGACCTTTGGAAGTCCCCCTCCCCCTAGGTCCTCTGGGAGTGAGCCCCGCGTCTGCCTGCCTGGTTTCTATTCCAAGTCAGACCACCCAAAACCGACTCTCCAAAAATTGGCAGAGATTTGCCCAGCCCTTTTCCTGCGATACGGTAATCGACGGAAGTCCACGTTGCTTATAAACAAACCCACATGATAAGATGTGAGAAAGGCCATCGCGGGGCTGTGGGAAGATGCGGGGCGGGCCTGGGGAGGGGCTGTCCCCCCAGGGGTGCGAGGGGTGCGGGTTGGAGGGGGCTCCAGGCAGGGGGACACACAAAGGCTGAGGTTTGAAGAGCCCATGGGCTCGTTGGATGCAACTTCTGAAAACGAAGTCTGGCTGCGTTCCAATGGCATTTTCAAAGGAAGAGCCCAAGTATGGGAGAGGAATTGCCTGGCACACAAGTTAAGTCTCAATGGAAAAGGAATTTCCAGCCAATGGCACGCCTCTTCTAATAAATATTCAGTCTTTGTGATGTCCTGGGCGGCCCTGGGAAACTCACTGTGATGAAGTGAAGCCTGTAAGAAAATACACGGGGCGAATTACGTTGTCTCGGGCACCCAGTCGTCAGGGTGAAGTCGTCACGGAGGCCTTACTGGCGGCCAGGAATGACCCCAAGGATTGTTCAAGAATGGCACCCCTTGACCCTCAGGGTGCTGTGCAAAGCCTGGTGGGGTTCTCTATATTACAGGGGGCACGGGGCCGCTGGACCACAAGGCCCAGGGTGCAGGGTGGGCCACCGGGGCCCCCTGCACACCTGCTGTGTGCCATGCTCGTTGGGTTGGGCCCTGGGTGACACCGTGGTGGTTTTGTCCTCCCTGGAACCTGTTCCCTCCTTTCTCGGTGCATTTATTCAGCAACTACTTTCTCTGCACCCACTCAACAGTACCAGGCGCTGTGTGTGTGTACACGTGGCAGCTCCAGTAGTGAGCAGGACGGACCCTCCGAATGCTGCGTTATGGTGTGTTGCGATCCATTAGGGGAAGCCACATGTTTCAAATAACCACATGTTTTCATTTCTCACTAAAATTTTACGGCACCACAGTATCTAACTTCAGGAGGAAAATGGAGAGCAAAAGGCTTCCTGTTTCTCGTGGTGCAGGGACGGAAAGCCCCATGAGTCGTCTGCGGGGAGGGAGGGGAGTCACAGAGGGCTGCCTGGAGGAGGTGGCATTTCAGCTGGGCCTCAGAGCGTGAACGGACTGGGTCGTGCCTAGAAGCAGTGCGGGTTTATAGGGTTGTGTTTGGCTGAATGGT
The DNA here is from genome assembly GCF_048164855.1 of Canis lupus baileyi. Taxonomy (NCBI): domain Eukaryota; kingdom Metazoa; phylum Chordata; class Mammalia; order Carnivora; family Canidae; genus Canis; species Canis lupus. Next base: position 54,211,332 of record NC_132853.1, on the reverse strand, counting down.
TCCGTCATCCCCCCCCTTCTGAGTGTCCGAGTGTCTGGCCTTTGATCAGTGATTGCCTCTTGTCCGTTGAGTTGCGTCGCGAGTCTAAGAGAGTCACTGAGGCCCATCTCCTGCTGCTTCTCATTTAGAATCTAACCGTCCCACCATGCAAATAGCAGGACCCCGGGTTCACAGATAGGTGAAACTGAGGCTCAGAGACGTCAAGCAGCGTGCCCTCCATCATAGAGCTCGGAAGCGCAGGCAGCGGGAATTCAAATCTGGGGCTGGCTGGCTCTCAGGGCCTCACCCAGATGCCCGGCACAGAAGGGAGATTGAGGGAGCGAGGCCTCCACTGACCCCGACACCCCCGCCCATCCCAGTGACCTCCCTCCCATGAGGCCCCCAAACAGGAGCATGTCCGAAGGTGGTGGGGAGCACACACGCTGACCATCACGTCACCTGTATGGGGCACAGGTAACCTGGGTGACCTCCTGTCCCAGTGTCAGCTTTCAAAGGACATTCCCAGGAGAAGATTTCGAGCTGTTTTAGTACAAGAAGCCCAGATCCCTAACAGCATTGTGCCTAAAGGGGGCTTCCAGGGAGGGAGACACTCAACACCACCCCCCCAATCTCTGATGCCCAGGAGAGGCCCACTGGCTCAGGGGAAGGGCACCCCTCTCCGCCTAGACCCACACGGAGGGCCCCTGGGCCGCAGGTGACGGAGGGGCCCCAGCTTCCACAGGAGCCCATACAGGGGACCCCGTGTCCTCTGGGGCGACACATTCCTTCCTGCCAGACTTCAACGAGAGGAGGGCACCCTGCCCGGGCCCCGGGGTCCCCCGCCCACGGCCTCCTGAGTCTGCTGTGGGAGTCCCTGCGCAGAAGGCTCTCCTTTGCTCCCTCCCTTTTGTTGTGGGCTCCGGTCGGGGTCCTCCCTCCCGCTGGCCCCCCTCGCCCACCACTCCCCTCCCCAGGCCCAGTAATTGCTGAGTGAGTGGCTTTGAGGAGCTGTTAAGAGGCCCCGGAGCTGGAGCAGTCGCCTGATTGCCTGGCGGCCTGGCGGGACTGCCCGTGAAAGGTCCCCTTTGTGCTGGGCCGGTTACTGGGAAGCTGCATTCAATTACCGAGGCCCGCGTGAGAGTTGAAAGCCGGAATGGGCGCCCCGGGTCCCCCCTCGCCGGCTTTCTTCCCTTCTCACCCCACCCCCATGCAGAAAAGAAACAGATGTTCCAGGAGGTGGTGCAGGCGGGAGAGCGGGGTCGCCGAGGCAGAGACCCCCTCCCTCCGCGGGCTCGGGAGGCCTGGGGGCTGGGCCGGCCCACCTCGAACCCTCTGCTCCTCCTGCCTCCGTGGGCTCCTGGCTCTTGCTTCCACGGCTTTTCCGTACCTGTCAGGTGTCTGGCACACATAGGTGCTCCACAGTGGGTAGCCGTCGGCCGGTGATGATGTGCATGAAAGGGCTCTGGGGTCTGGGCCCCGGGAGGGCCAGAGAGGCCCCTCCCCACTCGAGCGATGCTTTACTTTGAGGGGGCAGGAGCGGAACATTCTTCCCCTTTCCCAGCCGCCTGAACACGGAGTCATCCTCCGTGACCCCTGCTCCTTTCGATCCCTCCTGAGGCGCTTCTGAGCCTTTTTCACTCTGTGAACTACAGACAGACATCTACCCATTTTCCTGACAAGGATGCTGAGGCTGGGAGAGACCAAGGGAGGGATCCAAACTTGGCTAGCAAGGGACCGAGTCGGGACTTGGCCATGGCACAGCCACCTCCCAGGTGCTCATTCAGTCCGGGATGGGGGCTTCAGTGACAGGGACTCCCTTGTGGGGCTAGCTAAGTTCTGGAACCCCTAGTAAGGACGCTAGCAACTCTTCAGGCTGGTTGGTGGGGGCCCTCCTGGAAAGATCTGACCCATGGCAGAACTGTGGGGTGGCCGTCTCCCAACCCCACACTTACAGCCCCTCGCTGCTCCCGGATCAGGGCCCCCTCCCCACCCCCTGCCCCGTGGGTGGCATCCACCACAGCTTGCTCATACCTCTCCTGCCTCTGGGCCGGCCAGCCCGCAGCCCCAGGCCTCAGGTGCCCAGCCCTCAGGTGCTCAGCCCTCAGCCCCCTGCCCACTCTTGGCATATGGAGCCCCTGTCTGTAGGGCCCCTTTGTTCCCTCCTGGGCCGGCAGCTGGGCAGCAGGCAAAGAAAGGGGCTTGTGTTGTACTTCTCTGCGTCATGGGGACAGCGAGGGACTTTCCATTGTCTCTGGCAGCCAGTTCTGCCGCCAAGAGGACCGAGGTCCTGGGAGGGTGTGCAGGGTGGTGGTAAGGACTGTGGAGGGGTGAGGTGGAGGCGGGGAAGGGCCAGACAACAGCAATTTGCAGATTGAGGAGGGAGTGTGTCATCCCCCCTGGGAGGGGAGTCCGGCTCTCATCCCCGTCTTGTGACCTCCAGGCAGGAGCCGGGGGGTCATCCAGAGCATGTGTGGGCTTTGGGAAAATCAGGCGGATGGCCATCCCCCAGCTCTGGGGCCGACCCTCACCCTGTCTGCACCGCGTTCTCGGTACTCACAGAGCAGTGGCAGCCACAAGGCCAAGGTGTGACGGTCAGCCACAGTGTCCTGCTGCCCCAGCTGGCGTGGCTGTAGTTCTATCTGTCATAGATCTTTCCCGTGAGGCGCCAGATGCCATACGGGACTTCGGGACTTCGGGTTGCTGGGGGGCCAGCGCACCTCGCACTCCCCGGAGCTCAGACCCCTCGCCGCTGGGTCAGCCGCTCTCCACTGGCTGTACTGGTCAAGCAGCACGCAGCTAATCCCCCCAGACTCATGTGCACTGGGTGCACTGGGTGCACTGGGTTTTCTTGCTGCAGTGGGTATGATCAAATGATATGAGGGCCAGGATGCGGGGGCGGCAACCCGAGTGGGGCCTTCCCAGCTGCATTTCACAGAGAGTGTCCCGTTGGCTCAAATCAGAGCGCGTCTCTTCCAGAGAGTTCTAAAGCTGTTCCCATCTGTCCTCTTCTTCGTTCTCAAAACACTGCTGGGGGTGGGGGGGCACGATATTTTTAGCTCCATGATTCAGATGCCAACCAAGGAGAGCAGAGGTTTTACTTCTGCAGCCCAGCCTGACTCTTGCCTCCTGCCGATTCCCCACCCCCCCCCTCCCTAGGCCAGCGAGAAGTATCCACAGTTTTAAGGATAAGTTCACATTTTGCGTTTATGAGAAAAAGCTCCAGGGTCGTCAATCGTGTGACGTTGAGAACTCTTGTTGATATTTCTCCCATGCTCGATTGATAACCGAGTGTTGCTTTTATCCTGGATGGCGCGTGGGCGGGCACCCGCGTCCCCTGGGTGCCAGGAGCCTCTGCAGGTCCGGCCCTGGCTTCGTCGTCCCCAGTCACACCGAACGTCAGAGGTAGACAGAGATTGGAACTCAGTATATCTCGTGCATGAACGTCTGTTCTAAAACGTCGGGTTTGTTGCTATCCAGGTATGGCAAGGCCCATAGACTGCCCTTGAGAAAACTAATTATTCACAGTTCCTGGGAAGAGGGGACGCATCACACCCTGTAGGGACGTTCAGGGAAGCACCCTCGTGGCTGCTTCGTCCCACCTTCGTGGGACCTCCAGGTCCCCAGGAGGCAGAGGGAGCAGAAGGGACACGTGGGCAGGAGCCTTTAACGCAGGAGCAGGCTTAGGTTTGCTTGAGTACGTTCAGTGGGCCCTGGGGTTGAGAGGGGCCGTCCCTAGGTGTCTGGTACCTGGCCCTGGGATGCCGAGGGGCAGGGGAGGAGGAGTCACTCCGAAAGGGCATCCGCTGGCTGCCAGGACTGACCAGCCCCGGGAGCCATCGCCCCTGCAGACTCAGCAAAGGCGCCACGTGTCCGAGCGTCGGAAACATAGAAAATGAAGAGGCATGATGAATTCCATCCCGAAAACATTATGCTAAGTGAAAGAGGCCAGACCCACAAGCCACATGCTCTGTGATCCCACCCCCCTCCCCCGTAGGAAATGTCCAGGGAAGGTAGATCCACAGAAGTAGAAAGCGGGTGGGTGGTCACCTGGGGCGGGCTGAATGTACCCAAAGCCACTGAACCTCACACTTTAAAACAGCTTTATGTTCTGTGAATTTCCCTTCAATCGAAGGGATCCCCATTCGGGGCCTGCAGGTGGGGGCAACACCACAGTGGACGCTTGGTCTGTCTCCGCGACGTGCTCCGAAGGGCAGGGAAGGTGGGCATGCCGGGGCGTCGGGCCCCCCTTGGCGGTGAGGGCGCAGCGGTGGCCACCCTCTCCTGTCCAGGGGCCTGGGAGATTCATACGGGGGCGCCCGGGGCCTTCCAGCCCTGAGCACCCTGACCTGGCCCCGCCGGGCCCCTGACTCCCCGGTTCTCCATCCCCCCAGGGAAGCGACAGTGAGTACGAGGCCGACCCCACCCACCAGAAGGCCCACTCCTTTGTCAACCACTACATCAGCGACCCCACGTACTACAACTCGTGGCGGCGGCAGCAGAAGGGCATCTCGCGGGCCCAGGCCTACAGCTACACGGAGAGCGACTCTGGCGAGCCGGACCACGCCACCGTGGCCAACAGCAGCAGCGCCCAGCAGGGCAGCCTCTTCCGGCCCAAGGCCAGTCGGACCCCAACGCCCCAGAACCCCCCGAACCCCCCGAGCCAGCAGAGCACCCTCTACCGCCCCCCCAGCAGCCTCACCCCTGGCTCCCGGGCTCCTATAGCAGGATTTTCCTCGTTTGTTTGACGTCGTCCTCGTCGGAAGGGGGAGAAGAGAGAAAAAAAACAGCACCAACCGCCCCCCACCCACCCCTCCCCGCACTGCCTGCCAGAAAACAAAAACACCAAGAAACCAAGTCAACTTTTCACCTCCTGAGTTTATTTTTCCAGAGATTCCAGGGCCAGCAGAGCCGGTGTTGAGAAGGACGAGAAGGAAGCCACGAGGGAGGCCGTGTGTGGCCGGCGCCTGGTCGGCTCCAGATTGTGGGGTCTGCCGCTCCCTTTGCGAACGGTGCAGGGTCGGGGGGCCTGGGAGAGCAGGGGGGCGGCGAGAAAGCAGAGGCCTGGAGAGCTGCGAGGCAGCGTGGCTGAGGGGACCAGAAGCTTCTGGAAGTCCTGACAGCTGCCCCTTCCACGTGCACTGGGGCCCCAGGCCCATTGCTGGCTGGTGGCGTGCAAGGCTGGGCATCCCTAGGGGGCAAGCTCACCTACTCTCTCCACACCCCCCACCCCTCCGCGTGCATCACTGGCAGGCCTCGGACGGCCCCCTGGCCTGCTCCTCTGTCCCCTCTGCTCTGCTGTCCTGTCCCCTCCCTGGCTCAACGTCTCCACCAAACACTTGGTTTATTTAGAGAAAGGAAAATAAGGAAGGGGTGAGAGTCTGCATAGCTAGCTCTTTGTTTCTTACAAACTGTTTTCATTGTGAATCCAAGGAAGAGCCCCCCCACAGCACCTCGGGAGAGCAGAGGGACAGGGCACTGGCCAGGCATCACCGGGATAACTGGGCCCTAATGCAGAAAGTCAAGAATGTAAGAAAGAAGCTTGGCTTCCCTCTTTCTTCGAATTTAGGTTCCTCCTGCATCCTCCGTAAAGGAAGCAGCTTAGACAAGGAAGTTCAGTGGGACTGGAGAGCTAGGCAGGGGCCATCTAGGCAGACACACCCCTGTCCCTGGATAGACCCCCTCCTCCCGAGACTCACACACAAGCGCCGCCCCCCCCCCCCCCGCCCCCGCCAGCATTTGCAAGGAGGAGGGTCTAGGGATCCTCTCCAGGAGAAATCCCTTTGGGTCCTAGCCACACGGGACACTCACGTCCAGAGGTGTGTCCCTCTTCCTTTCAACCCAGAGCGATCCATGTCTAAAACACGCCCCCCCCCCCCGGCCCCTGCCAAGCACAGGGGTGCCGAAGCCCAGAGGGGTGGGCCAAGCCCCTGGTCTAGAGGCCAGAGCTCCCAGCATTTGCCCAGTCGGCCCGGCGCCCGGTTTGCAAAGAGTCAACCCCCCAGCCACGTCTTCCAGGCTCTGCTCAGCCTCGCCAGGGCTCGGAGCAAGGAGGAGCCCCGTCCAAACTGGACACAGCTCCTGAGATGCACAGCCAGGCCGGGAGGAGCAGGTCAGATGGGACCAAGGACAAGAATAGCTGACGGGAAGCAAGGCTTTTACACACAATCTGCTCCAAGGAATGTTCTTTAAAAAAAGCCACTTGGAGTGGCCTGAACCTTCCCTCCAGCCCCCGGATGAAGGGATCAAGGGAAGAACCTCTCTGTCGGATTCTCTGAGTGCCCCTGGCTGGTCCTGCCCCACAGTTTGGGGTGGACGGCCGCCCCTGGGAGAGAAGAGGGTCCTGCAGGGACACGTTCAGTTCAGCGTGGGGCCCCTTCGGGGGACAGGGCTCTCTGGGGGTGCCGCACACGGGCCCCATCTCCGTGTGAGGGGAACAGTTAGGGGAGGCCTGAGAGGAGGATCTGGGAGGCAAGCCCGGGAAAGCGAGGGTCCGCACCTGGCCCCACAGCACCCCCACATCAGCTGAGGGGGATGGGAGCAGGGCCAGGGGCCCGAGGGCAGGGCACACCTCCCGGGACGCTCAGCCTCTGGGGGTTGCTGGTCGAGGTCTCCGCAGCCCCAGCCCACACATGGGCTTTTCCACAAAGGGGCTCTGGGGAGGGAAGCACCCTGGCCCGGCCTGCCCTGCACACAGCTGGCGTCTCCATGGCAGCACATCTGCTGCGCACCCCCCCCCCCACCTTGTGTGATCTCACGCTTTTCATCTCATCTTTTTTTTTTTTTAACAACTTCATCCTTTCCCTTATCTGCTGTGTGTTTCACCATTTATGGAAGTTCCCAGTTTGCATTTGGGGATGAAATTGAGCCCAGCCCAGTGAGGACTCTGGGGGGGGGGGGTTGGGGGGGGGAAGTGGGGCGAGTGAAGCAACCCGTGTGTGTGTGTGCGTGTGCGTGTGCGTGTACTGCCCACGAGGCCAGATCTCCTTCGACTTCCATGGATCGCCTGGGGGCACTGAGATGTGCCCCTCCCCCTCCCCACAGGCTCATTCACACCCACGCTGACACACCCGTGCACACTTGGCACTGTGCTCACACACATGCGCGCCCACACACACACACGTGCATCGAACACACATCTGGGTGTGCGTTCGCGAAGAGGCTTGCAGTTCCTTCCGATGACTGGAGTTGTCCCTGGTGAGGCCCCGGGCGGCCGGGGCCACTCCACCTGGAAGGCAGCTGGGACCTGTTGTCTCTGGGGGGCGAGGACACTGCACACCCCGAAGGCAGGCCGGGCCCGAGGAGAAAGTCCAGCCCTTAGTCCGTATCCGCCCCCGACGATGTCGCCCCGCCACCCAGCCATGCCTGGAGGCCGGGTCTCCAGCCAGGGAGCTCCAGACTTCTAAGGAGGACACCTCTGCCCTCGTTTACGTATCTGCCGGGGCAGCCGGGGCTCCCGACCCCTGACCACACACATCTGGGCGCATGGGAAGGATGTGCTGGACGCTGCCCGCGGGCTCCAGGGCCCTCCCTGCCCTTGGGTTTCCTGGGCCGATGATGCCGGGGCCCTTGTCTGCGTGGCCACCTGAAGCAGGTCCACAGCAGGACACCTGTGCCAGGTGGCTCTGCTTCAGCGTGCCCTCGGGAGAGCTGGGGTTGCACCTGGCAGGCAGCTGTGGCGCCCAGCACTGCCCTTCCCCCTCGTGGCCTCGCTCCCCGTGGGCACAGCGGCCCCGCGCCCAGGCTGGTTCCAGAAGCACCTTTCTCCCGGGGCCCCAGGGAACTTGCACACCCAGCTGGCCGGGCCCGTCCCCTCACCTGACACTGCCGTGACTCAGAAGAAATGACACTTGTGTGGCTGCCCCGCCCAGAGCACCGCCGCCCCGCGAGGCCTTCCGTCTCTGCCCACACCTCCTCCCTGGGCAGAGCTTTTAAAGGTGCCAGAGCCTCCCAGAGCCCACTCTGGGCAGGGGCTTCCCTCCCCTCCCCACGGTGCACATGGTGTGAGGGGCTGGAGGACCGGAGCGAGGGGTCCCCCGCCCCCGGCCCCAGCAGCAGCTGCCCCATCCGAGTGCCTCTGTATGGTCCTGCCCAGTGGCAACCCTGGCCACCACCCGGAGCACAGATGCCCTCTTGGGACCACCCCCTTCTCTCTGTTTCCGTAAGAATAACCAAAAGCATTTAAACGTGTTACCTTTCTTTACACATATAGACTCCAAAAACAAAAACCAACACAAATCTTTATTTTTTGATTTAAAAGATATAATGAAAAATTATGGGGAGACTATTCATTGTGGCAGGTGTCTATCTGTAAGAAAAAAATATATATCTATATGTCATATAGCTTGTTAGCGGGTTTATTTTTTAAATGAAAGGTAAGAAAGAAATTGATTTGAAATATATACCACGAGATGTCCCATGGCCTGTCAAACCTGTCAGTATTTTATAAATAAACTTTTTTTTTTTTTTTTTGGAGTTCTGAAGCAACATTTATTCTTCTCCTCCTTGGAAGGTAAGTGGGGGCCGCTATCTCATATTAAACTCAAGCAATCTGAATCTGAATCTATTAAACTGAAGCAATCCTCCAGCGTGCACTGTTAGCCATCCTGTGTTTTTGCAGAGACGAGGGCCCAACTTACTTGCCTTCTTAATTCATAGGTGAGTGGACATCCGTGCCTTCAAATGCAGCGCGCTATTTTATTTATTTTACGCTTTTAGGATAAGAGCCACTCGGAGTGCAACAAATTGGAGGCAAAATGGCAATGATTAATAACGATAGCTGACACTCGTGTGCCATTCACCCTCTGCCAGACACCGTTCCTACCACTTTACATTGATTAACTCCGGGAATCCTACGACAGCGCCTTCAGGAGGGAAACTGGATCAGGGGACGATTTAAGTGGGTTGCCCTTGAGGATTGGAAACGCCGGGGTTTGTACTAAAGCGGTCTGGCTCTAGAGACGTATGCTGCCTCTGTGATACTTTAAGGCAAGTTCCTTGCCCGCGTTCATCTTCATTCCTACAATTCCAGCACCGCAGACCCTAATGTGGATGTGATAAGAGCCACCGTGGTGCTCGGTGGATCTAACCTGGTTAGTCCACCAGGGTTGAGAGTGATGGCTTGAATCGCGGAGTGTATGAGCACAGGGGTATCACACGATCCCACATTTCTCTCACATACAGTTCGATTCAAATAGAAAGGGGACGAAGGAAAGATGATGTTGATAGTTCAAGTAATGCCACTCGATGAGTACGCTTATTTTCTATAGTCTACGTTGCCATGTGGGGTGATCCAACATCCCTACAGAGGTTACCCAACTAACCAAAACAATGAAAGCAGGGAATTTAAGATCTACCTATATACACCCTTCTACATGATTTTTTCTTAAAACACAAATGTAAATTCATTCACCAATGTTAATGTTGGGTTATAGCATTTTCTTTCTTTTTTAGGGGGTGGGGTCATAGCATTTTCCTTTTTTTTTTTTTTTTTTGAGATTTTATTTATTTATTTGAGAGGGAGAACGAGTGGGGGGAGAAACAGAGGGAGAGAGAATCCCAAGGAGACTCCATGCGAGCACGCAGCAAGAAGTGGGGCTTGATCCCACCACCCTGAGATCACGACCTGAGCCGAAACCAAGAGTGAGACACTCAACCAACTGAGCCACCCAGGTCCCCTGCATTTTTCTTTTTTCAAGAATGGGCTCCATATCTACGGTTTTTATTGCCTTTTTTTTTTTTTTACATAAATCACATCCATCAAGCATCGCCAGTGGATTCTAGTCTATTTCTTTAAAATAAAGCAAAAAATTTACAGAAATTGCAAATCGAGGACTTGCAGTTTCCAGTTCCACGTGTAGGGAGCTCAGAAGTCGCTGCTGCCTTTTAACCAGTGAAAAGCAAGCAAACTGAAGAAGCGACAACTCTTCACAGATCCATCAGTAACAGTCACTCACAGGACAAAACGATGCCCCCCCCCCCCCCCCCCCAGCCAGTGCGGAGATACGCAGGCAACTACAGGGAATCTCTGGTAGAAATCATGGATTGATATAAAAGCAGAGTGCCAGATTTTATTATTCTTTCCCTAATTTTTCTACAGTGCTTGTCCACCACTGATAAAACACCCTCTTTCATTTTTGCCATTTTCTCTTACCAAGGCATTCAGTGGGATTTTCAAAGAAGTAACTATTCTTTTGCACTCGCACCCATTACGTCATATGTGATGAAATTACGTAATTACTATAAAAAGTACAACTGGCATAAACAAGTTTGCAAAGGGTGATCATTGATTCTTTGTAAACATACAACTTGATCCAGTAGGAACAGAAGTAGGTGGGCATCCCAGAAAGCAGCCCATTATTAGCCTTCAGAATTCAGAGGACCATGGACATCTTCGTGTTTGCCAGAGAAAAAATAAGGAATCAATCAATATGGCTAGCTGGCTAAGTGGGAGAGCTTCTGCATATGTGACAGTACAAACCGTGCACGCTGAACTTTCTTTTTTTTAGATTTTATTTGTTTATTCATAAGAGACACAGAGAGAGAGGCAGAGACACAGGCAGAGGGAGAAGCAAGCTCCTTGCAGGGAACCCAATGTGGGACTCGATCCCGGGACCCCGAGATCATGACCTAAACCAAAGGCAGTCACTCAACCACCGAGCCACCCGGGTGTCCCCACACTGAACTTTATGACCAATCTTCAAGGTGATTTTCAAGGGTAATTTGGACTACACATAGTCTTCATCTTACACATAATTTGGAGCCCAACCCCACGTTAGATGCAACTCCACTCCACTCCACTCCACTCCTCCAATTTGAGGCTGTTTGGGGCAAAGCGTCCTAAAGCAGAAGGCATTCCACAACCTGGAGTCAGAAGAGCGGATTCTGATCGTTCTAGAACAGTCACTGGCAAACTAAGTGCCTCTTAATTTTCTCAGGGGAAACAATTGACTTACCGGCAATTTGACTGATGAAAGGATCAAAGAAAATAATGGGATTTGAAAGGAAGAGGGCTGAACACCAAAAAGCATGTCTTCCTGGTGGCGCATTTGTTCTAGACACAGAAGACAACTCCTCGTAATCTTTAATTCCAGGGTTCTTCCTCATTCCTTTCTAATCCCAGACACCGCAGCGGGGGAGTGTGGCCTCCGGCTGCCTCTAGCTCCGTTGCCAAAAACAGTGCCCACCCCCAACCCCAAAATGAGAAAAGTCAATCAGCCACGAAGGAAGGGAGGAGGGGAGGGAAGGTGCTTTCCAAAGCCAAGGAGATATGGTGTGAGTTTTGGATCATACACAGTACTCCTTGCCAGGTAACCTCACCTGAGAAACATCAGGAAAGGCCTCTCAGAATCCAGTGAATTTTCTTTTCTTAGAGCTTCCAGAGTGACTAGCTGGGAAAACTACTTTGGATTGGGGAGATTAACCAAAGAGAACACAGGGTTCCCACAAATTTCAATTTCAACTTGAACTTGAGCTCCACCTTTACCAGCCTCTGCTACCTCATCTGTGGAATGGGTTCAACTCGTGACTCTTCGGACTTTTCAGACTCCTGGAATGAAGTGTAGGGAAATAACCTCTTTGACAGAGGTGACCTCCAGAGATGTACCATCCCCCACCCTCGGACAAGTCCCCCAACCCAGCTCCTCTGTCCAGAATTATCAGAGCTACTTTTTTTTTTTAACCTCCTGATCTTTCTGGCAAAGCCTTTGACCATGAGGCTTGGCTACAGTCAACAGGTGGAGAAAGTGGCTACTTTTTCCTTTTTCAGTCCTAGCTTCTGGCAGGAAAGAGACACTGAGGCAGTGGCTCTGTGGGTGATGGGTTGTGAAGTGGTTAAGGTGCAGTGTAGGAAGGTAGGAGGGAAAAGAGACTTGGATGGGCCTACGCAGTCAGCTCCAGGTTCATCAAGCCAATTGGCTCCATCTGACCCAAGATGGACTGCCCCACCACCTACTCCAAGACTCCCAGCACGTACCACAACCCCCCATCTCCAGTGCTGGCCCTGACAGGCCCTAGGGAATCCAGGAGACCTTAGCACGTCCCACTTGGACTCTATTGAGCCAAGTGCTCAGAAGTCAAGCAGTGATACAGGAATGGAAATGAATGACTAGAGTTTGGCTCACTTAGCTCCCAACACTGACCGCCCAAGGCCACCAGGCTCTCTGTGTTGGGGTTTATCACTACTTAGCTAGAGTTTCAGCCAAGGCCGGAGTTACCCCAGATGACACAGGGTTCAGAGCCCAGAGAACATCATCCATTGCTCTGGAGGGATCTAGAGGCAGTGGCACCCTCGGTGTGACCCTTCTGGAATTTACTGCCCTGGAAGCCAGTTGCACGGACATGAGCCCAGGGTAGGACCAGACTGACTGAACTGACCAGGAAGGCTCCTCCGCGTGGCCTTCATTACACACGCAGCTCAGGGCCCGGGGCTGCACCTCCCCGTCTGCTCCAACTGCTCTCAGCAGCATGGTGTTGAAGGGCTTGGAAGCAGCTCCTGGGGGACCCAGAGAAAGTGGCAGATGCATAGGGTCACCACAGGTCCTGCTTTACACCTCTTGTCCTGGTGTGATTATTAGTAGTGCCCCCTCTTATTTTGTTTTTGAATCATCTGGTCCCCCCACTCCTGCAGCTGGGCCCTCAGTCTGCCATGGTGAAGGTCCAGGAGAACAGAAGGGACCACCTCCTGGATACGAGCTGTGATTTGGGATGAGGGGGGCGGCACAGAAGAACCAGTGCTTCAGGTTGCTTCCAGGGTTGCATCTTTTGCTGCTCAATTCTACCCCAACCAGGGTGGGACAGTGTGACCCTGGATTCAGAGGGAAGCTCATCCTTCTTGTCTCAGACCCTCTGTCCTGACACTGAAAGGTCAGTGCTGTCCTCTGTCCAGGTGCCCCCACCATGGCTCTGGGACACATGCACTGATGTCTGGAGGACGCTGCTCTATCTAGACTGTTCTGACAGAGCAGGTCTTGTTAACAGTTGCCTAAGAAAACAAGAAATACATCCTCCTTGTATAGGAGGGCTTTCCCCACCCCCGTCTCTACTCCCACTCCCCCAGACTGACCCATTTTCTGTGACACTGGGTAGGGTCGCCAGATAAAACGTGACCCAAAATTTGGGTTAGTTAACGAACATTATTTGTTGCGATCTGAACTTCAAAGTTGTTGACTGGGCATCCTCTACTTTTATTTGCTAAGTTGGCCACCTGGCTCAAATCCCAACTCCATACCAGATGTGGGTACTCATACATAGAAACCTTTTGGAACCTCAGTGTCCTTTTCCAGAAAAAATAGGGGATGCCAGAAACAGCTCTGTATCCCTCACTGGAAGGTGTGAGGGCATCGGAAGTAGGATTACATGGGAACAAATTCATAATTTGTAAGCTGTATAGAGCTCCCCACATGTAAGAGATCACTGCCATTGTTCACAGATACAGTGACACTCACGTGGAATCATCCCAGAGCCTCTGGCTTTAGGCACAATTCCGACTCAATCTGTCCCCACTTCCAATCCCTTAACAAACTAGGGGGGCACCCGGGTGGTTCAGTGGTTGAGCATCTGCCTTCAGCTCAGGGTGTGATCCCAGGGTCCTGGGATCAAGTCCCATATAGGGTCCCCCGTGGGGCCCCTGCTCCTCCCTCTGCCTGTGTCTCTGCCTCTTTCTGTATGTCTCTATGAATAAATAAATAAAATCTTAAAAAAGAAAAAAAAAAGTGTTCTAGCTGCCTCAGGACTCATCCTAGCTGGAAAATGCATCAGTAGAAAACTTGTGAATCTTAGAAATGTGTGAGTGGTGACAGCGAGGCCTCCTGGGAGGAGGGTGAAGTCTGCCTCTCAGAGTGTCTCAGTCATCCTGGAAACCAATCATACACTCAGATCAGGACCATTTGAGGAAAATGTCATAAAGTTGTGGTAAATCGCTGAGAAGCTCAAGGAGCACCATGGGACCCAGGATGAAGAACACCTGGTGCCATACCCCGCCCAGGCCTGAAGAGGCAGATGGAAGAGGAGGTCACTGAGAAGGCTGGATGGAGAGAGAGGCCCCCCGGGGGCCGCTGGGGAGCTAGGGAAGCACCATCTCCCAAGCTGGGCCTGGCTGTCCTTCCGTCCCCCAGTCTCCTAGCTGGGCTCCTCATGACCCGAACCCAGCGGGAAGTCAGAGGGCACTGGGATGCCATCCTGGCAGGCCAGCCTCCCTAGGGGGCCCAGAGCAAGGTGGACACGAAGATCACATGGGTGCTGGCTGGCCCGTGTGTGTCTTCTGATGTGATGTCCCCACGTAAAGTTCCACTCTCATACCCAGTTAGTTCTCTCACGCTTTTCTCGATGTTGATAAAGAATGGAATTAGACCCAGATAGGCTGCTGGGAGCTTCCACCAGAAGAGGTGGGATTTTCTGGCGTATCAGGGAATTTAAAAGGTCTCTGAGGTTCAGTTGCCTGCAATCTCCTGTGCCAGCCAGAGCCTCGATACAATGACAACAGCTGACCTTTGTTGGCCACATACCACGCCCCGCCTTGTGCTGAAGGCCTTTTGCACTCTGTTAATCCTCAAAGCAGCCCCGTGACCCAGGAATTCACCTCCTCCCCATTTTACCAGAGAAGGACACCCTGATGTGGAAAAGTGAGGGGACCTGCCAGGTAAGTGCCGGAGCCCGAACTGGACCCCAGGTCTGCCTGGCTTCACTGCACACGCCCCCAACCCCCCCCACCCAACCACCAAGCAGCCTTCAGCAGGGGTCAGACACTGCCCCACCTGGAGGTCCGGGAGGCCTCCACATTCTGGATGGATGCAGGCCAGGCAGGAAACATTGTTTCAGGACAGTCACATTCATGGGGGGGGTGGGGGGGGGGGAGAGGTGGACAAACTCTAAAGGGTCAGGTGATACATATTTCAGGCCATGTGGTCCCGGCCCTAGCAAGGAAGCAGCCAAAAATGATACATAAATGAATGGGTAGCTGCATTCCAATCAAGTTTTAGTTATGGACACTGAAATGAGAACTTTCTACCATTCTCATGTGTGAGGTAGTATCATTCTAGCTTTTATTTTTTCTGAATCACTTAAAAACGTACAAATCACTCTCAGCACATGGGTCATATGAAAACAAATAGAGTTCGCTGACCCGTTCTAAAGCGCCTCCCAGTCAAGTCCACATTTGCTAGAACCTCTATGGCGTGACCCCCAGATAAGAGAGTCAAGGGTACTGTAGTGGGTTTGACTCGTGTCCTCCTGACATCCACGTCCACCTGGAACCTCAGAATGTAACCTTATTTAGAAGTAGGGTCTTTGCACATACAATTTTTTTTTAAAGATTTTATTTATTTATTCATGAGAGACACAGAGAGAGAGAGAAGCAGAGGGAGAAGCAGGCTCCATGCAGGGAGCCCAATGTGGGACTCGATCCCAGGTCTCCAGGATCATGCCCTGGGCCAAAGGCAGATGCTCAACCACTGAGCCACCCAGGCATCCCTTTGCAGATACAATTATTCAAGATGAGGTCATACAGGATTGGGGGTGGGGGAACCCTAAATCCAACGACTGGTGTCCTTATAAGAAGAGAGGACATGGAGAGACACACACAGAAAAGGCCATGTGAGCACAGATGCAGAGATGGCAGTGGTGCATCTACAAGCCAAGGACTGCAGGGGCCACCAGGAGCTGCAGGAGGCAAGGAGGGAGCCTCTCCTAGAAACTTCAGAGGAAGTGTGATCCTGCAAACACCTTGATTTTGGACTTCCAGCCACCAGGACCAGAGAGAATAAAATTTTGTTGGTCTCTGCCGCCCAGTGCACAGCACTTTGTTATGGCAGCCCTGGGAAATGAGCCAGAAGCTCTCCTTGGAGCTCCAGTGTGTGTCTTTTTTATCTCGGAGGGCTTAGGTTCAATAGGCCTCGCACAGGCTGGCGGCATCCCAGGACCAGGCACCTCCCAGACCTCGGGCCTCCCTTCCGGCCCCCGCCCACAGCTGTCTTCGCTTTCTGTAGAAAAGCACCAGCCAGCCCTGAATTCAACTGGCAACTGCGGGATGCTTGTTTTCCTGTTTCTCCCCAACCTCCCCGCTTCTTCAATTGTTTCCACCTCTCAGTAAAGAGCCAAGTAACAGTCATTCCCTGAGGTCAGGAAAACCTTCACCCACACCAACCTGCAGAATATTAATCACAGATGCTAGTGACCAGGACTCGGAGGGAGGGGGGCCTCTCTGTCCCCCTGCGGCCAAGTGCAGAAGGAGTGGCAGGACCCGCCTGCTCTTTGGAGGGGGAGGGAGGCTGGCACCGTGCCTGGTACGTGGGGGCACTGTGCGCCCTCACAAGGCAAGTCTCCACATTCCCCAACTTCTGCTGAGACACAACAGCACATCACTCCATGGAAGATGCATGGGTAGCTGCAAGGACAGGGGTACAGGCGAGCAATAGCTCACACTTAGCAGAACGCTTTCGCAAGCACTTTGCATAGATTACCTCATTCTGTCTTACAAAGGCAGGAGCTGGGACACAGAGAGGCCAAGTAACCTGCCTGAGATGACAGGGCCAGGGGCCCCCAGGGGCACCCCCCAATGCCTGGGGACCGGCCCAGCCCAAGGGCTATGTGTGTTAGCTTGGAGAGAGCTCCTGGGGGCAGAGGGGCATGAGACCCGGGGCTAGAGCCTCTTCCCCGACTCCCGGTCCTGGACTGCTTCCTCTCCCCGGTCTCTTCTGCAGAGAAAATCATTGCTCTAGTTCAAGGCTCCTGGGATGACCCCGACGTACAGTTGGCAATCTTGGATTGTTTACTTGGCATGTGTTGTAAAGGGATTTGGCCAATAGCCGGGAAGATCCGGAAGGCTCTAGAAAACGGATGGGAATGGTGGGAAGTCAGAGAAGGCATCTCAGAAGTGGCCCGCACGTCATTTCTTGGAAGGAAATTGGCGGGGGCGGGGCCAGGACTGTGGGGGGCGGGGCCTACATGGGGCGGGACCGATCTGGGGGCGGGGCCAGGACTGTGGGGGCGGGGCCAGCGATGTGACCACATCTGTTTTCAGTTTTCCAGCTCCCCTCCCCGCCCCTCCTCGCCCTGCCCTCTGTAATCAGCCCCCTGCCTGTGCTTGTCCGGCCTTGTCCTCCTGCCTAGACCCGTCCTCCATAGGCTGGGCCCTGAATCACAGGCCGGCTCCTTTCTGTGGCCTTCTGTTATTAGGTCTTGGGGGGGCCGGGGGGTGCAGTGGTTTCTGCCACGACATCACCACTTCACCTGATGGGGAGTTCCTGGGGTCCTGCCCCAGGCGGCTTCCTCTGCAGAGCCTGGACGGGGTGAGAGGACGACGGGACGAGCCAGCAAGGACACACAGGAGTGTGAGGGACACACAGCCATGCACAGTGACGAGATGACAACTGACACTGGGCCTCAGAGACGGGAGGCCTGGGAAGTGGGTCAGCTGCAGAGCCTGCTTCCTCCCGACAGAGGCAGCTCTCCCTGACTGCTGCCATTGGGAGGCGGCGAGGTGGGGTAGGAGCCCCGTGTTCCAGGCTTTTCTGATTCTCCAAGAACCGGAAACCAGAAAAGCAAAAATTTAATGTGAGTCTTCTTGTTCCTAAATGTTAGCAACCATATGGATATATATATATATATATATATATATATATATATACATACATACACACACACATATATATAGTAAGCATTTTGTTGGGGCAGGTCATCTCTTACCCGGATGATTGCTGCAGATCTCCCATCTCCCGTGCTCCTCTTATAATGTAACTCTGACACCCATCCATCCAAAGGTGGAGCTGCTGTTCCCTCCCCTTGAACCTGGGTGGGAGGGGCATAGGACTACAGCAGAAGTGAGGCTATGTGACTTCCAAGATCATTGTTACGGGATGAATTGTATCACCCCAAAGGATGTCCGAATCCTAACCCCAGGCCCCGTGAATGTGGACCTTCTTTAAAAATAGAGTCTTTACAGGGGATCCCTGGGTGGCTCAGCGGTTTGGCGCCTGCCTTTGGCCTAGGCCGTGGTCCCAGGATCCCAGGATCAAGTCCCACATCGGGCTGCCTGCATGCGGCCTGCTTCTCCCTCTGCCTGTGTCTTTGCCTCTCTCTCTCTCTCTCTGTCTTTCTCTCTGTCTCTAATGAATAAATAAATAAAATCTTTTAAAAAGTAGAGTCTTAAAAAAATAAAAATAAAAAAATAAAAAATAAAATAAAATAAAAAATAAAAAGTAGAGTCTTTACAGATGATCAAGTGAAGATGAGGTAGGTTCTAATGGAAGGTGATTGGCATCCTTATAAAGAGGGGAAATTGGACACAGAGACAGATATGCATAGAAAACAGTGTGGAGAAGCAAGAAGAGGGCCAGAGGAAGACAGAGGATTAGGGTGATGGATCTGCAAGCTGAGGGATGCCTGAGGCCACCAGAAGCTAAGAGAGGGCATGGAACAGTTTCTCCCTCACAGCCTCAGAAGGAACCAACTGGGTTGACAGCTTGATTTTGAACTTCTAACCTCCAAAACTATGAGAGGATTAATTTCTGTTGAGTCACACTCTGTGTAGTTTGTTATGACAGCCCTACGAGACCAATACAGTCATAAAGGATCATATAGTTTCTGTCTGGTTCTCTTAGGATGCTTGATCTTGGCAGTTGACCGCCATCTCATGAGGAAGCCCAAACTACCCCACATGGAAAAGTCATACATAGGAGTTCTGGCTGAGAGCCAGCATTAACCACCGGGGTGAAGGTGAGCCAGTCTGATTCCAGCCCCCAATTGCTGCTGAGTCACACCACCCATACCCACCCACCTCTGCCTGTCCCCCCAAACCTGTCTTCAGTCTTCCCAGCTGAGATCTCTTACATTACGAAACAGAAACAAGCCATTCTTTCTGTGTTTCATCTCAATTCCCGGGACCCACAGAATCTCGAAGCATTATGAAACGACTGCTTGGAAGGAGTTCGTTTTGCAGTAACTAGTAACTGGAACAGCTGTGCATGCAAACAGAATATATCTTCAGGCTGCATTCAACCTACAGGCCACCATTTTGCTTTTGGATATGATCACAAGGCTTCCTGTGGGCTCTGCCAGCCTAAAAAGCTGCTCAACCTGGAGTCGTGCCTTCTCCACACCCCTGGGGAAAGGGGACCATGATGTGAAATGAAAAGGGTAGAAAAGAATGGCGATGAGCTGGGTTGCTAGGACAGGAACATCCAGGTGGGAACAGGGTGTGTGTGTGCAAGAAGTCACCCTCAGCTAGCAAAGATCCCACATCAAGGTCCCAGGTTCCGAGAGATGCTGTTTGCCAGGTTGTATAGAAGACAAAGCTCTGCAAAGCACCTGCAGCCCCATAGGTATGTGGTCTCACAGGGCTTTCTGGAGATCTGGTGAGCTAATACATGCAAAACCCCCAGAGAAGGGCCTGGAACCTTATGGAAAGTGACCTATCCTGAGGGCTTATGATCGTTATGATTGGTATTATAATTTTACAGTCTCCTGAAGCCTTAGGGTCTCTCGGAAGACACTCAAAAGGTAAAGCAGGTGGGGCTCTGGGAGCCTCACCCCACTGCAAATTCCGTAGGAGGACCACCTTGATCTGTTTTATATCTTGTACAGCTTCACTTCAGGGGTAAAGAGAAGGACTCCACGCTTACAAAATAAAATCTTTGAAACCACCCATGCAGCCGAACCTGTGCTGGCCCGGGGTTAGAAGAGCTCAATGTATTGCCCCAGGTTTTGCTAGTAAGGGGCTGTGTGACCTTGGAAAAGTCACTTCGACTCTCTGGATTTTATTTTCTGTTCTGTAAAGTGAGTGGCCTAGGTGATTGCTAGTGTCTATCATTAGCTCTAAAGTAGCCGAACTATGTGCTCAGAAGGAAGGGGAAAATACTCTCTTGTGCAAATTTCCGTGCAATTAATTTATTATGGATTTAATTACAAGGCCCATATTCCTCCTCATCCCGTTCTCTCTTTCTGTTATCTTCTGGTGGCCTCGCATGAGCAAAGTTTGCTTTGCTGGAGGAATCCCTGGACACCACTCAGCCAAGACTTTGTTACCCAGGAACTCCACTGATCTGGGCCTGGGGCAGTCGGCTCCCTGAAACTGGGTCCTCATTGCTGTCTTACCTAACATGTCCACTGCCTTCAACCACAACTGGCTTATGAAGGTGACAGAGGGCTTGGGAGAAGAGGAAGCTAGAGTCCTGCAGCATCAAGCCATCAAGCTGGGGAGCGTAAATTAGCCTTGACATCAGGCTAGGATGAATTATTGTTATGACTCAAAGGCTTTGCAGGACCCGAGGAAGGACACACAAATACACACACACAGCACCCACACTCTTGCACACACATGTACACACCCACACACATGCGAGGCAACACTTACAGGAAACTGAAAATCCTGGAGCAAACCAACTCTGTGGCCATAATGTGGGACTTTGACAATTACACCCAGCTCATAAACACATTTTTCTGGCACCTGGGCCTCATTCCCCCCACAAGGAGAAGGGACACAGAAATGCCAGACCCGCTTTTCCACTCTTGTGGCTTCTTTGCAGCCACTGGCTGAAGACACAATCGCATCAGCCTAAATGTGGGGACAGACTCAAGAGGACAAGACAACAGATGTCTCTTACAGCCTGTTTCTTTTTTATTTTTATTTTTATTTGTTTATTTATTTATTTATTTATTTATTTATTTTACAGCCTGTTTCTTCCAGAGGAAAAACCCTGGGGTCAGACAGACGTACACAAACCTCAGGTCAATCCAAGGATTTGGGATCTGGGGGAGCTCAGTACAAAGGGAAGGAGTTAGGAGTGCCCCCAATAACAGGTCCAGGTATAAGAACCTCTTCATTTGAGGGGGCTGTGCCTTTAAGCACTGGGAACATGTGGATCAATGTGTCACATCACATTGGGTCAGAGAGGATGCTCAGTGATGCCTTCAGCTCTGCGCATCCTCCTCTTCACCCCTGAGCCATGCACTGAGCTCCAGGAAAGAATTTAATTGGGGTCTTTGGTGTGGATGTGGGCTGGTGGAGACAGGGTGACAGGCAGAGGAGGACATTGCTGGGGCGTCCTAGGAGCTGCCTGCAGGCAGGGAGCGTCAGTTCTCCTCAACACTGTAGAACCTTCCTGGGCAGACAGGGTGTGTCTGCTTGGTAAGGAAGGGTGCCCAGTCTCCTCTAGCTACTTTCCCTGGCCCACGGTGGCTGAGCACAGCAACAAGATCACTCATGCTTCAGCTGGAATCCTTTCCTGCTGTCTTGTGGTTTTGTGGCTGGAACCGTGGGCTCCAGGGCTTGACTGCTTAGGCTTTTTTTCAGTCTAGGATCTGGATTTACCAGCCGTGGAATCTTGGGCAGGTTACTTAGCCTTTTCTGTTTTTAATCTGAAGAATGGGAGTAATAACAACTACTCCATAAGACTGAGATGTAGAATTCGTAACTCAAAGTAAAGTACTCAACAGGTGACAGCGACCTTGCCTTTTCTAAGTGTCCCCTTTTAGACCAATTTGCTCTTGGGGAGGAGACAAGAATTTTCTGGACACAGACCAAAAAAAAAAAAAAAGCTCTTTCCTTCCCTCTAGTTGCTTTTCTTTCCATCTTTTCAGGGGCCCAGGAGGGTTTCTGGCAATCAGGGGCTGTCTTCCAGCAGAGCTGGGTCTCTGCCCACCCCTCTCCAGAGACAATGACAGAAAGCGAGCCCCTCCACTGCCACCCTGAGCCTGACAGACTCCTTTATCGTAAGTCCAAGGACTGCCTCTTGCAGATAATGCTATTTTTTTTTTCCTGTTAGCTGGATTCTGAGAAACACTAATGAAAACAGGTCTACTCTATGCACAAGGTGGAGGACACTCTGGAACAAGTTTGTTCTGAAAGGTCTAACTTGAGCCGTTAATTCTGAGACCGGCCAGCATCCACATCCTGAGCCCTTGTGTGGCCCCAACCTGACTCAGAACTCTGGCCTGCATTATCCACCACCCTCATGCCAATACCATGATATGGGGGCCCATGTGCCCCCCACTTACAGATGAGCAAACTGACCCCCAGGAGCTCAAGTGGCTTCTTTCAGATTATACAGTGACAGCTGGGATCTGAGCCCAGATCTGTGTTCCCAATCGGGACCTGCAGGCCTTTGGAGCACCAAAAGGAGCCCTCTGCCCATAGCCAGAGCTGGGCTTTCTTGATTCTTCCCAAAAGTCACTAGGGATTAAAGTGCTGGGCTTCAGAAACCTGGAGACCATATGAAACATTCCTTCTAGGGTCTCTGCTTCTGAGACTCACTGTCTTTAACTGAAGTCTATGCTAATTTTCTGGGAACCCAGAATCCTGACTGTATCTTTTTTGACCATCCTTTTCTCCCTCCCAGATCAACAAAATATTTAATATCCTCTCCCACCTCCCTGGAAATGTCCCAGCTCAGTGGCCAGGGACAGTGTGTTAATAACAGGACAACGCACGGTGACATATGGACCTCTAAGAGGGGTGTAGGGGGGCTACATGTCTTTTTCCCTGGCAGAAGGATAGAGAAGGGCACCACGGTACCCTGTTAAGTCTGACTTAACAGTAATTATAGAAACCAGGGTCCCTTACATTGGACTTGACAATTCAAAAAGCAATGTCACACCCTTTAACTCTTTCCATCCTTCTGATCACCTTCTGAGGTTACTCATTACTGTCCCCTCCTTATGGATATGACCCAAAGAGACTAAGTGACTCCCCCAAGGTTATACCACCCAGATGTTCTGACCCCACATCTGGACTCATTTCCAGTAAACTCCATGGCCTCTCTGCTCTATCTCCCCCTTTGACCCACCTCATCACCTTCTTCAGGTCCAGCTCAAGCCTACTGCCACCTCCTGCCTCCAGAGAGTCCCCAGGTTGGTGAGCAGCATGTTTCCCTTGCCAAGGAGGGCCAGGGGGCCTCTGAGACACAGCGCCTCGAGACCTGCCCATCCTGGGAGGATTCCTGGCCCTGTGGATAGCCCTCGAGGTCACTGAGGGGGTCCTCAGACAGCTCAGTTGGAGGCTGGGGTTGCAAGTGGGAGAAGGAGTGATCCAGGGCTCTGGACTCTGCTCATTCATTCATCTGGCCAACAGACTGTATGCCAACCCACGATGGAGATTCCAACACCCATCAAACCCCGTCCCATCCCCAGGAGCCTGTGAGGATGAATGGCTGTTTTACTCTCTGGTTACACTGGCTGCCCCAAAGCCCTGATGTGGGTTAAATCCCTCAGAAGGGGGTTCTTGCCCTGTGGGGCCAAAGAGCCCTCACCCCAGAGACAGACTTTTCCCCACAGCAGTGGAGGGCCTTGCCCTGACCACAGGCCCTCTGCCCCTAGGCTGGTATCCTGGGGATGTTCCCAGGTTCCACAGTGGCGGTTACCTGGGCCTGGTGAAAGGGCTCCAGGTGGTTCTCTAGAGCAGGGAACCACGGCACAAAAGAGCCCCTGCCCAGCAGGGTGGGCATGAATCGCCCTCCAAGGATCCAAGCTTTGCTGACATCAGACCCTGGTGACGCCCTGAGATATCCATCCTGAACCACCTTGGCTAACCTCAGTGGGGGGAGGAGGGGGATGGTGAGGGGGACTCAGGATAGAGATGGGAAGCCATAGGTCAGGTCCCTCCAGTAAAATGACCTGCCCCGAGTCATACTTTGATGGCAAACCTGACTACACCAGCTGGAGTGGCGTCTCTACAAGGAAGTAGGATTAACCAACCTAATGTAATGGACCCTCTTAAAGCTGGGGCAAAATAATATGAACTAAGCTGCCCAGAACCCAAAGTTAACAAAGCAAAGCAGGGAGTGTGTGTTTGGGATGGGAGGGCACGGTGGGAGGCACGGGGTGAGGCAGGCCCATGCAGTTTAAGGATCAAGCCCCAGCCCTCAGGGCAGGCCCCAGCAGCTCCCACAGGCAGAGACACACGCCCAGGCCTAAAAGCTTATCGGTCAAGTTACGGCGAAGGTGCAGCTAAGACCTCAAATCCCTCTCCAAAGTCAGGGGCTTAGAGCTTGCCAGAAATTTCAAGGTAGCTATTCAAAGCTTCAGGTTTCTCATTTTGTTAACTTCCTCTGATTATCAATAGATAGCTCTGGTCAGAAAGGTTGGAGCAAAACTTAGCCTCAGTAGATCCTTGGGAGGCAAAGGCCCCTAGAAATTCACAGGTCCCGCATTCCAAACATCAGGGAAGATTAACACTGTCTTGCAACCAAGCCTCCCCACCAGGGTCCTAGCAATGCCTTGTCTAGCAGCCCCTACTGAGCTCCTTGTGGGGGACAGACTTATACAACCACCCCAGGGATCCTGAAGGCGGGGTTGGGTTTTTGCACTTCTTTGCCCCAAAGGCAAACCACACTGAATGGCAAATGTGTGCAAAGGAGCCTCCCAGGCCTCCCAAGCGGAGCAGTGAATTCGGATAAGGAGCTGCAGAATTACAAAGGGGTGAGGACTTTGTCCTGGAGGTATGCTTAATTGATGTGTAATCTAACTGGGAAGGCCAAACCCCAGACACCAGTCAAAAAGGAAAACAAATTGCTGAAGTGATGGCCCTAAAAGACAAACTAATGTGTTAAAAATGGAGGGAAGGAGGGGTCAGGGGCAGTGCCCCAGCCATTCAGGTTAAATTTTCTCTGGACAGATAAGATCCAGCTGTGGTTTCAGGAGGAGATGGACCTGGAACGCCAGCAGTGTGCAGTAAAGCGCGAGCCTAATGGGCACAATGGAACAGCTCATGGGTTGGGGGGCTGGAGGGAGTCTGGGGCCTGCACCATCTCCTACACCTAATTTTTTAAAAAAATTTATTCTATTAAAGATTGTATTTATTCACGAGAGACACAGAGAGAGAGAGAGAGGCAGAGACACAGGCAGAGGGAGAAGCAGGCTCCATGCACGGAGCCCGATGGGGGACTCGATCCAGGTTCTCCAGGATCACGCCCTGGGTCCAAGGCAGACCGACTCCCAACCACTGAGCTACCCAGGCTTGCGGACTTGCTTTATTTTTAATTTATTTTTATTGTTTTGTTTTTTTTTAAAGATTCCTTAAAAATTATTTTTAAGTCATCTCTACACCCCAGGGTGGGGGTCGGGGGCTCAGACTTCATAACGCCGAGATGAGGGTCGCATGCACCCCCCCCCCCCGGGCCCCCCGCCCAGCCCGACTTGCTTTACCGCCCGGGGCAGCGGCTCACAGCAAGGGAACTCCCACTCCGGGCGTGCCTAACAACCATCTGCAAATGCAAAGCTATTCCTGGAAGAGGCGAGCGCAGGACCTGCTGCTCCGGGACCCCATCGTCTCCTAGAGGGTCCCCCCAAGCAGAACTGAGAGGTCTCCGCCGGACACTCAGAGCTGACGCTGGGCTCAGGCCGGTCAGAGCCGGGTCACCCCGCCCAGATCCCCTCGGGCACCCGCTCGGGGGCCCCCCGGGGCTTCCAGGAAGAGTCCGGGACGGAATCCCCCGCCCTGGGGGCGCAGAGCCCCCCTCGCTCCCCGGGGCCGGGAAGCAGGGGCGAGGGTGCGGGGAGCACTGGCTCCTGGTCGCCGCTGGGGCTCCCCGGGACCCCTCCGGCCCGCCCCCCCCCCCCCGACCTCCGCGCCCCGGGCCGCCCCACCCGGGCTCCGACGGGCTCACCCTCGCACATTTGAACCGAGGAGGCCGAGCGGCCGGGCGGGGCTCGCAGATGCCATTGGCTGCGGCGGCGGCGTGACATCAGCGCGGAGGGCGCCGGAGGGAGGGCGCGGGAGGGGCCTGGGAGGGGAGTGTCCCGGAGGCTCGCCGCCCTGCGCGCCCGAGCAGAGGGAAGCCGACCCCGGCGCTGACATGGGCCTCCAGCCCCGCGCCCGCCCGCAGCCCACGGAGGGGACAGCGCAGCCGCGCCGGCCGGGCGCCAGCATCTCCGGGGACCCAGGTAAGCGACCGCCGCCCGCGCCCTGCGAGGCCTGGGGAGGGGGGGGTCGAGGCCTCGGGGGCGGGGGGAGGGCGCGGAGACGCCCCCGGTGCAAGGGCCTGCGGGGGCGCGCGCGGGTGCTGGGGACCCGGAGCCGCGCACCCCGCGTCCGAGCCGGGCGGGCTTTGGGAGGAGGGTGGCCGAGAGCCGGGGAGCCGCGCGCAGCCTCGATTCCCTCTCCCCAGGCTGGGATCCGGCGTCCGGATGGGTGGGACGGGGTGGGGGTCCCCGGCTTCAGATTGGGGTGCGCGCCGGGCGGCCGGGGCGGCCAGGGCGCAGCGCTCGGGGCGCGCCGCCCGCCGTGTCCGCGAGGGGGGCGTGTGTGCGCACAGAGTTCTCCATGAATAAGAGCCGAATGCTTCGCCCGTAGCGGCGGAGGCGTGCACACACTCGCTGTCGTACACACGCCGCGGCACACGCCACCCAGTGTCACCCGGGCCGGGGAGACACGAAGGAGGGAGGGCGCCGCCTGGAAGGGACGGGCCGAGGAAACAAATGAAGCCCCGCGCCTCCCTACCCCCCCCCAGCCGCCCCCCGGAGCCCTGGAGGCCGCGGGGTGGGGCGCAGCCGGGCGGGCGGCCGGGGAGGGGGCCACGCGGGGGTGGGCGCGCAGGGTGCGCCCGCGGCCAAGCGCTCCCGGCCCCCCCGGGTTAAGGGTTTAATCACCCGCTTGGGGCGGTGGAGCGGCGGCCGCCTCCTGGCTCCGCCCCCGGCCGGGGGGTCCACCCTGCCCCCCTCCCCGCGTGCCCGGGGCGTCCCCCACCGGTGCCCTGCGGGGTGCGCGCCGGCGCCGGGGCGTCGGGGCTGGAGGGCCGCGGCCCGGAGGGCTTCCCGGGGGAGGACCGAGCCCGAGCCGCGGGTGTGCGCGCGCGTGTGCGTGCGCGCGTGCGTGTGTGTGTGTGTGTGTGTGTGTGTCCGCGCGGCGGGGGGAGGGGTGCCCTGCTAACTCAAACCAGATTCCTGGTGTTTCCCGGAGAGATACTGCAGGCCGGGCTCTGGAAGTTTTCTTCCTGCCCCTGGGAGAATGGAGGGGAAATACAATGCTTTTTCTTTTCTTGTCGCCCCTTGCGATCTGACCGGCTCCCACGCCCTCGGCTGCATCCAGCGCGCCTATTCTTCGCCCGTGTGTATCAGAGCAGCTGAATGGGGGGGGGGGGGGTAGGGACCCCGAGCCTCTGAAGCCTGCTTGCAGCTCTCCAGGGGGTTCGTGGTGCCGGAGGGAGGCTGGCCCTCATCCTTACCCCCAGCGGCCATCTGGACCAGAGAGCTCCCCCCCCACCCCGTGCAGCCAGCGTAAACAATGAGGGGCCCAGTTGCAGGAGGGCCTCCTACAATGCAACTTCTTCGCACAGTCTGGGTTTCTAATAACTCCCCGCCGCCTCCGCCCCCTTTCCGAGGCTGGGGTGGAGGAGGGGGACCACCAGCAGGATGGACTGAATTTTAAGAGAACAAAGAACAGGGCACAAAGGAAGGGGAAGCCGAGCTGTGGATTTCCCCCCCCCAGAAATGGGGAGTTGGCTGGACCAAGGCTGGGCCCGTGGAGGCCTCTAGGTGGCTCCAAGGCTCCCCCCACCCCGGGAGCAATATTGGGGCATCCCCTGGAGTCTCCCCGAGGCTTCATCCCTGTGGGGTAGCCGGGACCCTGCTGCCAGTGTGGGGGTGCCATGTGGGCTCCAGGTTTCATCAGCTGCCCCGTGTGAGCTGCCCATGTGACTCTCTGATTAGTGTGGTTTATCTCCTCCAAATGTGGACTTTGCCCCTCCACTCCTGAAGACAGCGGCTCCTTCCCACAGCGGGGGCTTTGGTGAACCTGGGGAGGTGCCCCAGTGGCTTCTGGTCTTCTCAGGGGTCCTGGCGACCTGCACAGGGACTGGGAGTGGGCTGGTGTGGCACCGTGAGTCTTCTCCCGGGAGGTGGTGGTTTGGGTGAAGCCCAGGCCCTCTCGTGTGTCTCCCTGAGCTCACAGACTCCTGCTCATTGAAGAGCCAATCAATGTTCACGTTAAGCTCCCCAGCTCAGGCCTCCACTTGGAACATTCCTCCCGTTATCTGGGGTTTCTGCTTTTTCCTCCCTTGACCCCTGTTTTTTTTTCCCCCTTCGTTTCCCTCTTACACATGCCCACCCACTGATGCTCGCCCCAATCACATGGGCATATCCAAATCTGCTTCTGTCCCGCTGCCTCTTGGAGACCGACCGCCTGTCCAGCCCTCACAGCACTGGAGCCCGCAGAGTCCCAAGTGAACAAGAGTCTTATCTACAAAGTGGGGTGGGAAGGCCCCCCGGGCAGATGTTGACCTGGGAGAGGAATCTTCGATCCTTCTTGACAAGTCAGGCACTTTCCCAGAAGGGCCTCAGATTGGCCCTGGTTCAAGGATTCCAACCCCCTCCACCTTTGGAGCGGTTGATTGATTTCTGTGGCCGGGACAGGCTGTGCCCAGGTGTGGCAGGCAGGCTGATACTGGCCAGCCTCGCTTGTCTGCCTTCTCTCTCTCCCACCCAGCCTTTCTCCGCTTCTCTGGCTTGGGTGGGTGGGAGTGCAGAGCCGAGGGCTGCTGCCGGGGCAGCGTCTCCAGCTTCCCTGGGCTGGACGGTCCAGAGGCTCCGAGGAGTTTGGCCCTAGGTGGGGAGCAAGGAGTCCAGCCCAGAACAGGATCTGGGTTGATGCCAGAGATAAGGCCTGGGGGCGGAGGGACTTGCGCAATCTTGCCCTGGAAGCTGGGAGTGGAATGACCGAGGCTTAGGTCTTCTGACCTATGTCCTGGAGGCTTTTCCTCAATCTTGGGAAAAAGGACCAAACCTTGGAGCCAGCTGGCAGTGTCCCGAAGGCCTGCTCTCGCGAAGACTTCCGGGGTGCTCTGGGGGAGGACAGACCTGTGCCAGGCCTCTCCGGACTGGGAAGCAGATGGTCATGCCGGGAGGGACTGTGTGTGTGTGTGTGTATGTGTGTGTGTGTGTGTGTGTCTGGATGGGGCCCTTGTCTGCTCGCAGTACGTGGTGAAGGAAGTCGAAGCTGTTAGATTCCCACATTCCCACTCAGCGTGTCCTCGAAGCTCCGGTTTAAAATACGCCCCTTGTGAAGCCTTGGGCCTCCTTCCAGAAATGTACATCAGCGTCTCCCCCGGGCACTGCCAGCTTGCAGCCCGGGGCTCCATGCCAGGGTGGCGAGCGCTGGCATCCAGACCCCTCCTCCTCCAGGTGCAGGGGCATCGGAAGCCGAGGAAGGGTCTCCCTTCTGGGGAGGGCGAGGGCAGCTTGGGGCTCCTTCACGAAGGTGGGCTTACACTCCTGACCCCGCCTGGAAGACGCCGCTCGGCCCTGCTGGCCTTCACCTTCACCTTCACCCCAGGAGCAAGAGGCAGCTGTGAGGCAGCAGCGCCAGGGCAAGAAACAGCCTGTCCGGCTCAGCCAGGTCCGCTCAGGCTACCCTGGCCTAGCGGGGGGGGGCCTCCTGGGAGAGCCCCCAGGTGCTCTTTACACCTGCGTCTATGCCCTCCTTTCAGTGACCGAATGTGGGCTGCAGACTCCAGCTTCAGGTCTTTCCCAGGGTGACAGTGAAGCTGAGCTCTTCTGTTCTGTGCTCCTCCGGACCCCCGGGGGGTCCACTCTCTCTAGCCCTTGACCCCGAAGCATCGAAAGGGGATTAGTGCCCCTTGGCTGGGAGAACAGGAAAGGAGCCTTCTCTGGGCTTCACTACAACTTCTACACCTCTATTGAGAGTCGCAATAGGTCTAAAAAGAACCTGGCAATATTTTATGGGGGGGCAGAGCATGTGGAGGTTTGGGGCCTTATTTGTGGACATCCAGAGTGCCCCAGATTCCTGAGTTATCCAGCCCTCATCCTCAAGAGGAAGGGCAGGAGTTCTTTTATCTCATCTTTGCCTCACACCTGCCCCTTTATATCAAGCTGAAATCAGAAAGCACTTAAGTCCTGAGAGAAGCCAGGCTCTTCCATCCTGTGTCACTATAGGTCAGGAAGGGAGGAAGTCAGATGAGAATAGAAAAACGAGTCTCAAGTTGCTGGACCTCCCGCTGGTGGGGACTGCAGTCTATCCCTGGACCTCAGAAACTTGGAGGACCCCTACCCGTGCAACATTTCATCCTGGGACACCCCCCTCTGCCCCCTGCCCCGGGTCAGCTCTGGAGCCTTTTGGATTGGGTATCGTCAGCTGAACACTGGAGGTTGGTGTCCTAGGTTCATAAATGTGTCCTCTTGAACTGGGCCAGAGTATCTGGGCCAGAGTATCTGTCCCTGGGGGTGCTGGAAATTTCCTCCTGCCTCTCCAGGTAGACACAGGGCATCCACTGAGAGAAAGAACAAACATGTTACAGCGTCTTCCTCACACAAGTGTGAGCGCACACCTCTTGTGCTTGGCCTATGTGAGCATATTCAATCCTCACAGTAGTGCTAGGAAGTACCTAGTGTTACTGATCACCTGGAAAGCTAGAAGCTAGTGAGGAAACAGGCCCATGTACCACGCCCCGTGCAGCCAGGCTGTGGGGAGTCTGGGGAGTCTGGCTCTGGGGTCCATGCTCTTCACCTCCACCCTGCGTGCTCCGGCAGGGCCAAGACTGGGTCTAGATCCGTCTGCTCCCTCTGGGGAGCCCAGCCTCCTTTCTCCCCCCACCATACTCAGCTGGGCACCCTACTCTCAGGAGAAGGGAAGTGAAACCATGCAGGGCCAGGGCCCAGCAGATCTGATTTCAGGCCCAGCTGCTTCTTTCTAAGGCGCTGGGGCAGCTGGGAGGAGCAGCAGGGCCACTCCCAGGTGAGGGCCACCTGACCTGCCTGCGCTGGGGCAGAGGGCCCCCCCCCCTCCTCTCTCCGGGCGCTTCCCTCTGTGATGGCCTCCGGGTGTCCATCCGTCTGTCCTCTGTCTGTCTACCCGGTGGCAGGCAGGGGGAAACACGTCTCCAGGAAGAGACCTGTAAACAAGCCAAGTTGCTGAATACCCTTGAGTCACTAATGCTTCATCTTCTTGACTCCTTGTGGCTTCCTGTCACCCCCCCCACCCCCCCCCACCCCCGGGTCACGGGTCATGACTTCTCTTTCTTTCCAGGGCTGTCTTAACTCCCAGGTGGTGAGGGGGCTTCCTTCTTCTCCCTCCCCTGGCCCCAAGCACATGGTTCTGGAATTAGGAGGTTGGTGGATATGGAGATAAAGGGGAGGAAGCCTGGTACGGAGAGTGGTCTGTTCCCAGCCCTGCAGGAGCCGGCTTCCCAGCAGGATGGGGCTTCTGGTGGTGGGTCTGTGTTTCCCAGGATTTATCTGTACTTTTCTCTGGCACAGTGGGAAAGACCCTGTAACCTGAAATTCTCTGTAGAACTGTGTATCCTCGGGGTGTCATTGCGTCTAGAACCCTTGGATCTCAGAGACTGGGGCCCCAGCAGTGCTTATGACCCTGCCTGGCACACCTTCAGTGCACTGGGAAAAACCTAGGGTCCAGAATCAGGTGGATCATGAGGCCCTTCTCTCAGCTTTGTTCTTAGCAAGTGTGTGACTTGGGAAAGACCTGGTAACTCTTATATTCAGTCTTCTTATCTGCAAGATGGGGATGATGATAACTCAGTGGGATTGTGGGATGGTATTATTACTTGTTTTAAATATATATATATCTATATTTTAAAGATTTTATTTATTTATTCATGAAAGACACACACACACACACACACACGCACACACACAGAGGCAGAGACACAGGCAGAGGGAGAAGCAGGCTCCATGCCAGGAGTCCGATGTGGGACTCAATCCCGGGTCTCCAGGATCACGCCCTGAGCCAAAGGCAAGCCCTAAACCGCTGAGCCACCCAGGGATCCCCTATATATATATTTATAAAGGCAGTTTAGTCAAGACAAAGCAGCTGCTTGGTGCAGACTAAAAACTCAGTGATGTGAGCTGAGCTCCCTTTTTCATACTTCCTGTGACCCAAGGTCGAGGAAGGGCCTGTCCACCTACAATCAGCAGGTCAGGGCTAGGATGTCACTGCCCACAGAGTAGGTTCCCAGGCACTAGCCTGAGTTGTCACACAGTTCCCTTGGTTACTTACAAGTCAGTGAGTGAGGTTGGACAGCTGCTTCCAGGTTTTCCTGCAGTTAAAGGGTAAATGATCTAAGCTATAGTGTGTTTTCCCTGCTGTAACTCAGACCGGCTAAATTACTGGCTTCATTTTCTTATAAACCGTAAGAACTATAAATTTTCTAAAATGAACGAGAATCCCTGTGAATCCAGTGGTGAGCGTCATGACTTGCAGAGATCCCTCTAGAACAGCACGGCCCGTGGAATACTGGGCTTGCCGCATTTGTTAACTTTCAGTTCTCCGATGGCCACATTTTAAAAACTAGACAGGTGAAATTAATTTTAATATGTTTTATTTAACACAATACATAATCCAGATGATTGCCATTTCACCACATAATCATAAAAAATTAATGAGGTGTTTTACATTATCCTAAAAGTCTTCAAAATCCGGTGTGTGTTTTCCACCTTATAGTACATTTTCATTTGGATGCTAAATTGCACACATGCTTAATCTGAATTTGAATCTCCTAAAATTTAGAGTTGAAAAAATAGATTTGTCTACTCAGGTATGTTTTAAGCATAAGTTTTCCAATAACCGCATCAAGCATCAACCTTGAAGTATAAAATTTTATTTATTTCTTTGTTGAGTACTTATTTTAAGATTTATTTATGTATTCATGAGAGACATAACACAGAGAGAGAGAGAGGCAGAGACACAGGCAGAGGGAGAAGCAGGCTCTTCGCAGGAGCCAGATCCAGAATTTGATCCCGGATCCCAGGATCACGACCTGAGCTGAAGGCAGCCGCCCAACTGCGGAGCCACCCAGGCATCCCTAAGTTTAAATATTCAAAATAAAATAAAGGAGTGAGTCGCTTAGTGACACTAGCCACATTTCCAGCACTCAGCAGCCCTGCTTGGCTAGCAGCAGCTACTGTATTGGATGCCTGAGGTTTAGAATATTACTGTCAAGTGCCAGGCACAGAGATGCTTCCTGTCAGCAGTATTATTCTGTATTATATTGGCAATTGTAGCAAATGTAACAAGATAAGAATAAGGAATGTAGGAGACAGAATTATTATTAGTTGCAAATGATGGGCTTGTCTGTTTTCAAGGCCAAAAAGGATTCAACAGTAACATGGATTTGAGTGTCCGAGACAGTGTAAGTTGAGTAGGGCGGAAATTAAATATACATAAATTAAAAAAAACAAAACAAAACAAAACTGTAGCTTCCCCACTTACCAGCTATAACAGACAGAAAATACAGCTAAGGAAAAGCAAGAAGAAGCAGAACCTGCTTAGAACAACAGGCCATAAAATGACCCAGAATAAACATGAAAAGGACCAACCATGTGCCACTTGGCAGGAAGAAAACCCACAACATTTAATGGAGAGTATCCAGAAGACTTGATGTGGTGATCAACTATATTCTTCCCAAATTAATTTCTTACTTCCTTTCAATTCCAACAGAATCCCACTAGGATTTCTTTCGGGACTTAGGTTTTTAACGTCTGCCTGGAAGAGTAACAATATTAGGGGGAAACAAACCGAGAACACTTTAGGGGGAAAAAAAGTTAAGTAGGGACATTGCCCTACTAGATACTCAAAAGTGTTTTACAGAGTGGCAGTGTAGACCTGGTTTAAGAATCAACAGACTCATGAACCCAAAGGAGAGTCTGGAAATAGATTTGTGAGTGGGAGGTATCTGTGTAGAAAGAATTTAATATCCGGTGAAGGTAACATTTAATGCTGTCACCCACATTTTATAACAGTCCTATATGGAATCGGTAACTGACATTATTGTTGTATTTTAATTGTTTTTCTATTTTAAATAACCCACAATCTACTTTGTTGTATTTCCTTCTAGTATCTTTCTCTATGAATAGTTGTTCATTATTGTATTACCTGGTAGTTGTAGAGGAAGGGACTATTTTCATACTCTTAGAAGTAGGAGAGGTCTTTGCTTCCTATTGTGAAAGCCACAAACCATGAAACAAATCTGGTAAAAATTCATAAGTACTCCAAAGAAAGCAAAATCGCCCCAGTGTAAACGGGTGTATGATAAATTGGCAGGAATGTTTGCAAAACGTGATGATAAAAAAAATCAATTGCTTTAACATTTTTGAAAAGTCCTAGAAATCCACTGAAAAGATAAAAAGCCCCTTCCCCCAGAAAAATGGGCAACCGATTTCAGCAAGCAATTCCCAAGAGAAAGGATAACAGGTTTTTTTTTGTGTGTGTGTGTGTGTGTGTGTTTTTTTTAATTTTATTTATTTAGGATAGTCACAGAGAGAGAGAGAGAGAGGCAGAGACACAGGAGGAGGGAGAAGCAGGCTCCATGCACCGGGAGCCCAACGTGGGATTCGATCCCGGGTCTCCAGGATCGCGCCCTGGGCCAAAGGCAGGTGCCAAACTGCTGCGCCACTCAGGGATCCCTGTGTTTTTTTTTTTTGTTTTGTTTTTTTGGATAACAGGTTTTTAACACTCATCCTCCTCAATAATGAAAGAAATGCAAATCACAAGTTTGGGAGTGTGCTGGTTGTTGTGTTTTTGTTGTTTCTAACTAAAGAAGATGTAACACTAGGTATTGGACACAATTGCCCTGTGTTGGTGGAACTGTAACTTGGTAGAAACTTCTGGGGAACAAGTTAACAATAAGAAACAACAGTAATTTAACTCACTTATATGTATCCTTCGGAAATAAGGACTTGCGCCAACTTAGTGAGAAGGATTTTGTGCCAACTTAGCTAGAAGGATTTTTGTTGCAGAGCTCAGACAAAAGGGGAACGACCTGGCGTTTGTTAGAGGCCCGCTGGATTTAGGAATTGAGTACTTACTTTAAAATAACTTGATTTAAAATTTATTAACAGGGGATCCCTGTGTGGCTCAGCGGTTTGGCGCCTGCCTTTGGCCCGGGGCGCGATCCTGGAGTCCCGGGATCGAGTCCCACATCGGGCTCCCGGCATGGAGCCTGCTTCTCCCTCCTCCTGTGTCTCTGCCTCTCTCTCTCTCTATGTCTATCATAAATAAATAAATCTTTAAAAAATAAAAATAAATAAAATAAAATTTATTAACACTGAAATATTTTCACCCAAATGTGAACAGTGTGATTGCTGTTCCCACCTGCGGTGGAAGATACTGCTCGTATCCTAGAGGAGAAAATGCCTACACCTGTGCTAATCAGTAGAAGCAGTTTGCAAGTTTCATATATTATTTCCATTCTTTTTTTAAAAATATTTTGTTTATTTATTCATGAGAGACACAGAGTGATGCAGAGAGTAAGGCAGAGACACAGGCAGAGGGAGAAGCAGGCTCCATGCACGGACCCCGACGTGGGACTCAATCTCCGGTCTCCAGGATCAGGCCCTGGGCTGAAGGTGGCGCTAAACCGCTGAGCCACCCAGGCTGCCCTATCATTTCCATTCTTAATCACTACATTTGATTTATTTATTTTTAAAGATTTTTTTGAATTTATTTTTGAGAGAGAGAGAATGAGCAGGGGGAAGGGCAGAGGGAGAAGCAGGCTCCCCACTGATTGAGGAAACCCGATGCAGGACTTGATCCCAGGACCCTGGGATCATGACCTGAGCTGAAGGCAGATGCTTAAACCAGCTGAGCCACCGAGGGGCCCCAATAAATACATTTTAAAAATTGAAAAGAGATAGGTGAAATTAGCATATCATTTAACCCAATATAGATTAAAAATATCATCTGGGTTTTTGGATTTTTGTTTGTTTGTTTGTTCGTTTGTTTTTAGGTAGAGAGCTGTAGGGAGGGGGAGCAGAGGGAGAGCTAGAATTCCAAGCAGACTCCGGGCCCAATGTGGGGCCCAGTGGGGCTGGATCCCATGACCCTGAGATCATGACCTGAGCCTAAACGAAGAGTTGGACTCTGAAACTGATGGAACCAAACAGGCACCCCAGCCCCAAAATATTATCATTTTAACATGTCATCAACAGCAAAATATTAATGAGCTGTTTTTTCTTTTTCATTCTAAATCTTTGAAGTCCATTGTATATTTCACCCCTTAGCACCTGTGGATTTGGACTCCCCACATTTCAGAGGCTCTGTAGCCACAAAAGGCCGGTGCTGCCACATTGGACGGTAGAGCTGTAAATTATTTAATAACCCCTAGAAAGCCAGCAGAAGGTGTAAGTCACTGAGAAGTCCTGGTGTGGAGTGTGTGGAGATCGCACGTGAACCCTGCTTTGGCAAGAGCCTGGTGTCCTGATGAGCTGGGCCGGGCTCACCCCGCTCCCCACTTCCCCAGCAGGGATTCCTGGGGGAAAGCAGGTATTGAAACGGGGCCTTGCTCACTTTCCCTTTCTTCCAGGAAGCAGGGAATGGCTATCTCCAGGAAATGGGATCTGCCCAGGCGTGGCAGCTGGGCAGTGGCACCCTTGGGTCAATGAGCCTCAGTGGGATGGGCAGCCAAGCAGGGGTGCTGGCGCAAGTACAGGGCACCCAGCCTGGGTCGAGGTAGGTTCTGGTCTTCCTTCTTGGTGGCTGCAACTACCATGAAACACAAGATGGGGCCTAAAGCGGGGCGGGCATGAGAATTGCGGGAGGCAGGGCTCTGGGCTGAGCCCACTCCTGAACATGCCAGGGAAGTCCTGCTTCAGGGTGGTCCTCCCCACCCCCCAACTTCTCCCCTCCCAGGGAATCAGAACATGGGGAGGTTCCTCTGAGCAGGAAGCTGGAAGGAGATCCTGAGTGAGGAAGAGCCATCCCTGAGAGCAGATCTCTGATGGGAAGTCAATCCAAGTGAGTCTTGGTTCCAAGGGTCTTCCATTAGCAGCCTCCCCAATGCCATCCCACCCCCGTCTTCCACGGGCACATTCTTGACTGGGGATACCTGAATGGGCCGGGAGGCGTCACCTCATTCAGAAAACCATGTGTCTGAGGTCGGTCACACGGGTTCAAGTGGGTCGAAGTCACCATTTAGTAGCTATGAGAGTGATCCGTGTGGGGTGAGCCTCTCACCATCTGAGCCTGTTTCCCTTTCTGTAAAATGGGCACAGTCTTGACACCGTCCTTGCAGGGAGAGGGGCACAAGTTTCCCATGTCCTAGCACAATGCCTGGCATGCAGCAGACCCCAGGGGATGACGGTGTTGGTGCGTCTGCACATGACTTGATGGTGGATGGCTTGTGGGAGCACTGTGGGGCTGGCGGTCCTGCGGGACCCCAGCCTTCCTCGGGGCTCCCTTGCAGCCACCAGAAGAGCAGAGCTAGGGCTGTCCAAGCGGCAGAAGCAGAACCTTCACCTGCCCGGGGCATCTCGGATAGCATCCCACTGTGGGATCACCCGGGTGGGAGGCTGGCCTGCATCTCGGAGCTTTAGTGACGCTGGAGGTTGGCCAGTCTCCGGTGACGGTGCGGAGGGGATGAGGGATGATGGCTATCTTTCCCCTCCTGCTCGGTTGAGGAGGCTCAGGCGTCAGGAAGCAGCTGTTGGAGAGCAAGCTCTTTCGGGGGAGTCCTAATCTCCATGTCTCCCCCGATTCCAGGCTCCCCTGATTCCAGATTGCCCACCCTCTCCTCCCATGCGACCTAGAATAAAATGTGTCCGGCCTGGTGGGGAGGGAGGGAGGGAGGGAGGGAAGGAGGAAGGACAGACATCCATGGGATATTGGCACAGAGAGAGTGGACCCGGGACCCAAGCTCGGTGCCTTGTACTGAGCCTGAGAACCAGACTGTTCTGAGATGGTTTTAAAATTAACATCTTCTCCTTGAGCCTTTGATGCTTCGGGATATTATTATTATTATTAAAACAGCATTACCACATTAAAGGAAACAAACAGAATGCCTGTTTGCCTCTCAAGCCTGACGTAACTCCTCAGTGTCTCTGTGTGCCCTTTTGGCCCGTATTCGTGTAGACTTGTGATCACTGTGTATGAACAAGCATGAGCGCCGCCTGTTTTCTTCTTCCCACTTGATGCCATTTAGGCCAGAAGTGGCCCATGTGGCAGCCCGGTCTCCTTAGGTCACTTTCCATGCCTACGTGTCAGTCGATTGAGTTTCAAGGCTCTTCATCCTCCCAACCGTTTCCTTATTCTCGGCTCTTAGGTGGTTTCCAGCCTTTTGAGATTGTAAATAAGGCTTCTGTGCCTAGCTGGGTATGTGACTCCTTTCCTGCCTTTTTCTTTTTTTATAAGATTTTATTTATTTGTTCATGAGAAACACACAGAGAGGGAGGCAGCGACACAGGCAGAGGGAGAAGCAGGCTCCATGCAGGCAGCCCGACGTGGGACTCGATCCCAGGACTTCAGGATTGGGTCCTGAGCCAAAAGCAGAGCTCAACTGCTGAGCCACCCGGGCATCCCTCTTTTCCTGCTTTGAAATCCTCCCATAGGGTAGGCTTCCCGTGGTAGAGGTTGCTAAATCATACTCCTTTTGAAGCCGTTATTTGCAGAACGTGCCTTAGTGGCCGGTGCCCCAAGACCACACTCTCTGGGTCGTGTGTGGCTGTTTTAGTGGCTGGGGCCCTGGTATGAGAACAAAGGCCTGGCTCCCATCCATGACCGAAGGCAAGTCCCTTCATGTGGCTTCACCATCTCAGAGAGAGCGGTCATCCCATATACGCAGGGATTTTAAGGGGATACTTGATGCAGATACACGAGTGTACAGGAGGGGTAATGGTGATCCTTCATATTCCATCTTGGGCTTTTTTTTTTTTTTTTTTGTGGCTGTTCAGGCTCAGATTATTTTAAGACCGTACTTCCTGGGGCCCCTGGGTGGCTCAGTGGTTGAGCATCTGCCTTTGGCTCAGGGCTGATCCTGGAGTCCCGGGATTGAGTCCCACATAGGGCTCCCCATAGGGAGCCTGCTTCTCTCTCTGCCTGTGTCTCTGCCTCTTTCTGTGTATTTCTCATGAATAAATAAAATCTTTTTTTTTTTTAATAAATAAAATCTTAAGAAAAGAAAAGACGGTGCTTCTTAATCTCTTGGTGCAAACAGCACACTTTCAAATTTGAGGACTTCTGGCAGTGCGGGTGAAGGAAGTAAAAGATTCCACGTAGTCCTGAAGTCAGCTCAAACGGCAACAGCCTCCTGTGAGGTTCCTCCTGCAACACGTAGCAGCGTGGATGGAGTGTCCACACCGCTCTCCCATTCACGGAGCCGCCCGGCAGCCCCGTCCCGCTGTTGAAGGTAAACTCTCTTCTGCCTTCGCCGGGGCTTCTGATCTTTGCAGGGTAGCTGCCAAGTGCTCCAGGAGGCACCGAATCTTTCTCCGGCCACAAAAGCCCAAGTCCCTAAGCTCTTCTGGAGAGGAGCGGCCCGCGTTGCCCCAGGCTTCCCACACAGGCACTTCCCCCCTTGCTCCAGAGGGCAGTTTGGGCAAAGTTGAGCTCTTCTTGGTGGTGGGATGTTGGTCGCACCCCTGGGAGAAAGGTCGAGAGGCCAGCAGGTAAGACCTGCCACTGCAGAAGGCTTGGCATGGAGCCTGGAAGGCCTGCAGTCCCCTCTGATCCTGCCCTCTCTCCCCCGCCGTCCCCCCATCCCTCTCAGGCCCTCAGCAGCTCCTGGCATCCCTGCCTCCCAACATGCCCAAAAGGGGTCCCCCTCTGCCTGTCTCCGGGCCTCCTCCTCTTTGCCCTGAGCTCCTGCTTCCCCTCATCCATGCCTGCAGCACCAGCCGCCATGGAAACTTCCAGATGTGCAGATTGGGTGACTTCCCCGCTCAGGCACTGCCGTGGTTTCCTACTGTACCTAGGATGCCATCCGAACTCCTACCTGGCCTTCCAGGGAGGGCCTGTGGGGCCTGGCCCCCGGCCACTGGGTCTTCATTCTGTTCCTCGAACTCCATCAGCTTCTTCCCACCTCTGGGTGTTGCCATGTGCTGTTCGCTCTCTGGATTGCTCCTGACCTGCCTAGGTCCTTCCCGTCATTGGCTTCTCCGCTTCTTCCGTGGAAGGGCCTTCTGTCCCAGGCCCGTAACCCCCACACTTGCCTCCGTTTCCCCATTTCCCTCTCAACACCAAGGTCTGCGAGAGACCGTCTTACTTGGCGTGCATACAGCCCTCTTCCCCAGCCCCCCTGCGGATGTGCCCCGGGAGGGCCGGGGCTTGTCCACCTTGTGATTCTCGCCACCCTGTGTCTTCAGGGCCTAGAAGAGTGTGGGAAAATCGGTGGTTTTGCAGGAAGTCGATGAGTGAATGGAAGAATGAATGAATGAGTAAATGAACAAAGCCTCCTGTGGCCGTTCCAAGGCCCGACTGAGGTCACCCTTCACCAGACATCCCCTTCCGTTTGGCCACGTTGCTTGGGGCTGGCCCCGGGTGGATGTTACAGCAGCTCAGGGTTGCCGACGGAGGGGCAGCTGCCCGGGTCGGTGGCGATGCGGTGGGCGTCGAAGCGCGTGTCCTCTGAAGCAGGGTGAGCTGCAGGTCAGCTGCAGAAGTGGGAGGCCTGCCTTGCTGCCCCGGGAGAGCTTAGCTCTACGTCCTGCCTTGCTCAGACCACCAGGGCCCGGCCACTGCCTGGGTGTTTGGAGTGCATTTGTCCAGCCTGCCCTTCCGTCTGTCTGGTTGCCGCTGGGAGGCCAGTGTCTGGTCTGGGAGGCCAGTGCTCCGTGTACGGCATGCCGGGGAGGACGGGTGAGGGGTCCAGGCAAGGGCTGCCCCCTGGGGTCCCAGGAACAGGACTGAGCCAAGGACGTGGTAAGAGTAAACCAACCAGGGGGCCTGGCCTTCCGGGGAGGGCTCGCTGCTCCTGCCTTAAAGGAATGTTCTGTGGTTGGTGGGGTCAAGGGTAGAGGAGTCTGGCTCCATCACAGGCTGGGGAGAGTGAGGGAGAGCCACGAGTTCCTGCTCCGTGTTCCTTTGCTCTGCCAGGAAAGTGGGATATGGCTTCCGGGGTGGGGTGGGGGTGCTCCCCGCCCAGGGCAGGCTGTGGGGAGTGGCCGCCCTGTCATCAAGGCAGCCTATTTTAGCCACTTCCCCAGTGCTGAGTCATGGCACGTAGCAACGCCCCCTGCCAAACACACAGCTCTTTGGCACCGTCCCCTTCCTGGTGGGCTCTTGGGCCTCCTGACCTGCCCCCGGGACTGGGCCCGGGCCACCTGCTAGTCTTTAATCTCGGGATTCCTCACCCCCACGTTGCTGTGGGTTCAGAGCTTAGGGTTCTCACTGGCCCTGAAGCCTGGCCTGTCTGGTCTGAGCTCCAGGATTCCAGAAACCCAGACCTTGGCCCCGCTTCAGGGGTCCTTGCCGGGCAGTGGGATGGGTATGTAGGTGGCTCCACAGAGGCCCCAGCTCTCTCTCGAGACTTGCTCATGCTGGGTGTTGGAGATGGCTTGGCTTTTTATAAGCCAGGAAGCCTCATTCCTGCCCCCAGGGAGTGAGACCAGAAGCAGCAGGTGGCACTGGCCAGACGCTGGCTTTCTCTCTGGGGTGTAGGGCCGAGCAGGGTGCTGGGGGGTCCTGTGTGGGGGCTGGCCTCTCCCCCCTGTTCTCCCGTTGTACCTGCCAGGATAGAAGGGGCGCTGATGGGATGATGGGACCCTCCGGTCCCGTAGTTGTGGTGGCCAGAGTACCAGGTCCCCGTGAGGGGCCGCGGGGCTCTCCACCAATGTGCCGCGGCCCTGGCAGCTGCGTCTGTGGTTCCCCTTTCTCTTCCCTGTGGGGAGCACGTCACAGGGGGAAACCACAGTGCTGGAAGTTGCTCATGCCCTACACTGAAGCCCTTAACGTAATTCTGGAAGTTCACGTCGTGTGTTCCCCCACCGGAAGGGAACCCCCAATGTCCCCTGGCTTGGCTCCCTTCTTTTTTTGTTTACCTGGTAAATAGTATCAGCTTTAGTTTCATAGCTGTGTTCTCAACCCCGGGCAATCTTGCACCCCCCGGGGGACGTTTGGCACTGGCACGTCTGGAGACATTTGAGGAAGCAGCCAGGCTCCTCCTCTTTCTGGACTCCTCTGGCCTGGAAGCAGGGAGGGGTGTCCCTTTGGTGATGGTAACTGATGAGGGACGCCACCCACCAAAGGCCACAGAAAGGTCTGGAGCTGGAGGAGAGAGAGCACTGGACCGGGAGACCAGCTTCTCACTCAGCCCTCCCCTTTTTGGGGCACAAAATGAGTCACTTTGCTTTAGTACACCTGTTTTCTGGGGCTACACTGGGTGTCCTCACCCCCACCCCCCCTCCCCCGGCCCCTGCCCAGCTCTTTGAGATCCCAGGACTCTGTGACTAGAGGCAGCAGCTGGGCCACAGGCAGGTGAAGATACGAGCCCTTTCCACCCTTGTCTCCCTGCCCCGGTGGCTGCAGGAGCTGAGGGATTCCCCAGTACCAAGGTGCTGGTGGGAACCGGGTTTGGTTTCCTTCTGTTCCTCACATGTCTGAGGCCTACTGCAGCCTCCCTTTCTCTTTGTTGGCCAAAGAGAGTTGCCCCTCAAAGGTTGGCCTGAGAGCCCGTGGCTGGCCCAGAGGGTCACATACGGTGTGACCCTCTTCTGAGCAGCGGCGAGGGATTGACCCTGAGGCCAGTACTTTCCATGTGTGTAGTTTAAGAGTCAGCAAACCCCGGCCCACAGGCCAAATCTGGCCCACAACTTGTTTTAATATATAAAGTTTTATTGGGACACAGCCACACCCTTTGTTGCTGCCTTCCTACTACAAAGACCGTAGCATCCACGAAGCCAAAAATCTGGAGTCTCTGGCCCTTTGTAGAAAATGTTGGCCAATCCTACATGTTGGTCCAAATGTTGGTCTAGCTGTTCTTGTCTAATTGTTTAGAGGTTAGATCACGGGGCGTGGGCAGGAGAGGGAGGGTTCAGGTTAGGGGTCGGGGAAGCTAAGTCGCCTGAGGGTTTGGTGGGGAGAAGGAGAAACGTGAGGAGGGAGAGCTGACTGCCTGTAGTGGGTCATCTCAAGGCCATCAGGAGCCCAGGTCACCTGTGTGGCAGGTCGGCCCCGGTGCCTGGCTCCTTACCACACGTCCTATAGAACTTTGTTTGCTGGAGTGACAAGCGTGTGACTGCCTGGGGCTGGCACGGGGTTGGGAGGGGCGGCACTTGCCGGTGGGGGCGCCATCAGACTGGGCGTCAGCAGCTGGACAGGGAGTGAGAGCCCTTGGAGGGGATGGGGGGTGGACAGTGGTGGTTGGAGGACACAGAGAGGTCGGGCTGGGAACCCTGGAGTGGTCTGTAGGCTTTAAGTGAAGCCAGCACTGCCGCTGCGCTGGGAGGGCAGGACGGGGGTATTTGAAGACCCAGGGCTAGATGGGCTTCAGTGGCCAACAGGCCCATCGGAACCCTCTGGAAGCTCAGAGTCCAGTGAGAAGATCACAGCCCAGGGGGCAGGAATAGAACGATGTAACGGTGCCTGCGGCAGAGGGGACACCCAGAGCGCTGCGAGACCAGAGGAGAGGTGGCTGAGAGGGCGTTGCCCAGAAGTGATGTCTCCGCCCAGGCCTGAAGGACGTTGGGCGAGCCAGGTGACAGGGAGTTCCAGCAGGGACCTGCATAGGTCCGGTCCTGGAGACCAGGAGGCAGAAGCTCAGGGGCTGGGGCAGAGTGCAAAGGTAGGGGGGGCGGGCGGCAAGGAATGGTATAGGGTTAAGGAGGGAGGCGAGGACTGGTCGCCAGATCAAGGGGTCTGCCCTGGGGACTCCCGGATGGGTTGTTTTAGATAAAAGGTGACGAATTGTCTAGAGAGGGATGAAAGGGGAAAAACGGGGATCTGCTGGGCTGGTGTCAGGGGCCAGGTGGGATGTGGTGGGCTAGCTCAGGGGGCAGCCCTGGGAGTGAGGAAGAAACCGGTGGCGTTCGTACCCATGCTTTGCAACGGGAAGGGTGGGCCTGCCATGAGGAGAGTTGAGAATTGCTGTCGGCCAGACTGGTGGCAACCCCACCGCACCCCTCACCTGCCCTCCTTGGCAGGTCCCCGCGCGTCTCCCCACCCTGCTCAGCCCTGCGCTACTCCTGGGGTTAGCATTGGGGGCAGGTCCCTCTGGAGGGGAAGGGGCTGGTTTGGCTCCATCTCGGCTCTTGCCGGGAGCTCTGCGGGTAGTACCTCGAGCTTCCAGACGGCCCAGGCTCTCCTGGGCTCCCCGGGTCTGCAGATCTCAGGGGCCAGACCATCCAGCCCCTGCCCTCTCGCCCCCCCTCACTATGAAAGAAATCGGGAGCCAGTTCTCTTCATCCCCAAGAGGCACCGTGCAGGTCTTCGGCAAAGAGCTTGGGCCTGCAGTGGGGAGAGAGGTGCAGGCAGGGTCCTCATTTATGGGACACCCAGCGAGGACCGGAAGGCAGGGGAGCTGGTTCTGTGGGTCCCAGTGGCCCCACCCCAATCCTGATTCAGAAAGCGAGCCTGGCCGCCCACGTATCGTGGGGGTGCCGAGCAGCATCTCTCCGGAGCCCGTCCTGCTGGCTCCCCCGCCACTCTGTGGACTGTGACTCAGGTTGAGGTGTCCGCCTACTTCAGAGATTGAGGTCAGATGGCAGGAAGAACTTCCAGCGTGACTCCAGCCCGGCTGTCCAGCCCCGGACTGCCGCGTGGACTCTTTGCTGCACCTCCACATCCCTCAGTGGTCGGGTTCCCTCTGGCCGCATCCTGGTTGGGGGGCGAGGATGTTGACCTACTCCCAGGGGCAGGGAGAGTGTGTCTGTGGCTACCCGGACGCCACCTGGATTTGGGAAAAGCGCTCCCCTAACCTGGGTGCCTGTGCGTGAACAAAGAGGCAGGGTTATGATGCCGGTTGCCAGCTTGATTCGCAGTCGCTGGTCCTGGTGGGAGAGCTGAGGTTTGAGCAGCGGCCCCCTTGGCAGGTGGGCTGTCCCTGTGCCACCTGCCCAGGTTAACCCTTTGCCTGCTGTTCTCTTCTTGCAGCCCTATGATCTCCTGGTCACCCCACCCACCCGCCGGACTTCATATCTGACCCCCGACCCGCCTGCTGCCTCCGGAGCACCCCCGGCCCGCCCCCCAGCAA
The DNA here is from genome assembly GCF_048164855.1 of Canis lupus baileyi. Taxonomy (NCBI): domain Eukaryota; kingdom Metazoa; phylum Chordata; class Mammalia; order Carnivora; family Canidae; genus Canis; species Canis lupus. The sequence continues at coordinate 54,166,504 of NC_132853.1, read as the reverse complement.
GATGCCCATCCTCAAGCAGCTGGTGTCCAGCTCGGTGCACTCCAAGCGCCGCTCCCGCGTGGACCTCACGGCCGAGATGATCAGCGCCCCCCTGGGCGACTTCCGGCACACCATGCACGTGGGCCGGGCGGGCGACGCCTTTGGGGACACGTCCTTCCTCAACAGCAAGGCCGGCGAGCTGGACGGTGAGTCCCTGGATGAGCAGGCCTCCTCCTCGTCCTCCAAACGCAGCCTCCTGTCCCGGAAGTTCCGGGGCAGCAAGCGGTCGCAGTCGGTGACCAGGGGGGACCGGGAGCAGAGGGACATGCTGGGCTCCCTGCGGGACTCGGCCTTGTTCGTCAAGAACGCCATGTCCCTGCCCCAGCTGAACGAGAAGGAGGCGGCCGAGAAGGGCTCGGGCAAGCTGCCCAAGAGCCTGTCGTCCAGCCCCGTGAAGAAGGCGAGCGCCGGGGAGGGCGGCCAGGAGGAGGCGGGCGAGGGGGAGCTCGGGCCCCGGCGGAACGGGGCCGCCGCGCCCCACTCCCCGGACCCCCTCCTGGACGAGCAGGCCTTCGGGGACCTGACGGAGCTGCCCGTCGTGCCTAAGGCCGGCCTGGGCCTCAAGCACGCCGAGTCCATCATGTCCTTCCACATTGACCTGGGGCCGTCCATGCTGGGCGACGTCCTGAGCATCATGGACAAGGAGGAGTGGGAAGCGGACGACGAGGACGGCGGTTACCGCGATGACGGGGACGCGGCCCTCAGCACCCTGGCGCCGGCTCCCCCGGGGGCCGCGGCGGCCGCGGCGATCCCTCCCCGGGCCAGGCCGGAGGGTGCGACAGGCCGGGACCTGCCCCAGGACGAGGGGTGGGCGGCGGCCCCCAGCCCCGGCTCGGCCCGCAGCGACGGCAGCCACACCACGCGGGACAGCAGCTCCCTGTCCAGCTGCACCTCGGGCGTCCTGGACGAGCGCAGCCCCGCGTCCCGGGGACCCGACCGGGCCCGCGCCCCGCTGCCCCGGCAGCCCGACAAGGAGTTCTCCTTCATGGACGAGGAGGAGGACGAGGAGATCCGCGTGTGAAGGGCTCCGGCTCCCCCCGGCCCCCGGGCCACCGTCCCCTTCCCGGCCCCAGCAGACCCTGGACCTCCCGGCACCTCCTGGATGGACGGACGGACGGACGGACGGACAGATGAGAGGCGCTGGCCGGGGTTGCACGGTGCAGCCAGCCTCCCGAGCGCCGCGGGACAGGCAGGTGCTTGCGGGGGGACCCGCTGTCCCTCTCCTCTGCCCCGGCCTCAGATGGATGCCAGACATCAGCCCGGTTCCCTCCTGGTGCGGCGGCCCCTGCAGGTCGGCCCAGGGCGGGCCGGGTGCCACCGCCAAGGACACGTGGCTCGCCTTTCCCCTCTTGGCGTTTCTGCTGTGACTGTGGCCGTGTGGCAGGAGGAAGGGTGGCCACGGGCCCCGGCCCCTCCGTCCCTCATCCCCGGCTCCCCTGGAGCAAAGCCGGACCGCATGTGTGCACTAAACGCAGCCCCTTCCCGGGGAAGAGAACGGGATGGGGAACGAAAGGAGGCCCCAGGCTTCTTGAATTTTCTAGAAGGGGCCCTTTCCAGGTTGACACTAGGAACAGGCTGGGCGCTCGCTCGGTCCCTATCGATTTGTTGGTTCTTGTCCTGTTTAAAGCCTTGCAGAGCAATGTCTGGAGCCGTGTTGGTCGGTCTGCCGCCAGAAGCAAAATCGAATCCTCTTAGAAAACCTTTATACTAAGTGCTTCCAAACTTTATTTAGAACCATATGGGGTGGGTGTCCGTGCGTGTGTCTCCCTCCTCCCGCCCCATAGCTATTAACAGTCAAAGGCAGCCAGTGTAGAAAATTTCTGGAAGATGATTTTTAAAAAAAAAAAAATAATAATAATATATCGTTCCTATGGAGGGATAAAGCTTTTTTGACTGAGTTACTGCCCCCATACACACACCCACTGACTACTCCCCCCTCCTTCAGGCCTTTGTCCCAGCAGGGCCCCCTCCCCCTATGTCCAAGCGCCCCGAGGGTATAGGGCTGCCAGATTTAGCAACCGAACAGAACTAGAATGCTGAGATAAATTAGAATATCAGGCACGCAAAGGATAATTTTTTTAGTATAAGTATGACCCGCGCCCTGTTTGGAACATACTTATGCTTTTTTAAAAAAAATGATTCTTTTGAAATTCGAATTTTAGTCTGGTCCCGTAGCCCTGCCCCAGGGGATGGAGTGGGAGCTTGTGTGTGTGTGTGTGTGTGTGTGTGTGTGTGCACGCGCCCCCAGGGTTAACTGGTGATGAGTGTCCTGCCCTGAGGACACGCTAAACCCACCTTCTGTCCTGTCCCCTCGACGCCAGTGTGGGGGAGGGGGCAGACGGAAGGACCCCAGGATCCAGCCCAGGGCCGGAGGGCGGAGCTACTCTAGCCTCCCAGATTTTCCCAGGTTCTGGTCCAGACACTAACTTAGTTCCTGAATCCAGTACCCCCACCCGCGACCCCATCGGTGCTGTTTCCAATAGTGTGGCTCCCACATAGGGGAGGAATCAGAAGGGGCTGTGTAGCCCCTGCCAGCTGCCCTTGAAACCCATTCAGACCGTGGTCAGTTCCAGATTCTAAACTGTATATTTTTTTCATGGTATTGTTAAAACAGTGAGGAAACATTAAAAAAAAAAAAAAAACCTGGTGGCAAGCGTGGTGTATGTCTCTGCTTCTAGGGAGAGCTATTTTCAGATGTTGGATGGGGGGAGGGGGCGCGGGTGAGGTTGCAGACAGGGGTCCTGGGGCTGCTTCTGTGCCCAGTGGCTTCTCTCTCTGTCCCTTAGGGGCCCAGCCTCTGGAGGGACAAGAAGGCTCATGTGCGCATCCGCCTGGGCAGGCCTTGGGGGCTCTGGGATTTTGGTGCCCCACGTGCCACTTAACAGTTGGGGGCCCTTAGCTGGTTTGTGCTTCATTGTGCTCATCCGTGATATGGGAATCCTGCTGCTCTTACGGGGTGGGGCTGCAGACAGTCACTGCCATGGTATTTGCCAAGTTGCTACTAAACCGAGGGAGGCTGTGTCCCAAGCCCCCAGGTGTCCCCATAGGTGACAGTGGTCACCACTGGGACACAGCAGGCACCACCCTCCCCTCTTCCCTGGCCTTCTACTGTCTCACCTGGAGAGTGACCTTGCAGGCAGCCTCTTCTCTGCTCAGCCTCGTGACCTGTGAGGTGGATTCGTGTCCCCGTTTTATAGAAGAAACATGCTTTAGAGGCTACATGGCCACCTTCCCCAAGTCACTAAGTGGGAGAGTCAGGACATCAGGGACATAAAGCCCTTTATCTTGCTGCTCATGGGCTCCTCGAAGCTTCATTCCATCACGAAGTGAGGCTCCCCTGGGTGGGGACCTCGTGAGCCACCCCCCCATCCTGCTGGCCCAGCTCCTGCCTTGCCCCTTGCCTTCCCCACACCCACCTGCCCCTCTGCGTGGGCATCTCGCAACGTCGGGCGGGGTGGGGTGGGCTCTGCTGGCTGAAGCCCCCCTCCACCCGCACACCCTCCCATCTAGTGTGGCTGAGCTCCTGGAAACCCTGCCCCTCGCCTCGAGCAGCCACAGAGAAATTTGGGTTTGTGCGCCATCCTCCCTGGAAAGCAATTAGAGGCCTAATTAAAACATCTCCCAGGTCCTTCTGCCCCTTCAGGGGCTCATTCCCAGCTAATGAGGGATGTGGCTAAGGGTGGGAGTTGGAAGCAGGGTGCGGTGGCCCCAAGGTTGGGGTGGGGGGAGAGGAGGTGGGGTGAGGGGACGGGGCCCCTGGGGGCTGCAGTCCAGCTCCAGTGCTTCTGGGGAGAGGAGTTGCTGTTCACTGAAGCCCAGGCAGGTGCGGGAAACCCCCAGAGCCCACCCACAGCCCCTCATTCAGGATTCTTGAGGGTCTGAAAGAAGGCAGCCATTCTGAGACCACAGACCTGCTTTTTGACTCTTGGAAAAGTGCCCCAGGGGGCACCTGCAGAGACGCCTGGCTGGACCCACCTGTAGGAGCATGCATTCTAGGGGGCTCAGTGGACCCAGCGGAGGATGGGGTCACCGGGCAGAACCAGCCCAGACAGACCAGCTCTCATCTCGGTTCACTGGGTGGCGTTGGGCCACTGATAACTACCTCTTGGGCGGCTTCAAGTTCTCCACCTTTAGAGTTAGGCAATGGCTCAGTTGTTTTCAACTTGCTACTAGAAGCTTTGCAGTGGGGTCATACATGGAACCCCTAATCACAAACAGACTGAGGCCAGAGCCTCCCTGAGTGGGGTTGGGGTTGGGGGGTCCTTACTCCCTCCCCTTTGGTCTCGGAGGTTCCCCTGAGGACCCCAGGGCTCCTGCAGAGCATGTCTCCCCTAAAAGATGTGCCGTAGGGCCCCTTCTACCTCCAGCAACCCAAAGCAGAGCCCAGGAACTGCATCTGGGCCATAATTTAGTCATTTTCATTCAGGTGACAGCCAACATTTCCCAAAATGGGCGGGGCCCCCAAAGCCTGCTTGCCCCGGGCAGGGCTATAGTCATAGCCTAAGGACGCATGAGCACCAGCCCACCCTGGTCCTGCCATCACTGGGGTGTCTCCCCTCCAACACCCCCCACCCCGACCCCTGCAGCACGGGGCTCTGCTCATGCTTTGGGCACGTGCTGTTCTGTGCCATTACCATGGTGAGGGCTGGGTGTCAGCTGCGAGGACCGCCATGTGCCAGGCGGGGCCTTCGTATTGGCCTTGTTGATCTTCATGACACCTGTGTGAGGCCCATCCTGTTCCTATTAGCCCCATTCTACAGATGAGGGCACTGAGGCATCCAAAACCGAGGGAACAGGTCCAGCCCCCTAGGCTGGTAAACGGATGAACTGGGCACAGACCCACTGTCCCAACCTGATGATGTGCACTCTGGGCCCTGGAAGGAGCAGTGGGGCCGGACGGAGATCTTGCTGAGCAGAGTGGCGCCAAGAGAGGCCGGGCTGGTCAGGGTGTGCCTGGCTCACCTGGGCTGTGTGCCCAAGGGAAAGGGGGGTGCTGCTTGCTGGCGGCTGCTGATGCATGTCACCCAGAGGGCCCACCAGGAAGTGCAGAGGTCCTTCTGGTGTCACTCAGGCCCTGCCGGGCAGGACCAGGGCCCCAGGCTGGGCCCCTTGCCTCACAAGCCTGCACCCTGGGGCCTATGCTCCTGTTGGTGTCCAAGCTCACCTTTGACCCTGTTCTTATGCACCCAGCCATCCCCCCCCGCCCGCCCGCACCGGTGTGGCACCCAGAAGAAAGTGGACGAAGGAATCGAGGGTACCAGAACAGGTGAAGGAGGGGTTCTCAGGGTCTTCAAATTTTAGGAGGTGGTTCACCTTCCCCCTCCAGCCCCGATTTTACAGATGGGCAGGCAGAGGCTGCTGGGAAGGAAGCGCTGGCTGCACCCCGTGAGCAAAGCAGAGCAGAGGCTGAGGCGGACTGGACTGGCAGGGGCAGGGGAGGGGCAAGCCGAGCCGGTGGACTGGTGGACCTTGTAGGGCACAGGTGCTTCCAGAGCCGGAGGTTAGTGGTCGGGGTGGCTGGTGGGGGACTTGACCTTTCCAGGTGTAGGTGGCACAGCACCCCCACCCATCCCTGGGTCACCCCCAGGCCTTCGCAACAGCCTCCCGAAGGGCCTCCCCTTTGCATACTGGGGCAGGTCCTCCCTACCTCCACCCCTACACTCCCCCCCCTCCCCTGCTCCACACCCGCCCTCAGCTGCCTGCGTGACAGCCACATGCAGAGTCTTCCCGGGCCCTGAAGGCCCCGATCCGTTGTGGGAAAGGCAAGTTAGGAATAGTGAGGGGAGAGCTCATCTAGCTATTTCCCCTTGGCAACAGCCAGATGGGAGATTGGAAAGAACGTTTGGGGGAGGGGGATGCATGTGCAGACAGATGGATGTCAGCGGCTCTCCGTCTAAAAACCTGTTGCTCTAACCCACCAAACTGCTGCTCCCCGAAAAAGGAGACTCCCAGGAGGGGACCAGAGAAGCCAGGGTTAGCTGCCTTCCCCGGCAGGACTCTAGCCTTGAAATGACACTTGGCATGTTAGAAAACACCCGCCAAGGCCACAGGGCCCTGCTGAATTTTGTTTTGTTTTTATGCCCTGCTTTGTTGCCAAAAGGATTGGAGGCAGCTTACAAAAATATGTAAAATACAATAGGATAAAAATAGATCAGAGTGAAAACAGGCCTAGAACAAACAGTACAAGTGAACCAAGGGGAGTGAGTGTGTGCAGGAATGTTCTCCGGGTGGGCCCCCGCAGTTCTCAAAGGTGGGCTGCAAACTGGACTCTGAGCTTCCCGTTAGTCGAAGTGAAAAGGGAAACCCGCCCGTTACAAAACTCACAAGTCCACCAGGTTGAAAACGGCCCCAGGAGCAGCTCTACTTTTTTCCTAAGGTCTGAGGGATCATTGAAGGAGCCGGGAAAAGGATCTCAGGCTGTGTCCTTATCAACAGTCTCCTCACCGACACAGTCACACAAACCCCATCAGGCTGCCTTTCTGCTCCGTGTAAATCGAGGGCTTGATGCCCAGATGCAGATCAATAAAATCAAGTCTAGGGCAGCCCGGGTGGCACCTGCCTTCAGCCCAGGGCCTGATCCTGGAGACCCGGGATCGAGTCCCACGGTGGGCTCCCTGCGTGGGGCCTGCTTCTCCCTCTGTCTCTCTCTCTCTCTCTCTCTCTCTGTCTCTCATGAATAAATAAATTTAAAAAACCTTAAAAATAATACATAAATAAAATAAAATCAAGTCTACGGAGAGGGCCAGACCTACGTGATCCAAGTCATTCATCCAAGACGTATGATTGAGATTCTTGCAAAGTTGGGGTTCTCAGCCTCAGTGCTATTGACATTCGGGGCCTGGTTGTTCTTTGTTATTGGGAACTGTCCTGTAGGATGTGGAACAGCATCCCTGGTCCCACCCCTTAGATGCCAGCTGCAGCCCCCCGGTCGACTACATCAAATCAAAATGTCCCCAGACATTGCCACATGTCCCATCGGGAGCTGGAAACCGCTGCTCCTACAGGAATGCTGAAACACCTTTCCCTTTCTTTTCTTTCTTTTCTTTCTTTTCTTTCTTTTCTTTCTTTCTTTCTTTCTTTCTTTCTTTCTTTCTTTCTTTCTTTCTTTCTTTCTTCTTCTTCTTCTTCTTCTTCTTCTTCTTCTTCTTCTTCTTCTTCTTCTTCTTCTTCTTCTTCTTTTCTTCCTTCTTTCCTCCTCCTCCTCCTCCTCCTCCTCCTCCTCCTTCTTCTTCTTCTTCTTCCTCTTCTCCTCCTCCTTTCCATAAGGCCCAAGACAAAACTGTTTTCAGGTCACATGTTTTTCATTCAAAGCAGAAAAAGGTTTATGGAGTCCCTCTGGGAGCAAAATATATCTATTTGCCTCTTAAATCACCCACTTTCTTGAGCAAGCGGACAGGTCACTTTAGCCAGCGGCACATTACTCTGAAGGGACTTAGTATCTGAGAAGAACCACACAGCTTTCCGATCCCCCCCACCCCCCACCATGGGGCCAGACTGAGGCATGTGGCTGGGGCCGGGGCAGCTCCCCGCAGAGGTAGGATGGAGAGTGGACTGGGTCATCTCCCAGCTGACTTGGAAGATGCTCCTTCATCAGTGTCATTTCTCCCAACCGGGGCTCCTCCCCTGCCCCCAGGAAGTCAAACCAGGGCTGCCCGCAAGTTTCAGGTTGTGTTCTTTGAAGACACAAATGGGCAGCGTGGATGCACCAGGTGTTTACTGAATACCTGCTGAGGGCCTAGCACTGTGAGCGTGAGCGGGGCAGGGACGGTGAGTGTATGTAACGGGGCTTTCCTGGGCCTCTCCTCCACAGAGATGGTTCAAATAAGATTTATGACTGCGTTAGTAAAAAAGATACATACATTAATATTATATATTAAAAATTTTGGGGGGACACCTGGATGGCTCAGTTGGTTAAGCGTCTGCCTTTGGCTCAGGTCACAATCCTGGGGTTCTGGGGTAGAGTCACACGTTGGGCTCTCGGCTCAGTGGGGAGCCTGTTTCTCCCTCTCCCCCCACTCCCTGCTGCTCATGCTCTCTCTCTCTCTCAAATAAATAAAATCTTAAAAAAAAAAAAAAACTTTTTTCTTTGGCCTAAACACTTACAGATTTTTCTTCTATTTTAAGGAAATTCAAACATTTTTGTGGGCCTCTGGAAGTACTGAGGGCCCAGGACTGCACCTGCTGGGTCTGATAGAGCAGTCTCATGGGGGGAACATGGACTTGGGGTGAGGCAGGGTAGCGGGGAGCAAAGCAGAGCATCAAACAAGCAAGAAAATAAGTCCAACACTGCACGTGCATGAAGGGCTTTGCAGGGATAAACTGGTGGGTGCTGGGACAGGGAATGACCTGAGTCTCACATGAGAGAAGGCGATAGAGTGGTTTCCCCGAGACAGGAGAGTTTGAGTCAGACCAAAGGATGAGAGGAACCTATGATGTGAGGAACGGAGCAGCACTTTTGGGAAGGTGAGGATACACCCCGCTTTGGCCTCAGTGCCTGGTGGTGGGCATTCCTGGAAGGAGCTGGAAGGTGGCACCAATTTCAGGGAAGCTAGGGTTGGTCTTGGGCATCTGGCAGCCACTTCAAGTAGCATTGGCAAGAAGGGGGCACCTGGGTGGCTCAGTGGTTGAGCATCTGTCTTTGGCTCAGGGTGTGATCCCAGGGTCCTGGGATCGAGTCCTGCATAGGGATCCCAGCAGGGAGCCTGCTTCTCCCTCTGCCCGAGTCTCTGCTTCTCTCTCTGTGTGTCTCATAAATAAATAAATAGATAGATGATAGATAGATAGATAGATAGATAAATAAATAAATAAATAAATAAATAAATAAATAAAATATTTTAGAAAAAAGAGAAAAGAAGTGGCGAGAAGGCAACTGTATGAGAGGCTGGTGCTGTGCACTGAGTTCCTATGTGGAAGTCCTACTCCCCCTCCTCCGTGTGATGGTCTTAGGAGGGGGCACCCCGGGGTAGGGGGTGACCAGGTTTAGATAAGGTCATGAGCATGGGCCACCCACGATGGGACTGATGTCCTGGCCAGAGCACCCTCTCCACCGCCTGAGGACACAGTGGGCAGCCGGGAAGCGGGCTCTCACCAGGAACCGAATGTGCGGGCGCCCTGATCCTGGACTTTCAGCCTCCAGAAGCCGTGAGAAATTCAAGCCTCCTGTTTGGGGTACTTTGTAACGGCAGCCCAAGCTAACTGGGACGGTGGGCAGCTCCCCATGTGTCGGTAGCTGCTCCCCTAGATGGAGTCGAGGCCCAGAGATGAGACTCAAAGCCAAACCAAGTGAGACCAAGGACAGATCTATGGGTTTGATGAACACCCGACCGGAGGCAAGGTCAGGACTGGTGAGCTTCTCCCCTCCAGCACCACTGAGTCTCGCAGGCGCCCCCCCACGTGGGGCGGGGGGCTTGGTGCAGGCTGGGAGAGAGGCAGGGCTGCCCTCTGCTTGGCCCTCCTGCCTCCCACACCCACACCTACACCTACACCCACCAGGCTTGGACCCAAAGTGGGCACAATCGATTCCCCGTCAACAGTTGGGGCCTGGAGGGTTTTTTCCATCCATAATCTGTCTGTCTGCCTCGTGACCCAAGAATCATTTAGAAGTAACAGACTGGAGGGCAGTCTGCCGGGATGGAAATGGAGTTTCTCTTCCAGACTCAATTGACCCAAAGGCAGATCAAACTGGTGACCTTGGCCCCCAATCCATCAACGTACGTGCCCCAGGCCGTGGCCGGGAGAATTAATCCATCAGGGTGTCAACAGTCAGCTGGCAGTTCTGTGTCCTATGGAAACCTCCCTCTCCTCCCCCGCAAGTGAGGGCCAAGGGGCACGTGCACCCCAGGAGGTGCACAGAACCATCTCCTGGGATGCGGGAATAGATAGGAGAATTTTGCTGATAGTTACGGTTGATCTTGACCTGGGGTGTTTTTCTGCTCTACAAAGCGCCTCGGCTTTCCTGGGACTGCTGGTTCCTGGCGTCGGGGCTGCTGCAAAGGCCTTCTTCCCGCCCTTGCTGGGAGAGGGGGCCCCAGAGCTTTGCAGCCTGAGGCTTTTTCTAAAATGCAGACCGGGGGTGCTTGGCTGGTCCAGTAGGTAGACTCTTGATCCCGGGGTCATGAGTTCAAAGTTCAGATTACGGGTAGAGCTTACTTAAAAAGTAAATAAGGGGGGAGCCTGGGTGGCTCAGTCGGTGAAGCATCTGCCTTCGGCTCAGATTGTGATCTCAGGGTCCTGGGATTGAGCCCCACATTGCACTCCCTGTTCATCGGGGAGCCTGCTTCTCCCTCTCCCTCCGCTGCTCCTCTGGCTTGTGCTCCCTCTCTCTCTCTCTCTGTCAAATAAATTAATAAAATAATAAAATATAAAATAAAATAAAATAAATAAAATTAAATAAAAATAAAATAAAATAAAATAATAAAATAAAAAGTGCCCATGTGGCTCAGTCAGTTAGGCATCTGACTCTTGATTTCAGCTCACGTCATGATCTCAGGCTTGTGGGATCGAGCCCCATACCTGGCTCTATACTCAGCGGGGAGTCTGCTGGAGATTTTTCTCTCTCTTCCTTTCTCTCTGCCCCTTCCTCTGTTCATGCTCTCTCTCTCTCTCTCTTTCTCCCGCTAACGATAATAAATAAATCTTTTAAAATAATCTATTAGGGGCGCCTGGGTGAGCATCTGCCTTCAGTTCAGGGCGTGATCTCTGCCTGTGTCTCTGCCTCTCTCTCTCTCTCTCTCTCTCTCTCGTTGTGTCTATCATGAATAAATAAATCAATCTTAAAAAATAAAAATAAATTAAATAATCTATTAAAAAAATAGATGAACAAATACAAGGCTGGCTCCTTCAGTGGCCTCCCTGAGGCCAGCCTCCAACACTGTCCCCTCCCTATCGTCCCAGGGCTTTGTTTCGCGTCCTCCCTGAAGCCTTTCCTTGCCACCCACCTGAGAGCCGGGTATTCTTGTCCTAGCTCTGCAAATGCCTCGTTTCCCACCCCTGTCCACAGGTAACTTCTCCTTGTCTTCCTTTCCTTGGTGTTGGTACTAAATGGCTACGGATTTAGTAGCTTAGACCACCACAAGTTCATTACCGTACGGTTCTGGAGGACGGAAGGCCAAAGTGGCTTTCAAGTGAGGTGAAATCAAGGTGTCAGCACGTCTGCATTTCTTCCGGAGAGATACCAGGGGGAGAATCCGTTTCCTCACCTCTTCCAGCCCCTGGAGGCCGCCTGCCTTCCTTGGCTCGTGGCCCTCCTTCCATCCTCCAAGCGGCAGAGTAACCTCTTCCTCTTCGAGTCTCTCTCTGTCTCTTGTCTCCTCTCCTCTCTCCCTCTGGCTCCCCTGCTGCTCACTTGCAAGGCCCCTGGGGATGACTTAGGCCCACCCGATAATCCAGGGTAGTCTCCCCATTTCAGGACGCTTCCCCACATCCGCAAAGTCCCCTTTGCCACGTCACCCGTCCACAGGTTTCCGAGATCAGGATGTGGGCGTCTTTTGGGGTCATTATTCTTCCACAGATAAAAGCTGTGTCTTGTGCATTCTGTGTCCTTCAGCATGAATGGAAGCTCAACGATATTTTTGAGTGAGTGAGTGAGTGAGTGAGTGAGTGAATGAATGAATGAACAGCTCCCTAGAGGCGTGAGAGCAGCTGGAGGGGCTGCGGATGAGTAGGAAGAAAGCAGAGGGGAGCCTGAGCTGGCCCCATCCCGCTTCTGCTAGCTCATTTTTGCTGGTGGTCTGGGCCTGGGGTGTCCCCCGAGCTGCTGGTGGCAGGGCTTCTTTCCCACGGGGTACAGGGGTCAGGGACCTGTGGGAGCACCTCCCTGAGCCCCGGGAGGCTCAGAGCAGCCTCTGCTCGGCCTAGAGGGGCTCTGGCCACAGAGGGGACGGTGGCCTGAAGACGGAGACACATGCAGGTGACAACAGCGGGGGAGGAAAGATTTCCGGACCCCCCTGGGCCCTAGGAGTCCTGTCTCCTTGACTCTCAGGCCACAGGTGCAGCCCGCATGCCCTCTCAGTGGCCTTCGCACCCCCTCATCTCTCCAGCCTGGGGGTGGGCGCTTTCCTGTACGGCGTTGGGCTGGGCTGGCTGGGGGCTCGTGCGGACTTAGTGACCTTTCTGGAGCTTGTGTCAGTAAGCCTGTGAGCCTCAGTTTCCTTAACCGTGGAAGATAATAATGATGACGATGGTGAGGATGATGATAATGATAATAATAATGGGGCTCTTTCTGGGGTTTCGTGGGAATCAGAGAAAAGATGGTTTACATGGTGAACCTCAACTGCTCAGCCCTAGAAGTGCCAGGGAAGGTCCTGAGTCCCTGTCCCCATTCCGACATCCTCTGGGCCCGCAGGCTTCAGGCAGTCCTTCGCCCCTCACAGCCTTGGTTTCTTAGTCTGTAAAATGGGTAGAAGCAACTTGAGCCCTTGCAAGTGAGGACAGGAGGAGGCCCTGAGGAGTGTGAGTGGGTCATCTGTCCCGTTACTGTGCCCAGGCCCCTGGGGGAGGTCGATCCCGTCCCCACAGCAGCGTTCCCAGGGCCACCAGACTCCCAGAGACCACACTCTTGGGCAGAGACACAGTAGGTTCCTTCCGGCTGCCAGTCCTTCCTGCCCTGCTCTCCAAGTGCTATAGTGAAGCCAACAGCTGTCACCACCAAGTGGCATCTCCAGGACAGAGAGCAGTGGAGAGGGCAGGGCACACTGGCTCATTGTCCTTGGGGCCAAGCTGAGCAGCAGCAGCTGGGGTCCCCGGGGCTTCCTCTGAGCCCCCCATCCCGACAGTAGGGCTATCCAGTCACCCAGCCTGGCCCTCCTGGACTCAGAGCAGCCCGCCAGCACACCCGAGCAGCATGGAGCCCCCCATCTTCCACAGCACCTTTTATCAGGGGCTTGAAGAGGGTGGCCCCATAGACCTGGGGAGGGGGGACACACCAGTCCTTTCTCCTTATGGCACAGACCTTCAGGGAGGATGACTCTGGTACAGCTGCCCCCTGGTATTGGGCACCCACATGTACTTCTCACTGCTGGCACCCCAGGTGAGGTCATGCGGTGGGTCCCGTTTCACTGATGCTGAATCTGGGGCTAAGAGAGGTGATTAAATGGCCCAGGATCACAGGCTGGGGACCGACACAGCCCGGATTTGAACCCTGGCCTGCCCAATGCCACAGCCTATGCTCTTTGCACAAACTCAGGGTGCCCAAGTGGGGAGTGGGGCAGATGTACAAATGCCAGGGAAGGGGGCCTGGCCACAGCCTGCCCCAAAAAGCACTGGCTGCCACTGACCGAAGGCCAGGGCGACAGGCAAGATGACCTCCCCCAGTTCCTGGCGGCCAGAGAATTCCAGAGCTCCCCGCACTCCTCCTTTTCGGAACAGTGCATTTATAGAGGGAAAGGGGCAGGGTGATGATGATTCAGGAAATCTGCAGCCGGAGTTCAATGAACGTCTCATAATGATGGTGATTAAAAATTAATACCACTGTTGAGCGATTTGCGCGTCCACTCTGCTGCCATGAATTAATTACTGGATGAAAACACGGGGGCTGGGGATACGCTCCAGGGCACAGAGGGTTGAGAGGGGGCACCCCAGAGCTGGGGCATCCTGGTCCCCACTCCGGCTCCTTCTCCGAGGCATCACCCGGGCTTCTGTGGCCTGGGGCTTGCCTGTTGTCTTTGCACAGCAAGTGCTGGGCCACCTGGGGAGGCGCAAGGTCGTAGTATACATGGGGGGCAGCCCCCTGGCCTGAGTGACAAGAGGAGTCGGAAAGGCCTTAGGAGGTGGGAGACCCAGACCACCCCCGGTCGATACCAATTAGCAGAGGGACATTGGCAGTCACCTGCTTCCCTGTGGGTTTATTTGCTCATCTGCCAGAGGAGCAAGGTCCTCTGAAACGGAATGGCCAGGTGGGAGGATTATGAGTTTGCTGGGGCCACCGTAACAAATTGCTGCAGAGGTGGTGGCTTGAGACACCAGACGTGTGCTCTCTCCCATCACGGGGGCCACAAGTCCGAGAGGGTGGTGTGGGCAGGGCAGGCTCCTTCGGGAACCCCCGGGGGGGCACCGTCCCCCGCCTCTGTCTGGGCCTCTGGGGGTGGCCGGCCGGCCTCGGCGCCCCACAGGAGCTGCCCGGGTCCTGCCTCCTCCTCCGCGTCCCGGCCGTCTCCGCGCATCCCAAACTCCCTCTCCTCTCTCGCAAGGACCCTAACTCCAGCTTGATCGCCTTGAGATCCGTCACCTAATTACATCCGCAAAGATCCCATTTCCGGATCAGGTCACATTCACAGGGTACCAGGGGTAAGGATTTGGTCTACTTTTTCGGGGGAGACGGTTCGACCCACCCCAGAAGGCATGTTGTTGGGTAAGCGAAGGCCGTGAGGGCCTGGCGTCGTCATTCTTGCGCCAAATCGATGGTTGCGCATCAGGAGTGGGGAGCTCTTCTGGGCGACGTCCTTGGCACACCCTCTGGCCGCCGGGCACACGGAGGTGCGACAGCGAGTCCGGGAGGAGGCTGAGACCTTGACCCGAAGAGGAGGGGATGCTGCTGCCAGATGGAGGGAAGAGTGGGCCCGGGGGCCTCCTCCACGCTCAGCTCTTGCCGGGGAACACTTTCCGGCCACCGGAGTGGAGGAAAGAACCCCTGGAGATATCACCGGGGCTCTAATTATTATTTTTATCATCCTTCTCTCTTTTTAAAATATTTTATTTATTTATTCAGAGAGAGGCAGAGGGAGAAGCAGGTTCCCTGCGGGCAGCCCGATGTGGGACTCAATCCCATGACTCTGGGGATCACGCCCTGGGCCGCTGAGCCACCCAGGCACCCCAATTTTTATCATCCCTTATATAGCCGCCCGCCCTGTCTTTTCTCCTCAATCTAGTCTTCGGGGTGCTGTGCGTTGCTCTCCTAGCCCTTTGGGGGCACTCTGCTGGCTTCATGATAGAAAACCAAGCCCTAAGAGACACCTGCGTTGCTTCTCCAATCCTGTCGCCCACACCCCTCACCTTGGCCATCCCCCCTCACCTGCCATGTCCCCTTACCCCCTGGGCCTTCCATGGCTGGCTGCCCTTCCTTCTGGAATGGCGCTCCTCCAGCCCAGCTTAGCACGCCCCCGCTACCATTTATCGCCCTGTTAGCCATTACCATCCCCTTTTATTTTTAAAATTTTTAAAAAAGATTTATTTATTTATTTATTCATGATAGATATAGAGAGAGAAAGAGAGAGGCAGAGGGAGAAGCAGACTCCATGCAGGGAGCCTGATGCAGGACTCGACCCCTGGACCCCAGGATCGTGCCCTGGGCCAAAGGCAGGTGCCAAACCGCTGAGCCACCCAGGGATCCCCCATCATCCCCCTTTACCATCGTGTACTCCCCACTGGACTGGGCTGTGCCTGAGGGCAGGAGGACGGTCCTTTGCACCCCCCTCCCGCCCTCTCCCCAGGACACAGATGCTCTGTGGATGCTGATGGAAGGAGATCAGGAGACGCGGATTAGAATTCCGTCGTCACCGTCTTCCCAACCGGGTGCCCTTGGCCTCCCTGAGCCTTCGTGTCCTCATTTGCCCGCCTGCCCTGCCAGGCTGGTGTGTTGACAGACGGAATGTGTCCTTGGATTACCAACCCATGCACAGGAATAGGGCGTCTGCCCAGGGGCCTGGGTGGCCCAGCCTCCCACAGCCCCCAGCTCGGCCTCCCCCGCCGTTCCCCCTCCCTGGGATTGAAGCTAGAGGGAGGCCTGGGCTTCTGGAAACTCTTGGATCCCTTCCTGCCCGGCCCTGGGCCCCGCCTCGGCACCAGGTGTCTCTCTCTCTCTCTCTCTCTCTCTCCAGCTATTTTCCTTTCTGATCCAGAGTTCAAAAGAACAACCAGTGGAGGAGGAGCCGAGGGGGCCACAGTCATGGGAGAACAAAAGCCAGCAGGCTCCTTCTTGTAGGCCGGCTGGGGCCTGCAGGGCGCTGCCCACCTCTCCCCGCTGCGTCCAGGAAGGAGGCCGTCGGGTTCTGTGGGTTCCAGCGCGACTCTGCAAACATTGGCTCCGTCCAGTTGGAGGGAAGGCCAGTTCAGGGCCCCGGCTGGGGGTGGGAGGGGGCGGTGGGAAGGGGACAGCCTGCCCCAGTTAGAGCCCCAGTTAGAGCCCCAGAGCGCGCCTTTGAAAGCACTTCAGATGTCCCCAGCCCTGGGGGCAGGGGTGGCGTAATAATAATAAAACAACATTTGCATAGAGATTTCGTTTACAAAGCGCTTTCTCAGGGGGTGGGAGGCGCTGGGGTGGCCTGTGGAATCCTGGCGGGGAGGCCGCGGCCTCGGGTTGGTTCCACCCCCAGCCCGGCTCCGAGCTCGAGCTCGCGGTTGTGTGCGAGTAAACAAAGCGCTATTCATCCAACTGTTTCCGATTCCTCTGGATCTCGTTCCTTTTTCCCCCCTTCTCCCATGAGGAGCTCGCGCGGGGCTTGTCACTCAGGCCAGAAGAGGGGTGTCAGGAGTCCCAGAGGGAGGCGTGGGCTGGGACGTGATTGGAGGGAAGCCCCCCTGCCCCGGCCCCCTCACCCCTTGGCACCCTACCCCCCACCCCAGCTCCTGGGAATCCGAGCAGCCTCACAGAGGTTGGTTTATGCAAGTCTTCTCGAAGCTTAACCTGTGGCTTTGTCTTCCTTTTTTTTTTTTTTTTTTTTTTTTTTTTTTTTTTTATTTTTTTTTTTTTTTTTTTTTTTTTTTATTTTTTTTTTTTTTTTTTTTTTTTGGCTTTGTCTTCCTGTTGAAAGAATGAGCACAGGTTTGGTAACGTCTGTGCATATGTCGCATGTTTGAAGACACACAGGGAGGAGCAGGGAGCCTGCGGGGCTTTGCTCCTCCTTCCCCTGCAGCACGTTCTGTACACCGTGTGGGGGCGTGGGGGCCCCCCCGGGGCGCCTGCACCTGCATCAGGTGGGAGTCGTGAGACATCTGTGCTTAGAGAGTCGCTTAGCTGTCACCTGGCAGCTGGCTCCCCCGGGGATGAGGGGGGCGGCATCAGACTGTGGCCCTTTAAGGGCCTCCGACGACAACGAGCTATATAGGGGCCACCTGCAGGGTCTTGGGTAGGTTTTGGCGGCCCCACAGGAGATGGAAGATGTAGGAGGTCATTGCTGGGCTGGAGCAGTTCACCTTCACCTTCGAGAAGGATGTAGAGATGCAGAAGGGCACTGGACTCCTCCTGCCTTTCCAGGGCATGGACAGTGAGTGAGGACAGGGTGTCAGCTGTCCCTCTGGGGGACCGTGAGGCATCCCCCTCCCCCTGTCTTCTCCGCAGGCCTCTCTGCTCAGCTCCCGATGGGGCCGCCCCTTCACTGTGGCCCAGTGGGGGGCTGGAGCCTGCCAACTGTGATTCCCAGCTTGGTCCCTCCCTTCTCAGGGTCTCAGGCCTCTTACGTCCTCTCCAGGACTCCAGGAAAATGGGGCTGACTCCCAGGCGGCCCATTTTCCAGACCGGGAAAGCAGAGAGACACAGGTGAATTGTGAGAAGCTGGGAGGGTCCACACTGGCCTCCTGAGCTCCCTTGGGCCTTGGGGCCCTCCGTCACCTCAGTCTCAGGGTTGGGGGGCTTAGGTGCTGAGGCCTCGAGGCTGGTCCTGGAGGCCAGCATCCAAAGAGCCAGGACTTGGGGGCCCCCAGGCCTCAGCCTCGGGGAAGGTCAGGGTCGCAGGGGGCGTGGGGGGGGGGCGCCACTTCCTGGGGAGGAAGAGCCCCTCCAGCAGCTGCAGCCTGTGAGGAAGCTACCTTCCTTTTTCCCCTTCCAGAGTGGGGCTTAGCTGTGTGCAACTTCTTTGCGAAAGGGCTCTGTGAGAAAGGTGGGTCAGCCAGAGAACCTGGCGGTGGGGGGGCGGGGGCGGCCACACCACAGGGGCTTCTGCTGGGCCTGGAATAGGGGGGAATCAGCAGCTGGGATTTCCCTGGCTCAGCCAGGGCCACCTGGGAGGGGACATTACCTTCTTCCCGCCTTGCTGGGGGTGGGACTGTTTTGGGGTCTCAGCCTGTGTGTTCCCAGGAGGCCCCCAGCTTTTTTGAGTTTCCTCCCGGCCAGGAAAGCGGCGCCCTTCTCTCCATCACCCCCTTTCTCATCCTCTGAATCAGTATGGGACCCGGTCAGCTGTCCTGAGTATTCTTTACGTCCTAAGACAGCCCTGGCCATTTCAGTCTCTGAAATGCTACCAACAAGCACCCCCTGTTTCTCCCTGACCCCGACCAAGCAAACCCCTCTCCCCACATACAGGAGGCCTGGCTCAAACCAGGGGGTCCCCACCTCCGGCTCTGGCCCACTCATAGGCTCTTCCTGTAGAAATTACACGGTTGGGCCAAAAGCCTTGCCTTCAGTCTGGGGGCCCCCATTCCCCCCATAGATCCAGGTTAAGCACCGCTGCTCTTGTGAATAAGTTTAGGACCCGTTTTTCAGATCCAAGTGGTTCTGCTCTTGGGAAGCTGGGAGGCCAGGAGGGGCCGGGCAGGGAGGGACTGCCCTGCACCTCGCACCTCATTTGTCTTGTCAGCCCTGGACGATGGGGTGAGAGGGAAGCCGGCTCATTGCTCACTCTTTGCACATGGCTCTGTGCAGCCAGGATGGAGCCCCCTCCTTGGGTCCTGCCCCCAAAGCAGTGTGGGTCACAGTAACGCTCCTCTGGCTCTGGTGGGGGGTCACACAGCAGAGCAAGTCACTGGCCCCGGCAAGGGGAGGGCTATTTACAAAGAACCCCATCCCGGCTTCCCTCCCTATCAGAGTCGGCCACACAGGAGGCTGCTCCTGCTCAGGAGCTTAGGAACCGGGGCGTCCTTCCTGCCGTTGGCAGTGCCCCAGTATAGGAAGATAACAGAGAGTTACAGACATTTCCACTTCTTTCAAGTTGTTTCAAAGCTGGCTCTCGGGTCAGCACCTTAGGTCTCGGGACTCAGGAAATACAACCTCTGGGGGAGTTTTTAAGACCTGGTTTGAAGAGGCCCTTAGGGAGCACGATGTGCCAGGGACCGTGCTGGAGGGAGGGAGGGAGCTGGAAGCATGGCTCTGCTCCCTGGCGGGGGGTGGGGTGGGGCACTCCGAACCTGGGGGCTGTCCTGATCCCCGGGGCGTCCTGGGGTTTGAGAGGGGTGAGGGCAGGCCAGCCAGAGAGCAAGGCTGGGCAAAGTAGCGGTGGTGTGAACAGCCACCTGTCAGGACTACGGGGCGTCCTCCGTGTCACCCTCCATGCCACCTCTGCCTGCACCCCCCCGTTCCAGCCTCCACGGGGGGAGGGGTGTCAGGGGATGGGACGGGGCTGTGGGGGTGCAGCTGGGGTCTGAGCCCCAGGCCTCTCCTGGGGAATTCTTCCCGGGGGCACTCTGGGTCCAGGCTGTGGGCTGGGGGGGGCCTCCCAGCTGGGTGCTGTGGGTCCCCAGGGAAGCTCTGCCCATACCGGCACAACCAGGGGGAGAAGATGGTGGTGTGTAAGCACTGGCTCCGGGCCTGTGTAAGAAGGGCCACCAGTGCAGTTTCTTGCACCAGTACGATGTCACCAGGATGCCCGAGTGCTACTTCTACTCAAAGTTTGGTAAAGCCCCTTCCTGGCTCTGCCCTTCCCCTGGAGGTTGGCGGTGGCGGCTGGGAGGTGGGTGGAAGTTGTGACAGCAGCGCTCAGAGGAGGCCGTGTGTGCCTCGGTGACAGACCAGACCAGACCAGGACACTCCGAGCCTCAGGCCTGCTTCTCCAGCCCCTGAGACACAGGAGAGCCAGTTTCACTGCCCTGCAGGCCCCCCCCAACCCCACCCCTGCAGCCCCAAGGGAAGGGGAGGGTGTGGCTGGCATCAAAGGCTGAATTGTTTCCCTCTGCAGTCCTGGTTTAATCACATACCCCGACTGTCCAGAAACAGGCCTGGATTGGGCCATCTCTCTGCCCCAGGGGGGTCCAGGCCAGGGGTCCCCAAACGGCAGGCATTTGGAAGCCACTTTCGCGATGCTTGTGAAACACACAGAGCACCTATGCCATTGACCAGTATCATTGTCTACTCTGTGGTCTTGCTATTATTAAGCCTTATTTTAAAAAATATATTTTATTCAGGATGCCTGGGTGGCTCAGCGGTTGAGCTGAGCGTCTTGCCTCTGGCTCAGGATGTGATCCCCGGGTCTGGGATCGAGTCCTGCATCAGGCTCCCCGTGGGGAGCCTGCTTCTCCCTCTGCCTGTGTCTCTCCCTCTCTCTCTCTCTGTGTCTCATGAATAAATAAATAAAATCTTAAAAAAATAAAATAAAATATTTTATTTGGGAGACACAGAGGGAGCAGGAGGAGGGAGAGGGAGAAGCAGACTCCTGCTGAGCAGGGAGCCTGACTTGGGGCTCAATCCAGGGACTCTGGGATCATGATCTGAACCGAAGGCTGACTCCCAACTGACTGAGCCCCTCAGGTGCCCCAATTAAGTCTTATTTTAGAAGAAAACTTTACATTGCTTCTGTAAGTGGAAAACTAGCCTCTCTTGTTGGCAACACAACGTAACTGTAAACATGCAGTCATGAGGTCCAGAAGCCATAGCCTCTAAAATTATCTTGTGTGGTCAGGTCTGGACCAGTGTCCTCCTTCCCTTGGCCTCAAGACCTCCTTCTGTCGTCCACAGAGCTGCAGAGGGGGAAGCCGGGCCACTTGCCACCTCATTTAAGAATGGTCTGTGAATGTGTTTCAGATCTCATAAGGTATCTTCCCAATAAAATTCTTCAGCTCTGTTCTTTCCAGAGCTGGAAGGAGCCCTAAGGATTATCTAGTCCAGTGCTTTTCAAGCTGTTCCAAAAGAGTGACCTGGAGGGAGAGAGCTGGCACAGTCTCCAGGGACCTCTTGAGACAGCTCCAGGGGTGGCTGTTCCTCATTAGAGCCCATGGCGGGGGTGAGGGGGAGGGTTGTGGGGGCAGTAGGGGCAGGCCTGGGTATGTGGGAAGAAAGCAAAACATCCTCAAAAAGCTCCTCCCAGGCCAACGCTCTGTGTCCTGCCTGCTTGGAGTTGAAGGTCAGCTACCCGCATGTGTTCTTTGGAAGGAAGGACAAAGTTTGCCCTGAGCCCCACTCCCCCGGTCACCGCCTAAACCTCTTTCATTTAAAAATGCTACTTACTAATTCCTTCAGTGAAACTTGGTTGGGTTTTCTTTTGGGACTCGGACACTGTGCTGGGAATGGGGATGGGGACAGGAGTAGGACCAGGTTCCCTTCTGCCCTCAAATGCGTCTCATCATGAGGGGTTACATGCAAATCACTGATGGTAGCGGGTAACCTCTGTTGCTGCTCTTGGAGTAAATGAGGGAATAGCTCTAAGGTCCTATCAAAGTAATTGTCGCTCTCCTTCGGAGTAAATTGCTCTGTATGGGACGTTCCGTTGGAAGGTGCTGGAGCAGGAAGGGGCAGCTGAAGGCGGCCAGGGTCCTTGGCCTGGCTGCTGGCTGCGTGCTTCTGAAAGGGACCTGGGTGGCTCTGCAGGGCTGAGTGCAGGGTGAGGTGCGGGGGCCACCTGCTGGCCGGCAGAGGAAGGCGGAGACGTGCACCCAGGCCAGGCCAGAAAGGGAGCCTTGCACAGGTGACTTCCCACCACCTGGCCTGTCCAATGCTCACCAGTCTTGGGGGTGGTGGGGGGTATGGTGGTGGTGGTGGTGGCGGCAGGGATGTCACTTCCATTCCTCTGAGGCCAGACCAGCACTTAAGCCCCTCGCCAATGTGAGGAGGCTGGGTGAATGTGGACATGGGATTTCCCCTGCCTGAGCCCTGGGGTCCTCGTTCGAGAGGTGGGAGGGCCGGGAGGGAATGATGGCTTAAAACTCTTCGGCATCCGGGGCACTCTTGTCCCGGGGAAACTGCTTTGCAGAAGCACAGCGTATAAAATAGACTCCGGAGCAGTTTGAAAACCAATGGGGTGAACACCGTGAAGTTCCTTTTGGTTCTGAGAAGTACCGAGTTGCAGATTTTTAAGGAGGATGAGACGGGAAGCAGTCACTGGTTCTCTACTTCAAATGAGGTGAAAAATGAGCTGAATCTTCCCCGTGGGCTCCTTCAAAGCCCCTGGGCCCCTAAGAGAAATCCAGGAGGGTTCTTGTCACAATTCTCAAGTGGTCTGGCTCCTTCTAGGGGACCTGAGTCCTGGCCCAACCCACAGACAGACTACAGTGCTGGGATACTACAGGGGTCCCTCTGTGTCTCGCCTAGCATCACCCCGGTGCCAACTTTGGAGCCCTGGGCACTGCTCTTGGCATTTCCGCCAAAAAGGACTGTGCCCCGATTCTGGGCGAATCGTCGGTCTCGTGGTGATGAAGCAGAGAGGGTTTTTCATCATGATTCGTCCACGATGTGTCTTCTTGGATCTGTAGCTGCTCGCTCTCTGGGTCTTTCCTCCCTACGTCTCCTCTCATTCCTTCCTCTCTGGTGGCCTCCAAATGCCTCCCGTTCCCATCCCTCCTCGGGCCCGGCCTCAACTCTTCCAGACGTGCTTATTCCTGCCCACGCCCTGCTTAGCCAGTAGTCTTGGGGTCCATCCTCCTTAGATTGCAGGGCGGATTAGAAAAAACCTTGTTGTCTTGGAGAAGCGGCCGATGACAGAAGGCAGGCCGGTGGCTTCTAAGGAAGGGCCAAGGTCAGTCCTGTTTGGGGCGGGCGGAAGTGACAATAAAGACTTCAAGAATGCTCTTTAAGAATGCCGGACTTTTCAGGTGATTGCAACAACAAGGAATGTCCCTTCCTCCACGTGACACCAGCCTTCAAGACCCGGGACTGTCCTTGGTATGACCAAGGTTTCTGCAAGGATGATGAGGCCCCAGTGGTAGGGAGCATTAGGTGATCAGGATGGGGCGGGGGGCAGGTCCCCAGCAGGGGAGGGAGGCATATTCCTGATGAGGCCCCGTGGGGCCTTCCCAACAAGCTCTTTCCCCTAGTTCCGCCCAGGGCCCGCTCTGCGACCTTCCAGCATTCAGCCTGGTGTGGCACGGGGCTGGCTTCCTGCAGCGGACTTCAGAATGTATCACCTGTGTGACTGGAACAAACTGCTGAACTCATTTCCTCACTTATGAAAAGGGGAAATGCCTCCCTCGGAGGGTTGCAGAGCCGCTCAGCTATAGGACCCCATGGGAATCTTGGCGCAGGGGCTGACCCACAGGAGACGTTTTAGTGCATTCTCTTCACTACTACTCTTACCTGCGTACCTGGGGCTGTGCTGCCACTGACGCTTGCTCCACCTACCCCAGGAAGAGGCAGGCTCCCCCCATCAGAGTCCCTGCTCTGAGTACCATGTGCTTGATCTTCCTTTATCTTCAGGCACATTGTTCTGAGGCCTCAGTGGTGTTGGTTTTGGGGGATTTTAGGGGAAGATAAGTAAGCTGTAGGGTTAGCCTTTCTTCAGTCGTAACTTCTAGAGCTAAGCAAAGACAGCAAATGACCATCTACAGCCATGCGGAGCCTCCAAGACACAGTGTATTAGGGACACTTCCAACGCCGCTACCCAGGACTGGCCAGCTGACCCCCACCCCAACGTATTCCGAGGTCACCTTTCCCCTCCCCGTCACATGGTTAGGAAGCAGCTGTTTGGGGCAGTCTGGAAGGTTCAGGGAGATTTATACACCCCTGATGTGGGGAGCCTATGACTGCCATAGCCTCCCGGTGAGCTCTGTCGTGTGTTTCTGGCTGTGCTTTGCCCGGCAGGGCCCCTGTGTAAGCAGCGCCACGTCCGTAAGATCATGTGCGTTAACTACTTAGTGGGCGTCTGCCCCAAGGGACCTCACTGCCAATTTGCACAGTAAGTATGACCCCTGCACCAGCAACTCCTGCCTAGTACGGGGCCTGTTCCCTGGCTTCTGGATCTAGATCTTTCCATACCTTCACTGGCCCGAGGTGGGAAGTGACGTGTCTGGCGAGCATCTGCCCAGGGGTCTCCTTGCTGGCTTACCCTGTGCACACACAGCCCCGTCCCCCGCCTGGTGCTGCACTAACTCCACCCCAGGCTGCTGATGTGTGTTCGTGCTGGGCACAGGCATAGAGCTCTTCACAGACTGTTCTAGAAATGACTAGAAACACTGAAGACCCGCCCCAACCCTCTGCAGTTCTTCTGCATCCCCTGGCTGGGGTATGGGCTCCTTCCCCACAGGGCTCAGGAACAGGAAATCTGCAGCCAGCTGGCACGGAGCATGCTAATGAGCAGGTGATGGGGGGCGGGGGGCTGGAGCCTGGCTGTAATCGGCTCTCTCTGTACTTCCCTCAGTCCCAAGATGAATCTTTTATTCAACTCGAGCTACACGAAGGTGAGTGAAGGCAGGGAGGCGCAGGCGCAGGTGTGTCTCGCTCCTTTTACAGCACATGCTCCCTGGGGAGCTCTCTCTCTCTGGCACCGCACTATGCACAGCCCTCACTCTCACATGATCTGCTCCAAGTACCCATCGTGGGAAAGGCACACGCCACCACCCAAACCCCCTTCAACCTCTGTAACCTCTGCTTCAGTCCTGTCAGCCCCTGAGGCTTTCCTTCTCCTTGGCTGGATAGCGTGCATGTGTTTGTGATTGTGTGCGTGTGTGTGTGTGTGTGTGTGTGTAAGTAATCTCTATTCCCAACACGGGATTTGAACTCACGACCCCGAGATTAAGAGTGGCATGTTCTACCAACTGAGCCAACCAGGTGCCTAATGTATGTGGTTTTAAAATAAAGAACAAGGGGCCCAGCCCTGGATTTGTGTTATCCTGAATCAGGGCCTTCCTGGTTGTGCCCAGTCCCTGTGGGAACATACACCCTCTCCCCGAGCGCCTCCCTACATCGGGGGCCAGCCAGCTACAGCCTGCAGGCCAAATCTGGCCACAGCCTGTTTTTGTACAGCCTGGCGCCTAAGAATGATTTTTAAAATAAGATCGTGGGGGAGTTAAAAAAAAAAAAAAGCAAACAAAAGAATATATTGTAACATAGGAAAATGAAACTGTCAGTTCTTGTAGCTTTACTGGATCAGGGCAAAACCCATCGTTTCCGTATCAGCCACAGCCCGCCTCACGCCTATGAGGGCAGGGCCGAGGGCCTGCAGAGCCACA
The DNA here is from genome assembly GCF_048164855.1 of Canis lupus baileyi. NCBI lineage: Eukaryota > Metazoa > Chordata > Mammalia > Carnivora > Canidae > Canis > Canis lupus. Next base: position 54,141,448 of record NC_132853.1, on the reverse strand, counting down.
GATCTTTAGTATCTGGTCTTCTACAGAAAGGCTCCGTGCCCCTTGATCTGGATGACTGAGTGTCGGGCTGCGGATGAGTCCGACAGAGGTCGACCCGGGCGTGGGAACAGGGCTCTGCTCAGGCCCTGTTGATCCGTGCGGTCCCACATCCGGTCCAGCGGCCGCAGGGAAGGCGGCGCGGGCTTGGGGAGGGTGCCCCCTACTGCTCCTGCCTGGGATCTCTGCCAGAAGGTGGGAAGCCTCTTCAGTGACGGTGGGGCAGTTCACAAACCTGACTCTACTTCCCATCAGGAGGCATGCCTTTGGCAGCTAAAACTGTAAATAAAGGCCTCTGGAAACCTGGTTTCCACCTAAACCCCGGCCAGGGCCTCCGCCCTCGGTGTAAAGTCACCACATCTGCACAGAGGGAATGTCTGCAGCGTTTCCTCCTGACCTTATCAGCAGCTTGTCCACTGGCCATGGGGCTCAGCACCTGCTGCTTCTGCCTGGGAGCCTCGCAAGCCCCCTTCCCCGATGGCCTGCCTGCTTCCCCACCCTCAGAGGAGACCTCAGGAGCACCGGGTCTCCTACCACTTGGGGCTCAGGGCACAGGAGCAGGGCCCGTGCTACAGGGTGGGTAGCTGCGGACAGACCTTGCTACTGCCACGTGTGTGGGCGTGGGTGGTGGGGAGGATGGGGTGAGCAGCTGCAGCGTGTGACTCCCTTTCGGTTGGGTAAGAACACACTGAGGTGTAGGACTGAATGAGGGGAGTGGGGGGGCACCGGTAACCCAAAGTTCCTGCTAGGTCTCTACAACCTCATCTGACTCACATCCCTGGCCAAACTTTTTCTTTCTTTAAAAGCTCTAAGTTAAACGGCTTTCACCTTATTCTTTGCTTCCTACAAATTCTGAGTTCATATATACTGTCCTCAAGATCTGTGGGGTGGGCAGGGTTTGGTGAGAAAGGGGATGTAGCACCTTGTTTTTCTGGTTTTGTTGTGGATGGGTTTTTTGGTTTTTTTTTTTTTTTTGCTATTTTCTGGTTTATCAGGAAGAAAAACATAACTTCATGAGATAATGTCTTCATTGTCCTGTGCTTCTGACTTCTCTATGCTGTAAGAGAAAGCTCCATCAGAAAAGGGAAGGGAGCAGAGCTCTTGCCTTTCTCATGCATTTGATGGTGGGGACATCCAGAGCCCTGTTCCTTGGGAAAGTGATGCTGGTTTTTCTCTCCAAGTCTTTCGGGCCTGAAATGGAAGTTCCTTTAAGAGAGAATCCATCAAATTCCTTAGAATGACAGCTAATTAGCTCTTATGGTTCCCTAGACAGTTTTGGGTATTTCTCTGGGGATTTGATTTACAAAAAGTCACTCTATTAATCTTTCTCTTTTAGTGTCGAAAAATGGGCCATTATGCCAGCCAGTGCAGTAAGACTCCAACAGGTAGGAGTTACCAAAAAATAAAAAAAACCCTGGTCTGTGCAGTAACTGAAGACCTCCCAGTGAAGATACCCAATGGTCATCCTGTGGGATCCTCTGTTCCCAATATCCCAGTGAGCCCTATTGTCGTCCTGAACAGGGTGTGAGATGCGGAAGTAGTAGCCTGCTGCACACAGGCTTATTTCCTCTCATCTTACAATGAACGAGCTGCTAAAAATACGACAAGCCTGGAGGCAGATGGACTGTGGTAGGACGAGGTATCCATAAAATGGGGGAGCAGAATGTATGTACACCCCAAACTCAGGTCTGTGGGAAATGCAAGCATTACACTTTGCACAGCTCCTGTACACTTTGCCACAGACAAGCCTGGGCTGCATGCAGCAATTCTTGTGCATATGGCCTCACCTGCTGCTATAAACTAGTGATTAAATCCAACGGTTTTCTTTAGCATGACAGCTGCTTCCCTGTATGGCTTACTTAAATTTAAGGCTATATTTTGTGCATGCCTTATGTGAGGAGTTTTGGGGAGAGAGCTGGTACAAACAAGGCTTTTCTTGGGGGAGGCGAGGGAGTGACATAGACCATTTAATGCCATACTATCTATGCTGATGCCTAAGTCAGATGGCAATGCGATTTAATCCACTGGGAGAGGAGTGGGGAGGCTAAGTCGAGCCTTTTGGGGAAGCAGAGAAAATAGTAGGTGTGTGGTAGGACTGGCACCGGCCACCTCCACCTTTGGCAGATGGAGACAGCTGCCCGGCCCACCCAGAGATGGAGGGTAAGGTGACAGAGCAGTCTAAAAGAATGGTGGCCCACAGCAAGGCAGCTCCTGAGACAAATGCCACAAAACAATGGAGGCAGACCACTTAATCTCAATCCTCAGCTTTTTCCTGTGAAAAATGAGCATGGCACCTGCCTCACGGGATGGTCAGAAGGATAAAATGAGAGCATGCAGGTAAAGAACTTTGCACAGCGCTTAGCTTTGACAGAGCGGGCACCCAAATGGCAGCCAGACTTTAGTGTGGGTTGTGTAGGGTCTTCCTCGCTTGGTTCACGTTTAGAATCTGATGCCACAGAAGTTGCAGGAGAGCTGTTATAATTTAATTCCTGCTGTATGTCAGCCTTAGCTGGAAATCACTGATACCGGACTTCTCATCTTACCAAATCTCTGCCAGGTAGGTATGACCATCCTCACTGTACAGTTCAGACCATCCAAGGAGGCTCCAGTAAGCTAGATAACTTGCCCAAGGCCACACCCACCCATCTCAAAGGTGAGGGTCTGGAAGAGGCAAATAGTAAGAAGGGGATTAAAAATACATATTTAAAATTTTTTTTTTGTTATGAAGAGTGGTAGTAATCACATGTAGGAGGAACACAGGGAGCAGGGTAATTAGGATGATCTATATAAATCAAGATAAAAAGGACTATGAACAGTGGCAGCAGATAGGGTTTCCCATAAGGAGTAAAATAACCCACAGCTAACAAGCTAACTGCTAACATAACCATCGATTCTAACAGCCAAATCTTTTAATGTGCATTAGAAAAAAGTACTTTCTCGGGGATCCCTGGGTGGCGCAGCGGTTTAGCGCCTGCCTTTGGCCCAGGGTGCGATCCTGGAGACCCGGGATTGAGTCCCGCGTCGGGCTCCCGGTGCATGGAGCCTGCTTCTCCCTCTGCCTGTGTCTCTGCCTCTCTCTCTCTCTGTGTGGCTATCATAAATAAATAAATAAATAATAAAAAAAAAAAAGAAAAAAGTACTTTCTCTAGTACACTCTATTTCAGATATTCTCATTCAGGCTTAAATTCCGGTAGCTAACACTGGGGATAACCCACCCTACACAGACCACAAGAGTACAGCCAGGGCTTTCAGGCCTGCCTACAAGTATTTCCAGCCTTCCAGAATGGGACCCCCGCCCCCCTCCTCGTGAGTCTTCTCCAAGGTGGACAGGAAGGTGGATGTGGATTGTTTGTATGGCTTCTCTGCATGCTGCTGGAAGACTTGTTTGGGAACTCAAGCTGCTGCCATGGAAGCAGAGCCTAAGCACTGTTGCTGACCTAAAGGGAGCCCCTGCCGGTGTCGTGGAAGACATGTAGCAGCATTTTGGGAGACAAAATTGAGGCTGTTTATCCTGGTACATCAAATCAAGAGCATTCCTGACTTTTCTTGGCTTTGTGAAGAGATGAGCAGTTACTCCTGCCTCTTGTCTGCGGACACTGGCTTCTGCAGGTCAGGCTCACTCATCTATAATACCAGTTTTGAAAAGAATCTCTAGTCTTTCTGGATGAAGCCTTGCACCCGCAACACTACATACGTGACTGGGACTGGCTGTGCAAATGAACTTCTCTTGGAGGGATATTTGCATACATGAGCAATACATGTATCTTCATAAACCAGGTTTATGTTACGACTGCAAGCTGGTGTTATGGAGCATAATCCCTTGATCGCGTAGTTTGTCTGGACCTGAATCCAGGAAAAGAATCAACGGTTATCAGCTGACCTCAACAACTCAGACTATTTGGAACTTTATAAAGACATCCTTAAAAGACGGGATGAAAGGTCTTCAAGCATCCTCCCATCCCAGATGGCATCAGCGAGCGGACAGGTACTCTCCCTCTCCAGCTGTGGGCGTTACTGAGGAATCCGGAGACCCTGCCAAGGGCTACCTCAGAGTCCCCTGGACCATTTAAGAATCCACGCTCGGTTATCAAGTTCAAAGGCCTCAGTTAAGACTCTTTCTTCATTTTCTTCTTTCCTGCTACATGGGAGTTAGGATTCTTGGTATGGACCATGTCAGATTAAACATTCTCTTTTGAGTGCAGGATCCCACCTTTGTCTTAAATTTGGCAAAAAAACAGCAGCTATCCTTTTAGGACCAGTGGGATCATGATTACGTAGTTTACTCTTCTCATTAAGGAACTTATCTTCAGGGATGAAAAATATTTTTCATAAATGAAACCGTTACATTGGTCTAGCATTTTTTTTAAAAGATTTTATTTATTTACGAGAGAGAGAGAGAGAGAGAGAGAGAGAGAGAGGGCGGGGGGAGAGGCAGAGACACAGGCAGAGGGAGAAACAGGCTCCCCACAGGGAGCCTGATGTGGATCTCGATCCCGGATCCCGGGATCACGCCCTGAACCGAAGGCAGACACTCAACCACTGAGCCACTCAGGCATCCCACTGGCCTAGCATTTTTTTAAAGATCTTATTTATTTATTCATGAGAGACACAGAGAAAGAGAGAGAGAGAGAGAGAGAGAGAGAGAGAGAGAGGCAGAGACACAGGCAGAGAGAGAAGCAGGCTCCATGCAGGGAGCCTGATGTGGGACTCGATCTGGGTCTCCTGGATCAGGCTAAACCACTGAGCCACCCGGGCTGCCCTAGCATTCTGATTCTGACAAGAGTCTACAGTAGTGCTAAGTGTTCTTGATAGCAAGTCAGTCTTGGGGCATCTCCGAGCTGCCCCTCAGGGCCACCACCGCACTTCTGTGTTGTGGGCAGCACCAGGACACTCAAGGTTCTAACTCAAGAAAGGTTTTTGTTTTTTTTTAAAGATTTTATTTATTTGACAGAGTGAGCACAGTTGGGGGGGGGGGGGCGGGGCAGCAGGAGAGGGAAAAGCAGGCTTCCTGAGCTGGGAGCCCGATGAGGGGCTTGATCCTTGGACCCTGAGATTATCACCTGAGCCAAAGGCAGACACTTAACTGACTGAGCCATCCAGGTATCCCCTCAAGAAAAGGGTCTACTACTGGGCAGCCCGGGTGGCTCAGTGGTTTACCACCGCCTTCGGCCCAGGGTGTGATCCTGGAGACCCGGGATCGATTCCCACGTCGGGCTCCCAGTGCATGGAGCCTGCTTCTCTCTCTGCCTGTGTCTCTGCCTCTCTTTCTCTCTCTGTGACTATCATAAATAAATAAAAATTAAAAAAAAAAACTAGTTTTTTTTTTTTAAGATTTTATTTATTTGTGAGAGACACAGGCATACACAAACAGGCTCCCTGCGGGGAGACTCAACCCAGGAACTCTGGCATCATGCCCTGAGCCATACAGGCTTCCCCAAAACTGTAGCTTTCATTTTGAAAGGGCTTTGTGTCCATCCTTTGCAAATGCCCTTTAAGAGCGGTACCTGGAGAGGAATGCTCCCTCCACTTCCCCCTTTGTTCTCAGTCTAGGTCTGAAACCCTTCCAGCTGCCAAGGTGGCGGAGAACACCAGATAGCCTTACGCCCACTTCCCCAGACCCCTCAAGCAGGCCTCAGCAGGCTACAATGGCCTGTGGCAGGGTCCAGGCCACTGCCTGTTTTGTAAATAAAGTTTCCCTGAAGCTCAGCCCTGCTCCTTTGGTTAGGTGTTGCCTACAGCGGCAGAGCTGAGTAGTTGTGACAGAGACCAAGGGGTTTGCAAAGTTGAATCAGGTATGACCATGTGTGGCCCCTGCCCTAGAGGGGTGGGACCCTCCCAGTAGCCTCCTTTGGAGTGTTGACGGCAACTTGGGAATCACTGTTCTAAAATGTTTCTGTCCTGGGTCTCCAGGATCGCGCCCTAGGCCAAAAGCAGGCGCCAAACCGCTCCGCCACCCAGGGATCCCCAAGTTTTTGGAATTTCAATGAACTTAGTAATATTGGACTAAGATAACCAAAAGTAGCACTCTTTTCCTCAACCATGAATTTTTCCTTATGGAGAAGTCTAGTATACCTTTCCCCTAACCATGAGAAATTGATGCAGAATTAAATTACTCCCATTGGGGATAATTAGAGACCAGGGACTGGGAATAGAAAAGGTAGATAAAGCAGAAGATAGAGCCAGAATTCAAGTTTTGAGGGGAGAAAGATGTGCAAATACATACTGGCCTTAGAACAGCACACCCCCTTTCTTGTAGTTTTGAAGGAGCTGGGACCAAACAGGGATGGGTGTCCTGTATTTGGCAAGAGGATATTACAAGCAAAGCTACTATGTTGTGTGTGTGTAAAATAGACGGGTAGATGTAAACCTATCTATGATCGATAAAATCACCCCCGTGATGGAAAAGGGCCTGGAGCAACAGTTACCCACCCGTGCTATCTAGATCATGCTTCCTCAAAACCTTTTCTAGCTAGTAACTAGATCTATCTTTTTCTATCTATCTATCTTATCTTGACAGATCTATCTTTTTTTGTCAAGTTACGTCCAGGGGCCAAAGCAGAAGCCTTCAAATTAGAAAAAACACTGAACATTTTGATGGGAGAAAGAGACACAGAAAACTCACCAGCCAAAAACAACCCTAACAAAGTAAAAGGAATGTCGGGAGTATTTCACTGAAATTCTTAGGAAGTGATGGGGTGGGATTCTGAAAGTTTCCAGGAAGAGATGAGAAACAGAAACCATTTGCTCATTATTATACTCACTTAAGAGGTATAAAAAGTGATTTAAAATTCTGTTCAGTGTGCCATTTCATTTTAATCAGCTTAAGGACATACTAAGGATTTTTTCCTAGGCTCACCTGCAACTCTGAATCCACCCGTACTTTTTAGGTTTCTCATGCCTGCCAAGATCTAGTCAAGGACCCCAAAGACCCTGATGCAAGCCCATTTTCTGCCACTCCACATACTATTCTGTATCAGTACATATGTAGCCTGGTATCCCATGTGGATGAATAGGAAAATGCCAAAGCTTAGAAAATAATTATAGGGAGAAAGAGTTAAAAGATTCAGTATTTCCTGAGAATTAAGAAATACTTAAAAAATTTTAGTGACCTCTATTTAATCTTCATGCCTCCCTGAACACCAGCAGCCTTTAAGAGCAAAGTCTTTTCAGTAACTGTGCCACTCCTGAGAGCCAGCCGAAGAAATGTCCACACAGAACGAGACCTTCCACGTGGTAAGAACTGACTTCGTATAGAACTGTTTTAGATCCCAATAATTTTATTCTTTTCACTCCTTCCCCAACCCCCAAACCATTTTACATTGTTAAACATGCACCGCAGCTGCCTCTACCGCACGCTCCCCGCAGCCTCCGAGCTTCCTTACATGGTGTCCACGTCGTCACTTGCGCCAGCGCTGCAGCTCTTTGGATAAACAGAGAAGTGTAAGGATCCAAGGGGCCACTCCTAAGGACTGTTTCTGCCTTTTGCCTGTATAGATCATTCTGGGTCCCTTCTGTTTTCTAGGTTTAGAAATAAAGTCTTTGGTGCAACTAGAAATGTCTGCTTCCCTTTCTTCAATTCAAAGATGTGAAAAACTACCTCTGGTATCAACCAAGTTGAGCCCTTTCAGACAGCTAAGCCTTTAGGGGGAAGCCTTTTCCCTGGGAAAGAAGTCAGTTGAGGTTTTAGGAGTCTCTGTTCATGCTGGACTGATCGGAAAGGAACCCCTCTTTGTCACAAACGGACAGGTGTGTCACATGATACCTACCAGGTGCCCAGCAATCCTATTTCTGCTGCTTGACCTGCTTTCCCAATTACTAGATACCCAATCAGTCCAAAAATCCAGTTAGTCATGTCTTATTTTTTAATTAAAAAAAATTAGTATTTTAGGTAGGCCTCATGCCCAACATGGGGCTTGAACTCATGGCCTTGGGATTAAGAGTCATGTGATTCACCGACTGAGCCAGCCGGGAACCCCAAGTCCTGGTATTCCAGAAATCCTATTAACCATTTATGAATTTTATTGGTACTAATGGTTTTCTTGTACTTTCACACTGCAAGTTTTCAGAAAGCATCTGGACTTTTTTTACCTGAAAAAAATACTAGGCTTTTTTGATATTCTGCTATATACAGTAGCATATTTTTTATAAGGCAATACTTAAAAAAAAATGAGAAAAGTTTTCTTGAACTAAAAGAGAAATGAAGTCCAGATAGTTTTCCTCCTGGTAAGACCTGACTCAAGCTGAAGCTCCTAACTAGAAGGGTGTTATTGCGTTTTAGATGGTGAAAGTAATGTTAATGAAGACTTCTGTGACCCTTAGACACATGAGTGACAGCTGTATTGTTTCTCCCCCTCTCTTGGGATATAAAGCTGT